>NC_044306.2:98715762-100043262 GCF_007474595.2 Lynx canadensis
TATGTTGCTTGCTTATTAAAGAACATTTAGAAAAGCATTTCTAATCCCTGCCTTAATGTTATTATATTATTTTCTCTAAATTGTTTGTATATGCTGTGCCAAGAGATAAAAAATTTTAAAAGTTTATTTTCTCAAAATATTGACTGTTATTAATACTCTAAGAAGATACTTATGTTTATTTTACTGTTTTTGATTGACCTCTGTGATGCAAGGTAGTATGTTTCAAGAATATAGAACATTGTAGAGAAGATTTCTAGTAAATGTACATAGTTGTGAGATAAAAGCTAAGGCTTTTTTTAAAAAAAAATGTTTAAATATTTATTTATTTATTTTATTTATTTTTTTTTTTAATTTTTTTTTTCAACGTTTATTTATTTTTGGGACAGAGAGAGACAGAGCATGAACGGGGGAGGGGCAGAGAGAGAGGGAGACACAGAATCAGAAACAGGCTCCAGGCTCTGAGCCATCAGCCCAGAGCCTGACGCGGGGCTCGAACTCCCGGACCGCGAGATCGTGACCTGGCTGAAGTCGGACGCTTAACCGACTGCGCCACCCAGGCGCCCCAATATTTATTTATTTTTGAGACAATACGAGAAACAGAGTGCAAGCAGCAGAGGGGCAGACAGAGGTAGATACAGAATCTGAAGCAGGCTCCAGGCTCTGAGCTGTCAGCCCAGAGCCCGACTCGGGGCTCAAACTCATGAACCATGAGATCTTGACCTGAGCCCAAGTCGAATGCTTAACCGACTGAGCCACTCAGGCACCGCAAAGCTAAGACTTTTAAGTTTTAAGATTTTTGACTTTGGATTATGAATGTCTTGTATATATTAATTATTCTTGAATTCTATTTACTAGACAAGCATATGGCTACAGATGATACACTTTTAAGATCTGTTATACAGGCTGAATGACTTTTCTGCTCTAAGCAATCATTCACTCCATGATGCACACACATCATTATATACATATAAGGATGGGGAATACTCTAGGTAAATATCCTATAAAGACATACTGAATTTGAATTCATTTCATGTAATTTTGTTTTATTCTCAACATAATTGCAACACAAGAATATATGCAAATGTAACATGAGAAATTTTGTTGTGTGTCAGGCTTTGAGCTTTAATCATGCTACCATTTTATATTCTCATGTAAATATTGACATGTCTGATTTAGAAGTTATAAAATGTTTTAAAGACCTATACTGGTAAGAATAAAAATAAAAAGGGTTATTAGGACTCATGCTTCAGGACATTAGCTGCTTTCCAGATGGTTTGGAGAAAAATTTATCCTCTGGTATAGTATTAAGTACATTAGCCAGGTTTTATGCCTTTGTCTTTAACACTTGGCAATGACAGTTTTAAAATAAAATACTCTAATAAATAACCCTCAGTGTGTTGTGCTTTGCCAATTCTCACATACAATTTTCAGTTATAATTCACATTTCTATAGCTTTCACAAAGTATATGAAATTATTGCTATCTTATAACATATTGAATCATATTTCCTTTTCCAATATCATTTTAACAGATAATTATGATTATTTATAAAATTTACATGTAAAAACAATTAAGTTTACCCTTTTCATTTTAAGGACTCATGTATTCTGTTAAGTGCACAAATGCAACATTTTCAAGTTGTGTATTTCACAGTATTGCTTTGACTTCAATGACCACATTGTATTTGGAATTTAATTAGTAAACCAGGAAGTTAACATCTTAAAAAGTTAAAAATTGACTACAGAGATAGGATTCTCTCTTCTCAAACTTTGGCATGCATCACAATCACCTGAAAGTTTCTTAAAAATGGAACACCTGAGTCCTTCCCAGATCCTTGGAGTCATTAATATTTACTAAAAGATCAAGCTTTTAACTATCATGTTTTTACAAATAACTGTGATATGAATTTGCACAATACTCCAACAACATAAATAGTACTTTTAAATTTTTTTTTTCAACGTTTATTTATTTTTGGGACAGAGAGAGACAGAGCATGAACGGGGGAGGGGCAGAGAGAAAGGGAGACACAGAATCGGAAACAGGCTCCAGGCTCTGAGCCATCAGCCCAGAGCCTGACGCGGGGCTCGAACTCCCGGACCGCGAGATCGTGACCTGGCTGAAGTCGGACGCTTAACCGACTGCGCCACCCAGGGGCCCCTTGTACTTTTGTATTATTAAATTTTGTATTGTAAATTATTGAGTTTTGTTTTTAATTAAAAGTTCATCATGGTTGATAGGGCACCTGGGTGGATATTGATTTCAGTCCAGGTCATGATCTCAGGGTTCATGGATTCGAGCTCCCTGCTATCAGTGCAGAGCCTGCTTGGAATTCTCTCTCTCCCTCTATCTCTGCCCCCACCCCCATACTATCTCTCTCTCTCTCTCAAAATAAATAAACTAAAAAAAATAGTTCATCATGGTTGAGATTTTATTGCATCTTTTGATAAATTTAAAGAGAGGTAACATTTTAATGGCACTGTCTAATAGATGAATATGGTATATTTTGTCATATAGTTGTCTTCCTTATTTTCTCTTAGCAGTGTTTTATCATTTAGCAGAGTAGATTTTTTCCCTATATCTTATAATTCTTTTTTTTTCTTTGAAAGTTTAGTTAGTTAACAGACAGTGAAATATTGGTTTCAGGAGTAGAATTCAGTTAACATACAACACCCAGTTGTGTGGTCATCACAACTAGTACCCTCCTTAACACCTCCTTAACATCCTATCTCCTGCTCTCCTCCCTCCATCAACCCTCAGTTTGTTCTTTATTGTTAAGAGTCTCTTGCGGTTTGTTTACCTCTCTTATCTTCCTCCCACTTCCAGTATGTTCATATGTTTGTTTCTTAAATTCCACATATGAGTGAAATAATTTGGTAATTGTCTTTCTCTGATTGACTTATTTCGCTTAGCATAATACATTCTAGCTCCAACCATGTCATTGTAAATGTAAGATTTCATTCTTTTTGATGGCTGGGTAACATTCCTATATATATATATATATATATATATATATATATATATATACACACACACACACACACACACACACATACCATTACATTATTCCATTACATAATTATAATTATACCATTGTAATATTCCATTATATATATATATACATATATATATATACATATATATATATGTCAGTTTACATATATATATACATATATATATATGTCAGTGGACATATGGGCTCTCCATAGTTTGGGTGTTGTTGATAGTGCTGCTGTAAACATTGGTGTGCATGTACCCCTTCAAATCTTTATTTTTGTATCTTTGGGGTAAATACCTAATAGTGTAGTTGCTGAATCATAGGGTAATTCTATTTTTAGTTTTTTGAGGAACCTCCATGCTGTTCTCCAGAGTGGCCACACCAGTTTGCATTCCCACCAACAGTACAAGAGTGTTCCCTTTTCCTCACCAACACCTGCTGTTTCTTGTGTTGTTAATTTTAGCCATTTTGACAGGTGTGAGGTGGTATCTCATTGTGGTTTTAATTTGTATTTCCCTGATGATGTGTGATATTGAGCGTCCTTTCATCCATATATTATAATTCTTAAGCATATTATATTTTAAGTTATCTTAAATGTGTTATTTTTATTTTTAAAATTAATTCCTGATAGTAAATAGAAATACAATTGGTTTAGTTGACTCCAGAGTAAATCGTGGTAATGCCTACTAAGTAATATTTAAGAGAATTTTCCTACCTGTACTCTTCACAATATCTTCAAATATATAAAATAACAATCTACTTTAAAGTGACAAAAACGTGATATTCACTTACTGAAAATAAATCAACTAAACACACACACAAAACTACACACAATATCTGAAATTTATAAAACACATAGAGAAAAAAGTTAGTCCTTGAAAACTATATATTGTATGATACTATTTTCACACAATTTATAAGCCAATGAGTATATTTTTATGATGAAACCACTTAAAAATTCATGGAAATAAATTCCAATTTGATTTCATTTTTACCACTGAGGGGATCAAGAGGAATGGGATAGATAAGAAAAAACATTGGGTTGGTAATATTCTAGTTCTTAAAATGCAGGTATTTCATGGGGGTTTAATTTATTATGCTTTATGATTACATATTACAAATGTTACATTAAAATTAAGGGGTAGCACATAGTTAAATAAGTAAAGAAATAAATCTGTTTCAAAACTGTATCATTTATTCAATAATTGATTTAATAGAATTTATTGATATTATTATTGATACAATCCCTGAGCATTATGTAGATTGCTTCAATTTCACTACACTCATTTTTCTGGGGGGGGTCACATACATGTGTGTGTATTTAGTTCTATGCAGTATTTTCACACATGTAAATTTGTGTGATCCCCCCACCACAATCATGATAAAACATAGTTTCACCACAAGGGTAGATCCCTTGTACCCTCCTTTATAGCCACAGCAACTTTCCTCTATATTCCCTCCAAAACCTGACAACCACTGAACGGTTCTCCTTTTGTATAATTTTGTCATTTCAAGAATTTTACATAAATGGAATAAAACAGTTTGTGACCTTGGGATTGGCTTTTTCCTCCTTACAATCCACTGAGATCCACCCAACTTGTTGCATGTGTTAGTAGCTTGTTCCTTTTTATTATTGAGTAATATTCTCTTGCTGAGTACTACAACTGTGGGTATGGCAGAGTTTGTCCAACCATTAGCCAGTTGGAAGACAGTTGGATTGTTTCCAGTTTGGGGTTATTATGGAAAACAAGTTTCTATGAACATTTCTATACAGCGTTTTTTGCGAATGTAAATTTTCATTTTTCTGAGATAATGGTCCAGATTGCAATTGATGGGCTATGTGTAAGTGCCACTTGAGTTTTGTAAGAAATTGCCAGCAGATGTATTGTTTCACATTCCCACCAGCAGTGTATGAGATATCCATACATTTTCTGCATCCTCACTAGCATTTGGGTTTCCACTATTTTTTATTTTAGCCATTATGATAGCTGCATAGTAATATCTCCTTGTGGTTTTAATTTGTATTTCTCTAATGGCTAAACATGCTGAAAATCTTTTCATGTGCTTATATGCCATCTGTATATACTCTTCAGTGGAATATCTGCTCATTATTTTTATCCATTTCCAAATTGGTGCTTTTTTTTAAAATTGATCTTGACTTCTTTATATATTCCAGATACAAGCCCTTTGTTGGCTATGTGGTTTATAGTTTCTCCCAGACTATAGTTTATCTTTTCATCTTCTTCAGTGGATTCTTGTAGAGTAAAAGTTTTCAAATTTGTTGAGGTGCAATTTATCAGTATTTATATTTGTGGGACATCTTTTGGTGTCACATCTAAGAACATTGTCTATCTCTAGATCCCACAGTGTTCTCCAAAGCCTTTTTTTAAAAGTTTTTATAGTTTTACATTTCATATTGTCTGTGATCCAAATTAAGTTAATGTTTTTGTAGAGTGGGAAACTTAGGTTGATGGTTGACATTTTGGTGTTTTTGGTTTTTTGTTTGCTTTGTTTTGTTTTGCCTATGTATTTCCAGTAGCTCTAGCTCTAGCACCATTTGTTAAATATACTCTATGTAGGGGTGCCTGGATGGCCCAGCTTGTTGAGTGTCTGACTCTTGATCTCAGCTCAGGTCTTGATCTAAGGGTGGTGAGTTTGAACCCACACTGGGCTCCACACTAGGTGTGAAGCCTACTTAACAACAACAACAACAACAACAACAACAACAACAACAAACCACCACCAAACTGTATTTCCTCCATTAAATTGTTTTTGCACCTTTGTAAAAAAATAGGAATATTAGTATGGTCTATTTGGGTATTCTCTGTTCTGTTCCAATGATCTATGTGTCTGTTATTGCATCAATACCACTGATTACTGTAGCTACATATTAGGACTTAATATTACACAGAGTAATTCCTCCCTCTTCTTCTTTTTCAAGATTGTTTTAGGTGTTTTAGGACCTGTGGATTTCTATATAAATTTTAGAATAAACTTTTTTATGTCTATAAAAATCCTTCCTTGTTTTATTTAGTAGGAATTGTGTTAATTCTATGTATCAATTTGAGAACTGGCATTTCCACTATGTTCTGTCTTCCAATATGTGAGCATATGATTTTCAATTTACTGGGTCTTTTAAAATTTATTTTATGACCATTCAGTATTTTTTTTAGAATTTTTGTTTTGAGTATAGTTGATACACAACATTACATTAGTTTCAGGTGTACAAGATAGTAATTTGACAAGTTTATACCTTATGCTATATTCACCACAAGTACAGCTATACTATCATTCCCCATATATTCCTATTACAATATCATTGACTATATTCCTTATGCTGTGCCTTTTATTCTTGTGATTTGTCCATTTTATAACTGGGAAGCCTGTATCATTTAGTAATTTATGTTTTTTTATTATTTTTTTTCATTTAGTAATTTTAAATGCACAAATCATGCTCACATTTTGTTAGACTTATATTGCAGTGTTCTATTTTCTTTGCAGCAATTATAAATGGTATTTTGTTTTTATTTTTCTTATTTTTCACTTTTTTTCTATAGTTGACACACAATGTTACATTAGTTTCAGGGGTACAACTTAGTGATTTGACAAGTTTATACATTAAGCTATGTCCCCGATAAGCATTGCTACCATCTGTCCCATTACATCATTAAAACATCATTGATTGTATTCCTTATGCTCTGCTTTTTACTCCTATGACCTTCTCATTCCATCCTGGAGGTCTATATCCCCCTCTTCTTTTCACCCATTTTGACTAATTCCCCATCCCCATACCCTCTGACAACCATCAGTTCTCTGTATTTATAATTTTGATCCTGCTTTTTGTTTGTTTATTCCTTTTTTTTAAGATTCCATTTATGAGTGGAACCATATGGTATTTGGTTTTAAAGTCTGACTTATTTCACTTAGCATAATATCCTCTAGGTCCATCCATGTTTACTCAAGTGGCATTTTTAATGACTGTATAGTATCCCATAGTGTGTGTGTGTGTGTGTGTGTGTGTGTGTGTGTGTGCGCGCGCATACACACACACACATATACATACCACTTTTATTTATCCATTTGTCTATTGGTGGACACTTAAGTTGCTTCCATGTCTTGATAATTGTAAATAATGCTTCAATAAACATAGGGGTGCATATATATTTATGAGTTAGTTTTCCCTGGATAAATACTTAAAAGTATAATGATTGGATGATATGGTATTTCTATTTTTATTTTTTGAAGAACCCCCATGCTGTTTTCCACAGTGGCTATACCAATTTAAATTCCCACCAACAGTGCATGAGGGTTCCTTTTTCTCCACATCAATGCCAACATTTGTTTTCTTTTCTTCTTGATTTAAACCATTCTAACAGGTATAAGGTGATATCTCACTGTGGTATTGATTTGCATTTCCTTGATGATTAGTGATGTTGGACATCTTGTCATGTATCTATTTGCCATCTGTTTGTCTTCTTTGGGAAACTGTGTATTCAGGTACTCTATCCATTTTTTAATTGGATTATTTTGGTGCTGGGTTGTATGAATTCTGTATATATTTTGGATGCTAACCCCTTTATCAGACATGTCATTTGCTTATTTCTTTTCCCATCCTGTAGGTTGATTGTTTCCTTTGCTGTGCAGAAACTTTTTGTTTTGAGGTGGTCCCAGTGGTTTTTTATTTTTATTTTTTTTTTTGCTTTTGTTTCCCTTGTCTCAAGAGATATATCTAGAAGGAATTTGCTACAGCCAATGTCAAAGAGGTTACTGCCTGTGTACTCCTCTAGAATTTTTATGGTTTCAAGTCATACATTTAGGTCTTTAACCTATTTTGAGTTTACTTTGTGTTTGGTGTAGGAAAGTAGTCCAGTTTCATTCTTTTGCATGTTGCTGTCCGGTTTTCACAATGCCATTGTTAACTAGATAATCTTTTTTACCCATTATATATTCTTTCCTGCTTTGTCAAAGATTAATTTACCATATAGTTGTGGGTTCATTTCTGGGTTTTCTATTATGTTCTACTGATCTATACATCTGTTTTTGTGCCAGTACCATACTGTTTTGATCACTACAGCTTTGTGATATAGCTTGAAATCTGGAATTGTAATGTTTCCAGCTTTGCTTTTCTTTTTCAAGATTGATTTTGTTATTCTGGGTCTTTTGTGGTTCCATACAAATTTTAGGATTGTTCATTTTAGCTCTGTGAAAAAATGCTGGTGGTATTTTGATAGGGATAGCATTAATGTATAGACTGCTTTGGGTAGTATAGATATTTTAACAATATTTCTTCTTCCAATTCATGAACATGAAATGCTGTTTCAATTAAGGTTGCTTTGCATTATATCTTGAAATATATAATTGTGTTATGTCTAGCTTCATTCTTCTTTCTCAGGATTGCTTTAGCAGTTTGAGCTCTTCTGTGGTTCCATACAAATTTTAATATTGCTTTTTCTAGGTTGTAAAAAATGATGTTGGTTTTTTTTATAGAGATTTCATTGAATAAAATAAGGTCATTACATAATGATAAAGGTATCAATCCAACATAAAAATATAGTATTTGTAAATATCTATGCACCTAACATTGGACCAGCAAAATATGTAAAGCAACTATTTATGGTCATAACAAGAGAAATTGATGGTAATACAATAATAGTAGGGGACTTTAATATTCCACTTCTATCAATTTGATAGATCATCCAGACAGAAAATCAATAAGGAAGCAGTGTCTTTGAATAACACATTGGACCAGATGGACATAACATATATACAGAACATTCTATCCAAAACCATCAGAATACACATTCTTTTTCAAGTGCATATTGGGCATTCTCCATAATAGATCACATATTAAACCATAAAACAAGCCATAATACATTTAATTGGTCTTTTCTGACCACAATGGTATGAAACTAGAAATAAATCACAAGGAAACCACTGGGAAAAAACACAAACACTTGGAGAATAAACTACCAGTGGGTCCATGAAACAATCAAATGAGAAATTAAAAAAAAATATATGGAGATAAACAAAAATGAAAACACAACTGTCAAAAATCTCGAGGCTACACTGAAAGAAGTTCTAAGAAGGAAGTATATAACAATACAGGGCTATCTCAAGAAATGAAAAAAACTCATATACGCAGTCTAACTTTATGACTAAAAGAACTAGAAAAGAAGAGCAAAGTCAAGGTGGCAGAAGAAAGGAAATAATAAAGATCAGAGCAGATATAAATGATGTAAGGTCTAAAAAAAATAGAAAAAAATATATGAAACAAAGAGCT
Organism: Lynx canadensis; assembly: GCF_007474595.2. Lineage (NCBI taxonomy): Eukaryota > Metazoa > Chordata > Mammalia > Carnivora > Felidae > Lynx > Lynx canadensis. The sequence goes on from NC_044306.2 coordinate 98,725,037, forward strand.
AGTTCTTTGAAAGGGTAAACAAAATTGATAGACCCTTAGCCAGACTCAGCAGGAAAAAAAGAGAAAGTACTCAAATAGGTAAAATCAGAAATGAAAGAGGAAAAATAACAACTGACACCACAGAAATACAAAGGATTATAAGACAATACTATAATTATATGGTAACAAACTGGACAACCTAGAAGAAATGGATAAATTATTTGAAGCTTACAAACTTCCAAAACTGAACCAAGAATAAATAGAAAATCTGAAGAGACCAATTACAGTAACAAAATCAAGTCATAATAAAAAAAACTACGAAAATACAGGGGTACCCGGGTGGCTTAGTTGATTAAGCATGTGAGTCTTGATTTCAGCTTAGGTCATGATCTTATGGTTTGTGGGATTGAGCCCCACATCAGGTTCAGCACTGACAGTGCAGAGCCAGCCTTGGATTTTCTTTTTCCCTCTCTCTGCCACTCCTGTGTGCTCCCTCTCTCTCTCTTCACCAGTCAAAATAAATAAATAAATAAATAATTTAAAAACTATACCAAAATATAAAAATCCAGGACCAGATAGATTCACAAGTGAATTCTACCAGACATTTAAAGAAGAGCTAATACCTATTCTCCTCAAACTATTCCAAAAAATAGAAAAGGAAGGAAAGCTTCCAAATATATTCTATGAGGCCATAGATGTCAAAATCCTCATATGATGAGGATAAAATAAAACAAACCCCCCAAAACAAAAACATATGAGATGAACATAGATGTCAAAATCCTCAATCAAATATTAGCAAAAATTATACAAAACATTAAAAATATCATTCACCATGATCAAGTGGAATTTATTCCTAGGATACAAGGATGGTTCAATATTCACAAATAAATCAACATCATACATATCAACAATAGATGAAGGACAAGCACTTGATAACCTACAATATCCACTCATGATAAAAACTCTCAGCAAATAGGGTTAGAGGGAACATATCTCAAGATAATAAAGGCCATATATGAAAAACCCACAGATAACATCATCCTCAATGGGGAAAAATTGAGAGCTTTCTTTCAAAGGTCAGGAACAAGAAAAGGATGTCCACTCTCACCACTTGTATTCAACATAGTACTAGAAGTCCTAGCCACAACAGTCAGACAAGAAAAAGAAATAAGGCATTCATAATGCTAAAGAAGTTAAACTGTCACTATTTGCAGATGTGATACTATACATAGAAAATCCTAAAAATCCCACCAAAAACCTACTAGAAGTAATAAACAATTTAGAAAAGTGGCAGGATACAAAAGTAATACTCAGAAATTGGCAGTATCGCAGAAAGAGAAATTAAAGAACAAACAAAATGAAAAACAAAATATAACCAACCCCCCCAAAACAAAAACACATAATTTAAAATTGCACCATATATAATAAAATGTGTAGGAAAAACTTAACCAAAGAGGTCAAAGACCTGCACTCTAAATGGTATTGTGTTTTTAATTTTAGATTTTACATGCTTGTTGTTAGTATATAGACATATAATTGATTTTTGTGATCTTATATCTTGCTATCTTGCCAAATTCATTTATCCTAGGAGTTTGTTTATTGTAGCTTCCTTGAGATTTTCTATGTAGACCATCATGCCATCTGCAAAAATAAAGTTTTATTTCTTCCTTTCGAATTTGCCTGTCTTTTTATTTATTTTCCTTAAAATATTACAATGTCAAGAAATGCAGTACTTTGTTGAATAGTTTTGTGAGAACAGACATTTTGCCTTGTTTCTGATCTTAGGAAACGTCTTTCAACATTAAATAAGATGTTAGCCGTAGCTAGTTTGTTTGTTTGTTTAGATTTCTGTTATCATTTTCTAATGATATTTATAATTTAATGAGAAATTTTATGAGCAAATATTGGCTTTTTAAAAATGCTTTTACTGTGTCAGTTAATAAGCTGATGGAAGATTTTGGTCTATAATATTTTTTGTCAGGTTTTTTGTTTTGGTATTAGGGTAAGACTGGCCTTATAAAATGAATTGGAATGTATTTTTTCCTCTATTTTCTGCAATATATTTTGTAAGAGTGATATTAATTTTTCTTTGAATATTTGGTGACATTCTTCATCAAAACCTTAAAGGTGTGGTGATATATTTGGGGGATCTTGATTATAATTTCTTTAACTTTATAGGACTATTCAGATTGTTCATCTCAGTTGAATTTAGTAGTCTTCTTTTTATTATTATTAATCTTACTAGAGATTCGTCAGTTTTACTTATTTTTTAACAAATCAGCTCTTTGTTTCAATGATTTTTTTCCTATTTTCTGTTTTCAAGTTCTTTGATTTCTGTTTTACCTTTATTATTCCCTTCTTTCTGGTTGATTTGGGTTTATTTTGCTCTTGTATTTCCTGGGTTCTTGAGGGACAGACTTAGATTTTCAACGTGAGATCTTTCTTCTTTTCCAATGCAAATACTTAGTGCTATACATTTGCTTCTTAGGACTATTTTGCTATCTTCAGCAAACGTTGATATTTTATTTTCATTTTTACCTACTTCTATGTTTCTATGTATTTTTAACTTTTTTTTTAGGTTTCCTCTCTGTCTTATGGATTTGCTAGGAGTATATTGCTTAATTGTCACATATACAGAGACTTTCCTGTTATCTTTCTATTATCGATTTTGGTTTAATTTTGGTATGTTAGAGAACACACTCTGTGTGATTTCACTTATTTTAAACTTGTTGAGTTTTGTGGGTTTTTTTTTCTTTTTTTCTTTTTTTGGCCTGGGATATGGCCTATCATGGTGAATATTCCATGGGTGCTATAAAAACAAGTGCAATCTGCTGTTGTTGGGTATTTGTCTATATTAATTAGTTCATTTTAGTTTACTATGTTTTGAGTTTTTCTATATCTTTGCTGATTTTCTATCTAGTAGCGGAATTTAGACCACTCTGCCTAGAATGGGTGTTAAGATCACCAGCTATAATCACATTTATTTATTTTTCCTTTCTGCTGTACAAATTTTTGCTTTATATATCCTAATACTCTGTTGTTTGGCGAATAGAGATTCATTATATCTTTTAGGTAGATTAATCTGAATATTATTATGTAATATTCCTCTTCATTTCTAAGAATTATCTTTGTTCTGAAGTTTATCTAGAATAACATAGTCATTCCTGCTTTTATTTAAAAAAATTAGATTTGCATGATATTTCTTTCCCATTATTTTTATTTACATTTTACCATTGTCATTGACTTTGCAGTAAACTTCTGGTAAATAGCATATAGTTAGCTCAATTTTTTAAAATCCATTCTGCCAATCCTGCCTTTCAACTTGTGTATTTACACCAATTTACATTTAAAGTAATTATTGATATTTTATGGCTCTAATATTTTCTTTCATTATTTGTTTCTTAGTGTCTTATCCCTTTGTTTATCTTTTCTTGTTTTCCTGGGAGTACTTGAAAAAAATTTTTTATATTTTATATGGATTTATTTATAGAGTCCTACTGGGGCCAACTGTCACTGGGGGGAATGAAGGGTTTCAGGGTGACAGTTCACCCTGCTTCATACCATTTACCTCAGGCAGTTTCATTATTGATGGGTATATGTCAAGATTCAGGTTTCTGTGTTCCCAGTTGAATCCTGTTGTCAACAGCGTAAGGAGAAAGTTGAGTGTTGCCCAGCCTCAGTTCACAATGCCTCATTTAGTTTCATTAATGCAGAGTAGGGTGGAGGCTCCACTGACACTTGGAGCAGAGATGGAGCAATGAAGCATAATGATGACTAGGCCCACCTCAAACTGCATTGCCATGCTCTTTGCTGCATGGTTGAAGTAGAGACTTACCTTGCCATTAGACCCTGATGGCATTGCTCTGTTGAAAAAACTAGAGCACGACGTGCTTCCGCTAGAGGGAGAATGGAAGATGAGTTTTCCCTGTTCCCTAACCTTTGAAATTATGGTGTGGTATGGGTGTGGGGGGCAGCTGGTTTCCCATTTCTGTTTGGCTGGGGTAGGGTATTACCAGACCACTCTTTTTCCAGACCTTTGTCCAGACATCAAGGCTTTCCCTAAAGCTTTTATCTGTGCCTGTTGGCAGTTCCAGGTTGGAGCTTTCTGGAGCGTATTATCAGAGCTACGTGGAAGGCAATAAGGAAATCCAAGGAACTCACTTCTGTGTTGTTTCTTAAGTCCTGAAGTCTCTAGGCAGTTTACTTTCTTCTTTTCACCTTTTAGAATCTTCCTGTGCTTGTTTCAATCCAGGGTTTGTGTTAAACTTCTTATGACTGTGTTATAATGAGAATATTTTGGTTGTTATAGTGAGATCCTGAGAGAAATTGCATTTTGGCGAGAACTAAAAATTAAAATTGGATTTTTGTTCATTTTTATTTGGTACTTTATTCATAATTAAATAATTAAAAATAGAAAACACAAGAAAGAAGCATACTTTTGAGGTCATTTGCAGCTTTTTTTCAATATATCAAATAATTTATTATGTAGTTTGATTTCATCATGTTCATTTAATTTATAGTTTTGGGAAAAAACTCAGTATATACTGAAACTAGATGTTGTAATATAATGACATAATTTCATATGTTTAATCATCCTACACAAAATATGCCATACATAGTCTTCTTTGTCTCCATGTCTATTATTTTTAATTATTCATATAAATAGGTATTGAGTGCCTAGGTGTGAAAAAATATATTTAAACAATATCTTACAATAGTCACAAAAAAGATTAAGGATATAAAATATTTTCATGAAATGCGGATGGATACTACTTTAGATCAACAGTTGACATTATACTTGAATTCTGGAATGGGACAGTTTTTTGAAAAGCAAGAGATACTATTGTTTAATAACCACATGAATGAGAGATAGAATCATAAAAGAATTAGCACAAATCTATTACAAATATTTGCCAACAAATATATAAAACAGAATTAGTAACATTCATCAAACCAATACATAATTTATTTGATGAAATTAATATAATAAACTGAAGTAATAGAGATAATAATAGGAACAGAACAAGTTGTTTCCAATAAGTAAATATATGTATTGCAATTCTGGCAGTCATTTCCAGTTCATTTAGAGAAATCAATAAGGTAAAGGGGTGATACTTTGGAAAAATAAAGTTGTAGATGTTAATAATATATATGAACCAGTGTATGATAAAGCTATAGTGAATATTAAGTAGTACTGATTAAAGATTGTGAAAATCGGGGCGGCTGGGTGGCTCAGTCCGTTATGCATCTAACCAGCTCAGGTCATGATCTTGCAGTTTGTGAGTTTGAGTCCCCTATCGGGCTCTGTGCTGACAGCTCAGAGCCTGGAGTCTGCTTCAGATTCTGTGTCTCCCTCTCTCTTTGCCCCTCCCTGCTCATGCTCCGTCTCTCTTTCAAAATAAATAAACATTAAAACAATTTTATAAAAAGATTGTGAAAATCAATGGAATACACAATATTTTTATGAAGACTGATATATAAAAAGCAGACTTTTACAAATGAACAAGAAATGGAAAGATCACATGATTAAAGGCAGTGATTTAAGTTTTTAAGTGATTTAAGGTTGTTCACTTTAAATAAAAATAATCCTAAAAAGAATTCCCAAAAAGGATATAAGACAATGTGAAGCAAATCAAGTATAAGTAAGATATGGTATTCTTTGTTAAACTTGTATTTCCTACTTGTGATGGAGTTTTAACTGCAAGAAGAATTTGATATTTTTTATTTAACCTGAGAAAAACAATAGAAGCTTTATGCAAATAAACGACAACTGACAGCCACATGGCATTCATTTAGTAAATATTATACAGGGTTCTCTGCACACCAAGCTATATTCTAGGTCCTGGGGAGCAGCTAAGGAATTATCCAACATCCCTATACTTGAGTTATTTATGTTCCAGAAAAATTTGACCAATCATTGGTAAGTAAACAAAGAAAAAAATTGAATAGGGATAATTGCCATGAATATAATGCAGAAAACAGGATAGGGATTAAATTAAGTAGATGGATGGTCAAGGAAGGCTTTTAGGCAGTTCCATGTGAAATGTAACCTTCATGACTCAGAGGAGAGGTTCAAATTCTGATAAAAAGTAAAATAGGCACCCTAAAATACAGCTGCTGCACAGATTTAATGGAGTGTCACTGTGTTAATGAACTATCATGCTACCTGATTCTCTCAATTTTAATGTAAATTAGAAAATGGGTTTTTGTAGGAAAATCGAAGATATTAAAATGTTGACAGCTGAGGTATATTTGGAATCAACATTGCCTACCTACTCAACTCAGCGCACACACAACACATTCTTAAGTTAAATCTCTTGGGTCACTGGTGTACAACCTTGCTGATAGATCATCCTTATGTATTTTCAACTATATAAAAAATTCATTTGCTTCATTAAAGAAATGAGAATTTTTTAAACCCCGTAAGTCCAGTAAATATTTACTCTCTTAATCCACCAGTTTGTCATCTCTACTCTAGATCATTAAAATTTTCTTCTCCCATTATTACAGAGTCCATATTGCTTCATTGAAGAAGTGGGAATTCTAAAAGTCCAGAGGTCCAGTGACTATTTACTGCCTGGTGATTTATAACACTTTGCTCTATAGATTTTATAGGCTCACTTGTTATGTTACATGATAAATATGCTTTGTCCGAGCTTCAGTTCTGGGATAAGCATCAGGTTGGGAGCCCCCAAAACAATTAAATCACCTCTCATATTTTTTAATGACTACAGGGAGCTCATTATGTCTGATTTTACTGAGGCAGTGCAAATAGATATGAGCTTCAGATATAATTTTCATCTTTCCTAATTATATTTTAGAGTTTCAAAAATGGAAATAGTTACTCATAATTTTAGGCATTGTTTTTATAATATTATTACATTCCAACATCTGAATTAATTTTTTAATCTGTTTCATTGATTTAGCAGTGGCAATAAAGGGAAAAGACTGAATAGTAGTTAGAATAAACACTAAAGTTTTTCTAAGACTTACAAGCATACATAATATAGTTTTACTACTGTGAAAATTTTAAAGCAAAACAATTATATGTTCTAATTAAACAAGGTATAATGATTAATTTCAAAAGGTGAAAATTTCAAAATATTTTACAGACCTTAATCTATGCCCATGATTCCCACTTGCATTTGATATTATAGTATACATATTGGTATATTATGATAAATTTCATCTGCAGGACTTTACTATTTACTCACTAAATTTATTTTTTCACACTGACCATATGTTTTCTGAGAGAAGAATTCTGCCATTATGATTCCACATGGTGTAGACTTTCTAGAGCTAAGGGGTTCCTTCTTTTGGTAGTAACAGATGTATTTAGGGAAGCTCAGGGACTTGATAAGGGGCATACGTGTCCTTCCAGATTAATAATTCTATCAGTAATTTTTTATAAATTTTGTTTACATTTTTCTTCTCTTCCTGACTCAGCAATCTCCCCTAATATAACAATTCACAAACAATAAGAGAACAAATAAATCATACAGCACTAGAACCTCAGCAATTTTGTGTCAAATTTTTTTTTCTGAGTCAAATCCATGCCTATGTAAATTTTTAGAAACAAATGTTATCCTTATGGAAAGCTGAAAGACACTGGAAAACTCATCTTTAAGAATGTTAATTAACTATATAAAAAACCCATTGAATTTTCTAATACTTCTATAATATTGATAACATTAATATTAGTAATAATGTTTTAAATCAGTGTGCATATTTTTAAACATTCTCTTCTCTCGCTATTTTTGCAACTAATAGAAAATCAACAGCTGCTATTCTACTAAATTTAATAATTTTATAAACTAGTTAAAATATTTGTTTTGGCTGTATTTGAATAATAATTTTGGATAATGACATTCTAAAAATAAGTTTTGTGTGAATATAATACATATTGAATATAATTTTATAAGCTCAGAATGTGTACCTTGAGAGTATATCACCAAAAACTATTAATTAAAAAATAAATTATAAAGATTCAAGTTTATTGATTTTTGTTTTGACAATAAATGGATTTTTTAATTACTCATAAAATAAGATTTTCATTTTTATGTAATGGTATAGAGGCATGTATATTAAAAAAACAAATAAAGATTGGAGTAGTGTTAGTCTGATTCCTCTTTGTTCAAGTAGGCAGACCATACATAATTATTAATTGAAATTTTGTAATGAAGGATCTTATCCACACTGTGATTCATTTGAGCTTTTACAATTAATCATAATTAAAGATCCTTGCTGAAATTCATTATAAAAAGTTAAAAAGCAAAACTTTATTTACAATATAAGAACAATCACGTGTGGCTTATGCAATACATTCGTATTACTATTTAAATGACTTATATCATAAATTAATGATAAAAATACCAGGTATATGTATATAGCTTATAGCACACAGTTTATTCTAATACACAAAATTTTTGGAAGTAAATAAATCAAATGTGACATTTGGCACAATGTAATGAAAAGTTTTCAATTTAATATTTTTATCTTAAATAAGAAGATTGGAAAATTAATGGCCCCATTTCTAACTCAGTCTCAGTTTTATTTTAATTCTTTCCATCATTCTATGTAATTTTCTTTGGGGCAATAGAGTTGGAAGTAACTATATCCCATTCTTCTTATAAAAGGACAACTCTGTTCTAGAATACCATATTAGAAATTGAGTACTAATAAATAAGACTACTCAAACTAGTAAAAGCAGTTTATAGAGATTCTTTCTCAAATTCCTCCTGAACAAGGTGGATATAAAACATGTGCACATGCCAATAGGCACAGTAAACATGCAAAAAAAATTCCCAATAAATGGAATAATTTTTACATTAAGTAGGACCTAAAAAGAATGAAATACTTTCCCAAAAGCAGTTTAGCCACTAAATTAAAGAGGGTGATAGATGATTGGATAATATGAGACTCACAAATGAGAATTAGATTCATATAATATTTTCAAAACTTGTCCTTCTTAAACTAAAATGATAATGAGCATATAGGAGGAAAACAATTTAAAAATCATGATTTTCATACAGAAGTCCCAGGTCAGTGTTTACTTAAATCATAGTAGAAAGTTCGGCAGTGTTTGTATATGTGGGTGTGAGTGTATTTTCTGTGTATGTTTGTGTCTGTGGATATGTTTATCATTAGACGACTAAAACTTCTGTAAAAACAGTTATTAATTTTATTGTCAACTAAAGAGCCCATTTGAAGTATAAAGTTTTGTAATTTGAGTTAATAACTTCTTCTATTGACAAAGCAACTCTACAATAGCTGGTTATTTCCCAGCTATTATAACAACCCAGAAAGAGCCATTGTTCAATGGGTTTATGGCCTTTGAGCATAGATAATTGATCATAAATCTTTAGGCAGCCCAGCTGGTTTTCCATATGACTCCATAGAAGCACCATATGGTCTCTAGCACTCACAGGGATCCACTGCACTCACAGGTTAAAGATTAAAAATCTGTCACGGTATTAAGAAGCAAGCTGCTCTCAAACTAGTGCAAAATAAATGATATTCTCAGATAAAGTGAAGAACACTTTTTCCAAATAAACTGATGGCTATTTCTGCAGATGTGATACCTTTTTGATAATATCCATGTCATTTAGGGTCTTGAAAACTCAAAGGGATTGTATTATAAGGTCCCTATGCCCTGGAGAAAAGCACCGTGTTGAAGCTTCGTTCAGTCCTAACAGTACCGGAGACATTGTTTGGGGCTTACTACCTCCGTTCTCTGCTTTCTACTGCATACTGTCATCATTTTCTTAGATTTTTGTCCAGATGGTTGAAAATAATAGGTTCCCAGATAGCTCCTCCTATCTTATACTTCAAAGTTTCTCTAATATAAGGAGACCTATCCTCTTTACTTAGCTTTTGCACAAATAATCCTATGACAGGATGGATTATGTGTCCATTGTTATACCTGTAGCAAAAAAAATAAAAGTTCCCAATATATAATGATAGTTAAAATGGAGAATAGTCAGTTCTCTAAGATATGTGGTTTGTGTTCCTGACAATGAATTAGTTGCTAGAAAAATCATGGTAATAATGATGATGAATATGATGATCCATTTATCTAATCACTTACTAATGTTAGCTGGGATTTGGGGACAATGCCAGAAAATGGGATAATAAAATATGATTATATTTAATATGCAGTATAATCATTACCATCTACATTCCAGGGCAATGTGGGGCCATGCCCTGAGAAGAGTCATTAGAGCCAATGAGTCATGACTAACCACTACTCAAACTAGTAGGGAGTTTGAGGGCCCACAGGGTTGAGGGCCCAACTGTTGAGGGCCCACAGGGTCCCTTGCCCACATGGCCCAGAGCCATGTTTCCAGTTTCTTCATGGGCCTTTTCTTCGAGTCTGTCCTGCTTGGGGGAAGTTACTGTTGTGTACAGGCTTCTAGGCCTAAGGAAGACCAAGGGGAGGCTTTTGAGAGAAGTTGTTTGGATGGAGCCAAAAAAGTAAGAGTGGGAATTTTCACACTTGAGAGCATTAACTTTCTCCAGAAATAAGCAAAGGGCAAGGATTGGAAGACAATGGGGCAAGGCTGTGGACTGAAGACATAGAGCTGGGGTCTGGCTCCTCCTTGACCAACACGTTCAAACACAGTCATCTTAGGAGTGTGGGAACTTTATATTCATCCTGGTCTTTCAGGTTCTTATGAAGGCACATTTTTCATAATAGAATAATGAACTAAGTTTGTTTTGTGGTTTAAAATCTTCAATAATTCATTTATAAATATATATTTTTACTCAAAGTTTAGGGTCTAAATGGAACCTATTCTTAATATGGATAAACTGCTAATATATACTCTTGTCTTCTACATTTTATCAAAGTGATTACTTACTTGAGAAACTGATTAATATTTCAAATTATCTAGATTTCAAGTGACTACTATTATAGCTTCTCAAAATACAGGAGTTTCAAATGGAAAATTTATAATTTGTATCATAAGTTTACAGTATTCAAGTGCTAGCCTTTGACAGAATGTTTTTTTAGACTTTAACAAAAATTTTAGCAGACAGGATCATAAAGTAATCTTTATTAACATTTTTGTGGTAATTTACATTCCTCATTTGTAAAATGAGGAGAGATCTATGTATGATGTGTCTATGTATCTATCTGTCTATCTTGATTGTTCTGGGGACTTCTAAAACATCAGGCACATTGCAAACAATTTGTGAATATTCTTGTTTTAATAAGCATCTCATTTTTCCATTTATCAAGATTGTATCAGTATTGATAGTTTATTTATTGAATAAATATAAGTACATACTGAATGGTGCTAAGATGATAACTAACTGCATATTTCAAATCATAGATTAGTAAGGCAAGAGTATAACATATGAAGGTAAAATTATTATGCAGGTTAAAATTTAAAAATGTTATGTAAAGCAAAAAAAAAGAAGATTATAATAAAAGGATTTGATATTGATTAAAAGACAACACTATCAGTTTGATACTTCTAAAGTGGATCTCTATATAAGCCAGTTGTCTTAATTCATTATAAAGTCAGTATTGGTTTTTTTTTCAATGTTTTACTTATTTTGAGACAGAGAGAGACAGAGCATGAGCAGAGGAGGGGCAGAGAGAGAGAGGTAGAGGTAGACACAGAATCCAAAGCAGGCTCCAGGCTCTGAGCTGTCAGCACATAGTTCGTCGTGGGGCTCAAACCCACAAACCACGAGGTCATGACCTGAGGCGAAGTTGGACGCTTAACCGACTGAGCCACCCAGGCGCCCCATAAAGTCAGTAATAAATGAAGAAAGTGCTTTTCTGAACTACATATACCACTCACTGAAACTTAACTGTTTTAATTTTCATATTATTTTAAAGTTTGATGAATATTATTATAGTCTTAAAGTTCGTAAAGAAAGGAGACACACCTATCAAAGAAAATCTTGCTTTCTATCGAGTATGACTTCTAATTGTTAGCTTTGTTAGAGAAGACTATTGTTAGATATGTTTTCTATGATAAAAATTAGGAAAGAAACACAACAATAAAAGTAGCCTAGTTGCACAATATTTTTAAAATTTGTGATCTTTACTTTTTCTAAGATTATAGAACTATTGAGTTACTTACCGAGTCAATTTTAAGCAAAGTTTGTCATACAATTTAATATTCTATGAATTTAAATGTTTGGTAAAAACTTTTCATGTAACATTAAAATAAAAAAAAATACAAATAGCTACTGAATGCTATGCAAGTATGTATATCATGGGAAATATTAATTCCCTCAAAATACAATTTTTCATTTGAATAAAAACCATTCCCCAAATGTTTACTATTAAATTATCTTCAGAAATCTGAAGTGGCTGGGTGGCTCTGTCAATTGAGTGTCAGATGCTTGATTTCAGCTCAGTTCATGATCCCAAGATCTTTGGATTGAGCTCTGTGTTGGGCTCCATGCTGAGCATGGAGCCTGCTTGGGATTATCTCTCTCTCCCTTTGCCACTCTCCCCTGCTTGTGCTCTCTCTCTCTGTCTCTAAAATAAAAAAAAAAAAAATTAAAAAAATAAATCATCTTCAGAACTCAAAAAAAACCCCTCCAAGATAATACAGCAAAGTAGAAACTAAAATATATAACAAAAATATAAACATTGTTTACAAAAGCATTCCAAAATTGTGTTCCTAAAGCAAGTGAAAGAGTCACAGTCATTTTACAAACATTCTTCAAAATAATTCAATAAAGAAAATATGTTTTTTCTATATTTATTTTCTCATTGAATTTTACTTTATTTTTAAATGTTTATTTCTCATTGAATTTTAAATAAGTTAAATATAAACCATTCATTGTACTCAAAATTATAGAATTTTAGATGCATGGCTTTGCTCAAAGACACAGGTCTATAGGTTAGAAATAATACATAAATTATATAAGAAGGTTGAATAAGATTAAGTATGAGTCAAATACATGTATTTCATCTTATTTATCCATGTGAATTTGTAGTGTAACTTAATGACCCGATGATTATAGAAGTACTTGTATAACTTGTCACATATTCAAAGGTAAAGAAATTATACCACTACAAATATGAATTTGAATTCTTTTGTTCTGATGAATGGATAAAGATGTGATATATATAAATGGAATATTACTCAGCCATAAAAGAAAATGAAATCTTGCCATTTGCAATGACATAGATGAAGCTAGAGGGCTTCATTAGAGGGTATAATTGTAAGTGAAATAAGTCACTCAATGAAAGACAAATACCATATGATTTCACTCATATGTGGAATTTAAGAAACAAATGAACAAAGGGGTGGGGGGTAAGAGAGGCAAACCAAGAAACATACTCTTAAGTATAGAGGACAAACTGATGGTTACCAAAGGACAGGTGGGTGGAGGAATGGGTTCAATGGGTGATGGGGTATTAAGGAGTATACTTATTGTGATGAGCACCAGGTGTTGTACAAAGGTGTTGAATCACTATACTGTACACAAGAAACTAATATTACACTATATGTTACCTAACTGAAATTTAAGAAAAAACTTATACAAATGAATTCTATTGTAATAAGAGACCAAATCAATGTTGGGAATAATTTTATAAGTGAACATTTTAAAACCTTTAATAATCCCTTCTTGTTCTAAGTCAGCAAAGTATGAAATGTTCCTAGAAAGCTACATAAATGGAAGGTAGAGACAACTTGAAAATCATCTAATAGAAACCTTGCACTGAAGCCAGAGGATTGAGACCAAAAATACAAGTTCAATAAGCATTCTCTATGCTTTGGACTTGGACCCAAAAGAGAGAAGGAGCAGAAGATTACAGCTTCCAACTTTATATGGAGTAAATGCTTAGCTGTACCAGAGTAAATGCTTAGCTGTAACAGAGTGGTACTGCAACTGCCTCACAAAGGAACTGATAAAGTTGTAGGGTGAAGAGAGATGCAAAGATGATAAAACTGAAGGAAACTTTCAAATTATAAACTATCTAGTAAGGCAAGTGTGTGATTATGGGTCATCTGTGGGCAATGCCAGACAATCCTGAATCATGCACTAAAAGAACTCTCTCTTCTGCTGATTCCATCACTTGCCACTCCCACCATCTGCCAATACTTTACTATGTTTGTGATCACCATTTTTGGTTAGTGCCTTCCTTATGCACTCTGTCTATATATTCACTAGACATACTTGGTGGGTGACTCAGTTACTACAAAATCGACATGTTAATAATTGACTGTATCAGCCCCTTTTTTCTCTCCAATGCACTTTGCATTGTGAATATCACCATTATTGACTGAAGGGCTCAAATACAAAACCTAGAAACCATTCTTTTATTTGTCCCTACACACTGCCTACATTCAATCATATTATCACTATTCTACCTACAATACATAGTTCTGATGCAATTAATTCCTCAATATCCTCATCTTTAAATAGGCCATTATCATCCCTTATCTGAGTAACTATAATTTTCTCTTCTTACATCTTCCCACTTATAACTCCATGTTCTGTCTTGCAGCTATGAGGATATTTCTAAATTAGAATGCAGTGTAAAACCTTAATGAGGTTTATGTGGTCCTACATATCCTATCTTCTGCTATCACTTGTCCTTTTCTACTTCATACGCATGCTTAGCAGTACTGAATTCTTTTTTTTTTTGCATATTATTGGTAAACCAAACATCTCTTGCTTTAATGCCTTTGCATATTCTCATTTTTATTTTTGCTCCTTCTCTCTTTCCCTAGGTAATTGTTTCTCATGACTTTTGTTTCAGTTCAAAGTTATTACATCAGAAAAATTTCCAAAACACCTCAAAATAAGCTTAGGAGCTCCTGTTGTTCAGACCCATTGCCTCTTATAGTTGTCCAACATGCTTTAGTATAATTTAACAGCTTTGTCCCTGAAAAATGGAAAGTTGTAAGACAATACTGGCTGTGTATTTCCTGACAATCACCATATTTCCAGCACATGGTACTATTTGTGATGTATTAATTGTACAAAAATTATTGATGAGAATGCCATCACTGTGTCTCTGACAGATCTGTGTATAAGTTCAATTTAAAAGCACTATTTATTTCACCTCAATGTTTCTTTCTACTACTATTCTTCTTCTTCCCAACATCTAATTTCTACAATTTTTTAAACCAAATATCCCAAGAGCACTAAAAATTCAGTGTCATCAGTTGAACTTATTAATATTGAGGAAGAACAATAAAGAAAAACAAATGCATATACTTAAGAGGAACATAATGATGATAGAGAATATTGTTCCTTCAACATATGTTGCCCCTCACACACCATTCTGAATATGTCAAAGGATAAGACTTTATAAAAAATTAACTGAAGGGTTAGTACACTTAAACCTTTATTTTGCTATTGATACTTGAAAACAAGGGGGGGCTCTAGATATATTTCATCTCATGATTCAATTTGTTAGTATTTCTATAAAAATCAATCTATAAGGAGATTAATCTGACATTAACTAAGTTGTACAAATGCTACACAAATGGGTTGATTTATCTTCTCTACATCCATATAGTACCTCAAATTCCAGTTCTATTTTTTTAAATTTTTTGAAACAGTGTCATTTAATATTAAAATAAGCATAAAATTACTACTATAAAAGTTTATATAAAAAGCCAACATTTGCCATACTTATTTCCCTTACAGATTTAGTAATACAACATATCTGAATTAGGCCAATACTTATTTCTTTTCTTTACCAGAAAAATGGGATTATTGCTTGATAAGCATGAATCTGTAAAACTACTAGAATAAGAAATGCATGTTTCAAGGCAAAAACAAACAAAATCTGCTAAATGCCTTTGAAAATCTAGACAAGTACTGAATTGTGCCAAGAATGAGGTTATATATGCTTTATCACCTTTTTTAATGATACTTACAAATTTCAGTCTTCTGTGGAATGTTTAGAAATAAAGACCTTAAGAAAAAAATAAATTGGAAAGGAAGAAGGAAAATTGTCTCTGTTAGTAGATGATATAATCTTATATATGGAAAATCATAAAGACTCCACCAAAGAACTCTGAACTAATGAACGAATTTGATAAAGTTGCAGGATACAAAATCAACATTAAAAATTCAGTTGAATTTTGTACATGAATAAGAAATATCTGAAAAAGAAATAAAAAAAAAACAATATCATTCACAATAGCATCAAAAACAATGAAATGCGGGGGCACCTATGTGGCTCAGTTGGTGAAGCATCTGACTTTGGCTCAGGTCATGATCTCAGAGTTCATGAGTTTGAGCCCCGCATTGAGCTCTGTGATGACAGCCCAGAGCCTTGAACCTGCTTTGAATTCCATGTCTTCATCTCTCTCCACCCCTCCTCCACTTGTGCTCTATCTCTCGGTCTCAAAAAAACAAACAAACAAACAAAAAAAAAAAAAACCAAACACACACACACACACACACACACACACACACACACAAAGCAACTAAAGGAAAAAGGACAATGAAATGCTTACAAATAAATTTAAGCAAGGAGGTGAAATATCTGTACAGTGAAAATTATGACTTTTTTTCTAAAATAAATTGATGAAGACACAAATAAATAAGATACTTCATGTTCATGGATTGAAAGAATTAATATTGTTAAAATGTCCATACTACCCAAAGCTATCTCCAGATTCAGTGCAATTCCTATCAAAATTGCAATGGGATTTTTCACAGGAATAGAAAAAATCTTGAGGTTTGTATTGAACCACAATAGCCAAAGTAATCTGGAGAAAGATTATAGCTGGAGGCATCACAGTTACTTATTTCAAACTATATTACAAAGCTATAGTAGTCAAAATTGTATTGTAATAGCATAAAAATAGACACATGGACCAATGTAACAGAATCAAAAGACTAGATATAAACCTTTGCATGTATAGTTAACTAATATTTGACAAGGAGCAAAGAATGAGGATAGGACAGTCTCTTCACCCAGTGTGGAATCCTGGGCTTTCTCCACAGTTAATATATATAATTTTAATAAAACATCAAAGGCATAGGCTTTTCTCATCCTACAGAATAATTGGGCCAAGACAGTGTTTGGGATATTTAGTTGCTTTTTTCCCCTACTAAAGACAAGAACTAAAAGTAGTATTATCCAGGGTTTCTAAAGGATATTTATTAACTATTCTGAAAAGAAAGTAACCCTTTGTAGTAAGAGAAATAGATAACTAACCAGGAAGCAGAGTAACACAGTTATTGACTATATTTTAGTGTAACTTAATGTACACTCTTCACTCATGATAGTTACTAACTGTATGATTTTGACAAGCCTGTTTAAAGATATAGTTTAGGAGACAGAAAACTAACAAGTTATATGGGAAGAGTTGTGTGGTTCAACTTTAGCTATGTATAACACAGGGTAAAGTATACATTAATTGTCATCTCTTAAAAATATAGGAGATTTAAAAATTTCAATATCCAAAACAGAGCACAATTCAACAACTCATGTGATGTGAGTACCAGTCCACAATTCAGTAACTTCTTGCAGTTTCACTAGTGACTTTGAGGAAGTGTGAACACCAGCAGAATCAATCATTGTATCATCAGTAGGCAGTAATAGAACTGAAGGAAAGGCTGTTTATACATAAACCCACACATAGCCACACACCCATACACATAACATCAATAAGCCTATCTCTCCTAGTCAACTCTGCCATTGGCCATTTTCAGTTAAAGTGATCTTAAGCTAGAGGTCTCCCTAACTCCCTTAATCAAGTCACTCTGGACTGATAAAATATTTAACTCTTTCCTCATTTCGGTGTTGAGCCATGATTCTACTTATCAGGCTGGATTATTCTGCTCATGTATCTATATTAGTAACTTTAATTTTAATAATGATGCACAGAAATATACCCTTGTATGAAATATATATGCATAATAGCAGGACTAATCTTGACACAAAGCTTAGGAATTGTTCCAAAGTCTCTAATGAAAGCTTCAGTTTGCTCACCTAATTATATATAGGTTTTTTTTTATTTATTTATTTTTTTTTTAACGTTTATTTATTTTTGAGACAGAGAGAGACAGAGCATGAACGGGGGAGGGGCAGAGAGAGAGGGAGACACAGAATCGGAAACAGGCTCCAGGCTCCGAGCCATCAGCCCAGAGCCTGACGCGGGGCTCGAACTCCCGGACCGCGAGATCGTGACCTGGCTGAAGTCGGACGCTCAACCGACTGCGCCACCCAGGCGCCCCTATAGGTTTTTTTTTTTAATGAGACGAAAGGAATAAGAATAAGAACAAAGTACAGTGCTTGATAGGAAAGACAATAGATGTCCACACTCACTTTTAAATCCTACAAAATGAAAATTTTCTTAACACTAAAGAATAGATTAAAATAGATTAAGTTTTCAGGAATTGTAATGTACAGTTTTAAGTGCTTAAAAGTGTATCTATGACAATTATATGAAACTAATTCTCCTTTAATATTTTAAGCCATTTGGAAGCCACAGAGGGATTTATGGGTATGTGTGTGTTGGTTAGGGAAGAGTAGGCAAATGATAGAAAGATTAAATGAGATTTTTGTAAAATGGACCCTGTTAAATTACTTCTTACATCAATTATAGCTAAATAAATTGTAGTTAAATAACATGTAAGGTAATAATTCAAGTCAGCCAGTCTTCTTCCATTATATTTATTTAGTTCTGTGTTTGAAAGGCATCACATGAAGAGCTATATAGTTTTGCGTTATTAAAAACATGGGTCCATTTTCTTGAGGACATTCTGACAAATGCATGTTAACATTCTTAAAGTGCTAGGTGTCCTTTAACTCAAAAATATAATTTTAAGGATTTATTTTGTTTACACATGCACACACACACACACACACCATTACTCCAGCATGATAAAAAAAACAGAAATTAAACATTTTTTTTTTCAACGTTTATTTATTTTTGGGACAGAGAGAGACAGAGCATGAACGGGGGAGGGGCAGAGAGAGAGGGAGACACAGAATCGGAAACAGGCTCCAGGCTCCGAGCCATCAGCCCAGAGCCCGACGCGGGGCTCGAACTCACGGACCGCGAGATCGTGACCTGGCTGAAGTCGGACGCTTAACCGACTGCGCCACCCAGGCGCCCCCAGAAATTAAACATTTTAAAAAGAGTTTAGTTGTATAGATTAAACAATTTTCATATAATATTGTCATTAAAGGAGATTTATGGCTAAAGGAAAACGTTCACAGTGCAATGTTAAAAAAAGTAGGTTATTCTTGAGTGTGTGTGTGTGTGTTTGTGTGTGTGTATGTGTGTGTGTGTGTGTGTAGAGAGAGAGAAAGAAAAAGAGAAAGAGGGAGATAAAGACTTCTCTCTGTGACTAAAATGATTTTTATTCTCTCTTAATGTTTATTATTTGTATTTTTAAAATGTTTGATTGTTTATTACATTTTCCTAAGCTATTTAAAAATATATTGTGACTATATTGTTATAAATTTAATATAAACTACAGTAATGCTACCATAAAATTAATAAATATAAAGACTTGCATGAAATGCTTATGCAGTATAATACATTCCATATACAGTATGTATGTTAAGTGATGACCACAGACTGAATTTACAATTACATACTCCAGTGGTGAATAAACAGCTGTCTTGTAAATTGAGTACATGCCTGAATGATTGCTTTCACATATTACTAGACAGCATTGTATAGATAAATTATATTTAAAATTTATAAAAGCATCTTGTTATTTGGTTGCCCTCTTAATCTTATTTCTGATATTGTTTTAGGCATCAGGTGGTTCTTGAAAATATCTTCCATTCTTCACATCTCATAGTTTATATTTTATACCAATTAGGAATTAGTAATATCTTGGTAACAGCTACCAATTTTCAAAAATATTGAAGAGCTATGATAATATTAGCTGTTCAGAATGAATAGTTACTTACTATTTTCAGTAACTGGAAAGGTGGTGCCTTAACACCCTAAGCAGTTAAAAAAAAATGTAGTCTGAATTTGACCTTGGTAGTGATTAATCATTACTGATTTCTAAGCAGCAACTTAATTCTGTTCAGATTTGCATTGTTTGGATATTTCTTTTCTGGACTATACATTGAAAGGGAGCAACACTGGAAGCAGGGAGAGTAGGATTAGAAGGCAATTATAACAATGTACACATTAAATGATGAAAGTCTAAAATGGGACAATGACATTAGAAATAGAGAAGAGGTTTTTATTTTTATTTCTCTGATGATGAGTGATGTTAAACATCTTTTCATGTATCTGTTAGCCATCTGAATGTCTTCTTTGGAGAAGTGTTCATTCATGTAGTCTGCCATTTCTTGTAAATGTCTTCTCCCATTCTGTAACTGACTTTTAGTTTTCTTTATCGTTTCCTGTCAGAATGGCTAAAATTAGCAACACTAGAAACAGGTGTTGGTGAGGATGTAGAGAAAGAACACTCTTGCACTGTTGGTGGGAATGCAAACTGGTGCAGCCACTCTGGAGGGCAGTATGGAAGGTCCTCAAAAAGTAAAAATAGAATTACCCTATGATCCAGCAATTGCACTGTTAGGTATTTACCCAAAGGATACAAAATACAGATTCAAAGGGGTATGTGCACCCAATTTTTATAGCAGCACTATCAACAATAGCCAAACTATGGAGAGAGACCAAATGTCCATCAACTGGATGCATAAGTTGAATGGATAAAGAAGATGTGATCTCTAAATACAATGGAACATCACTCAGCCATCAAAAAGAATGAAGTATTGCCATTTGCAGTGATGTGGATGGAGCTACGGGGTATTATGCTAAGTGAAATAAGTCAATCAGAGAAACATAAATACCATATGATTTCACTCATATGTGCAATTTAAGAAACAAAACAGATGAACACATGGGAAGTGGAGGGGAAAAGAGAAGAGAGAGAAACAAACCACAAGAGACTCTTAATGATAGAGAACAAACTATGGGTTGACAGAGGAAGGTGGGTGGGAGAGGGGCTAGATGAGTGGTGGGTACTAAGGAGGGCACTTGTGATGAGCACTGGGTGTTGTATGTAAGTTATGAATCACTGAATTCTACTCCTGAAACCAATATTGCACTTTATGTTAGCTAACTAAAATTTAAATTAAAAAATGGGAAAAATTAATAGAGAAGACGGATTGAGTTGAAAGATGTCTCCAATTCCTTTGCCTTTATGAAGTTTATAGTGTTTAGACATGTATCTAGAATATAGGAAATAGTAATATTTCAATTTTTGTATCACTATGTTCTTGTAACAACATATATTTAGAAACTATTTATATATGGTAACAACCAACATCCCAACAGGAAATAGAGGAAACTCATTCAAATTGTATAATTTGAAGGAAGATTAATAAAGGCATACTTACAGAGCTGAGTGGAAAGTGGAACATGGATATGAAGGAGGAATATATGATATCCTGCACAGCATATCATCTTTTATTATGTACAAAAGATGCAGCTTTAAAGTAGTTATGGATGAGTTATGTACCTCAAATATCCATAAAATGCCAATTGATTTTTTAATAACTTAATGTTTACTTTCAAACTAGCTTTTTGGAAAATTTTCCAGTGTGGGTTATAGTTTTATAAGTATTATTTAAAATGCATAGAGAAATTGTGGACAAAAACAGTGTGTTTGTACTTAGCTGAAGTATTTAAAAAACTAAGCTTTCAAGGGGTGCCTGGGTGGCTCAGTCGGTTAAGTGTCTGACTTTGTCCTGTGCATTGTAGGATGTTAGGCAACATCTGTGTCTTTGATTTAATAGATACTAATAGCACCTCTGTTCCCAGTCCTAACAACAAATAATGTCTCCAGACACTGCTAAAATTGCCATTGGGGAAAAATCACCTCCACATGAATACCAAAACTCTATACTTTGAAAAACCAGGTTATTATATGTAAGCATCCTCAGAAATGTACATTGTAAGACATATATTGGTATTCAGATGAATATCCTTTACTTCTGTAAAAAACAGATGTACTAAAAAAATACCTATATTTGTTTTTATTTGAATATAGTTGACACACAATGTTCCATTAGTTTCAGATGTACAACTTAGTGATTTGACAAGTTTTTACATTATGCTGTGCTCACCACAAGTGTAACTACCATCTGTCTTCTTATGCTTGTTACATCACTATTACAGTATCACTGACAGTATTATTATGCTGTGCCTTTTTTTAAAGTTTATTTATTTTAAGAGGAAGAGAGAGCAGGGGAAGGGCAGAAAGAGGGAGAGAGAGAATCCCAAACAGTCTCCACACTATCACTGTTAGTGAGAAGCCCGATGCACGTCTTGAACCCACAATGAGATCATGACCTGAGCTGAAATCAAGAGTTGGACACTTAACCAACTGAGCCACCCAGACACCCCTATGCTGTGCATTTTATCCCCGTGACTTATTCATTCCATAACTGGAAGACTGTATCTTCCTCTCCCCTTCATCCGTTATTGGATGTGGCTGGATGAGGAAGTAAAAATCTGCTATACCCAAAAGAAATTCTAAATCCAAAAAATAAAATGGACAAAATCATTTCAGAGCTTTGAGTATTCACAAAACATGTACAATAACTTGAGAAGCATTTTATTTTTTAAGAACCTGTTAAATTATACATAAGAACAGAAGAAATATTGCCATTTTTTTGCCCAGGACTGCTCCAATACCAACACCCTCCCAGATAAGTCAGTATGCAGTTTTTGCCAGAGATAGACAAATGGTAATGATCAGCATCAAAGTAGCTGCAAATCCCATGTTCCTAGCAGCTTTATTTACAATAGCCCAAATAGGAAAACAACCTAAGTGTCCATCAACGGATGAATGGCTCAAGAAGTTGTGAGATTATATGTGCATACACATATGCACATACACACACACACACACACACACACACATACACACACTCTGGGATATTATTCAGCCATAAAAAAAAAAAAACAAACGAGGAAATTCTGCCATTTGCAATAACATGGGTGGACCTTGAGGGTATATGCTAAATGAAATAAGTTAGAGGAAGATAAATAATGTATGATCTCACTTATATGTGGAATCTAAAATAAATGAAAAATACAGCCATACTCATGGGAAAAGACATCAGATATTTATGGTTACCAGAGGCAGGAGTTGGAGAGAGAGGGAATTGGAAGAAGATGGTCAAAAGATACAAATGTCCAGTTACAACCTAAATAAGTACTAGGAATGTGACTACATCATGTCTGTAGTTAACACTGCTGCATGATATACATGAATGTTAAGAGAATAAATCCTAAGAGTTTTCATCATAAGGACAGTTCTTTTCTCTTTTTGCTTTCCCTTTTTATTGTATCAGTATGAGATGATAGATGCTAACTAAATTTATCATGGTAATAATTTCACAATAAATGTAAGTCAAACTATTATGCAGTACATCTTAAGTGTATACAGTGATATAGATAAATTATATTTCAATAAAACTGGAAGGAATAAAACATTAAAACAAATAATGATTGGATTGTGTTTGTATCCATAGGTATTTTCTTGTTCTGAAAATTCAAAGAACTGCTTTGGAATTACCACGTATAGATTAAACTAATTGTTAAACTATTTTATATCAAAAATAATTTTTTACCTAGGCATATCGACCTGCCAAAACTAATAAAGTTTCCAGTCCTGTGCCAAAAAAAAAAAAAATAGCTGCAGAGAGAATTTGGACAAATGTGCAAATGTGCACCAAGCCCACATGCAGTGGCATTGTTAGTGGAAATGACCTAGCACTGTGAGAGCTAGAAAGACAAACGGCTCTATTAGCCAGAGGTTACTTTGGTGGTGGTGGCAAATGGCTGAATCTGTGTGCATGTCTAATGGACACTGAGAGGGCCTAGCCAATCCTGAATATGTGCACATGTGCATGTGAGACACAAATGGATCCAGTGTAAAATGCAAACCAGAGAAGATTTGTGAAAAGATTTAACTTTGCACTCTCCTACCTGTAAATTAGCAGAGATATGAAATTAGCCGAAAAATTAGCAGAGAATGAAAGATTACTGGCTGAAGGAGACTGAGGAAAATGTGTTAAAGATTGGCTATTAAGCTAAATAGATAGAGAAGTGACTCCTAAGAACCCAAAGAAAATCTTGAAAGCGGAAAGAGAGAGTCAACTCGGTACGTTTGACTGTGCGTCAATACACGTAATGATTGGCTTCTCATCTGCAACAAGGAGGACAAAGGCAGAGGTCTGAATTTCTTTAAGCTGCTGAAGGAAATAAACTCTCAGTCAAGAATTCAATATCCAGAAAAACTGTTCTTCAAAAGTTAAGGTAAAATAAAGATCTTCCACGATAAACAGATAAGATTATTTGTTGCCAGCCGACTTACAAGAAATGCTAAAGGAGGGGCGGCGCCTGGGTGGCTCAGTTGGTTAAATACCTGACTCTTGATCTTGGCTCAGGTCATGATCTCAAGATGCTTGAGATAGAACCTCTCAGTGGACTGAGCGCTTCTAGTGCAGAGCCTGCTTGGGATTCTCTCCCTCTTGTGCTCTCTCTCTCAAAATAAATAAACATTTAAAAGAAAAGAAATATTAAAGGAATCATTTGGGTTGTTAGGAAATATCAACAAATGACAGCATGAATCTTTTAAAAAACAATAGAGAACATTAGGAATGGTAAATATATGGGTAAATATAAAATTACTATAAATAATTTTCAATTTTGCTCTTATTTCTTTAAGATTAAAACACAATTATTGTAACATCCTATACTTGAGTTTATAATGTGCGTGGATACAATGTAAGTGATGAGCACAATAAAGGGAGGAGGGAATAGAGCCATGTTGGAGTAAAGTGTTTATATTTATCAGAGTTAAATTAGTATTAATCTGAATAGACTGTGAAAAGTTAAGATAAATATTATAATCTCTAGAGCAATCTTATAAGAAAGTTACTTAAAATATAGCAATCATCAGAGGTACAATAAAATATTAATTTAACAAAAAAGAGAGCAGTAAATGAGGAAGAGAAGACCAAGACACGAGAGACATAGAAATCAAACCACAAAGTAGTAAATGTAAATCCAGCTAATAGTCAACCAAAACTCGGGGTAAAAGTGAGTGATCTAAACATCCCATACAAAAGTCAGAGATTGTCAGACTGAATAAAATGTCAACAACATCCTATATATTGTCTATAAGAGACACAATTTAGATTCAAAAAACACAAATGGGATGAAAGGGCAAGGGTGGAAAAAATACATACCATGCAAACAGTATTAGTAAAAAAACTAGAGTTTCCCAGTCAGTGATACTATAGATCTCTCTAGTAATAGAAAACAAGAAAAACATCAGTATTTGAAGGCATAAAGGATAGAAGCAAAGTTCTTACTTTTTAGTGACTTTCTTAACAAACATTTTTTATAATTATTCTAAGGGTTGCTTAATCTTTTTCTTAAGTGTAGTAAAAAATGCATAATGTTAAATTGCCTTTTTAACATTTATTTTTAAAATTTTTTAATGTTTATTCATTTTTGAGAGACAGAGAGAGACAGAGCACGAGTTGGGGAGGAGGAGAGAGAAAGGGAGACACAGAATCCGAAGCAGGCTCCAGGCTCTGAGCTGCCAGCACAGAGTCTGAGGAGGGGCTTGAACTTATCAACTATGAGATCATGACCTGAGCCGAAGTCTGTCGCCCAACTGACTGAGCCAAGCCTTTTTTTTTTTTTTTTTTTTTTTTTTTATATGAAGTTTATTGACAACTTGGTTTCCATACAACACCCAGTGCTCATCCCAAAAGGTGCCCTCCTCAATACCCATCACCCACCCGCCCCTCCCTCCCACCCCCCATCAACCCTCAGTTTGTTCTCAGTTTTTAACAGTCTCTTATGCTTTGAGCCAAGCCTTTTTAACATGTCTAATTATACATTTCATTAGTATTAGGTATGTTAATATTGCACAATCTCTAGAACTTTATCTTGTAAAACTAAAGCTGTATACCTATTGAACAACTCCTCAGTGTCTCCTCCCCCCAGCCTCTGGTTACCACCATTATACTTCCTATTTCTGTGAATTTAACTACTACAGATATTTCATGTAAATACAATTATGTAATTTTTTTTTCTTTTGTGACTGGCTTATTTAACTTAGCATAATGTCCTTGAGGTTCATCCATGCTATAGCATGTGACAGGATTTCCTTTCTTTATAAAGTTTCCATGGTATGGAAATACCACATTTTATTTATCTATTCATCTATCCGTGGACATTTGGGATGTTTTCGTATCTTGGCTACTGTAGTAGTGCTGCTATGAACGTGAGTCACAAATATCTCTTCAAGATCTTGCTTCCAGTTTTTTTGTATATATACCCAGAAGTGGTATTCCTGTGTTGTATAGTAACTTATTATTATTTGTTTTTTGAGAAACCTCCATATTGTTTTTCAAAGGGACTACATTAGGACCAATAGTGTTCAGCAGTTCTGATTTCTCCACATCCTTACCAACACTTGTTATTTTCTTTTTTTAGATTTATTATTATTATTTTAGTAGTAGCCATACTAATGGACATTGGGTGATATCTCATTGTGGTTTTGAACTGCACTTCTCTCATTATTAGTGATGGTAAACATCTTTCCATATGCTTTTTGGTCATTTGTGTATCACGTTTAGAGAAATATCTACTCAATTCTTTGACCATTTTTAAATTAGGTCATGTGTTTTTTTTGTTTTTAAGTAGCTATTTTAATTTTATCTAGGTATGTGTAAGTGGCAGAACATAGTGGATGTATTTTGAAGATATATATTAGTTATATATTAGTTATAAACACCTACATCTCTTTCCAATTCTATGAAGCTCATAATATTGAGTATTTTTTTAATTCATCAGGTATCCATGAAAGAACATCAAAGCTAATGGTTATTTAGATCAGTTTTTATTCCTTGAAGTATTAACATCTTACATATCACACAAGCAAACCTTAGTTGTAATACTTTTTCAAATAAAAAATTATGAAATAATACAGTAGTGATTCTCATATAATTAACATAAATTTATGGTCATTTTTCTCTGATATCTCTGGTTTAAAATTCTTAGAAATCTATCTAAAAAGCCACAAGAATTAAGACACAATAGTATATATAGGTGCATAATACCCCAAAATGCAATAAGTAATCCGAAGTTGTTCATCACCTATATTATTTAAGCAATGTGTTGATTTTGATTACAATGTATATACATAGCATGGAAAGTCATAAGTATCCCTCTAACTAATAGGGCTAAGCTTAGGAATCTGTACCAGGGAATAGCAGAAAGCACGACAAACTTCTCTTGGAATCTAGCCATGAGTTTTTGATAACACTGTATTGTCCTTATCATTAATCCAGGCTTGCATGAGAACCTGTGTAAAATCCTGCCAACATTTCCAATGAGCTCTGGGAATATATTTTTCCGTTTCCTTTTCCCTTTCCTTTTTATTTTCCTTTTCCTTTTCCTTTTTTGGTTTATAGAACTACCATACTGAGAATAACTCTTTTTTTTAGAGTAAGTCTGAAAGCACACTTTCAAAATGCATATATTTTCATCACATCAATTTATGTTCAGAAACGGATATGTTTTATCAGGTAGATTCTTTCTTATTTCTGCCAAAGGATGAATTTCTGTTCCCAGATATAATATAAAAATAATTAAACCCATATGTTTTATGGTACAGTATACTCACTTATAAAAAATGACAGAAATATACATGAATTCAAAATCTGTCTATTTTTGTAACATCAAGGATACAATACATTGATTCCTCAGGATAAATGTTTCACAATTGAATGGAAATTAGTATCACATTAAAATTATTTTAAATTTATATTCCTATAATTATTCATTATTTATCATAGCAAACACTCATATAATGCTTATTATATTTCAAGCCAGTTTTTAAAATGCTTTACATTTTTAAATTATTCAACCTACTTTGAAGTAAGAAATATCAATACTCCATAATGGTTGAGAAACATTAATTTATTATGAAAACATCCATTAATATGAACATGTAAAGATTATGAGACTACTTAATGTTCTAAATAATACTGATGGCATTGAAAATTTTTGAGTTTGTATGATGAATTGTTTTCATATCACAAAATGTATTCATTCAGAATTTTAAAAGCTGTTTGTTCACAATTTCCAAAAGCCAACATGTGTGTTCAGTCATTCCCCGAGGAAGATATGCAGTGATGCACAAAACAACAATGGCTGTACTTTTCTCAAACAGAAGTTAAACTATATGCTTAATTCCCATCTTGGTGTAGAATCTGATGCAGAAGTATTGACTTTGCAAATCTGGTTCAATTGAAATTCAATTTATGTCTCACTTTTAATCATAGAAATAAAACATACCTGAATACCATGGCTATAAAGTATGAAATTTAGTTTTTTAATGCCTACATTCTAATGCCTAAAGTAGGAAGCTAGTATCTTAATGATATCATGGTTTATAATCTTTAGTGGGACCGCAGAATATTGAAAGGAATGCAGTATATTATGATTTGCAAAAAAGGCATTTTTATAACCTCCAACTTTACTTAAGTATCAGTGAAAAGAATATGCTGGTAATCCATGAATGATGGAACAGGGACATATTTTGAATCACGTTTTAGGTGCCTCAAAGCAGCTCTTAGAGAATATGGCTGGGTCCTATGGAAGGAAGTTAAATACCCTATTTAAAGAAAACTAGAAGATTTGGGGGGAGCAGGTGAATTAAGAAAATTAATCAATTTGAGAGGACTTTCCTTTCCAAAAATCAGTTCAAGGTAAAATTAGGCACAAGAGAGGCCTATGTTGTATTTTATTGTTTAGGTTGATTTTGCCACAACAGTGCAATAGACTTAAAAAGAGTTTTATCCTAAAAGAATGCTGTTCCGGAAAGAATCATAAACTTTTCTTGTGGAGCTGCCACTGTTTGGTTTGGGTGGAGAATAATTTTACCAGACTTCCATTGTGACATATCCAGATTTTCCATGGAGTGTGCCAGATTCTGAGAAGGCAAAGTGAGCTGCACACATGATTCTAAGCCATACCAGAGGGAAGGCATTTAGAATATTAGCTTAAAGTGACTCAAGTCAGCAACTGATTATTTATCACACAGGATACATTGGTCTGGAATTGTATGTGACTTGGGAAACCTCAATTTCATTATAACAGACTCAGTCTGAGCTCTATCTGCCTGAGAAAAGTTTGAGTACCATAGTGTTGGAAGAGTGGTGAAGATTATGAAAACTTTCTTTTATCTGCCGGACTCTTGGAGTTACCAAATTCTATACCATGACTCGTATCCAAGAAATCAAGAGGTCTTTAGGATTGGAATATTTATATTTCCTTAATTTAGCTGAAAATAGTAGGATACCAAAGAATTGCCTTAAAATATGTGAAGGTCTGTTATGTACATGAGTGATGGTACTAATTCCCTTTACTGTCTGGAGCCAGTTAGAAGTAGAGACTAAGGATCCACAGGTGAAACATATAAGAAAATAGACTCAATTGCAATAAAACCTTTTGTAACTCCTCATTTTTATTTAAAGAATCTCATTTTTTTTAAGGGAGGCAATTGTACTGCTAAATTTTAGGAAGCTTTTCTTTACCTATAGTCAACTAGAACTCTAATTGTTTTTGTTATATTAATTCTAAAGCCCCTTTACAACAACATTGTTGGAGAAAGGGAAAATCCACTGGATGGCAATGCAGTTCTTGCGATAAAGGCTTTACAACATGTTTTTTACCTTTCATGCTATGAGAGTGACTTTTTTAACAATCAAAGTATTCCTATCTGACTTGGACTTTGCCCTCTTGACTTTAATCATTTCTGACTTATATTAAGCCAGAGTTAACATACACCTATTGAATTCAGCCTAGAGTGACCTTATCTGTGGCATACTAACCAAGGTATTCCTCTTACACTAGACTGTCATCATGCCACTGACAATATTTTGTGCCATAAGTACAAGTGGGGGAGCACATAGATAGCCATGAAATACATTCTAAATTTTCTACATGAGGATTTATATCAAGAAAAATATATTTAAGCCCCCTAAACACTGGTAGGTCATTTTTGACTATGTAGTACTAGCTCAAATGTTATAGGAAAATATTTATTGAAATTATTTTTTTGCCCCATAATTATTTGTATCTTTTATATATTTATATATTTTACTTAATTATTATTGCTTAATAAGAAAAATCATTTATTTCCTTTTATTTAGTTATCTATGATATATGATTATTTAAGATGAAGTAATTTAATATCAACAGTGCATTATTATAAGAATGAATTAAAAATGAATAGAAGTGTATTCAAGGTATTGATTCAGTAAAGCAAGTATTGCTATTATAATCCAGTGTTACTTATTTTTGAATTCATATTAGTCATCTATAAATTTATAACAAAAAATACCTATAAACAGTGAAATCATAAACTTACTCCCTGCCAGTTGAAAATCTAAGATTCTTAATTTAAAAAAAAAACATTTTTTTAAATTTTGGAAAAATCATAAAATATAAACATTTTGTAAAAGTTGTCCAAAATACTTCAGTCAGCATATTGGCATAGCACAAATTCTATCTTTATTGTACTGTATTGTAGTGTGTGTGTGTGTGTGTGTGTGTGTGTGTGCGTGTGCGTGTGTGTGTATACAGTAGTCTACGTATGTTTAATGAAATTCCTGAAAGAAATTTGATTATAATAATGATGCTGTAAGCAGCATGTCTTCAAATTATGGAGGCAACACAGGATCATTGGCTATTTTCACTTAGAAATTTTGGTTAAAGTTGAGGTTGCCAGGTTATTTATATTTATTAAGGGCTTTTAGGAACAGCATTAACCTTATATGAGCATTTGTACTCTGACCCCAATGCCATCAAATTAACTGCTCTATATTTTCAATGCTTTCTATAGTTAGCCAGTGATAGAGTCAGGATTGAAACCCAGGCAGCCTAGCTCCAGAGGCCACCCTATTAACCATAACACAGAACTACTTCTCTAACTACACAAAGGTGAACAGACTGGAGAAATATTCTGATAATATCCCATGATCCTGAGCAGGTAAATAAAATCAGGGAAAATGGGCAGAGGGGACTTCTGAAAAATAAAATAAAATAAAATAAAATAAAATAAAATAAAATAAAATAAAATAAAAATGGGTAAATAATGAATGGATGAGTAAAATGTTTTTAAATTTAATTGTGGTATTTTGTTAGTGAATTAAACCAAGTTACTCTATATTATAATTTAAAAGCTCAAGATATTCATTAACACCTTGATGATATGTTCCACTTTTAAAATAACCTCCAAATATTCCAAAATATACATTTTGACCTGAGAGTCAAAAGTGGAAACAATGATTTACTCATGATAGGTACTCTATCACAGTATTGTGATATCACAGTATTGATATTTCCTTTGAGATATGAAAAAGCCCATTTTTTTTCCATTTGGATTTGTCCATAGTCAAAAAAAAAATAAATGTAAAGTTAAATTCCCTTTATTAGGTATATACTACTTGCACCAAAACAATTTTAAAATTGATTCATAATTCATCTCATAAGTCATCTTTAACATAGTGATATTAGTTGAGGAACACATAAGCACTAAGTATATGTCAAGCATCCTACCTACCTTTGTGAGTCATATTTAGAGAGATCACTTATAAATTTCATATCTTAAAATATAAATCAAATGACTCATATATGGCTTTTCATATTTTATTCATTCATTATAAAATATTTTCCAACTCTAATATATGTTTTTTTAAGTTTATTTATTTATTTTGAAAGAGAGAGAGAGCACAAGCAGGGAAAGAGCAGAGAGAGAGAGAGAGAGAGAGAGAGAGAGAGAGAGAATCCCAAACAGACTCCACACTGTCAGCACAGAACTTGACAAGGGCTTGAACTCACACTCATGAACTGTGAGATCATGACCTGAGCTGGAACCAAGAGTCAGACACTCAACTGACTGAGCCATGCAGGTGCACCATCAACCCTAATATATGTTAAACACTGTAAACATTTAGCAGTGCATAGGTTCTACAGACTGTAAGGACACAGATAATGCAATTAAACATAAATTTAATTAATTGTCAGAAAGAAGTATTAAGTTCTTACAAAGTGTAGGCTGAAGAACCAGATGGAATCCAGGTAGAAAGCTTGCCATAGAAAGAGAAAGACCTGAAGGACAACTTACATATGGTGGTGGCAATGGAATTCTGCAAGAGTAAGCATTCCATCCAGATGAAACACATGGGAAAATGCCCTGCAGGCTGATGGAGTTTTGAATGCTTGAGGACCTGAACAATTCTAGATACCAAGTTAAAAAATGACAGGGAGTAAATTTGGAAGGGCAGGCAGGAACAAATCATTTTGAGAATTTGACACATATTTGGAAATATAAGCATTTTGTGTAAGAATCACTGCAGGATTTTAAGCTGCTGAAATGCCATGACAAGCATGTATCTTTGATATCGTTTTAATAAAATATAGCAAATAAAATGAGATAACAGTCTATTTGGGAGATTAATTAGAAATTTGTTAGTGAAAAATGATAGTGACCTAAACTTGACAGAATGGATAGAAATGATTTCATAACTGAGATATTTATAAAATATATAAGAAGTATTTAGGCCTAGTGATGGATTAAATATGGAGAGTGATTAAAAAAGAAGGATGTGGGATACAATGAAGTATTTAGGCTTAGTGTGAATACTGAAAAGCATGCTAGTAAACAGCTTATCATAATAAATGGCACGTAAGAGGCACCCAAAGTTA
Source organism: Lynx canadensis (assembly GCF_007474595.2). Lineage (NCBI taxonomy): Eukaryota > Metazoa > Chordata > Mammalia > Carnivora > Felidae > Lynx > Lynx canadensis. The sequence continues at coordinate 98,757,745 of NC_044306.2, forward strand.
GTTAACTCTCCTTTGTTTCTTCTATTTCCTTTCTACGTTTTACCTGACACATGCTTTATTCCCCCAAGATGAGGGTTAATTAATGATTAAAAAATATAATGAATATACAGTGCAGTATTGTAAACTATAGGCATAATGCTGTACGGTATTCATCTAAGACGTATTCACCTTGTATAAATGAAACTTTATACTCTTTAATAACTCCCTGATTTCCTAATGGGGTACATCTTATGTTATGTATTATTATAACACACATACACAAATAATAATAATAATAGTAATAATAATAATAATAATAATAATAGACAGGAGAAAGCTTTTAAAGGGGATGAATATGTTTATGGCATAGGTTGTTGTGATGGTTTCTCAGGTTTATACTTATCTTCAAACTCATTGAGTTATATACATTAAATATGTACAGATTTTTATGTTAGCTTTACCTGCGTAAATGGTTAATAAGGAAATGTAATGAGAAAGAAACAAAAAAGACAGTAAGAAAAAGCAGTCAAAGAAGAATCATTTAGATATAGAGAGAGGCTAAAGAAAAATGCACTTTATGACAACAACATAACAGACCGTTAAAAAAGGAGAAGATGAACATGATAATCATTTCTGTAATCTTTTCCACTATTTATAACCTGTGCTTTCTATTTGTTCTTTGAATTTTGTCATTTGGGGTTTCAACATCTCTAGCCTTTTTTTTTCATTTACAGGAGACCAGAGAATCCATAGACCTAATAAATATTAATTATTTTATGGTACAAATATGAATTTTATATGTGTAAGTGTAAAGGAATAGGCTACTTAGCTGATAGGTGAACAAAAGTAATTGCCCAGCTATGTTGATATATAAATAAGGTACATATATAGTAAAAATTTGTACAAAATCATGTACTTTACTTGGACACATAATTCATAAAAGGCTTGTTTTAAATACTCAGAATTGTTTCAATGACTCAGATAATATATGGTAGAAATTAAAAATATGAACCATTCACAGACTTATCTTTTCATCATATTTGATCAAATTTTATAGGAAAAGTTACAGATTAGGGTGATATTAGTAAATTTGGAGATTATATAAACTATGAGAAAATGTGAATATTGAGGATCTAATACACTGATACAGTTTCTGAGAAAATATTACCTTTCACAACTTGAATTCAGATTTGACATTCTTCTGAAAATACATAAGACTTTGAGTTCCCCAAGTTTCTTTCTGAAAACTTTAGGATAAAGCAAAATACAGCTGGAAGAAATTTCTTAGAATGCTTCAGTGTATGTTAAGGCAAATATATATTTCATAGGATATATATTAAGATAATTTAAGTATAATTATTTTTCAATGAAATGTTAAAAAAGTTCTGGCTGTCTATTGGACTTAGATCACAGTAGTCATGATTGGAAAAATACCTGTTAGATTATCATGTTCATCCTTCTGCTTGGGGAGGATATGCCTCAACCCTTGGAGAAAGGAGTTAGCACTTTATATTTGCCAAGAAAGTATAATACCTTATAGGGTGCATAAGAGAAACCTTGTTAGAGCCAAGTCAATATAGGGTTTGACTTCTATCCAAAAAATAAATAAATAAATGTGCTTCTGTCATTCCAAGTACACAGATCCTGGCAACCACATTCTTTTCTAGTTGGACCATTTGCAAAATCTTATCAAGAAAACTATCCAGTAAGGATATATTGCTGTGCTATTTAAGGAAAGAAAAGTAGAAGAAAATATCTTGACGTCAAAAGAGTTAGGATGAATGCATTCCTGAAATAATATTTGGAGTATTAGAAATGTCAAACCACAAATGACAGATATTTCTGAAAAAGATGAAATATCTATTCCATTTACTAGTAGAAAAATTAGCAATACAACTCATGCATATGGGAACACAATAAGTCCCACGTGATGAAGATGAACAGTAGGGAATGGAAGACTTTAAGGCAAAGTTATGAATAATATCAGAAGAGGCTGTTTAATGTTTGAAGCCCTTTCCAAGCACAAGGATCTATTATCCCACAGCTTATCACCACTTGATTGTGGAAAACAAGGTCTATTAACTCTATAAGATAGCTGCACTTTTACAACTCTGTTCATACGTTCTCAGTCTCCTGTAGGTTCCCTATTTTTCATCTCATTCCTTAAACGGAATGGGATGTTACTATGTAGAAACATGTCTACACACCATTGTGTTTCATTTGGTACTCAAAATGTTTTTGCTTTTTTAAAACAATAATTAGTTGTTAATATTTAAAAATCATATTAACATCCAGAGTTTGAGATTTCTTCAGTAAATTTTATAATAAGAAAAATTGGTTGACATTAACAGTACTCCCTTGAAAGCATTTGTTCTGGAGCCCACTGAAGTCTCCATCACTTTCTTTGAAACTTTACTCTGAGTCACAACATCACTGGCCGCTTCTCAGTTTATGCCACTATTATTATTATTATTATTTACGCTGATTATTTTATTAATTTGTACCACCTGGCCCCAGAAAAAATTGAGTTTAAAATTTCATCTCCACGGTTGGACTCTTTCAAGATTCTATGTAAGAATCTTTTTTTTTTCAAAATTTTATATAAATTCTAGTTAACATGTAGTGTAATATTGGTTTCAGGAGTAGAATTTAGTGATTCATTGCTTACATATAACACCCAGTGTTCAACACAAGTACCCTCCTAAATACCCATCATCCTTTTGGCCCATCCCCCACCTACCTCCCCTCCATCAACCTTCAGTTTGTCCTCTATAGTTACTCTTAAGGACTGAAAACAAACTAAGGGTGGATGGGGGGTGGGGGAGAGGGGAAAGTGGGTGATGGGCAGGGAGGAGGGCACTTGGGATGAGCACTGGGTGTTGTATGGAAACCAATTTGACAATAAATTATATTTAAAAAACAAACAAATAAATAAATAAATAAATAATAAAAATCCTGGGAAAAAATCTCTTATGGTTTGCTCCCCTTTCTTTTTTTCCCCTTCGCCTATGTTCATCTGTTTTATTTCTTAAATTCCACATGTGAGTGAAATCATATGGTATTTTTCTTTCTTTGACTGATTTATTTCACTTAGCATAATAGACTCTAGCTCCATCCACATCATTGCAAATGACAAGATTTCATTCTTTATGATGGCTGAGTAATATTCCGTGTGTGTGTGTGTGTGTGTGTGTGTGTGTGTGTGTGTGTGTGTTTTCGAGTACATACATCTTCTTTATCCATTCATCAGTTGATGGACACTTGAGCTCCTTCCATAATTTGCCTATTGTCGATAATGCTGCTATAAACTTCAGGGTCCATGTGCCCTGTTGAATCAATATTTTTGTATCTTTTGGGTAAATACCTAGTAGTGCAATTCCTGGGTCATAGGGTAGTTCTATTTTTGACTTTCTGAGGAATCTCCATCCTGTTCTCCAGAGTGGCTGCACCAGTTTTCATTCCCACCAAAGGTGTAAGAGTGTTCCCCTTTCTTCACATTCTCGTCAACATCTGTTCTTTCCTGAGTTGTTTTTTCTTTTTAATTTTTTTAATGTTTATTTATTATTGAGAGAGAGACACACACAAAGAGCATGAACAGGGGAGGGGCAGAGAGAGGGGGAGACACAGAATCCAAAGCAGGCTCCAGGCTCTGAGCTGTCAGCACAGAGCCCGATGCGGGACTTGAACTCCCAAACCGCGAGATCATGACCTGAGCCGAAGTCAGTCACTCAACCAACTGACACCCAGGCGCCCCCTGAGTTGTTAATTTTAGCCATTCTGACAGGTGCAAGGTGGTATCTCACTGTAGTTTTGATTTGTATTCCCTGATGATGAGTGATGTTGAGCATCTTTTCATGTGTCTCTTGGCCATATGCATTTCTTCTTTGGAAAAATGTCTGTATGTCTTCTGCCAATTTCTTAATTGGATTATTTGTTTTCTGGGTGGTGGATTTGCTAAGTTCTTTATAAATTTTGAATACTAACCCTTTATCATATATGTAATTTGAAAATATCTTCTCCCATTCCATAGACTGACTTTTAGTTTTGTTGATTTTTTCCTTCACTGTGCAGAAGTTTTTTATCTTAATGAAATCCCAATAGTTCATTTTTCCTTTTGTTTCCCTTGCTTCTGGAGATGTGTCGAGTAAGAAGTTGCTACAGCCAAGGATAAAGAGTTTGCTGCCTGTGTTCTTCTCTAGGATTTTGATGGTTTCCTGCATCATATTTAGTTCTTTCATCCATTTTGAATTTATTTTTGTATATGGTACAAGAAAATGGTCCAGTTTCATCTTTTGCATGTTTCTGTAGAGTTTTCCCAACACCATTTGCTGAAGAAAGTGTCTTTGGTTTCATTGGATATTGTCTCTTGCTTTGTTGAAGATTAGTTGACCATATTGTTACGGGTCCATTTCTGGGTTTTCTATTCTGTTCTATTGATCCATGTGTCTGTTTTTTGTGCCAGTGCCATACTGTCTTGATCACTACAGCTTTGTAATACAACTTGAAGTCGGAATTGTGATGCCTTCAGCTTTGATTCTCTTTTTCAAGATTGTTTTGGCTATTCAGGGTCTTTTGTGATTTCATAAAATTTTAGGATTGTTTATTCTAGCTCTGTGAAAAATGCCGGTGGTATTTTGATAGCTTTCACGCTTAATGTGTAGATTGCTTTGGGTAATACAGATATTTTAAAAATATTTGTTCTTCCAATCCATGAGCATGTAATTTTTTTTTCCATTTCTTTGTATCCTCTTCAATTTCTTTCATAAGTGTTCTATGGTTTTCAGAGTACGGATCTTTTACTTTGGTTAGGTTTCTTCCTAGGTATCTTACGGTTTTAGTGAAATTGTAAATGGGACCTATTCCTTGATTTCTCTTTCTGCTGCTTCATTATTGGTGTATAGAAATGCAACAGGTTTCTGTATGTTGATTTTATATCCTGCTATTTTACTGAATTCATCTATCAGTTCTAGCAAATGTTTGGTGGAGTCTTTTGTGTTTTCTACATAGAATAACATGTTTATAAATAGTGAAAATTTGGCTTCCTTGCTGATTTGAATGCCTTTTATTTCTTTTTGTTGTCTGATTGCTGAGGCTTGCACTTCCAGTACTATGTTAAATAACAGTGGTGGGATGAGCACTGGGTGTTGTATGGAAACCAATTTGTCAATAAATTTCATATATAAAAAAAAAAAAACAGTGGTGAGAGTGGACATCCCTGTCTTATTTCTGATCATGGGAGAAACACTCACAGTTTTTCCCTGTTGAAGATGTTATTAGCTCTCAGTCTTTCATTTAAGGCCTTTATAATGTTGAGGTTTATTCCCTCTATCCCTACTTTGTTGAGGTTTTTCATCAAGAATGAATGTTGTATTGGGTCACTTGGGTGGCTCAGTAGGTTAGACATCCAGTTTTGGCTCAAGCATGGTCTCACAGTCTATGAGTTCAAGCCCTGTGTTGGGCTCTGTGCTGACAACCCAGAGCCTGGAGCCTGCTTCGAATTCTGTGTCTCTTCTTTTTGCCCCCCCCCCACTCTCTCTCTCTCAAAAATAATAAATAATCATTAAAAAAAAGAATGAATGTTGCATTTTGTCAACTGCTTTTTCTGCATCTATTGAGAGGATCATATGATTCTTATCCTTTTTTTTATTAATGTGATTTATCACCTTGACTCATTTGCAAATACTGAACTACCCCTACAGCCCAGGAATAAATACTACTTGATCGTGGTGAATAATTCATTGAATTTAGTGTTGGATTCAGTTTGCTAGTATCTTGTTGAGAATTTTTGCATTCATATTCATCAGGGATATTGACCTGTAATTCTCCTTTCTGGTGAGGTGTTTGTCTGGTTTTGGAATCAAGGTAATGCTGGCCCCATGGAATGAGTTTGGAAGTTTTCCTTCCATTTCTGTTTTTTTGGAACACTTTGAGAAGAATAGGTATTAACCCTTATTTAAATGTCTGGTAAAATTCCTATGAGAAATTACCTGGCTGTGGAATTTGGTTTGTTGGGAGATTTTTTGATTACTGATTCAATTTCTTTGCTAGTTATGGGTCTGTTCAGATTTTCTATTTCTTGTTTTAGTTTTGTTAGTTTATATGTTCCTAGGAATTTGTCCATTTCTTCCAGTTTTCTCAGTTTATTGGCATATAATTTTTCATAATATTCTCTCATAATTGTAGTTCTGTGATGTTGGTTGTGATCTCACTTCTTTCATTCATTTAAAAAAATTTTAACATATTTTCTCTAGTTCAAGTTTTTCAGTTTTTTTTAGGGATTTGTCAATGTTATTAATTCTTGAAAAGAACAGCTCTTAGTTTTGTTTATCTGTCCTAGGGTGTTTTTTTGTTCCTATATCATTGATTTCTGCTCTAATCGTTATTACTTCCCTTCTTCTCCTGGCTTTGGGCTTTACTTGCTATTCTTTTCCTAGCTCCTTTAGGTGTAAAATTAAGTTGTGTTTTTGATGTAGGCCTGTATATACTTTCCTCTCATGGGGCATCCCAAAGGTTCTGGACCATAATGTTTTCATTTTCATTTTCTCCCATGCAGTTTTTAAATTTCTTCTTTAATTTCCTGGTTAACTCATTATTTAGTAGGATGTTCTTTAACCTTCATGGGTTTTTGGTCTTTCCAAATTTTTTTCTATGGTTGACTGTAAGTTTCATAGCATTGTGGTCTAAAAATATGCATGATATGATCTCAATATTTTTGTATGTGTTGAGGGCTGAATTGTGATCCAGTATATTACAGTTGTTGTTTTAAAATTTAGTTTGTCTGATATAAGTAGGCTACTCTGGCTTTCTTTTTATGTCCGTTAGCATAATCAATGGTTCTCCATCCCCTTTCTTTCGATCTGCAGGTGTCTTTAGGACTAAAATGAGTCTCTTGTAGGCAAAATATAGATGGGTCTTGTTTGCATTCATTCTGACACCTTATGTCTTTTGATAGGAGCATTTAGTCCATTTACATTCACAGTGATTATTGATAGATATGAATTTAGCAGTATTGTGTTACTTTTAATGTTATTTCTAGAGATTTTCTGTTTCTTTTTAGTCTTTGTTGCTTTTGGTATTTCTTTCCCACTTAAAGAGTCCCTTTTAAAATTTTTTACATGGCTGATGTGGTCTCAAACTCCTTTAGTGTTTGTTTATCTGGGAAAGTCTTTATCTTCCCTTCTATTCTGAATGACACCCTTGCTGGATAAAGAATTCTTGACTGCATATTTTTCCCACTCAGCATGTTGAATATTTCCTGCCACTCCCTTCCTGGTCTGCCAGGTTTCTGTGAAGTGATCTGCTGCTAACCTGATATGTCTTCCCTTTTAGGTTAGTGATTTATTTTCCCTTGCTGCTTTCAGGATTCTTTCCTTATCTCTGTATTTTGAAAATTTTACTACAGTATGTCTTGGTGTTGACTGGCTTCTGTTGATTTTGATGGGTGTTCTCTGTGCCTTCTGGATTTGGATGGCTGTTTCTTTACCCAGATTATTTTTAGCTACAATTTTCTCAAATAAATCTTCTGTCCCTTTTGACCTGTCTTTTGCTTCTGGGACTACTATGATACAAATATTAAGATGGCGAAATAGTAGGAGGACCTTATGCTTGCCTTGCCCCTTGAATACAGCTGGATAATTACCAAATCATTCTGAAGACCTAGGAAATCAATCTGACTACTGAGAGAACAAACTGCACAACTGGAGCGAGAAAAGAGGTCATATTGTGAAGGGAGGAGGTGTGGTGTGGAGATATGATTTGGGGGAGAAAAGAATTGCAATGCTGTGGAGGGGAGGGAGCCCCGATCATGGAGAGAGAAGAGAGAGGAGAGGGAGGAGAGAGGAAGGAGAGAGAGGAGAGAGAGAAAGAGATAAAGCAGCATGCAGGATTTACAAGAAAATGGGAAAATGAAAAAGGATGATTATCACAATTTTTTACAAGGAGCAGAGCTGAAAGTTTTAGAAGTCCACACTATTGCCAGAATGAAGCCTGGCAGAAGTAGTGGTGCTCCTGTGGAGAAGGAGGGCAGAGGCCTGAGAGTGGACAGTGTGCTCTGTGGATCCTCTGGGTCACGCTGGTTGTGACTGTTCCCTTTCCTGTAGTGTATCTGGGAGAGGTGGCACTGCCTCTTAGGGGACAAAAGGACCAGCTGGTGCCATTGAACTGCCCTCTTCATTAGCATATGAGCAGAGAAGACTGCTGAGGGCAGCTATCCTGGATGCAGGCTTTTTGCTACCCTTTATCACAAAACCCAAGACCCTGCATGGTCATGCAACGCTTTTCTGGGACAAACTGGTACCAGTTACAGTCTGGAAAGACCATCTCCCAGAGGATCAGTGTAGGTCCATGCTGCTCCAGGTCCCTAAAATTTGGAGTTCTGAAACCCAACCGCATGTCTAAGATAAAATAGGAGCACTGTGCCACTGGATGCACAGATGACTTAGACACAGACAGGGTGAAGGCAGGAATCTGACAGAAGCTTGGGACACAAGAGGGGAGATTGTATGCTCTTCTGTGAGGACTTCCTGAACAGTGGCAGGCACAAATTCCCCTCTCAAGGAAGAGAGCAGCCTGACCGTTTTTCACCCCTCCTATCAGCATGGACAGACTTTAGGGAACTACATAGCACACAAGTTGGAAGCTTGAGCCTCTTACACCAAGCCCCTGCACTCTGCAAGTGACTTTTTTTACTGGGTAGGTTTGATTAAGAGCCAGCACAGCAGCAGGCTCCTCCCCCAGAAGACCAGCACAAACCTCCCACACTCACCAGGTCTACTGATCATAGAGTGCTGCAAAGCTTCAGCAGTAGTGAAAATAGGACCAGGCACAGCCTTTCCTAACTCACAAAAGACAGAACCCTAGACAAAATGCCAAGATGTAGGAATTCCTTCCAAAAGAAAGAAAAAATAGAGGTCATGACCAGGGAGCTAATCAAAATAGATATAAGTAATATGCCTGGACCAGAATTGAAACAACAATCATGGCATGCCTGGGTGGCTCAGTCAGTTAAGTGTCCCAACTTTGGCTCAGTTCATTATCTCCCAGTTCATGACTTTGAAACTGTATTGGGCTCTCTACTGTCCGGACAGAGCCTACTTTGGATCTTCTGTCTCTCTCTCTCTGCCCTAATCCTACTCACTCTATCTTTCTCTCAAAAATAAATAAATATTTAAAAAGAAGAAAAGAACAATCATAAGAATAGTAGCTGGGCTACAGAAAAGCATAGGAAAAACAAACAAACAAACAAACAAACAGAGAGACCCTTTCTCCTGAGATAAATGACCACAAAAATAATCAGACCAAAATAAAAAATTCTATAAAAACTGTCTGTAATGCCCACAAGGATGGAAGAATGAGAGGAATAATAAGTGATATAGAAGATAAAATTATGGAAAATAATAAAGCTTAAAAGAAGAGGGAAAAATATTGGATCATGAGTGTAGATTTAGAGCACTCAGCGACTCCATAAAGTATAATAACATTGGTATTATTGAAGCCCAAGAATCTTTTATCTTTTTATTTTATGTCACCTGAAAATGAAATTAATGACTTCTATGTGTTCAGTTAACAGCTATATGCTGAAACTCCAAAATATCCTTGGCCTGGTGTTCACTGTTGAATTCCAGATATTTTACTTATTTGCCTCTATGATACTTTTATTTTGTAACATATAGAAAGGTCAAATTAAATATGTGTAAGCTTAATCTCATCATTTTTCACCTCTCAATATGGTGGTTCTTTCTTTCATGATCAGGTCACACAGGTGGCACAACCAAACATGGGAAGTCCCACTCAGAATGTTTAGAAATGTCCATGGATTTTCTAACTTCTCCAATCTGTCAATATGCAACCTACTACAAAGACCTTAAAATAATTTATCCAAAATCTCTTTCAAATACATTTACTGGTTTCTGTTTTTACTCTGTTCCCTACAAACCAAGCTGCTATCTTGTCATTAATCTATGTTAATATTTGGTATTCTTTGAATAACAAAACAGACTTCAAATTGGTATCCTCGTTATGTTTTTTCTTCAGTCCATGCCCAATATTAACTAAACATAAACAAATCTGTTCACGTGTCCTATGCAAAACATTTTAATGATTCCTCAACTCTCTTGAAGTAAATTCAAAACTCCTAAATATGTCTCACCCAGTTACAGATGACCTGGACATGGCTAATCTCTTGCATTCCTCTTCTCCCTGAACAGTCAAGGAATTGTATCCTCATTTAAGTTCCTAGAATGCACTGAACTTTATCACCTTTGGGCATTAATCCCTAGTATTCCCAGTTTGAAATCCTGTCTTCTTGTTATATAGATAATTCCTACTTGTCACTAGGTCTTAAATATTACTTTTTTTTAGTAAATTCTTTATTGACTATTCTAGTCTGTGTTTTAAACTCTTATCACCTCCAGATACTTTATTGCTTTAGTGTAGTCCTCTCCTATTTGCATTCAAATGTCTATAATTATTATCAGACTACATGTATTGGAATAGTAAGCATAGTGTCTATTTTATTGACCATTTATATTTAGCATGTACCAAAATGCCTGAAATATAATAGTTGTTCAGTAAATATTTGTTTTATAAATGAGGATATGAATGAGGAAATGTTCATACATTGCAGCAATAAGGTCTCTAGTTGAAACCTTATGCATTCATTTTTCTTGAGGTTTGGTGTTTGCAAAAATGAGCTTTAATTATTTTGATCCTATAGCCCTAGTTTTCATTAAAGAGAAAAATAATTGCTTTTTTGAGTGACCACAGCTAAAATTATTGTATGTTTTTATATTTACAGCAAGATGTTGGGATTATTTCTAGTAAGAATAATAAAAATAATATAACACTGATATAGTAGAATCATGACCATGAAACTTAACTGATTTATTATTATTTTTAATGTTTATTTAGTTTTTGAGAGAGGGAGAGACAGCATGAATGGGGGGAGGGGCAGAGAATGAAGGAGAGAGAGAATCCCAAGTAGGCTCTGCTCTGTCAGCTTCAAGCCCCATATGGGGCTTGAACTCACAAACTGTGATATCATGACCTGAGCCAAAACCAAGAGTCAGACACTTGACTGACTGAACTACCCAGGGATCCTGATTTCTTGTTTTTAGTAATCATTAAACTTCAGAAATTTATTGCTCATATTCTGTTTCCTTCTTACAAATATGCTTGATTGGTAAAGTTGCCTACTGGTACTACTAAAAATAATCTTCTGCCAAAACATATGTGAGAAACTCTCTGGATAAATGAGAAAAATTAAATCATAATGTAGAATGGTTTATGATTAGCAGCCATTATAAAAAAAAAGTGCACCTCCCCTGAGATTATCATGAATTCAGGGAACCTAGGTTGTAGAACAGACAAAATAATCCAGGACACAAAAGAGATAAAGATTGTAACCATTACTAAAATGTATTGCAATTGTAGCCCTAATGGTTTCTAAGGACATTAAGAAATGTGAGATTAACAATAGACATCAACAGGTGGGATTAAAAGTCCACAAACATTAAGAAACGTTCAGAGTCTTATGAGAGTGCTACTAGCCAATGGAGTTGTAGAGAAGCTGAGGGTTATGAGAATCACTCTATGTGGTGCAGAAGATGAAAAAATGGACAATTGTCTGAGAGACTACAGAGTTAAAGCATTATATTGTACAAAGGTCATAATAAAAAATTAAGTATCTTTGAAGTTGGTAAGGATGTAAAGACATGACAATATACTCAATGTTAAGAAAATGATACTTGCATGTGTCTTTGTATAAATCGGCATAGTTATCTAGGAAATTTTTAGGGAGATAGCGGCACTTAGTTAAGTGTTCTTGTCTCTAAAATCTTTGTGACATCTAAGTACAGTAATATTTTTTAGTCAACTATATTTTAATTAAATTCGGTAACCAAATTGACAATATGGCTTCATATATGATATTGGTATACTCCAGGATGCTACAGAATATTTTATCAATCAGGTAGTTGAGAGCAAGAAAAATTGTTTTGTCTCTTTAAATGGAAAAGGATTTTACTAGAGAATATTTGAGTAGTTGCAAAATTGTCAAGCTTTCTAGAGAACAGATTTAAAACTAAACTCTTGGGAAACATGCCATGAAGACCACTTCAGGTCTAGCCTGATAAAAACACTAAGTTTTTCTAGAAATCTTGGCAACCAGGAAACATGATAACTGATTTTCTAAAAACTTTAGTATTTCCAACTAGTATTTATTTTGATAATATGGATTTTAAGCAGCTATTTGATTAATTGAAGTGCACCTTATATTTATAGTAGCAGTTATCATTTTTGCTATATTTAGCAAAGTAGTGCTTCAATTCATAGTACTTGATGACTGATTTATCAAGAAGGACAGTAACTACATATTTTATCACTTGAAGTTTAACATACAACTGATAGTAAATAGAGAAATAAAATAATAAGTAAAATAAATGCATCAAGGAATTAAATATTCATTTGAGCCATTTGATCAATATTAACAGTATATTTATTTTAAAATTTTAAGTCCAGTATAATTAACATGCAATGTTATATTAATTTCAGGTGTAAAATATAGTGACTCAACAGTTCTATACAGTACTTTCAGTGCTCATTATCATCCATGTACTCTTAATCCCTTTTACCCATTTCACCCATCTTTCCACCACCTTCCTTCTGGTAACCATCAATTGGTTCTCTGTAGTTAAGACTATATATTTTTTTGGTTTGTCTCTCTTCTTTTCTTTGTATGTTTATTTTATTTTAAATTTTTTAACGTTTATTTATTTTTGAGACAGAGAGAGACAGAGCATGAACGGGGGAGGGTCAGAGAGAGGGAGACACAGAATCTGAAACAGGCTCCAGGCTCTGAGCAGTCAGCACAGAGCCCGACGCGGGGCTCGAACTCACAGACTGAGAGATCATGACCTGAGCCGAAGTCGGACGCTTAACCGACTGAGCCACCCAGGCGCCCCTGTATGTTTATTTTTAATAGTGCATGCAATTAGGTTTAAAACAATAAGGTCTAGTTGAAAAGTTATCAGTTATGATTTTAAAACAAAGTAAGGGATATATAATTGACTGTCAACAAGGATGCCAAGACAATTCTATGGGGAAAGAATAATAGGTTATTTCATGGATGATTCTAGGACAACTGGATATTCAGATATAAAAGAATGAAGTGAGATCTCTCTGATGCCTTGCACAAAAATTAACTCCAATTGATCATAGACCAAAATATAAGAGCTAAAATTATAAAACAGTTAAAAGAAAAAAAAAAATATGAGTAAATCTTTGTGACCCTGGGTTAGGCACAGTCTTGTTACATATAGCGCCTAAAGCATATGCAAGAAAATAAAAATGGAAAAATAAGAATTCAACAAAATTTAAAATGTCTATGCCTTCAAGGACACCAACAAGAAGTTGAAAATACAATCCCCAAAATGGAAGAGAATATTAAAAAAATAATATTTGTAATATTGAAAGAAGTCTTACAATATAATAATAAGACAACCCAATTTTTAAAAGTGAAAGGAAAAGAACAGACATTTCTTCAAAGAATATGTACAAATGTCTACATGAAAGGAAGCACAAACTCATTCTCACTTGAAAAATGCAAATCAAACAGACCACGAGACACTATTTTGCACTAGGTTGGCTAAAACAAAAGACAGATAATACCAACTGTTTGTGAGAATTAGAGACATTGGAGCTGTCATGCATTGCAGATGGGAAGGTTGAATGGTGCAGCCACTCTGGAAAACAGTTTGACAGTTTCGCAAAATGTTAAACAGACTTATCTTGTGAAGTAGCAATTCCACACCTAAGTATATACCCAAGAAAATGAAAATACATGTTCACACAAAAACTTGTACACCAATGTTCATAGCAACATTATTCCTAAAAATAGACTGGAAGTGGTGACCACCCAAATGTCAATCAATTGAAGAGTAGACAAATGTGGCATATTCATACAACAAAATATTATTCACTAATTAAAGAGAATGAAGTACTTATATGCCCTACAACATGAATGAAGCTTGAGAACATTGTATTAAGTCCAAGAAGTTGGTCACAAATGTCTACATATTATATGATTACATTTCTGTGAAATGTCTAGAATAGGAGATGGAAAGTAGAATAGTGGATTACTAGGGATGGGTCTTCTGAGAGAAATGAGGAACGATTGTTAATAAGCATGGAGTTTATTTTTGAAGTTATAAAATGTTCTAAAATTGGGATGTTTGCATAAGATTCCATGAAAATACTAAAAACCATTGAACTGCACACTTTAATGAATGAATTGCATCTCAATAAAACTGTTAAAAGTAAGTAGTGTACTTTTCCTTTTTGTAAAAGTATAAAAATTTGTATATAAGTCTGGGTATTTTTCTTAAATATTCTATTAATCAAGTACTTATGGAAAAAATGCCAGAGAAAATCATGTTATTTATTCAGACATTCCTCATTTTAAGTATATAAAATGTCAGCAAGTACAAACATACAGCTACAGCATTATACCTGAAGCTAGGTTTTAATTTCCAAGGAGTAGAGAACACCGAGGGGATTACTGTAGTCAATTACTGTCAACAAATTAAAGTTCTTATACTGAAGACTTACCAGAAAAGTAACCAAATATAATAAAATTTTAAAAGTTATATAAATGCTGCTGTTCCCATAAAAAACATGGCATCTAAGCAAAATTAAAAAAATTGTTAGTTTATGCTAGAACCTTTAGTGTTAATTTATGTTAAAACCTTGCTTTCACACATCAATAAAGAGGTAACACTCAAACGTTTCCTCAATATTTTAATCATCATTTGTGTTACAAGAGAAATAACATCATTGACTCTAAAAATGTGTCTATAACTGGAGTCAATGTTCCCGAGGACTTTTTACTATTAAATTTTTACAATTAAGTTAAGATAGGACATTTTATATACCTACTATTTTCATTGCACAGTGGTAAGGACAGAGTTAATACTCCCAAAGATGTAAGAATGTTAGTTCCTGAGTTAAGAAAAAAATAACTAATTCATGTTATATATAGTGATTTACACATAGTATAATGTTTTACATTCTTCTATACGGTAAGTGGACTTATGAGACAGATTTATATGATTCATATCCAAAGATATTTCAATCTGTTTGTTAAAAGGAAAATTCTGTACTGTAAGAACATAATCTATAACTAACCACTGAAATGTAGCACATATGGAACATTCTTTAGACCACAAAGCTTTAATATCTCGGTAAGTTTGAAAACAATCAAATTATGCAAAGTATATTTTCTTACTATAAATCAAATTAGAAATCAACAAGAGAAAGAAACCTGGGAAATCCCCGAATAATTGAAAATTAAATAACAAACTACTAAACAACTCATGAGTCAAAGAAAACATCTGCAGAGAAATTCAACAATATTTTGAAATCAATGAAAATATAAATACCACATTTTAAAGTGCACAGGATGCAGCTAAAGCAAAATGTTTACAGGAAAACTTATACCTTTAAATGCCTATATTGTAAAAGAAATATTTCAGGCATATAATCTAAACATGATATTAAGGAATCACAAAATGGAGAGTAAAGTAAACGCCCCAAAAAAGCAGAAAAAAGAAAATTGTAAAGATTAGAGTAGTAGTTACTGCAAAAGAAAATAACAAAAAATGAAAATCAATGAAAACAAAGTGAGCTTTTTGAAAAAATGAACAAAACTGATAAATCTTTAGTCTGACTGACCAATAAAAAAGGATGTATGACATGGGGTGCCTGGGTGGCTCAGTCGGTTAAGTGTCCGACTCTTGATTTCAGTTGAGGTCATGATCTCAGGGTTCATGAGTTTGAACCCTGTGTTTGGCTCTGAGCTGATGGCATGGAGCCTGTTTGTGATTCTCTCTGTCCTTCTCTCTCTGCCACCTCCCTGCTCATGTGCTCTAAATAAACAAACAAACTTTATTTTTTAGAGAGATAGAGATAGATAGAGAGAGAGAGAGAGAAAGAGAGAGAGAGAGAGAGAGAGAGAGAGAGAGAGAGAGAATCTGAAACAGGCTCCAGTCTCTGAGGTGTGAGCAAAGAGCCCCAAAGGGGCTCAAAGTCATGAACCATGAGATCATGACCTGAGCTGAAGTTGACCGCCTAACCGACTGAGCCACCTAGGTGCCCCTAAGTAAATAAACTTTAAGTAAAAATATATGACATGAATTCCAAAACTTAGGAATGAGAGAGAGTACATTACTACTGACCCTACGGAAATGAAAAGGGTTACATGGGCAACATTATGCCAACTTTATGCCAACAAAGTAGCCAATTTAATAAAATAGAAAAGTTCCTAGGAAGACAAACTAGAAATCTGACTCAAGAAAAACATGAAAATTTGAATATGCCATTAATGAGTAAAGAAAATGAATTCATTGTTAAAACTGTATCCATGGCTCAGTCAGTTGAGTGTCTCTTGACTTTGGCTCAGGTCGTGATCCCAGCATTGTGGGATTGAGCCCTGCATCAGGCTCCATGCTGAGTGTGGAGCCTGCTTGAGACTCTCTCTCTCTTCCTTGATCCCTCTCCCCTGTTCGCACACTCTCTTTCTAAAATTAAAAAGAAAAACAAAACAAAACTATACCCATAAGGAAAATCCAGATTCAGATGGCTTTAGTAGTGAATCTCACAAATATTTAAAGATAAAATAATACCAAAACTTCAGAGATTCTTTCAGAAGATAGAACACTTTCAAACTTAGTATATGAGGTCATGATTATCCATAAAGCAAAGCAGGATAAAGACATTGAAAGGAAACTTATCTAAAGGCTAATATCATTCATGAACATAAACAAAAATCATTAGCAAAATATTTTCAACCTGAACTCAGAAACAATTTACAAAGATTATACATTATGACCCAGTGGGTTAACATATTAAAATCAATTAATGTAAGTGCTATAATAACAGAAAAATGGAAAAAACAAACAAACAAACACAGGAATATCTCAACAGTTGCAGAAAAATCATTTGACAAAATCCAACATTATGTAAAAACCCTCCAGAAACTATACATAGAAAGGAACTTCCTTAGTCTGATAAACGATGTCTATGAAAAAAAATAAAACATCCAAAGTCATATTTATTGGTGAAAAAGAAAAGACTCTCAATATCTTATGAATAGAAATAAAACAAGAATGTCCATCTCATCAGTTCTGTTTAATATAATACCGGAAGTTGTAGGTATTATAATAAGATGTAAGCCTATCTAAGAGTCAGGAAAGGAGAAAAAAGGAGAGATTAAAGGCATCTGGATTAAACAGAAAGAAGACAGTTTTTTTTGTTTTTTTGTTTTTTTGTTTGTTTGTTTTTTGCAAACCACATGATCCCAATAGATAGTTAACCCAAAAAATACACACACACACACACACACACACACACACACACACACATCTTAAATATACATACAAATATTTTAAAACTAATAATTAAGTGTACCTATGTAGAAGAATATAAAATCAATATTAAAAATAATTTGTTTTTATAAATCCTAACAAGGAACTATCTAAAAATGAAATTAAGAAAAAATTGCATTCATACTAGTATTTAAAATGATAAAAAATATTTGGAAATAAATACATTCAACAAAGGAAGTGTAAGACTTTCACACTGCATTCTCTGAAACATTGCAGAGAGAAATTAAAGAAGATCTAAACAAATGAAGATAAGTATTTTCATAAATTGGAAGAAAAATAAGTATATTCAAAGGGACAATTCTTTCCAAATTAATGTATTAATTTATTACAATCCTTATCAAAATTCTGGGAGGCTTACTCTGTAGGTATTTACCATCTGGTCCTAAAATATATATAGAAATGAAAAGGGCCCAGAATAGCCAAAACAATATTTAAAAACAAGAACCAAGTTGGAGAATTGACACTACCCAATATCAAAACTTATTGTGAAGCTGCTGTAATAAATGCAGTGTGGTATTGGCATATGGATAGATACAGAAATTAATCAAGCAGAATTGAGAGTACAGAAATGAATTCTTACATTTATGTTAATTAATTTTAACAAACTCAAAACAAGTCACCTACAAAAACTTTGTGTAGGCATACATTTCCTCTCTCTTGGTTAGATTCCTAGAAGTGGAATTTCTGGATCATAAGGAAAGCTTCTGTGTAACATTGGAAGAAACTACTACACTGTTTTCTGAAGTGACTCTTCCGTTTGACATTATCCCAAGCCATATACCAAGGTTCCGTTTTCTTCACATTCTTGCCAGCATGATGATATTAGATTCTAACATTTCTGAGAGTTTTTTTTTTTTTTTAACAGTGATCAGAAGTTTTGTTTTTGTCTTTGTTTAGAGAGAGAGACAGACAGACAGAGACAAAGCATGAGCAGGTGAGGGGCAGAGAGAGAGAGAGAGAGAGAGAGAGAGAGAGAGAGAATCTGAAACAGCTCTGAGCTGTCAGCCCCTGATGTGGGGCTTGAACTCACAAACCACGAGATCATGACTTGAGCCAAAGTCAGATGCTTAGCCTACTGAGCCATCCAGGCTCCCCCAAGGATCAGAAGTTTTTAAAAACATAATCTTTCAAGACCTATAGAGCTAACAATATAAAGAGTGAAACATACTAATGCAATTAAAGAAAAAATCACTTAGGAGGTCAGGGGATCTTAGGATAGACATATCTTTACATTGGGATTGAACAATCAAGTAAATGTTATAGTAATTGACAGGATACAGATTTCTCACGTTGGAGTGGGGGATTATATTTAAGCAGAGGGAGGAGGCTGAAATGATCCATATGGTAGTGGATTAGAAGTGTAGATATCAGTATGAACTCATTTTCAGCTTAATATAAATATACCTGGTTACATATAGAATATTTATAGAGGAGTGTATATACATGAGTGACTATGCACATATACATTCCCTTGCTTTGTCAATAGAGAGGGCCTAAAAGTAAGAACTCACAGAAGCAAAGAGCACACTTCACGCCTGATCTTGGCTTTTAACACCATTCTCCAACAAAAAGAACCAGCACTTCTTGGAGAAGTGATTGTTCTAAGACTTTGAAACATAACTTTCTGTGTTCCGACTCTCCCATGTGCTCTTTTATGACAGTGAACATGTCATTTAACATATCTGAGCTTTTGTTTCCTCAATATAAAGTTGCGAATAGCAATATTTTTCTACTATCTTTTAATAAAAATGAGAGACAATATGAAAGCTCTCAGTAAAGTAAAATTTTCTTTAGGAATTGAAGTTATACTTTTATTTTTACTTCACTTGAAAATAATGTTTTCTTCCTATAAAATAAACAATAACTTCTAAATATATATTACAATACTTCTTTTTAATGTTTATTTTATTTTATTTTTATAAATATAATTTATTTTAAATTGGATTCCATACAACACCCAGTGCTCATCCCAACAGGTGCCCTCCTCAATGCCCATCACCCACTTTCCCCTTTCCACCATCCCCCATCAACCCTCAGTTTGTTCTCAGTATTTAAGAGTCTCTTATGGTTGAGGGAAGCAAACTATATTATAATACTTCTAAAACAACCTCTAGATATGTACTGTTGAAATCCTGCCTAAAAAAGCCGAGTATTTTGCTATAGAGGAGGAGAAAACAACAACAACAACAACAACAACAACAACTTCTCTATTGTCCCATTCCGTGTGGGGGTATATTTATAAGCTGCCTGTCAAAGCAGATTTCTTAAAGTTTTTATTTTAGAATACTCAAGTTTTTATTTTAGAAATATTGCAAGGATATTACAGAGATTTCCCAAATACCCCACACTCAGTTTTCCCTCTTATTAATATTTTACATCTGTATGATACATTTGCCAAAATCGATGAAGCAATATTGGTTCAGCATTGTTAATTAGGTTTAAGGCTTATTTTAAGCAGATTTCCTTAGCTTTTACCTAATATTCCTTTTTCATTCCATAATCCCATCCAGGTATCTTTTCTGATCTCATCCATGTTACCATATTACACTAAGTCATCCTGTCTTCTTGTTTTTGATGACCTTGGCAGTTTTAAGCAATACTGATTAGGTATTTTGTAGAATGTTCATCAAGTGTGATTTGTCTCTTGTTTTTCTCATGATTACACTGAGATTCTGAGTTTGGGGAAGGAAGGATACAAATTAAAATGCCATTCTCATTATATCATACTATCAACAAGGCTTATCACTATTGATTCCATGCCAATCTAGCTTAGGTGGCTGAGGTGAGCTTTCAGCTTTCTTCATTTTGTAGTTATTCTTCTACTATTCTTTCCATGCCATGATCTTGGAATTAAGTCACTATGTGCAACTCATGTTTAAGGAATGGGAATTATACTTCACTTGAGGATTAAGTAACTCCATAAATTATTTGGAATTCTTTGGAATGGGAGATTTATCTCTTATCCCCTATGCATTTATTTATTCAGCCATTTATATCATTATTTAATCTAAATATTGATTTTATACTTTGAGCTCTCATCCAACATTACTATACTTATTTTGTTGTTCAAATTATTCCAGCTTTGACTATTTGGAAG
The DNA here is from genome assembly GCF_007474595.2 of Lynx canadensis. Lineage (NCBI taxonomy): Eukaryota > Metazoa > Chordata > Mammalia > Carnivora > Felidae > Lynx > Lynx canadensis. The sequence goes on from NC_044306.2 coordinate 98,778,259, forward strand.
CTATTTCAGTAAATCTGTGTCCCTTTGACAAACCATTGTTTGGTTTGCGTGTTTATTTGTTTGTTTTGAATGCTTCTCTGTTTTCTGATACTACAAGATGCTTCAGGCTCACGTTGTGTATTTTCAACAAATGTTGTTGGGACAATTGGATACACCCATATAAAAAAATCCTTACCCAAGAGCACTCAAAAAATTAAATAATGGTATGACCTAAATTATGAGCTAAAACTATAAATTTAGAATAAGCATAGGAGAAAAATAATCATGAATTTGGGCCAGTCAAGGATTTTTAGATATGGTACCAAAAACAAGATCCTTAAAAGAAAAAAAATAACTGGACTTTATTATAATTAAAAACTTTTGTATTTCAAAAGATAACATCAAGAAAATGAAAAAGCAAGCCATAAATTGGGGAAAATATCATCTCATAAACATTTTGAATACAGGAAATATAAACAACACTTAATAACACAGTAATGAGACAAATAATATTTTTTAATTTTTTTAATTTTTATTTTTGAAATTCATTCTAACATTTATTTATTTTTGAGACAGAGAGAGAGAGAGAGAGAGAGAGAGAGAGAGAGTGAGCATGAGCAGGGGAGGGACAGAGAGAGGGAGACAGAATCTGAACCAGGCTCCAGCCTCTGAACTGTCAGCCTAGAGCCCGACACAGGGCTCAAACTCACAAACCACGAGATTACGACCTGAGCTGAAGTTGGACTCTTAACCAACTGAGCCACCCAGGTGCCCTGAGATAATCAGTTTTTAAATGGCCAAGTTAAAGCTAGATTTTACTATAGAGGGTATATATATGGCTAATGAGCACAGGAGTATTGTCTTTGTGTATTTTGGATACTAATCTTTTATCAGATATGTCATTTGCAGTAACTTCTCCCATTCTGTAGGTTCTTTGTGTTTTGTTCATTGTTTCCTTTGCTGTGCAGAAGACTTTTATTTTGATGCAATTCCAATCATTTATTTTTGCTTATTTCAGGAGACACATTTCAGGAGACACATCTAGAAAAATTTGCTACTGCCAATGTCAAAGAAATTACTGCCTGTGTTCTGTCCTAGGATTTTTATGGTTTCAGATCTCATATTAAGGTCTTTCATCCATTTTGATTTCATTTTTGTGTATTGTATAAGAAAGTGGTCCAGTTTCATTCTTTTGCATGTTGTTGTCCAATTTTCCCAGCATCATTTGTTGAAGAGACTATCTTTATTCCATTGGATATTCTTTCCTGCTTTGTTGAAGATTAAATGACTGTATAGTTTTTGACTTGTTTCTGGGTTTCCTATTCTGTTCCATTGATCTATTAAACATGAGTAGGACTAGTCTTCCACTGTCCCCCAGATCAACATTAGACAGGAAACTAGAGACATATAAATTATGAATCCAATTCTGCTTACAATGTGCTGGGTGATTTTTCTTGTTTTATCATCTACACAGGAGAACTATGGCATGCATGAATATTATGTACTTCTATGTAAAGTACATAGATTCACCTTTAGACTGCTATAGTTGACTTAATCTGAAAAAAAAAAAAAACATGAGAATCTTGAATTACAGGTTTATGGAATTCATTAAATTCTTAATTGAAATTTATTCATCATAAATCCTCGACATGTATCCAATCAACACATAACATTACTAAAGGTAAAATTTCATGGAGAGGTAAATATTATAAACTGTGCACTCAATTAGATAAGCCAAAACAAGCAAACCATATTTATAACTGAGTAACATGTTTTTATATGAAGAAACACTGAGTAAACTCCAAGCAGAGTTAGTTGGCTAAAATACTAAAAAAATTAAGTTGTTGGCAAAACTAAATGAATTATGATAAAGTTTAAGACAAATCTCAAGTTTGAGTAGCAGTGAAATAAGAAAGAGAAGGGAAAAAGAGGAGAGAGAAAAATAGAATATGAGTCAGTTCGAAAATATGTTTTTACTAATGCAGCGTTAGAAAAAACACAATCTCTGCTCAAAAATGTTATTCTCCTTAGATGTTAAAATAAGCTATTTTGAAGTTAAATTTTGTTTTCTTTATTCATACTTTATAATTATGTATAATTATAATGTTTAAGTATAAATAATTAGTATAATTTATAATACTACTAATAATTTATTGATCACTTACTGTGAGGCACTGTGTTAATCTCTTCCTAGACATTACTTCATTAAGTCCTACCAAGGATCTTGTGAGGCCAGTATAATGATCTCCAGACATTTCCAGACACAGGCATCAAGGCTTAAAAAGTTTCTATGTTTGTGGTTCTTGATAATTTAACTAGAAAATTCAGACTTAGTATTTAAACCAAAGTTTTACTACAAAACCTACTCCTATATACTATATTCATACCTGATTTTGAATTTGAGAAAAATGATGTCATGCTCTCCTAGGCTTCATAGATTGGTTTGCCTACCCTACAAAGAACACACAACTTTCAAAAGATCAGGAAGCATGGGTATTATAAGCTTATCCTTGGAAGTTTCCAAGTATGGTATTTGCCACATAAATAAAGAGAAGGTTGAGACATACCCATTGTAGGTATTGGTCCATATGGGTTTTGTGGATATGCATGTGTGTGTGTGTGTGTGTGTGTGTGTGTAGTGTAGTGTATGCTTGATGATGTTGGTGAGGATTTCTCCTAATTATCAGTGTTTCCATCTCTGAGGATCAATGTCTTTCAGGCAGATTTCCTAAGACATAAGGTTTGGAAAACATTTCACAATCATGCTATATCTTACAGTATATTGGTAATAATGATCAGGCAAGCACAAGTGAAGAGGTAGAGATGGTTTGAGAAGGTTTTCTTCCACATGGAAAACTTTTGGACAGCCATAAATATGTAAAATAGTAATATAATACTATATACACTTGTGATATTTTTTATAGCATATAGTTTGGAGTTACCTGCATTCCAAACAATCATCACCTGTAACATGTTTAAAAAAAATGTTTCACCATTTTAAGACCTACGGTCCACAACATTTTCATGTAAGTATATTCTCTTAGTTTGAAGGAATTCAAAGAGAAAGAAAAAAATACATTTGTCTTGTATTTCCTGTGACAAAATAACTATACTTCAATTTATATTCTATTAAACATCATGAATTAATAGCAGCTGTTTGCAATGACCTTTTATAATCCATAGAGAGAAAGAATTTCAGTGGAACTTGGAATCACAGAATTGGAATATTTCTTTGGCTTTGACTCCATTCAATACTATGAGACCTCCCAGCACTCTAATATTCCACACACATCTGAATTTGCTGACACAATTTCACACATGGTTGCATGTGGTGTTAGGCCATTCTTTTTTTTTTTTTTTTCACACTCCCTAATGTCTTTTGTTGCAAAGAAAATGGCAATGATGATATTTAAGCACTGCAAATAAATTGTAGCTATTAACTCTACAGTGGTTCCAGATTGACACACCCTATCCAGACACTATTATCGGATATTCCAGCTCTAAGCTGCTGCAGCCACTTTCATATAGTCCTGTGTTTCAAAAGTGCCTTTACATCTCACTACCAGCCTCTGCAACACTTGTGCCTTGTGCTACTAATGCTTTATAAATATTTTAATGAAAGTTTGTTTCAGCTACCCACTCTCCTAGATCCTCACATAAGTCTGTGGTGTAGGAGCTGAGGTCAATCTGAATCACCAACACTGAACTTAGATTCGACCACATGTGGCCAGAGCTTGTTCTCTGCAGAAGATCTCTTTCAGTTGTGGTTTCTCTGTCCTTCTTGCTCATTGACACTTGACAGTCTTGTTTACAGGCTTTCCGTGTAAACATAATTTTTCTTCTCATCATCATTCTGAACTTTTCGTAGGAACCACTGGCACCGTCAATGAAATATTACCGTAGTACTGAGCAGCTGACCCTTCTGTGAGAAAGAAGGAATTTCTCATAGCTGATTTTGGGCCGAGACATAGTTTTTTTCCTCCTGCCTTTAAACTGGAAATACACCATCAACTCTCCTGTGTTTCCATCTTGGCAATTATAGATCTTAAGACAGCCTCCGTGATTATTTGTGAACCAGCTACTTATTGTAAAAATTAATTAATTAAAATTTATATTATTTGTATATATTCTCTCCCTCTCTCTACATATATATATATATACATATATATATATGCACACACACACACATATATATATATATACTTATATATATGTACTCTTTATGTACTTTTTATATATAGATGTAGATATATACTATTTATTCTATTTCTCTGGAGAACCCTAATATGAAATGTAATTATAAATAACCTAAATAATTATGATAATAAATACATAACTGTAAGATGCCTAAATCCTATAAAGGAGGCTTCTGTGTTGATAAATACCAATAATACATGAGATATGTGATGATAAATTAGGAAGTAACAGGCAAAGGAGGTGAGTAAAAGAGAGTTTCAGACAGAATAACATGGTATCAATGCTCTGTGGTGTGAAAGAGTATGTGGCATGTTCCACAAAGGGAAAGGAAGTCAGTTCTCTGAATGACAGAGAACAAGGAGGGAAATGTAGCAAGACGATTCTTCAAAGTTATGCAAAGAAGAGTCCATATAAGGCTTGGTGGTTATGTTAAAAAAGGTATTTATCTCTAGGACAATGAGATACCTCCAAGGTGTCTTAAAAGGGAGGTAACATGATCAGATTTACATTTTGAAAAGATTACTAAGTGAAGTAAGGTAAGGATGGAAGAATCTAAACTAAACTGTTTAGATTTAGTGGCATAGAAGTTATAGTGCTATTATCTTGATCTGTTTTGGTACAAGCAGTCCATAATTTTTAAATAGATGGAGTACAGAACAATTACCTGGATTCATACATGGATGCTGCTGCTGGAAAAGGAGATGCAATAGAGAAATAGTCAACCTACTCTGCATTATAACAGTGCCCACAGTGAGTCTTACGACTCTTACTTGCCTTAGGAATCATTTCAATATGTAATCTATTTTTGGTAGATTTCATATAGATGCCATTTTAATCACATGAGCAGCCATATATTTTATTGGTGATAAGTACTGAGGTCTAAGAGATAGAAAATTTAAATAACTCATTGTCTTTATTTATAGATATTAAAAATGAAAGCATATATCTGAGGTATATAAGCTACATAAAATATCATTTCAAAATGTATTTCAAATAATATATTTGACTTGATATAAGAACTCCAACATCACTAAATATTTTAATTGTTTTCTCTATGTCCTACCAAGAAAACTTTGGAATCTCAATTTTATTTAATGTAGGTCATAGTTTTCTTCCTGTTTTAGAAAATCAGTGTAGCAAATGGAACCATTTCCAACTGTTCAACCTAGCACACTAAAATCAAAACTTGAAGTCTGATAGATGCATCCATAGTAAAAAATTTGTTCCAGTCTCATACTTTGTTCTTCCCAGTGTGGTTTAAGATTTGGAATTTATAAAACATATTCTGCCATGTTTATATTTCTCTCAATGTAAATTACAAAAAAAAAATCAAACTCTCAGCCTTTTACAATGTAATTCATTCACCTCATTGTCGGTCAGACTTTGTACTTGTTTCTGCAATCTCCTACAACTTTGTTATAGTTCTGAAGGAAATGAGGGTTGGTGGAAATAGATGATTAGTAACAGTTTTATCTCCCTTGAAAGATAAATGATTAAAGTTGGCATTATATGATCTTTATACAAAGCAAGATTAGACTCATTAGATGGGGTAAGAAGTTGCTTCTACAACAAGGGAGCATCAGCAGTGGTATAGGATTCCAGATACTCAGATTCATCCAAATCCATGGTAGCTTCCCTATATCAACATGCAGATTCCCATTCTTTTCTAGTCAATTTCCCAAACTGAATATCAGAAGTCTGCTGAGACTGTGATGTTAAATTACTTCTTAATACTGTAAGCCATTGAATCAAACTCAGTATTTGGTTTTCAACTTCATCAATCCAGCATGACAATTCTACAGATATCATAGAAGATTTAGAGTGGTCTTACCCTGCCTTGAATGAATAATTAAAAATCATGAGCTTGTTATTTTCTGTCTTGATGCTCCCCATTACAGTCAGAAGTCCACCCTAGAGCTGGCTAAAAATATGAGCCAGAACAAAATGCACATTTTAGAGTATATAAAATATATATTCATACAGATATATGTGTAATATATTCTAAAAGAACAATAGGCATTTCCAGTCACTGAAGGAAGATGAGCAAATTTAATAAATTAAATAAATGATTTTAGGATCATTATTCTGCAGTTTCAACAAGATAGTGATAAAGTTAAATTTACGTTACATACCATGCAAAAAATGAAATCTGGGCAGATTAATGAGCTAAACGTAAAAAAATATATAAGTAGAGAATATAAAATAGTTCAATTTTGTAATTTTGGATGAGGAAACTCAAGGGGGAAAAATTAGAAAGTTTTTGATAAGCTGTTATCATTGTACATGAATATGTAAATTTTTGTATGACAAAATGTAGAATAGAAAATATTAAGGCTAGTTTCAAGCAGTTATAAAAACAAAATATATATTACAAAAGATTTGGGGGCGCCTGGGTGGCTCAGTCGGTTAAGCGTCTGACTTCGGCTCAGGTCATGATCTCGCGGTTCGTGAGTTCAAGCCCCGTGTCAGGCTCTGTGCTGACAGCTCGGAGCGTGGAGCCTGTTTCAGATTCTGTGTCTCCCTCTCTCTCTCTGACCCTCCCCCCGTTCATGCTCTGTCTCTCTCTGTCTCAAAAATAAATAAACGTTAAAAAAAAATTTTTTTTAAAAAGATTGTACCTATATAATATGAGCTCATAGAAATCATTCAGAAAAAGACAACCAATTTAATGGGAAGATGTGCAAAAAGTCTAAGTGGCACAGGAAATAATGCAAATGGGCAAATAACACATGAAAGGAAGCTCAGTTTCATTAGTAATTGGCAAAATTCAAATTTAAATAAAATTGAAATACTGTTTTTTTTTTTTTACTGATCCTATTGGTAAACATTAAAAAATTTGATAATAATCATATATTCTTGCCAGAGGTATGAATTGGTATACTTTGAGGGGAAGCAAAGTGTATATATAATCCCACCGAATCTGTTTTCCATAGGTTTCTTACAGAAAATTTTGCTCACATGCACATGGATAGGTGTATGTATGTGGTAAGGAATATTTTGAGAAAAACAAAAATATAAAAATAAAACATATACCCACACATATGATACATCATTTATGTGTGTGTTTATGTGTAGGGAGAGAGAGAATGAGAAAGGAGTCCTTATTTTTGCCCCTTCTATCTGTTAGCTTACCATACAGTTGTCATAGTTGGAGCTCCAGTAGCCGTCTTTGACCAGGAGTTGGTCTTGAGAATGGAATCTCATATTGGGATACTTGAGTAAAAATACAGAATGAATCTGTGTCTTCAGTGACTGTATTTTAAGGATTTGAACTAATCAAGTCTTTTGTATTTACACTGAAAAGTCACAAAGGTAGTCACTGGATCATTGTAGCTTTTGTGTAGCATCTGTTCTCCACAAAGAGGGTGAACACAGCCTGCTTTGCTCAGAATAGTCCCAGTTCATACTTGTTTTCTGTGTTCTCTGATGTAAAGTTATTCTTTTTCTCATATCTGGGATACCCAAGTTGACAGCTGACTTCCATCAGCTTTCCCAGTTTGGGAAGCCCAAAAGGCCAGCCAGCCTTCCTCTCCCCTGCCCTGCACCTTCATGCTCCAACACACATACTTAAGAGTTCCATATCCTGAGAAACTTAACAGAAGACCATGGGGGAGGGGAAGGAAAAAAAATGGTTAGAGAGGGAGGGAGCAAAAACATAAGAGACTCTTAAAAACTGAGAACAAACTGAGGGTTGATGGGGGCTGGGAGGGAGGAGAGGGTGGACGATGGGCATTGAGGAGGGCACCTGTTGGGATGAGCACTGGGTGTTGTATGGAAACCAATTTGACAATAAATTTCATATTAAAAAAAAAAACCTCTCTTTTAAATTTTTTTTTTCTCAACGTTTTTATTTATTTTTGGGACAGAGAGAGACAGAGCATGAACGGGGGAGGGGCAGAGAGAGAGGGAGACACAGAATCGGAAACAGGCTCCAGGCTCCGAGCCATCAGCCCAGAGCCCGATGCGGGGCTCGAACTCACGGACCGCGAGATCGTGACCTGGCTGAAGTCGGACGCTTAACCGACTGCGCCACCCAGGCGCCCCAAAAACCTCTCTTTTAAAGGAAAAAAAAAAAGAATTCCAAGTTGCCACTCATGGAAGAAGCTTATCACCCAGCCACAGAGGCAACTCAAGCCAACAAATTAGTACTTTATTCTAAAATGTGAATCAACAACCAAATATTGACAGACATGTTAGTAAGGCCATCAACTACCGAAAGAAGGACCCAAAAGACAAAAAGAAAACCCATCCCTACAGGAAGCAGTAATTAATGAAAAGAATTTAAAAGTTAAAAATAATCAAAACTCTGACTCTAAGAAATTAGAGAAATTATTATATTTGCCAAATTATATCTATTAAGGTGCTATTAAAATGGTTTGACAAATTTAAGACAAGTCCAGAGAGAAGTCAACTAATGGATTAGACTTCTTAACACACGTAGACTTTCAAGTTATCTTTTCACTGGTATCTCCAATGTAAACTGAGAGCTGAGGATCACCAGGCATTTGACCTATGACCATCAGGTATCTTAGAGCCAGGTGGCTGCACCAATTGTGGGGTCTTACCTTCAGTGGGCAGACTTATGCTTCTCATACCTCCCTTCCATAGGAACTTAAGTTGATCCAAATCAGTTTCTTAAGACTACTTGCTGGTAAATATGGACCCTTTAAGTTGTATTTGCAGACCACTTGGAAAGAACCTCACATCTAGCCCTCCTTTTCCACAGTAATATATTCAAATAACTAGAAAATGAATAGAATCTAGTTAATGTTTTCCTTATATTCTAAATGCAAACTTTATATTTACTCTTGTTTCACTTTTCTCAGGGCTCACTTTAATGCCCATGTCAGGAAATATCATAGTAGGGTGTAGAGTGGTATATAAGAATAAATTGATTTTTTTTAGTTCCTAATTAAACCCACATTGGATTGATAATATTGATGGCAAAGTACAAACTGGAAAAAGAACAAGTTTCAAAGGAAAGGCAGTTCTTAAAAATGTTGGCTTGTGTTCATTGATTTTAAACTTACAACACTGTCAGTATCTTTAGTCTCCCTTTAGTACTTACCAAGATATTTTTAACTATTTTAATATCTATCATTTCAATCTAAAATAGTGTCATATTTTGAGTTACATATGCTTAAAGTCTATTTTATGTTATTCCAAAAATATATGCTTTGCACATGTACTTTAAGTGATTTAGAAAAGGCTGAATTTTTCCATGTCATTTTGTGCTTTTAATTCTATTTTATGAATGTTTACTTTTAATATTCTCTCCTTTTCCCCCTTAGGCCCATGTTGCTGAGTTTATTGCTGAATATGATTTCCTCTATTTATATAAATTCCCAATTCACATATCTACATTTTTGTTCTTTCTTCCTCTTCTGTGTCCTGCATACATCCACCCTTTCTATACCTTCAGTGTTTTAACTTCTTCACCAAAATTTCAAACCAATATATGACTTAGCAGTGAAAGTGTACCCATTTACTATTTTCATTATTAATAATAAATTTGAGGACAAAAATATACTTATATGAAACAATGCACTTTATATAGAGCTCACACAAACATAATGTACAATATCAAACTGCATATAATTGCAAACAAGGCTTGAGAAATTATCTTCTTAATATGCTGGTTTTCTTCAGAGTTTTCTCTACTTCAGTAAATGTGGTAAAAAAAAAATCCCTAATGGAGAATATGTGGCTATTATTTTTAGTTTAAAATAAAAGTTTATGTAATGGTTTGAAGTTTCATAAGAACAGGAAAGGTCACTTTGGGAATGGAAGTCACCCTAGGGAAATTTTCTTACTCCTATTTTTAGAGAGTATATATATTTTTCCTTTTGAATGAAAGGATCACTGCTATCATATCTAATGTATGATATAAAAAACAAGTATGATATATAAAACAAGATTTTAATCATTGATTGCTTGATCCTCACCAGCAATTTGACCTTATTCTAGATATTTTCTGGATTTAATCCTAGGTTTTATTATATTTTCCTTGACCTTCGTAATAAGTAGTTCTGTGGTGCCTATAGCCTGGAAAGATTTCTTTAGCTGAGAAACAGTGACCTGTTTCTATAGTTATTTTCTGGCCATATTTTTTTCAGTTCTTCTTGATACACTGTTTCCAACATGCCTTGCTCTTCTCAACCTTAATGTCTTTGTTAATGCCATTTGTTACATTTATTTTCTGTCTGCCAATTCACATAGTCTCCTTTATTCAAATTTCAGCCATGCCTATCTCCATAATGAAGCTTCTCTTATCATACTGCATTTATTATTCTCCTTTGAACTGTAATTTATTCACTAAGTTATAGGTAAATTGGCATTTTTGATGTTCAAAAATAACATAATGTATTTCATTGCATGTTGTAAATGTTCCTAAGCATTTCTTAATTGCTTAAATAATTCCCAATAAATATTTCTCAGTAAGAGTCTATGGATCTATTACATTCATCTAAAAATTGAATGTATGGGGACACCTGGGTGGCTTAGTCAGTTGAGCATCCAACTCTTGACTTTTGATTTTGGCTCACATCATGGGTGTATATTGTTTAATCATACTTTAAACAGAGCATTCTTTGGTACATGCATTAAATAGTCAGGCAGAATTCCAATTCTTAACAATTCTCTGTGATGAGACCAGTCTCTTTTTTTTTTTTTAATTGTTTTTAACATTTATTTATTTTTAAGAGACAGAGAGAGACAGAGCATGAGCAGGGGAGGTGCAGAGAGAGAGGGAGACACAGAATCCAAAGCAGGCTCCAGGCCCTGAGCTGTCAGTACAGAGCCCGGTAGGGGGCTCAAACTCAGGAACTGTGAGATCAGGTGAGGTCATGACCTGAGCCTAAGTCGGATGCTTAACAGTGAGCCACCCAGGCGCCCTGAGACCAGTCTCTTCTAACCAGTTGTAACAACTTTGATTTCCCTAGAGTCATTTGGTTCTAAAGAAGAATGTGTAGAAAAGCTAGCCTTTCCCGTCAGTTTCCCAGAGTCATAGGATGGAGCCCCTTGTCAGGCTTCACACTCAGTAAGATTTTCTCTTTTTCTCCCTTTGCCCCCCTCCCATTATCTCTCTCTCAAAAAAAAAAAAAAAAAAGAATTATATACTGACATACAGCATCAATTCTCTGCAGTTATCTAGTTCTAGGTAAATATAACTCAGCCATAATTATCTTTGTATTTATTAAATAAAGGGAGCACTTAAGATCTAGTAGAATTGGGCTCATATTTATATTAGTTCCACAATCTTATTAAAATATGTATAGGAAACCAGTACAAGCATTGCAGTTTTATGCTTTGAGCCTAATACCAGGAAAATTCTTTGTAAGGACTGAATCTATAAAACCCCTGAGATCTCTCAGATAGAAGATAGACAAATTTTAAATGGGAAGTAGTTTTAAATGTGAAGAGGATAAATAGAGCTTAATATTAGTATATTCTTGGATAGCTTTGTTGATTATGCGAGATTTTTATGGAAACATTTTCAGTATACAGTATGTATGACTATTTAGAATGTTGCAATGAGTTAACTATAGAAGGCCCCATTCACCTGGACTGTGATAAGAGTGGATCACTTAATATTGTACAGTGTCTAGCCAGGACAACTATATACAGGATTCCTGTGTACATCACACCTCAGTACATAATATATTAGCATTCCTTTTTAAGTTTATGTAAGTTGGCCTATTTAATATGCTAAAGTCTGACACAATATCAGATATTTTCTTTCTACATAGATGAACATCTTGTGCATATCAAATCAATAATATGAAACATTTTGGAGTAAAATGTTATTTATATAAAAGACATGTACACCAATATTTATAGAAGTGATATGGTAAGTGTTGGAATGTTCTTAATCTTTTTCAAAGCTAGTTTTGAATAGACAGAAGCTATTTTTTAAAAATCTTATTAGGAAAATTTTTAATGTATTCCCTCTCCATTGAATTTAAAATGAATTAATCCAACATATATTGTGTGTGGTAATTACTTTTTAGAGATTTCCATTGTGGATAACATAGAATAAGATGCATCAGTCTTAAAGGTACAGCATGATTGGAAATATTTCTGATACTCAAAAAGTATCCAATAGATTCTGTCCCAGTTACTATTTACCTAAGCCCTGACTTCTCTCAGTACCCTAGGAGAGATAACTATTCTGACTTTATCATCATTGAGTTCTTTTTTTTCTGTTTATTTCTTTAATTATCAAGTATGTATAGTGACTAGGCTTTTGTGCCTGATTTTTTCACAAACATAATTTCTCTGAGATTCATCCTTGTGTTCACCTGCATAATTCATTCTTTATTATTTCTGTGTAATATCCCATTATATGTATACATAAATTATTCTGACTTTCTTTTTTTTAAACTTTTTTGAAGGTGAATATGAAATTAGAACTGCTAGAAAAAAGTATAAGTATCAAAGTGACATACTTTTTCAACTGCACCAAGAATAAATGATTTCTTATTTATAATGTAATGCAAGTAAGGATTCAGTATAATTATCCTCATTCAGTTTGATGAGTAAAATTTTATGTGTCTAAAACTCTAGACCTGAGAAATTATTATTTCTATAGGACCTTTCAATAGAACCTAATGATAACAAAATTAATCCACAACATGTATATGAAGTATAGTGTGTGTGTGTGTGTGTGTGTGTGTGTGGGTGTGTTGATGACCTAGGAAGTAAAAACCTAATTAAAATGAAATCAGCTATAATATATTTCGTAGTCTGTAGGTATTAAACATGTGGAACATATTATGCTAGGGTTTAGTAATCTTCACTGGCTCTGTTCTACTCATGGGCGAAATTATTGCTATGACTTTTAATCTAAACTTGACAGCATGTCTATACAAACAGTTCACTAACACACCATTTTTCTTATGTTGGTCTAATTACTTTATTTGACCACATTGTTCATATGAAATTGACATAAGAGATCACCTATGTGTAAGAAGGAACTATGAACTCACCACTCTCTTGCTCACAATTAGAAACCTTGCATTATCTTTATCAACAAAACCTAAGAAATCATGTTATTTTTTAAAATAATTATTGTCAAACAGATGGCCCCAACTTTGTGGACAGAAGGCAAATTGCTTTTCTTTTTTTTTAAGTGCTTGTTTATTTATTTTGAGAGAGAGAGCGAGGTGGGGGGGCAGAGAGAGAGGGAGACAGAGAATCCATGCTTTTGGCACAGAGCCGGATGTGGGGCTCCAACTCACAGACTGTACCGTGGGATCACAACCTGAGCCAAAACCAAGAGTCAGCCACCCAACTCACTGAGCCACCCAGGCACCCTAGAAGGCAAAATTGTTTTTCACTGCAGCACTTACTTCATTGTGAAAGTATACTCTCTTCATTTGCATTTACTAACTGTAGTTAACATTTCATTTCACTAATCTGCCACAGACCCAATGACTTTTTTTAATATGCCAGAAACATATTTCTGAATAAGCTTTAAAAATTGGAATATTTCCTGTATCAACAACTAATATTTATTTAATAAAGTGACTATTTATTGAGGGCTGACTGTAAACCAGGCAACTGTGGCAGAAAGCAGGCAATACAAACCTGAATACATTATAGTCCTTACCATTAAGGGACTCATTACCTCACACACTGGTATAATTTCAGTGTATAGATTGTGGCTGAAATGTTCATATGCACATTTTAAGTGATGGCCTATCTTTTTATTGAAAATAATAAAGATGATAAAATAACAGTGGTATGTAAGCTTACCTTGTCAGTGCATGCTACAAAAAAATACAATAACAATATGAAATAATATTTTTTTCTTTTTCTTTCTTTTTGGTCTATGCCACTTTAAATAATTTTAATGAATTAATTACCTTACTATTAAAATTATAGGAAAACAGGGGCATCTGGGTGACTAAGTCGGTTAAGATTCCCACTCCGGCTCAGGTCATGATCTCACAGCTTGTGAGCTCAAGCCCTGCAATGGGTTCTGTGCTGACAGCTCAGAGCCTGAAGCCTGCTTTGGATTCTGTGGCGCCCTCTCTCTCTGCCCCTCCCCTGCTCACACTATGTCTTTCTCTCAAAAAATAAACATTAAAAAAAATATATATATATTTATATATATATACACATATTTTATATATATATACACATATATATGTATATATATAAACAGATAATTCATATTAGCTAATTTAGTTATTGATATTATTCTATTCTCTATTCATTTTTATTCAATAGCATGAAAAATATGGAATATAGGAGGAGTAAGGAGAGTGAGTGTTGGTCAGGGTAGAGGTGCACACAAGAGATGAAGAGAAAAAGACAAACTGTCCATTGTGAATCAGAGGACTCCTTTATTTTCTCTCCTTATTTTAATGGTTTAAAACAATAAACACTTTTCATCTCACATTTTTCATGGGTCTGGTTCAGGATTTCTTGTAAGGTTGCAGTCAAGGTGTCAATTAAGGTTGTGCCTATCTGAAGGCTTAACTGGGGCCAGAGGATTCACTTCCAAGTTCACCCTCATGGATGTTGGCAGGAGGCTTCAATTCTTGACCGTCTTTTGGCTAGAGGCCTCAGTGGCTCACCACACAGTTCACAGTTCTCTTCTTATGGCTTCTGGAGAGTTTTCACACCATGGTAGTTGTCTTCCTTCAGAGCAGGTTATCCAGCAGAGAGAACAAAGGGAAGATGGAGTGTCTTGTGTGAAGGAATCTCATAAATCAACACTGTGCTTTACTCACATTCTCTTTATACTGAGCCAGGCACTAAATCAAGCTTACGCTCCAGATGGGGGTATTGGGTTCCACCTCTTGAAGGAAGGAGTGCCAAAGAGCATGTGGATGTATATTAAAATTCCCATGCTCCACTTGCCTCAGTTTCTTCATCTGTAAAAATGAATATAAATAATAATAAGATGATTAAGTATTGTTTTGGTGTTAAAAACATGGAAGTCACTTTAAAAAGAGCCTTATAAACATATTAGCTATTATTTGTTTTATATATAACTATACTCTTTTCTTTACAAAGAAGATGAGCATCACTGATACCTATCATTGTCAATTTTTGCTTATTTCATTATACCACTTATCTGAACTTTAGATTTTATTTTCTTTCTTTGGGAGAAAATCTGTCTCTTAGGTCCAATCATTGGCATTATGAAGACAAAGCTTTCTTGCTTTTGAGTCTTCCCTTTTCATTGGGAAGAATTGATACACCTTTTCATTTACCAACATGCTGTTCAATTTGATTCTCTGTTAGTGACGAGACATATATCTTAAGTTGTACGTGGTGTAAATAGTTTGCTTATCAAGTACTCATAGTCATCTTTCTGTTTGTATGGTTGAGATGAACAGAAATGGTTAGGCAGGAATACAGAGCTGACTATTCCTTTCTTTTTGAAACTAAAAGATGACTTTTAAAAATTAAAAAAAAAAACTGTGGAGGTATAAGTGACATATAACATTAATACTAGGTTCAGGTGTACAACATAATGATTAGTTATATCCATCTTTTATGTCTATAATTCCCATTTCTGTTTTGTAATTATTTATTTGTGATTTACTGAAATTTTACTGTGTCACCTTTGATTACAGTATTTGTAGTGCAATCTCATTCTGTGAAAATGTTAAGCAAGAAGCCATAGATTATGTCATCAGATATAGTGCTTCTTTGGGCTGATTGTGAAATGATACAGACACAAACATACATGCACTCATACACAAGGCAGGAAAGTCATTTTGTCTAGTTCCATTCTCCTCCATTAGGCATTAGAACAGTTGAATATATATCCATTTAAAATGAAGTTTTGGGGAGATGCCACATCCTCTCTTTTCAGAACTTATTTAATTGCTTAACACTATTTGTTGCATTTGGTGTTGGACCAAAAGTCCAAATATAAGAATATAATCAATGTCTATAAAATTTATATCAAGTATGACTTGGTGAGTAGAAAGGCTTTTTATTAAGATTGAGAAAAATTGAAACCAGAGATCACAGTTTATAATTTGTAACAGTTCTCGGCTTTAACCTCATTCTCTCTGGGGAAATTTCTCTGACTCTCTTAGAATGGGCAAGATTTCCTTGCGTTTCATCTCGTGGCACTCTATTCTTATCAAAGCACTTATCACATACTATTGTACTTGAAGCTTATATTCTCTGAATTTCAGTAAAGACTCTACATGGTATGCTGGAAGGCACAGTGGAGCCTTTGCACACTACTGTATCTTCAATGTTTGCACAATATTTGTGACAAGGTAAGAAAAGTTAGGACAGTGTTTATAATATGCCTAGGATGGATGTGATCTAGGATCTCCCCTCCTTCCACACACACCCTGACCACCCAAAAATGTCTAGTGGGCTCTGACTAGGATTCTGAAAGAATGTAAATGCCTTCATAGACCATGAAAACATAATTAATAAATAATGGGATTTGGGATTATTACCATAAGTAAATTCTGGTCTGTTTACTAGAATTGCGGTTGCTATTTGGAGGTTGCTAGTAGGAAATTGAGTAGTAAACTCTACTGTAACTATTGTCACTATCAGAAACAGAGTATTGGCATACATGCAACAGAGGCACAGCTCATTCATTGCACCCTTTCTCTTTGTATGTTATATTCATTAGTATATTTCTATAGGATTATAATCAAGCTTACCACTTGAACTTGAAATGGACATCAGGAGACATGCAACATCATTTCTTATTAAACTGCTCAGAACCTTCCAAAGAGGAAGCACTAATTGTTGACAAAAATAACTATAGCTAGTATTCAATACCTATTTTATGTCAGGCAATATATTTGGTATTTTACAAATGTCACCTCATGTAATACACACAACCATGCTATAAGGCAGTGGAGATACTACCTTGAAAGTAGATTTGGATTCAAATCATGAGTTTACCACTTATACATACCTGTGTGATCATGAGCAAGCTAGATATCGCCTTTAAGTATTAATTTGGTCACCTGTTAAAACAGAGTAAATATTGTTTACCTGTATCTATTACTCATGCTTGTAATTGATAGTAGTGTTTCTTATATTTGTACATACAGCTAGCAAGCAGCAGAGATTGTACTGTTTCTCCACAGCTTGCATATTGCATCAGTTTTTCCTCTCTTAATTATATATGTGTATGTGTATTGAGGTATAATGGACATACATTTATGAGTTTCAGGTGTACAATATAATGATTCCATAATTGTATATGTTGCTAAATGATCACCATAGTAAGTCTAGTTAATATTGTTGCCATATGTGCCAGTTTTAAACATATTTTATCTCCTCCATTTCATTATTAAATCATTCATGGTAGAACATTCTTTGTTTCATTTCAATTTCTCTTCTTTTAATGTTTATTTATTTATTTTTGTGAGCAGGGGCAGGGGAAAGAGAGAGAGAGAGAGAGAGAGAGAGAGAGAGAGAGAGAGAGAGAGAATCACAAATAGGCTCCATGCTGTCAGAGCACAAGGAGCAGCTTGATCTTTCACAACTGGAACTGTGAAATCAAGAGGTGAAATTAAGAGTCTGGTGTTCAACCCATTGAGCCAACCAGGCACCACTCATTTCAATTTCAACAGCATATCTCTGCTACTTCCCAATCTTGGGAAAATGTACCCACTTTGTATACCTCTGTGTGTGCCTGTACCTGTGTGTGTGTGTGTGTGTGTGTGTGTGTGTGTGTGTGTGTGTTGTTTGTGTTCATAAAAAACATGTCTGCACAGTTGGAAAGCACCTTATTTTGTTTTTTAAAGAAAAATTCAGTAGAAAGTTATAAATGGTTTGTAAACATTTGCCCCTCCTTAAGCTGTCCAATAAATAATAACTATTCTAAAGACTTTCATATATATACTTGTGGTCCCTGAGAGTAGCTGAAACTCTACTTTTTAGGTCACACTTTTTTAAAGAATCACTTATAAGACTTGTCATAAAATCCAGACCTTACAGTTCTCACAGAAACCAATTTAAGGTTTTTCACTGAAGCCAATTATCAATTTTTTCTTTTTATTTCCAACATATGCTTATGTTCAGTACTAACTATATCTTCTGAGAGAGTTACATATCAGTAGTACCTAGAATTTAAACCATTTAAGCATAAAAGTGCAGAGTATGAATATGTCAGGTTAGATAATACTTATGAAGAAACTCAGTGCACAACATGATTTCCAAGCATTTAAATTAAAAAAAATACCAAAAATACCTCATAATTTAGAATTTTAAAACTCTACAAGAATTTTAAGAATTGTGATTCATAGTCTCAAAGAACTAGCCTATATTTAGTACCCTCTATAAATAATAAATAATTCTATAAGATTATAGAATAAATAATAAACTTATTGGCCAAAATATTTTTTAGAGTTGATGACATGCCATATGTCTTTAATGTACTTCATATAGTTCTGTAAATACCTTCTGTAAATTATATTCTAAAACTGAACATAACAGAACATACCAATCTACTTAAAATGATCAGAAATTAATATGAATTAAAAGCAATTCATTGAACATTCTTTATAATGTATAACTTACCCTTTTTAAAGTAGTAACTTCATGTTAAGATTGTATCATTATCAAAATTCCATCATGAAAACCTATTAACTAACTTAAATTGATTCAAGAAACAATGTGAGCTGGTTTTCTAATAAAGTTAAGTTATGCAACTCGGTAGATTTTCTGTGAATAGAATGAGCTCCAACATCTTATTAGACTTGTAAATGTAAATTTTAAATGGAAACATTCTTTTGAATATGAGAGCAGTTTATAGCCTTATCCTGGCACAAAGTAACATAATAAACTGCTAGAATTTTAATTTAAAGCAAAGTTTAAAGGTTATTGTGGTTTGCCAAGATTATCCTTCATAAAAATTTCTTGAATGTTTATTTGTCAACAACTTATGTGATTATCCTAAATTAATATGAAACCAAAAGTGAACCCAACACTCTCAAATATTGTTGGAAAGCCAAGAAACATTTTTGGTTGTGCTTTAATGGTCATGCCAATAAAATAAAGGAATCTGAATTAAATAAGGAGATTGGGGGAGGGTGATGAGAAAGCAAATCAGCTCTCGTAGTATGAACTACTATGTGAAATTTAAAGAGACATTATTTCATCTCTGATTTTTCAAAACTTTTATGAGAGTCAAACCAGTGGTGCTTCTTTGCTTTCAAAATGTTACTTACCACGGATAGTACTTTTACTTTGGAGAAAATGTTATACCTTTCGATATTTCTTTATCTTTTGGAAACATGACTTGTGTTTGAGATCACGTTTTTCAAGTGCACTTTTGTTATACATCAGCTAGAGATTGAGTCACGTGAGATTGGGTAACTCAAATATCTCCATTTCTAAGCACAAACCAAAATCAGTATCATGTGTTTTCTTTCCAAAACCCAAATCTTTCAAAAGTCAGGATCCCTCATATGTGTTCATGCTGACACACACATATGTGGTAGACACATATAAATATGGCCTACATTGTTCTGAAAACTGTACCAAGTTTTGTGAGGCTTTCAGAGACCTCAAATACAATATATTATATTGTGTGCAATACAGTCGAGAATTTCTGGATAATATGTATGACAAGTTACAACATCAGCCAGAATGTGAAATGTACCCTGTTGATACTTGACCGGGGAAGAGAAGACTCAGCACCAAATGGTACATGAAGCCCAAGGGGATACAGACAATACAGTAAAACAAAACAAAACAAAACAAAACAAAACAAAACAACTGTGTATTTCTTTCTGTGTGTAGGAAAGAGAGAATCAAGCTCTCATCCAATGGTTGTTATGCCTTCATATGTATTTATACAGTCAAAATCTGATTCCAAAGGCACCTTGGGTTAATTGGAGAAGTAAAATGGTAGAGACAAAAGATTTGAGTTTATACTGTTGGAAGGTAGTCATCAAGCTGAATTAGTCCCCCTCCCCTCTGTTTCTGTCTGTTTCTTTCTCTGTTTCTCTTTCTCCCCAATCTATGAAAATTGGGGGAAAAACATTGTTCTAACATAGTATTGTTATTTATGTGGCTAAATTGCTTCAACATTAAAGGAATCCACTTGAGATAGACACCTAACAATAACAACCATAGTCACTGTCTGATTTTAAATAGATTTTTATGAAGACATTGTTTTAATAACAGCTTTTCAGGGAAAAGCATGCATTCAGACATCAGAGCATTTCAATTTTGCAAAAATAACTTACATTTTATTGTCATGATGTGTAGTGTGTCATGAACACTTTGGGGATCAATATAGATTGAATTGAAAAACTAACAAATGTCCTTTTGATTATTAAGAAATTACTACTGTGTTTTATGTAAGTTTATATACATATTGAGTGATAAGAACAAATTAAAATTAATACAATGGAGTAGAAAAGCCTTCACTAATTATAATTTTTTACCTGTTAAGCATGCATACAAAGACCACAACAGCAAATTCCTTAGGAGCTCTAATATTATATCAGTAAAAACAATTATGAAACATAAAATTTATTCTTCTTTTCACATATATAAATTTGAGGTCTGGATATTTTAACTTATACCAGAACAGCCTTTGTTGTGAAGTAGCTGTTAACGTGGGAGAAGTTTTCCAGAACGTAGAGCAGATAAAAGCAAACCTACTCTGATGAGAGTCCATTTGGAAAACCAGAACATTACTTACATGGCTTTCCAGAAACCTCCCTCACCACTATAGCTGAGGTCATGTATCTCTAGAACGCTTTTGATTTGTAGAACACCAATTCAAAAGTACTACCTAGAAAAATAACATGCATTTCTTTCTCTTTTCACCTATCCAAATGATTTGGCTTGGCAGAAGAATCTATTGGCACACATGAAAAAAAAATCTCAGTAATTTCAGTGGCATTTGCTATGTATATAGGACACCTGCAGCTGATGGACCTTTGTGCTTATTTGGCATAGGCTTTAAATCATGGAATACTTAAAATTTTATGAAGTGCAGGGGAAAAAATAGAGTCACCATGGGACAGCATATAGGTCTTTTCCTAGATTATCATTCTCAGAAATTTTTGTAAGATGTCTTTAAACCATTTTGTGAATTTTGCCCTGAAGAAGGATATTATATATATATATATTTTTTTTTCATCCAACTTCTGCTCCCATTAACTCTTTCAATATGTGAGAAAAAAACTTTAGTTAAGGTTTGTTTGAGGGCTATGACTTAAAATGTAGATATTTTCTGGTAAAAATATTTTTCATTGTTCTACACATGGTCATAATCATGATATTCAGACATTGCCCACCTGAATGCTACTTGTGAGAAATTTAAAGGAAGTCCACATTCTGTAAATGCTACGTATATGATGTGATGATCTTCTCTGGCTCCCTACTATACTACGTTGTTTACCATATTCCTTCTTGATATATCGAACACATTGTAGGTTGTTTGAAACAGTCAAGTCTTGGCAATATCCAGGATGATTACCGGTTGTCCTTATTAATGGTATGCAGGCCTCTGTCTTCTACTCACTCACCCCCAACTTCATTTTACAACTTCCAGGATTCATGAGATCACACATATTTCCCTGAATTAGTGGTGAACTACAGAATACTCCTTGAAATCAATGACTAAAAGGGAGAAGGCAAATCAGAATTAACAAATCCTGAAAGGAAGAAAGCTCTAGTCTTTAAACATCAGAAAATAGAGTGAGGGAATGAATGCCAGGGACACTCTGAAATCTGAAGTTAAATGTGGCTGAGTTAGGAAAGCAAGGCAGGGAAAGTAAAGCCAATTTTTTTGGCTAAAAGTGAAATTAGTAAAGAACTCAAGACACTTAATAAATCCTTTTGTTGTATTACTTAGAGTTTTTTGTCTTGTGGATGATTTGCTGCCAGAAGCATTTCTATTATATAATTTGTACTTTCATAGGTTTCCCCCTTACTCTAGCTCACTCTAAGGGTCCCTTACAGATTAATGCTAAAACCTAACAGGATCTGCTGCAAATTCCTTTTACACTTTGCCCTGAGAATATGGAATGTGCTTTCCCTTCACTTCTCTGCCATGGGAATTAATTACCTGCAGTTTTCAGCACAGTGTGAAAGTCTTATCTGCTTTCTTTGGCAGTAAAATATTACTGCAAAGCTTTAAACTAGTTTTGAAGTTTTATTGTCTTTTTTCCCCCTAGGTTTTAATTATGGATGTTTAAAATATTTTATGTCAGTAGGTAATCTCATAGTTATTATGGTAAAAAACAATGAAAATAATCAGACTGAATTAAACTATGAAAATAAAACTTTATATACAAGGCTGGGCAAGCTTTTAAAGACCATTGTTTTACTGGGTGTTACAGAATATTAGTGATTTGTGTAAAGAAGAATCAATATTATTTACTAATAGGCAAAAAAGTGGGGTATTTTCCAAAAATGCATATCCATTACATTTAATCGGATCCAGATGATAATACTAATATTTATGATGGATCCCAACCTCAAAACATAACATGAGAAGGGGAAGAAATAATGATTCAAACCTTACAGTTCCATGGAACAGTATGTGTTCCTGGTTTCAGGGGGAAATTAAAGTTATAATATAAAGTTGGAAAGAGTGAGAAAACAAACAGCCATATTATGCTCTGAGAGTATAATTCTTTAGTGCATGGTGGTTTAAGTAATGAAATGATTTTTTTTCCTGAATTTAAGGCAAATAAACAAATCAAAATGAATAAATATAAAATAAGTGATAGGTTTCCAAATAAGCTAGATATTCAAATACATCAAAGTTTAGAAAACTCATTTTTAGTTTATATAAAAAAGCAATGATAAAGCTAAAATGTGTAAGTCTAATATTTGATCTGCAAAATTTTATATATTTTTATTAACTCTTTACACATTTTACTTCTCTTTTTTATAGTCTACTAATCTCATATTTAATTGTGAATACACTGGTCTGACTGGATATTTCAAACAAAACATATTCTAATTAATTTTTTTTCTGTAGTCAATCTATACAATACATACATTCAGTCCAACTTAGAAAGTGAGATATAATATAATGTGTGGTAGCAATAAAATGTTCTCAAACATATTTCTGTTTAATGAATAAAATAACAAATGAAAATCCAATTTGGAAAGAAAATTGTAAGATTGACATACCTTGTTAATATTTGGAGACTATATATAATTATTGCTTCTTGGAAAATGACTTAAGTTTTGCTTAGATGTGTATGGTTGATGCTTACCTTATTCATTCCCAGTCAAATATTTTTACTCATAAAGAATATTGATATATAATAAAAAAATTTCCCCCAGTACCCATATTTTAAAATACTATATCTTTGACAAAATATTTGCTTATTTGATTTTTATTTCCCTCAAAATATATAATCTAAAAGTAAACAACAGAGCATGCATGAAGTAGAGTTTTCTCATTTTCTATAATTTTTTAAAAACTTAGAACTTTTCCTGTCTTTTTAATTCTATCATTAGCAATACAGACAGGATTAATTTCTGTTCCATTCGCTTTCATATTTAATCTTATCTTTTTTTTGTTTTTGATCCTTAGAAAATATATTTTATTAAATATTTTATTTTGAGATGCTTTGAGTAATCATACAATTATAGCAGACGTACTTTTAATGAGAGAAAGAGGGGTAAAAGAATAAAAAATAAGAATAAATGTCTTGAATATTCAAAGTGGATTTGAAATTTAATTATTTCATGGTAATTCATCATAAGTCTTTTGGATAATTTTAAGATATATTTGTTTTCTCTTTTCCATAAGTATTTCATATTCTTTCTTAGTGTGGAAATAGTTTCTAGAGTCTTAAAATCCATAGTCTAATTGACAGTATAAAGTCAGTAGTACAGCACACTAATTATTCCTTGATCTATATGATATAGCATATGGACATTGTGATTTGGACTAAGTGATCATCTATAATAAATGCATTTTTCAAAAATAAATAATTAACTCAGACACATATGATTTAATAAATATCATAAGTCTGATGGAGCAAAACACACAAACAAAAAAACAAAAACAAATGTGTCTTATGTTTTGCTTCATTTTGGTTTTCCTTAATAAATGTGGCCTGAAATGTATCAAGATATATAGATATACTTAAGAACAAATAGTGATAAATGATTATATGAACATTTGGAATTATACTAGAAAAATATTGGCATGAAAAGGATTCTAGATCCAAACATAGAGAGATAAGAATTCATAGATCTTCATTTATTTGTGACATTGTGTCAGATATTTGATCAATTTGCATTTTACAAATTTCCTCATAACAGTTACACTACATCATCTGGGGAAATTGATTTCAACACTAATTTCATGTTTATTTTGGGTATATTATTTTAATATACATTATTTGAAGAGATTACGATGGGAAATCTGCAAAAAAATTGAAAATCTGTAATCTGCAGAGCCCAAATCAGGGTGGTTAAAGCCAATATGCATTTAGACACATTATAGTGAAAGTACAGAATACCAAATACAAAAGGAATGTTCTAAACAAAGCCAGGAAAAATGACAAATTATCTAGCCCCTACTTTCCTATAAATAATAATATTAATAGCAGCAATAAAAATATAAGAAAAAAAATGGCTTAACTGCAAAATTGTGGAATAATTTCTTCAAAGAACTGACAGTAACTTCAAATGTAGAATTTTTAACTCAAAAATGTATTTTTCAAGGACAGGAGGGAGCAAGGGAAATACTGAAAAATAAGCACAAACTGAAAGTTTATTCCCAAGAAATGTATGCTAAAAGAATTTTTAGAGAATATACTTCGGGACAAATGGAAAGGATGTCAAAGGACTATGTGAAGTGCTAAAGGAATATTGAGGACATAAAAGTATAAACTTAGGTATGCAGCACAGAATAACAGTTATGATAAGGATGATGAAGATGTGATGATAGGGGTGATGATGATGATGGTAGTGATGTGATGCAAGTCAAGCAGAGTCCAGTCGGTAATTCTTGTATTTCTCAGAAGAAAAGTAAAATATTTCTTTGGTAACTTAAACATTTATAATAAATTTTCAAAGATAATTACTTAAAAATGGAAATAAAGTATATCACTTTCAAAGCAGCACAGAGAAATAAAAGTAAAAAACATTTAAAGAGCTAAAAACATTATTTATATATATGTATATTTATAAAAATATATACATATATACTTAGATATATTTAAATTATATACATATATATTTATGTACATTTAAAATATATACAATATTGTATATATATGTGTGTGTATTTAAAATATATACATGTTGTATATATATGTGTGTGTGTATATATATATATATATATATATATATATAAACATGAAAGGTTTATACCTTTATAAAAATACTGGGAAGATAAACACTAAAATTTTGAAGTGGCTATCACTGGATGTGGAGCTTATAGATAATAGGTTATTATAGATAAAAGACTAGGTTAATATAGATAAAAGATTATAGATTCATAGGTCTGGTAGAATTGCCCTGGGAAGTCATCTGGTCCAGTACTCTTGTTTGTTGGGAGATTTTTGATTACTGATTCAGTTTCTTTGCTGGTTATGGGTATGTTCGAATGTTTTATTTCTTCCTGTTTCAGTTTTGGTAGTTTATGAGTTTCTAGGAAGTTTTCATTTCTTCCAGATTTTCCAGTTTGGTGGCATATAATTTTTAATGGTATTCTATTTTTTTTCTTTTTTTTGTTATTGTTTTTGTTTTGTTTTGTTTTTAATACGAAATTTATTGTCACATTGGTTTCCAAACAACACCCTGTGCTCATCCCAACAGGTGCCCTCCTAAATGCCCATCACCCACTTTCCCCTCCCTCTCACCCCCCATCAACCCTCAGTTTATTCTCACTTTTTAAGAGTCTCTTATGGTTTGCCACGTTCCCTCTCTGTAACTTTTTTTTTTCCCCGTTCTCCTCCCCCCTGCTCTTCTGTTGAGTTTCTCAGGATCCACATAAGAGTGAAAACATATGGCATCTGTCTTTCTCTGCCTGACTTATTTCACTTAGCATAACACTCTCCAGTTCCATCCATATTGCTACAAATGGCCAGATTTCATTCTTTCTTATTGCCAAGTAGTATTCCATTGTACATAGAAACCACATCTTCTTTATCTATTCATCAGTTGATGGACATTTAGGCTCTTTCCATAAATTTGGCTATTGTTGAAAGTGCTGCTATAAACATTGGGGTACAAGTGCCCCTATGCATCAGCACTCCTGTATCCCTTGGGTAAATTCCTAGCACTGCTAATGCTGGGTCATAGGGTAGATCTATTTTTAATTTTTTGAGGAACCTCCACACTGTTTTCCAGAGCGGCTGCATCCGTTTGCATTCCCACCAACAGTGCAAGAGGGTTCCCGTTTCTCCACATCCTCTCCAGCATCTATAGTCTCCTGATTTGTTCATTTTAGCCACTCTGACCAGAGTGAGGTGGTATCTGAGTGTGGTTTTGATTTGTGTTTCCCTGATGAGGAGTGATGTTGAGCATCTTTTCATGTGCCTTTTGGCCATCTGGATGTCTTCTTTAGAAAAGTGTGTGTTCATGTCTTCTGCCCATTTCTTCACTGGCTTATTTGTTTTTCAGGTGTGGAGTTTGGTGAGTTCCTTATAGAATTTGGATACTAGCCCTTTGTTGATATGTCATTTGCAAATGTCTTTACCCATTCTGTTGGTTTCCTTTTAGTTTTATTGATTGTTTCCTTTGCAGTGCAGAAGCTTTTTATCTTCATGAGGTCCCAATAGTTCATTTTTGCTTTTAATTCCCTTGCCTTTGGGGATGTGTCAAGTAAGAAATTGCTACGGCTGAGGTCAGAGAGGTTTTCTCCCTGCTTTTTCCTCTAAGGTTTTGATGGTTTCCTGTCTCACATTCAGGTCCTTTCATCCATTTTGAGTTTATTTTTATGAATGGTGTAAGAAAGTGGTCTAGTTTCATTCTTCTGCATGTTGCTGTCCAGATCTCCCAGAACCATTTGTTAAAGAGACTGTCTTTTTTCCATTGGATGTTCTTTCCTGCTTTGTCAAAGATTAGTTGGCCATACATTTGTGGGTCCAATTCTGGAGTCTCTATTCTATTTCATTAGTCTATGTGTCTGTTTTTGTGCCAATACCATGCTGTCTTGATGATTACAGCTTTGTAGTAGAGGCTAAAGTCTGGGATTGTGATGCCTCCTGCTTTGGTCTTCTTCTTCAATATTACTTTGGCTATTCGGGGTCTTTTGTGGTTCCATACAAACTTTAGGATTGCTTGTTCTAATTTCGAGAAGAATGCTGGAGCAATTTTGATTGGGATTGCATTGAATGTGTAGATAGCTTTGGGTAGTATTGACATTTCAACAGTATTTATTCTTCCAATCCATGAGCATGGAATGGTTTTCCATTTCTTTATCTCTTTTTCAATTTCCTTCATAAGCTTTCTAGAGTTTTCAGCATAATTATCTTTTATATCTTTGGTTGGCTTTATTCTTAGGTATTTTATGATTCTTGGTGCAATTGTGATTGGGATCAGTTTATTTCTCTTTCTGTTGCTTCATTATTAGTGTATAAGAATGCAACTGATTTCTGTACATTAATTTTGTATCCTGCAACTTTGCTGAATTCATTATCAGTTCTAGCAGACTTTTGTTGGAGTCTATCGGGTTTCCCATGTATAGTATCATGTCATCTGCAAAAAGTGAAAGCTTGACTTCATCTTTGCCAATTGATGCCTTTGATTTCCTTTTGTTGTCTGATTGCTGATGCTAGAACTTCCAATACTAAGTTAAACAACAGCGGTGAGAGACATCCCTGTCGTGTTCCTGATCTCAGGGGGAAAGCTCTCAGTTTTTCCCCACTGAGGATGATATTAGCTGTGGGCTTTTCATAAATGGCTTTTATGATGTTTAAGTATGTTCCTTCTATCCCTACTTTCTTGAGAGTTTTTATTAAGAAAGGATGCTGAATTTTGTCAAATGCTTTTTCTGCTCAATTGCCAGGATCATATGGTTCTTATCTTTTCTTTTATTAATGTGATGTATCACATTGATGGATTTGCAAATGTTAAACCAGCCCTGCAGCCCAGGTATGAATCCCACTTGATCATGGTGAATAATTCTTTTTATATGCGGTTGAATTCAATTTGCTAGTATCTTGTTCAGAGTTTTTGCATCCATGTTCATCAGGGATATTGGCCTGTAGTTCTCTTTTTTTGCTGGGTATCTGTCTGGTTTAGGACCCAAAGTAATGCTGGCTTCATAGAATGAGTCTGGAAGTTTTCCTTCTCTTTCTATTTTTTGGAACAGCTTGAGAAGGATAGGTATTATCTCTGCTTTATATGTCTGGTAGAATCCCCCAGGGAAGCCATCTTGTCCTAGACTCTTATTTGTTGGGAGATTTTTGATAACCGATTCAATTTCTTTGCTGGTTATGGGTCTTTTCAAATTTTCTATGTCTTCCTGTTTGAGTTTGGGAGTGTGTGGGTGCTTAGGAGTTTGTCCATTTCTTCCAGGTTGTCCAGTTTGTTGGTATATAGTTTTCATAGTATTCCCTGATAATGCTTGTATTTCTGAGGGATTGGTTGTAATAATTCCATTTTCATTCATTATTTATCTATTTGGGTCCTCTCCCTTTTCTTTTTGAGAATCCTGGCAAGAGGTTTATCAGTTTTGTTTATTTTTTCAAAAAAACAACTCTTGGTTTCATTGATCTGCTCTGTTTTTTTTTTTTTTTTATTCTATATTGTTTATTTCTGCTCTGATACTTATTATTTCTCTTCTTCTTCTAGGTTTGAGGTGTCTTTGCTGTTGTCCTTCTATTTCCTTTAGGTGTGCTGTTAGATTTTGTATTTGGGATTTCTTGTTTCTTGAGATAGGCCTGGATTGCAATGTATTTTCCTCTCAGGACTGCCTTCACTGCATCCCAAAGCATTTGGATTGTTGTATTTTCATTTTCATTTGTTTCCATATATTTTTAAATTTCTTCTCTAATTGCCTGGTTGACCCATTCATTCTTTATTAGGGTGTTCTTTAACCGCCATGCTTTTGGAGGTTTTCCAGACTTGTTCCTGTGGTTGATTTCGGTTCATAGCATTGTGGCCTGAAAGTGTGCATGGTATGATCTCAGTTCTTTTATACTTATGAAGGGCTGTTTTGTGACCCAGTATGTGACCTATATTGGAGAATGTTCCATGTGCACTCGAGAAGAAAGTATATTCTGTCGTTTTGGGATGCAGAGTTCTAAATATATCTGTCAAGTCCATCTGATCCAATGTATCATTCAGGGCCCTTGTTTCTTGATTTATTATCTGTCTAGATATTCTATCCATTGTTGTAAGTGGAGTGAGTAAAGTCCCCTGCAATTACCACATTCTTATCAATAAGGTTGCTTATGTTTGTGATTAATTGTTTTATATATTTGGGGGCTCCTGTGTTTGGTGCATAGACATTTATAATTGTTAGCTCTTCCTGATGGATAGACCCTGTAATTATTATATAATGCCCTTCTTCATCTCTTGTTGAAGCCTTTAATTAAAATCTAGTTTGTCTGATATAAGTATGGCTACTCCAGCTTTCTTTTGGCTTCCAGCAGCATGATAGATAGTTCTCCATCCCCTCATGGTATTCTCTTATAGTTGTATCTCTATGGTGTTGATTGTGATCTCTTCTCTTTCATTCATGATTTTATCTATTTGGGTCCTTTCTCTTTTCTTTTTGATGAATCTGGCTAGGGATTTATCAATTTTGTTAATTCCTTCAAAGAACCAGCTCTTAGTTTCATTGTTCTGTGGGTTTTTTGTTAGTGTTTCTATGTCATTTATTTCTGCTGTAATCTTTATTATTTCCCTTTTGCTGGCTTTAGGATTTATTGCTATTCCTTTTTAAAAAAATTTTTTTAATGTTTTATTTATTTTTGAGACAGAGAGAGACAGAGCATGAGCAAGGGAGGGACGGAGAGAGAGGGAGACACAGAATCCGAAGCAGGGTCTAGGCTCTGAGCTGTCAGCACAGAGCCCGATGCGGGGCTTGAACTCATGAACTGTGAGATCATGACCTGAGCCGAAGTCGGATAATTAACCAACTGAGCGACCCACGCACCCCTATTTGCTATTCCTTTTATAGGTTCTTCAAGTGTAGGTTAGGCTGTGTATTTGGAAACTTTCTTGCTTCTTGAATATAGACCTGAATTGCAATATACTTCCCTCTTAGAACTTCCTTGCTGTATCCCAGAGGTTTGGGACTACTGTGTTTTTATTTTCATTTGTTCTAGTATTTTTCTTCATCTGTAATTTCCTGGTTAACCCATTCATTCTTTAGTAGGATATTCCTTAACCTCCATGCATTTGAGGGCTTTCCAAATTTATTTCTAGTGAAAAGCTAGAAACTTCAAGTTTCATAGTGTTGTGATCTGAAAATATGCATCATCTGGTCTCGATCTTTTTATAGTTGTTAAGGGCTAATTTGTGACCCAGTATGTGATCTACTCTGGAGAATGTTTCATGTGCACTTGAGAATGTTTATACTGCTGTTTTAGGATGAAATGTTCAGAATAC
Organism: Lynx canadensis; assembly: GCF_007474595.2. Classification (NCBI taxonomy): domain Eukaryota; kingdom Metazoa; phylum Chordata; class Mammalia; order Carnivora; family Felidae; genus Lynx; species Lynx canadensis. Next base: position 98,808,940 of record NC_044306.2, read on the forward strand.
ATCTGTTAAGCCCATCCAGTCCAGTGTGTCATTCAAATTCATTGTTTCCTTGCTGATTTTCTGCTTAGATGATCTGTTCATTGCTGTAAGTGGGGTGTTGAAGTCACCTACTATTATTGTATTATTTTCAATGAGTTTATGTTTGCTATCAGTTGATTTATATATTTGGGTGCTTTCAATGGGGGGATATAATTATTTATAATTTTTAGATATTATTGATGGACAGAACTCTTAAGTATTATATAATGCCTTTCTTTGTCTCTTATTATAGTGTTTGTTTTAAAATCTAGTTTGTCTGATATAAATATGGCTATGCTGGCTTTTTTTGACATTCATTAGTGTAATAGATGGTTCTCCATCCCCTCACTTTCAATCTGCAGGTGCCTTGAAGTCTAAAATGAGTCTCTTATAGGCAGCATATATATGGGTCTTGTTTTTTAAATCCTTTCTGATACCCAATGTCTTTTGATTGGAGCATTTAGTCAATTTACATTCAGAGTAATTATTGAAAGATATGAATTTAGTGCCAATATGTTACTTGTAGAGTTGGTGTTTCTGGTAATGTTCTCTAGTTCTTTCTCATCTTTGTTGCTTTTTTTTTTTTTTTTTACCTTTCCACTCAAAGAGCCCCCTTAAAATTTCTTGTAGGGCTGGTTTAGTGCTGATGAGCTCTATTTTTGTGTGTCTGGGAAAGTTTTTATCTCTCCTTTTATTCTGAATGACAGCCTTGCTGGATAAAGGATTCTTGGTTGTATATTTTTCCTATTCATCACATTGAATATTTCCTGCCACTCCCTTCCAGTCTGCCAAGTTTCAGTGGACAGATCTTTTGCTAACTTTATGTGCCTACCCTTGTAAGTTAAGGACCTTATGTTCATATCTGCTTTCAGACTTCTCTCTTTATCTTTGTATTTTGCCAGCTTCACTATGATATGTCATGGTGTGACCTGTTTTGTTGATTTTTGGGAGGAGTTCAATGTGGCTCTTGGACTTGAATGCCTGTTTCCTTCCCTATAAATTTTAGGATTATTTGTTGTAGTCCTGTAAAAAGTGCTCTTGGTGTTTTGATATGGATTGCATTAAATTTGTAGACTGTTTTGGGTAGCATGGGCATTTTAACAATATTTGCTCCTCCAGTGCAAGAGCATGGAATATTTTTCCATTTGTTTTTGCCATTTAAATTTCTTTCTTTCTTTATTTTTGTTTGTTTATTTGTTTGTTTGTTTATTTATTTAGAGAGAAAACATGAGAGGGGGAAGGTCAGAGAGAGGAAGAGAAAGAATCCCAAGCAGGCTCCATGCTCAGCCTGGAGCCTGATGCAGGGCTTGATCTCATGACAATGAGATTATGACCTGAGCTAAAATCAAGAGTTGGATACTTAGCTGACTCAGACACCCAGGCGCTCCTTGTTTTCCTGTTTCATTATTTTTTTTATATCTATTACCAGTTTTTGACTTGTGGTTACCATTAGGTTTAAGTATAATATCATATCCATATAGCAGTGTATATTAAGTTGATTGTCACTCAAGTTTGAATCCATTCTAAAAGCACTATGTTTTTTACTCCTTCCTCCCTGCCCCTGCCCCCCCCAACATTTTAGGTATATGGTGTCATACTTTACATATTTACATTTTGTGAGTCCTTTGATTGATTTTTATAGATATACTTAATTTTACTGCTTTGGTGCTTCCTACTTTTTTACTTGTTTATGGTCTATCCTTTCCACTCAAAGACTCCCCTTTAACATTTCTTATAGGACTGATTTAGAGATCATTAATTCCTTTACCTTTTGCTTGTCTGGGTTACTCTTAACATTTCCTTCTATTCTGAAAGATACCCTTGTCAGATACAGTATTCTTGGTTGCAGGTTTTTTGTTGTTGTTGTTGTTTTTAAATTTTAGTACTTTGATGTATCATGCCATTCCCTCTGGCCTGCAATGTTTCTGCTGAAAAAGCAGATGATAGCCTTATGGCATTTCCTTTGTATGTAACTTTTTTCTTTTTTTTTCCCCTCTTGCTGCTTTTAAAATTCTCTATGACTACTTTTTGCCATTTAAATTCTATATGTCTTGGTGTGGACCCCCTTTGGTGGATTTTGTTGGGAGGTTCTCTATGCCTTCTGGATCTAGATGTTGGTTTCCTCCCCCAGATAAGGAAGTTTTCAGCTATTATTCCTTCAAATAAATACTCCACCCCCTTTTCTCCCTCTTCCCCTTCTGGGATCCTTATATGAGATTATTATTGTTGGAGTCATTGAGTTTTCTTAATCTATTTTCACTTTTTATTATTCTCTTTTTTCCTTCTCTCCTGTTCAGTATGATTTCTTTCCATTACTATGTCCTCCAGGTTGCTGATCTATTCTTCTAATTCCTGTAATCTACTACTCATTTCCTGTAGTATATTTTTCAGTTATTTAATTCCTCATCTCTGATTGGTTCTTTTTTCTGTTTTTTTTTTTTTTTTTATCTATTTGTTGAGGGTCTCAGAGGTTTTTCACTCTTTTTTTTCAATTCTAGTGAGTGTCTTTATGACTATTACTTTACATTCCCTATCAGATATATTACTTATCTCTGTTTTGTGTAGCTCGCTGGCCATGATTTTGTCCTTTTCTTTCATTTGGGGTAAGTCTTCTGTCTCTTCATTTGGACTACTCTCTGTGTCTGTTTCTATGTGTCAGGAGAGTCAGCTACATTGTCTGCTCTTGGAAGTAGTTGTCTTATAAAGAAGAGGTGCTGTAGTGCCCTGCAGTTGAATGTCTCCTGTTCATCAGAGCCTGACACTTCAGAGGTGTCTTCTAAGTTTGTTGTGTGTGCACTACTGTTGTGGTTGAGCTATGTTTGCCTTTGGTCCAATTGCCTCCGGTCCAAAGAGAGTCTCTGATGACTCTCTTTGCTTGTTGTGGGCAGGATTTGGTCCTTGTGTTGTTAGTGGACCAGTTTGTGCTGCTTTGGGCTTGAGTTGAATTGGACCAGAGATTTGCCAGAGCTGCAGTGGCACCAAACTATAGCACTATCACTCTGTGTTGTCCCTTGTAAAGCTCTCAGTGGGTGGGTAGGGCCTGCAGTCAGACCAGATGCATGCCCCCAGCCTACTGGGGCGTAGTCAGACTGGTGTATATGGTTATCTTCCCCTATCCCCAGGCAGGAGTCACTTTGGAATGATTCTGGCTCCTATTTGGGCTGCTTGTATAGTGCCTCATTTGTGTTTGGATGGATTAGCTGAGTGTGGGTCCGTAGGAGAATGAAGGGGCAGGGCATGTGGTGCTAGCAAGTTTTGTGTTGTCTTCTGTGGGAAGGGACCTAGGATGCTTTATAAAACTCCTGCTGCTGGCCTGGAGGTGGTGAGTATGCAGGAGAGCACAATGGGAGTGCGTGGTGCCAGCAGAATTTGTGCAGGTTTGCTAGGGGAGGGGAGCTGCGACTGCCTGAGAAAACTCCTGTCAAGACTGGCTGGATTGGAATGCATGGATCCTCAGAAGTGCCTGAAGCCTGGACACACTGTTAGCAAGCTAGATGGAGAGTGTTTCTTCTGTGCTGCTTCCTGCAGGTGTCTGTGTATCTAGGCTTGGGTGCAGGGGTGGGCCATGGCTCCCACCAGCTTTTTTGTTGTTGGTTAAGTCTCCTAAAGATCTCTGCCCCTCCAGCACATGCTCTGAGATTAGTAAATAAATCTTCCTGTATATCCCAGGTATTTTTCAAACTGCTGCATCTATGCCATATCTCAGTGCGGCTGTTTGTTGTGCTGTCTTTTTAAAGGTGGGGACTCAGTTTCCTATCACCCTCTGGCTCTCCAAGAGCTGAGTCAGCTTTTAAAGTTCTAGGTGTTAAGCTTCACTGATTGTAAGAATTGGTGACATCCAGACCCTCTGGTTTCCAAAGCCAAATGTTATGGGGATTCATCTTCCCAGTGTGGGTTCCTGGTGCCTGGGGTGCCTGGTGTGGGGACCTGTTTCTTTCCCCTTTCTATGTCTGCTGAGTCCCTCCCTTTTGTGGAGAGTCCCATGGATCATTTTGCCTCTTGAACACATTTCTACCATTCCTACCCTTTTCAACGTAGCCTTTTCTCTACATTTCACAGTGGGGAGTCAGTTCTGTCAGACTATGGGTCATTTTCTAGGTTTACACTGATAGGGGTATTATCTCAGTGTATCCCTGGGATGAAGTAAGCTTAGGACTCCTATTCGGCCATCTTCCCTGGAAATCCCTACAACTTCTAAGTTTTAACTAACATGTAGATAGTACTATTATAAGCAAATCAATACAGATAAAATTTATGTGGAGTGAATATTTTTTAAAGATATTACTGTTCCTGCTTGGTGTTCAATTTAAGGACAACATATTTAAGAAAAACATATAGTAAGATATCATAATAATATCTCTAAATTTTAAATATGTTACGCTTCATTCAGTTATGCTATATCAAGGAAAGGCATTTTAAAAGTTAAGGTAGAAATTTAAAAGAAATGAGAATACAGCCTAGGTGTTTGATACATAAAAATGAAAAAAAAATGCAATGCTTTCCTTCAGAGTTTAGTAGCAGACATACAGAGTTTTGTTTGCTCAAAAAAATGTTTGGAGATATGAGAAAACTAGTAGACATTATATGGCTGCTATTTATTACATAACAGGGATTAGAGAGAATAACATAATGTTATACAATATAAGTAAAAATATGATATTTGTTGGGGAAACAAGATAAGAAAAAAGTATTAAGAGAAGGCATGGAAACCCCAAGTGCTCACCATTACACAAAAACACACAGGTGATTTCAACAACCCTTGATCACCCTTCTTATACAGTGAAACTTAAAATGACCTTATTTATGGATCAATAGTGAGATGCCAAGCATTTCTAGATTTTGACAGGTGTGGTATAAAAAATCAATTTCCCATTACTTGGGGATTTGGGTGGCCCATGAAGAAGGGTCCAGTACAATCTCACAAGCTGAGAAAGAACACAAAAAATCTAAGTGGGGATAATTTCAAATGTGATCCCTTCCATTAAATTAAGGGAGGAAGACTCATTGTAGCCAGTGCGTTGTGTAGGTAACCCAAAGTAAAATCCTTGGATCCATTTCAGAGAATCATTCTTGTTGCACCACAAGAAGAAAATTTAGGCAGTCAGCACCACTATTTAACTTCTTAAAAATTGTAATTTTCATTACATGCTTCATCTCATTCCTTTTAATTATCTCACAATGATTGAAATGAAAAAAAAAAAACAAACAAACATGTATGCTTGACTTGATGCACAGCAAGAAAAGGAGTGGCAGATGAGAATGAGTTTCCACTCTGTTGACGTTTTTGCTTGAAGAATTCTGTAGGTGATAATAGGTGGTATCATGATTACAAAAAAGAGTTATCAGATTGAAATTTCCCAATGTAGAAAAGGAGAGTTTACACAGCTTTTCTGTGTTCTAGGACATAGGCCTGAGGTCTTAACTATTGATAGGCCCATTGGATGTTTTCTCATTATGTTTGGAAATAATTGAAATGAGAATCTTGAGATTTAGAAATCTCTTATACTATGAATGAGTTATAAAATAGCATATATTACATGTCATAATCTATTCTATCCAGAGATAATGAAATATATTGAAAAATGTTAAGATAGAAAACTGAGAAAATTTGTGGAATTTCCTTCATTACTTAGGACTCATTGGAGATATAAAATTAACTAGATATAATTAAGTTAATAGCTGCATTTTGATAAATATATGCATGATTTTTATGTTAAATAACAAAAGAAATGCAAAAATAAATATGATAGAGTCCTTCCTTTAAAGAAGAAAGACGAGACATGTGCCCATATGGGAATTACTTTTATAAAAACTAATTTCTTCAAATGTATTATATTCATGTCATGAAAAGTACCAAAACTCAGAACTGCAGTAAAGAGAAATATGATACATATGTTTTGTGTATAAAATGCAATTTATTCCAGAATCAGAATAGAAAATAAACATAAAGGAAAGCAAAACCATAGAGATCTAGTATTTATGTAGAAGCTTTTTTGTTAGTGTCTTAAGATTTCTAAAATATTAACTGTGCTCTTTGATAAGAAGGGTTTTATTAACACCACTTTTTCTTTCATAAATGAGGATATCAGATTGTAGACAGTTTGATATAAGGCATTAGAACAGACACTGGCTTAAAATGGTTCAGAAGTTTCATGGCTCAAATGTTGGAGAGATATTTCAATTTACAACATAATAATAAAGGCAGAGGTAGAACAAAAGCCTGAAGGAAAGGATAAAGATAGGATAGTTCTGCAGTCAATATTAAACTCTAGAGTTAGTCATTTCAAAAGTACCTATTGGCTATCTGTTATATCATGTCAGAAAGACATGCATAAGCACAAATATAAAATATTATATAAATATTTTATATATTTTTAATATATTTATTAAATTAAAATTTATTAAATTAAAGTATTTTAATATATTTATAATTTTAAATAAATATCATATAAAATATTATATCAAAGATTTGAACAAAAATTATGAAATTGTAGCTGTGATAGTAGCTAATTTTCTTAGATAAATGGAATCTTTTGAGAAGAATTGATCCTTGAAGGGTGAGAAATTGGCTTTCAAAAGCCAATGGCTGGATTCTCTGCCTCAGATCTGCTGGCCACAATGAGGCAATCTCGCGGTGCTATTGCCACCAACAGATCGCAATTAGGAAAGCCCATCTCTGGACACATGGCAACCAACAGCCGTGGCAATAATAAAACTCAAGTGGCTGGCTCATGCCCCACTTCATACTTGCTGGTAGTGCTGGATCTGATCTGTCCCCAGAGGGACATCTGTAAAGCCAGAGAAGGTGCCAGAAAGGACATGCTAAATCTAAACAGGCCAAGTTCCTGCTAAAATAAAAAAAAAAACAATTATATAGGACCAAACATCTCCTAACATAATATTTAAATTATACATGATACAATTAAAAATATCTTGTCATACAAAGAACCAAGAAAATCACAAATTAAATGGCAAAAGTTACATTACATACGTGAATCAAATATTAGAACTGACACAGATTTTAAAGCTGAAATCTTGAAATGTATTCAATATGTAGTTATGAATTTATTATCAGTAGAGAAATAGAATTTATAAAAATAAACCAAATGGAAATATTGAATTTAAAAATCATAATAACTAAATTAAAAACTTATTGTAAGGGAGCCATAGTACAGTGACAATGATAGTAGAATCTGTAAAGGTGAGGACCAATCAATAAAATATATTCAATTTGAAAATAGAAAAAATAGCCTGAAAAAAAACCATACACACACACAAAAAAGGCTCTTAGGGACCAGTGGGAAAATAAAAAAGATTTAATATTTGTATCTTTGGAGTTCAAGAAAGTAAACAGCAAGAATGTAGGGTTGAAAGGTATACAAAGTGGGGCGCCTGGGTGGTGCAGTCGGTTAAGCGTCCGACTTCAGCCAGGTCACGATCTCGCGGTCCGGGAGTTCGAGCCCCGCGTCAGGCTCTGGGCTGATGGCTCAGAGCCTGGAGCCTGTTTCCGATTCTGTGTCTCCCTCTCTCTGCCCCTCCCCCGTTCATGCTCTGTCTCTCTCTGTCCCAAAAATAAATAAATGTTGAAAAAAAAATTAAAAAAAAAAAAGAAAGGTATACAAAGTAATAATGGATGAAAATTTCCCAAATTTGGTGAAAGGTATAAACATATATTCCCAAAGCTAAGTATAATAAATGCAAAAAACTGCACCAAAACATATCATATCACAATTAAATTTTTGAAAACTAAAGACAAAATATTAAAAGCAGTTAAGGAGAAACAATGCATTACTATAAAAAAAGCAAATGAAAACGAATTTCTCATTAAAAATCATGGAGATTGGAAGAAAGTGGAAAAATGTTTTTCAAAAAATAATTTTCCACTGTGAATTATATGTTCAATGAACAAAATCCTTTATGATGGAAGGTAAAATCAAGATATTACAAATTAGGGAAATTAATAAATTCACCATTTATAGACCTACTATTAAAGAATAGTTAACTGAAGCTCTCCAAACAAATGAGAATGTAACAGAAGAAAGATTGGAACTTTAGAAAATAACGAAGAGAAGGAAATGGGTGAAAATATGCGAAACAGACTATAATTCTTGTGACTCTCTTCAATTGTTTTTGATGATCACAGCAAAAATTACAACATCCATCCTATCACTCATTATATGTAGAGAAAATTGAGATAATTATATTTAAAGTGGGGAAACTAAATGCACCTGTAATAAAGAGTCTGATTCATAAGATCTCTCAACAGCTTTTACAAAATGCCTTTATGACTGCCTTCTTTGAGAGGCAGGCAGGAGCCCTGCCTTTACAAACTGCTTTTGCAGGCAATACCTTAACCATGTCCAACTTTATCCAGAACATAGGATAACATTGATGGTATCCTTAAATGAGATTTATTTGATACATTTATTCAGTATATACAAATATTAGCAGGGAGCTCACACAAAGGGATGAATCCATACCCTAGACATAGTAGAAGCCTCACCAACTTGGTTCATATTGGACACTGTCAAGAAATGGCTACTTAACCTCTCTGCATCCACAATGTTAAGACAAACCTAATATCTTTTAAGTCTTTTCAGGAATATATTTTTCATTTGAAAAATTTACTTGAGCTCATTTAGGCCTTTACAAATCAGACCACATTGAATGGGAATCCCTACAATAAAAGTCTTTAGAATCTGTCCAAATTTTAATAACACTAACAATCCCATCAGGGTCCACCTGACAGTCCTTTATTATAGAGGCTTTTGAAACTTCCTCTTATACTTCCTAGAGTATCTGTACCCATGATGGCAATAAGTGCTCATGGAATTCTGGTGCAAGACCACTGCTCTCTTTTTTAAAAAAAAAATTCTTTTACAGTTTAATTATTTTTGAGATAGAGAGTGAACAGGGGAGGGGCAGAGAGAGAGAGAGAGAGAGAGAGACAGAATGCAAAGCAGGCTCCAGGCTCTGAGCTGTCAGCACAGAGCCCGACGCAGGGTTCGAATTCACAGACCATGAGATCGTGACCTGAGCTGAAGTCAGGCACCCCTATACACTGCTCTCTTTAACCCCATGTATCATACCATTTATGAGACAAATGCTGTGTGCATATTGGGCTCTGCCGGGAAAACAGGTTCTGACACACTCTGAACTTATGACTCTGTATACCAAATGGCTCCTTCTGTCCTGTGTCACGAATGATACACTCTGCAAGCTTTGCGTAGCCACCAATACCTACTTGCTAAAATAAAAATGGTATCTACAGAATAAAGTTAAGTATGAGCCCTGTGTTATACTCTCTCTATAGGAGTGGGTGGCCACCATTGTCTTCAGTACCTTACCAGATGTTGCACTAGAATAGGTCGTCCCTCTCCAGACTTCTTTGAAATCTCGAGAAGTCTTTGGGATCAAGTGGGTGAACAGCAAAAGAGGTAGTAGACACTAGATGATATGTATAAGATATGATGGAGCTTACTGAAGAGCTGCTATGTCCCTAATCAAGGACAAGGCCCAATAGTTAGGACAAATGGTCTACATTTAGGAAGTCCTCTTAACACTGGATGCCCTGAGAAACAATTAGTCCCACTGGCACTTTCTTAAAAGTTCTTGGGAAATGTCCACTGATCTTACCATCTGGGCCAGCCAATGACATAAACAACAATTTCTTATCAAAGATTTCTCCCTTTTGGATAATGAACCCTTGGAAACTCTTGTCTCATAGACACCCAAAATATAAGTCTAGGTCATGCATGTCTCTGCACATACTAAAGCCAAAATAAGAGACTCCACTAAGATACTACATGCCCCTTCAGGATTCCAGACATTGTTGGTCGTGCCCAACACACACATTTCACTTCACAAAATACATAAACCTGGCTCTTGAACAAGATATTCTGCATTTTCTACAGAAAATTCACCTTCCATATTTCCTTCCTTCTCTCCCTTCCCTCCTTCTTTCATATTATTTACCAGCCTTAGGATACGAATATGTGCCAAATGGCTTACTGACACAACTTCAAATAAAATATGGTACATTTTAGTCAGCCATCAAACATTAGGCCTGAATGTAGTAAAGAATCGGAATCTATTTTGACGTTTATTAACTAAGAGTGTTTAAGCCCCAACTCTCCCTCTCCTTCTGCTCCACATCTGGGGAAGGTGATGAAAGCCCAGGTACTACATTCTTTGGGAATTTCAAACCATGTAATCCTGGACCATAGATAGGAACCTTCAGTAAAAGCACAGTCAGCATCCTTTCCCTGTTTTCCCAAGTTATCAAGTAATCACTAAAAAACTATACAAAGTGATACACTAAAAAAGAAAATCTAAAGCAATACAGAATCCTAAAAAAAATAAAAGGATATTGAAGTAACCTGTATGAAGACAAGAAAAGAGGAACAGGGAAATGAGAAACAGAGGAAACACACAGAAAACAATAAAATACCAGATGTAAACTCTAACATATCAATGAGTGCTTTAAATGTAAATTATCTAAACACATCACCAATAAAACAGAAATGTACAGAATGGATTTTTTTTTTGTAAAAACCCAACTATATGCTTACTGCAAGAAATGTAACCCAAACACAATGACAGAGCTAATGTAAAAAGATGGTAAAATGTGTATCATGCTAACATCAATCAAAAAATAAGCAGGAATCATTTTATAAATATCATTTAAAGTAGGCTACACAGCAAGTATAATTACCAGAGACAAAGAAAAACATTACATTATGAAGATATGCTCATTTCACCAAATGATCCTAAATGTGTATGCACAAAGCAGAGACTCAAAACAAATGAATAATAATAATAATAAAATAAAATAATAATAATAAAAAATAAAAATAAAAATGGAAGTGAAAGAGGAAATAGACAAATCAACAACAATAGCTGGGGACTTTAGTACCCCATATTCAATTGCACTACTAGAAAGAAAATTAGCAATGATACAGGATAACTGAATAAAACCATCAACTGAAAGGTTTTAATGAACATTTTTGGAAATTTCACTCCCCCAAATTGAGAATACATGTTATTTGAATATTCACCATGATAAACTATATCATGGTTCATAATATATACATCAACACATTTATAAAAATTTAAATCGTATGGTCTGCATTCTCTGACTATAATGAAACCAAACTAGAAATCAGTAATAGAAAGAAAACAAGAAGATATAAGAAAACGGGATAAATAACACAACAATTCTAAACACCTGGGATTTAAATAGCATGCTTCTAAATAACCCATAAATCAAAGAATAAGTCCATATATATATATGGACTTATATATATATGGATTTAAATAGCATGCTTCTAAATAACCCATAAATCAAAGAATAAGTCCATATATATATATGACTTATTCTTTGATTTATGGGTTATTTAGAAGCATGCTATTTAAATATTTATATTAAATATTAAATATTTTTTATGTATTTATTTATATTTATATTAAATATTAAATACTTATATTAAATATATAATATATTTAAAGTAAAATATATATATAATACATATACATATAAATACATATAAAATATATGTAAAGTAAAATTTTGTCTATCAAAATTTGTGGATGCCACTAAAGCAGTACTAAGAAAAAAATTTATGGCACTAAGTGGTTATATTAGAAAATAAGAAAAGTCTCTTATTGATAATCTACATTCCTATGACATAAAATTAGAAAACAAGAGCAAAATGAACCCTAAGTAAGCAAGAGGAAGGATAATTATAATACAAATTAGAGCAGAAATCAATGAAATTGAAAATAGGAAAACAGGGCGCCTGGGTGGCGCAGTCGGTTAAGCGTCCGACTTCAGCCAGGTCACGATCTCGCGGTCCGGGAGTTCGAGCCCCGCGTCAGGCTCTGGGCTGATGGCTCAGAGCCTGGAGCCTGTTTCCGATTCTGTGTCTCCCTCTCTCTCTGCCCCTCCCCCGTTCATGCTCTGTCTCTCTCTGTCCCAAAAATAAATAAACGTTGAAAAAAAAAATAAAAAAATAAATAAAAAAAAAGAAAATAGGAAAACAGTAAATAAAAATCGGTACAATCAAAAGTTAGTTGTTAGAAAAAAATCAATAAAAATTATATACCTCTATCCAGACTGTTAAGATAAAAAGAGATAACACAAATCACCAATATGAGGAATGAAACAGATTTCACAACCATTAAAAAAATTACAAGGGAACACTATAATTACATACCCACAAATTTGACAACTTTGTAAAATATCACGAACTACTGAATCTTAACCAATATGATATAAACAATGCAGTTTATCATATTAACAAGATGAAGAAGAAAAACTAATATATCAATTGTTACAAAAAAAGCTTTTTATAAAATTTAACATTTTCATTTCATGAAAAAATTAAAACTATTTTCAGCAAGCTAGAGAGAGGAACTACCTCAATTTGACATAAACCATCTATAAAAACCCTAGAGTTAATATCAAATTAATGGTGAAAAAAACTAATTTCCCAAAGATCAGCAATAAGGCAATGAAGTCTATTCTTACCATTCTACTTAATATGATACTAGAAGTTCTAACCACTGCACTAAGGCAAGAAAAAGAAACAAACACCCATATAGATTAAAAAGAAAGAAACAATGTTCCCTATTTGCCAATGAAATGATGTCTACATAGAATATCTGAGGAATCTACAACAAAATTACAAAAAATGATAAATGAATTCAAGAAGTTCACAAATACAAATACAATCAATGCAATAAAACCCCCAAAATTTCAGATGCTGACTAAATGAACATGTGGAAATCAATGGTAAAAACACAACATCACTTAAACTTGCTACTAAGAAAAAGACATAGTGGGACAGGTGGGTGGCTTAGTCAGTTGAGTGTGCAACTTTGGTTCAGGTCATGATCTCACAGTTCATGAGTTTGAGCCCTACTTCGGGCTCCGTGCTGATAGCTCAAAGCCTGGAGTCTGCTTCAGATTCTGTGTCTCCCTCTCTCTCTGCCATTTACCTGCTTGTGCTCAGTCTCTCTCTTTCAAAAATAAATACACATTTTAAAAAAAAAAGAAAGAAAAAGATATAGTTATAAAGTTAACAAAACATGTACAGTATCTACATGCTGAAAAATATAAAATATTAATGATGGAAATCAAAGAAGATATAAATAAATAGGTAGACATACTGTGCTTATAGATTGGAAAACTAAATATACTAAAGGTACAAATTCTCAAATTGATATAAAAGGTGTATGTAATTTCTATTAACATCTGAGCAAACATTTTGTAGACAAACTTTTTCCAATATGCACTTAGAAATGCATAAGTCCTAGGATAGGTAAAACAGTCTTCAAAAAGAAGAATAAAGTAGGAGGAATCATTCTATCTGATGCTAACTCTTAACTGTGTAACTAAATTAATCAAGTTAGTTTGTAACTGGTAGAAGCTAGTTTGTTGCTGTGTATCTCTGGATAGACAGAGATTAATGGTAGAGCACATATAACCCAGAAATAGGCCCACACAAGTATTTAACAACTGATATTTGACAAGTTGCAAAAGCAATTCAGTGAAATACCGGGAGCCTTTTCAGCAAATGATTTTGTTACCATTAGGTATCCATAGATGAAAAGCAAAAACAAAAACAAAAAACAAGAGCAAAAGCAAAAAAGTGACCTTGAACTAAATCTCCATATTACATAAAAATTAACTCAAAATCGACCATAGACTTAAAAATAAAACGAAAAAATGTAAATATTTTAGAAAAAATATGAGAGTGGGTGCCTGGGTGGCTCAGTTAGTTAAGCGTCCGACTTCAGCTCAGGTCACGATCTCACGGTCTGTGAGTTCGAGCCCCGCATTGGGCTCTGGGCTGATGGCTCAGAGCCTGGAGCCTGCTTCCGATTCTGTGTCTCCCTCTCTCTCTGCCCCTCCCCCATTCATGCTCTGTCTCTCTCTGTCTCAAAAAGAAATAAAACGTTAAAAAAAAATTAAAAAAAAAAGAAAAAATATGAGAGAAAAATTTCAAGATATGTAGCTAGGCAGAGTTCTTAGACTTTATACAGAAAGCATAAAAGAGAATGTTGATAAATTGGGCTTTGTCAGAATTAAAAACTTGCTTTGCAAAAGACCCTACTAAGAGCATGATAAGACAAGTTAAAGACTGGGAGAAAATATTTTCAAATCTCACAAACTTTTCATTTCAGAGTGGAGCATATTCAGATGGCAAATAACACAGGAAATAATGTTCAACTTCATTCTCCATTTGGCAAATGCAAATGAAAGCCACAACAAGATATATCTCTACACACCTACCACAAAGACTAAAGTAAAAGATAGTGACAACACCAAATGTTGGTAACATTTCAGAGAAACTGGGTCACTCAGATATTGCTAGTGGAATGTCAAGTCATATAGCTACTTTTTTATATATAAAACTAAACATATAATTACCATATGATCAGCAATTTCACTCTTCACATTTATCCCAAGGAATTAAAACTTATTTTTACACAAAAACCTGAACATGAATGTTCATAGTAGCTTTATTTGCAGTAGCCAAAAAGTGGAAACAATCCAGAAGTCCTACAATGGGAACAGGAATGACCACTCCTCTCAACTGGGAGATTCCAAACTTAAAAATTTCACTGAAAATAACACATAGTTACAATAGGTCTAAAAATAAAGGAATGATGAAAAATTGGCCTTTTCAAGGGAATTAAGGCTTGGAATAACTAAACAATGTAATTTTCTTTTCATAAAATAAACAAAGACAGTAAATCCTGTCTTTAATTGTCAATAACTTTGCTGAGATCTGCACACTACAAAAAGAAAAAGTGTTCACTTTCGTTTTAAGATTACATCAGTAAGGTATACTAAACTTTGATTTCTCTGCTAGAAAATTCTCAATGAGATTACAGCAGACATGAATGCTCAGAGTGCAAATTCTCTTCTAAGTCTAAAAGGAGGATCACAATGGGCCAGTGTTGATGAGTAAAAATCTTGTGCCTTTCCACAATGGAAATTGTTGATTGAAGCATTCTTACCCCCAACTTGCCCCATCAGTATTCACTCATATTCATTTATTTATCCATTTGCATATTATGTATTTATGACAAATTAGTGAAAAACACAGAAAAAGCCCTACAGTCATGGAGCCTATGCCCCAGTGTAGGGGACAGACAGGATGTTAAATAAATGAGTATAGTATATAGAATGATAGAAGGTTATACATGTCATGGAGAAAAAATAAAACAAGGAAACGGAATAGAGAGTGTGATGAGGAGGAAAAGTTTGTCTTTTAAATAGATGTTGAGGGAAGACCTCATCTTTTCTAGAAAGTGTCATTTGAAAACAGGACTGTACTGCATTGAAGATAGGCTCTGTGACTTTGCGGGAAGTATTATATTTGACTTACCAAAGGCTGTGACAGGAAAGGGAGGCCTTCTTTCAGTCTGCTAAGTATTGGAAACTGTCACACAGCCAGCTGGGGCAACCAGTGCAAGCCAAGATCAGGAGTCCAACTGGAAGGACCTTGAAGACAGTGAATGTCTGGCAGGCACAGACCCAAACCCAGGAGGTTAGAAAGCACAGATATTGTAACTCCAGAGAGAGATGACGTGCTTTAAGTCTAATGACTTCGTGGCAACAGGAAAGGAGCAAACAGGGCGTAAAATCCAAGTGCACAGTCTGAGGTCATCTGCAAGATTTCCAAATAGAGTGGGAAGAAATACAAAACAAAGACCAAATTGAGCAATTTAAGTGCCAGGGATTCAAACTAAGTTGAAAGTGTGTGGTAAGAGGTCAAGTAAAAAAAAGTAGGCATATGTTAGCACACAGTGACAGAGGAAGCAAGTTTCTAAAAATTCAGGCAGGTCCACCAGAAAAGCACAATAGGGTCCTGACAAAGATCTGAGATAGAGATCAGCTGCCCCACCCCTTATATTCAATATGGTAATTGTCCTCTGTGTGTGTGTGTGTGTGTGTGTGCCTGTGTGTGTTGGGGTGGATTAGAGAAAAACACAACCAAATGCTTAGCTTCATGAGAGAATTATAGATGCTTCTTTTTGCAGTGAAATTGACTTGCCATTGTGAGTTAGGAAATAGGAGTGCATTATACCTTTGATTTATTGCTGTTATTTTATGTATGTCAATTTCTTATTTTTGTATATGTTTAAAAGTGTTTTATATCATTCTTTAATCACAAGTGTCATTTAAGGTATATAGAGAGTAAAGGGGTGCCTGGATGCCTAGGTCAGTTGAGTGTCCAACTTCAGCTCAGGTTGTGATCTCATAGTTTGGGAGTTCGAGCCCCGTGTGGGGCTTCCTGCTGTCAGTGCGGAGCCGACTTCAGATCCTCTGTCTCCCTCTCTCTCTGCTCCTCCACCACTTATGCTGTCTCTCTCAAAAATAAACATAAAAAAGATATAGAGAGAGTAAAATATACAGATTTCCATATACTTACTACCACTATATTCAAACCTAGTATTTCACAGTAAATATTATATGGAAACCTAGTCCCAAGGAATATAAAGAAATATTATATAAAAACGAGTCTAGCAGTAAAATACACCTGGGAAATATTGAGTTAAATAAGTAATTTGTTGGCTTTTAACTATAGGAACTATAAGATAAATATGTATAATTTAAATGTGTATTTTTATTAATATAATTTCATTAACAATAGTGTTACGGCTTAGAGCAGTTTTAGGTTTACAACAAAATTAAGTATAAAAAACAGAATTCTCCACATATAAACAGTATCCTGT
Source organism: Lynx canadensis (assembly GCF_007474595.2). NCBI lineage: Eukaryota > Metazoa > Chordata > Mammalia > Carnivora > Felidae > Lynx > Lynx canadensis. The sequence goes on from NC_044306.2 coordinate 98,825,707, forward strand.
ATGGTCAACATAACACACTAGAATGCTACATTTATTACAAACAATGAGCCTATATTGGCATATCATCGCACAAAGTCCATATTACAGTAAAGTTAATTCTGGGTGTTGCACATTCTATGGGTTTTTGACAAATATATAATGGTACATATATCTATCATTATAGTATCCCACAGATTAGTTTCAATGCCCAGAAAACTGTCTGTGCTCCATCTATTCCTTCCTGGCCCCCACCTCTGGCAATCACTGATCTTTTTACCATATTTATAGTTTTGCCTTTTCTAGAATGTCATATAGTTGGAATCACACAGCGTGTGGCTCCTTTCCCTCAACGATATGTGTTTAAGTTTCCTGCATGTCTGTAGATAGTATAATTGTTTGTTTTTAGCACTGAATTATATTTCATTGTCTGGATGTACCACAGTTTATTCATTCATTCACCTATGGCAGGTGAAGGACATTTTGGTTGCTTCCAAGTCTTGGCAATTATGAATAAAGCTGTTATGAATACTCATGTGTAGGTTTTGTCTTGTAAAATAGTTTATGATCAGGGCTAGCTTTGTTAAAAAGAACAAAATCTTCCAATTTCAAAATAGTTATTCTTCTCTCTCTGCCTCTCAGAAGTCTGAAGGCATTTTTCTCTGATCACCAATGTGAGAATGTGATATTAGAATAATGCTGGATGTAGAATGAGTTAGAAAGCATCCCCTCTGCTTCTGTCTTCTGGAAGAGCTTGTAGAGAATTAATAAAATTTCTTTCCTAAATGTTGGGTAGAATTCACCAGTGAACCCATCTAAGACTGGGGCTTTCTTTTTTAGAAGCTTATTTTACTAATTATTGATTTAATTTCCTCAATAGGTTCATTCAGATAGTCTATTTCTTAGTGTTTAAGTTTTGACAGATTGTGTCTTTCAAGCAATTGGTCCATTTCATTTAGGTTATCACATTTGTGGGCACACGGTTGTTGACCATATTCTTTTTTTTAATAAATGTCCATGAGATATGTAGCGAGATCCTCCCTTTCACTTCTGATATTGGTAATTTGAGTCTTAATTCTTTTTTTTTTTTAGCTTGACTTGAGTCTTATCAATTTTATTAATCTGTTCATAAAACTAGCTTTTAGTTTCATTGATTTTTTTCTAGTGATATCTTGATTTCTTGCTTTCAATTTCATTGAGTTTTGCTCTAATTTTCTTTCTTCCTTTATTTTTTTTCTTCTTTTGGATTTAATTTGCTTGCTTTTTTCTAGTTCCCTAAGGGAGAATCTTAGATTATTGATTGAAATCTTTCCTTTTTTCTAATATATGCATTTAATCCTATAAATTTACCTCTAAGCATCACTTTGATATTATGTTAATTCAGTTCCCATAATATATGATAATTTTGAAATAATCTTCCTCTGCAATTTCAAAAATTAATATCCCTAATAATTATGGCTCAGCACATGTCAAACAAATCCCTTATAATTGAAATTGGCAATCTATACTACATTTTCCATGCTGTAAGTTACTGTGGCAAAACAAATGGGTTTCAGTAAGACTAGATCTCATGTCCATCATCAATCTTATGCCACATTATCATAAGCTATAATAACACATAATTTATAAGCTAAAAACCATGGAAAGTAACAACTTATCCAAAAGTCTCTTCAGTTGCTTAGATTTAGATCACTTCCTAAATCTGGAAGGAGTAAGCACTATTTTTCCTTCTTTGAGGATTAGGCACTTTCAGTAACACATGAGGATGCATTTTATGTCCAAATACAATGGTATTTATAAAGGTATTTTAAAGTGAGGCTGAAAGCTGCATTACATATCCAATATAGGTGCTACCATAAAAACAAACAAAACACAATATAAAGCAAAAACCAACAAAAGCAAATAGCTCCCAGAGCTGTTAAGCTTTCCTAGATTTCCTTTAACTGCAATGTATATTTTGCAAAAATATATATTTTTGAAGTTTTATGGAAGAAGACAGAACTGGTAGCCGGATTTTACTTTCCTTTCCCTTATATCTGTTACCTTAAATCTCAGTAGAGTTACCTCTCTCCTAAGACTTGCCTCAGAATCAAATCCAGAGCCCCACTGTCTGTTTTGACACCAGTATTAAGGTTCCAATTTTTTTTGTATTTAAAGGAACACCAGGAATGGGGTGACTGGGTGGCTCAGTTCACTAAGTGTTAGGCTTTGGTTTTGACTCAGGTCATAATCTCACAGTTCATGGGTTTGAGACCTGCATCAGGCTCCATGCTGGCAGTTTGAAGCCTGCTTGGAACTCTGTCTCTCCCTCTCTTTCTGCCTCTCTCCTTCTCTCTCTCTCTCTCTCCTTCTCTCTCCTTCTCTCAAAATAAATAAATAAGCTTAAAACCAAAAGTAACACCAGACATAGAAAATGCATCCTGTATTATTTTGGACTATTTATTCACAGAGATAGAAAATATATTTATAACATATTAAGTGAGTATAAAAATGATTTGAGGTTCACATTTAATAGCCTGAACTCTAAAACTGTAAACCTTGCCTCATATGGTCAAACCAGTACATAGTTTATATCATTATCTTCTATAATTTCATTTTCTACATTATATTATTTTTGTTTGATGCGACTGAGTAGACGTTTCCTCAGAGTCTACATTTCATTTTACTTTTTCAATGATGATCAAATTTAAGGTAGGTTTATTAAAAATAAAAGCAGAGGTCACCAATGACTTCTACATTTTAGTCTAATGGGTTTTTTGGTTCTTATTTACCTTACTTGATTCATCAACCATTAATAATATGAACTTATCGAATTTCTTTTCCTCACTGGATTTCAGGACATAATGTTCTCCTTATTTTGGCTTTACATTTATGGATCTCCTTCTATACCTTTCTTGCTGTCTCAAGCTTTTCTGGACCCTTAATGTTGGAAGTTCTATAAGGCTCCTATCTTTTAATGTTTATTTATTTTGAGAGAGAGAGAGAGAAAGAACAAGTGGAGAAGGGACAGAGAGAGAGGGAGAGAGAATCCCAGGTGGGGCCTGATCTTAGGAATTATGAGACCACCAACTGAGCCTAAATTAAGAGTTTGACACCCAACTGACTGAGACACACATTTGCCCCTATAAGGCTCTCTTAATATTTATCTTTACATATGTGATTTTACTCACGTTAATAGTTTGTTGTATAGTCATAGGTGACAAATATGTATCCCTTCACCAGACTTTAGTGTAAACTTCAAATATATAAAACAACTATTTCTTTGTAATTTCTGCTTTCATGTTTCTAAAATATCTCCAGATATAAAAAAAGCAACACTAATCTTGGGATAGTTACCCCAACACCAATACCAACCCAGTATCTTTATTCTCAGGTAATGATGGAGTCAATCATGAAGTTTCACAGATCCTTGATGTCTCCTTCTCCCTTCTTCCCCATACTGGTGAAAATTCCTACTTATTTTACCACTTAAGTTTTTCTCAAATTTCTATACTTCTCTAAATTAGTGTTGACACTACCCAAATCCATTGTCAACATCTGATCTGTATCACCTCATTGGTTCCAAGTGGTTTCCCTATATTGAAAGTTGCTCCTGACAAACCTATTCTAGCAGCAAATGATCATACTTTCTTGCTTATAGCATATCACTGGTTTCACATTGCTTTTAACATAAAGACTGATAATTCTTTAACCTGATCTACAAAACTTTGCATGAGGGGCACCTGGGTGGCTTAGTCAGTTAACATCTGACCCTTGATTTCGGCTCATGTCATGATTTGTGCTGAGCATAGGGATTGCTTGGGATTCTCTCGCTCTCCTCCTCTCTCTCTCTGCCACACCCCTGCTCATTCTCTTCCTCTCCCTCTCTCTCTCTCTCTCTCTCTCTCTCTCTCTCTCTCCCCCCTAAAATAAATAAATACACATTTATTTATTTTACCAAAAAAAATTTCATGGATCAAAAAGCCTCAAAGAAATCTTGAGAAAGAAGAATAAAGCTGGAGGTATTACAATTCCAGGTTTCAACATATACTACAAAGCTGTGGTAATCAAAAGGTTATGGTAGTGGCACACACACACACACACACACACACACACTCAAAACAGTATCTGGATCACTTGAACAGAATAGAAAGCCCAGAAATAAATCCATGCTTATATGGTCAATTAATCTATGACAAAGGATACAAAAATATATAGTAAAGACAATCTCTTCAATAAATTGTGCTGGGAAAACTGGACATCTACATACAAAAGGTGAAACTGGACCACTTTCTTATACCATACCCAACATTAGACTCAAAATGGATGAAAGAACTAAATGTGAAACCTGAAACTATACAAGAGAACATAGGCAGTAGTTTCTTTGGCATAGAACTCACTTAGCAACATTTTCCTAGAGATCTCTCCCAAGTCAGAGGAAACAAAAACAAGAATAAACTATTTAAACCACATAAAAACAAAAAGCTTTTTTTGTTTTTTTCACAGCAAAGGGAATCATCAAAATAATAAAAAGGCAATTTACAGAATGAGAGATTTGCAAATGATATATCCAATGAAGATTTAATATCCAAAGTATATAAAGAACTTATGCAACTTAACACACACAGAGACATACACACCAATCCAATTATAAATCAGCAAGGGGCCTGAATAGAAATTTTCCAAAGAAGACATAGAGACTGCCATCACACGAATGGAAAGATGATTGACATCACTCATCATCAGGGAAATGCAGATCAAACCACAATGAGATATCACCTTCCACCTATCAGAATGGCCAGAATCCAAAAGACAAGAAATAACAAGTGTTGGTGAAAATGTGGAGAAAAAGGAGGGTGGAGTGTTGGAGACAATTGGTGGAGAGTGGGAGATACTGGCTTCCAGTTATGGGATGAATAAATCATGGAAATAAAAGGTACAGCATAAGGAATATAGTCAGTGGTATTGTAATAGTGTTGTTGCTGACAGATGGTAGCTTATGGTGAGCATAGCACAGTAGCATAGTGCAAAGTTGTTGAATCACTATGTTATACACCTAAAACTAATGTAACATTGTGTATCAAGTATACTCAACACAAAAGCAAAAACAAAAATGAAAATCTTGCACCATTTGGCCACTACCCAACTTTTTAACATCCTTCAAAATCACTCCCTTGCTCCCTATGTCCTGTAACAATGGGTTTCTTTGATTTGTCAAACATGCTATGATTCTACTTACAACATAAGCTTAAAAAATACAGTAAAACCTTGTTTTGAAAGCAGAATTCATTCAGAAAACATGCTTGTAATCCAAAGCACTTGTATATCAAAGTGAATTTCCTCATAAGAAATAATGGAAACTCAGATGATTCGTTCCACAACCCAAAAATATTCATATAAAAATGTTTACAATACTGTAATATAATGCAAAATAATAAAGAAAATACAAAATATAAAGAAAAATAAATTAACCTGCATTTACCTTTGAAAACCTTCGTCGCTGGTTTGAGGGAGACAAGAGAAAGGAGATTATTGTGTAGGATGACTTTCGTTATCACTAATAGCCTCACTGCTCTCTATTGGCTCAATGGAATCTTTTTCTTCTCATGCAACTTTAACAAGAAGTCTATCCAATGACCTAGAATGAAGCAAAGCATTCCTAAGCTTACTCTTGTATGGGAAAAGCAAAGGACTGGCCGTTGGCACTTTTAAGTGACAAAAAATACACTAGTGTCAGTTGTGGGCACTTCCCAACGTTCTGAAAAATCACTGAATTCTGCCCAACACCATGGCCTGATACCAAGCATCTGAGCATGGGAGACGATCACCCACAATCTCACAGTGAGTGAGAGAGAGAGAGAGGGAGAGAGAGAATCTATTGCTCAATTGTGATCATGTGATTTTCAGCGTCATGTACTACTCATATTACAAGATATCATTCGTTTATCAAGTTAAATTTATCAGAAATGTTTGTCCATCTTAAGAAACACTCCCAGAAAAAGTTACTCACAATCCAAGGTTTTACTGTACTTGAATATGGATGACAAGGGAAGTGGATAATAAAACAGGAGTGATGTTACTGCAAAGGTGCTTGGGAATTGGTAAAAGGTTAACAGCATGGATTGTCAGTTCTAATTTGGAAGGAAGATGACAATCTGTAGTGGAACCTGGGAAGTATGCTAGTGTAGAGTATTATACTAGGTTTTGATGTACACAGAGATACCCAGGGACAAACAAAAGCTATCAAGCTACGTTTGCAAAGGGAGACTCCTGTAGATACAGATCTGGCTTCCCTGAATATCCCATAATTGCCTAGAAAGGATGAGTGTGAGGTGACTAATACATCCATCATAAGGAGATGAATATTTGGCATACAAATCAAACAAATCCCGAAATATTCCCATTAGCTTTTGTAAATAATATGGAACAGAGGCCAAGTAAGCTAGATTTAAGTATTTGGTAATAAAAGACTTATATTCTATGAAGTATTCATTGGAAATGTCTGTAGCAAAAATCAACTTCCTTGAGAAATCAGTTGTATCACAGGAAGGTGTGTGTATATTTTGCAGGTTTGTAGATAAATGAGAAAGAAAAAGACTGGTTTTAATTTAAGTACTAGAAAATTCCTGTAAAGAAGGAAATGGCTGAAAGAGAAAAGTTCATCATCTCTAAAGAAAAAATAAAAAATAACTCACTGCGATTTGAAAACAGTCATGGAAGGTGACGTGTTGCTCTCCATTCTCTTTCTGTTAATCCTGTGTGAAAAGAAATATGGAGAAAGAAGACTTTAGAGCAGAGAAACAAAGAAGATGCAGTAATTTTATTTCCACCGATAATGTTTTCCCACAAGTGGTTTTAGTGGAAGACAAGGTACAAGAGCAAAGGACGATTCTATGTCAGCAAAACACAAATAATTTTCAATAGCAGATTTATAATTCCACGAAAAAAGTTTCACTTTTTCTACTAAAACGAAGACAATAGTTTTCATTTGAAATTAAATGAGAAGGAATTCAGTCAGCATTTACATAACAATTTAAATAGAGATCAAAGAGAATTATAACTATGTGTATGGATATGTTTTCTTTAAATATTATTTCCTTGGGCTTTCAAAACTATTGTGTTATTTATTACTATGCTTACCTTTCAGAAATGTGTTTTATTTAAGAGGAAAGAGTTTTAAAATAGTGGATTTTCAAGGACAACTTCTCCATTATTAGGGTTTCTAGTCACCTTGAAGAGACTTCAAAATTAAAAGAAAACAATGGCCAAATTAGACCTTTGAAATTGTTAAGATCATGTATTCCACATAACAATAATTTTGATGTTTATCTTATCGATAATGAACTATTAAAGATCCATTTTGCTAAATCCCACAAAAAATGATGAGTATTAAGTACCAGCCCTCAATATGGGTAAACTTAAAGTGTATCAAATGCAGGATTTATGGTATATCTGGGCTTCTTTAAGGCATTTATTAGAGTATTTAAAATAACATTGTAGATGGGAAGAATGGAGACTAGAATGCATTTCAAAATGTTTCATAGCCTCAAGTAGTGGAACAAGTGTCCCAAGATAAAAGTGAAATTTGGGTTAAAAAAACCTAAAATTTTCTTAAGATTGGAGGGAATGATAGATACATCAACAGGTGTTGATTTAATAAAGACACAGGGATTTTAGTTTATAATAAACTCTATATGAATAAGCTGCATGATATAATGGTATAATTATAATTTAGAGAATAAGGAAGATGCAATTCTTGTCCTACTCCTCATTTGTCAGAACACATTCAAATACTATATTCTGTTCTAGGCACCACACCTCAAAAGGGAGAGAAACACACTTGAGAATATTCCAGAGTGAGGAACCCAGATAGTTTGCAGTTTGGACAAAACTGTAACACAGGAAACCATAGTTAAAATGGTTAAGTTAACCATAGTTAAGAACTATAAGGTGGTGGCTTTGGGCTAATTTATTTTCAAGTATACTTTAACAGAATCTTGTAAAGAAGTAATTGCATTTTCTGGGAAATATCGTTAAATACATGTTTGTGCTTTGTTTCTGTCTGTGTGTTTGTGTGTAGAGGTACATATTTTGTTTCTTGTTTGAACTGACTTTTTAAAATTAACATCTTGCTTGTTTTACTTTATAAGCCACAATGATAACGCATTGTATTTAAGATACTGAATTTACTTAAAATGATTAATTATGTAACTAATTGAAAACTATAACTTTCCTACTTAAAAACTGCTTACAAACCATGAATAGCTACTCAAAAACATAGTGAAGCAATCTGAACAGAGCCTTTCTTTAAATTTTTATCATTTATTAAATCCCCCAAATTTGCCTTGCTCACCATAATATATTGCATTATTTCTAGAAACTTGTATTATTATTTTCAAAATATTTAACTTCAGTGTATAAGTAGACGGCATGCTACAAATATGATGGACCATTATAACCAACAGATTCTATTATACTGAAATCAGAAAGATTGGCTCAAACTGTTGACTAGAAGACTAATGGCTATAGTTGCAAGAATAATTGAAATTAACTTTTATTCAAATATAAAATTCTTATAGTGATGATATATATGATCTATATATCATGATCTATATATAGATCATATATGATCTATATATATGATCTATATATAGATGATGATATATAGTGAATTATAGTGATAATATATTACCCTTTTATGGCTTTTAAAGGAAAGTATTTAGTGTATATCAGACATTTAGCAATTCAGCATGAAAAAAAATAAACAATTCCTGCTTTCTACCCTTCAGTGCCCAACCATTCTCTGTAAGAATAATTTTTGTTTCTTTGTTTCACATTTTTATTTCAATTCCAGTTCATTAGCAATAAAGTATAATGTTAGTTTCAGGTGTAGAATTTACTGATTCATCAATTACATATAGTTCATAGTACTCATCACCACAAATGCCCTCCTTAGTACCCATTAATCATTTAACCCATTCCCCCCACCCATCTCCCCTCCAGCAGCCCCCAGTTTGTTTTCTACAGTTAAGAGTCTGCTTTATGATTTGCCTCTCTCTTTTCCCCCTATTTTCATTTGTTTTGTTTCTTAAATTCCACATATTAATGAAATCATGTGATATTTGTTTTTCTCTGAGCTATTTCACTTAGGATAATACTCTCTAGCTCCATCAATGTTGTTGCAAATGACAAGATTTCATTCTTTTTGATGGCTGAGTAATATTCCATTATATATATCACATACTTCCTCTTCTATATCCATTTATCAGTCAATGAACATTTGGGATCCTTCCATAATTTGGCTGTTGTTAATAATGCTGCTGTAAACATCAGGGTGTTTATATCTCTTTGAATCAGTATTTTTGTATCCTTTGAATAAATACCTAGTAGTGCTATTACTGGATCACAGAGTAGTTCTATTTTTAACTTTTTAAGGAACCTCCATACTGAGGTTTCCAGAGTGGCTGCACCAGTCTGCATTCCCACCAACAGGGTAAGACCGTTCCCCTATCCCCGCATCCTTGTCAATGCCTGATGTTTCCTGTGTTGTTAGTTTTAGCCATTCTGACAGATATGAGGTGTTATCTCATTGTTGTTTTGATTTGTATTTCCCTGATGATGAGTGATGCTGACCATCTTTTCATGAGTCTATTAGCAATCTGTACATCTTCTTTAAAAAAAAAAAAGGCCAATTCATATCTTCTGCCTATCTCTTAACTGAATTATTTGTTTTTTGGGTGTTGAGCTTCAGAATAACTTAATTTTTTTTAATTCTTCCTCTTTTTTGGATTTATTGGAAATAATTTCTTAGTAAGCCCACTATAAATATTCTCTATTTGTGTTCCATAGAGGATGAAGAAAAGAGCTAATATATACTACCAATCACTACTTCTGCCCCAATTCTCTTGTCAACCTGATTTTTGTTGTTTGTATCATTATTTTTTCTTAAGTTGATTGCACTAATAAATTTTAGCATTATACCGAATCCTCAAGTTTTGGATACATTCACTTCAGAAAGTATCTTAAGGATCCCTACAACTGAAATTAGGAATTTAGAGACCTTCTACTTCAGGCTCTGAATTCTGTGTGTGATGATATTATTTTACATTGTAAAAAGTCTTGTAATATTTACCCTCAGGCAAAAAATAACTAAATCTTTCTAATAAAATATGTAATAAATATCCAATATCTACAATTTTGTCCATAGCTTGATTCTAAAAAGTTGCAAATGACTTTTATAATATGACTGTATAAGTAGAATTTATTGCTGATTCTTGTAGTGTGAAAGAACTCACGAGAAAAGACAAGTATTCTACCAGTCAGAGGAACATTTTACAATTGTTAAGTTCAAATAGATCTTTCTTAAACTGCATCAATTGCTTAATAAATAGTACCAAAAGGGTACACTTCATTTCTGAACTACGAATTTCTTTTTTTTTTAAGTTTATTTTGAGAGAAAGAGTGAGTGCACAGGAGTGAGCTGGGGAGCTGTCGGCACATGGGGCTCAGTTTCAAGAACCACCAGATCATGCCTTGGTGGAAATCAAGAGATGCTGAATTGACTGAGCCACCCAGGCATCCTGAACTATGATTTTATTATTAAAGAAAATACCTTATATGTTTTCTTTATGTGTTCACTAAATTTGCTAATCGTTTTTCTTTCTCTTATTGACAGAAGAGATTTGTCTTTTTTCACAAGATCAATACAATTTTTTAGCTTCCTGATCATTATCTCTACATTTTCTATTTTCAACATCAAAAGCTTAAATGATACAAATTGACAAGTTTGGGGAAATGGGCCATAAGCTTTTGGTGAAGGATGAATATGTTTTCTTTTAGAATGTACAAGAATACATATTCTTTTTGGGAGATATTCTATTCAATGCTCTTTGGCTAAATATCCAGTAGGGAAATTATCAGATCGTATGGTATTCTAAATTTTTTGAGGAACCTCCATACTGCTTTCAATAGTAGCTGTGCCAATTTATATTCCCAACAAGCATGCACAGGGATTCCTTTTTCACCACATTTTCACCAACACTTATTAATCCTTGTCTTCTTGATATTAGCCATTCTAATGGACGTAATGTAATGTCTTATTATGGTTTTCATTCGCATTTCCCTGATGATAACTAATGTTGAACCTCTTCCCATGTGTTGTCTGTTGGCCATCTCTGTTTTCTTTGGAAAAATGTCCATGGTATTTTCAATCTATGTATGTCTTATTAATAGTATTTTGAGTATTCGAAGATGTTAAAAGGTAGAAATAAGTATTATGAAAGATAAAGTTTCTCCTTACATTCTCATAAAGGGTATTAAGCCTAATATTGGATTTCGTCAAAATTATTAGTTACCTGAATTATCAAGGCCCATGAAATTCAAGTCACTCAGTTTGCTGTATCCTTACAGGATGTAACTACAGACACTTTCCTAATCAACAAACAATGAAAATTTTAACCGACAATATGTACTGATGGATACATTTTATACTATCCAGAGGGTTAGTTTTCAATGCTGAGTTCACATAACTTCCAGGAAACTCCCTTCCCATTTCTAACACTTAAAAACCTTTCATTGTTCTTTCTTAAAGAATTTTTTCACTAGGGAGTGTTTCTCTGACTGCCAGGTTAATAGACTTAAGATGGATGAATTTATTGTTTTATTGTTTATTTGTGTTTTGGTGACCTTCATTTTTTAAAATAAATATTGGAGCACTTTTTCATATTTAAATACTAAATGATATATAAAATACTGATAAAATCTCATATATTAAATCATAATGGTTCGTTTAGCCCTTTTGCCTCTTTGCACTAAACTATGCACTGTATTTCATATGCTCTAATGTAATCATCTGTTTTGAATTATGGAGAAAATGACTGAAGTTTACCTGGATTTGGAACTGGTCCAAGTATTTGACTTGTGCAATCTTACACATTATTTCTTTTTAATTTTAAAAGAGAAGCCGTCCAAAAATGTTTGACTCTTAAGATATAAATGCATAGTTGAAAATAGACATATTATTTCACTGTCCCCAGAAATTATAGCTCAGAATAAATTGTAAGAAGCAAGCATTTTAGCAGTGGGATACTAGGGTAAAACTTGAAACATACAGATGATAAGTAACCCTTTTATTAAGTGCATATCTAGACCAACTTGACTATGATTGCTTTTATACAGGAAGAACATGGTGTGATAAGTAAAATAAGCTTTTCTATAATAGAGATTGACAGATACACATGATAAAGCAACAGAAGTCAAAATCATATGTGACAATCATATTTGTATATAAATAACATTTGGTAAATAGAATTCTTTTAAACTCTCTCAAGCTCAGTTACCTTCTATGTAATAAGAGAATGAATAAAATGCCTCTTACTTTTAACCAATATGAAGATAATTTTAGGTAAAATGTATGTGCAGCACTAGAAACCTGGCACATTTTAAGTTTTCAATTATGCTTGTGTTTCTCTAGGTGTTTTTTTTTTTTTTTTCTTTTCTCTCTTAAAATACTTAGGGTGGGATTTTGGGCAGAGAGTAGTGCCTTCTCTTTACTGTTTCTATGCTTCTCTTTGTACCTGTGAGTATCACAGATTCTATTTTAACAAAGATGAAAAAGAGAAGATACAGTTGATCTGAAAACAGAGAGAAGGCAGAGAAAAATACCCTAAGTAGTTCTCATAGGAGACGGAAGCAGGCCTCCATCTGTTGACCAGATTCTGAGCCTTTGGATAGGTTCTGTTTACTGGGGCTGATCCCAGGAACATCAGCCAAAGTGGCTGACTATGAGAGCACAGAGAAGGTGGTGAGGGCTCAGGGGGCAACTTTTTTTTTTTTGTGGTGGTGGCTGGAGTGGGGGAGATGTCTGTTCTTTGAATTCCAGGTCAATGAGAATGTCTGGAAAATGGATTCCATCTGGTTACATGACTACATGAAGAAGGGAAGGCTGTCATTGTGTACAGACTGGTGAATCAGACCTAAACAAAACCCAGAGTTAAGGGAAGTAAACTTAGGAGAGAAATTTCAGCTCCATAGTAAATGCCAACTAGTGGGGTAAGCTTCCAATAGGAAGTAAGGGGACAGCAAAAGGGGGAACCTGCCAGAAATGAATTCCAGCTGGAATATTTCAAAGTGACAGATGTGTGAGGCCCTGTGCCACAGCTGGTTTGCTTTTCTAGTTATCATTAGGCAGTTGGACACTCTGGGTGAAACCACTCACTGCACGGACTTCTTGAAGGTTCAGTTAAGGACCTGGACAAGGCTAGGTAATCCATTCAATTCCAGGTAAAATCACCATAAGTATTTTCAAATTAGTAAATTTTATTCTTTTTTTGAAACAGTTACTAAATTACTGTTTCCTAGTTTGTATATATGGTGAGCAATATTTTTTCAAAAACTAAAAAAAAAAGATTTTTTAGTAGAAAATCATTGAATGACATTTGCAGCTTCTTTAAAATTAAAGCTCAAACTATGTTGTAGACATTTATTTATATATAGTTTACAGTCTCTTAAACACTATACACTTAAAAACTAAACAGGACCACTTGTCACAGACTAACTCTAACAAAAAGCAAAACAAAAAAACTCATAAATTTAAACTTTGTGTTCCCCATAAAAAATTTTACTTAGATTCCATCATTAAAATCACAGAAAACAAGATACATTGTTCATCAGTTCCACTGGAGTGAGCACATAAGAGATAAAGACTTCCAGGCTAGGAATGAGAAGACTGAGTTGGAGACAATGATTTAACACTTATTATGAGATTGATCATGACAAAATTAGCTAGTCACCCATGGACTCTGATTCTTCATCTGTAAATTATTATCTCTAAACTACTTCCTGCCTAAGATTTGATTGTATAACACCGATCTCCATTTTAAAGTGCTTTGTTCAAACTGAACTATAGCTGAGTATAGCAGTGTATATATTACTGATAGTCTGACTGCTGATTAATTTCTATGGTAGAGACATAAAACAAATAGCAGATTATCCCATTTCCTCAGTAGCAATAGTTTACCAATGTGTTAGGCTAGTTATTGTGTCGTCCTTAACATATTAAAATTGTCTAATTTATCATTAACTCTGATGAAGATAGACATCATTATTTTTAAAGTCCATATTAGCACCAGGAAGGCATAGTGGAGTAAATCATCACAGTGTCACTTGACAATGTTCCATTTTAATCTGTGGTGATTTATACACATATACGAATGTGGAATGTGTGCAGGCACTGATGTATAAGTTAAGTGTTAAGTCATGGGCTGCAGCAGATTGGACTAGCTTGGCCCAAATCTGGAAACCAGATTTACCAGGCAGGGTGTTAACAGATGGGGCTAAAAGTAGGATAACAAATCCCAATTAGCATTTTTGGGTAGACCAAGGATCTGTGGTCATACTCAGGAAGAAATCTGAGCCTGGGTCTTGGGTCTCAGATCAAATCAAGCATGGGAGAAAAAAATTATATAGACATAAAGTCAAACGGAAATGAGCACAAAAAGAAAGTTAGTTTGAAACTTCAGGCTGGAAACAGGACCAAAAGAAACAAGCAGAATAATCACTGATCAGAGAGAGGGAATTGGTATCTCTGGGGTCATATCTGAGGGTCAAATTCTGAGATATTCAATGTTTCCTTCTGTGAAACCTTTGTATTGGCAGGTATGCTGTACTTCACAGAGTAAAACAGGGCTCTTGGTATTTATAACAGAATATTATAGATTAGCTTGAGTGTTGTGTTCACGGAGAAATCCTTGAGTATCTTCAAGATGTGTGTGCATATATGTGTGCATTTACATGAACACCTTCAACTCATTTTGTGACATGGTGTAAAATAACAGATCATTGAAATTATAAAGATTGCCAGGAACCACTAGATTTTTATTTGGTCACACACTAAGGACTTTCTTTTCTTTGTGTATAATACCTGCTGAGATCCCACGCTGATGACACGAATTAGGAGATGTTGCTCTAACTGTCCAAAAGAAGAAACAGACTTCTGAGGAAGATAAGCAAATTTCTCAAGTTCACATATTTCAGGAAGTCATAGAATCAGATTTTAGATTCCAGTCTGACTCCAGAGTCCTTTGTTCCTAATCTCAACACTGATCTCTGTGTTAGACTGGGCCAACATTATTTTACCCAAATGTTCTCAGATATTGTATTAAATCACTTAATACAGCTGCTAACAAACTATGAATGTAAGTGATTTGAATTTTACTTTGTTTTGCTTATATTCTGGTAAAGGGTCAATAGGAAGCAGAAGGGAGAAAAACTAAGAACTCAGGGAAAGAGCACAAAAGAGGACAGTGTTCTATCAATGCCTAGAGAGTAAGATAAAATATGCTGAAGCAAGAGGGGTGCAGAGAAGAGGAAAAAATTCCCTCTTTTGCCATATTTCCTCTTTTTCCTCCCTCCTGTTCTCCACTCAGAAACTCTGATTTATTACTTCTTACGTAATAAAATTCAGCATCTGTATGGTTAAATTTTGAAAGGAAACAAAATTCAACATGATAGATGAGACCTTATGACTTAGATTCAGTTCTACCGTGTCTGGCTAAAATTGAATTGCTTTGTGCATAGAACAACGTCTCCCAACCCCACCCCCTTTCTAATTTTAGGGTAAATGTTTGATATATGCAGCTCTAGAAGCCAAGCAAAACTATATCTTTATGACATTTTCTTAAAATTGTGTAACTTATATGCAATTTTCTCTCTATCACTCTTATAACCTGACAGTCGGTTTTACTGACAGTAAATGTTTTCAAAGTCATAAAATGGGACTTCAGGTTTCAGAGGGAGATTATAATGAAACTAGGAAAATAAAAAGAGTTTATAAACCTCTTCCCCTCAATTACGCTCAGTCCTGGTAAATACCAGAAATGTAACTAAAGGCCATTGGTGAGAAATTTAGGTTTACATTTGAGGTACACACGTGGCAATTTCATACTTTGAGCGGTATAGTCTGTACATTCTGAAGAACGCAGAAAGTCTCAACATATAGTGTGCACTAAGCTAGAAAGAGTTAACTAAAGCATTGCCTGATTTGACCCCCTTGTCCTTCCTTTTATTCATTTAGTTAAATGTGTCAGGTAAGTATGTCTCTCGTTGTCCAAATATTCAAGGTTACCATCATGACTCATGATCATTGTCTGGATAAGGACACTATTGTTGTTTTAAAAGCAATGTTAGTGTTCCTGAATAAATAGGGGAACATATTATTAAATTGTGTAATTGAAAAGTTATGGTACAAATTCCAAAGTTGCATAATAAACCACCATTTTTTAAAAATTTACTCCTAATTCACTAGATTATAGGCTTTTTGAGCACAAGGATCACATGAACCCCTTCTTTAGTGCCTTACAAAGACAAGTACTCAATAAGTGCTTTTGACAATAAAGGTTGTGATAGCTTCTGTTTCTTTTTATTTCTCTCTAATGAAAGTAAGTTTCAAATAAGCTTTTATGCATCTGAAATCAGGTCAATTGATAATAATCAGATTGTTGCAGTAACACAAGATTATTCATGCAAAACTATAGGTTTCCCTGTTTTACAAGGCATTTAAAAATGTAGGAACATCATTGGTAAATTATGTCTCTGTGTGAGGTTTTCTCTTAAATTTTTTTAATTTTCCTTTCCCTTTCCTTTCTGTTGTTGGTATGACATCTAATCTTTCCAATACAGTTATAGAGAGCCTATACAACACACTGTGCAAATCCTGAGAGTAAAATGGTCATGATGTATGTACAGCTCAGGGCAAATCTAAAACAAGAGGTGTCAGGACTGGCAGCAGCTCCTAGGGCTTGGGCAGCACACCTGAGCCCCAGCTGAACCTACAGAAACAGTCCTTTGGTATTAGGACTAAGAGAACAATGTGATAAATACCTAATTTTAATCTTTTAAAATTAATCTTATTTACAATTTACAAAAAAAGACTGTATAGATAAAAATCTTTAGTCATGGTTATATTAGAATTAAATATATTCAAAATAATATCTTCCTTTACTAGGTAACATATTGTTATGAGAAATGTCATATGAAGATAGGAGAAGGAACAGTTGAAGATGCTTTAAAGTTGCTTATTCCCCTTAACTATTTGTTAGCTTTAAAGTGTATTTAAGAAGACTTGGAAAAAGCATGAAGATTAAACAGAACCGAATGTGAAGAAGAATAGAACTGTGAGACCCTGGTACCATAAAAAACCTTGAATAGCCTTCACAACCTTAATTATTGTTTTAAAATGACCCTGTGGGGGGGGCACCTGGGTGACTCAGTTGGTTGAGTGTCTGACTTTAGCTCAGGTCATGATCTCATTGTTCCCAAGTTCAAGCCCCACATTGGGCTCTGTGCTGACAGTTCAGAGCCTGGAGCATGCTTCAGATTCTACGTCTCCCTTTCACTCTGCCCCTTCCCCACTCTCTCTCTCTCCTCTCTCTCTCTCTCTCTCTCTCTCTCTCTCTCAAAAATAAATAAATATTTAAAAACTAAATAAATAAAATGACCCTATGGATAATGATCTGAACATGAGTTCATCAACACCAATCCTCCTTTCTACCTAAAAGCCTAGTAAATGATATAAAAGATCTTTTTAGAAAAGACTTTTCTGGAATAAACAACAACAACAAAAAACAAAAAACCTCTCTACTCATAGATAGTATGAATAATTCTGAAGAAGAAAAAAGAGACACAGAAAGACACAGAGAGAGAGGGAGAGGCAGAGAGAGAATATGATCTATATATAGGTCAATAAAACCCAGATAAAACCACAGTCAATTACAAATAGTGTATACTGTCGCACAGGTTGGAACAGGTAGGAGTGATGCTCGGGAGCTCTAATTCCACCAGGGGAACACACAAGAAAAGGATCCTGGGGCACTCTTCAGGTGACAGTTTGGGAATAGCACTTGACCAATGAGGGCACTCTTTTATCCTTCTGCTTATATCTCTGGAAAACTGGCTAAACAGACTGCTAGGCTAAAACTGAAAGTTCAAGTTCTAATTTGGATGCTAGAGAAGCAAAGCAGTGTCCTAGGTAAATACTTAGACCAGGTACGGTGGAACACTTTGGAACTACTATTGCAAAAAATCATTTCTTTCCTCAGTAGCTATCAGAGGGGCCAATAATAAACATGACAGAAGGATGAATGGGATTTGTAGACAAAAATGTGCCACAAAACATTGAGGAAACCAGCAGAAAATACCCCAAGCAGAGCAATCGATGCACAAAGAAAAGAAAGTTGTAGTCAGTATCTTGTAAAGTATGCAGTCAGATCCCTTTCAGGGAAAGACTTGGAGACTGGCATTTTTCTTGTTCCCTCTTCAGCTGCAATGATGTAGTATCTAACTCCAAGAACAATTTTTATTTTCTCTCTTTCATGTCCATTATGTAACTATCATTTACTCTTCTTCCTTTTTAAGTGAATCTCTGCTAATGCTTAAAACATACACATGCAATTAACTGTTAATATGTATATTTACTATATCTAAAAAGTTTTAAGTATGAGGAAAATATATTTCTTTCAAGAATACTCACTTATAATCACATTTTGTATACATGGTTGTCAGTCCTCCCATACTTTTAAGACATTATCTTAGTTAAAATAAAAACAAAACAAAATGAAATAGAAATCTATGAATAACTACAAGGATTCGTATTCTTTCATTACAGAGGGCAAAGAATCTCTAGCAAAAATTGTGAAACAGAAATTCCGCTATTAATATATTTCAAAAAGTCATTTATCTGTTACTACTTTACTTTTATTCTATTCTACATAAGCTCTAAATTCTCTTTCTACCTCTTTATGAAATCACTCATTACCAGTTCACTCTGTACTCAATTCTTTCAAAGAGGAAGGAAACTTTTAACATAGTAAGTTACATTTGAATACAAATATATTAACATCCAAGGATTGTTTTTATTTTTATGTTATTTTAAAGTTTCTTTATTTTGACAGAGAGAGAGAGAGAGGCAAACAGAGGAGAGAGAGAATTTCAAGTAGGTTCTGCACTTCACTGTGGAGCCTGATGTGGGGCTTGAACTCACGAACTGTGAGATCATGACCTGAGCTGAAGTCAAGAGTCAGACACTTAACACACTAAGCCACCCAGATGCCCCTCAAGGATTGTTGTTAGACATAAAAGTTAAACCATAGTAAAGGAAAGGAATAAAACTTAAACACTGAAGTTTCAGTTAGCAGGAGGTAGTTAAAGGCCTCTGAAAGGTATGAAACTCACAAGATTCATCATAACTTGTCAATTGATGATGATTTATGTAAGTTATGAATTTACTATGAAACCTCTGATTCTAACTTCTTCTGTTTTAAAAAAGTTGGAATTATAATCACGGACGTTCAAAACTTGCTACTGTTTTAAAGGTCAATTAAATATCATTTAATGAGATGTGTTAATAAGAATGTTTCTATACCTAGCCACTATAATGACAGGCTGAGTAATTTTGATGACCTTTTCTGATGAAGCTCGTTGATAAATAGGCAAGATCGATCATGTAGTCAAATCAACCTATACTGATAACTATGACAGCTGCAGTGATTTGAACAAAGAGCTATGGAAACATCTATGCTTACTATCTCAAAGATCCCACTTTATAACTTGTCATTCTCAAGAGGTAAATAACACAGGCTGTTTCTTCCATATTTTTATTAAAGACAGGAGTCCAAGTAGGAAATTAAATTTAGGTTCTTTAAGTGATGAATTGTGTAAACATTTATTGCATTTTCATCTTAGTAAGACAGCTAAGCTGACCTATTTTTACAGGGATCATATAAAAGAACATAAGGCAATAATCGTGCATGGATCCAAAGGCTCCATCTGTCTTCATGATCTCTTTTTCCATTGGCTTCATGTGGAACTCACTGGTTGCTAGGGTCGGTAGTGCATATTGAAACTTGATTAAAGTTTTAGATGAAATAGCAAGACCTTTTTATTCTTCACAAACTTGATCCATTTAAGACTTCACAAGCTCTTCCCCAGATGATTAATGCCGCTCGCTCTGCGTGGATGGCAGTGTGCTTCCACAGCTCCACTTTCTACTGTAACAGAGAGACTCAGATTGAAATGTATTTCCTAGTTATGTGACTGTGGGCAACTAACCCCATCTCACTGAGCTATATTGTTTTCTGGTCTATAAAATGCTGGTACAGTATACCCCCGAAGTACTTTTGTTAAGATAATGAATATAAAGCACGGACATAGGCCTGGCACATAGTAGGAACTCAACAGATGTCAGTGTCTGCCCCCCCTCACATTATTGCAAAAACAAATATTGTGTCTAGCTATTAATTTTATTAGAAACATTTTGATTCACATTTTGATTGATTTGTGGAGCACAAATGTTATTATCTTTAGCTTAATGGAAAAATAAAGTCCTGACTCAGAAACATGGACTTGTACCTACATTTATTCAGGACAATGGGCTTTTAGCTGGCAGCATAATATTTGTGAAGAATTATTCTAGGGAAAAAATGATATTGAAGAGCTGAACTGCTCATTATTTATTTTTTTGTTAATACTTTATTTTTTTAAAGAACAATTTTTGTCACTCAGCATCTGGTTATATTTACAATATGTTTCTAGGAGGGAGGACATAGCCATCAATACGTGGATACATTTATTTCCCTAAATTTAAGTTCCCTTTAAAATATGTTACTTTAAATTTCCTCAATTTCATTTCCATTGCACTGTTCCAAGACAACTCTATTATCTTTAATCTAGGTTATTGAACACACAAGCCTAATTGGTCTAACCCATTCCCATTTCTCCTTTAATTTATTTTCAATAGTATTTGAGAGATATATTCCTAAGTGTTATAGGATCATTTCTTCCTGTAAATGATCAAGGGAATAGATGACTGTAGCACTTCTCCACTTCATCCTGTGTTGCTGTTTGCTGTATTTTAATTAAAGACCATTTCCTTGTGAAGAAAATAAAAGCCCAAATATTTTGCTAATTATTTTAAATTCCATTCTGATCCAGATATTTGATTTTTTCCAGAATATCAGTTCCCATATACCCCTACTTCATATTCCAAGACCAGTTATTAATCTATCTTGAATTCATAGGAAAGAATTAAATACATAGGTGAGAACCAATACACTTATATAAATATGACCAGGCTTTCTCTGGTTGATGAACATCATATCTGTACCTCATTCTATTGCTCATTTTACTTAGTCTGGAGATTGTTTCTTTTCTCTTTCTATGGTATCCCATTAATCTGACAATTGGCAGCTCTAATGTTACTCACCCACATAACTTTTGTGATTCCCTTCCTCATGAGCAGTTATTCTCACGGCCTGCTCTTGTATCACCAAACTAACAAATATTGCATTCTGCTTTGCATGTATCACTAGATGTTTTCCTGCCTGTTTCTCACTAGAAGACTTTTGTTTGTTTGTTTAGCACCAGGACAATGCCTTAGATGCCACTTTATTTTCATAGTGGTTTGCCTTGTGTTATGGATATATTCAAATAATACAAATAGAAAATGTATGTTGCCGATGTAATGAGGACAATACTAATTTACTTTAATTCAAGGATCTACATCCAAGTAAGTTATTTTGCTTAGGGCCATTTATTTTTCGTAAATCAACAAACACATGAACATACAACAGAACACGCACAGATTCAGGATAGTTAATCAGTCACTTAAGTCCCATTATGAACCTGGTCACTCATCTCTGACCATTTTTCTTCTAAAAAAGATACTTTTTTGTCTGTAATTTCAAATACATGACAATGAGATCTCCTTTTAAAGCTCCTTTTCTTCATTCAGTGCTTGTATGAGTTACAGAATAACAGAACCTTCCCTAAATGGTTGGTTAAACATGATAGAAGTTTATTTCTCATTCTGGGAAATCTGGATGTGAATAGCCCATGGCTGGTTTATAATTCTTGGCAGTCATATGGAACCCAGGCTGCTTCCAGCTTTCCTTCTGCCACTGCTAGTGTTTGGCCCCAAAACTCATGGACTGAGAATGATTTCTACCATCACTTCCATGCAGAGCCAGCTATATAATTTCTGGGGCACAGTGTAAAATAAAAACATGGAGTTCCTTTTTCAAAAAACAAGGAAAAGATGCAATGAATGGTACTAAATTATAAAGCCCTTTCTTTCTTTTGCAGCTTCTCTCTCAGGTTGTTAGGGTACATTTTTATTTGTTATTAATGTTCTAAATGAAGAAAAGTAAAAAATTTAAATTATTAGCATGAATTTTACCAGTCACCTTTATATCATGCAGTGCTAGTTTTAGATGCAAATATAAAGGCATTTACCTCATATATGTAGTCACCAAAAGGCACAATTCATATTCCACACCTCATACATCCAGAGTGGTGGAAATATTGCACAAAGCTCTCAAATGTTTTTGTTTCATTTTAATATGTGAATAATCTACCAAAAATATGTACCTTCCTTCACCTTACTGATGAAAGGAGAAAGAAGCATGGGTGCTTTACTCTCCTCTTTCCTTCCAAGTTATCATTTTCAGCCTGAATGTTTGGGTAACACGAGGAAGCGAGGAAGTGATACAAGTAAGAAAGGATAGGATAGGGTTCCATGGTTCTCAGTGCTTCTTAGAATGCTACTATCTTCCTAAATTTGAAGCAAGTTCTTCTACAAATACAAATGTATTCTCTTAGAACTGACAGCATTTCCTGCTTATTCAGTCAAACATGTAACATGTTTACCTTGAACTCACTTTGCATCTCACTGAGCTCCTACACAGCAGCCACTGAAGGGCACTGAGAATGCTATGTATGAGGAAACCATGAACATCTGAAACATATATCGCATGCACCTCCTCTGCTCAAACATATCCTTCACTGTCCCACAGGACCTCACTTACAAAACATAAGTTCAAATATAAAATTAAAGATTTTATGAGGACTACACCAGGGAAATTAATCAAGCATATGGCCCTTCTGAGCATCAGATCCTATGTAATCACACTGTTTGAATGGCCATGGAGCCAATCATGTCTCCATATTTCACTTGCAGGAAAGATGGATGAAGGAGAAGAAAAGGGGTGAAGAACCTGTGTCAGATTTCATTAGCTTTTTTCTTTTCTTTACTCTTTTCTTTTCTTTTTTTTTCTTTCTTCCCTTCCCTTCCTTTCCTTTCCCTTCCCTTTTTTCTTTTTTCTTTCTTTCTTTCTTTCTTTCTTTCTTTCTTTCTTTCTTTCTTTCTTTCTTTCTTTCTTTCTCTTTCCCTCATTCTTTGAGAAGCTGTCACTTAACAATTCTATTCAAGTCCACAACTTTGATAATGAGGCTACAACTAGCTTCAAGGGAGGCTGGGAAACATAACCTTTATTACAGGTAGCCATGAACTCAACTAAAGATGATAGGTTTGGAGACAGCTAAGTAACAATCTGTGCTATAAGGTTTCTTATATCAAGACCCAAAATAGAGGGGAATTGGTCAAATATGATTATACCTTTTTGCTAGAAGTTTGTTTTCTTAATACCTTCTAAAATTTTAGGGAACCTGGGTGACTGAGTTTGTTAAGTGTCCAACTTCGGCTCAGGTCATGATCTCACAGTTCATGAGTTTGAATCCTGCATTGGACTCTGTGCTGACATCGCGGAGCCTAGAGCCTGCTTCAGATTCTGTGTCTCCCTCTCTCTCTGTTCCTCCCCTGTTCACACTCTGTCTCTTGTTCTCCAAAATAAATAAACATAAATTTTAAATAAATTAAAATTAATTAAAATAAAAGAGAAAAAGTGAACATTCACTTTCTAGTTGTAGGCAGCTTATTAAAAGCAAAGAAAAATAACTATACATTATATTTTAATATTTTGACCCATAATACACATTTCTTTATGAGGAGACTCCATCCAATCTAATAATCTTGTAAGGTGATTAATTTATCTCAGAGTTTCTCCATTACTATTTAGAAATTTGGATTAAATTATAAAATCATCCCTTTAACCCTCACAATAATAACCTTTCAGGGTAGATATTATATGTCCATTTTGTATGAGAACAAACAGGACTTTGAGAGAATATGAAACCAGTACTACAGACAGCTTACCCTCAAATATTAGCTCTTGTATTTTATTTATTTACTTATTTTTCATTTTCATAATGTTTATTTATTTTTGAGAGAGACAGAGACAGAGTGTAAGCAGGGGTGGGGCACAGAGAGAGGGAGACACAGAATCCAAAGCAGGCTCCAAGCTCTGAGCTGCCAGCACAGAGCCCAACATGGGGCTCGAACTCACAAACCGTGAGATCATGACTTGAGCCAAAGTTGAACACTTAACCGACTGAGCCTCCCAGGTGCCCCTTAGCTCTTGTATTTTAATGTCCTTTCTCTCTTTATTCAGTTTTTACTTCATATGTCACTTTCTCAAAGAGATATAGAGATACAGAGAGACAGAATCTGTATAATTTTGTGAAAGTTCAGTACCCTGAAAGAACCAGCGTATCTGAGTTCTAGATATATTTATCTTAGTGGATAGCTGTAGTATTTTAGAAAATTGTTTTAATCCATATGAGTATAAATTTCTCATTTTTAATTAAGGACTTTGAAACCATTAATTTTCAATTTATGATCTATGGAATTCTTGTCTCAAAGGTCTGTGAGTTTTAATTTACATTTCATTTTTAATATACAATTATCACTCATGTCAGTGTTCTGGAAAGTGGCCAAGAATATTGAATTAGCAAATATTAAATTTAAATACTAATAACTCATTGACTCATTCTGGTAGATACCATTTTCTTTATTTTATCAAAGAGAAAAATGGATTCAGAAATGTTAGGTTACTTGTCTGAGGCCACCCAACTCCCAAGTCTCAAGAGTTGAGACTCAAACCCCTCTTGCTGGCCCTGGAACAGGAGCTTCTTGCACTACACTGTGCCACCTCCTACTGTCTGTTCCTCTGCTCTTCTCTGGATGAGAGCTGAAACAAGCAGGCAGACATCTTCTTGTTTGGCTTCAGGTGGGAATGGGCACGTTAGGTGACTTTTTTTTTTTTTTTTTTTTTTTTTTTGCAGCTCCGCACATGTCCGGAAATGACATGAAAGTGCATTGAGTATTAATTTGGAGATTATAAATAAATTTTAGCAAGTAGATGAATTTGCAAATATAGATTCTAAAAATAATCAGGGTCAACTGTGTTAACTTTAAAAATAATTATGAAACAGTATGAATAATCATTGTGTTATAGCTCATGTTAATACAGTGATAAACACCATCTGCATTTCAATGCAAATATGAGTATATATTTTGTGTTCTTGTAAATGTGTCAACTCTGCATTTCTCGTTCTCTAAATCTCTCATTCTCTTTCCCTCTTAATGTATGCCTGTGCATGTCCACTAATATAAAAATGTACTAGGAGTACATTATCTCCAGCATATGCATGCCTTCCTCAATTAAATGTCAGGCAAGACTCAGATTCATCTGTTTGTTGCATGTTCTTGTCATGGTGTAAGGGGCAATAGCAGTAAGTTGAGTGGAGGAAGAGGTATGTGAGTTGAGAGTCTCTCATAGATCTGACCTGACGCTGAGGGGGAGGAAGTGGGGCAAGAAACTCTCCATAAAAGGATGAGTAGCATTTAATGAAGGACAAAGAGGGAAGAAAAGGGCTCTCAACAATGGGAACAACATGGAAAAGACCCTCTGGTGATGTGAGTCTAATGTGTAGGAAGAGAGTAAAGAAGGTGGGTAATACTGAGCACAGACAGCTGGAGAAACAGTCAAGGGCAAGGGCATACAGAGCCTTGCAGGTCTTTATCCAAAGAGCAATAGAAAGATAACATGTGTTCTAGGCAGATGGCACCAAGTTCAAATATGTTTTTTCAAAAGTTCAGTCATATGCTAAGGGATCAAAGAGGGGCAAGAGTGGTTTTGGAAAGATTAGTTAGAACGTTATTTCAGTAAATCAAAGAAGTGATCATGGGAGCTTGGACTAAGGACAAGTGGAGTAGATGAACTAAAATTGATTTAGTGCATATAATTGATTTGTACATGATTTGATTATATTATCACTTGAATTAAATATAAATATCTTTCAGAGGAGTAAATATTTTCTTGGTGAATAATTACATGTATTAGGCAAGAAGTAATTTCTATATAAAATTTTTTATAATTCCCACTTTATTTTTTTTTTGAGTATAGTTGCCACAATGTTACATTAGTTTCAGGTAATGAATTTGACAAATCTGTACACTATGATATCTATGTTCACCACCAAGTGTAGCTACCATCTGTCCTGTTACATTGCTATCACAGTATCATTGACTTCATTATTTATGTTGTGCCTCTTGTTCCTGTGAGTTATTCATTCCATAACTGGAAGCCTATAGGCTACCAGAAAATAAAAAGAGAATTAAAAGTATAAATGATGATTGTTGTCAACAGAATATCTTTAATGTTAGGAGCCATTTGGCTATTTGTGGTATTGATATGGGGGTGTGGGGAGTCTATAGAAGTGATGTAACAGTAGTTACAAAAAGCTAATCTCAAGTAAGATCTATTTTTTTAAATTTGTAAAATAATTCTATGTGTGTCATATCTATGTATTTAATTAAATGTGTCCATCTCTTACATACTATTTGGCAGAACTGAAAGTTAATGATAGTCATTTATCAATAATATACTATAAACAAAAAGTTTGGGAATTATTATATTAGCTCCTAATGGGTGTACTATTTTTAAAGTTAAAAGGGTGACCTTAAAATGGTAACAATTTTATGGTCAGATTTCTCTCCAGCTTGTTTAGGATTATTTTTCTTAAAATATCACTAAGCCTGCTTGGCATAATACTGCCATGTGAACCTTGACAGTTCCGGTCAGATTATTAATATTTCCTGTGTTTTCTTAGCAGGAGGTTTAACAACCTAAAGAAGGTTATGGCAGGCATGGACTCAGCTCACTTTGCTCCACACTCTGTGTAGTGACTATGCATCCCATTTAAGACCCTAAAATAGAAAATATCTTACATGGTGTCTTAGCAAATTGTTACTTATAGGTTTTTTTTTTCTTTTTCTTCTCATTTCTTTTTTTTTTTTTTTTTTTTAATGTACCATTGCAACATCTTCTTTTTAGACTAGAAATACAGGAAGATGCCTGATTCACTCTGAAGACAAAAGCACACTCCATCTCAGCATATCTAGCAGATGTTCTCTTCATAGGCAGAGAAAAAACATGGCAAGTTACTGTATCCAGCTGGTTCCTAAATCATTCTGAAATTCTCCCTGTCTACTCCCAAAAGATGTAAATTGGCCCATAAAGAGAACAGCAGGCAACATGACTATAAATAAAGGCCACAAAAGAACTCATATTGCAGGAAGAAACTAATGGAAACTAGGAAAAAATGACCATTGTTTGAGTAAAGTAGGTAAATTAAGACCTCTCTATGAATTTACTGCTATATACGAAGGGTTCAATATTCAATCAGTCAGGAAATATTTATCATTTACTTCTTTCTTTCTCTCTTAATCTTACATTGCTTTTATTTCCCAATTTTCCAGATCCTTATTTTGACTTTGTGAAAGAGTCTGCAACAATGAAGTGCAGTGAGTAATTGCTATGGGCAGAGATTTTAAAATTAAGATGCAATTCCTGAAGTTCTGTGGACAGAACTTAGAAGTCATTGCTCTCTACTGGGTGGCTCAGTTGGTTGAGCATCTGCTTCTTGGTTTCAGCTCAGGTCATGATCTCACGGTTCATGAGTTCTGGTCCCACATCGGGCTCTGTGCCAATAGTGCAGAGCCTGCTTGGGATATTCTCTCTCTCTCTCTCTCTCTCTCTCTCTCTCTCTCTCTCTCCCACTCTCTCTATGCCTTTCTGCTGCCCTAGCTCTCTCTCTCTCAAAAAAAAGGAAGTCATTACTCCCATCCTCACAACAAGAACAAATGTGAACAAACTGAAAATCAACAACTCTTCATAGATGAGAGAATTGAGCTCGTAGGGTAAATGTCCTGGACACCAGAGAGACAGATGCAGAGAATCACAGCTTATTGGGAGGAAAAAGAGCCTGGGATCAGAAGCCTAAAGCTGAAGGTAGTATCAGCAGAAACACATTACACTGTAATTGACAAATTGCTGGAGGCTTACTGTGGATTAGATCCAAAGGAGCTTCATTTGTGGTCCTCTACAGTTTCCTAAGTTTTACTTCCAGGCATCCTACCTGTTTCTCACTGCGAAGATCTGAGAAAATCCCTTTGCACTTAAAGCAAGGAGAGGGGGGAAACTAACCATTTCAAAATAAGGCTAGAGCTTTCTGTTTTCATTAATTAGGCCTGTACTCAAGAGAAACTATTTTACCACAACCTTACCAACTAAGGTTTAACCAGTGCCTAACCAACCTGGAGGAAAGAGAATTCCAGCCTACCCTAGCTTTAATGTGAAAGAAGAAAGATTTTCTTTTTTTTTAATTTTTTTAACGTTTATTTATTTTTGAGACAGAGAGAGACAGAGCATGAATGGGGGAGGGTCAGAGAGAGGGAGACACAGAATCCGAAACAGGCTCCAGGCTCCGAGCTGTCAGCACAGAGCCGGACGCGGGGCTCGAACTCACGGACCGCGAGATCGTGACCTGAGCTGAAGTCGGCCGCTTAACCGACTGAGCCACCCAGGCGCCCCAAAGAAGACAGGTTTTCAACTCAAGCTCACAAGAACACTAAGACCTAATCATCAGAGTGTAGGATGCTTCCCCCACACTTGTTCTTTGCATCAATAAGGCTCGTATTTACTAATAGGAGATTATAGCTAAAATTACCCTCAGGCCCTATTTTAGGACTCTATAGGAAAGCCAAAAGACAACAGTGGAGACAAAAAAGAATACTAGAGAAAATTGTAGCTTCTGACTCTCTAGCTACAGCAACCAGCAAACATAGCCTAACTCCTCGCCAGAAAAACACAAAACATCACACATTAGGCGTATTTACCTTAGTTCTTTACTCCCAATATATCATGTCTGGCTTTCAACAAAAAGATATAAGGCATGGTAAAAAAGCAAAACACACACTCTGAAGCGACAATGTAGCTATCAGAACCAGACTCATCTATGGCAAGGATGTTGGGATAACCAGATCAGAAATTTAAAATATCTATGTTTAATAATGCTAAGAATTCTAATGGAAAAAATGGGTGACATGCAAAAACAGATGAGAAATAAAAACAAAGGGATGGGAATTCTAAGAAAGAATACAAAGGAAGTGCCCCTGAGGATCAGACTGAGGGTTTTCTTGCAGGTGGGTGGCAGGAGCTCAGGAGCAAAGTACCAATGGCAGCAAGTTGGAGTGATGGTAAGACTGGCATGTAGAAAGTTTCTTTCCCTCTTTGCCTGAATTTTAGTTAAAAGGAGTGCAGCCAAAACTGTAACCAAAGGAGGCATCATGCTTCCAGAAGAATCTCAAGGAAAGGTATTGCAAGCAACAGAAGAAGGTGTTGGATTGGGCTCTAAAGGAAAGGGTGGAAAAAAATTTTTAAATAAAGGAAAGGGTGGAGACAGTTAACCAGTTAGCATGAAAGTTGGAGATAAAATTCTTCTCCCAGAATATGGAGGCACCAAAGTAGTTCTAGGTGACAAGAATTCTTATTTAGAGATGGTGACATTCTCAGGAAGTATGTAGACTGAAATAAATCATTATTCAAATGGTATCGAGTGAAGCTGCCTGGTCCAGTGAAGTTGTGAAATCTTTCATCATGTCAATAATTTCCATGTCTCTCTTTCATAATAAACTAATAGTATCCAAACTAAAAAAAAAAAAAGATGTTAAAATTCAAAAACATTCTTTGATTGTTCATCAGTAGACTGGGCACAGCTAAGAAAGAATCACTGAGCTTGCCACAGATATATCAACAGAATCTTCCCAAATGAAACCTCAAAGGAAAAAAAAAATAAACAGAATATCCGTGAACTGTGGGCAATTATGAAAGGTTTAACTATACCAGAAAGACAGAGAATATCAAAAAGAGAAAAAGAAATAGAAGAATTACTTGAAATAATAATGTTTGAGAATTTTAAAAAATTAGTAAGAGACTTTAACTACAGATCCAGGAAACTCAGAATACACAGGATAAATGACAAACAAACAAACAAACAAACAAACAAACAAAAAACAACTAAACCTAGCTATATCATAGTTTAAATTGCAGAAAATCAAAGCCAAAGAGAAAGTCTTGAAAGATGTGGTAGGGGGACAGTGGGTAAGGGTAAACTTTAACTATAGAAGAGGGAAAGAATTCCATTGTGGAATGCCTGGGTGGTTCAGATGGTTAAATGTCTGACTCTTGAATTTCGGCTCCAACTACGATCTTATGAACTAATGAGATTGAGCCCTGCATGGGATTTCCATGCTGACAGCACAGAGCCTTCTTGGGATTCTCTCCCTCTCCTGCTCTGCTCCTCTCCCCCTACCTTAAAATAAATAAAATAAAGTAAAAAAATAAGAATCACATTGGAATTCAGAAACTATGCAAGGAAACAAAATGGGGTGAAATATTTCAAGTATTAAATATAAAATGTTAATAAGTAAAAAAGTCACCAACCTAGTATTCTGAATCTACCAAATTATCCTTCAGAAGTGAAGGTGAAATAATGACTTTCTCAGACAAACAAAACTGAGTGAACTTGTCACTAGTAAAATTGCCTCGCAGAAAACATTAGAAGTTCTTCACAGAGAAAGAAAACTATAAGTCAGAAACTTGGATAAACATAAATAAAGGAACAATGTTGAAGAAGGAATAAATGAAGGCAAATAAAAAGCTTTTCTTTTTCTTATTTTGAATGTAATAATAATTCAATATATAGAAATAATGTATTTGATGATTATAGCTTATGGATATGTGAAATGAATGACAGCAACACAATAAAATTTGGATAGAAGAATAGAGAATACTCAGTTACAAGGTACTTGCACTAGCTGTGGAGTAGAATAGTGTTATTTAAAAGTGGACTTGAAGTAGTTGTAAATGTCTGTTGCATACCCTAGGGTAACCACTTTTTTAATATAAAAATATAATAACATGTTGTGAATATTTCATTTTGGTGTAATCCCAACAGGGTAATTTGCTTTTGTTTCCCTTGCTGAGGAGACATATCTAGAAAGATGCTTCCACAAGTGGTGTCAAAGAAATTACTGTTTATGCTTTCTTCTAAGAGTTTTATGATTTTAGGTTTCACATTCATGTCTTTAATCTACTTAGAGTTTATTTTTGTGTATGGTATAAACGAGTGATCCAGTTTTATTCTTTTGCATGTGCACAGAGAAGGAGGCCATCAACAAAACAAGGCAACCTACTAAATGGGAGGACATACTTGTAAATATTATACCTGATAAGGGGTTAATAACCACAATATATAAAGAACTTATATAACTCAACACCAAAAGTCCAAATAATCTGATTGAAAATGGGCAGAGGACCTGAATACACATTTTTTTCCAAAGAGGACATTCAAATAGTCAACAGACACATGAAAAGATCTCTAATCAACAGGGAAAAAGGAACTCTCATGCACTGTTGATGCAATGAATGGGAATACAAATTGGTGTAGCCATTGTGGAAAACAGTCTGGAAGTTTCTCAAAAAATTAAAAATAGACATTTTCTATTTTTAATGAATGGATAAAGAAATTGTGGTTTATATACACAATGGAATACTACGTGGCAATGAGAAAAAATGAAATATGGCCTTTTGTAGCAACGTGGATGGAACTGGAGAGTGTTATGCTAAGTGAAATAAGCCATACAGAGAAAGACAGATACCATATGGTTTCACTCTTATGTGGATCCTGAGAAACTTAACAGGAACCCATGGGGGAGGGGAAGGAAAAAAAAAAAGAGGTTAGAGTGGGAGAGAGCCAAAGCATAAGAGACTGTTAAAAACTGAGAACAAACTGAGGGTTGATGGGGGGTGGGAGGGAGGGGAGGGTAGGTGATGGGTATTGAGGAGGGCACCTTTTGGGATGAGCACTGCGTGTTGTATGGAAACCAATTTGTCAATAAATTTCATATATATAAAAAAAAATTAAAAATAGAGTTAACATGATCCAGTAATTCCACTACTGGGTATTTACCCAAAGAAAATGAAAATGTGAATTCAAAGAGATATGTGTACCCCTATGTCTATTATAGCATTATTTATAATAGTCAAAATATGGAAGCAACCCAAGTGCCCTCCATAGGTGACTGGATAAAGAAGATAGATAGATTAGGTACTGGAATATTATTTAGCCGTAAAAACAGAATGAGAAATTGCCATTTGCCACAATGTGGATAGAGGGTATAATGCTAAGTGAGATAAGTTACAGAGAGACAAATACCATATGATTTCATGGAATTTAAGAAACAAAAAAGTTAAAAATAAAGGAAAGAGAGAAACAAACAGAAAAACAGACTTAAATACAGAGAACAAGATGATAGTTGCCAGAGGGGAGGTAGGTGAAGAGATGGGTGAAATAGTTATACGGGATTAAGAGACACTTATCGGAATGAACACTAAGTAATACACAAAACTGTTGAATGACTATATTATACATCTGAAACAAATATAGCACTGTATGTTAATTATACTTCAATAATTTTAAAAAGGAATTCTAGTCTGTAGCTTCTTGAGGATTTATTTCCCTTCTGTTTCTGAAGTTATATATTTCTTCTGGTGTCAAATGTTTTTCTCATGGGTAAGCAGTCATATTGCAAGTTTTTTGTTGTTTTTTTTCAAATGCCTGCTAATTTCTGGATTTGTATTTGTATTTAAGAAAAAGAGAACAAAACTACCAGGAAATAATGTATGAATATAGGACTGGTTGAATATCATTTGGAATTTCTAAGTGAGAAGGCTTTATCCTGAGGTACTAGCATTCTCAATATCTGCCTTTGTTCTCCCAAGATGATTTGTTCACTCTCTTTATGAAAGAACACACCAAGATATTTCCTAGATAAATAGCAAGAAATTAAAAAACTATGGTGATAAAGATGCTAAGGCTAGACTTTTTTAGTTACACTCCTTTTCAGTTCTACTCTTTCAACATGCAAATTATACCCACTGTCTTTGAGTTATTAGACACTTGGCAGATAACATCACATCTGACTATTTTTTCCTTTGTGCATAATCAAGACTATTTTTCTACTGTTGTATTTTGTCCATTAACCACTCGTCCTCTAAAGGTTAGTGGTGTAATTTAATTAAAAAGAAACATTCTGCTTCCACAACATAATTTCTTCCTTCAAATAATTCAGTCAAATGAATCATTCATTTTGCACATTTTATATAAAGGAATGAATGGATAAATGGATAAAAAATAAAATAAAAAGAAAGACTGAAACCCATGGTTTCTAATTCTAAATCCTATGCTATTTCTTTTAGTTGGTGACATTGAATGTTTTATTCAAAGCAAACAGGTAAACAAAATAGCTTTCAGTTCTACCATCTCGCTAAGCCAAAAAAAAAAAAAAAGGTGGCTAAATTAAATTAGATGCAAAGATTCAGTATTGATTCTTTGAAGATAATTAATCAGAGAAGAACTTATGAAGCTGTTTAAGTGAAAAGATTTGCAAAGAGGCATCTGCTTGGTAGCAGAAGACTAGAGTAATAGAAATCAATACAATTATTGAAAACACACACACCTACACATTCACTCACTGCAAGTATTTTTTTGCAAAGCATTGTAAGTCTGGTGAATCTGTGTTCTCCAATGTAGTATATCCATTCTCTGAGATGGAAATTATTAGTTAAGGCAACTTCATATTCCTTCCACTCCCCAAAGTTGTTCTTCAAGGGAGTAACAAAAAAATGTATGATAATAAGCCTGGGGAGGTGTAAAGATCATGAATTGATAGATGGACTGAAATTTATTGTTTACATTTTATATAAAGACGAATGAAATAGGGAATATATACAATTTTGAGACTTTATAGGGTACATTATCACAGGGTACTGGAGCTAGAAAAATGAAAATGAATAGGATATATAAATGTAGATAATAGTAAACTGTGCTATTTTACCAAATATTTTAAAGGCATTTCAGGGAAATCTGAAGAAAGTAGAATATGTGGGTGCCAGTTTTGGTGAAATAGAAAAAAAAATAAACCTGGACTTAACATCTAAAGATACGTGTCTGATTCCCAATGTTCCTGTTTGCTATTTGCTTCAGAGTAAGTCGTAATGTTTCTGAGTTTGACATCCACTTCTATATCATAACAGAATATGTAGTACTTTCCCCTTGTCAATGTGAAATTAAAGTTTTCCAATGTATAGAAGCATTTTATAAAATATTATGTATATTCTAAGTTTTATTCGTACTTGCAAAGTATGTGTGTCAGCTGGCCTGAATTGATTGCATGCTTGACTCTTGTCCAAACCATGAAACTATGGAACAAATGATTTCTAGTCTGTCAACATTGTTTAGCAGTAATAGTAAATTTTATAGTATCTGGTTTTTATGGAGCCTAAGGGTAGGGGGAGTTCAACAGTTGGGGCTGGTGACATAGACAGAATAACCATACATGTCTACATAAGCTGTTCACCATAGAGCTCTTCAGCACAAGCAAAATTCGGGCTTCCTGGTACCTAGGTCTCTTGCTGATGGTCCAAGGTCAGATGAAAACACACATCTTTCTTTTTTGATCTGGCCCAGTTGTGGGATGATTGATAAAAAAATTGAGTTAAACAAAAAAAACTGAGTTAATAAAAATTTAAGGTTGAGATTCTCATAAAATTTTCAAGTAGGGTGATCAAGGATTTCGTTTCTACACAAATCTGAATATCAAAAGAAACTATACAGTGAACATGGATAAGGTCCCTTAGCCAAATATTGTAGAATGACAAAAGAGTCCAGGAGATTGCCAAGGGGAATTTTACAAATTTTAGAAGACAAGAGAAGAATCTTTTAAGAAAAAGAGAGGGCTCACTTATCCTGGGTATGGTGATCATTGGTACCTTAATTATGGAAACCCCTGCATCAGGCTTGAAATTATAGCCAAAAACTTAAATCAAGGCCAGATCATATAACATAAACATATCAACTCACCTCTTACTAAAATAGAGAACTGGTAAGTTGTTCTCAGATGAGTGTCAACAGAAAGGTGAGAGTAGGGAGGACAGTTGGCCCCCAAGGTATCCACACCATTCTCCTGTCTGCCTAAAGGAAAAATTGAAAAAACAAACAAACAAACAAAAACCAGCAAATAAAAAACAGAAGACAATTGGTCATTCTCCAGTTTCAAAACCATTTCAAGCTTGTTTTCTTGTTTAGCACTTCTGCCTTCAATGTTTTTAAATCTTCAACTTGTTATTTCTTGTTCCTCACTGTGCAATTCTGCCAACCTGAGCAGTGCATACTTACACTCCAGGTTATGGTAAGAGCTTCACCATCCCCATTTCCTCTGTGTTGGTACAGGTTGCTGCCTGGTTAACACATTGCCTGCCTTCCTTTCTTCCTATCACTCCCACCTAGAGAACAATATTGGACACCCACAGTGCAAAGATACAGGTCAACCAAATGAAGGAGGATAAGGGGTTACCACACAGTGAAACACATAATGCTCTCACTTATGTTTCCCACATGTGAAATCTGTCCTTTAAAGACCTGACTTAATGCACATGCTTGTATTGTTTAAGTCATAACATTCTCCACTTTTCATTTTTTTATTTTCTTAGTTTTCGAAACTAGCATAAGGATGTTATAATACACCATATGCACATTATTACCCTCACTGTAGGTGTCTATTGATAGTATGCATTCTTCTATGATTCTAGAATGGAGCCGAAATATTGTGGTTAATATATAATCTCATTGTAACTGAGGAAAATATTGTAAAAAGATTTTATACTATTCATCTGCAGATTAATGTTTCCTGTGTTTTAAAAGGCATGTTACCCAGCAGCAGATGAATGGTATAAAATGTTTAATTAAAGTCAGTCATAGCCTGCTGGCAAGAAATGACCTTACCTTCAACTCAAAACTCGGACCCAAAGCATCTATTGTTTTCATTTTAAAGGAATTCAATGAAGAATATTATTTCTTGGCTTCATCAAAAGAAATTTATTGAGTGCTTATTATATGCAAGTATTTGAGGGGACTAGGCACTGGGGAGTTTCAAACATGAATATGAAAGCATTATGTCTAGAAGAAGCTCTCAGACTGGTTGTCCAGACAAGCATATGCCACAAACTGTGGTGTATGTCATACCAAGGTAAGTGATACTATAGAGACAAGAGAGTCATGTTGAGGATGTGGAGGGAAGATCTCAGCAATGCTTTCGCTAACATGGTATATATCAGATGATATATACAGAAATGATTTTATTCCAAATAGAAAATAGGTAGGAAACAAACAGTCACGCAAGTAAATCTGCCTGGTACTTTGCAGTGCTGAGCTCATGGCTGATCTTTGATTACTTACCGAACCTCTTCCTCTTGGACATCCTGATCTCATGAATGAGAGCACCCCTAGGGAATTTTCCCAAGTCAGAAATTTAGCAAGCCTCCTTGATACTTCATTTTGAATTATTTCCACACAAAATTCTCCGTCACCAAATCCCGTCAATTTTACCTTTAAGTATTTCTCAAAAATTTCCCTTCCTTTTTAAACCTAACCCTCTGCCACTACCTAGCTTCAGACAATTCTAATTCCTCATCCTCGCTACTTAAAACAGGCTCTTAATCAATCTCTCCGTCTTTAATCTATTCCTAGCCATAATTTAACTTCTACATTGGAGCCAGAATGAACCTTAAATTGCAAATATAAGTGTGTCATTATCCCACTCAAAATCCTTTAATGACTTTCTAATGCCTTCAAGGCTCCATTTCACTCTTTGATCTGATAGAAAAGGCCCTTTGTGATTCGGCTCCAACTTCTCAACTTCATGTTATTTACTCACTACTTTTCAGTGTGTAGAGTCCCATGCTCTTCAGTCTTCAAATCAGTCTCTGTCTCTCTTTCCTTCTTTCTCTTTCTTTCAACACACACACACACACACACACACACACACACACACGTGCATGTCCCATTCCTACACCTCTGTATCTGTTCATTTACCCAGAACACCATCTCTCTTGCCATTTCACTTAGATGACTCATGCTTTAAGACTTAACTGTTCTTCACAGAGAGCACCTTTTCTGGCATTTGGACCCCTGAAACTTACCTCTAAGTTATATGCTCCTTCTATATGTCTCCATAGCACATTTTTCATACTTCTGCCATAACACATATCACAGTGTATAACAATTTGTTTTTTACTTGGTTGTCATGATTAATCTGAGAGTATTGTCATATTAAGATTTTTTTGTTTTAGTTTTTATCTCTAGCACTTCATCCATTATTTCACATAGTAAATATTAAGCATCTTAAGTACTAATGAAAGAATAAGTGAGCCAATAAAAGGATGAAAGTGGTTACCTGTTTTTGTTTGCTCTAAACCTTTTCTTTGGGACCTAACTTTGTTCCATTGTTGGAATTGTATATCTCAGTCCTTCATTTTCTAGATATAGAGATAAGCATGGAGTCCAATCTGTTTTACATGGGAGATGTCAACAGATCCTTGATGACCACTTATTAGAATATTTTAGTAATAGTCAAGCATCAGAGATGTTAAATTAAAATTTAGATGATTTAATAAAGGGGAGTTTGGGAGAAATTTAGCTTGGTTGTTGTAGTAGGGACTGGCTCTTACCTACCCAGAGACTATTCACCATGCCATCCATGTTGACTCACTTCAATTTTATTTAGGTACCCAACCTCTCCCACATGATTTAGACTTAAATTCCTATTAGTCTGAGCCAATCATGCAGTTCAGTTTCACTATCAGTGATTTGTTAAGAGGTCAAGGTAATATGAGGAAATATCTCTTGGACAGTTGCTGAGAAAGACTGTATGCTCTTACTTAGGAAGAAGGTGTCCTTTTACATGAGGTAGAGGGTTTTGCCTCTTTCATGTTTCTCCTGGAATGGTGACAGTCACCCTGAAATGAAGTACAACAGCCTGAGGCCACGGCCACACATTCAGAATGGCAGAGTGAATAGATTCAAAAGAAGTGCGTTTTGATGATTATATTAAGTTGCTGAATTAACTGCCTTGGGTCACACAATGCTGAGAATCCTTGTTATATAAGATGGTAAATTGTCCTTATTGTTTACTCCAGATGAAATGTGATTTTATACTGAGAACAAACTGAGGGTTGATGGGGGGTGGGAGGGAGGGGAGGGTGGGTGATGGGTATTGAGGAGGGCACCTTTTGGGATGAGCACTGGGTGTTGTATGGAAACCAATTTGTCAATAAATTTCATATAAAAAAAAAAAGAAATGTGATTTTATGTTACTTGTGGCAATAGTCATCTTAATTGATAATGATAATATTAAATTATTCAAAGTGATGAAATTAATAATCATGTTTAACTGGGGGTTGTAATTTTTTTTCTGTTGGAATCACAAATTTAACTGTCCAAATATTTTTATAACCTTCCCTTTTCTCAAAATCCAGTCCAATTACTTGAATGTTAAGTAAAACAAACAAAAGTTAGTAATATATATAAAATGATAGGGTATGAAGTGTAGAGAACTAAACTTAGTCATCTGATAAATGTGTGATA
This sequence comes from Lynx canadensis, assembly GCF_007474595.2. NCBI lineage: Eukaryota > Metazoa > Chordata > Mammalia > Carnivora > Felidae > Lynx > Lynx canadensis. The sequence goes on from NC_044306.2 coordinate 98,864,218, forward strand.
CATTAAGATTTGATAGAGGTTTCATATATATATTTGAGGAAACATGATCATAATCCAAGCTTCTCATACAATATTCAACTTGAAATAGTACATAATCTCACTTCACTAAAATATGAATTTAAGATGAAGTATCACAAAGCAATTGAAAGTAGTATGACTGAGGAAATATAATTTTCCAAATACTAGGAAATTATTGACTATGTCATTTCATTTTTATTTTAAATATGTAATAAATATCACATATATTTACATATTATTAATTAATCAGGGCAAAAGGAAACACTATTTCATGTATAATAATAATTGCTTAAAGTAAATTTGCTTTATACCTGAAACAGTGATATCTATATCTATATCTATATCAATATCTATATCTATATCTATCTATATCTATATAATGTTGAACATAAACATTAAATTAGTTTTATAGAAACAAATCTATAAATTGGGATAATTACCAATTGGTAGTATGTTATTTTCTAGGAAGTAAGGAAACTAATAATCATTGGAACCAAAATAATCACCTTTGAAATACTAATGATTTTCCATTTATGTGCTGAATGAGTTCAGAAATATTAAGGACAATGTTGATTTTGGTGACCAGTAGCCAAATCATGAGTGAAACCCAGGTTTGTCTACCTCCAAAACTTATGTACTTTCCATCTATATTCCACCATGTAGTATTAGGTGGGACATCTATTGTTTAGTATGATCAGTAAGAACTTATTTTATCCTGTCTTGATAGACACTTTCTTTGCTAATATTGTAGCAAGAGTACAAGTCATTATGGCTTATTACAAAGTTGCATTCACAAATCATGAAAGCACAGAGTTCATTTTGGAAGAAACCCATTTGGCCTGGAGAAAGGCAAACCATTAAGTGTTGATTAGAAAGTGGTTGAGACATGGAAAATTATAATGAAATACTACACGGCATTTAAATAGTTTTAATAGTCATCATTATTCCATGTATGCAAGAATAAAGATAGCTAGTACATTTATCCTATACCAAATATTTCACTTTCAATTTCTTAAGATATTTCATCATGATAAGATGTTGAACTTTATACCAAAATGTTAGTTAAAATTATTTGCTATAAAGAAAGTTTTCTTTAACACATATTTTTCCATAAAACCATAAAATAAAGAAAACTGCACATGTTGAATTTTTAACTTAAGTTATATTGTTATACTTTTTGTTGTACTTAAACGGTTGGAAAACAGAACATGATTAATACAGACTTTTGTTTAAAGATGGAAGATTGAGCCCATATATTTATCCTGATTTATATATATTACAAAAGGGATTTTTTTACATATCTGAAAGTTTTGTGAATTTATAGAAAATAAAAAGTAAGTGGCATTGGAAGTAGACTGTAGTAAAACTGCAAAATTCTAGCTTACATTCTTTAGATTCTATAGTGACCATGAGGGTAATTAATGACATTCCTGTGGAATGCTTCTTTTTTTCATCTGTGAAAATCAGTCCCCTAATAATCAGTGATTCACCTTTGATTATTTACTAATTTACTGTGATTGTAAACACAGAAAGAAAAATAAGTTTCAGCCAAATTAATTAATTAATTAAAGAGTTCACTTATAAATATATTGAGATTGATATAATGTGACACATCTATGAAAAGACCTCCAGGCAGACCCTACAGTGAATATTTTTGTGCATCACTGCCAATTTTAGATCCTACAGGTTCCTAGTTTCATTTTTCTTTAGTCTTAAAATAAAATGCATTATATTTAACCTGCTATGATTCAAAGCTTGAACGATGCTTTCTTTATTTTTTTAAGTTTATGTATTTTGAGAGAGAGAGAGAGAGAGACAGAGAGAGAGAGACAGAGAGACAGAGAGACAGAGAGAGAGCACAAGTAGGGTAGGGTCAGAGACAGGGAGAAAGGGTCCCAAGTAAGCTCTGTGCTGCCAGCACAGAGCCCAATGTACGGCTCAATCTTACAAGCCATGAGATTATGATCTGAGCCAAAACCAAGAGTCCAACACTTAACCAGCTGTGCCACCCAGGCACCCCAAAAGCTTGAACCATGCTTTCAAGATTAGCGTTTTTGAAATCTGTCCATGAATCACAATCAAGTGGAATTTAATTCTGGAATTTAATCCTGGAATTCTCTCCAGAAATTCTGACTTGGTAGGTCTGATATAGTAATCACTCAATAAACATTAATGAATACATAGAATGGAATATTATCAGATGAGTGGAAGAATAAATTAATGGATGAAATGAAATAAGAATATCTATATATGTATTTGTACTCTTATGGATAGTAGTTTAATATAGGTATATATACTAAGAGCTATTTTTTTCCACCCATAGTTTAGGTTTTTATTCAATAGAAATGAGGGTTGTTATTGCCTTCTTTGATGTCTGTGTTATGAGTTGAATCAGAGCATCTTCCAGTATAACCAAGTGTTGAAATTACCAACACTATTTACATCCAGAGAGAGCATCATTACAGCTTGTAACCTGGAGACATCAGCAATCTGATTGGCAACATTTTGTGAGGCAAGCTCTAATTCAATTAATCTCTCTTCCATCACCATAATTGATGAGTTCTCACATAAATTCTAGCTTTTTTCTTCCAAAATTACCTTGTCAACAATAAAGGCAAGGGAAGTATGAAAGAACAAAGCACTTTTATAAGTTCCAAAGAATCTGAAATGATTTTTATCCCCTATTGGTAGACACTTTCTTTGTGCAGTACTTCTTTTTAGTAGCACATCTGACACTGGACATCTGACCTATGCTACTCTAATAGTTGTTAATAGAAACCTCACCTCATGCAAAGATAAAATGGATTTTTGGCAGCTGTGAGAGATTATGAAGAGTAAGACCAATCTTAGTTGGAATAAGAAGAAAAGAAGGCATCTGTACCTTAAACTCCTCAGCTGGTTTTCATTATACATCAAGCCTACATTTATTACAAAGAGGGTAGCCAAGAGACAGACATTGATAGGTCTTTGCACTTAGAGTAAGAAGGCCAGTACTTGATAAATTCTACTTTTCATCTTGACTTGAGTTCAAATGACTCTTAAATCTGTTTGAATTATACAGCATATATAGGGGAGACAAACTCAAGAAGACCTCTAATTTTGCCCTTATCTGATTGGTTTGCCCCTTATTTTTATCTTGAGTATAGTGAAATCTTAGTTCTTCGAACTCATTAAAAGAAATAAGTGGTTCTATAAATCCCTGAAGTTTTATAAATAAAACTCATTTAAAATTGGTTTTATGATATGCTTTATATATTTATGTTCAATATGGTTTTGTTTGATGTATTGAGAATTTTCAATATGACCAAACAAAGAAAGAGGCTACGTACATAGTGCTGATATAGGAACAGCTTGATATGAACCTAATTTCCACAGTAGAGAACAATTACATTATTATTCTTAAGATCATTTTTTGTTGTGTTTTGTAATGTTTACATATTTAAATATTGGTAAGGTAAATAAAATGCTGTGTCTTAAACATTTTCTAAAGCATTAATACAGCTTCAGATCTAGAATATATAATATTTTAGAGGACTAGAAGAGGGAGGAGTTAAGGATTATCCCCATATATGTAAATCAAGGGAAAAAATAATGCAACTAAAGATCTATTCATATTACATATTTGAGTTCAAAGGAAGAATGGTAGTTTCAGAGGTAACATATTTAGAGAAATTTTGATTTACTTTGAGAGAAGAGTAAGAGAAAATGAGGACAGAAAACATTATAAAACATCTATTTATGAAGAAAATCAGGGGCATCTGAGTGGCTCAGTTGTACTGACAGCCCAGAGCCTGGAGGCTGCTTCAGATTCTGTCTCCGTTTTTCTCTGCCCCTCCCCTCTTCGTGCTCTGTCTCCCTCTATCTCAAAAATAAACATTAAAAAAAAAAAAAAAAAAAACTAAAAAAAGAAGAAAACCAGTTAGCTTTATTCAATTCAATAAAATTTAAATAAACATTTTAAATATATATGAAACTTATTGTACACCAGATATTGTATTGGATAAATATTGAGACGGATAATAGGATATGATCCCTGTCATTAGTGAGTATATAAACTAATGAGAAGATAGAAAGGTATAGATGATTTTACCTCACTGAAAATTGGGAATATGAGACTATGGCTGAGCTTCTAGAATTAAGTTTTTCTTCCTTTCTTTCTGTTTTTTTTTTTAAATTTCATAAGATTCACATAAAAAAAGATATAAGTGGATATTTAATGAAAATATATTAAATTAAATACATTAATGAAAAGTCCTCTTTCTGTATCTGTCTCCATTCCTCTTAATGGGAACAACTTCTAGTAATTTTTTATTTATATTCTAGAAAATTTTATTTACAAATGGAAGCTAATATAGTTTTATCCTATTTCCCAATGTTTACAAAAATTGTAGCATACCATATAAATGTTCTGCATTTTGGTTGTCTTATTTTGCAAAAGATGTTGAAGATATTTCTATACTAAAGGATAAAGAGCTTCTATTTTTGTTTTGTTTTGTTTTCCAGATACATGTTATTCTGCTATACAGATATGTCATAGTGTATTTAATTGCTGTTGAAATATGTTAAACACACACACACACACACACAACAATGCTGCAATGTGTAACCTTTTAAACATATTTTATTCTCTTACATACCTGCAGGTATATTTTTATGATGAATTTTTATGTGAAATTGCTGAAGCAACGGGAATATGTATATGTAATTTTGATAGTATGATAGTGACTAGAGTTACTCATCAATGTTACTATTCTTCCTCCAAGTACAAAATGAGATTGCACTTGCTCATCCTTTGAGTGACATCTAGAGTGACCTGCAATTTCCTGAGATAATTATGTAACATAAAAGATCAATAATCTTTATCGTTTTAGACACTGGGCCTATTCTGCTTCATGTAGATAAATATTTCCTAATTGACTTTCATGGGGATGTGCCAATGTACATGCCTACCAAAACCATAGTCTTTAAAACATTGTTGATCTTTTTTATATCAGATTTTTAACAGTTGTATTACAATGGAGTTTTAATTTGCATTTTCATTGATTAATATGAGTGAAATCAAATATCTTTTCCTATATTTCAGAATGACTGTCTTTTTGCATGAATTATCTGTTCATTCTTTAATACATTCAAACAAATAATTTTGAACACTTATGTAGCAGTCATTCTAAGTGCTAGAGAAATTGGAAATGAACACAGTAATAAAACTTTTCCTTATTTAAATATACAATTCTAGTAGGTATAAAAAGATAAGAAACGGATTAATAAAATACAGGTATTTAAGTCATGGGTTCCTGCCATAGAGAAAAATAAAGCAGGGGAGAGATATGTAGATAATAGGATGAAGCTGGTTTGCAGTTATAAAATGTAATCTGGAAGCATAGAATAGAGGAAGTGAGGTGGTGAGTCATGTGGATATTCAGGAAGAACATTCCAGAAAACAGAAACAGCAAATGCCAAACACCTGAGTAGAATACACTCGGTGCTAAAAGAGCTACAAAGAATAGTGTGTCCGAAAAAAAGTTTGAGTGAAGCAAAGCTAGTAGGAGATGAGGGCACAGAGGGATAATTTCTAATTATATAGAGCTCTATAGGTCATTTTAAGGACTTTGGTTTTTATGCTACTGGAGATGATTGACCAGAAGGGTAAAGTGATTTATGCTTAAAAGGATCATTTTGACTACTGTGTTCGCATTCCTTAAATCATTGTTATTGATGGTTTTAAAATTTTATTTCTTATGAATTTGTAGCAAGTATGTATATATCAGGGAGATAAACCTTTTGTCATATGAGAGGCATGCATTTATTTCTCACTTTATCATTTGTTTTTGTGTTTTTAAGTTTTTCATTATTGTTTGTTACTTTCTGATGCAAGAGCTATTTTTAATGTAGTCAATAATATCAAAATTGTATTTTCCAATTGTTGGATTTTAGTTAGAATTAGCTTCTCCAAAGTTATAAAATATTCTCCTTGGTTCATTCTTATTTGTCTGTGTTTTTTTTTTTCATTTTGGAATTCATCCTTGTATGAAGTATGGATCTATCTAATTATTTTCTCACAGATTGTTTTTTAGTTGTCTTAACAATTTTTATTCAATTTTATTGAATAGGCAGTATTTTTCCAACTTATTTTTAAAGACCACTTTTATCATAAAGTCATGTTTGTATAGAGATTATTTCTGACCTTTGTCCTCTGTTCTGTCAGTTTGTCTGCTTAATCATACTCTAATTTAGCACTATTTTAATAATGGAGATTTTATAATATGTTCTAGTAATTGGTATATCTAGTCTTTATTACTTTCTCTTACTCCTTTGGAGCTATTTTCTAAATTTTTAGTTTTCTATATAAACTTTAGAATTACTTTGTCTAGTTCAAGGGAAAAGATATATTGATATTTTTATTGAGATCACATTAAAATTATAACATAATTTGGGAATACTTCTGTTAGTATGACATTACGTATTGTAACCAAGATTATTGTTGTCATTTTTCTAAGTCTTTTGTGGATGCCAAGGAGTTTTCAAGTTTCCATTACAAATTTCTTTCTTCTTGTTAAATTTACGATTTAGATATTATGCATTGCGTATCATTTGTAAATAAGATCTTCTACAAATAAACTTAAGAAAAAAAAAACTGTATAAAAAACGGGGCACCTGTGTGGCTCAGTTGGTTAAGCATCCAACTCTTGATTTCAGCCCAGGTCATGATCTCATGTTTCTTGAGATTGAGGTCGGAGTGAGGCTCTGGACCTACAGCATGAAGCCTGCTTGCGATTCTTTCTCTGCCCCTCTTCTGTGTTCTCTCTCTCTCTAAAAATAAATAAATAAACCTTAAAAGAAAATAATTTCAATAGTGTACCAGAACCTTGCCGCTGTATAGGTCCACTCCCTCCGACTTCTTTGATCTGCTATTGTCACACAAATTACGTCTTTTTATGTTGCATATACATTGCTTCATATGCTATGTTCATCATCACAGATATTTAATTATTGCTTTATGAAGTCGTCTTTTAAATACTGTAGGATTGGGGCGCCTGGGTGGCACAGTCGGTTAAGCGTCCGACTTCAGCCAGGTCACGATCTCGCGGTCCGTGAGTTCGAGCCCCGCGTCAGGCTCTGGGCTGATGGCTCAGAGCCTGGAGCCTGTTTCCGATTCTGTGTCTCCCTCTCTCTCTGCCCCTCCCCCGTTCATGCTCTGTCTCTCTCTGTCCCAAAAATAAATAAATGTTGAAAAAAAATAAATAAATACTGTAGGATAAAATAATATTACAGAAAAAACATTAATAGTGTCTTTCATATTTACCATGTGTAGTTATCTTTACCAGTATAATTTATTTTTTCATTTATATTTATGCTATTTTTTAGTGTCTTTTCATTTCAAAAATGAAAACTAAGGGGCGCCTGGGTGGTGCAGTCGGTTAAGCGTCCGACTTCAGCCAGGTCACGATCTCGCGGTCCGTGAGTTCGAGCCCCGCGTCGGGCTCTGGGCTGATGGCTCAGAGCCTGGAGCCTGTTTCCGATGCTGTGTCTCCCTCTCTCTCTGCCCCTCCCCCGTTCATGCTCTGTCTCTCTCTGTCCCAAAAATAAATAAACGTTGAAAAAAAAAAATAAAAAAAAAATGAAAACTAAAACTTTCTTTAGTATTTCTTGTTAGTAAGATCTGGTAGAGATCAATTCTCGCAGTTTCTGTTTATTGAGAATGTTTTAATTTATAGTTCATTTTGAAAGATAGTTTTGCTAATATAGGATTGTTGGTTGACAATCTTCTTTTGTTCAGCACTTTGGATATCATGAAATTGTTTTATGGATTTGGTGGTTTCTAATTTGAAATCAGCTATTAATTTTATGGGAGTTCCCTTGTATATGACAAGTTGTTTCTTTCTATGTCTTTCACGATTTTTTGTCTTGTCTTCCAATATTTAGATTATGATATTTCTATACATGGATCTTTTTGAGTTTATCTTTTGTGGAATTGTTGGGTTTTTTAGAAGTTATGACTATTATTTCTTCAGACATTACTTCTGGCCCATTTTTTTGTTGTCTATCCTTGTGGAACTCCCATTATATGTATGTTGGCACATATTATAGAGTCCCACAGTGCAATTGTGTTCATTTTTCTTTATTCTTTTTGCCTTCTGTTTCTCAGACTGGATAATATCAATTGGCTTCTGTTCAGTATGTCTTTGTATGCTTTCTTCTGCCTGCTCAAATATTCTATTGATTGTAGTGAATTTTTCATTGAATATGCTTTATGATTTCAGAATTTCTATTTGCGTCATTATATTTTTCTTCTTGCTGATAATCTCAGTTTAATGAGACATTGTTCTCAAACTTTCCTGTAGTTCTTTAAGCATGGTGTCCTTTAGTTGTTTGAAAATAGTTAAAATAGTTGATTTAAAGTCTTTGTTTAGTCTCTGGTTTCAGGGACGGTATCTTAACGTTTCTTTATTTTCTATGTCTTTGTTATACTGTTTACTTGAATATCGTGTAATCTTTTGATAAAAAGTGGACATTTTAGATAATACAATATGGCAACTCTGAAAGTCGATTATAGTTTTTATACCCTTTTATGTTTGGTATTGTTATTGTTGCTGTTCATTTGTTTGGTAACTTTCCTGAACTAACACTGTAAAGGGAGGATTTTGTCATGTGTGATTAATGATATCCCTGGCCAATTTGCTTAGGATCAGTTAGTGACTCCACAGAGTTTTTCTTGAATGCCCAACACCAGTCTCCCAGCTTTTGCCAAGTGGCTCTGGGTACATGTGAGACCGATCTTCACCATCCAGCCAGGAAATATAAACTCTGCCTTACCCTTCACTTCCTGTTTCACAGATCTTCATGGTTTCCCTGGTCATGTGCAAATACCTATGAACTTGTGTGGCCTTCTAGATTTCCAGGAATATGTTGGAGTTTTTTAAAGCCCTTACTGTAGACTTTTTGACTAATACCCCTAGGGAAAAAAACTGATCACTTGGGTCAAATAAGCTTGGGTCAAATCAAAGACACGTTTTGAGAATAGGCTTTTCTGCATAATTTCCTGGCAGAAAAAATAATGGCAGTCTTCTGAGAAATGGGTTTTGTAAGAATTCTAATTCTATTTTAACTCCTTTAGAGGCTGCTAGGCTGCTGATTTTCACAATGGTTTCAGGCCTTCAAGATTTTTCCTTGGAAATTGTTGGGAGAAGATGGGGATAGAGCAAGTTAAAATGCCCCCAAGCTTGCCCTTCCCAAGATTCATCCTTTTCTTTTTGTATGAATATTTCCCAGAATGTTGTAAACACTTTTTTCTTTTCTTAAATGAGTTATGACCTTTCATAGTTTTTGATAATACAGATTTTTAAATTTCTAGAAAAATAGTTTATGTTTTATTTACTATATTTCAATTTTCATTACCAAATGGTCTCAATGGGTATAATTACATAATTAATACAGTCCTTCATTTCTGTCCTTTTTATCCCCACTGGGCAAAAATAATATATTTCAGATTTCACTTTTGCAGTGTAACATACTGTATTAAACTATACTAAGCTACAATTTGTTCTATTATTTTCCAAGCTTTTATTACTTTTACATGTATGCTTTTTGTTATTTGTATAATTTTACAATGTTATAAATTATTTTTTCTGTAACTCATCTCCCCAGTTGATAGTCTATTATTAATTACATTTAAAGCTTAGTACCAGTGTTTTACCATAATTTCCCAGTTATTCTTTCATTGGCTGAAGTTTTTCCTCTTTTTCCTCAAATAAAACTTGTGTCCTGATATATTACATGTTCAACTTTATCTTCAGTTTTGATGTCTAAAAGGCATTTTCTCTGAATTAAAACATTCCACATTTGCTTTCTTTGAATATCTTTAAGAGATTGATTCATTCTTTTCAGACATTGGGTTTCACTATAGAGAAATTTAAGGCCATGATTACTTAATTTTCTTATTTATATTACTTTTAGCCTACCTTTCTATAGAGGGAAATTTGTTTAGTTTGGAAACCTAGTACTTTATTAATATTTTTCTTACTGTTGACTATAATGGCTTAAATTTTACGGCATGTGGTAACCTTTTATGTATAAACTCATTCTTTTATTTTGGGATTTTTTTCTTATTTGAATAATTAAACATTTGCTCTGTAACATGAGTTTGTTTTTCTTTTTGAAGATTTACAAATGCATATGCCAGAACATCTTGCCTGCCTTTGATGTCTCTTTTTTTCCTCTAATTAATTTTTTTACAAAAATTTATTTCAATTGTACTTTTTTTCTTCATTGTGACTTCTGTACACTTTTTTTTTTCCTAAAGTGTCTCTTCACCCTTTCATTCATTCTATTTTTATGTTTATCTGTCATTTAAGAAAAAAATTTTACAGAGTTCTGTTAGGTTGTGTTTTACTACCTTTTCATATCTCATTATTACTTCCTTAAGCTCTCCCATTTTTGTCTTAGGGATTTTCTTCCTATAGCATTTCACTGAATTACTGTAATGCATTTACTTTCCTCAATTTTCATCTATTTAGTGGTAATGTTGTTCTAATCAATGTTCTTCATTTAGTAATTCTTTCTTCTAATTCCTTTTCTTATTGCATGTATTTCTAGGTGCTTTACCACTTGTTTTTTATTTCTAGTTTAAGCATATTTTAGTGTCTTAAAAACAGCTATTTTAAAATATTTCCCTTGTGGGGAATGGTCAGGGTAGTATTACAAGATAATTGTTTTTCTTAATTTAGTTAAGATGCCACAAACATACTTCTTAGATGCCACAAAGATACTTCCTTGCAAATACTGCTATGTGAATAATTTTTGCTTTTGATAGGTCTAACTCTTCTGTTTCTCCAAAACTTTCATCTGTTTTGCTTCCCAGGGTGTGACACACAGCTTCAGAAATATATTTGAATTTTAACACTGTCCATATTTGCCTCTGCTTCCCTCCACTTAACATTTCTTACCAGGTGGTGTTTACATGAACTTACCTGCTTTCACCAGCCCATACAAATAGTATAGACATATCTTCTAGTTTTGCTGAAAATGGAGTCTGAGTTTTTGTCTTCTTCTTCGATTTCGAGATTTCTATGAAAAGAGAGAATGACTTAGCTTATACATTCATATTCATACTGGGAGTCTTATTCATATTTACTTACCATCTAATGGTTATATGGAAACGTAGAAAGTTGACATTCTAATTTTTATATTTTTCTTTTGCTGTCTAAACAAAAGACAGGAATATTTTTAGAAACAAAAATTATATAGATTTTCAATTCATAAGATTTTAGAATGTTTCACAACGAGCTATGAATTAGTCTCAAAACATGTTTAAGTTACCAAACGTGAATGCTTAAGAATAAATTCATAGTAATTTTAAAGTTAAAAAATTAATAAAATTATAATGTGATTAAAATGCTGGTGAATAAGTTTTATTTGAAAATCCTGTCTAGAAATGTAAAAACAAGTTTAAATGGGACCTGATCAACTAATTTAATCTACCTTATAGACACCTCATCTTACACTCTGAGTCACAACATCCAGCAATTGACAGTAAAATTTGTTTTAATGTTTATTTATGAGAGATTGTAAGTGGGAAAGGGCCAGAGAGAGAGAGAGAGAGAGAGAGAAAATCCTAAGCAGGCTCTATGCTGTCAGCACAGAGCCTGATGCCAGGCTCCATTTCATGAACCATGAGATCATGACCTGAGCCAAGATCAAGAGTTGGGATGCTTAACCAACAGCCATCAAGGCTCCCCTGACAATAAAATTTATCAAATAAATACAAACTACCAAATAAGGTGAGTAGAGGTTATGTACTTACTAATTTATTAATTCACTCATTAGTCATTCATCATGTATGTATTCATTCCACAAACAATTTTTATATCACCCATTATATGTAGCTGATTAAGGTACTCATGGCCCTGCCCTTGAAGAACTTACAGACTATAGGAGAGATGAACACCAAGGAAGTAGTTGAAAATGTGATATATATAAAAAAAAAAGAAAAATAAGATTAATAAAGAACAATATAATAAGATTATATACTGTAAGAGTATATAAAACTAGTTTTCTCTTTTAAACTGTTACATTTTATGAAAGAATGACATTAATATTCTTTATAGTCATTTTCCTTTGTTAGACTGAAAAACAATAAAATAAAAACTGTGGGAAAATGTAATATTCAATAACAATCAAAACAAGCTAGGAATTGTATCAACAGAACTTGAAAGCAGGGTTTGATTAGGATTACTTTCCTATTATGTTTTTGTCAACCTTTCAATATTTCCTATTCTAAATATTCATAAATTCAAAAATATGACTCATTTTTCTAAACACTATTTTTGGAAACTATTGTATATGGAACAATAAAATTTATAGGGGAACTATTGAAACAAGTGCTGATTTAATATTAAGTTAAATATTTTATTGAGTTTTAGTTCATTCTATAAACATCCTCTTCCCTACAGACAAGTACTCACTAAAATAAGAGAAACGAGTTGTTTTAAAATTAGTTTTATTCTGTTGTACAGTGTCACTTATTATCAATATCCCCAACTGCCTATGAGAATTAAACAAAGTGTATATTCTATGAAAGGAAATTGAATGCATATATTTTGATTTGGTGACAGGGGAATGGTTATTAGCAATTATCAACCCTTAGTAATCCCACCTAGGTTTCAGTAACAAAATACATTCATGGCCTCTTCCTTTGGTGTGGAACATAGCAGTATCAATGGCATTATTATTATTATTATTATTATTATTTTGAACTGTGGCTTGGCTGTGTGGTCCTCAACTTGTCTTTCCACGATGAGTTGAGGGTTTCAGGGTATAACTTGAAAAGTGTAGTTGTAGCATACCAAGACGAGTAGTTCAAGTTTGACTGAGATTCTGAAATTTTTTGCACACTTATTTCAAGTTAAAATCAATCAGAATAGGGTCATTCTTCCAGTATTATTACCTGGGAATAAACAACTGGTTCTTTATTAGTGTATTTATTCTCAACATCTAATCCTGGGACTTAGAAGTCTAAATAATATAGGTTCTTACCATACTTAGTAGAAAAATACTTAGTTAATATTAACTTTATTTTTTCAGACACAAGCCACAAATACTGATTTTTCTTTTTGAAATGAAATATATTTAGTATATAATGATAAAGGATATTTAGAATTATGTTTATTTCCCATTTACCAAGAGGAGAAGACAGTCTTAATATTCTTTAGGATTGTCCCCATAAAACAAGTGTCCCCCCACTTGTTTTCCCTTTAACTTACCTATACCACTCCACATTCTTGCCCCATAAGAAGAAAAAAGTAATCGGATGAGCACTGGGTGTTGTATGGAAACCAATTTGTCAATAAATTTCATATATAAAAAAAAAAAGAAGAAAAAAGTAATCACAACTATAACTGCAAACAATCACCTAAATAGTGACTGCATTCTACACAGTTGTGACCATTATTTCCTTTAACAAATATTTAGTTATCACCTACGAAATGACAGAAATTTTCTTTTAAAAAATATTCATTTTAATTAATGCTGGCAATCTGTGGAGTCATTTTAATAGGTAAGATGTAATCATGAAAAGAAAAAGTCAGGGAAGTCTTCCTGTGGAAGTGTTGATTGAACTGAGAACTGAAGAAGGAATAGAATGTATGTGGGTGAAACAGGAAGTGATCTTCCAAGAAGAGAGAAAAACAGATAAATGAGCCCTCTGTGGATGTTGTGGGTAGAGAACTGGAGGAGTTTCAGCAGATACAGGGGTGATGGCCCCAATAGAGAGTGAATGATAGCAATATTGCTGAAAGCAGAGAGAATGTTGGTGTTTGGTGCAAAATCAGTTGAGGTGTTGGAGAAGGGTCAAGACCTCCAGGGTCTTACAGGCAAAAATGTTGGGCTTTATTCTTTAATTTTTTTTTGTTTTGTTTAAGTTTGTTCATTTTTCAGAGACAGAGAGAGATAGAGCACAAGCGGAAGAAGGGCAGAGAGAAAAGGAGACACAGACTGAAGCAGACTCTGGGCTCTGAGCTGTCAGCACAAAGCTGGACAAGGGTGGGGAGGGGGGTGTCCATGAACCACCAGATCATGTCCTGAGCTGAAGTTGGATGCTTAACTGACCGAGCCACCCAGGTGCCTCTGTTACACTTCATTCTTAAAGAACTTAGGAATGATTCAGTCTTTAAGCAAGGAATGTGTGGGAAGGTGGGGATGTGGTAATAATTAGATTTTTTTTAATGTTTATTTTTGAGAGAGAGAGAGAGAGCAAGTGAGAGTCAGAGAGAGAGAAAATCCCTCTGCACTGTCAACACAGAGCCCAATGCATGGCTTGAACTTACAAACACTGAGATCATGAGTTGAGCTAAAATCAAGAATCAGACGCTTAACTGACTGAGCCACCCAGATGCCTCCAGATTTATATTTTAAAAATTTCTCCTTCTCTGAAGAAGGACAAGAGTGAAGAGAGATAGACACCTGCAGTAGTCCTAGTGAGAGATGAGATGTAATCTAGGTTAATTCCCTGAAAGAAGGAGAGAAGTGGACAGATTCAAGAGAGATTTAGCAGGTCACCGGCCAAGATGTGATGTATTAAGGATGAAAGGCAATGAGGAGAGGGAAGACTAAGGAGGATAGTCAACCAAAAGAATAATTTGTATAGGATATGAAGAGAGCATGCTGCCTTAAATTCAGCCCAACTTTCCAAGTTTGGGCTTTATTTTTCTAGTAGCAGATAGATTAATAGGCCTCTGTTGTTTTTTTTTGTTGTTTTGTTTTTTGTTTTTTTTTGTATTTGTTTTTGTTTTTGTTTTTCAAAAGCTGGCTTCACCATAGCAGACAGTTTGTCTAGTGAAGGAAGCTAAATGTTTGAAGAAAAAGGGAAGTTCTAGATGATTATATTTTTTGTGACCCAAAGGACAGTAGGTTTCAAGTGGGTGCACATCTGTGGTCTGCTCCCAGGAAGGACCCTAAGAACATAATTGCCCTCCAAATTGGGTATTGCCTTAAAACAGGAAACTAATCAACAGGAAAAACAAAACAAAACAAAAAACAAAAAAACCTGTGAGGGAGATTCTGGCAGAGAGAAAATAGATGCCAAGGACAGCAAAATGTGCTTCAAATAAAACATGTATTTTGGAAGTAAGCAATTTGGAGGTAACTGCAGTGGGCTGAAGTCCTAATACCTTACCCCAAGATTCTTAATGTTGTCTCTTCTTTGAAAGAGAGAGAAGGGGGCTGTCTACAATGACTCAGAATTGATTTCCAGCCAACCCTGTTAAGTATAGTCTTGATCTGATGTAGGAAAACCTGTTCCTGCAACTCAAATGTCATGCAAAAAATATTTATTGGTCACCATAGAGTGACATTTAATGTGTCTGTTCTACTTAGTAATGGATTCTTTTGTAATTGGCTTTCTAAGAAATCTATTCTCCTTCTACCAAGTTGAGTATAAAACCCACCCCCCTATTATAATAGGAGCAGAAGTCTGACACAACACACATATGCCAAAATGCAGAGCTTCAACTGGCATGTTACTGATAAACCAAAATAACATATTCACAAGTTTCAATGAGCAGAATATAAGTCTCAGTTTTTGGAGAAACAAAGCACTGAGCAAATGGAAAAAGTTGCTATTAACATGTAATAAGTACCTGGGGCAAGATATACTGCCAAGCATATTGAGAAAAATTCCTTAAAAATATTGTTTAGGAAAACATGGTAATTTAAAGTTTGAGCAAACATGGATGGAGAGACAGTGAAATCTTTCTCAGTAAAGTGAAACTAATATCACCTAGAAGTTTGCCTGCTCTCAGTAATTGAGGGAAACTTGCCTTGAGCTGCTCATGTCATAGTCTGGGTATTTCCAACACTCTTTCCCTTGATATTTGTAACCCCTGCCTTCATCTTCCGTCTCTGCTCTGATACCCTATTTAGAGATCAACTTCCTCCTGGAAGTAAGATTTTAGTCCTGAATGCTGAATGCTGTACATTGTATCCCCATGTCTTATTTATCTTATAACTGAAAGTTTGAACCTTTTAATCCTTTCTCCTAATTTACCCTTACCCTCAACCCCCTCCCCTCTGGCAACTACCAGATTGTTATCTATATTTATGAGTTGGTTTCTGTTTTTGGTTGTTTGTTTGTTCATTTGATTTTTAGATTCCACATACAAGAGAAATCATGAGATATTTGTCCTATGTCTGATTTATTTCAGTTAGCATAATATCCTCTAGGTCCACCCATGTTGTTGCAAATGACAACATTTCATTCTTTTTTTATATATTTTTTGTTTTTTACTGATTTATTTTGAGAGAGAGACAGAGAGAGCGAGTGGGGAGGAGGCAGAGAGAGGGAGAGAGAGAATCCCAAGAAGGCTCCACACTGTCAGCATGAAACCCAGTGCAGGGCTCCATCTCACTAACTGTGAGATCATAAACCAAGCTGAAACGAAGAGTCAGATACTTAACCGCCTGAACCACCTAGTCACACCGGATCTCATTCTTTTTATATGATCTTTATATATATACATACATATATATATATATATATATACACATATATATCTTCTTCATATATGTGTATATATATTTATATATGCCTCTGTTTATATATATATATATATATATATATATATATATGTGTGTGTGTGTGTATATATATTAATGAAATCTTTATCCATTCATCTATTGATAGACACTGAAGTTGCTTCCCTATCTTGGCTATTATAAATAATGCTGCAGTAAACATAAAAGTGCATATATCTTTTCAAATTTACGTTTCTTTTTTTTTTTATTTTGTTTACTCTTGGTAAATACCAATAGTGGAATTACTCAATCATATGATATTTCTATTTCTAACATTTTGAAGAACCTCCATACTCTGCAACAGTGATTGTACCAATGTACATTACCACCAACAGTGCACAAGGGTTTCCTTTTCTCCACATCCTAACCAACACTTGTTATTTCTTGTCTTTTTGACTGTAGCCATTCTGACTGGTGTGAGGTGATACTTTATTTTTGTTTTGATTTGAACGTCTCTGATGACTAATGATGTTGAGCATCTTTTCGTGTGTCTGTTAGTCATCTGTATGTCTTCTTTGCAAAAATGTCTATTTAAGTCCTTTACCCATGTTTCATCAGGTTAATTTTTCTTGTTATTTAGTAGTATATGTTCTTTGTATATTTTGGACGTTAACCCTTTATCAGTTATATTATTTGCAAATATCTTCTCCCATCAGTAGGTTCACTTTTGTATTGTTCATGGTTTCCCCTGCTATAAAAAAGCTTTTTATTTTGGTGAAGTCTCAATAGTTTATTTTTGCTTTTGTTTCCCTTGCTTGAGGAGACATACCCATATATATGTTGCTAAGGCCAATGTCAAAGAGATTACTGCCTAGGTTTTTCTTGGGTCTTTAATCCATTTTGAGTTTATTTTTGTATATGGTATATAAAAGTGGTCCAGTTTCATTCTTTTGCATGTAGCTGTCCACTTTTCCCTACACCATTTATTGAAGAGACTGTCTTTACCTCATTGTATATTCCTGACTCCTTTGTCATAGATTAATTTGTCCATATAATCATGGGTTTATTTCTTGGTTTTCTATCTTATTTCTTTGGTCTATGCCTATTTTTGTGCCAGTATCACATTGTTTTGCTTATTATAGTTTTGGAGTGTATCTTGAAATCTAGAATTGTAATACTTCTAATTTGGTTATTCTTTTCCAAGATTGCTTTGGCTATTTGGGATCTTTTGTGGTTTCATAGAAATTTTAAGATTATTTGTTCCAGTCTGAGAAAAGTACTATTGATATTTTGATGGGAACTGCACTGAATCTGTAAATTGCTTTGGGCAGTATGGGCATCTTAACAATACTGATTCTTCCTGTCTGTGCACATAGAATATTTTTGTGTTATTCTTTATTTCTTTTATTAATGTTCTATAGTTTTCATAGTATAGTCTTTTACCTCCTTGGTTAAATTTATTCCTAGGTATAATTTTATGCCTTCTTGTATACTAGTTCTGAAAATTTCATTTTCCACATGTTTTACTTAATAGAAAAAAAACCAACAGAGAAGGAGAAAGAAACATTATTCTTTGTCCTTTTGCATTTCTAATTTTGCAAGCTGTTTCTGCCCTTGCTTGTTTTCTTTTTTTTTTTTTTATAATTTAACTTTATTTTTTATTTTTTCTTAAATTTACATCCAAATTAGTATATAGTGAAGCAATGATTTCAGGAGTAGATTCCTTAATGCCCCTTACCCATGTAGCCCATCCCCCCTCCCACAACCCCTCCAGCAACTCTCAGTTTGTTCTCCATCAAAATAAAAAGCTTCTGCACAGCGAAGGAAACAATCAGCAAAACTAAAAGGCAACCGACAGAATGGGAGAAGATATTTGCAAATGATATATCAGATAAAGGGTTAGTGTACAAAATCTACAAAGAACTTATCAAACTCAACACCCAAAAAATAAATAATCCAGTGAAGAAATGCCTTTACTTGTTTTCTAATGGCAGCTTCACTGTTTATTTTTCATTGTCTATTCATGTGAGGTTTGTGAATAGACATAGCCATATAGAGTTTTAAAATATTTTTAATGTGAAAAGGATTTTTAACAAGATTTTATTTTTAAGTAATCTCTACACCCAGTGTGGGGCTTGAACGCTTTCAACCTCTGAGTCAAGAGTCTCATACTCTACTGACTGAGCCAGCCAGGTTACTGTAAAAAGGATTTTTATTGAGCATGGTTTAGAATTACATTTTAATTTATCATCTATTGTCTTTTACTTATATTTTCCTTCTTTGGTGTATTAATTTTATGATTTCCTAAAATGAAACTCTCTTGTATTCCCAAGGTACGTGATTCTCGATTTTGTAGCATCAGGTTAAATATCATTTGGGGTTATAAATTAAGATTTTATTTAGCATGACTTATTTTTTATTAATAAGCAAATAAAACCGTTGTTTGTTGTAGTGCTATATACTTCAAAGTTGTATATTAGAGTTGTTCTTGAATGATAAAGGGAGTTAAAATTATCTATGTTACAAAACTGTTTAATAGCAAAATAGTCATCATAATTGTCATAATTGTTTGAAAGAACTCCCTTAGCATTTTATTTAGAAAGGAATGTTAATAAGATTCTTTCATGCAGGGCTCCTGGGTGGCTCAGTTGGTTAAGCATCAGACTCTTAGCTCAGGTGATGATCCAACAGTTAGTGGGTTTGAGTCCCACATGGGGCTCTGTGCTAGTAGCATGAAACCTGCTTGGGGTTCTCTGTTTCCCTCTCTCTCTGACCCTCTCCTACTCTCTCTCTCTCTCTCAAAATAAATAAATAAAAATTAAAAAAAAGATTCTTTCTTGCCATTTCTGTTTAATTTTGTATAAGTTGATTTATTAATTTATTCAAGGAATGTTGATTGAGTGCAGTTTGATAGTCCTAGCTTTTAAATAGAAAAGTTGCCTTCTGCTATCTTCCCATTATCACATTGCTCTTTGATTTATTTACCTTCATCTTATCATTTGCTCCCATGTATTAAAAAACACATTCTTATACTAATTATCTCAAAAAAGCTACATCCTGTCATGGTGTAGCAAGTCTCTTAAGCACAACATAACAGGATTCTCAGGAGGTTTCCAATTCTCCACATCACAATCTTTTACCTTTTCCCACAATAAGAGATGAACCAGTGAGGATACATTATCTTCTATTTATCAGCTTTACACTTTCTGTTATCCTTTTTCATCTTTTCTTTAATACTGCATTATATAGCACCATTCCTAATTCTTTAAGATGAAATATAAATGGGTGGAGATTGGGGTCTTCTTTTTATTTGAGAGTGACCTTATTTGTTTTGATATATATTTTTTTCAGTTTATTTATTTATTTTGAAAGAGAAAGAGCAGAAGAGGTGGGGAGGGGCAGAGAGAGAGGGGGACAGAGGATCCCAATGTGGGGCTCGAACCCACAAACCATGAGATCATGACCTAAGCTGAAATCAAGCTGGGCCACTTAACTGACTGAGCCACCCAGATGCCCCTTGATAGAATTATTATTTTTTTTTTTAAGAAACCAAAGAATAAATAAAATGCTAACATAACCATTTAAATGTCAAAATAAATCTCATTGTATGCTGTCACATTTTACTACAGCTTTTCCAAAGCTGTTATAGTTTAACCCATTGAGGTGGAACCAATAAAGACTACTGTACTGTGGGAACAGGACTAGGGTTCTGGGTTAGGTGATGTGAAGTCTCCTGTTTTCACACCTATATCACTGTTTTCTTAGAGTCTTTTTCTTGAAATCTTTTATCCTTCACATTCAGAGAAACTTACATAAATAGTGGGCATACTAAGTATTCGTGTAAGAACATTTCTTCAGCAGTGGTTCAGAATATCTGAAAAATCAATAATGAAGATAAATTTCTCTGTCTTTGAATTAAAAATAACCTCTTGCAAGCCTCTTATGGTTTATTAACTACTGTAATCACTTTTTATTTTAAACATTAAACAGGATAAGCAATAGTCAATATCATGGTAGATTATTTAATATCAAGCCCCGTATATATGGTTTTGAATGTAAATATAAATCTGGAAATATCATTCTACATCCAAGGGGACATTCCTTCCAGAAGATAAAAGTTCTGAACTTACTATTTGTTCCTAAGAATGTGAATCCTAGATCTTTCCTAAAATTTTCTCCTTGGGTAGTGGTAGTTTGCATTTTGAAATAAGCTTTTTAAAACTTTTGACAGAGTTTCAGATTTAATAATAAATGTAGGTAAATTACTATTTTTTATATACCTGGGAGCATTTACAGTTAAATTAAAATTTTAAAATAAATGCATAAAAATGTCTTTTCTGGGGCGCCTGGGTGGCGCAGTCGGTTAAGCGTCCGACTTCAGCCAGGTCACGATCTCGCGGTCCGTGAGTTCGAGCCCCGCATCAGGCTCTGGGCTGATGGCTCAGAGCCTGGAGCCTGTTTCCGATTCTGTGTCTCCCTCTCTCTCTGCCCCTCCCCCGTTCATGCTCTGTCTCTCTCTGTCCCAAAAATAAATAAACGTTGAAAAAAAAATAAATAAAATGTCTTTTCTGCATACTGAAATTATTTTCCTTTGGAAGTATGACCCTGGGACTGTAACAGTTACCTAGTATTTAGAAGTCAGTTTTCCCAGGTATTAGGGTTTACAACTTATATGTATGCCTTGATATATAGCTATTTTTTCATACATATTTTCCATTTTTTACTGTATGTTATAAATTTTTGATAAAATTTTATTTTTTATCAAATAGCAAATTTACATACTGATTTGTGGGCTCTTATAATAAAGATTTTTTTCTAAAAAATGTGAGAGAGAGAGAGAGAGAGAGAGAGAGAGAGAAAGTGGGGAGGGGCAGAGAGAGATGGAGAGAGGGAAACCCAAGCAGGCTCTAAGCTTTCAGCCAAGAGCCCTATGCCAGGCTCAAACTCCCAAACCATGAGATCACGATGTGAGCTGACATCAAGAGTTGGACTTAACTGACTGAGTCCACCCAGGCGCCCCTTATAATAAACATTTCTTAAATGTTAATTTATATTTACTTATGCATTTATTTTTATGAATTATCATTCTCTTTTTGTTTTTGTTTTTTTTAGACTTAGGATTTATTTTTTGAGGAAATAAAGCAAAGGAAAAATAGACGATTTCTTCAAGTTCCTGAAATCGCCCCACAGTTCTTTAGAAGGCCAGTGCCATGTAAACATGTGTTTTAATAGTTTCTATGATCATATCTGTTCTTGTAAGATTAAACTGAATTTTATTTATTTTTTTTCAAGATTTTACTTAAATCCTAGTTAGTTAGCGTACAGTATAATATTAGTTTCAGGTATAAAATATAGTGATTCAATACTTCAGTATAACACCTGGTGCTGACCTTGACAAGTGCACTCCTAATCCCCATCCCCTGTCCTCTACCCCTCTCCCCGCTGGTAACCATCAGTTTGTTCTTCATAGTTAAGAGTCTTTTTCTCTGTTTGCCTCTCACTTTTTTCCTTTGCTCTGTTTATTTTGTTTCTTTAAAAATTGTTTTTGGCTTTTTAAGTTTCTATTTTAATTCCAGTTAGTTAACAGACAGTGTTATATTATCAACTATCGTTATTATGCATATGTACAAAGGAAATTACAAACAAAATATTTTGATGAAGATACTTAAGACACCTCTTAGCTTTCAGAAGCAGCTATTCAGAGTGACCTTTTACTCTAAATCATTGATGTGTCTGTTTTTTTACACATTATTTTTTCTTGGCCAGCAGTTCTACAGAGAATGTTAAACTATTGCCTGTTAGTTTCTTCTAGATCTCTGATAATCATTTTGCAATTTAATAATCATTTGATCCTTACACCTTCTGCATCTCCTGGCAGGTGTCTATGGAAGGTTTTGAAACAAAGAGTTGGATCCATGTTTTTTTCTCAAATGTTCTTTCAGTAGTTTTGTCTAAGCATGGAGGGTTCATGCTCCTCTGGTAATGCCTTCAGTACAATATCCAAGTCACTACGCTATTCTGTGAGGCTAATTTTTAACTGATGAATTTCTTTAACCCTCAGTCAAGCCTAGCCAATAGCAATTTTAAGATGCAGCACAATTTTGGATAAAATATAAATACCATATGTATCTGAGACTCCATAAAATGTAACAACAGCCTTTTGCCAACAACAATGTCATGTAGAAAACAGTTTTCTGCATGGCAACCAGCAGCCAGTGTTACTAGATATTCAAACCCATTGTTGTAGCAGCAACCACCACAAAAAACTGCCCTTTGTTCGCAGTTTGGAAACACATATGGAACAAAAGGAATGCTCTGGAAGGAACTGAGAGTGTGATTTGATTGATGGACATAAACCAAGCAGTTCATGTTTTGCTGGTGTCACAGCTAAGCTCTTGAGTCCTTCTGGGTACTGCAGTTTGGAAAAATACTATAACATTTCATTAAAACACAGCTAATTTTTATTGCAGTTTCACACTTGCATATCACAGCAATGTGACATTTTAGTTCTGTTAAATCACACTACATCTTGAATAATTTGCAATAATATTTTCTACCGTGTTTCAGATTTTTTACTTCTTATTTTATTCTGCTTGTGACCAAAAAAGAAATCTAGACAAGGCCATAAATATTTATTTTCAAATCATTTTACTAATTTCCCTTTTTTTTTATTATCATTTTACTATTTCACTTATGTTTCTATTTTTGATTAATTGGGGAAATTTGTTGAGTCTTGAAACAGTATAGCTCTTAACAGATTATACAGTAAATTATAAAAATATAAGTATCAAAAGGTAGAAGTAGTCTTTATAAAGAAACATTTTATAGTGCAATTCTTCTTAGGGGAGGAGACAAAGCTGAGTATTAGATGAGTAATAAAAATCACTTGGGAAATATTAAAAAATGCCTATCCTGCTTTCCATCCTTTGAGATTAATAATTAGCATGTCTAGAAAGAGGGGCAAAGGGGCACCTGTGTGGCTCAGTTGGTTAAGTGGCCCAACTCTTGATTTCGGCTCAGGTCATGATCTCATGGTTTGTGAGTTTGATCCCTGTGTCATGCTCTGCAATGACAGTGCAGAGTCTACTTGGAGTTCTCTCTCTCCCTATCTCTCTCTGTGCCCTCCCCCACTTGCTTGCTCTCAGTTTTTCTCAAAATAAATAAACATTAAAAAAAAAGAAAGAAAGAGGGCCATTTGTACATATATATTTTAAATCTAATTAGGAGGTCCAGTTTTATAGCTTAACTTTTCCCATCTGATTAGATCCTCTGTTGTGTTCTTTTGCTTTGTTTTGCCTAAAAGAGGCACCAGAATCAACTAACGTTGTCAGGCAATATCCATCTGGCCCAGAACGCAGGCATGAAATGAAATGGGTTTCTTTCTTTTTTTTTTTTTTATTTTTTTTTAACGTTTATTCATTTTTGAGACAGAGAGAGACAGAGCATGAATGGGGGAAGGTCAGAGAGAGAGGGAGACACAGAATCGAAACAGGCTCCAGGCTCCGAGCTGTCAGCACAGAGCCTGACGCAGGGCTCGAACTCACGGACCAAGAGATCATGACCTGAGCCGAAGTCGGACGCCCAACTGACTGAGCCACCCAGGCGCCCTGAAATGGGTTTCTTTAACTTGGGATGATTCTGAACATTTTCACATTCAAATAAAACTAGTTTAAGAATAAAATGACAATTGTTTGGAAGACTACTGAGATTTATAGGGCAGAGAAAGAACTGTAGGATCTGGGGCAACTTGGGATTTTAGGAAGAGGGAATTGTGTTGCCAGAATCTCCATCTCTCTCTCTGTCTCCCTATGGCTTTCTGTTACTTATCTCTTTGTTACTCAGTTCTGTTTGTCTTTGCCTAGATAAATTCTCTTGCATAGGTTTTATCACAAATGGGACAACCCTACATTGACATCAACGGCATTTACTTTACTGGGTTAAGTGGAGAACAATCTTGGGAAACAGTACTAGTTGACCAGGTCTATGTTGCTTGCTCTCCCTGTATGAAACCCGGTGGACAGGGATACAACTGGCCAGGCCTGAATCGCATGCCCTCCTCTGAGACCAATGGTATGTAGCCTGTTACTGGGAAAATGGAGAAAGGCAGCATGTCAAGAAGGCTAAAGAAATAGCCAACCCAGGATTTTAGGAAGATACTTGAAAGATTTGTTGAGAACAATTTAGCCCACAAGTTAGAATAAAAAATATATTTACTTTATTAGAATTAACATAAGTAGACGACACTTGCTATATCTAAGACATGAGATTTTGATAACACATCCCAGTTTCCTCTTTCCTCTCCTTATTCATCTGATCTGGTTTCTTTAGCTTCTTTTCAGGATGTTCCTTGGGCATATTTCCTCTCATTGCAGGATGGACTGTGTCAGTTTATGTGGCCCACAGCTTTGACTTCTCTACACTGAATGGTGTTCAATAACTAATTTTTGATCAACATCCAGTGACTTTTTTCCTATACCCTTTCCCATGAATGTAGAGTTATATCAGTCTTCCTTTTTAGTAAAAATACTTCACCTATTGTTCTACCTTGACTAATTAATTTTGTTAAATGTTCATTTATTTATGTTGGGGGGGGAGAGCACAAGTAAGCAGGGGAGTGGCAGAGAGAGAGAATCCCAAGCAAGCACCATGCTGTCAGCACAGAGTTCCAAATGGGGCTGGATCCCAAGAACCCTGAGATCATGACCTGAGCAATAGTCAAGAGTGGAACACTTACCTGACTGAGCCATCAAGGTTCACCATGTTCTACCTAAAAATAAA
This sequence comes from Lynx canadensis, assembly GCF_007474595.2. NCBI lineage: Eukaryota > Metazoa > Chordata > Mammalia > Carnivora > Felidae > Lynx > Lynx canadensis. Next base: position 98,889,520 of record NC_044306.2, read on the forward strand.
GTCTATCACCGTAAAAAAGTATTGGTACCGTAGCAATGCCTGCATGTCAACACAAACAGGACCCTTTTTCTTGTTTGCTCATGGTCTGTGCCTTCAATAACGGCAGCTGAATGCAAAGTATGCTTATTTACACAACTTAAAGCACCAGCCAGATTTAGACTTAGTTTGAACATATCTCCTGTTTTGAAAGTGCTTCTTGCTACTTTATCCCTTATCTTTTTATATTTTTGTTTGCTTTCTCATTAATTTAACAGATTCTATCTATCCTTATATCTCCTTACCTCAAACTCCCTTTACGTTTCTAAAAGTGTAATTTATTATAGGGGCACCTGGGTGGCTCAGTTGGTTGAGCTTCTGACTTCAGCTCAGGTCATGATCTCGTGGTCCATGAGTTCCAGCCCCATGTCCGGCTCTGTACTGAGAGAGCTCAGAGCCTGGAGCCTGCTTCGGATTCTGTGTCTTCCTCTCACTCTCTGTCCCTTCCTCACTAATGCTCTGTCTCTGTCTCTGTCTTTCTCTCTCAAAATTAAATAAACATTAAAAAATATAATTTATTATGTCGTATATTTATTTTTAATGTTGTTTTTAGTTAGAATCAGGTTACAAAGTTGTGTATATTTTAAGTGGTTTGTCCATAGCTCTCTTCAGCATGCTGTGTTATTTTAATTAATAATTTTGCATAGTACAAAATGTTCAGGAATACATGTATCATAGAAGAAATAGTTATGTACATAATCTAAATTACAGATATATTATTTAATAGTATCCAAACATATTAAGTAAACATCATGATATATTAACAAAGGGAGAAATGGTAGAACTGTGCTAGCAACTTGGGATATAAAGATGAGCAGAGTATCATGACTTCCACTCTAACAGAGAGTGTGTTCCATTATCTGAGAATATATCAATCGCTCAAACAAATAAACATTAAGTTCCAGTGATGAAAATGGTTTTGGAGTTGTGTGAGTTGCAGATATCAGTTTCAAAATTAAGGAGTTATTGATGAGAATGCAAAAGACAAGGAATTATATAGCAAATGGTGTCTTTAAACCATGCACCATCTTCAAACATCATATTTTTTAGGTCATGCCATTTATTTGGATGGCTAGTCAAAAACTGGCTTTCTATTCTGTTAAATTTATGGACTTCCTAATATATAATAATATACAAGTATGGGATATTGTGTCATGTAGTATCTTGGCTTTTGAAACTCTGTCACTTATTTTCATTTTATTTTTGTTGTTTCTTAATTGTATTCTACTTTTGATATGTAATATCAAATATTGCATATCTCTAAAAGCCACTTGAAATCATGTCATCTTTTTAAACAAGGCAGAAAATTTTTAAAAATATTTTTTAAAAGCATTAAAAACTGGGTAATTACTTTATGCCAAAATTGTGAAACTTTTCTGCAGTTTCTCAGGATATTTCTACGCGTTGTTTTCAGTAGAGCCGTGGAATAAATCAAGAACAGAGTGGCCAGGGGAAAAAAAAAATTGTTTTCAAGATAGTCTGCTATACTAATGTCTTAGATTCCTTGCATATACCTCAGCATGAATTTGTATGGTAAAGACAATTTCCCTATGCTTCTGGCTGGTGTTCCCTGGGTTACCCTTAATGAATATACCTTGCCTAACATTTGGAATGGCTCATGTGTGATACTGATAGAGCTTCTCAAGATGCCAGATGTGCCATCTGTGTTAGCCCAGGTTGTGAAAATCCATTTATTTAATTTTGACATGGTCGCTGGTTTGGAGAACTTTCCTATGGGTTTTAATTTAATGCCATTTTGGTCTGCCAGTCTCTGAAAGAACATGGTGGCCTTTCTTTGTTTATAAAATTTATCACATCAAATATCGCTGAATGAAATGCTTTAAAAGAATCAGAATATGTAAAAAACTTTTAGCTGTATACTATCTTTTCTTATCTAGTGACTTATTTTTAAAACCCCATACTTCTAGTACTAGCCAAACTGATTCATGTTTAACTTTTTCATGCGTTTCACTATTTCAGTGATAATGAAGTGAAAATTCACAGTGAAACATTTCTAGGCCCTTTTGATATATAAGAATAAAACCAGACAAAGCTAGCATCTCTGTCTTTTCTCTGTTTCAGTCTCTTTCTCTTTTTCCTTCCAAAACAGAAGTTAACCTACCTCCTTAATTAGGCACGGAGAAAATGTAGTTGCATAGCTTAAAATTGTTCTTGATTTTTATGTGGGAAAAAAAGATAGACAAAAGTATCTCTACCTCATTTTTCCCCCTGAAACCAATGAAAAAGAAAAGAAGTAACGTATTTACAGTTCAAGCCACAGTTTGCAAAGAAGAGCTGCCAAATACATGAAAAGCAGACCCAAAGAAGGGACAATTCAGAGAACACATGTATCTCAATAAATCTTTGGCAGCACAAAGATTTTTTTTTCCCCGAAAGTATGTCTCATGACTCAGTGTTGTCAAATATATTACTTGGAGCCATAACCTAGGAGTAAGTAGCAACTACAGAAATGCCCCTAGGTTTCATGCTTCAATATAGTACAGCAGGGAAAGAGAGACTAAATAACTATAGAGTCAGCAGAAAGTCAACGGGCACAGGGGTGGAGTGGGGAAAGAGTAGGTGGTAACTAGGTTTTGAGCTGCTAATCACAGATAGCTGAAGGGAAATAAATAATTGTTAAGTTATTTCACGGAAACACACACACACACAAATACAAAACTGTAGCTTTCTGACTTTGTGAGTTAAGCTAATTTCCTGCTCACTCAAAACCATGGGTATTATGGGGAATAAACTCATTGGAATGATTGCACAGAAGAGATGATTAAGACTCTATACGAGATTATTAGTACTCCATACATGATTTGAAGATTTCTGTATTTCCCAACTAACTTCTGTGGCCAATCTATATATTATTTGTCAAAAGAAATATCTCCAAAGGTCTTTTATTTTCAAAATTAACAGTCAGAAAGAGACCAACAGGAAGCTCTTGTTGGCTACAGAGTAAAGTAGAAATTTTCATCCACTCACCCGAACCTGGGCAAAATATTGTTTAACTATTTTAGATACATCATTGTGTCAGCAAAAATAGAGAGATATAAGATATAAACCAATAATTACCAGTAATTACATTAAATATAAACAGTGCCAATAATAATTCAAAGACAAAAATTGTCAATTTTAAACCAAGTCATAACAAATTGCAAAAACCACAACATTGGTTTCAGGAATCCTTCATTAAATATTAGGTTAATGAAAGTTTGAAATTTAATGAAGGTTAAAGATTTTTTTGTGTATGCATTAAGGTTTTAAAAAATAAAGATAACACATCTTATATAATTGACTAAACTCTACACCCAAATCTGACAAAATTCATAGTTTCTCAATTACAGATGAAACCTGTTCAAAATTGATTATATGCTTTCACTTAAGAAAACTCAACAAATTTCATAGGATTTAAATAATTCAACTCTTTTTTTTTTTGACTAGAGTCTACTCTAGTACTTTTATCTAAAAATTAAAAAAAAAAATGTATAGCTACAAAATGCCGAAATATGTGGACCTTTATAAACTTCTCAGCAAATGATAGGAAAAAGAATAAATAAAACAGTAAGTATGAAAATATTTGAAAGTGAGTGATAACAAAAGTAACATATTCACACTTGTGGTATAAAGCTATAACTGTACATACAGAGAAATATATAGCCTCACTTGTGTATTAGCTGATAATCCATTATAGAATCAAGAAAAAAAGGAGCACATTGAAACAAATGGAGTTGCATAAAAAGTAATTAAGATAAGTGTATGCTTGAAAACACTGATAAAAATGACAAAGAGGAATGAACAAAAAAATATTGATTTTCTACAAAGACAAATAAAATTGACAGTCATCTGGCAAGAATGATGACAGATCAAGAAAGAAAAAAATAAAAATACATTATTACTACAGATCTTATGAAGGAATTATTATGGATATTAAAATTATTAATCCAGGAAATATTAAAATAGATTAGAATGATGAATCATATAAATGTTCACTTTTAAAAAACAAACATAAGAAAGACAGAATCTGAATATTGCTGTATAGTTTAAAAATTAAACGAGTCTGTTGAGTCTCTGAGAGGCATATGCTAAAGCATTATTAGGTTTTTAAAAAGATGTTGTGAAATAATTATTGGGAAAACATAATAAAGGAAGTGTAAATGATATCATATTGTTTTACTAGTGAATTCTACCAAAATTTAAGAAAAAAATGACAGGAATCTTACACAAACACTTCCAGAAAATAGTAGAGGGAGTATTTTCCAGCTCATTTTGTGACATTCAAACGTGATGAAAACATTACCAAAAAAAAAAAGTAAAAGAAAGAAAAAAATTACAGACCAATTTTTTCATGAAAATATGCATAAAATTCATTAACAAAATGTTAATAGAGGTAATCTAGCAGTAGACTAAAAGTTAATACCTCATGGCCAAGTGAGATTCATTTTAGAAATGTTAGAGTTTACCATTCAGAAATTGGCCTGTTGAATTTTTCATGTTAATTGATTAAAGAGAAAAGTGATATAATTATTTCAATAGATACAGATAAAGCCTTTTATAAAACCCCCATTTAATATCCCATTATGTTAAAATTTTTCACCAAACTAATAAAATAAGAATTTCTCAATATTATAAAGGGCATTTACAAAATGTCCCTGGATGTTCTATAGAAACAACAAAGTACATCAATCACTATTTGCATCATGACCAAACAATAATTTGATTTGTATCACAGAACTAAACATAATAGCTAAAACTATATATTTTGTAAAGGAAAGTAAAAGTGAATATTTAATTGACATAGCAGTAGATAAAGGTTTCTACGACAGGAAGCATTAAGCAATTACCACAAAAATAATAAACTAGACATCATACTTAAAAGGTGGATATCACACCAATAGAGAGGGACACAGAAAAACTTCTGGTCATAAAACAAAACAAAACAAAACAAAACCTTTAAAAATAAGCAAATGGGCAAGATGCCAGGGAAATATTCACAAAACATATGCTTGACAAAGGACAACCTCCCAGGATCTATACAGATCTCTAATTTACATTAAAAATACCAACAGCCTAATAAAAATTGAGTAAACATATAAGTTGATACTTTACAAAGGATGTTACTTTACATAGGATAATGTAAATGTGGAAATGTGTTAATCTCACTAATCATCAGAGAAATGCACTTTAAAAACATGATAAAACACCACTACATAATCCCCAGAATAATTAAAAAGATTAACAATATCATATATTGTCAAGAATGGAGAGCAATTAGAAGTGTCAAACATTTTTCATGGGAGTGTAAAATCATACATTTATTCTAGATAAAGTTCTGCAAAAATTAACACACACCTACCTAATAATACAGTAATTTCAATTCTTATTTGTCAAAGAAAATTAAAATGTATGTCTGCAAAATGACTTGTACACAATATTCATAAAATTTTTGTTTATAATAATAAAACGTAGAACCACATCACGTGTTCACCGATAGCAAAATGGGTAGTTTGATATATTTATGCAATGGAATACTATTCATTAATAAAAAGTTTAAAGTCCTCAAACACACAATATCATTTAGTAATCTCGAACCATATGATGAGTGAAAGGAGACACACAGAGTTCATACTGTTTATTTTATTTATATCAGCTGTAGGAAAGGCAAAACCTATCTGTGGTAAAGAAAATTAGAAGAGTAGTTGCTTGAGGGGGAGTGAAAGTCAGGGCACTGCAAAAGGATATGAGGGAATTTTCTGAAATGTTGATACTGATTTATATTCTGATTGGAATTTGTCACACTCTTGTCAACACTTACTTAGTGGTAAACTTGTGCATTTTCATATACAAATACATTTTACTTCAAAACAATCTGTAAAATATTTAAACTTATTTTAAAAAGTTTATTTATTTTGAGAGTGCGTGCGTGAGACAGAAAGAGAATGCGAAGTGTAGGAGCAGAGAGAGAGAGAGCGAGAGCGAGAGCGAGAGCGAGAGCGAGAGCGAGAGAGAGAGAGAGAGAGAGAAAATCCCAAGCAGATTCCCCACTGTCAGTGCAGAGCCCAGTGTGGGGCTTGAACTCACAAACTGCAAGATCATGACCTGAGCTGAAACCAATAGTCAGGTGCTTAATTGTCCGAGCCACCCAGGTGTCCCAATCTGTAAAATATTTAATTCTACCTTAATGATATGTATGCTGAAATATTTAGGGTTGAAGTTTACTGATCTTCAACTTAGTTTGAAATTCAATACAAATAAGATGAATTGCATGAATAGAGAGATGCAAAGTTATGTAAATTATACACAAATATATTAAAATATTAATTTTATGGTTTATGTGGTACAATATAGGTTTTATGTACAATTCTTCCAATTCTTTGTATATTTGGAAATTTTTCTAATAAAACATTAAAAGCTACTCTGAGACTGAGAACAAATAACGATATATGCCATTATGAGTTTTTTTTTTTTTTCTGGAGGTTGAAACCAGGATAATAAAGGGTATAGAACAACATAATGAATATGATTGGAAGTGTGAAATATGTGTCCTATTATTCATAGACTGCATTATTCATGAAAGAATCTGGTGGGATTTACTGATAAATATAATTATTATATAATTATAATATTATTATAAATTATAAATTTATAAATTATAAATTATAAAAATATAAATGTAAATATATAATATATATAATTTATATAAATATAAAATATATAATATATAATATTATAAATATTATTATAATATTATAAATTACATATTATTTAATAACATATATAATAACATTCTGACCATAAGTCAGAATAAACTACAAAATCCTATTATATTTGCATAAATTACTATAGAAAATGAAGAAGTATATTATAGTAACATAATGAAGGTATGTTTATATACACAAACATCAAATACTGAAGAAAAGTATATTTACTCTAAGTAAATCTGTGGATTCATAGCAATTCCAGTCAAAATCACAGCATGTTTATTGTAAACATTGACAAGCTTATTCTACAATTTATGTGGAAATAGAAAATGCTATGATTTCCTAGAGCAACCTTGAAAAAGAACAAAGCTGGAAGACTTACACTACTAGATTTTAAGAGTTATTTCAAATTTGCAATAATCCAATCTGTTTCATAATGCATAAGTTTTGACCATTTGACCAATAGCCAATGACAGAATAGAACTTTTAGAAACAAACCTTAGATGACAAAGTCATCATTTTAAGGAAATTGGATAAAACAATAGTCTTTTCAATAAAAGACACAGGCTCATACAAGGAAAAAAAAAAACCTGGAAGATGATTAACACCATACACAAAATAATTGAATACTAAATAGACAGTATCTCTAAATGAGAATAGAAATACAATAAAATTCTAGAATAAAACAAAATATTGTCATGGTTTTGGAGATTGCTCAGTGCTGTTAGACAGGACATTACACACTACAAGCAATAAAACCATTGATGTCTGTCTGCACTCATATGAAGAGCTCCTCTTTCTCAAAAGAGACCTTTATGAAGTGAAATTATGTAGGATGAATAAATCTGGTGATCTAATGTAGAGCATGATGACTGTTGTTAATAATACTTTATTGAAGACTGGAAATCTAAGAGAGTAACTTTCTAGTTCTCTCATCACACACAAGGAAATAGTACCTATGTCAGGAGAAGATATGGTAACTAGTTCACAATATATATGTATATCAAATGATCATGTTGTACACCTTAAATACATGCATTTTTATTTAATAAATAAAAGAATTAAAGTTAAGATGCAGGGTGAAAGACATTAATTGGTCATAAATTCAGAAAAATCCTCTTAATTACAATTACATAATTAGCACTTGCAATTTAAAAGAGAGAGAGGAAAAAAAAAGAAAGGAAGAAAGACAGAAAATAACAACCATGGAAACTAATATTAATTTGTGCTCATTTATCACTGATAAACTTGAATGCCTAGTAGAAATGAATTGTTTTCAAGAAAAAACAAAATATCATACTATAAAAATAAAAATTTGGGTTCTTATCTCAGAAAATTTTGAAAGGGAAATTATTATGTCATAAGTTGAGAAAATTTATGGCAGGGACTATGGTTAGTTATTTTTTGTACCTTCTGGAGTTTTTAATGATGTGTTTCATATGTAATCAGCACTTATTAAAAACAAGACACTTTAAAAATAGGAATGAAATGATGAATACATTTCACATGATCCCTCCTTCTGTGAAGCTTATGCTATAGTGGATTAACAGAATAATAATTAACCCATCACCTTTAAATCTAATTAATTAATTAAATTAATTAATCATATATCAAATTAATACATGCATATGAACAAAATTAAATAGTACAGACAAGATGAATATGAATACTATCCTTCTCCCTTCCATCTGTCAATGGGATTTACTTTTAGCTCTTAATGTCTTATATTTGGTGGTGAGTGGTAGTAAATGCAATATTTTCCCTAATTTTGCAAAAATTATCAATTAGCACTCTTTTAAAATTTTTTTTCCTGTTTCCTCTGAAGTAATATTTTGGCAACTGTTTAACCTAATCTTTAAGCTTTTGCAAAAATTTGGTGGTCACTGTTTGGCCTTTATATTAAAAATTAATGCAACATAAAAGCTGACCGTGAACTATTTCTGTGGGTTAGGTTTCTTGACTGGTAGTCTTCATTTGAGAGTAAATGAAAAGGAAGCTGATATGTGCATGTGTAACTCAAAGTAGCAAATATAGATATTTTGGTCTAGCACATCAAGACCACATTAGAAGCCCTAGTTCTCCTGGAAAATCTGATTTTTTTTGAGGGGAGTAGTTTTGGGGAGTTGATACTTGTTGCTGATTAAGACTGATGGTTAAGTTTGTGTGGGTAATGAGCAGTGTCAATTCTTCCATTTGCAAACCTTGATTCAATGTCTATTCTTTGAGTTCCATTAGTTCACTTCAACCATCCAACTCATTTAACTTTTCTGAGTCAAGATCCATTCATGGGGAAAAATAAAATCATTTAGAGCTTTTCTGGATAGATTTTTTTTTATTTCTAAGTTATGATCTCTTCTCCCTCTTTATAGTCATGGTTTCCTCAAAACTTTCTTTTAATTACCACACCTCCATTCTCTTTCTAGATGTCTCCACTATTTTTTTCTGTTAATAAGGAAAACAAATGTCCTCAGTAGATAAATCGTATTCAGTTGTCTTTCTGGCTGTGTGCTTAATTTATATAGTAGTGATTTTTATTCATTTCTACCATTTTAGTTAAATTTCATATGAGAGAAGAGACAGTATATATACTGTTTTGAATCAGACACATTCGTGTTATATTTATTGACATAGATTACTTTTGATTTTTCATTATTTTGTAAGGAATGAGTAATTTATAATAAAATTACTACAGCTGAGAAAACAAAGTTTTAACTTCTATATGCAAAATTTCTCAAATCATGTAACACAAAATAGTCTATAACGGGAACAGTCTGGGAATCTTGTATCATTATATAATGCCAATTCCTGGCCCTTTGCTTAATAGATAGCAGGCACTCAATAAATACTTACTGGATAAATAAAAATATATGGAAGCATTATTCTGAGACATGGTTTTAGAAATCATTTATGTCACAATGCAGTCTCTTTCCTTAATTAAATCTTATGTAGTCTGAGAAGTCTGGAGTTGTTTAACAGAGGTAATTCTAGTAATGTACCTAAATAAGGTAGAAGCCTTAAGGTCAAAACGTGCGTTTTCATTTTTTAAAATTCTTCCATCAACTCTAAATACAGAGAAACTGACACAACAAAGTTTTACAGAAGATATTTCCAATGAAGAAAAGCTGTGTAATTATGCAAAGAGATTTTCCACTAAATGGAATCAGGAGAAGCTTAAAATTAAACTTTCCATTAAATAAGAGCAATGTAACTGAAGACATGGTTTTAAAAATCCATTAAGTCACTTTGGAAAAAGTCAGTAAACACAACTTCTGGAGACTAGCAAACTCCATTTGGCAATCAATACCATTAGTGATAGCATTTCCATTAAATTACATACATTCATACCCTATTTACATGCCTTCTTACAAAACACAATTTACACAAAGTTGTTTTGCTTTATTTCTCAGCATATGCTTGAAAGGATTTACAATGAAAATGAATACTCTTTTTTTAATAGCAATTTACATTGGAAGACGTCATTTATGTCAGCACCACTTAAACACAACTTATTTTTCTATTGTTTCATCAAAGTGAGGTTCATTAAAGTAATGTTGCTATATTAGGATTAAAAATAAAAACATCAGAGGGGCGCCTGGGTGGCTCAGTCGGTTAAGCGTGCGACTGTAGCTCAGGTCATGATCTCGCGGTCCGTGAGTTCCAGCCCCGCGTCGGGCTCTGTGCTGACAGCTCAGAGCCTGGAGCCTGTTTCAGATTCTGTGTATCCCTCTCTCCGACCCTCCCCCGTTCATACTCTGTCTCTCTCTGTCTCAAAAATAAATAAACGTTAAAAAAAATTTAAAAATAAAAAAAATAAATATATAAAACATCAGAAAGAAAATAATGGGAAAGTGGTTTGTCAACAAATTTCATACTATTCTTAATTATAGAAATGGTAAGATATGCAATTAATGTATTCCTATTTTTTCCCTTTTTTAATGGTGAGATAAATTGATGATTCATATGTTATAGGAAGTTAACATGCCATATATATCATTTCAAATCAGGTCATATGGGTTATGGACAGTTTTTTTTTTTTCCATAAAGCAGAATCCGATTGTCGTGGCAATACATTTTCTCCAGAGCTTTTGTGTAAATGATTTGTCAACTCAAAGTTAGATGACCCTCAATAATATCAATAACATTTACACTTCTCTTAATTTGATCATAAAATACCGTAAGGTATTTTAAATTCTTGTCACCAGTAGTTGCCTGTGATCTGAGAGAAATATCTCCAATATACATGGAATGTATGTTGCTTACTGTAAAACTTATTTTCACATGGTTAAAGTATAAAAACTGTACTTCACAGTCATTTTCTGCAAGTGTAAATGTACTTTCCAAAGTTCCATATCTCACACTGAAATGTCACTTCCTCATGATCTAAAAAATAGTCCACTCTGCTGGCTTTGCAAAAGATAAGATGTTAATGGTTGGGGCTTCAAAATAGAGTTTTGAAAGTTTATTAAGGCCAATGTATGGTGACTTATTTCCATTCATGACCTTAGCAGTATATGGATATTAGCTGTTAAAACAGTCATTATATTTAGATCTAGATCACTGTTTTTCCTGCAGTAATATACCACAGGCAAGGAAAATCAATCACAAATGGTAATCATTAGCTCTTACATAGGAATTCACTGTGACATTAAACTATGGCTGATTGTAATTAAATAATTCATGGATGGGGAAAAAAGTGCATGAGAATGAAACAATTATCCTACCGTTTAATGAAAGTTTCTTATTTCTTCCTATTTTCAGTTAAAGTGCACATTTATTCTACAACATCAGTAAATAATGCATATCTAATTTAAGAACAAAGTCACTGTCTGTGCTTCTGAAGTCCTTTGAAATAATAGTCATATTATTCATGTAACAACACTTTTGTAATGTTCTAATGAGAGACAATTTCTATCTTATATGGTATTGGACAACACATAAGAATAAAAAGTGTATATGTTAGAAGGTTATTTTCCATTTGATGAAATCATGATATGTTCAACCTATACTTTTGCATAGTTTTTATTAATAGTCATGGAAACTACATTCTTCATTGTTGTACATACAATTCCTTTTTATGTTTTGCTTTTAGTTCAAATATTAGTACTGAATTAAATAATTGGCTCATTGATTAATAATGAACCAGGATACTTGATTTCTTTTTTTTTTTTTTTTTTTTAGTGTTTATTTTGAGGGAGGGAGGGGCAGAGAGAAGGGAAGAGAGGGAGAATCCCAAGCAGGCTCCGTGCTGTCAGCACAGAGCCTGACATTGTGCTCGATTTCACAAACTGTGAGATCAGGTCATGATCATGACCTGAGCCGAAATCAAGAGTTGGATGCTTAACTGACTGAGACACCCAGGTGCTCCTGACACTTGATTTCTTATACTACATGATCCACTTACACCACTCGCCATTTATTCTTTAAAGAGTAGAAGAGTGAAAGAATTGGCTTACCCATACATGTCACTACACTAGAGATGTAAATACAGACAGTATTACTCATCACCATTTTACCTCAGAGCATAATCTTCTGACAAAGACTCAGTGATTTTTCTAGTGTAAATTTACCCTTCATAGGGTTTTGGTTATTTTTATTTTGTCCAAGAAAAGCAATGAAATACTGAGATCTTTTATATGTTGAGCCAAAGATAAGAAATACACATGTATGTGGTATGAAGTTTATACATTATTAGGTCTCTGCCTTCATTAACAATGCTATATCAGCCATATGGAGAGTGGAATTTAAATACCAGATGATACATACTTAATGTAATTATATATTACTGTTAATAAAAGGGAAAACACTGTGAGTTGAGGTAATCTAGGAAGGCCTCCTGGAGAGTATAGATGAACACTGGAAAAACAAAAAGAATGGCTACCATTTATGAACATTAATATATAATTTATTTTTAGAACAACTACATAATTTGATATCATTGTCATTATTTAAAGATGGAGAAAACGAGGCATAGAGAAGTTAAGTAAGTTGTCCAAAATTACATAGATAGTGTTTGTCTTGGAATAGGCTGCTAAAAACGACCATAGACAGGTAGTTTATAAACACTAGAAATTTATTTCTCAGTTTTGTATATTGGGAAGTTCAAGATCAAGGTACCAACAGATTTAGTGTCTGAAGGGCCTGCTTCCTGGTTCATAGAGAGCAGTATTCTTGCGCCATAATATAGAGAAAGGAGTGAGGAAACTCTCTGAGGTTTCCCTTCAAGAGCACTAATCTCATTAATTAGGGCTCCACCCTGATGACCTAATCACCTCCCCCAAAGACCCAACTGCTAATACCATCACATGGGGAGTAGGGCTGCAACATATGAATTTGGCAGGGATGGGGGTGGGGGCACAAACATTTAGTCTATAACAATGTTGAACTTGGAATATTAATCCCAGGCACTATAGTTCTAACCTATACTGCCCCTCAAACATGTAGAGTTTGAGTAAGCACAGTTCATAGCTCACAATCATTTCAATACTGAATGGTATACTCCAGGAGTAAGAGTTATTCATGATCCTTCCCAGGATAGTTTTTCCTTATGTGTGTCTAGGATGTTTGTGTGTGTGTGTGTGTGTGTGTGTGTTTGGTTAAAAATTATTCCTAAAACTTAGGTTATTCCTATAACTTAGGTTATAATTCCCTTTTACAAATTTTAATAAAACCTTTTGTTGAGGCTTATATTATTTAATATAAAACAGTACACAAATTATTTCTCTCATTGTAGAAATAAATTTTATATTTTGAAAAAGTCTTGATTACATTTATGAAATTGTAAGCTTGTTATATTTTATTCAAGATGAATGAAATTTCTTGAAAATAATATATAAAAAATAATGGAATTTGCAATGAGAATAATTTTGATACAGGAAAATAATTTCAATCCAAACTGGGCTCCTTATTCTAATACAAAATAATATTTTTAAAATATTCTAAAAGAACAATCCTATTATTAGTGCAGAACTTCAAAATATTCTTGTCTATGACTAAAACATTTAAAATATCTTAATATCAAACTTCATAAAATAGGGAAGTATAAATTATCAATACAGAAACATTTGTACTAGTTAGGTAATAAATATCTTTAAGCGAAATTAAATTCACTTCTCATCCATACCCATTATTTTTATTATTCCATCTGTCAAATATTTCCTGGCAAATAATTTTTAAAGAATAGTAGAATAAATGAAAATACCTACATATAATTTAAAGATTAAGATGAGATATGTGGTAGAATTGCATTTCTCATTTCAGGCTCTGCATCTTACAAAAGAGAAGGCAGAAAGAGCATTTGGGATTTCTAAAAATGAGTACTATATCCTGATTTTTAGACTGAAGTTGGAGTATATATGTTAGTCTATCAATTTCATTGCAGAAAACAGAAATGTTCAAGAAAGATTAAGCAGAAAAAGAATTAGTACTTGGATTTGCATGCTATGACATTTTTTGGAGAGCTGGTAGAGGATAATTTATATGCTTATTACTTGACTTTTAAATCTAACCTGTAGTGCACTGCAGAGGTGAGACACAAAATGACATCCATTTTTTAGTTAATTTTGGCCAATGTTATTGACCAAAAACTCTGAATGATCCAACCAATAGATATTTATTTTACATCTATGAAATAAGATATTTTCCAAAGTGATCAAAAGGTACAATGATGATGATGACTGGTGATGAAGATAGCAAATACTTAGAAAGTGATTGCTATGTCACAGGTGTCATTCTTTCTTTGTTTTAGAGAGAGGGTGAGAGAGAGCACATGAGTGGGGAATAGGGTCAGAGAGAGAAAGAAAGAGAAAGAGAATCTCAATCAGGCTCCATGCCCAGAGTGGGCTCGATGTCACAACCCTGGGATCATGACCTGAGCTGAAATCAAGAGTCAGATCCTCGACCCACTGAGCCACCCAGGTACCATTCTCTATATGAAACATTTCGTCTAATCCTCACATCAATCCTGTAAAGCAGGGAGACTAGTAGTCTTATTTTATAGAAAGACAGTTGAAACAAAGAAATTAACGCAGTTGCCCACTATCACAGGCTAATCAGTGGTGTTAAGTTTTGATTTGAGCTCAAGCAGTTCATGCTTTTAACTACTGTTTTCTACTAGATTCTAGGGAAAAAGATAAGACAAAAAAACATCAATTAAATAAAAAATACAGAAGTTATTTAATTCTTAAGAGACAGAAACTATAGGTCTTACTAATGATCATGTCAGATAATATTTGGGCATATGTCACTTTATCTCCTGGGGGCAATGTGTGATAAATAAAACTCCAGTGACAGATTTAGGCATAGCAGTTTCCTGCCTTTGAAGAGGCATGACTGAAATTTGAACAGATGCTTTCTTCCATTCAAATTTCATTGCCCAGAAGTTATTTCATACCAACAACTACCTTAAAGACATGTGGCAAATGAAGTCTTTATTCTGGGAGACCATGTACCTAGTATAAAACATATTTTGCTTGAAATATAGGAAATGCCTGTGGTATGATATTATTGATATCCACCATACCATCTGAATATACAGTTGACCAACCATCAAATTCTGTATTTATAAAAAAGAAGACTTTTTTAAAAATCAAATCTAATTCTTAAAATAAGAGAAATTATTTGATATATGTACTATAGTTGACTTAATTTGTTTATTAAAATTTGATCTTTCTAAACTGACCAGTCATTGTGGCCGTTAGAATGAATATACAAGAACAAACTTCAGTAGGATTTATTGGCATTTATAATTTTTACTTGAAGAAACTGACCACAGTGATGCTGAATACTTCTCCAACTTCAACTTCACATAGGTAATAAGGAACTGTAAAATTATGTTTAGATCTGAATGACTCCAGCATTTTGCCATTAAACACTACTCCTCTCAATAACAGGGAAATAATAACGACATAAATGAGAAATTGCTTTGAGGGACTCATGGATAAATTTGTTAGGCTATAAAAAAAACCTTCATGGAGATTTTCTGTGTTCAAAAAATATTACAAAACTACAATAATTGAAACAGTATGATGCTAGTATAAGACGTCATTTAGACTAATGGAATAGAATACCAAAAATAAACCCACCATAAAGTGTCAACTGATCTTCAACAAAGATTTCCAAGAATATATAATGGGGAAATGATAGTCTCTTAAACAAATGGTGCTGGAAAAACTGGATAGCTATACGCAAAAAGGATGAAACTAGATTATCTTAACACCATACACCAAAATCAATTTAAAATGGATTCCTAGAGGATAACATTGGGAAAACATTTCTTGGCATTGGCCTTGGTAATGATTTTGTGAATGTGACGCCAAAAGCACAAGCAAGAAAAAGCAAAAATAGACAAAAATTGACTGCATCAAACTAAAAGTCTCTGTAAAGCAAAGAAAATAACCCAAAGAATATAAAGGCAGCTTCTACAGTGGGAAGAAAATATTTGCAAACAATAAACCTTATATATGTGTACAAATATATAAAGAACTTCTACAACTCAATAGCAAAAAGCAAAGAAACAAACAAAAATCATAGGATGGACTAAGGGCTTGAATGGAAATTTCTCCAAAGACATACAAATGGCCATTATGTATATGAAAAGGTGCTCAACATCACTAATCATCAAATTCAAAATCAAAACCATATGAGACACACCTTTAATCAAACCATAATGAGCTATCACCTCACACCAGTTAGGATGGTTATAAAAGAAAAGACAAAAATGTTGAGGATGTGGAGAAATTGGAATACTTGTACACTGTTAGTGGGAATGTAAAATGGTCCAGCTGCTATGGACAACAGTATGGGAAATCCTCAAAAAATCAAAAATAGAACTACCATATGATCTAGCATTCCCACTTCTGGGGGAATCTCCAAAAGAATTTAAATTAGATCTTGAGCTATGTGCACTCCATGTTCATTGCAGCATTATTCACAATAGACAGGATATGGAGAAAACCTATCTGATGAATGGATAAAAATGTGATACATAAATAAAATAGAACATTATTTATCCTTTACAAAGAAGAAATCCCTGTCATTTGCAACAACATGGATGAACCTAGAAGACATTATGTTAACTGAAAAAAAGCCACTCACAAAAGGACAAATACCTCATGATTCCAACCATATGACTTATCTGAAATAAGTCAAATTTATAGAAACATAGAGTAAAAGGGTGGTTTCCACTTGGGGGAGGGAAATTGGAAGATTTTCAGTGGGTTCGTGTTCAATGGGTATAAAGGTTCAGTTATGCAAGATGAACAAGTTCTAGGATCTATGGTAAAACAGTGCCTGTAGCTGACAATTCAATATTGTACACTTAAAAGATTTTTAAGAGGGTAGAGCTCATGATAAGTGTTCTTACCAAACACAAAATAGAAGCAAAAGTGAGTAAATAAAGGGGAGTAAGAGAAAAATCTTGGAGGTGATAGGTATGTTTATTACCTTGTTTGTAGTTATGGTTTCATGGATATACACATATCTCCAAACTCATCAAATTGAATACATAAAATATGTCCAGTTTCTTTTTGTGTATGAACTATAGCTCATTTACTGAGGTAAATGGATGCAGAGAGGTTACTTCGAAAAACAGGAAGAAATCTTATATTATAAAATAGATAATATAACCACATCTGTGGCACTTCCTTAATATAGAATTTATTGTGGCTACTCTAACAAAGAACTAAATCAGACTTCTCAGCATACCAGTCAATATCTTCATCCAATCAGTCTTATTTTACTACTACTATTAATTCAAACTTAATTTATCCAGTCATATGTTAGTTTTCCACTTCATTAGGAATATTTTATTTCTTCCTTGTTATATATATTAAGCTCACATTTTTCACATTTATAATTGCTACACATATGGATCCTTTCTTTTCTGTTATTGTAGGTTAGGAATCATAATATATTAATCTCTGACAATTTGACAAAATGCCTCTTATAGAGTAGACATCCATTAATCATTTATAAAAAATTATAAGATCTGGGAAGTCTGGGTGGCTCAGTTGGTTAAGCATCTGACTTCAGCTCAGGTCACAATCTCACTGTTTCTGAGTTGAAGCCCTGCCGTGGGCTCTGTGCTGACAGCTCAGAGCCTGGACCCTGCTTCAGACTCTGGGTCTCTCTGTCTCTCTGTCCCTCCCCTCTCTCTCAAAAGTAAACATTAAAAAATATATATATATTTTTTTAAAATTACAAGACTGATTTATTCCACTCCCCATGAATTTGAATATCATATTAGCCTCCTCTTTGTGTAGAATGTTCTTCAAATTTATGTTCATTGTCTTAATTACATACAGGGCCTTAGAATTTACCATGATGTCAGAGATTGTAGCAGCTAGGCTTCAGAGTAGCTACTGCAGAAATTGACAGACACTAGTATCTAAAAGAAGTTGACAGCCTTGTCTAAAACTTATTGATTATGTGTCTGTAATAGTTAACTGGCTACCCAAAACTACCAGTGTTATTGTAAAGTATGATTTTGTAAGCAAACAATCCAAAAAGGACTTTCTAGAAGAACTTAAAAAAAATCTAGTGGTTTTTAGTTTTTAGTCTCAGACCTGTAAGAGTCTTTAGTTTTTAGTATCAGACCTAGGCACATATGATGCTCAATACTGGTTGTTTAAAGATTGGTTGTCTCATTTTATAATTCTTGAATTATTCAGTGCTGTCATATCTCCTACTAAATTATAACTATTTTAGTAACACAGTTTATATTTTTTCTTTATGCATGTTTTTCTATAGAACTAATAAATTTATTTTGACCGCATAGCCTATAGATATAAGCAAATAATGTTTTCTGAAAAAATTTTAACCAGAAGTCCCTGTTTATACAAAGCACAAATAGATATTACCAGTTACATGAAAAATCAACTGAATGAAAGGAGGTAATTTTTTTTTATTTTTTATTCATTTTTTAGAGACAGAGACAGTGCAAGTGGAGGAGGGGCAGAGAGAGGGAATGAGAGAGAATCCCAAGCAGGCTCTGCACTGTCAGCACAGAGCCCAATGTGGGGCTCAAACTCATAAAACCATGAGATCATGACCTGTGCTGAAACCAAGAGTAGGATGCTTAACTGATTGAGCCACGCAGGTGCCCTGAAAGGAGGTAAATATATTTAAAAATTGATTCCCCCGTAATTCAACAAGACTGATTACAAAGTGGGGAGCAGTTTCAGATACTATCTACTGTTCTAAGCATGTAATTCATTTCACTTCAAAGTAAGGAAAGGCATAGTGATAGCAGAGGGCTTGGTGTCTGTAAGTACAAAAACTTCCACTGCTGATTAATCCATGTAAATTAGTCTCTGTTCCAAAAATTGTAGCTTATTATTCTTACTCTATTTTACTATTTGGCAGATGGCTTTAGAAATCTTTTTCCATTCTCAATAGTAAATAAGACTTGACTCTACATTATGTTCTGTATATTGGTTCCTAACTAATTTATGAAAAATCCTTGGCTTAATACTTTATTAATTTCATATGCCAATGTGGGTTGGCCTTGACTATCAAGTGTCATTTTTATTTCTTTTTTTTTTCATAATAAAGAGACTTCCAGATAATGGCACTATCATGAAACAGGTACTTATGTCAATCAGGCCATCCAAAAGGTCCTTGATAATAGAATTCCTATCGTTAGCTCTAATAAATTTAATAGAAGCATATGACTTCTAAATAAAAATAGTATAACATGCTATTAAGAAATTGTTTTAAAAAAAAAAAAAAACGTCTAGGGACACCTGGGTGGCTCAGTCGGTTAAGCTGCCGACCTCAGCTCAGATCAGGATCTCATGGTTTATGTGTTCAAGTCCTGTGCTGGGCCCTGTGCTGACAACTCAGAGCCTGGAGCCTGCCTCAGATTCTGTCTCCTTCTCTCTCTGTCCTTCCCCACTCACTCTCTGTCTCTCAAAACTGAATAAAAGTTTAAAAAATTAAAAAAAAAAGCATACAATTAACTGAGGAATATGCCATGCATAGAAAACAATTTAATGATTCAATATTATGATGATGACAGTTCTTTCCCAATTGATTTGTAGTTTCAATGTAATTACGACGAAAATTTCAACAGGTCTCATGGAAATTGACAGAATGTATCTAGATTCATATGGACATGCAAAGGTCTAATAATAGCCAAGACATTGCTAAAGAAGAATTGTGAAGTGAAAGGATTTGCTGTATAGATGACACAAAATATTATAAATCTATGTTAAATTAGGATAATATAGTATTACCACAAGAATATTCAAACATTTCAACAAACCATGCATACATAACATTGATTTATGACAGAAGTGTCACTACAGAGCACCAGGGGAAAGAAGGTACTTTCAATAAATGATGCTGAGTCATTTGGGTATGCATAAGGGAAATTAACACCATACATACACAGACGGACATAGTAGAATTTGTGCATTTAAATATAGAAAGCAAAATTATAAAGATTCTAGACATAAATGTAAGAAATATTCCTGACCTCAGGATCAGGAAAGATTTCTTAAAGAGGACACAGAAAAAAAAATTAACTTACAGGAAAAGATTGATAAAATTTACTACTTCAAGAAGACATTGTTAAGAAATAGAAACGAGAGCTTGAATGTAGAAGTTATTTGAAAAACTTATTTTACAACATTTCACCAAAAACATATCTAAGTGGCAACTAAACATGAAAATTTGCTCATCATCATTACTCATCATGAAAAGGTATATTAGAAACACAATCACATGTCTATAGCTCCACAAGAATAGAAAATTGTAAAGACTAAAAATACCAGTGATGGTGTCAATGTGGAACAACAGGCAGTTTTATACACTGCTAATGGGGGGGGGAATAAATTGGTATATTCTCTCCAGAAAAGTGTTTGGCATTTTCTATTATGCTGAACATAGTCACAGTGTAAAACAAGAAATCCCACCAGTAAGTGTATACTAACAGAAATGCATACACATGTAAAACCAAAACACATGCAGAATATTCACACCCGAATTACTTTAGTAGCTAAAAATGCTAACCATCCAGGTATACATACCAGAAGAACGGGAAAATAAATAAAGGAATGTTTATAAAATGTTGTTATTCTGCAGCAATGAAAATGAATTCATTGTAGCTATATGCAACGCCATAGAGTACTATTATAATCATAATATTGAGAGAAAGAAGACAGACACTAAAGAACACATTTTGAATGATTCCAATGATATTAATTCCAGAAACAAGCAAATTATCATATTAGCAGTCAGGATAGCAATTCACTTTGAGGAGAAATTAGGTTATTGACTAGGAGGTGGCACAAATGAAGCTTATAGAATGAGGTCAATAGTGTGTATTTTTGGCCTGGTTTTGGTTATAAAGCTATTTACTTTGTGATGACTCATTGAGCTGTACATTTATGATATGCATACTGTTTTCAAGGTGATAAACACTATAAGAACATGGTAAAAATACTAAATAAGCATGTAAACATGGTCATATTCACTGATTTTCCTCTAAAATTATGATCCTTCACTTTAAGCAGAGCATGAATTCTATCAGGCAGTTATATTTGATTAGGAGGACAAATAAATCCTTTTCTTTCTTGGGTTTTGCATTTTCAATTGTCTTAATCT
This sequence comes from Lynx canadensis, assembly GCF_007474595.2. NCBI lineage: Eukaryota > Metazoa > Chordata > Mammalia > Carnivora > Felidae > Lynx > Lynx canadensis. The sequence goes on from NC_044306.2 coordinate 98,910,864, forward strand.
TAGTAAATTAGAAAAGAATATATTTTGATGAAAATAACAGAGTTTAGTATGAAACATCAACTTGGGAGAAAATGTTTAGAATCCTTCATGTGGGGTTTGGAATAGAATTTCATCCAGAGATAAATTAAATTAATGTCATTGCTATAGTATAACAAACATCCTAGCTTCATTTCTAAGTTTCTGTGGGTGAAATTCTTGGGAACATAGACTAAACTCCTTTTAATGGAAAATGTGAGTTCCTTTCTTCCTCCTCTTTCCTCCTCATTCTGTTCATCCCAGGGTGGGTACCAGAGTGCTCTTTCATCCACAGCTTAATTTGTAACAATCGAGTAGTATATTAACATTTCTGGAGCACTCTAAGCCTTCCCTTGAAGCTGATCAAGCTTTCTGGGTCCTCTTTGGATTGACTGCCGCATATTTCTTCTTGAATGTTAAATCCGGTTCTTCCATTTCATAGAGGTCAGCTTTTTCACTTTTTTTTTTTTTTTTTTTTTTTTTTAGTTGTTTGTGACAACGGCTGTTTCCCTGAGAGACTTTCTTAACTGTATATAATCAGCACCCTTTCCTCTGGGTAGATACCGGTATCTTCATCTTAAAAAGCTATCTACAAAAGCAAACACAATATAGTGTTAGGTTTTAAAAACGTAAAGTGCTGGCTAAATTCAATGTAGTATTCTTTGTTGGATCCTGGAACAACAAGAAGACATTAGTGGAAAAGTTAGTGAAATCCAAGTGAAGTCTGTAGATCAGTTAACAGTACTGCATCATGTTAATATGTTACTTTCAACAAATGTTCCATGGTTAGATAAGATCCTAACAAGAGAGGAAGGTAGATGAAGGGTCTACAAAACAGATACTCTATCCTATCTTTTGAACTGTTTGTAAACCTAAATCAGTTCCAAAACAGAGTTTAAGGCGGGGTGGGGGAAGGTGTTGGAAATCAAACTATCTGTACCTTGTAATAGCAATTTTAAGAAAAGAATAAACATAAATAAAATTAAATTGGAAAGAAACATGTTACCAGATGAAGTAGAATGATTTCTGTGTTTGTTTATTTTTTCTATATTTTCCTTATGTTCTACAAGGAGCATGTAGCATTTGCTAAATAAAAATATAAACAGTAACATGTGCAAATGCATAAAAACATATATCCAAAACTTCACATAACTTACTAGACAAATCTTAGAATTAATATTTCTGAGATGAGAAGTTGTTTTCAAAGCAGAGATAATTGGCACAATGTTCTTCAGCCATACCACCCATTCAGTTCACTTCCTTCAGTCTCTTGCTGTATCTTTCTCAAGCAAGTGTTCTCATGAGTGCTAAACATTCAATTTGAACAATACTCAAGTACCTGAAATTGGAATATCAGTGGCAAACAAATGAAAAAAGTAGTATTTTTTTAAATAGAAACAGCTCTGATTCTTAAATCAAGGATGTAACCAAAAACTTAACATTGAAGTCTCATATCAATGTATTAATATTTGCCATTTTCTAAAGATTACTTCCTGAAATTGGAATATAGTTACATCCTGCTTTCTTTACCAGATTTATAAGTTTCATAAATTATTTAATAGCATTAGGAAAAAAGCTTTATCTTTCTTATCAGTCAAGGAATGAACTATATTAATATTTCAATTTAAATATTTAATTATGGAAGATGACAAAATTGATTATGACTGGAGTTTCTATAAAATATCTCATATTGGAGATTCATTATTACCAAGAACATATAAGAATTTGTCTGCTCCTGTATCCCTTGGATAAATTCCTAGCAGTGCTATTGCTGGGTCATAGGGTAGGTCTATTTTTAATTTTCTGAGGAACCTCCACACTGCTTTCCAGAGCGGCTGCACCAATTTGCATTCCCACCAACAGTGCAAGAGGGTTCCCGTTTCTCCACGTCCTCTCCAGCATCTATAGTCTCCTGATTTGTTCATTTTGGCCACTCTGACTGGCGTGAGGTGATACCTGAGTGTGGTTTTGATTTGTATTTCCCTGATAAGGAGCGACGCTGAACATCTTTTCATGTGCCTGTTGGCCATCCGGATGTCTTCTTTAGAGAAGTGTCTATTCATGGTTTCTGCCCATTTCTTCACTGGGTTATTTGTTTTTCGGGTGTGGAGTTTGGTGAGCTCTTTATAGATTTTAGATACTAGCCCTTTGTCCGATATGTCATTTGCAAATATCTTTTCCCATTCCGTTGGTTGCCTTTTAGTTTTGTTGGTTGTTTCCTTTGCTGTGCAGAAGCTTTTTATCTTCATAAGGTCCCAGTAATTCACTTTTGCTTTTAATTCCCTTGCCTTTGGGGATGTGTCGAGTAAGAGATTGCTACGGCTGAGGTCAGAGAGGTCTTTTCCTGCTTTCTCCTCTAAGGTTTTGATGGTTTCCTGTCTCACATTTAGGTCCTTTATCCATTTTGAGTTTATTTTTGTAAATGGTGTGAGAAAGTGGTCTTGTACCCCAATGTTCATAGCAGCACTCTCAACAATAGCCAAATTATGGAAAGAGCCTAAATGTCCATCAACTGATGAATGGATAAAGAAATTGTGGTATATATACACAATGGAGTACTATGTGGCAATGAGAAAAAATGAAATATGGCCTTTTGTAGCAACGTGGATGGAACTGGAGAGTGTAATGCTAAGTGAAATAAGCCATACAGAGAAAGACAGATACCATATGGTTTCACTCTTATGTGGATCCTGAGAAACTTAACAGGAACCCATGGGGGAGGGGAAGAAAAAAAAAAAAGAGGTTAGAGTGGGAGAGAGCCAAAGCATAAGAGACTGTTAAAAACTGAGAACAAACTGAGGGTTGATGGGGGGTGGGAGGGAGGGGAGGGTGGGTGATGGGTATTGAGGAGGGCACCTTTTGGGATGAGCACTGGGTGTTGTATGGAAACCAATTTGTCAATAAATTTCATATATATTAAAAAAAAACAAAAAAAAAACAAAAAAAAATATATGGTATATTGATTCTTCAGTTATCAAAAAAAAAAAAAGAATTTGTCTGCAAATACAAACACATATATGTCTTTAATAAGTAGATTTTTGAAATTAAATTTCAATGATGTCAGAAATTCTGCTGAGAAAAATGTGCATTTATTATTCTTCAAAAAAAGATTATTATAGGTGTGCTCGTGTGGCTCAGCCAGTTAAGTGTCCAACTTTTGGTTTCAGCTCAAGTCATGATCTCATGGTTTGTGAGTTTGAGCCCCGCATCAGGCTCTGTGCTGACAGCCTGGAGCCTGCTTGGGATTCTCTTTCCCTCTCTCTCTGCCCTTCCCCAATATTCTCTCTCTCTCTCTCTCTCTCTCTCTCCTCTCTCAAAATAAATAAATAAACTTAAAAAATGATTATTAGAAAAGAGCTAAAGACACTACTTTCTTATGTCTATGACTCTGGAGTCTAACAAGGAGAAACACAGTGAACTTTTTCTTTTTTTTAATTCCGATTTGTTTAATGGAAAATAACCTAAGGAAATTATTTTCTATGTTATAAGAAATCATTTATTATTGAAGAGAGTGTTCTCTGGCTCAGGCCATTTAACTTGGACTTAAATGTTACTTCACTTTGCACTTTCTAAATAATTATTTTTTCTTTTTGAAGAATGACATTAAGGATTCAGTTGTATTTACTTTTTGTTTCCAGACACATTAGCGATTTGTTCATCAATTAAACACATTTACAGAAAACACAGTGGTACTTATTTTTTTTCCATTTTATTTTGTTTCATATCCACACTGATCTACAGGCTTTTGTTTCAACATTTCTAGCTATAGTTTTCCAAAGATAGGTTTCTCTTAAGCTATGTAAATGAAGAAATTCAAACTTTGTTTTATAAATTAGATTAGGAAAGAAGAAACAACTAGAACCTAATTTACTGTTTGTTTTAATAACTATCATAAAACATGAGTATATATTTCTTTGAAGTAGATTGTGTAGAGTGACATTAAATATTTTACCATGAAAGCAATGTAACCACATATTGACCTCATTCTTTGGCTATGTTCATAGCTATGTCTACATATCTCCAAAACACTTTGTTTGATTTCTTTCACTGATTTATGGTTTTAAACAGCCCCATTGTTTCAGAGTAGTAGAGAAACTTACTCCACAGTTACTGTAAACATCCTTTTGGCAAAGACTAAATTGTTGCATATGGTTGTAGGTGGTAATGTCTAATAAAATAATTCATCTTACCAGCAGAAACTTTTGATCAAATCTTTTACTTGGAATGATCTGCTATGCTTTACTAAAGGAAATGTCATGTCAAATATTCCTTTGCTACCATTTATAGAGAGCTAAGAAGGCTACTTGAGTACCTAATATTTAACCTGGAATTTTCTATTCAGACTTCTCCGAATTCTCCATGTTACTCTGTATAATACTCCTAATTGTAAGACAAATATTCATGAATTAAATAAAATAATAAGTGTAAGTACACAAAATTAAACAAAAATTTCATTTTTATAATAATACAGTATTATTTTATAATAAACCTATTGGATCAAGTAGAAGAAAGTTAAAGTAAAACCTAAGAGCATAGTGAACTTGGTTTTATAAGAGATTGATGTAAATCTCATGAAGTACATGGTTTCAATGATTGTCATTGATAATATGCATACAACGAATGAGAATGGAGTTTATAGGATACTATGAAAGGTAAACTATGATATTTTCAAATCTATCTAAAATCAGTGGCATCACAACTCTTCAGGGGTTATTCTACCAAAGGCAACTTTAGCTACACATATACACCAAATACATTGACCAAAGATATTTGAAATATTGGATATTATGTAGTTGACACAGTTGTGGGTGTTAGGCTGCTACTAATGAATAATGTATAAGACGTTTCCAAAGTGACACTTCAAATCCTTTGAGTCCATTTGTCTCCAGGGCTCTTTATTTTCTCATTGTTTCCTTCAATGTAGATGTGCCCTAGTGAGTTTCTTCCCGATTATTAACCCTGTCCTCTGCTAAGTCCGATCTACTCTTAAACTCTTGCCTTCAGTTAATAATTTCATATCTTGTATATTTTAGTCCTAGAATGTCTGTTTGATTATTTTTCATGCATTATCATTCTCTGTTGAATGACTTCATCTTTTAATCTGTTTTGTTCATTTCTTCTTCTATTTTCTTAAACTTCTTATTTACAGTGCATTTTTAATTTTATTATATATATCCTAACTGCAATATTTGGATTAGCTCCAAATATTGATGTGATAAAATAAGAAAATGTTTTTTCTTTTTCGTTTTCATTTTTTCCAAGTTTTTATTTAAATTCTAGTTAGTTAACATACAGTTTAATATTAGTTTCAGATGTAGAAATTAGTAGTTTATCACCTATATATAACACCCAGTGCTCATCACAACAAGTGCCCTCCTTAACACCTATCACCCATTTAACCTATCCCCCTGCCCACCTCCCTTCCAAGTTCTGGCTCTATAGTTAAAATTCTGTTTCTTGGTTTGCTTCTCTTCCACCCCACATGTTCATTTGTTTTGTTTCTTAAATTCCACATATGTGTGAAATCAAATGGTATTTGTATTTTTTCTGGCTTATTTTGCTTAAAATAATGCTCTTTACTTCCATCTACATTGTTGCAAATGGCAAGATTTCATTCTTTCTCATGGCTGAGTAATATCCCATCATACACACACACACACACACACATACACACACATGCACACACACACATATACCACATCTTCTTTATCTATTCATCAGTCAAATGGACATTTGGGCTCTTTCCATATGTTGGCTACTGTTACAACGCTTCATCGAGTGCATGTATCCCATCAGATCAGTATTTTTGCATCCTTTGGGTAAATACCTAGTAGTGTAATTACTGGGTCGTAAGATAGCTCCATTTTTAACTTTTTGAGGAACCTCCATACTGTTTTCCAGAGTGGCTGTACCAGTTTTCATTCCTACTCACAGTGTAAGAGGGTTCTTTCTCTGCATCCTCTCCAATACCTGTTGTTTCCTGTTATTAACTTTACCCATTCTAACTGGTGTAAGGTGATAACTCATTGAGTTTTGACTTATATTTCCCTGATGATGAATAATGTTGAGCATATTTTCACGTGTCTAATAATTTTTTTTAAATAATCAATTACAATTTCAGTAATGAGAGTATATTTCAAAGGGATACAGAAGCCACATGAAAGATCTTACAATGGCCAAATTTGAACAAGGTAAATCAAGAAGTGTTTTATTATAGCCCACAGTACAAAATATATAACCATTATTTCATTATGCTATAAGTAAATGATTGATAAACATATATAGGAACAGAGATAAATATCTTCTGCATAAGAATTCCTAACAACTTATGTAGATGTTACAACCTCAGAGAGGTGGTGTATAACTTCCCAATTCTTAACTAGTGAACTGCACGTGGTTGACTTCCTTCCAAATAATAAGTATGTGAAAGGGAGAGAAAAATGAAACCTTCACTGCTGAAAGCCTGACAAGCATTACCCCAGCCAGGTAATCAAGTTAATTCAGAGGTGGCAAGTCATTATGAAAGTATGCACCCTTGATAGAACATGATGAAAACTGCACTTGACCTGTTTGTTCTTCCTCATAAAATCCATACCCCAGTCCAATTATGAGAAATACATTAGAAAAATCCCAATGAAGGGACATTGTTTAAAATATTGGACAAATATAAACTTCATATAAAAAAAAAAAAAAAAAAAAAAAGAAAAAAAAAAAAAAAAAAAAAAAAAATAAAAAATTGGACAAATAAACCCCAAAATTGTCAAGTCATCAAAAACAAGGAGCATGTGAGAAATCATAAAAGCAAGAGAAGCCTAAGGAGACAACTAAATGTAGGGGGATATCCAGAATGAAACCCCAAAGAGAAAAAGGACCAAAGATTAATAACTAAGGGTATCAGAATAAAGTATAAATTTTAGTTAATAATAATGTATCAATATCAATTTATTAATTGTAACAAATACCCCATACTAATGTAAGATGTTAATAATAACATTATTATATTACTAGGTATAGGGTGTATGGGGATTTTTTTGTACTCTGCTATTTTCTGTAAATCTAAAAGTGTTCTAGGGGAGATAGGCAGATGATGGGCTAAATGGTGATGGGCATTAAGGAGGGCACTTCTTGTGATGAGTACTGGGTTTTATATGTGAGTGATGAATCACTAAATTCTACCCCTGAAGCCAATATTACACTACATGTTAACTAACTAGAGTTTAAATAAAAACTTAAAATAAAGTAAATCAGTAATAAAAAATAAAATAAAATAAAATTTAATGTATTATACATATTATATAATGTATAGGGTTACATAATAAATAGAGGTATATATAATATATAAACATAATATATATTATATATGTAAAGATTTATATGGTATAATATACACATATATACCAGAACATATATAATGATCTAATTACATGATCATAGTTCATAAGTTAATATTTAGAAGGAAGTATAACATATATAGAAAACAATTGATAAAAGCTGTGTACTGTAGAGACTATACTTGAGTAAATTTTTGAGCAAGGGAAACTATGTAATAATGAGGATTCTGAAACAATAAGTGGATTCCAATGCAGATTTTATCCCATATACCAAATGATGAAAAATAGTTAAAGTTAAAATTATCATGCTCCCATGAATCATGGTTCATACACCTAAAATAATTGAGTGAACTATGACTGTTTTCATCTTTATTAACAATTTATAATAGCTAGAGTAACCTAAGTGTTAGCATCAAATACATAAATCATACCAAAACACAAATGAACTTTAAATATTGAATTTGGAAAATGTCACTTAGTACTGAAGACTCAATTGTAGCTACATTTCCTTAATTTTATAATTTCCTTTACCTTTTCTTCTTTTTAAATGCAAAATATCAAAGGCTCAACAAGCATATTAATTTCCTAATATAAGTTGTAATTGCACTGGTGAAATTCTTCTTATACTAAACTAAACAGAATAATAATCCACCTGCCCAATCCAGATATCTTTGGCATACTTCCGAAAATGTCACTGAGATTTCTGAAATACTCCTGAGATTCTTGTAAAGATTATAGAGATATTAATATTTATAAAATTGCTTCTTCACAATAAAAAAGTAAAAATATCTTTGAATCATTTCTCTTGGATGCAAATGACTAAAATAATGTCAAATGAGTTTACCAACTAGGATTCCACTTCAAAAGATAGTTACTTATGCTAGAAATAAATTATTAGTCCTCAAAACTGATGTTAATGTAAAAATAAGAAACAGAATTCTAGCAGACTGATTTTACATACTTAGAAATTCCTTGATAGGATTGCTAATTTTAGGTCAGTATTGTCCTGGGAAGACTTCTTACTATAGAATTACTAAGACCAAATTGTATATTTATTTAAACCTTTTGAGATATACAATTTAAAAAATGGTTGAATTTGAGTATTTAGTCCCACAATCAATAAAGCATTGAATTATATCTTGACACAGGAAAGAGGTACACGCGCATAAATTGTAATCTGCATCAAATATGTGGTTCAATGTTAATCACATAATGAATATAAAATATAGGCTTGATTAATGTAATAAAATAAAAAAGTGTTTGTACAGAGACTAACAACCAATACAGTCATTAAAGGTTATTTATGTTTAATTACTCCGCTACACCAAAGATATAAAAAAAGATTTAATGAGAGTTACAGGCTCTTAATTTAGCGATTAGCTGAACAATCAGGTAGCTAATATTCACGGATTCAGTCTATATTTTTGGTATGCCTTCAAATTATTCAGATTTCATATTTGTGACAGCCTATATCATTAGCAGAATGTTCTGAGGTATTCTGTTGCAATATTATTCTTAAGATATTTATGTTATTTCACCCACAAAATTGTTGAATTTTTTACAAATGGCAAAATATTCTTATGCCTGTTTCTAAATGTGGGCATAACAATCTGGAGTGCTAACAGGGGAATCTAAAAACAATAAAAGTATAACCGCTTAGAAGCATTGATTTACAAAAACATTTTATTTTTTGGAGAGAAGTTAAAATAAAACACTTGACTGCAGGGGTGCCTGGGTGGCTCAGTCAGTTGAACGTCAGACTCTTGATTTCAGCTCAGGTCTGGATCTCAGCATGGTGAGTTCAATCTTGGCTTGGGCTCCATGTTGAGCTCAGTGTTGGGCTCCACATTGGGCATGGAGCCTGCTTAGAAAAATACAAAAACAAAACAAAAGAATACTTGACTGCAAATAAAGGCCAAACGTCAAAATGAAAAGTATCTAAAATGAGGAGAATAACAAGCAAAACCATTAATAATCCATTAATTTACTCAGGGTTTTGAAGTATTTTAATTTCTGTTAGCAAAAATTTCCAATAATATCCCCTTACAGTCTAAAAGAAGAACTATGGTAATATTTGCTAACACTCCCAAATGTATAGCACATTGTATAAAGAGAAATAAGAGACCCTGAACACTTATCTAATATATTTTAAGAGGGTTCATAATGTACACTCCTTTAAAAAAAATTTTGACATTTTCCAAGAACTAATTTAAAGAAAAATTAGCTCGTAATAACATTATTAATTAAATTAAGATGCAGAGAGTTTATTTCACTTTGCCAACATGCATTTCACTCATCTTGTTCTTCATTTGAAATTTGAGGAAAGATGAAGACTTTCTGTTCTCAACAGATGCTTAGTTTTGTCGGACAACAATAATACATTTCTCCAAACAATATGGGTATCTTTTAAGTCACCTTTACAAATAGCTGTAGCAGAGTTCTGTTTGCCATACAGCTGTGTAAAAGCCTATCAGACCCAGCCTCCAAAAGATAATGAAAACAAACTCCGGAGAAATTACAGACACAAAGCAGAACAAAATAATTATGTGAAGGCACAAGAATACTATCAAGGGTTTCAGTGCTTTTTGTTGGTTGTTTTTAGCCGGAAATCATGTTGTTACTGGCCCCAGGATGGCTATAATGCCAACAGGACATCTTTCGCCTTTTAGGCATAAACTAGAGGAGAAAGTTCAGGATGGCCATGGCTGCCAATGTGGTCAACATAAGCCATTCCTGACTCTAAAAATTAACTGAATTCTGAAAAATTTGGTCTTAAAGATATTTATAATAATTATGACATTTCATAATAGTTTTTCTGGATAAAATAATATACCTTGGATCTCTAGAGTGGGAAAAAAATCTAGAGTCATTATTCTCTTCACTTGTGTCTAGTTTTTACAAGGCTTTGGGCCACAAGTTCTGTATGTGTAATGTGTGATGCTGACAAGAATTCTGCAAGAGAGAAAGTATTAGTTTCAGATGGGAAAAGCCTCAGGAGGTTAATTAATAACTTATCAGAGCTAGTATTTGAATCAAAGTATATGTGAATCTACAGTATATTCTTACCTGTGGATGATTTTACAGTGTTTGCTCCCAAGAAGTTTTTCTTCTCTGGATTATTCTGAACAGAGCAGACCTAATGGTATATTTTAGATATATATTTACCAACTCCCAATTGAGGGATTTAGTTTTAAAATTGTATCACTTGTGTTTATGGGTTATTTCTATGCCTTCAACATAATATCTGCTTAGTCTGAATTTATGGAGAATTCACTATTAAATTTCTCTCTTAAATTTAAGTGTTAGAGTGGACATTTGATCAAAAGACCTATGATAATCTTTGACAATGTACCAAACATGTGTTTTTAACATATTCTGAAAATCAGAAAGAAAAAAAAGTGTCATAAATATATTCATATAGCATTACATTTATTATGGCTAAGATTTTTAAAAAGTTAATTTGTTACCATGAAGTAAATTTTGACTACATTTAATATACCTATCACCAATTCTCTCCTTCCTTCTCTTTCTTTTCTTCTTTTCTTTTCTTTTCTCTACTTTTCTCTTTTCTTTCTTTCTTCTTTCTTTCTTTCTTTCTTTCTTTCTTTCTTTCTTTCTTTCTTTCTTCATTTAATAAACACTTTTTTTAGTAAGTACTGTATGCTAGGGACTATACCAGATATTAGTAACATGTAGTTCCTGCCATCAAGAAACATTAGTCCAGAATTAAAGAAATTCAGATAAAAAGAGAAAATACAATGCAAGCTGTGTTGCCCATCACTTTATTAGTTGGAAAACTATAGTTAGACAAACTAGAATTTTAAATATTCTCAATACACACCTTTAGGCTTATAACCAAAATTAAAATACGGCAATGATAGTTCCTGTGAAAATTCTTATTTTCCCCCACCAGTTCTTAAGGCAAATATGCCCCTTAGTTGAGGTGATAACATTATTACAGCAAATGGAAGAAGCCAAAAATCACACTGCTTTACTTTTATGTCACTGTTAGGAAAGATTTCTGTGTTCAGTGTGAAATTAATCTTCCTTAGCCAATGCATTTATCCTTTCTTTCTTGAGTTGGAATTTTTAGAACTTACATCTGAAATATGAAATTTAATTTTAGGGGCACCTGGGTGGCTCAGTTGGTTAAGCATCTGACTGTTCGTTTTGGCTCAGGTCATGATCTCACAAGTTCATGGGTTCCAGCTCTGCAGTGGGCTCTGTACTGTCAGCACTGTCTTCTCTCACTCTAGAGAGAGAAAGAAGGAGAGACAGACAGACAGAGGGAGAATGAGAGAGAGAGAGAAAGAGAGAAGTATGTTGCCCAGTTTGAAATAGGAAAGGAGAATGAATTGATCATGGGAATCTTCTTAGAGAAATTGACACTGAACTGAGTTTTGGAGGATGAGCAGAACTTTTTAAGGCAAGGTTAAAGGACGAATGCATGCAAGAAAGAAAGAAAGCACGAAAGAAGAAGAAGCCAAATAGAATAAAGACAAAGAAAGACAAGAACGAAAGAAAGAAAGACCAGAACCGAAAGAAAAAAAAAAGAAAGAAAAAGATAGGAAGGAAAGAAAGAAAGAAAGAAAAAAGAAAGAAAGAAGAAAGAAAGAAGAGAAAGAAGAAAGGTGATTTCAATCAAAAGATAATAAACAAACTGAAAACACACGTGAAACCGTCTAGTGTATTTGGTAAACTACAACATGTAGAATGTGAGGCAAGAGTGGGTGAAGATGTGACTACAAAAATTAAATGAGGTGAATTATTAGGGAGTCTATAGGACATGGAGATTTCATTTTATCCTGTCAGTTTTTAACAAAGTTTGGAGTATTTCGAGGTGGGGAACTGGATAGATAACCTTCACAACTATACATAAGGTGGATTTAGAGGGATTTAGGGCATAAATTTAAGAGAATATTAATCAGGGTCCTTTTAGTTGCAAGCTATACAAATAGAACTTGAAGAAGTTTAAGCAAATGTTGAGAATATTTTGTTCCTCATAACCAGACTGGGCAAAGCAGAAGTAAGGCAGGGCTGAGAGGAGAGAAAGTTTGTAGAATCGACTGTATTACTGCTGCTATTCTCTGCAATCTAGCGTCAGTTCCTCTCACTGAAGACCTTCTTTTCCCAAAAGGCTGGATCAAGGCAGACAATAGCCTCTAGTTCAATGGCTCCCTAGCTTTGTGCCCAAAGAAGAACCCAAGTCAAGACAGAGTTAAAAAGAAATAATCTTACTTGGGTCCATGCCCAGTTTCCTAATTACTCACTGTGGTGGCAAATACTTAGCACAACATGATAGATTTAGATTAGGCCAAATTCTCATTTTTTATTTCTCATCCAATAACTGTAGACAGGGAGACAAGGTCATAGAGGAAGATGGCAGCTTGTAATTTAATGCCAAAGTGTGTAGGTAAGAGGAAAGAGAGGGAGTACATCTTTTAAAGAGGGGAGTGATTGTAGTACACGTATTGTGGATAGGTACTATGCTAAAAAGCAACAACAATAACAAATACTGTTATGCTGTTGAAGTTTATTAAGCTTGCTGGGTATCTAAACCATGGCAGTGGTTGGAGAAATAAGTAAGTAAATAAATAAATAAATGTAAAATAAGTAAAGACATGAAAACAATAGGTTATAGGAGGTGTTGGAAAATGAAGAAACAATTTATATTTCTTGCTTGGGTAATAGGTTTAATGACATGCCATACAGAGTGCTGAATTAAAGGTACATGACCAGGTGTAGGAAAGAAATTGAGCATTCTACTTCTAGTTGTATATCTAAGAGTAAATCCTATGTGTATAAAATATAAAACAAAGAACTTAGAGGCTGATGCAGAGAGAAAGAAACCATTTTTTGCTTGTGGAGATACTATTTTTCACTACTATGCTGCATGGAAGTACGTCTTCTTTTTTTGGTTTGTAATATTAGAAGAAATATATGTAAATTAGATAACAGGCTCTGCCATATAACTAGTGTTTAATAAAAGACAGATAATATAAGATCATTGGTCATGTGAATAGTAGAAAATGACACAAAGAGAATGTGTAGTGCTCTCTTTTCTATTTGAGGGAGATTTATTTATTTATTTATTTATTTATTTATTTATTTATTTATTTTTCATGAAGGATGAGAACATTTTAAGTATAATGAAAATCTTTAAGATCAGAAATGGTAAGAGGCAGTAACAAAAGTAGAGAATATGCCATTGGGCAGGTACTGGGAACCTCTCTCTGTAAAGGACCAGATAGTAAATATTTTAGGTTTTGTGAGCCATAATGTTTCTATAACAACTACTGACTACATTGTAGCAGCAAAGCAGCCACTAATAACACATAAATGAATGAGTAGACCGTATTCCTGAAAACTTTTAAGAGTAGGAGGTGGAGGTCTATATGAGACCAGTGAGTAGTAGTTTGGCCATACTTAACATAGGATAAAAATAAAAAGTGGCATCTGCTTTTATATTTCATGCAAATATGCAGAATAACATGAAATCAAGCAAATTGTATAGTCTTTGATACATGACATTATTTAAATATTGTTGTAGATATCACATAGCATGCAGGTCTGATGAACTGCAAACATAGTGAATATTTTTTTTTAATCCATACAATACCATTGTTCAAAAGTATGGCTAAGTATTATAGTGTCTATTTTAAAAAGTAGGAGAACATGACGGTTTGAAAGTTACTGGTAGAAAGTAAAATACAGGATCTCTTACAAAAGACCTAGGCCAACATTCTGTTTACTTTCTCTATTTCATTCTGGAGGGAATGAAAACAATGGGGATTGAGTGTTCACACGCTATTCATTTAAAAGTTATTTTAAGCCTAGTTTTTATTATTTGAGTTGTGCCTATGTGAGATTTCTTTCAGGAAAAGTCTCTGTACCATGAATGTTTTAACAATTCCTTTGTTACTGATTTTCATCAGAATTTCCATTGTGCATCCCAGAATTGTCAAGAATTTGGGGGGTGAAGTCATCCTCAGTGACATACTAAATCACATCTATGATGTTAACACCAAATGCTGTGCTAAATACTTTGCTCCCCTGAAAATTTGCCAAGCTAGTGTATAAAGATGAGTTCTTAGATGTTCCTGTCCAGCTGAAACCTATACCAATACCTGTATTTGCCAACTTCTGTAGGCAACCAGGAACAGAGTAAGCCCAACTTGCTGAAAGTACTGAAATGGAGATGGAAACCCCAGGTTGTGGTGTTGGCCTCAGAATCCTTTCAACAGCTATTGTTTAGCATAGGTAACATACAACTGTATGTGTAACTGTCTGTATGTAATAAAATGTCTTCTCTACTTACATTTTAAAAGTCTCATTATTGTCTGCCTGTGTCTGCTGGTACCATTCCTATTAGTTTCATTACAATTGTTAATCCTAATATATTATGAATAATGCTCAAATAGTTCACACATTACTCCATTATCAAGCATTAGCTCTTTCATATGGATGTTTTTATCAGGTGTTTCACATTCATCTTGGAAATAATAGATCCCTGCTTTGTAGCCATGGGAAATTAGGCAAGCAAGTTGTGACAGAAAAAGAGGGTTATGTTAAGTTTCAATTGTAGGACTATTTCTATAGAGAACAAAATGTGTTTCAGGAACTTCCAGTCTTCACTCCAACATGTAAGAAGTTTGAAGTTCCTCTCCCATTCTACAATGAGACAAAAGGTGAACAAATTGAAACCTGTTTCTTCTTAAACCTTCACAGAGTTGAGGTCACTGGACAAAGTGTTTCTAAGAAAGCTGGAGAGAGAGAGAGATAGATGCAAAGAATCAAAGCCATAGGGATCAGAGACCTTAGAAGGAGAAGCTTGCCTCTGGAGCCAGTATCTTAGAAACACCTAAACCATAACTGATGAATTTCTGGAAGTTCAATGTGGATTAACTTCAGAGTTAATCTCCAGTCTCCAGAGATGAGGGTGAATTTAAGTGGGGACCCTATGTGAGGATCTAAGATAAATTTACTCTTGCTTCTGTCAGAGTGAGGTAAAAAAATAACCATTATGAAATAGAGACAGAGCATTCTCTTCTACCTCTGTTCTCTGTAAAGAAAAAAACAAAACATCTTTTCATGTGCCTGTTGGCCATCTGGATGTCTTCTTTAGAGAAGTGTCTATTCATGTTTTCTGCCCATTTCTTCACTGGGTTATTTGTTTTTCGGGTGTGGAGTTTGGTGAGCTCTTTATAGATTTTAGATACTAGCCCTTTGTCCGATATGTCATTTGCAAATATCTTTTCCCATTCCGTTGGTTGCCTTTTAGTTTTGTTGGTTGTTTCCTTTGCTGTGCAGAAGCTTTTTATCTTCATAAGGTCCCAGTAATTCACTTTTGCTTTTAATTCCCTTGCCTTTGGGGATGTGTCGAGTAAGAGATTGCTACGGCTAAGGTCAGAGAGGTCTTTTCCTGCTTTCTCCTCTAAGGTTTTGATGGTTTCCTGTCTCACATTTAGGTCCTTTATCCATTTTGAGTTTATTTTTGTAAATGGTGTGAGAAAGTGGTCTAGTTTCAACCTTCTGCATGTTACTGTCCAGTTCTCCCAGCACCATTTGTTAAGCGTCGCTCCTTATCAGGGAAATACAAATCAAAACCACACTCAGGTATCACCTCACGCCAGTCAGAGTGGCCAAAATGAACAAATCAGGAGACTATAGATGCTGGAGAGGATGTGGAGAAACAGGAAACCTCTTGCACTGTTGGTGGGAATGCAAATTGGTGCAGCCGCTCTGGAAAGCAGTGTGGAGGTTCCTCAGAAATTTAAAAATAGACCTACCCTATGACCCAGCAATAGCACTGCTAGGAATTTATCCAAGGGATACAGGAGTACTGATGCATAGGGGCACCTGTACCCCAATGTTCACAGCAGCACTCTCAACAATAGCCAAATTATGGAAAGAGCCTAAATGTCCATCAACTGATGAATGGATAAAGAAATTGTGGTTTATATACACAATGGAATACTACGTGGCAATGAGAAAAAATGAAATATGGCCTTTTGTAGCAACGTGGATGGAACTGGAGAGTGTAATGCTAAGTGAAATAAGCCATACAGAGAAAGACAGATACCATATGGTTTCACTATGTGGATCCTGAGAAACTCAACAGGAACCCATGGGGGAGGGGAAGGAAAAAAAAAAAAAAGACGTTAGAGTGGGAGAGAGCCAAAGCATAAGAGACTGTTAAAAACTGAGAACAAACTGAGGGTTGATGGGGGGTGGGAGGGAGGGGAGGGTGGGTGATGGGTATTGAGGAGGGCACCTTTTGGGATGAGCACTGGGTGTTGTATGGAAACCAATTTGTCAATAAATTTCATATATATAAAAAATAATAATAATAAAACAAAACAAAACAAAACAAAAACAAAAACAAAAAAAGAAAAGGACAGCCCATGAGAGACATTACTTTAACAAAGCTATGACATGGGAAAGCACAGACAACTCCAGTACCTCTGGCCTTCCAGTCTCAAATAAAAGGAGAAAGAGAAAAACAGAAGCCAAGGCACTTTTTAGAAGATCACATCTAAGGGACTCTGGTCCACAAAAATAATGAACAAACAATAAAAAACAGAAAGTTAATCATTAGTTTATAGAACATTTCCTTTATCTGGTATCTTGCCACCACAGCAAAGGACTCCAGGTTAATAACCGTGTGTATGACTAAAAGTGCTTCAAGACAGACTCAGTGTGAGAAAGAATTCCTAGGGAAACCTAAAGACAAATGGGAAGGGGAAGAAAAAAAAAGGATACTAGATGAAACTGAATTCTCTGAAACCTACTAATAGAGGAAACATTTAATAGATTCTAACTCCTAGCCAGATGTTATGGACTGAATTGTGTCCCCCAAAATTTCTATGTTGAAGCTCTAACACTCAGTGTGACTGTATTTGGAGACAGGGGCTTTTAAAAAGAAATTACGGTAGGGCACCTGGGTGGCTCAGTTGGTTAAGTGTACAACTCTTGATCTCAGCTCAGGTCATGATCTCACAGTTTTTGGGATTGAGCCCCATGTCAGGATCTGCACTGATAGTGCAGAGCCTGCTTGGGATTCTCTATCTCCCTCTCTCTCTGCCCCTCCCCTACTCTCTGTCTCTCTCTCTTTCTCAAAATAAATAAGGAAACATTTTTTTAAAAAAATGAGGTAGTGAGATAATAAAGGTGGACCCCTAATTCAATATGACTGGTGTCTATCAGAAGAAGAGACACCAGGGATAGGCACACACAGAAGAGAGGCAATGCAAGGACTAGGGGGTGAACAGTCTTCTATCAGCCATAGAGAGAGGCCTCAGGAGAAAGCAGACTTTTTGAAAACCTGGATCTAGGACTTCCAGCCTCCAGAAATGTAAGAAAGGCTTAAGATGTTGTTTAAGCCTCTTAGTCTGTTGTATTTTGTATGGCTGCCCTAGCCAAATTATGGAAAGAGCCTAAATGTCCATCAACTGATGAATGGATAAAGAAATTGTGGTATATATACACAATGGAATACTATGTGGCAATGAGAAAAAATGAAATATGGCCTTTTGTAGCAACGTGGATGGAACTGGAGAGTGTGATGCTAAGTGAAATAAGCCATACAGAGAAAGACAGATACCATATGGTTTCACTCTTATGTGGATCCTGAGAAACTTAACAGGAACCCATGGGGGAGGGGAAGAAAAAAAAAAAAAAGAGGTTAGAGTGGGAGAGAGCCAAAGCATAAGAGACTGTTAAAAACTGAGAACAAACTGAGGGTTGATGGGGGGTGGGAGGGAGGGGAGGGTGGGTGATGGGTATTGAGGAGGGCACCTTTTGGGATGAGCACTGGGTGTTGTATGGAAACCAATTTGTCAATAAATTTCATATATATAAAAAAATAAATAAATAAATAAATATACATTCAAGGAAAAAAAAAAGAATGAAATTTTGAGAATCAAAAAAAAAATGGTAGAAGTTAAAAACACTAACAAAAATGCAGAATGCCTTTGATGAGCTCACTAGTAGACTAGGCACAACTTAGAAAAAGAGTAAGTGACCTTGAGGTCAGTCAAAACACCCCAAATCAAAATGCAAAAAAGAAAAAAAATGAAAATCAAGGAAAAAAATATCCAAAAACAAAGAAGATTACAAAAGATGTTCCATGCCCATAATGGGACTACCAGGAGAATAACAAAAGGAGCAGAAGAAATATTTGAAATTATAAAGACTGAATATTTTCCAACATTAATCAAAGACACAAAACCAGAGGGTAAGAAGTTCAGAGAACATTAAGTAGAATAAACTCCAAAAATCTACACCTGGGCATATCATGTCCTAACTTCAGAGAAAGAGACAAATAAAATTTTGAAGGAAACTCAGATGTAGGGTTGGGGAGATGAAGGGGACAACTTATCTAAAGAAGATGAAATATAAGAACCATATTAGATTTCTATTCACAGACTATTCAAGCATGGAGAAAATGGAATTAAATATTTAAATGTTAAAATAAAAAAAATCAACATAGAATACTATATACAGGAAAATTATTTTTCAGAATTCAAAGAGAAATACTTTCTCAGGGAAACAAAATCTAAAGGAACATGATGCAAGTAGACTTACCTTGCAAGAAATGTTAAAATAAGTTTTTCAGAAAGAACGAATGAAATATAGGTGAGAACTTTGGATCTACATAAGAAAAGAAGAGTATTTGAGAAGGAACAAATTAAGGTGAAATAAAGCCTTTTATTTCTCTTACTCTTAATTGATTTAATGGAGCTTTCCAAAAATAAATAATAGCAGCAGTGTATTTGGTAAAATTCATAAATAATATGAATGCTAGAACTAATATAAGGCATGGAGAAAGAAAATGGGAGTTCTCTGCTATAAGATATCTATACTATCTGTGAACTTACAGCGTTATGTGGAATTAATTGGAAATGTATACTGCAAACCCTAGATGAGTCACTTAAAATTTTTTAAAAGAATTCTAAATATGAGAAGAGAAGAGACAAATAAATCATACACAACGTTTAGTTAAAGGAAATAAGGTAGAAAAATAGCAAAATATTGTTTTAAAGGATAAAAACATGAGAGAGGCAAATGACAAGAGACTCTTAACTGTAGAGAACAAACTGAGAGTTGGTGGAGGGGAGGTGGGTGGGGGTTGGGCTAAATGGGTGATGAGTATTGAGTAGGGTACATATAAGCGCGCCTGGGTGGCTCAGTCTGTTGAGTGTCTGACTCTTGATTTCAGCTTAGGTCATGATCCCAGGGTCATGGTATTGAGCCCCGCATTGCGCTCCATGCTAGATTCTCTCTTTTTCTGTCCTTTTATCCCTCTCTGCTGCTGCTCTCTCTCTCTCTCTCTCTCTCTCTCTCTCTCTCTCCCTAAAATAACTTAAAAAAAAAAAGAGTAGGGCACTTAATATTTTGAGCACTGGGTGTTATATATAAGTGATGAATCACTAAATTCTATTCCTCAAACCAATATTACACTATATGTCAACTAACTAGAATTTAAGTAAAAACTTTGAAAAAATTAAAAAATGTAAATGCATGATATGTTATAGATGATAGATAGATATTAATCCAAATATATCAGTAATCACTTTAAAACTTCAAATATATTTAGAGTGATTATTGATCTCTATATACCTAAATATACCAATAAAAAACAAAGACTGACAATGTGGATTAAAAAAAAGACACAACTGTATTGTGTCCACAGAAAACACATCTTAAACATAAAAATATAGAATCACAAAAACTAAATGGATGGAGAACAATATAGCATACTAACACAAATGAAAAGAAAGCTAAAATACTTATATTAATTTCAGACAAAGCTGACTTCAGAACAAGAACATTTATAAGGGAATAAAGAGGGCCATTACATAATGATAAATAGGTTAGTTCTCTGAGAAGTAATGTGAATGTACCTAATAACAGAGCATCCAAATAAATTATGTGAGGCAAAGGTAATAGAACTGCAATGAAAAATAAAGAAATCCACTATTTCTGAGACTTCAACACAGTTCTATCAATAATAGACAAGAATCCATAAGGACATATTTTAACTAAACAGCATCATCAATCAACTGGTCTAACTTACATTTATAGAATATAACACTGAACAACAGTAAAGTATACATTTTTTTCGTATGGAATATTAACCAAGAAAGATCACATTCTGGACCAACAATTTTAAAAGAACAGAAATCATACAAAGTATGTTAGCACAAACCACAATGAAATTAAAGTGGAAATCAATAACAGAAAGATTGCTGGAATATCCCCAAGTATTTGGAGATGAAACACCACGCTTCTAAATAATACATAGGTCAAAGAGGAAATCACAAAATAAATTAAAAATATTTTGAACTGGATGAAAATAAAATACAACCTATACAAACGTGGGGGTGTAATAAATTCAGTGCTTAAAAGGGGATTTATATCAATGAATACATATATTAGAAAAGCAGGAAGATCTAAAATCAATAATCTGAGCTTTTACTTCAGGAAACTTGAGAATGAGGAGCATTTTAAAGCTAAAGCAATCAGAAGGAATGGAAAATAAAAATTAATGAAACTGAAAAGAGGAAACCAAAGAGAGTTAATAGAAACCATGAGCTGGTTTTTGAGATCAATAGGATTGATAAATTGCTAGCCAGGCTAACAAAGAGGAGCGGGGGCAAAGGGGAGGATAGGTTTAGAGAGACCATCACTACTGATCCCATGAGTGAACGTTTAAAAGACAATAATGGAATATGAGCAAGCCTATGTTCACAAATTTAATAACTTAGATGAAATGGACCAATTCCTCAAAATACAGTTTACCAAAACTCAAAGAGAAATAGATAATCTGAAGATGCCAATCTCTTTTAAGAAAATTTAATCAATATCATAACCAACCAAAGCATAAAGCACAAGAGCCTGATGATTTCACTGGTGAATTCTGCCAAACATCTAAGGAAGAAATTATACCAATTCTATATAATCAGTTCCAGAAAATAGAAACAGAGGGAACACTTTCTAACTCATTCTATGAAGCCAGCATTACTGTAATTACCAAGATATTACAAAGACATTACAAGAAAGAAAAACTACAGATGAATATCTCTCCTGGACATGGATACATAAATAATAGCAAGTTGAGTCCACCAATGTATACACAGCATTATAATCTTCATGGAGTGAGATTTATCCCAGGTATGCAAGGCTAGTTCAACATTTGAAAATCAACTAATGTAATCCATCACATCAGTAGTCTAAATAATATGTCATATGATCATTTCATAGGT
The DNA here is from genome assembly GCF_007474595.2 of Lynx canadensis. Lineage (NCBI taxonomy): Eukaryota > Metazoa > Chordata > Mammalia > Carnivora > Felidae > Lynx > Lynx canadensis. The sequence goes on from NC_044306.2 coordinate 98,932,477, forward strand.
TCAGAAAAAGTATTTGAACAAAATCCAGTATCCATTCATGATAAAATTCTCAGTAAACTGATAATAGAGGGGAAATTCCTCAACTTGATAAATAACATCTCCAAAAAACCTAAAGGTAGTATAATAATGAGAAAACAAATGCTTTTCTTCTAAGATAGAAAGAAGCAAAGAAAACCTGTCTCACCACTCCTATTCAACATCACACTGGGGTTCCTAGCTAATGTAATAAGACACTGTAAGTAACTAAAAGCATGCATATTGGAAAGGAAGAAATAAAATTCTCCTTATCATATGACATGATTGTTGATTTTTTAAAATACCAAATAATTGACCAAAACACTCCTATAAATTATGTTATTATAGCAAGTTTGCAAGATACAAAGTTATTATACAAAAGTCCATTGTTCTCTATGCACCAGCAATGAATAATTGAAATTTGAAATAAAAAACACAACCTAATTGACATTAGCACCAAAAAATAATGAAACACTCAGATATCAATCTAACAAAGATGTATTTATATGAGAATAACTATAAAATTATAATGAAGGAAATCAAGGAATCTAAATAAATAGATATTCCATGTTCGTGGATGAGAAGCCAATATTTTTTAGATGTGAGTTCTTCCCACTTGATATATAGAGTCAATCCAACCTGAATCAAAATCCAAGAAAGTTAATAAGTGATAGTGGACAAATTGATTTTCATGTTCCTATGGGAAGTCCAGAGACCCTGAGTACCTAATATAATCCTTCTTTATATTATATATATGCATATATATATACATATATATATATTTATATAATATATTTCCTATAATATGTTTCCTTCTTTCACAGAAGGAAAATGAAGCTTAAGGGCTGAGTTTACAGACCTCAAGATAAAGTTAAGTCATCAAGATATTGTGGAATTGGTGAAAGAATAGACAAAGAAAGACACCACAGAACTATAGAATATAGATAAAATCGACTGTGATTTTTTGAATTGGCAAGGAGTTATAGATACAACACTAAAAACACAATCCATGAAATAAAAACTTGATTATTTTGTATATGATTAAACTTTAGAACTTTTGCTCTGTGAAAGACTCTATTAAGAGAACAAAAAGACAAACCCAAGCCTTGGATAAAATATTTGCAAAACACATATCTGATAAAGGGCTTTTATCCAAGGTATGCAAAGAACTATTAAAACTAAACAATCAAAAAAGAAGCAACCCAATTTGAAAATGGGAGAAAGATCAGAACAGACACCTCATGAAAGAAAATATACAGCTATCAAATAATTACATGAAATATTCAACATACTATGTCATTGAGGAATTGCAAATTAAAACAATGTGTTTTTGAAATGACTAAAATTCTGTCAAACTCATTTATTCCCGATGGAAATGAAAAATGCTACAGCCACTTTGGGAGACATTTGGACAGTTTCTTGCAAAACTAAGTATAGTCTCACCATATGGTCCCATCTTGCATTTGCAACCTTAGGTATTTACCCAAATGAGCTGAAAACACAAAAGCCTGAACATTAATGTTTATAGCAATTTTATTCATAGTTTCCAAATATAAACAAGCAAGGTATCCTTCCATAGGTGAATGGATAAACAAACTGCTACATCCAACCAATGGAATATTATTCAATGTTAAAAGGAAATGAATTGTCAAACCACTGTAAGGCATGGATAAAACTTAAATGCCTATTTCTTAGTTAAAAAGAGAAATCAGTATTAAAGGGTACTTATTGTATTATCCCATGTATATGACATTTTGGAAAAGGCAAAATTATAGAGACAGTAATTTCCAGGGTATGTTGATGGGAAAGGAATGAATAGGCAGAACACAGGGCTTTTAGGACAGTGAAACTACTCTGTAAGATATTATAATGCTAGGTATGCATCATTAGGCATTTGTCAAAATCCATATAATTGTGCAACAGAAAGTGTGAATCCTGATGTAAATTATAAAATTCAGTTAAAAATAGTGTATCAATATTGGTTCATCAGCTGTAAATAAAATACACAGCATTAATGCAAGATGTTAATAATAGGGAAGCTGTGAGAGGAGGAAGAATACATGTGAACTTTCTGAAATATGTTCAATTTTATGTAAACCTAAGGCTGTGCCAGAAACGAATATTAAATTAAAAACAAACAAAACAAAACAAAATTATTCCAGGCAGGAGGGCTGGAAGGAGAGGGAGGAATCAGATACCCGCCAGAGCAGGACCAAAGACAGACTAACGGGAAGTGAGAATTTAATGATGAAAGACAAACTTACCCTCCTTCAAGGGAAGAGTGATTATAATTTACAACATCTAAATTTCATGCATATTACCTCATATAATTCTCCTAAGAATCCTCTCACATATAATATTTCTGATTCCTTAGTTGATTAAACTAAGGTTAGTATCAGTTAACTTGTCCAATATCACCTGAATAATATGCAGTGAAGACAGAAATTATTCTATGTTCTCCTGTGACCTAGTAACCGTTATACAAATGTAGGTGATATTCTAAGCTAATGGCAAGGGATTTATTTTCTGCTATAAAATATATACACACACATATATGTGTGTGCATGTGCAAATGGATATGTGTGTGTGTGTGTGTTGTATATCTTTCCAGGGAATGAAAAGCAGTAATCTTGAGTCTTCCTTGAGAAGAGTCCCTTGATTTGCTCCAATAATATATTTATTCTTGTATATGGGAAGAAAGTAAGGCCCCTGGGTTGGCCTGAAGAGGAGAATTTTGGAAACAGTTAACATATTTTATATTAAAGGATCAGAAATTTTGTCTCTTTAGTTAGCAACATTGGGGAAAAGGATAAAGGATCCTGAACAAGTAAGACTTGAGTGGGGTAGTTGTGCATGAATGAAATAATCTGGTTGTGATCCAGAATAGATCAAAATGACAGTAGGATAGGAAAGGAAATAATATCAGGATCAAGAATTCGGCAGTTTCAGGGGCTCAGGGGTGGCTTAGTCGGTTAAGCGCCTTTGGCTCAGGTCATGATCTCACTTCTCATGAGTTCAAGCCCCAACAAGCTCTGTGCTGATAGCTTAGAGCCTAAAGCCCGCTTTGGATTCTGTGTGTGTCTCTCTCTCTGCCCCTCCCCCGTTCATGATCTGTCTCTCTGTCTCTGAAAAATAATAAATAAATGTTTAAAAACTTTAAAAAAGAACTCAGCAGTTTCAGAGAGCTGTATCAAGTGTAACCCATCACATGAAAATAGGAGCACACTACAGAATGTGGTGTGGAGGCTCCAGCTACTTAATTCTGATATGAAAGCAATGCTTATGTACAGAAGACAGGAGAACGTAGGGCCATCTTTTTGGCATCCTCTTGACTTCCAAATTTACTGAAAGCGTTTTAATTTTATCTGTTCTAAGACATGGACAGAAACATTTCCATTAGCGATCTTAAGCCCCAAGGTTTTCATTCACCTTTCACAAACATATATACATATGGGTGAATTTAAGATATTCAGCTAAATTATGTACACCCATAAAAACATGTCTTTCTGCTTTTCTGTTACCTTGCATAATATATTAGGAATGTAAACTACATAGGGACACAGATTCTGTTGTTTTCCTTGCTGTATTCACAATGCCTAGAAGTGGTACAGAGGAGTTGTTAAGTAAATATTCACTAAGAGACACTTATGTTAGGTTGCTTCTCTTCGTAAACTCTATATTCTTATGTCTCTTCCAAAGAAGCACAATGGATTAGCAAGGTCATTTTGTTTTTTCTCAATGAAGCTCTAATTTCTTATGCAGGGTCTAAATATTGAAGCCATTTCTTTTTAGCTCATATCAATTGAAAAGATCTAAATCAAAATGGAGCGGACATATTTGTTAACAAATCACAAGGTAGCCTGGAATTAACCATAACCCCTCCAAAGCTGTATTGTTTTATAGCTTAACACATGTTCAAAACTACTTCTGTTGAAAAGAGTCAAAAGAGAAATTACTGTAAAATCCAGAGATCAGGATTTTGCAACTCGACATACAATGAAACACATGTGCTGGCTAAAAGGTCCCATTTTGTCTCATCATTTTAACTTCTGTGATCACATTGAACATGAAATGAATGAATCAGATACTGCACTATCTTGCTCGATGCTTACCTAGTAGTGTCTCTAATTTTGTTAAAATTTTTTTGGAAAGAAAATGTTTGCAAACACAAATTACCAAGACTAAACGGCATTTTCTTTTTACTTCTTTTGAAATTGGTGTTAAGACACAATTCAGTTGAAGATTGGTAGGGTAATACCAGATGGTGAGAAGCTATAGGAGTTCAATGGTAAGATTCGACTTCACCAACAGTTATTTCCAAAGTACTAATAATATTTTACACGTGTGCAGTACTTTGCAGTTTTCAATGCCCTTTTGCATTTGATTCTTATAGCTCAGTTAGTATGGCAGACAGGTTTTATTAACCCAATATTACAATGGAGACTCAAAGAAGTTAATAATTGTTGGGCCTAACATCACATTTTAAACAGTGGTAAGGCCAGAGTTAGAATCTACTTCTTTGACGTACAAAGATAAGAGTATTCACAATTGAATCTCATGTACCTAAAATTTTATGCTATTATTTTGTTTTAAAATTCATTGAAAACAAATGTTCTTATTATAATTTCAAGCAAGGTATACTGAGATGATCATGGGTATTTGCATAATAATAGTAATAATAGAAATAGTAAAATTACATTTGTTGAGACCAGGGATAATACTGAGTACATTAGGTGATTATCCTATGTAATTCTCTGAACATCCCCTAAGGTTGATGCTATTGTTGTCTCTATGTTTAGACAGAGACCATAATTGACTTTAGAGAAGGTCATAAAGCTTCTGATGAGGTAGACCTGGGAGTTGAATTCAGACAAGAGGCTAGGTCTTAATCACCAGGTAATTCTGTCTTTTGAATCTGTCTTTTAACTACGGATCTCCTGTTCATATTGATAACATGGATGTGATTATAAATCCTGCTTACTCAAAATAGCATTAAGTTTTGAATAAGAAAGTGTTCATATAAGTCATTTGCAAACTGCAAATATGAAAGAAATGTCAGTTTTTAGTAGTTAAAATGCACCTTTTGGGATGTTTGTCAGTGATGTTTATTTTCCTTTCTTTTCCATTTTTCTCTTTGGTCTAATTGATTGCTTTCCCATGCCAATGAGTGTAAGTGATGTAGTTAGGTTTCCTGAGCTCCAGTCAGCAGTTTCCCAATAAGGGTAGCTATGAATTAATGAATGTAAATCCATCATCACTGATTCAAAGAAAATCAGTGGTGTATGTTGTATTGATAGTGGGCTGTTAACATTATAGTTGTGTATGAAGGACAGCATATTACTTATTTTATATTTTCATCGAAGCTATTCTTTAATAACTCTGCAACTTTAGAACTCAGACATTGTTTGTAGCATGTGAAAATCTTCATCGATGTTTTCTTTTCCCCCACAAATTTGTTAAAAAGAACCTACACATTCAAGTTAAATATGGTGAGCTGTCATCAGCTTCTAATTGTAGAATGAGAGTCCTCAGTAAAATTGGACAGTGGAACAAATCACTTCTGGCACTTGATTCTTTTTTCCCCTTTTGGCTCTGAATCTATGTTGACAGGGCGACTTAACATTAGTTTTATGCTTTTAGAAAAATGTGGCCCTATTTGCATTTGTTGCCATTTTTTTTTGCCCAAATGCAGAAGTTTACCTTGCAATAAGACCACTAAAAATGAAAACTGATATCATAAAATGCCTCTTTTCATAAAAATGTTGAGTAACAACTTGCACTGAAGACTAAAACAAATGACATGTAGCAAAACCTAATCAACATATAACTAAATGTCTTATCTCTTTGTCATCATCTATTAACCTATTTCATTTTCTCCTTTCCTCCCCAAGTTTAATATTTGTTACCTTGTGGCTGCACACATGTTGGTGATCAGCTAATTTATGCCTTATGTTGTATATAGAATTTAACGGCTGCCAATAATTACAGTGGTAGACAAACTAGAGATTTTTCACTTCTCTGCTAAAAACTAACCATGTGTTCTGCTTTAAAGCAATGTGGTTTTATTTTATGAATTTTCTGCAAGAAGAATAAAAATAAAATCAGAGCTGTGAAATTTGCCATTATTCATGAAAAATTATCTGTTGGAAAGTTGAGCCTCAAAGAAAGGGAGTAGGATTTTTTTTTTCTAATTTGGCTTTAGCACTAGATATGTACATAGAGAAGATGATATTAGAGTCTAAAGATCCCATCTTTATGTTACATTTTAAAGTGACTCTTCAATGCTGGCTAGTGGGAATCCTGTTACTTAAAATGCCTATTATTGGTTTCTTAATTTAACTCCTTACTTATAGATGAAATTAGAAATTCCAAGCTGACTTAAAATTTGACAAGATACAAAGATCTCATAGAAGCTTATTCTTTTAGCTAAACATGTAGTCAAAATAAAGAAAATATTATTTTGACATTAAATTGAATTCTAAAATATTTTTAAAAATAAATGAATACCAATTTATTCTTGAAAGCCAATTGATTTATGCCTATCTTCATAAACATTCAGCATACATATCTTCAATAACTGTTAATTTAATTGTCTAATGAAATTCAGTGTTTTGTTTGTTTGTTTCCTGGATTATATGGAAATAATTTTCTGCTTATGTTAAAAAGAGGCAATGGAAGAGTTTAGGAGTATATGAACATTTTTTTATTAAAATAATTTGTTTTGAATTGTTTCTCCTCACATAACAATAATTTAGATTGCCCTCCCTTATTTACTGAAATTTCAAAATTTTATACCATCCAGTTTTCTTTTCTTTCTAATTTGTTTCTTTATCCTCTACTTTATTTCTTTCCTTTTCTTTTCATTCTTGGCTTTGTTCCAACTATATGAAAAGGCAACTGATATTTGCAATGTAGAAAATGTGTAGCATTATACAAATAGGCATAGAATTCAGTAACTTTCAAAATATTTGTACTGTACAGTAAATGTTATTAAGGCTTTTCTTTTCATTAGCAATTGCACTTTATTACACTATTAGGTTGAGAATAAGTTAAGCTGCTGTTACAAAAAGCCTCTAAAATATTGTGTTCCAATATGCAGAAAAAGTATTTCCCTCCTATGTAACAGTCTAAATTGGCAGAGCAGTTCCCCCATATTTACTACCCTAACTTTCAGCTTGTCTTTCCCCACACACCCCGGAGAAGAGTCTTTGTCTTCAAAGGGGTAACTTTAAAGTTACTCACAACAGTATTTCCTGACATACAGTCAGCCTAAATGTACACACATGGCCACATTGGCTTGCAAGTCATTAAAAAGTAGTCACTCACTGGGTTAATTAGGAAGTTTTATTACAAAAAGGAAAATTGAGAGAATGGGTACTAAGCAAAAATGAATAGTCCCCACCCACAGAAGAATATTTGTCTTCAGAGTTGAATAAAATTACTTGATTTGCTTATAACACTGCATTATTCAATGTGATACCATTTAATATGGAGAATACTACTAAATAAATAAATTATGTATGTATATATATTTCAAACTTTTTCCATGGTGAGAAAGAATTAACGCTCATTATTCTTTCTTATTTTTTTCTCTTCCTTTTTTTTCCCTGTTATGCTTTACATTCTTAAAATGTAAGCAATTTAGTATTCTCAAAAGCACAGCATATATTTTAATCTATTTCCCAATAAACAACCATCGATTTGCAAGTAGCCTGGAAAGAATTAAGAAACTTGTTTTGAGCTTAATTTTCAAACTAGAGAAGTTACAAACCTTTTCATCAAAATTTAATTTAGAGAGATATAATATTTAAATATGGTTTTATTAATATCATGGAAATTATTAGTTATCATATTTGAGATAAATGTATACACAGAGCAAAAATTGTCAAAAATAAACAATAACTACTGGTAAATTCTTTAACAAAGATGATAAACCATATACTTAGAAAACCACTAAAAACCTAAGCTTTTGGAAGACTGTTAATACCTTTTCAATTTTTAATCAATATATTCCAGTTATATGACACACTTTCTCCAAAAGTAATCAGACTTCAAATATGAGTGTTTTGAATATTTCATGATATAGATCTATTGCTATACTCACTCAGTTTCTATTTTTATTCATCTAGATTTTTAAATAAAAGAAAATACGTAGCTAAATGAAAATGTTAGTAAAAGTTATACATATTCACTCAGTTATAAAATGTTTAATTTTTTCTGATTAGGATGAATAGAGAGGCAGAATTCTTTAAATTTATTAAATTTTTCCTAGTAAAACTATCTTTTTCATGTTTTGAATCATCAGATATGTTTCATATTGATATATAATTACAAAGAAAGAATCCTGAGATTTTTAAAATTAGTTTCTTTTCAAGTGAAAATTGTCTTTCATGTGTATGTTACCCCAAATCATCAACCTCTCCCTTAACTATAATTATTAACAATTGTACCCAAAGGTTATTATCTTTATGGACAAAACATTATGAGGAAAATATGTAAGGTTATTATAATTTTTGGTATCTCATTGAATTAACCCCACTAATAACATAGAGTTAAAGACTTTTTTTTTTTCAATTATGTTATTCTTAGAAACAGAAAAATGAAAAGAAAATGTAGGTGGACTTCCTACTGCTTGTGTTGAAAAGTTTTTTTTTTTTAATTTCATTTTGTTTTTTGATACACACATGGCCTCTCTTATGGACACTGATATAAGGATATCTTATAATTTCTCAAAATTTAAAATGGATATTTTCAAATACTCTCAGGCATTACTTAATTTACCTTATTTCAAAAACTTGGACAAAACAAAAGTCTAATAAGTTTAGTAGTGTTTTTTTTTTCAAGAAAATAACAAATTTAATTTATAATCTTGAAATCCCACTGAAAGGAGAATTACAACTCCTAACCTACCGTCTATCATGACAGCTAACTGATTAATTCAGAAATAATGTAATTTTACCTTGAAACTAGGGAAAATTATTCATTCATCCTACACTATATTTCATTCATATGCCACTTAAGATTGTAGCTACTGATTTTATTTATAGATGACATGAGTTATATTTATTTATAGAAAATCACTGATTATTTCAGATTGTGGAGTTTCAATTACTGTGTCTCAGAAATCATGCACTTTTGAATACAAAACTTTAAACCTCAAATTATGCTTCTCATATTTTCTACTCCTCTCACCTATTATCTAATTTAGGGGTACACAGTAGTATATGATTACTTTTATACCATTTACTTTTCAACTAGTATGTATATTTACTAGTAACACATGGTATAAACAGGAGGGAAGAGGAATACTAAGTGCACACTTTCCTAGAAGAAAAATAAGAAACAAAAATTACTATAAGACACATTAAAATTTTTTTTTCATCTATTCATTCTACAATCACATGTTGAGTTGACACTTATACCCCACCAGGAACAAAACTATGCACAGCACTGAGTTATTAGGTCAAAATACATCATCAAGAAAGTTTCTGTCAACCATTGTCAGCACCATAACTATAGCAGGATGTAGCAATGATTTCATCTAAGTAGAGGGGGATATCTGTAGTGGCAAAACACAATATTTCCTGAACTTGGGCAAAAGTAGTAGAATGAAGAGAAAGCTAAATAAAAACACTAAAAATCTGAGATATATACTACCCAGTAACTACTTAGATATAGGAGATTGGGGAAATAAAAATGTGAATATGATTCTAGATTTTCCTTTTGGCAACTGGGGAGATGTTAAATATCGTAAGTACTCATAAATATCATAATATAATAGTATGCTATTAAAATAATGGTCAAAAAATGAGAGAAGAGATTGGATGTGGTTTGTCATGACCTTTGCCAATCTGACTCCTTTTGGCAATCAGATCAATTCTAGTTCTAGTGTCAGTCTTCTTCACATCCAATCTATCTTTGATATCGCTGCTGGATTAAGCTTATTTAACTACAATTTTAATCATGCTATATACTTTAATTCACATGTCTATTTAATTGTCCAGAAAGTCTGAACTATGCTGATTTTCAAGACCCTCAATTATCTTGTCTCAAGCTCTTTCTCTTTTTATTTCTGATAGATCTTCAAGTTAGTTCTTTTTATTAAATTAGAAACAAAAGCCCCCATAGCAAAGTCCCTTGCAAGAGGTGAGCAAGGACGCAAAGTAAAAAACAGAGCTATTGGTCACTTCTCATACAGCTAGTTACAAGAGGTGTAGGAGCCAAAAGTAGACATTGGTTTGAAGTAATTGAGTATCAGCTGGAAGAATAGATGCTTGTTCATGTAACACCGGGCAAGTGTAGTTGGGGAAGGTAAAATTTACCTGTCCTTGATAGGTATATGAAGCCTCCTATGTGATATGTTCTACTCACTTCCCAGCCTTATTTGTAATTTTTTTTAATGTTTTATTTATTTTTGAGAGACAGAGTATTATCAGGGGAAAGGCAGAGAGAGAGAGACACACACAGAATCCAAAGCAGGCTCCAGGTTCTGAGCTGTCAGCACAGAGGCTGACATGGGCTCCAACTCGGGAACCATGAGATCATGACCTGAGCCGGAGTCAGGTTCTTAACTGACTAAGCCACCCAGGCGCCCCTTCCCAGGTTTATTTATTATCAGCATGTGTCCATTGAGTCTGGTGCTCCAGTCATACCAAACAGCTTGCAGTTACTACAATATGCTGGTCCCTGTGGAAGGTGTAATCGACATTTTGAAATTTGCTCTCAGAGGAAACTCAGTTTCTCAGTACTGATCTTATCACTCCAGTAAGTGGAAACCTTGTTTCAGTCTCTAAAACTTGGAATCATTTTGAGCTTTTCCTTCCTCTCACTTTCCACGTCCATTAGCCAATCTTGTTAACAATACCTTCATAATGTATTCCGAATCAGACTGATTGTCATTATAGAAGTGTTATTCTCCTGGTTTTAGCACTGGTATACGTCCTGTAGATTATTAGGAAAACAATGGTTGGTTTCCCTGCTTCCACCCCTGCCTTGTACGCTCTAAACATACATTTGCCAGAGTACTTTCAAACTCAAATCTGATAAAAGAACAGCTTTATTCAAAATCCTCTCATCAGTATAAAATCCAGAGTTCATCCCATCCCCTAAAAGGCCATCCATGTTCTTTCCACTTTCCTTTTCAGGTCCTGACTCCCTCTCATTCCATGTCAGCCACACACTAGCCTCCTTGCTGTTTCTCAAACACAGTAACTAAACCCCTGCCTCAAAGTCTTTGTCCTTGCTATTTCTTCTACTGGAAAGCTATTGTAGTCTGCTTGTTCTCTCACTTCCTTCACATCTTTACTCAACAGCTTTATCTCAATGGACTAGCCTTATCAAACATACCTCTTCCCCAACCTCCCTCTAGCCCCTTCCTCTGCTTTTCTTTATATAAGTTATCACTGCCGGAGATACTACATTTATCGGTCAACTTATTGATTTATTTTGGCAAGTTTCATGAAAACAGAGATGTTGTATGTTTTGTTCAGGACAGCATCTGCAAGGTCTGGCATTCAAAAATCACTTGCTGAATAAATAAAGTAATACATCATGCCTAGCAGGCTGTCCTGGATCGTTGTGTCTCTCTGCCAGCTTTTCCCACTGCCTGGAAATTTCATGTTCTTCCAGGTCCTGAATATCTGGTGAACAAATTCTCCTAAACTTTTCCAGAGAGTTAGAATACTGTCTTCCTTCTAAGACCTTCTCTGGCACTCTCCTCTGGTGAGACTCCACCACTCTTTCCTCTGGTAACCTATGGTAATCTGTGTGAACATCTTTCTTATCTCTTGTAACACTTAGATGTTTTTAATAATTTACCTGTCTAGAAGTACCTTGTGGATGGATAACACATTTTACTCAAATTTGCACACTTGAGGTACAATGCCTGGCATGTAGTAAGCACTTATTGATTATTTGTTAAATCAATATGTAAATGGAAATGATCTATGTTTAATATTGTTTTTTTGAAATGTTAACAGATGAAGAGCTAAAGCTAAAGATCCCTGTTGTGTTAACTTTATGTCCATGTCTCTAATAACTTACATTTGATAATAATGGATATAACCAATAAAAATAATAATGTCAATGACATTGTGCATTTCTTCTTTATGGGCACTGCTTTAAGAGCTTTCATGGTAATAATTCATTTATTCAATCCATTGAGTTGATGAACTATTATGATCTCAGTTTTACGCTTCAGTAACTGAGTTAGTGGGTGTTAAGCAGCTTGTCCTCACTCACTAATAAGAACAGAGTCAGGGGCACTTGAGTGGCTCAGCTAGTGAAGCGTCAGACTTCAGCTCAGGTCATGATCTCACGGTTAGTGAGTTCAAGCAGCACAGAGCCTGCTTTGGATTCTCTGCCCCCCCCTCTCTCTCTGTCCCTCCCCTGTTCACGTTCTCTCTCTCTCTCAAAATAAATTTAAAAAACATTAAAAAAAAAAAAAGAACAGACTCAGGTAATGTGCCTCCAGAGCCTCTGTCCTTCATCTCTAGTTGACTGCACTGTTTTTCTCGCTGTGCAAGACTATTTCCTTCTATTGTGTCCCAAGATAAATAAGAAGACAAGTTTTTGACAGTGGTAAATGTTTATTAAGTACCAAACTAAATCTCAGAGGAACTTTCATGAGTATTGCAGGATATGAATCTATTTCTGTGGTTCAATATTTTTCATAAAAAATTATACTTTATTGCTCTCTGAAGTGTGTGTATCTTATTAAGGCACATTCTATATGGTTGGTTGTCTCATTAATTTTAAAAGCTTTATTTTATATCCTTTTTAAATTTCATTTTATCTATGTAAAATTTCATGGTTAATTATTTACAGCTCAAACTAAGGATTATACAGATGCGACTGACAAGGCCTTTCCCAGGGGTTAGTTTATTCTTTTTTCCAATAAAGTATTTTTAAGGGACAATATATTAAAGAGAAAATTCCTCAACACATTCATATATAAACATAACTTGTTTCATTAAATTGTTCTAAATAGGGCAAATTTGAGGGGCATATATGGCTATTGAAATAATTCCCTTGACTTTAGCCACAGGAACCCTTATATTTAACTTTACCTGGTCATTACCACTGTAAGCAAGCACTTGACAATCATTTTTATTACTCATATTACATACTACATTAGAAAACATTACTTACTTCTTACTACATTAGAAAACAATTGAGAAAAGAGATGATGAGATGTTGTATTTAGAGAAAATCTAAAAGAATATATATAAAATGATTAAATTTAATAGATGAATTAAGCAAGGTAGTGATATATATATATTTATTGGTGTATGTATATAAAATATACATACACATATATGTATAAATATACATATTTATATATGTATACATATATATAAATATACAGATGGGTATATATATATATATATATATATATAAATTTGGAAAAATTTATTTGGAAACAATAATATCAATTTGAAAAAAGATCAATTATATTGTCAAATATATAATTATATCTAATATATACATAGTAAATATATTATCAAGTATATAATTAGTTATATACTTGACCCTTGAACAATTCAGGGGTCAGGGCATTGATTCCCCATGCAGTCAAAAACCCCTGCATAAGTTTGACTCCCCAACATTTCATTACTAATAACCTAATGTTGACTGGAAGTCTTACTGATAGCATAAACAGTTGATTCACATATATTTTATCCTTTCTGTAGATTATATATTGTATTCTTAAAGTAAGCTAGAAAGAAGAAGAAAAGAAAATGTTATTAAGAAAATGATAAGGAAGAGAAATACATTTACAGTACTCCAATGTATTATTGATACTATGTTTATATCATCTGTTTACAAGAGGAATCATCTGTTAGTACCTACATCAATATTTTATTGTTGTTGTTAGAAGAACCTGGCAAAATTTTTTTTATTGTTTTCTGGGTTTTCATTTTTCTTTTGTCATGATGATTCATTTTGGCCTCTATTTTGAGTCTCTCTCTCTCTCTGTTTTTAAAGGACCAGCAGTCTATCTTATCTTATACATATTTTTTTATTTTTCTTTTACTTTTTTTAAAGTAAGCTCTATGCCGAATGTGGGGCTTGAAGTCATGACCCCAAGATCAAGAGTCATATGCTTTACTTAATGAGCCAGCCAGGCGACATTAATATTTTCTTATAGGAAACAAAACACTGTAGATGTCGTATGTATTACTAATGCTATATATCAAAAATGAAAAGATAATGTGAAGAAGAAATCCTTATAGGTGCAATGATTCATGCATTGATGATAACAAAAAAGCAGCAATATAATTGCTTTATGATAGCCTAACATACACACTGAAGAATGAGTCATTATAAAATGTTTCGGACATACAGTATTATATTCATAATTCAGGATTGGGAAGAAACATTGTTACATTAAAAAATTTTACTTGTGATGATAAGGTGATATGCATTTTCTCCAATTAGAAAAGAGAGAGGTACACTGTATGGTAATGTAATTCTTTGAAAGCGGTTGTAAAACAGCAAGAAAACTAACACAGTATTAATCTTATAATAAATAGCACTTACCTTATACCTATGTAAGGATAGGCCATCCCCTTCCACACAAGTCTTGCATATGGTGTTCTACACGATGAATATTTAGGCAATGATGATGATGATGATGGTGACACAGTTCTTGCCATACAGTTATTAGATTTTCATATGAAGACACACATGCACAACAGATAAGTTTATGAACTGTATGGCATGACAATCACTTACTATTCATTAAGTAGAAATGAATCATCATAAAGATCTTTATCCTCATCATCTTCATGTTGAGTAAAGCTGAGGAGGAGGAAGAAGAGGGGTTAGTCTTGCTGGTTAGGTGTGGAGGTGGCAAAAGGGGGAGCAAGAGAGGTAGGCACACTCAGTGTAACTACAAAAATCCATTATACTTTCTGAGTTTTCTGATTTTTTATTTCCCTAAGAATGTGCCTATACAGTACCAATCCATCTTCTACCATTTGTTTTATTATCAGTGCCTATTTCATAGAAGAGTCCATGTCATAAAAGAGGTCAAAAGCAGTCTTGAAAAATCGCAACCCTGCTTCCAGATTGTCTGACGTCAATTTGTTTTCTGGCGCTGCTTCTTCTTCCTCATCATCTGGCACTGGTTCGGAAGCACTCATCTCCATCAAGTCATCTTCTGTTCGGCCCTCTGCTTTGGTGTCTGTGAGCTATTGATTTTCTCCAAGATCCATATATGGAAACCCTTCACCCTTTACTTTTTTTTTCTTGTTTCTTTTTTTTTTTTTTTTTTTTGCCTTATCCACATTCTCTTTCATGATGTTTTTGATTGGCTCTGTCATTAATCCTGTGAAGTCATGCACAACATCTGGACACAGTTTTCTCCAAAAGGAATTTGTTTCAGGCTTGATGGCTTTTACAGCTTTTTCCATAACAATGATGGCATCTTCAATAGTGTAATCCTTCCAGACTTTCATGGTGTTCTCTCTATTGAGGTTCTCTTCCATAGTGTTGACAATTATTTCCATAGAGTACCATGTGTAATGAGCCTTAGAGTCTTTATGACCCCCTGATCTAGAGGCTGAATCAGAGACATTGTGTTTGGGACAAGGTGACCACTTCAGTGCCTTTGGTTTTGAACTCATGGAGTTCTCAGTAGCGAGAGGCATTATCCAATATCAAAAGAACTTTAAAAAGCAGTTTTTCACTGTCCACGTACCTTCTGACTTCAGGGACAAAGCATCAATCGAACCAATCCAGACTAAAGGTTCTTGTTGTCCAGGCTGTCTTGCTGTACAACCAAAAGACTGACCAGCTGGTGTTTATCTTTTCCCCTCAAGGCTGGAGACTTAACAACTTTATATATAAAGGCAGTCCTGATCATAAACCTGACTGTGTTTGCACAAAACACTAGAGTTAGCCTGTCGCTTCCTGCCTTAAATCCTTGTGCTTGCTTCTCTTCCTTATTAATAAATGTCTTTTGTGGCATTTTTTCCAGAATTGGGCACTTTTGTCTGCATTAAAAACCTGTTCTGGCAGATATTCTTTCTCCTCAATGATTTTCTCCCACCCCCAAAGAAATTATGTTTTAATTATTTTTATTTTTTAAATGTAATTTGTTATCAAGTTGGCTAGCATACAGTGTATACAGTATGTCCTTTGGTTTCGGGGGTAGATTCCCATGATTCACACTTACACACAACACCCAGTGCTCATCCCGAGTGCCCTCCTCAATGATTTTCTTAATATACAATTTACTGAGGAAACAAACTGCTGATGCAGAGGATTAGTGTCCCCTGGCCATTTAAGCAGATTCTTGCAACTCTTTTTTTTTTTTTTTTTAATTTTAATGTTTATTTTTGAGAAGAGAGCAAGTGGCGGAGGGACAAAGAGATAGGGGACAAAATCTGAAGCAGTCTCCACACTGTCAGCGCAAAGTCTGACATGGGGTGAGTCATGATCTAAGCTGAAGTCAGATACTCAACCGACTGAGCTACCCAGGCACCCCAAAATTCTCACAACTCTTGAACTCAGAGCAACAGAAACAGGAGGTGGCTACAAAATTATTATACAAAGTAGTACAGTACAGTGTGCATTACAGTTAATTTTCTGCTGCTAATATTAATACTCATAGTTGTATTTGTTTACAGTACTGACTGCAAAGGGGCCATGTATGGTCTATAAGTGTTTGTGTGCATAAGTCTTGATAACTCTTAACTTTTAATAATAGGTTTGTGTATATTTTATTGTAGTAGATGATAAAAAAGATTAGTATCTACATATATTTTATGCATTCACGACATACATTTCCCTTAATATTGTTATATATTGAGGCTATGCAGTTTGTGAGTTTTTTCAAATTATCACAAATCTTGAAAAGTGTTTCCAATTTATTTTGTGAAAAAAATTGCATATAAGGGGACCTATGCAGTTCAAACTTGTGTTAAGGGTCTACTATAGTACTATACTGAGCAATACATTTTTAATAAATGTAATGTCTGAGACTATTTGTTAACATTAATTAAGAGAAAATTTAAATATATGAATATGTAGAGACATTAATAATAATAATAACAATAATAATAATAATGTACTGTTTTGTTGTTATCAACTCATGGCCAATCTTGCTTTCTCAATAACCTTTGACAATTGAGGTTTGTTATTTGTTATTTGTTATCCTGCTATTTGTGGTTTATTTAAAAAAAGTGTCAAGAATCATAGTGTTTCACCTTCAATATTTTAAAATTTTTTTTTCAACGTTTTTATTTATTTTTGGGACAGACAGAGACAGAGCATGAGCGGGGGAGGGGCAGAGAGAGAGGGAGACACAGAATCGGAAACAGGCTCCAGGCTCCGAGCCATCAGCCCAGAGCCTGACGCGGGGCTCGAACTCACGGACCGCGAGATCGTGACCTGGCTGAAGTCGGACGCTTAACCGACTGCGCCACCCAGGCGCCCCTCACCTTCAATATTTTAGTATGATCTGTAATTAATAAGCATTCCTCTTGAAACAGAAACAATGTCTATTATCATAAATAAATTATTAAGAATACTTCTTAATATTATGTAATATCCAGCTAGTGTTCAAATTCTCTGACGGTTTCAAAATTTCTTTTACAGAATATTTGTTAGAATCGAGATACAAATAAGATCCATACATTAAAATTGGACTGAATAAGATTTCTCTGATAATTTCAATCCCTCTTTGTTTTAAACTTCTTTTTTTTCCCTTAAACCTTATTTGCAGAAGAAAGAAGGCAATTTGATCTGTATAATTTTATGGTGTTTGAAATTTTCTAATTACCTCCCTTTGGTATTGTTTAGCTTGTATTCTGTTTCTTATGTTCTCTATAAACTGATAGTTATATGTAGAAGCTTGATCTGATTCTGATTTAGAATTTGTTTATAATACCTTCTAGGTGGCATTCTGTCCTAAGATACATATTACAGCAAATAAAAAAAAAGTAGAATGAAGCTTCCACCTATGTTGCTTTGCCTCCTAGATTGTTCTGAGATTACACTAAATCCATTTATTGTTGCCTTTTTCAAAGTATAAAGCTTCAAGTAAAATATGTTCTTGTGGAAAGAAAATAATAATAATAATAAAGTACAAAGCTTCTATTTTGTTTTATTGAAAACTGACTAAAACATAGTAAATAATGTTAATATGTTAGGAAATTGTTAAACATAAGTGATCAGGAAGACTTTAATCTTAAGTCTATCAATTTTATTTTTTAAATGACCTTTGTTTATTTCATTAGCTATCAACAAAACTTTGGGTAAATACATAATAACAGAATTGCTGAGTCATAGGGTAGTTCTATTTTTAACTTTTTGAGGAAACTCCATACTGACTATCTGGTATTTACACAAAGGATACAAACATCCTGATTTGAAGGGGCACATGCACCCTGCTGTTTATAGGAGAAGCGTTATCATCAATAGGCAAATTATGGAAAGAACCCAAATGTCCATCAACTCATGAAGGGATAAGGATGATGTGGTATGTGTATGTGTGTATATATAATCGAATATTAGTCATCAAAAAATAAAATCTTGCCATTTGCAATGATGGAGCTATAGTATATTATGCTAAGCGAAATGTCAGTCAGAGAAAGATAAATACCACATGATTTCACCCATATGTGGAATTTAAGAAAGAAAACAGATGAACATAGGGGAAGGAAGATAAAAAAGGGGGAATGATAAGACACTCTTAATGATAGGGAACCAATTGAGGGTTGCTGGAGGGGATTTTGGCAGGGGATTGGGTAGATGGGTGATGGGTATGAAGGCGGGCACTTGTGATACCACTGGGTGTTGTATGTAAGTGATGAATCAGTGAATTCTGCTCCCAAAACTAGTATTGCACTCTACGTTAACTAACGAAAATTTGAATAAAAAGTTGAAACAAAAAAGCAAATATTTACAATCTAATACATATATGTAAAAATTATTTTGATCCTTAATTTAGTGCCTGAAAACTCTAAGGGGGGACGTTGAAGCACTTGGAATCTCAGGGATAAACTGAAATTGCTGCTCATTTAGTTTTCTTTACAGCTCCTGTTCAAGGTAAATGTAAATCCTGAGATGCTGTTGCTTAAGTTTCCAAAATATCCAAGATAGTTCATGTCTGTTTCTGAGCCTGGGTTTCTTCTGCTTCCAGATTATTAATCAATGAAAGATTAATTGTGAAAATACTAAATTGGGAGATCATTTAGGTAACCTTATGAGTAATTCTACTCTGATAAATGCATGCCATGTGTGTGGTCACCAGACTTCATTAAAGAATTCTATATGTAGTCACTTTGGATTTTTTCATAATTCTATTTACTGCCAGTTTCAAATGGACCCTGGTAATTTGCATGGTTTATTCAGGGTGTCACTTGGTATCAAAGTAAAGATTCTTTAAAGACTACAAATATGAAACTCTATTCAGAAAATATTCTGCCTAATGGTACAAGGTGCTATATCAGGTATGGGGCAAACATAAAAAGAAATGCAGTTTGAAAGCCCAAAAACCAAAGATAGAAACAGAAACTGACAACACATAAGGTAGTAGATGAAGAGAAAACTATAGAACATGTAGAAATAGGGAAACCAAAGCATTTGCTTTACACTGCAATGGAGCATATGAAATTCAGCCTATAGAATGAATTAAATTTAAGTGAGGTTTGAAGCACAAGGATATATTGTTATTAAAAGAAGAAAGTGGGATAAAGTAGGAAGAAAATGAAAATGAAAATGTGAAGACCTGCTGTCTAGACTGGCTGACACAGTTAGGCCTAGATTTCTGGGATATCTGGCTTTTTTCAAATCTAAAATAATTTGTCTTCCTAGTTTCAGGGACTCACCTTGACTTTATGTATTATTGAGTAATTGAGAACACTCTATCAAATTCTCTAGAACAACCTATCTGACTCTAATTTTATGTCCCTGTTCTACCTAAAGAACTTCTTCCGTATTCCTTAAACCTAGGCCTACTAATTTCCCCATATGTGGCAGGAACTCTCTGTCTGATTTTAGTCATTTTTATAGCTCAAGGACCAGAGTTTTGTCTGCCCCTGTATCTGCCTTCTGCTACTCAGCAGTTCCTCATGTAAGAATACTGCCTGTTTCATGTCTCCCTCTCTGCTTGTCTATATAGTTATAATATCACCTAGTCTTGGACTTCCAGACAGTACTGTGGAAATCCCTTGTTAATATTTCTCTGATGCCATGTTCTGTTGCCATTTGTTTTAAATATTGTGTTCTGCCTGCCAGATCTGATTTCCACCTGTAGTTGTATCTGTCCCCAAAGACTTGTTTCATTTAAATATTCATCTGGATCCAGTTTGAAAATGTCATCCCCTCTTAAGATGGCAATTTTAAGCCACTTAAAGAGTATGCATAACTGTGGTCAATAAAATGACCATTTTCCCTATTGCTCCAGAATAGGATCCATGTTTTGGCATCTCAGCAACTGCAAATTGGAAATGCGGCTGCTAGAGGAATTGCTCTCCCACAAACATCCCCAGAGTAAGCCCCACGTTGGCTGTCACTGTGTAGAACCACTGCCCTGCTTCTCTTCCAGTACTCCACCCAACCTACTTCTTTCTCCCAAGACACCATCATTCATCAGATTGCTTGGTGCATGTTAGCACCTGTAGGTCCCTTTAGGAAGAGAGAATTTAGAAATCCTTAGACCTTAACTTCCCTTGAAGTGATGCCTGGAATAGGGTAGAATATTGATCCAGCTGCTGGAATTGGGGCTGGAGAAGAAAGGATGTGTAAAGGACACTAATGTCTAATAGTAGCTATGAACTGAATCAGAATTTCAACCATGTTTCCATAGAAGCAATGTTGCACATGCATATTTTATGAATGCAGTCATTCGACATACATTTCTTGTATACTAACCATGAACCAAGCACTGTAGCAAAATAAAAATTGGCTTACTAAGTATTATTTTTCTACATACACTAAATTATAGATATAATAGGCTTTGGTGAATAAGAAATTTGGTCACTATTACACTACAACTTCTAAGGGAAAATTCATTTCAAGTTCAACAATCAGTCCATCATAGACTTGCAAGAAAGCTTTTACTCTAGCACTCCAATTACGACTGTGAGTTATGGTGGAATTATGGTCTGGAGTTATATTCTAGTGCTTATTTATTGATACCCTCTAATGTTATAAGTAGTTTTCCATTACGGAAATCACGTTGAGGAAACATAGAATGTAGTTTTGAAGAAAAAATATATGTCTTCTTAGTAGGGCTATATATATTTGTGTACCTTGTGCACTTCATGACTCTGAGGGGCACTACTCAGAGACACTGCAATGCAATTTTTGTCTCTTAGAGCTGTGTAAGACATTATCAAGATAACAGAAGGGATTCTTGCTGCTCACCTGCCTCTTTACTTTGATCATGAAAATAGTGTGTCTAGACTAGAGATAGTTATAAAAAAATCTCACGATTTTATTTGTTTATTTGTATGTTTTGTCAGAGAATCAACTGATGGTTTTGTTTTGTTTTGTTTTTCTACATTGGTTGCTTTTCTGAATAACCTGATGTTCTGGTATCAGCAGAAATGCAAACACCAGGTCAGTTAACTATTCTACTGCTGTTTTTCTTAATATAGACTCAACTGTGAACTATCATAAGACAATATTCTTGGCACCTAGGGAATGGAGTGCTTCAGTGCTAGAGGAGGAACCTGGGAGAGGAATTGTCACATATACTACCGATTAAAAGGTGCTCAGGAGGGAGACAGTATAGTGAGGGCAGTTAGAGTAACATCTCAAATGTGTGGTCATAGGCTCCATATGCTTATTTACATTGGTGCTGGAGAGTGAGTACTGGTGACTAGCATCAAGTTGAATTCAGGTGTAGCTTGAATGCACCAATTTTATAAAAGAAGGTGAGCAGCACAGAGTTAGGATGTTGGATAACACCAAATGATTATCCAAATATCTGAAATATAATTGTCTCTGGGGAGAAAACTGGGCTGCTAAAATTAAGAAGTAAACTAAAATGAGACTATTTTTTTTTTTAGTGACTTACTTGGGGGAACCCTGGAAACAGGGCATGTTATATCAATAAAGGAGAAAATTAGTGAAGATAGAGGTGAAAAGGAATCTCAGGCCTTTGATATAGTCTAAGATGTATAGATAAAGGGCAAATTCAGTTTGATGGTGAGGGTGAACTAGTTATGTTCTCAGGGGGGCAGGCCAGGATGATTGGCACCACTGACTACCTTCCTGCCTTATAGCACTGGTGGGATCAGCAGCAGGGCTAGAAGCAGTGGTAGTATGAGCTGTCTCCAAAGAGAGGATGTGACTTCCTTATCTTCCCGCCAACCTACCTTCCCCTGAAATAATTCCACTTGAATGAACCTCAGCAAACAAACATACCATCTTATTTTAGCACGACCAACAACACCACAGAGACTCAGCTGAAAGAGCAGTAAGAGATTTTTGACAGCTGAAAAAAGCATTCCTTTCTTATTTCCTACCAGTGAAAGTAGGAAGATTTGATCCCTTGGGCTCAGTAACGTCCAGCATTCATGGGAGTTTTCTCAGGAGGTGAAATTGCCAGGGAGGGAAGAAAGGAATCGACATTATGTGAACAATTTAGGAGAAGACACTTTGTTTGGTATTAAAAGGAATATAATTTCTTCTGTACCTCATGTAGTAAAGTGGTTTTATGTGAAGATTTAGCTCTAATGTCTCTGCTTGGATATAAATTCTTGATTTCAGTACAGGGAGGTGAAACAACATAGAAACATTTGGATAGAGAGAACACTAATTGAGGGTCCAGTGCAAGTTCTGGGCTGAGGGCTGGGTTGTACATATATTAGGAGAGACTGTGCAAAGCTTACTAGAGAGCATTGGTTGTGTGTTTTATGAACAAACTTAAGATACTAAAGGTGAGAGCCAAACTGGGAGTTCTTTGGAGTTATGGCACAGGTACAGTATAGAAACCACTTAAACTGTAATTATCCAGCTGAGACTCCAGAAAGGCCATAGCTTTGAAATAAGTACTATGCCCTACCTAGAGTAATACCCACTTTAGGTATATACTTATGAAGCCTAACACCAAGCCTCAACGATATATACTTAGGTGAGTCAGAGTTCAGAGGTTGAGTCCTACCAAATTAAGGAGATTTGGAAAACAGAGGCTTTCCACAGATGAATGTAACTGAACCTTTAAATGTAAACTGAACCTTGAAAATTTCAAAATGATTAGTCAGTAATTGCACTACATACTAAAATTCAAAGTGATATTCTTCAGAGAAATATAACAGAATAAGGTACACTTATGATATATGCAATACTTAATATTAAATCAAAATTTTCTAGGAATTTTTTCAAAAAGTGTAATATGACCTATAGGCAAGGAAAAAAAGGCCATGAATAGAAACCAATCCTAAGATGACCCAGATTTTGGATTTAACAGACCAAGAGTTTTGAAAGCTATTATAAATTTGCTTATGGAACTGAAGGAAAATATGGTCTTTATATATAGGGAATCTTGGTGGAGAATAGAAACTATGGGGAAAGAGGAAGTACCACCATTGGAAAATTCTAGAACAGAAAAGTACTATATCCAAAATTATTTGCTGGGGTTAAAGGTGACAGAAAAAAAAAATAAAGGAATAAATGAAACTGAATAAAAATAGAAATTAGCCAATATTAAGAAAAGAGAAGAGAAGATTGAAGAAAAATGTGAGGTCAGAAACCATAAAACTCGTACAAGAAAATACAGACGGTAATTTCTTTGACATCAGCCATAGAGACATTTTTTCTAGATATACTTTCTTGGGCAAATGAAACAAAAGCAAAAATAAACTACTAGGACTACACCAAAATAAAAAGCTTTTGCACAATAAAGGAAACCATTGACAAAACAAAAAGACAATCTACCAAATGAGAGAGGATATTTGCAAGTAGTATCTCTGAAAAACAGGTTAATATCCAAAATATATAAAGATTTATATGTCAATACCAAAATAATAATAATAATAATAATAATAATAATAATAATAAATAATTTAAAATGGGAAGAGTACCTGAATAGACATTTTTCCAAAGAAGACATGCAGATGGCAATGGACACATGAAATAATGCTCAATATCACTAATCATCAGGGAAATGCAAATTAAAACCACAGTGAGGGGATACCTGGGTGGCTCAGTTGGTTGAGCGTCTGACTTCAGCTCAGGTCATGATCTCGCAGTCCGTGAGTTCAAGCCCTGAGTCAGGCTCTGTGCTGACAGCTCAGAGCCTGGAGGCTGTTTCGGATTCTGTGTCTCCCTCTCCCTCTGCCCCTCCCCTGCTCATGCTCTGTATCTCTCTATCTCAAAAATAAATAAAAACATTTATAAAAAAACAGTGAGATATCACCTTACACTTTTTAGAATGGCTAGAATCAAAAGACAGGAAATAATGGTTGTTGACAAGGATATGGAGAAAAAGGAATCCTCTTGAACTGTTTGTGGGGATGCAAATTGGTACAGCCACTGTAGAAAACAGTTATGGAGTTTCCTTAAAAAATTAAAAATAGGAATACCATGCAATCTGACAATTCCAATAGTCGGTATTTACCCAAAGAAAATGAAAACACTAATTTGAAAAGATAAATACTTCATTATGTTTATTGCAACGTTATTTACAATAGCCAAGATATGGAAGCCACCCAAGTATCCATGTATTTTCTATTGATGAATGGATAAATAAGCTGTGGTGCATATATCTGTATCAATATCTATATCTACTTATATCTATATCTATCTTCATCTATATCCATATAACCATCTATATCATTATCTATATCATCTATATCTATATCAATATCTATATCTATAATCTATATCTATTGGAATATTACTCAGCCATAAAAAAGAATGAGATCTTGTCATTTGTGGCAACATGAATGGAACTAAAGGATATAATGCTAAATGAAATAAGTCAGATAGAGAAAGTGATTTCACTTATATGTTAAATCTAAAAAAAACAGATTCTTCAATACAGAGAATACACTGGTGGTTGCCAGAGGGGATGGGATGGGGGTTGAACAAAATGGGTGAAAGGGAGTTGGAGGACAGACTTCCAGTTAGGGGATGACTAAGTCATGAGGATGAAAGGTATAGCACAGGAAATAAAGTCAGTGGTAACAGCATATATGGTGACAAATGTAACTACACTTGTGGTGAGCATAGCATAATATACAGAGTTGTTGAATCACTATGTGGTACACCTGAAAATAATGTAACATTATGTGTCAAGTGTAATTCAATATAAAAGAAAGAAAAGTTATCACAATCTCAGAGAATTGAGGGACAATATCCAGCAATCTAACATAGAAGACAGTGAGAATATGGTTGGAAAGTATCTGAAGCTATAAAGTCTGGATTTTTCCCAAGTTTGATAATTAATATCTACTATCCACTGACAGATCCAAAAAGCCATTAGCTAGCTGAAAATCAAAGTAAAAGGAAAACCAAGAAGTTAGTTCAATAGAACACATTCCATTCTGGGAAACAATGATACAGATAATGGCTGATTTCACATCACAAAATATGTGGGCCAGAGCAAGAAAGACTTCTTTAAAGTGCTAAAAAAATCAGTGTACTCAGAATTCTATTTCCAGTTAAAGTATCCTTCAGAAACTATGATGAAACAAAAACATTTGAGATGAATAAAAATCAAGAAAATTCATTGCAAGCAGATGTGTACAATAAGAAATGCTAAAGAAGGCTCTTTGGGTTGATGGAAAATGATATCAGATGAAAACTTGGTTCTATAAGTGTGAAGATACTAGGAACGGTAAAAAAATAAAGAGGGTAGGAGAGGTAAGTTTAAAAGTAATTTTTCTCTCCTTATTTCCTTATAAAACGTTTTAACATAAAAAATGAACAATTGTGGGGCTCCTGGGTGGCTCAGTCAGTTGAGCGTCCGACTTCAGCTCAGGTCATGATCTCATAGTTCGTGAGTTCAAGCCCCGTGTCAGGCTCTGTGCTGACAGCGCTGGAGCCTGGAGCCTGCTTCAGATTCTGTGTTTCTCTCTCTCTCTGCCTCTTCCCCGCTCATGCTCTGTCTCTCACTGTCTCTCAAAAATGAATAAATGTTAAAAAAAATTTAAAAAATAAAAAAAAATTAACAGTTGTTAGATGTGGTTAAAAATTAAATATGACAACTGTAGCACAAAAGATGGAAAGATGATAAGAATGTAAATGAAATTTTAGTATTGTAAGATTGTTACAGTTGTAAAGTATGGGAAGCTTACAGTCTTTTTTTAAAAGTTTTATTTAATTAATTATTATTTTTTTTTAATTTACATCCAAGTTAGCATGTAGTTCAACAATGATTTCAGGTGTAGATTCCTTAATGCCCCTTCCCCATTTAGCCCATCCCCCCTTCCAGAACCCCTCCAGTAACTCTGTTTGTTTCCATATTTAAGAGTCTCTTATGTTTTTGTTCCCCTCCCTGTTTTATTTTATTTTTGCTTCCCTTCCCTTATGTTCATCTGTTTTGTATCTTAAAGTCCTCATACGAGTGAAGTCATATGATATTTGTCTTTCTCTGACTAATTTCACTTAGCATAATACCCTCTAGTTCCATCCACGTAGTTTCAAAAAGGAAAGATTTCATTCTTTTTGATTGCTAAGTAATACTCCATTGTGTGTGTGTGTGTGTGTGTATATATATATATATGTATATACATACATATATATGTATATATATCTATATATCTATATATCTATATATATACACATATATAGATATGTATATATATGTATATACATACATATATATGTATATATATCTATATATCTCTATATATATATACACATATATAGATATGTATATATATATCACATCTTTATCCATTCAACCATCGATGGACATTGGGCTCTTTCCATACTTTGGCTATTGTTGATAGTGCTGCTATAAACATTGGGGTGCATGTGCCCCTTCAAAACAGCCTACCTGTATCCCTTGGATAAATACCTAGTAGTACAATTGTTGGGTCATAGGGTAGTTCTATTTTTAATTTTTTGAGGAACCTCCACACTGTTTTCCAGAGTGGCTGCACTAGCTTGCATTCTCACCAGCAATACAACAGAGATCCTCTTTCTCTGCATCCTTGCCAACATCTGTTGTTGCCTGAGTTGTTAATGTTAGCCATTCTGACAGGTATAAGGTGATATTGTGGTTTGATTTGTATTTCCATGATAAGGAGTGATGTTGAGCATTTTTTCATGTGTTGGTTGGCCATCTGGATGTCTTTTTGGGAGAAGCGTCTATTCATGTCTTTTGCCCATTTCTTCACTGGATTATTTGATTTTGGGGTGTTGAGTTTGATAAGTTCTTTTTAGATTTTGGATACTAACCCTTTATCTGATATGTCATTTGCAAATATATTCTCCCATTCTGTCCGTTGCCCTTTACTTTTGCTGATTGTTTCCTTCACTGTGCAGAAACTTTTTATTTTGATGAGGTCGCAGTAGTTCATTTTTGCTCTGGTTTCTCTTGCCTCTGGAAACATGTTGAGTGATAAGTTGCTGCAGCCAAGGTCAAAGAGGTTTTTGCCTGCTTTCTCCTCAAGGATTTTGATGGCTTCCTGTCTTACATTAAGGTCTTTCATCCATTTTGAGTTCATTTTTTGTGTATGGTGTAAAAAAGTGGTCCAGGTTCATTCTTCTGCATGTCGCTGTCCAGTTTTCCCAGCACCACTTGCTGAAGAGACTGTCTTTATTCCATTGGATATTGTTTCCCACTTTGTCAAAGGTTAGTTGGCTATACGATTGTGGGTCCATTTCTGGGTTCTGTATTCTGTTCCATTGATCTGAGTGTCTGTTCTTTTGCAAGTACCATACTGTCTTGATGATTGTGGCTTTGTAATACAGCTTGAAGTCTGGGAATGTGATGCCTTCTGCTTTGGTTTTCTTTTTCAAGATTGCTTTGGCTATTCAGGGTCTTTTCTGGTTCCATACAAATTTTAGGATTGTTTGTTCTAGCTCTGTGAAGAATGCTGGTGTTATTTTGATAGGGATTGCATTGAATATGTAGATTGCTTTGGGTAGTACTGACATTTTACCAATATTTGCTCTTCCTATCCAGGGGGGAGCTTATAGTCTTAAGTGGTGCAGCATTAACTCTAAATAATCAAGAAAGGGAACTTCTTTTGTTTATATTTGATAACATAAATATCCAGGATATCACAATATCAAGGTCTGTACAAAATCTCTTCATGATATGGATAACAAAGTATTAGAAACAACCAAAGGATTCATGGTATACCAAAGAATAAATTGGTACCCTAAACCTTTTCCTCTCTCAGTGAATTCCCAAATATTACAGTTGTTACTTTAAGTTCTGCAAGATTACTTTTTTATTACATAAATATACAATTTAAAACTAAAATAGAATGTTATTTATTTTTTTCTAGTTAAAGTCAGTCTCTGATGAAATTTGAACCAGACCAGTAAAGCAGTTTAGTCATTATTTAAGTCTATATGGGCCCACTGTTAGAAAACTTCCACATTAACCCTAAGCATTCTTTAAAAAGCCCATTTGTTGGTAGACAGAAGGAAGGCTAAAACTCGTGTGTGACAGGGTTGTAAATATTTCTACTCAGAAATGAAATCAAGACTCAACTCTAGTTGAGGAGAACACGCCAACTTTAAGAGAAGTTGAAATTTTGCACGGCCTACTTATCACTGGTTTCCTAAATGACCTAGGGTAAATAGAAACAGCCTTTTCATGTGGCTGTTCTGATTAAAGCAAGGTCTGTAAGTTGGCAGTACATCATCTGAAATTTCAAAGCTTAAGTGGAAGCTGGGGTTTCTTTGCCTTCCAAAAAATCCCCCTACTCTTTATACGTGGTCTATCTGAGTAGCTGGCACACAGTTATAAAAGTCACTGGGCAGTAATCAGGAGTGCACTGGTCCTTATGGCAGGCATCAACTTGCTTACTGCCAGGTCTTTGAACTACAAAAATAAATAGAGAATAGAAGTGCATTGTATTGGCCAAGCCTGAGGCCCAGTCATCTGTCTTGGAGCATGCTCTGGTGAGAGTGTTTAACTTGGATTCCTTCCATCACATGTGGTAGCTGCAAGAGTGAAAAAGGAGAGGAAAAGAACAATGTTAGGTGGTATATTTAATAGTGTGTTGGCTTAACAATTCTCAGGAAACTGTTACTTGTATTTTTCTCTTAGCAGCCAGAGTTGGGATTCTGAATGAGTGGATGTGTACTTTAGACAACATGATTCTATCCCCTCCACCCTTTTCCATTGTTTTACTAACGGCTTTAATAGCAAGCATAGATATTCCCCCAACACTATCTTCTAAGAAAGCTTAGCTAAAGCAACTCACAGGACAGTATTTTTTTGTATTCAATTTCACCAGCAGCCTTGACATCCCTGAATTAATGGGTCTCTTTCACTCTAAACCTGAAAGTTTGAAATTCGTGGTAACTGGATGTTTGTTGTTTTTGGCTAAATTATCCTCTTCTATTTCTTTTCAAGGCCAATGTAACACAAACTAAAACAATTTAGCCTCTCTCTGCCTTCTCATTCTTCTAAGTTTTCTACAATAAGAAAGGAGAACCTTTACTCAACCGCACTGTGCCCATAATAAACTTGATTAAAAAAAAATACCTGTGGCTACAGGAGTGGATTCTTTGTAAAGACAGTGAAGCACTCAGCTGTTCTGTATTAGAAGAAATTTTGCTTGTTTTCACAGCTGAATTATCTTGCTTTCTCTATTATCAGAAAGAGTACTAGGAAAATCAAATAAGAGATTTTCAAGGGATTTTAAAGGAAAAAATATATAGCTTTTTACAGTTAAGGTTTTCCTTGCTGGCACATTTTTTTCCCTAGATCATGCGGCTATTTTGTAACCCTCGTGAAAGAGCATAAAATAAATATGTCAAGGCTTCCTGTAGAAATGCGTTCCTTCAGAGTTGCCAAAATAAGGGAAGCTGTTAGATTTGCCCAGACAGATGGTAAGATCGATTTATGAGCAAAATTATGTAAAAATACCAAGTTTAAGGGACTGTGTATCAGAAGTGAATGATTTGTAATGTTATATTGACTTTTTCTAAACTATAGATCAACAATTGTATGGAAATTAATGAGATGTATTGTACATAATAGGCGTTCTCTTATGGTGATAGTTGTCCTTAATTATTTTTGCCACAACTTGTGCAAAATATGAGTAACATTCCAGCCAGCATCATTAGCCAGTTTTTTAAAACATTATTTGAAAAAACCTTAACAATATTACAAAAATGTGTTCTATATGTTTTAAATTAATTCTAAAGTGACACAGATTGAATATTGCCAAATTAAAACATTCAGTAATTCATTCAGTCAACAAAAAAAGGATCTACTGTGGACCAGGCTCTCTTTCTATAACCTGAATAGATAGTGGTGAGCAAAACACAGTGCTGGCGTGTTTTTTTAAAGGAGCTTTTAATTTTTTTTATTTTTTTGATGCTTATTCATCTTTGAGAGACAGAGCATGAGCAGGGAAGGGGCAGAGAGTGGGAGACACAGAATCTGAAGCAGGCTCCAGGCTCTGACCTGTCAGCACAGAGCCTGACATGGGGCTCGAACTCACGGACTGAACCCTGAGCCAAAGCCAGATGCTCAACCGACTGAGCCACCCAGGTGCCCCAACAGTGCTGGCATTTTTGAACAAATATACTAATTTAGATAAAAAGAGAAGACTAATCCTGATTATAGTAAGGAATTTGAAGCTACTTTATTCATATACACTGTAATTAAGTTTTCCAAAAAAAAAAAAAAAAAAAAGATTCATGGTAAAGTTGAAAACCTACTATGTGATAAAATGATATTTTGGGTAAATGAGAAACATCAGTCATAATAAAAATATATGAATTATTTGTGAAAATGCAGTTAGAGAAAATCAAATCTCAAAATATTCTTAAATCACTTTAGCTTACATATTTTCATTATGTTTGCGATTTTTAAATTTAAGATTTTGTTCAGAAACTCAGTATTTCAACGTAATAGTTGCTTAAAATTCTCACAGTACATACCTGGTAATAGATACTTTATTCAAACAGCATTATTCAAAGCCTAATACCCAACAGAAACAATGTAATCTATGGGGCTTATGTTTCTGGAAAAACTAAATGGATTATTCTACTATTAAATAATGAGAAATGTTAAAGTAAAACTTTGAGGTAAATAAATATATTCATGAAAGTTATTCCATAGCTAATGCAGTTAATGTTACCTTAAGCTTAGGCTCAACAACTAGGCATTATTGTTCAGTGCTAAAATTCAGCCATATTAGAACTGCAAATTTAGTTAACTTTTAAAAAATACAAGAAGTCAAAGTCTGCACGAAGGAAATATTACAATACTATTTACCACGAAGAAGTTATCCTCCAAGCACCTGGGTGGCTCAGTTGATTAAGCATCCAACTTCAACTTCAGCTCAGGTCATGATCTCGTGGTTAGTGTGTTAGAGCCCCACATCAGGCTCTCTGCTGTCAGCGCAAAGCCCACTTCGGATCCTCTTTCTCTCTCTCTTCCCCTCCCTCCCTCCTTCTCTCTCAAAAATAAACAAACATGAAAAAAAAAGTTATCCTCATTGCACAGTGTCAGTTAATGTTTCTCATTAGGGCTATACATCAACATTGATGTGGATAAAAAAATAACAACACAAAGATAAACTTGTACATAACTAAGGTTCTTACTGGGTAGCTTGTGATTTAAAAAATTCTATATTCTTTTCAAGTCATATGTTAGAAAGCAGGCTTTATAGTTTCTATCCTATTATACAATTGTAGTAATATCTTAATGATGAGTTTTCTTTTTTTATCATGCAATATGTTCCTTTACCTCACAAATTATGGATTTCCTTCTTGTCTATACTCCAAAGTTTGTAGGTTTTGTTTGTTTGTTTGTTTGTTTGTTTTCCATTTCCATCTTCCAACCCAGTTGGGAGAACTTCTTTTCTCTTATTGTCATTGAAACAGCAATGGATATGACAGAAAGGAAATTGATGTACTAATAGCAACTATAATACTCTGTGTCCCTGTCTTACAAAAGCAAATAAATTGTTAGATCTGAGACAAAGCCCTAAAGCAAAGAAATTTCCAAAAGCATTGCTTTTGAGGGGCTTAACAAACATTAAATTCCATCAACTGAAATCCTGTTGTCATCAAAAGTTTTCCAACCTTCCTCCTTTCCATTGTATTTAAATTCCAACTGCTAAATTTAAAACTTCCATATACCCATTGAAGTATGGAAGTGCCTTAGATTTTCTGGATCTCAATCAGACATCTAAACAAAAAAAAATTTTAACGTTTATTTATTTTTGAGAAACAGAGAGAGACAGAGCACAGACGGGGAAGGGGCAGAGAGAAAGGGAAACACAAAACCTGAAGCAGGCTCCAGGCTCTGAACTGTCAGCACAAAACCGAACATGGGGCTCAAACCCACAAACTGTGAGATCATGTCCTGAGCCGAAATAGGCGGCTTAACTGATCAAGCCTCCCAGGCACCCCATAAACAAACTTTATATTGAACTTATTCTAGACAGTAGAAAGTTTAGAACATTTTGTTCTCCAAATGAAGCAAAATTCTCCACTCAGAATTTTTTTTTAATCTATTACAGAAGTCAGGCAGCTGACAAATGGGTCTATTTAAAAAAATTCAATAAGACTAACTCAAGTCAAATAGATTCTGCAATTAAGTGGTATGTAAGGTAGAAAAGAGAA
The DNA here is from genome assembly GCF_007474595.2 of Lynx canadensis. Classification (NCBI taxonomy): domain Eukaryota; kingdom Metazoa; phylum Chordata; class Mammalia; order Carnivora; family Felidae; genus Lynx; species Lynx canadensis. The sequence goes on from NC_044306.2 coordinate 98,965,225, forward strand.
ATTATTTGGAGTTCTTGAACAGAAAATAGTGTCTTAACATGTAAAGCATGCTGGTGTGAGGAAAGATTTCCAGAACTTCAAAGTAAGTAAAAGAGAATACGGTTCTTTCAGGACAGTGCTGGGTTTTCATTTTTTATTAATTTTCTATTGAGTGGGCTATTTTACAACTTAAAAAAATTTTTTTAATGTTTATTCATTTTGAGAGAGCGAGAGACAGAGCATGAGCAGGGGAGGCCAGAGAGAGAGGGAGATACAGAATAAAAAGCAAGCTCCAGGTTCTGAGCTGTCAGCACAGTGCCTGACACGGGGCTCTAAGTCATGAACCCCGAGATAATGACCTGAGCCGAAGTCAGAAGCTCAACTGACTGAACCACCAAGGCACCCCTATTTTATAACTTTTTAGAGATAGAGATCAACTTGCATATTTTTTTTTCTGATGGCTATGCCAATCGTTTTTGTCCTATGGCAAACATAACCTGAAAGATTATGGTTTATTGTCCTGTTGGACATTAACCAGTTTTATATTTAACCCAACAATCTTTCCCTGACAATCATTTCAATTGTTTATACTTGTTTCTCAAATGTTCTTTGTATTGGTTTTAACATATTACTAGTTAACTGATTAATTAATGAGCTAAAGTAAAACCCTTTGGTGGGTTTTCTTTTTTATATTTGACTGAGATTTTGTTTTATTACAAATAATACTTTAACACTGGTAGGAGAATAAAAAATGATTTAGATGCTACAACTTTCAAAGAGGTTGGTTGAGACACTAGTACTTGTAATCTGTTGCACGTAGTAATGAAGTCACCCAAATTTTATAATAATAAAAGTTGATTTCTGGGGCACATGCGTGGCTCAGTTGGTTGAGCATCTAACTTTGGCTCCGGTTATGATCTCACAGTTTGTGAGCTGGCTGACAATGTGGAGCCTGCTTTGGATTTTCTCTCTCACTCTCTCTCTCTCTCAAAATAAATAAATAAAACGTAAATTTTAAAAAAGCTTATTTCATTGTACAAAATACACAAATCATTTAAATGAAGACTCTTTGATTTAGCTAATATAAATAATTATCAAATATTAATTAGCCATCTTTCCTGGGGATGTCCCTCCTTTAATAATTGAAATATACTACCACAGTAAACTGAACTGTTCCCTAGACTAGCATAGACTAGAACTGTGTCTTTTTAATTTACCAACTCCCAATATTTCCCACAGTAGTTGCCTTAGAAAATGTTTGGCAAATGCTGGATTTGAGATTCTTACTATGTGTGTTACATGTCTTCCAGTCTTAAATAAAATCAAGTCACTCAAATTGATTCCATTTATGAGACTTCCCAGGGACTCAAATCTGCCAAAAATATTTTCAAAGTTCAGGGAATTGAGAATTCAGAACTGTTATTTCACTTACCTATATATAGCTTAATTGTAATAATTATTTTCTTCCTTTTGTCAAAAGTGAAGAGAAAGAAAGCAAAATGATATTAGGGTGCATTAGGAAGTAGCTTTGCAACCAGCATGATATGTGACTGTAAATATTTCATTTCTCTTTACCTCGGTTTATGGAATTCTAAGACGAAACATGGGAGAGGAAATTTTCTAAAGTTGCTTTACTGCCTGAGAATCTTTTTTGGCATGTTGACATCTATAGCAATTTGATCCTGTCTAGTGACAGTGACTCTCTGTTAGTCAACTCTACAGTGTTATAAAGTTTAAGAAGAATTTATGTTCATCTTTAGGCAAGACCAGTTAAGGATTTTCTGTGTGTGTGTAAATAAGAGGATGACTTAAAGGAAAACATTTCACCAATTTTCCCACAGTGTACTTCACAAGATTGTGTGAGAAATTAATGTGTAGTGTTTCTGGAACACAGTCTCATATATTTCTCAGGTCTATAGGTACCAAGGACCACTACCAACATTCTTGGAGAATGTACAAGGAAACACGGATTCCTAAGTTTTTCTTTGTTTTCTTTTGTTTTGTGTGTGTGTGTGTGTGTGTGTGTGTGTGTGTATGCATGTGTGTCAACATTCCCCATCTGATGCTTTTGTAAGGCTATTGTGTCCAAGTTGAAAAATTTTTGTGACATGAAGAAAAAGTTGCCAGACCTAACATGAAACCTGAGCTGTAGGCAAACCTAAATCCTCAGCAGTTCTAAATCATAAATAGGCCTATCAAAAATATTTCACAGATTGAACTAATATAAATATCAGCCTTCAGTTCCTGCCATACATAAACCAAGTAGCTATAAAGTCCTAGAAACAAATATTCCATAGAGAGTTAAAGGTTTAAAATAGTCATAATCTAGCTCTTGGTATGTGAGCTTTGTTATCAGGATTTTTTTTCTAGCTTTGTAATGCTGAAAAAAAATAAGTTATAGGCTATATATTATTTTACCTTTTCTTTTTTTTGTCATTTTTTCTCCTCCCTAGTGAAGCATATTTTACAACTACAGGAATTCCTTGAAATTTTTCTATATTTAATTTTTAATATTACTTAGTATTTAATATTATTTTTACATCTAATTCTATTTATTTAACAAAGGGCGCTTATTTAATTCATTTCTCCATTTTCCTTCCAAACTTAATTCTAGCAGCCCCTTAAGAGAAAGGGCATAATTCCTCTCCGTTTGTAGAACTTTATTCTGTAGGTAAAGATTACCTGTCAGTTGTTTTTTGTTTTTGTTTTAAAGATTTTGTTTTTAAGTAATCTCTATACCCAATGTGGGGCTCAAACTATTAACCCTGGTATCAAGAGTCATATGCTCTACCAAGTGAGCCAACCAGGTGCCTGCCAGCTGATGTTTTCAACCATTAAATGTAACTGATTTGCTTAAGGGACCATATATCTCTGCCTCTTCTGTAGAATGAATAAGAGTTTTATGTAAATGGTATGTATATGGACAAATAACACATATAATCCATCCCCCTAAGGTATGTAAAAATGAGAAACTGAATTCAAGAAATCCTTAAACTGAAGCTGAATACCCAACCAAGTTCAAACCACTAGGCCTCTTACTATATCTGCTCCAAAACATACTTGAGGCTTTTTTTTTTTTTTCAAATGTAGCTCAGGTTTTCCATGAACTTGTTCTACCCATTGTAAGCCACTGAGCCAGAAAGAGTTGTGTGTGCTTTCTAACCTCCAACATGTAATCTGATTCTCATTTATATATCCCTAGCTGCGTATTATCTAGAGAATAATAAAAGATATTTTACATATCACTCCCTCCCAAAAAATATTTCCTTTAACCATTCTTAAACCTTATGAACATTTCTCCTGCATAATGAATTTTAATTGATTTTCACAACACCATCATATTTTGCATCTAAAGAACAATAAAAAGAGAAATTATGTACAAAATCCACAGAGTCCTTCAGACAATGATTTTACATTTGGGACCACATTCTTCTCATCCTTAATTAGGTACTTAAGAAAAACTCTAAATTTTTTCTTAATTTAGAACAAGACAAAACACTACTTTTGAGTTTAATTCTAATACCTTGCTAAAAAAAAAAAAAGCTGAAACATTAGTGTGGAATGCTTTGTTTATTGTATTATTTTGGTTATTTCTTTAAATAAGTCTTGGGATGCCTGGGTGGCTCAGTCGGTTAAGCATCTGACTTCGGGTCAGGTCATGATCTCATGGCTCATGGGTTTGAGCCCCGCGATGGGCTCTATGCTGACAGCTCAGAGCCTGGAGCCTACTTCTGAATCTGTGTCTTCCTCTCTCTCTGCCCCTTCCCTACTTGCGTTCTCTCTCAAAAATAAGTGAACATTAAAAAATTAAATATATATTGATATTGTATATAATTGTAATATACTCAATAATTTTATATGTATTAATGGAATGAGCTTTACCATCAATTGCTTTGTCCTACATTGCAAAGACAGTGAAAGGAGAAGCAGGATTTATACACTGTTTGTTAGAGTGATCCGATTCCCTTTTTAGTTTTGCTGTTTGTTTTGTTTTCCTTTTTTGTGGATTAATCGGTTTAAATTTCCTACTGCATCTACTAGGTATTTTAAAGTATTATAAAGGTAGTGCTCATGTATCAGCAAGAAAGTATCCAAGGAGGAATGACCTCAAGGGGGAAGGTAGCATGTCAGTGCTGTCCTCTGTCTTCCTTGCTGCAAGTCCACTCACCCTAAGTACGCAACACACAAGATTATATTCATTTCAGGTCACGCCACACACACTCAGCACTGGGCTTTATGACCGCACCAAGAGGTTACGCAATAGTGTGCCAGCACATAAAAGCCCGGCCCTTTCAAGTCCCACGACACCAGGCTGCTGGGGTCCTGGGGCAGTCCTAACTAGAATCCTTCTCCTCCCTCACAACAAAAATTTTGGCAATATTGTATTTAGAATTCATGGTTTCCCCATTAAAATCAGATTCAGAATTAGCTCAGTTTGCCAGAGTCATAAATGTTTCGGTTGTTAATGTTAATCTACACACTAATCCCAAAGTTCAGTCATGACTCTTCAAATTTAGAAAACTAAAAATCACCTGGGATGCTGGTTAATAAGGCAGATCCTATGCTCACCACCACGATCTGAAGTAGGGCCCAAGAATACGAGCTTTTTTCTGGTTCTGATGAAGATGGGTTAGTGGAAAGCAACACTTTGGAAAAACTTCTATAGGTATTATCAATCCCATTTCTGAGATAAAGGAGCTGCAGAGTCAACCAACATATTTCCTAAGTGGGTAATTAACATAGATCTATCTGGCTCTGAAGTTTATATCTTCTAAAATATGTGGAAAAACATTGCTAGATTTATGGTTTTTTTCCCCTCCTCATGCTTTGCTCTGGTATTTTAAAATACGCTTTTTTAAAGTATGCTTTACTCATAAGGAGCCAGCAGTCTGATTATTCACACAGAATTACCTACTTTAACCAAATACATTTGCATAGCTTTTAGATTGAATCAACTGTTTGACCAAATTGGTCAATCTTTGAGTTTAAAGTTTGTTGAAATAGTTGTGAAGCTGAAAAAAAGGAAGGGGTGACTGAGTTTTGTGATCGAACTCAATATTATATTATAATTAATCTGAATTAAACAACACATGCACACAGGTATGCGGATGGAAACAGGGCATAAAGCAATTTCAAAGAACAGTGACAAGGCATCAAGTCAGAGGAATTTAACAAACCACTTGTCTTCGTATTCCCTAAGTTTTATTCAACGGTGGACATATTTTACTACTCTGACACTGTGAAATTTAGAGCTTATGTTATTTGAATATCACTTCAGACACTTCATATCCTTCCAGATCTTTGAGAAGAGAAATCAGGAGAATTTTAACCACAGATCAAAATGAGGAATATTTTTGTAAAAGCTTGTGTTAGGGTATAAAAACATTCATGATCTCATAAATGAGAAATTTGTTTACTCAGGTCCAAGCTTCTCTTTTTGCTCTAGGTTTCTTGGGTAGACATGTTGACTGAAATAGACTTTTATGGCTGATTATGGATTGGAGTGTCTGGACTTCTAGAGGATCCTAAGTATTTGATAATCTCTCCTAAACCAAAATAAATGTCTTTTTTTGGTTATAGTTACTTGCATGTAGTATACCATTGTAGTTTTTTTATATCTGAACTTAAAATGAACTCTATTCTATAACAGAATAGTATTTGAATGAGAAAAAATTATGAAACCTTCCAAGAACAAAATGTCACCTCCCCCACACCTTAAAACACACACACACACACACAAGTTTGCAAGTATAAGCATGAATCATTATTCTACTTTATAAAGTGAGTTGTTTAGAAGTTTGGGTTTCACAACATTTTTGTATTAATAAACTCAGCACCTTTAATAAACTATTTTCATTGTGTTAATAAATTTTTTGAGAAGCACAATTAATAGTGCATTTTGGAAATAATTTTCTTTACAATCAGTCATGTTGATTATTAGCACTCGTAACATTTACTTCTATCAATTTCACACAAATTTAGCCTGAGTCCAACTAGATCCTTGCTCCTTTTAACACTGAGCTGCACATAATCTGAAGTCATGAGTTTGGGTTTAACAAGAGCATTTTGGAGAAGTTTAAAAAGCATACTCCTTTTCTCTTACTTGTTTATGCTGCCAAATATGTTATTGTTTGGCCAAGAGTCTGCAAAATGGATATACTTATTTGTGAGGTCATTCTCTGGGCCACTGTAATACAGTTCTTATCTGATCCTTTCCGCAGGAAAGCTTCAAAATGAATTGTGTTGATCATTTAGTACTATGATTTTAGAATACTTCACTGACACTTGATTTCAAATTACAATTCTCTTAAATTTGTCTCGATGCCTTTTAGGTTTATTCTGTTTACTCTTTGTGCTCATGCTCTTGGTTTTTTGTGTTTTTAGTTTTTTTCTGGCACAATTCCATTTTAATTTAAAACATTGGAGCAACAGCTCTGGATCTCCGAATGTGTACATTGCCTTCCAGATGATAATCTGGTTAAAAGTTAAAATGGTTTTATGTGTGGTATGATTTGTAACAGTGTTTGTAATCACGCATTTTATTGCCCTGTAAATGTTCTTTTAACATTTTGTGATTTTGTAACATTAGACATTTTCTTCATAAAATTGGATTAGATTTAAATGTAAACTGTATCTATCAGATCAAAGAAAAGAATGGAATATATAATAAACATTCCATCTGGTGAGCATTGAGAGAGAATTGCAAGTAATTTGCAAAGAAGTCTCAGTGGGATTAAGGAACAAACAAGACTGAAGACGTGCACTTGTATAGGTCATATAGAATTAAATACAATTCAGGGCTTCCCAATTACTTTTGCTGTCAGTAAGGTTCTCCATATCCCTTACCTACTCAACAATAGTGTTTCCTCTCTTCGACAGAATTGCATTTCATTTTTCTATTTCATATAATCTTTTTTTTAATTATTATTTTTTGGTCAAATATGTTAATTTTTTTCAAAGTTATATGTTGTTTAAAGAGTCAAACCTTTCTTTATGAAAAGGGTAGTCTTCTAATTCCTCCACAGAAACAAAACAAAACAAAACAAAACAAAACAACAACAAACCTCACCGATCGTTGCCTCCCAGAGGGAATATTGTTTTTAATATTAGCTGTTACATTTGTTATTTATCTCTGTGTCTTGGGGATGTAGCTCTCTTTGTCACCACATCCAACAGACACACTTTCTTTCTGTCCATTCCTAAACATAGTTACAGTTACTGCTGGGGCAAGAGGGTGTATTTATATTATTATGACTCTGTAGACAGGATTCCCATCTAAGTCACCAAGCGTTATCACTGTTTTATCTTTTCTGAAACAACTTATTGTTTTCTCTAGCATGGCTAATTATCTCTATCACTTAATTTTCTATGTATTAATCACCAGTTTTTTGTACTAACCATCAATCCCAAGTTTAGTTCTACAAGTAAAATATTTCTCTAAATATATTCAAATGCATCAGATGTCTGACAAAAGTCATATTTGGGAGGATATTTCACCCAGTGATTTCTGACTTGCTGTGATCTGGATTGTTTGCTCTAGACATATCTTCTTCATCACCTTATACATCTCTTTTCCTTTTTTATGTATTTAACCCTGGAGCTTCAAACAGTTAATTATTAAGTGAATAATTTTCTTTTAAGCCTATCCACTAGCAGCTTTTAGAGAATGAGCACATGGAGGTCAATAGTTTTTTAACACTTTGCATATCAGAACGTCTTCAGTCACATTTAGTTGATAGTTCTTCTAGGAACAGAATACTAGATCAGAAAAAAAAAATCCCTCAATATTTTAAGACATACTTCCATTGTCTTATAGCTTCGCATGTGATTTGCAGTTTCTTGTATAAAAACTTTTAGTTTTCTCTCTGAAAATCATGCTTTTCTCATTAATAATAATGTTCAGAAATTGTGGAATTATATGCAGAGGTAGATTCATTTTCATTCATTGTTCTAGGTTCTCGGTGGGTCTATTTACTCAAACAACAAATCCTTTCATTCTGAGAATAACTTCTTGAATTAATTTATTTGCTCATCTTTTGTTGTTGCTGTCGTTTTTGCCTGTTATCTCTTGCAAAGACGCTTTTTATTCAGATGTTGAAATTCCAGACCTGACTCTCTGATTTTCTGATCCGTTCTCTCATGTTACCCATAAATGTGTCTTTAGGTCTATTTTATGTAAGGCTTCCTTAATTTAATTTTTCCAGTCAATATATTGAGTTTCTATTTCTGCTATATATTTTATATTTTAAAAATTTATTTTTGTTTCCTGAGTATCTCTCCTCTCTCTCTTTCTTTCTTTTTTTTTTTTTTATTACATCTGGTCTTCCTGTATGGATTCATTGCTTTCCTTTATCTCTCTGAGAATAGTAATAGTCATAAAGTTTGCTTCCTGTATGGCATATTTCCCACAAGTTCCTTTTTTGCTTATTTATTTGTTTTGATCTATTTATTTCATATTGGAGGCCTCCCCACATAGGTCTTAATTATGATTATCTGCTTACCTTTAAAAATAGGCCATTTAAATCTGATTTGAAACTTTGTCTATGTAAGTGGGTCTTCTGAATTACGGGTCTCGCTTATTGATGAGTCCTTATTAAAATCTGTTAGTAATCTGGCTTGATTGCTTCATTCAGAAGCCTCACCCCCACCACCATGTCAACAATCTCCTGATTATGGAATGTGACACTGAATGCCTCCATTTTGGGAACTCAGTATGAGAAAAGGTTGGAGATGGGATGGTACCTAAATATTTAAAAGGTAAACTTCCATTTAATCTTACTTTCTGTATAGTACTTCAGTTTTCCACTTGTCTGTTGTCCCCAAGCCCAGAGATACACTGTTCTATTCTGTGAAATAAACCTCCAATCTTCTGCTGGCATATGGAAGGATCAGTCTCCTAACTTTAAGGAGTAGGGGAGAATTATGGGGACATCTAAGTATTTCTAAAGCAAAATTTCAAATAACCTTACTTTTTTGGCCACATATTCACCACAACTCTAGAAGGAAAATGGTTGGTTTTCTTTTCACATGATTCTTCTTTTTTCAGTGTGTATACTATAAAACAAATATATGCAAATATTTTACATGTTTTAAAATGTTAATATATAGCATCAACATTATGTTTTTAGGAGTTACTCATGTTGAAACATGTACCTGTTGTTCACTTATTTGTCTTTAAAAAATACTTTAATTTTTACTCTTATGATTTCAAACTTATAAAATAGTGGAAAAATAGCATAGCTATTAAAATCACATTGATATAAATTAAAAGCAATTTTATGAAAGCATAGATTAACGAATGGTCATACTAGGGAGGGAGTAGGATTCTTTAGCACAAGACTGTCTTAATAGAGGGGAAATAATGAACTCTTTTATAATGGCCGACATCCTTTTTGCTGATGGTGATATAGTTTTCTTTTTTGTTTTGTTCTGTTTTCTTTTGCTCTGAGAACTTTCTGGGACTCTTCCTAAACATAAACACAAGAAAATGTAATGAGGCCCAGGTAAATGTGCTATGAGTTTAGGGAATGTTTTGCTTCCACAAATTGTAATTATAATACTATTTGATCACTTAAATAACACACAGATTTCCATTTCAACTCCATTTACAAATTGCATAATTTTCTAAATATAACAACTTGACTGTCTAAAGTATTTTATTCATGAATTTAATCTACAAGAGGATATATTTTCCAAAAACGATTGAAAAAAAAAAAGTTGAGATTGAGTTATAAAGGAATCAAAAAAGGTGAACTTCTTCTCCTTGTGGATTAAGATCTAATAAATATTTTGTGGTAAAAGTAGAAACCAAAACACAAGACATTAAATAAAAGTATCTCTAAGACTTCAATGGTAAAACTGCAAATCTGAAGATAAAAGTTAACACAAAAGATAAAGACTCAGTATGTTATTCATATATAGCATTTTGACAACAATTAATACTACATAATTACATTCATACAGAGGCTTATGCATTTTCATATTAAAATTGAAACTTTGGCTTCTCTTATTTTTACACCTTTAATATTTTATCTAGAAAGTATTAGGAAATATCTCAACAGAAAGGATGTAATCAATATGATTTCTCCCCCATATATATGAACGTTATAAAAATGTAATTCCATATATATATACATATATATATATATATATATATAAGCACCCACATTTGCATAACATAGAAATGTAACCCTTAAACATTTAGTTTAGCATATTTTATATTGTGTTTGGTGTCCAAGGGTTGTAGGATTCTTCACCTCTATACCTGGGATTCATTGTCTCGCCATTTTGAAGAATGAAGAGGTAGACACAAAATGAGCAGTAGGTAAAAGTTTATTAAGAGTATAAGATTAGAAAGGAAGAATAGTCTGAAATCTCTCTTTGCAGACAGGGGGTCTTCAAAGGTGAATATCCTTAACTATAAGCAAGGGACTTTGCTTTATAAGGTTCTGGTAGGCAACTCTTTCCTTTCCCCCTTGTTCCGTCTCAGCTTCCACCCTAACTGGCTAGGTAACTCTAAATACCTAGTCATTCCTTTTTGACTGGCTTGTTTCCATTATGTGAGGGGTGATGTTAGGCCATACGGTTCCTTGTGGGTCATAATGTTTTATGGTCTACTACTTAATTTTAGTCAGGTCTTTTGTCAAATTCCTGAGGGAAACCTGAGGGGGGATAGGTGGTGTCTGTTACATTTTTAGGAAGAAACTTATGCCTGACGGAGTTTGCTGGAGTCAGATGAGGGAAATTTGCTGTAGTCAGATGTTCCCAGCATTGTTTCAAACTATGTGTTTTTCCCCATCCAGGGATCTCAGGTTCTAACCTTTCCCTCTCTGCCTATTTATCCTATTTTTCCCTATCATATTCCCCACTATGAATACGTGACTCCTAATTGTTAGGAATTGGGATGACCACCGACTTTAGCTACTTCCTGCTAAAGGGGGGTGGCCAGTCAGGACAGGTTCAGAGGTCAATCCAGAGGTCCGATATAATTGCAGGGTATTTGGAGTGTCTTAGCTAGCAAAATTTTCTTGGATGTCTTATTTTTCTGGCATATGCGATGGCATCTACAAATGACATACAAAAAGATTAGACCAACAAGAATTAATATTCCAAATGCAATGTCTCCTAGGGAGGAGGTCACACCATAGGAAGGAAAGATGTATTGTAGCCATTCAAAAAAATCCCTGGCATCTGGTCGTATTTTTAAATCAATTAAACTATAGTTTTTCCTCCCTCTTCCATATTTATTTGGATCTTGTGATACTGTTGATTAGAATAATTAAGCACCTGAGCTAGTTTATGGTCCTCAATCCTCAATTTCTCCTTTGGCCATCCAGGTTCCATAGGAACTACTCCATGAGGTGTATTTAATTTTACCTCAAGGAAAGATTGATCTTTGATATCTAGATTACTATAAATTTAGGAAATTGTTTATCTGTCCTGGAGCTAGTAGCACTATAGTCCCTAATTCAGCTATAATGTCCTTTCCTAGCAAGGGAGTGGGGCTCTCTGGCTTTATCAAAAATAATGTGGAAAAATCAAGTCTCCCCATATGCACCCCAGTGGCTGAGAGAAAAATTCAGTCATAAATTTTCCAGAGATGCAGAAAACCCTGCATTTGGATAGTTGGCTGGGAGTGGAAAGGAGGACAGAAAAGGTGACACCGGTGTCAAGAAGGAAATAACCGATTTTCTTTCTATATCCAGAGTCACCGGAGGCTCTGGGTTTCTGATAGGTAGTTGGTTCAGGAAAACCATCATGAAGAGTCCTGAGCCCTGTCAGTCCCTTTCAGGGACATTGATTATCTGAGTGCTCACAGATTGAGGTCCTCAAAGGCATTCAGATTTCCAGTGATTGTCTCCACAAAAGGGGCATGGCTTATGGAGTTTCCATTTTGGTTGTTCCTTCTGAGGGCACTTTCGTTTCTAGTGCTCTGAACGGCCACATGTATATGGCATTTGGTGCCGGGACCTCGGGAAGTCTGGTCTGACATAATACCTAAGGCCACAACTACGGGCCTCAGATTTTTTTCTCAAGCCTCCTTTCCTGTTTCTTATTCTCATCTTAATCTCAGTTATAATACACCTGATTGGCAGCTTGTATGAGCTCCTCCAGGATCCCTTCCTGGCCAACAGACAATTTTTGCAGCTTCCTCTTTTCTTTTGCTTTTAAAAAAAAATTTTTAATGTTTATTTATTTTTGAGAGAGAGAGAGATCGAGACCGTGTGACCAGGGGAGGGGCAGAGAGAGAGAGACACAGAATCCTGAACAGATTCTAGGCTCTGTGCTGTCAGCACAGAGCAAGACATGGGGCCTGAACCCAGGAACTGTGAGATCATGACCTGAGCTGAAGTTGGATGCTTAACTGACTGAGCCACCCACCCTTGAAGCCCCTGCAGCCCCTGCAGCTTCCTCTTAATATCTGGGGCCAATTGATAAATTTGTCCTTTAGAATCTTCTCTGAGTCAGGGGTGTTAGAGGAGATAGCTGTCTATTTAATAAGAGCCTCCTTTAACCTTTTCAGGAAGGCCATCAGGTCTTCATCCTGTGTCTGTAAAACAATTTAGCATAATTTAAGGGCTTAGCTTTAGTTCCTTTTAATCCTTCCAAAATACAGGCTTGGAAATGGCAGTGACACCATTCCCCAATGAGATTATCATAGTCCCAATCAGGATCTTGGGGCTGGACTGCCTGTGTCTCAGTAGGGAACTTATAGGACCTCCAGTTCTGAGATAATTAATGAGTTGCTTGTGCCCATATCTTTCAGTCACTGCCAGAACACCAGGCTTCTCTGTCTCCTTAAGAGTAGGATTCAAGCAAAGCATTATATCTTTCCAGGTCAATTAAAAAATGTATGTAATATTCTGAAAACCCTGTATATACTTACCCGGATCATCAGAAAATTTACCTAGATCTCCTTTTATCTTAAATCTTGTAATGAAAAAGTTCTTGTAATCTTATCATTGTGGTGCTTCCTTGTGTCCCTCCTCCTGGCATTGTACCTTCTTATAGTGGAAACACTCCTGTTACGTTATCAGGAGGGCCTGGATAAGATGGGCAGCAGAAAGCAGAAGTGCGTGTTCTTAAGTCTAGATCTATAGAGCCAGGACCTGAGGAGGAGGAGACGGAGATAGACTTCCCTCCTTCCTTCTCTAGGTCCTGCTTTGGCTACAGGCAAGGGGCCCTTAGCCGCTTCCCCTCCTGATTGCTGGACTCTGGAAAGGGTTGCCAGTAAGTCAGGACTGACCTCACATTGCTTACACATATCTCAATTTCTCTCTTAAGGCCCCAAAACACAGAACATAGAGGACTTCTCCCTGTTTCCCCTCACATTTGCAAAACAAGTCAAACTATAAAATAGCATTATAATTGCTACTTCCCTCTGATGGCCAGGTTTCCTCCTGCAATTTAATTGGGGCCAAGACTCAGTGCAAAACAAAATGAGTTGCCTTTTCTTTAGGGTTTGTGGATCAAAATCATTCCAATATTTTTTAATGTTTATTTATTTTTGAGAGACAGAGGCAGAGTGTGAGTGAGGAGGAGCAGAGAGAGAGAAGGAGACACAGAATCTGAAACAGGCTCAAGGCTCTGAACTGTCAGCACATAGCCTGACGCAGAGCTCAAATTCAGGACCAGTGAGATCATGACCTAGGCTGAAGTCAAATGCTTCACTGACTCAGACATCCAGGCACCCCAGAATCATCCCAAGTTTTTAGAATGCATCCCAAAGCAGTATTGGCCATGGTTGGGAATTGCCCACCTATAGAAAAAAGAGGAAGAGGCATCCCTTATCTCAATTTTCTATAGCTTGGCCAGGAGAAACCTCATGTCCTGGCCCTGCATTTTGGCTGGCTATGGAACTGGCAGCCAAAAGCCCTGTCAGTCTCATGTGGTGCTGGGAATAGTTGATCTTCCCTAGGCTTGACCCTATTCCAAAAGTAGACCTTGCCTTCCCCAATTTCACCTACCCCTCCATTTCCCACCTGTAAGACTTTGGGGGGTATCAACTGTGACCAAGCAAGACTCCCTTGGTTGTGAAGGGATATGCACTAATTTTATTTTGTCCCAACAGTAATTTATGTATCGATCATAATAAAACTATTCCTCTCTACAAACATGTTTCAAAAGGCTGACAAAAACTATTTTTTGTAAGGATAAAATTGGCCGTTAATGGAAGCCAAAGCCAAAGTCAAGGTCTATTCCCCTGCCTGTTTCAGCAATGCCCACATGAATATGTTCAAACCATGTGAGTGTTCATTTTTGAATACCTAGGTTGTTACAAGTCAACATACACTGGGCTGAGTGTAGCAAAATGGTTCCCATGTATCCCAGTAAGAGCCCTTCATATATCATTCATCCCTCAAAAGACACAGGCACCCATTCCTCTGCTTTGCAGAAGCCATACAAATGTGGAGCACTTGGATGTCGGCAGCAAGGACATCACCATCATTTTCCCAGCCTTTGGATCAAAGGAGGGGCAATTTCAACCAGGGCTTGAGCAAAACAACTCAAAAGGGCATGCCTTCCTGCCCTTTGGGTTAAAATCACAGTTCCCTCCATCTTTCTTTCCCAAGACCATGAAGTACAAGAAGGGGTCCTTTATATTTTTTCCTATGTATCCATCAAGCATATAGCAAATCCAGCGTCCCACTATTGGTGCAAAAACTCAAATTAGCAACAGAAAGAGGAAAATTCTGCCAGACAACCAAATGGGTGGTCAAGGATCAGGTTCTGCCAATAGCCTTTAGGTGTCCACCAAAGTGTAGCCTTGGTCAGGACCCATCAGTTGCTGTTTGGCCTTCCCTGAGTCCCATGCATCCAGGGGTTCTTCTCAAAAGGAAGTTGGGACTCTACCACACTGATGTTCCCAACTACATTAAGGGATCAGATGTAAAGAGACCTAAGGAGCATGTCACCCAAGACTTGAGAATGGCAGCCCTGTTATTCAGTCTTTGAGAGTTTTATTTAGGATAGAAAGAAAAAAGGGGGTGCTGGATGTTCTTTACTTACAGTTAGAAGATGTTCATATCCCAAGAGAGACCCCAAAGAAATGTTTCAGGAATCTTCACCTCAATACCTCGGATTCATTGTCTCAATACTTTGAAGAATGAAGAGGTGGACACAAAATGAACAGAAGATGAAAATTTATTAGAATCTAAGATGAGAAAGGAAGAATAGTATGAAAGCTCTTTTGCAGACAGGGGTCATTTGAAGGTGAACACCCCTAACTCTAGGCAAGGACTTTGTTTAATAAGGTTCTGGTTGGTCTCCCCCTACCCTTCTCCCTTGTTTCTTCTCAGGTTCTACCCTTATTGGCTAGGTAACTCTAAATGTCTAATCATTCCTTTTTGATTGGCTCCTTTCCATTATGTGAGGGGTGGTCTTAGGACATACCGTTGCTTGTAGGTCATATGTTTTATGGTCTAATACTTAATTTTAGTCAGGTCTTTTGTCAAATTCCTGAGGGAAACCTGAGGGGGAGTAGGTGGTGTCTGTTACATCCATAAGAGGAACTTTACACCCAAAGGAGTTTGCTGTAGTCAGATGCTCCCAGCATTATTTCCCACCCAGAGACCTCAGGTCCTAATCTTTCACTCTTTGCCTATGTTATCTTATTTTTCCCTATCATACAAGGGTTTACAATATATAGATACTATCATCAGATCACCAAATTAAGTCTGAATAATCTAAAGTATAACCTCTAAAATTTAAATTATTAAGGTCCTCTACAACACATTTGTGAAGAGATTAGGAAACTTTCAGGCTGTTAAACTTTAGAGATGTATGTAATGAATAATTAGGGTAAAACATTTTTCAATCTCCATGAAAATGAATGTAATCAATTGACAGACTTTTTTTTTTTTTATTCAACCAGTATCATAGGTTACTTTATAGCGCTATAGAGAAATTTAAAACACAGGCTAAAGTAACTCTAAAACTTAGGACCAAACTAGCTATTATTACATATTTGCTATCAGTCAACCATTTATATTAATCTGTAAAATTAATCTTCCAAACTTATAGCAGTCTTCTAGAAAGACAACTGTCCAGTCCGTATATACATTGAAATTCTAGAGTTAATATTATTTTGATAATACAAGGCCTCAGAAAAAATATCTTCTTTGTAAGATTGGAAAAATGAGGAGGCATAATATTTGGTTTACCCCTACCTGAGAGTTGGAAGTGGTTGTTTGGAATAAATATACTTTCTTTATAGGTACTTAACTAAATATGATAGACAAACTTACTCTGCTGATGTGGAAGCATATGAAACCAGCAGAAGCTCCCATCTCAGACTTAGGGTTTACAATCACTTCCTACTGATTCAGTGGGATGTGTTATAATTTTATTTTCTTTAAGTTTTATTTATTTACTTATTGATGGAGAGAGCACACACAAGTGGGGAAGAGGCGGAGAGGAGAGAGAATTCTAAACAGGTTCTGCACTATCAGCTCAGAGCCCTATGGAGGGCTTGAATTCACTAACCGAACCATGAGATCATGACCTGAGCCAAAATCAAGAGTCGGTCTCTCAGCTGACTGAGCCCCACAGACTCCCCAGTATAATTTTGTTTTGTTTTGTATAAAGCTTATTGCTTAGTCAGTAATATGACATTATATAATTTCCCATACCTGTTTTTTCCTTGAAAAACTCATATTTTAGATAAATGAAGAAAATCTAAATAGAAACGGTATTACCAATTTTATAGGTGCTATAATAAGAAATAATAAGGCACTAAAGAGTGGTAAAATTTTTACAGAAATAGATCAAACTTCTTTACACATGAGGAAGTATTTGGGCTGAATCTTAGAATATAACTATTAAATGGCCAAAAAAGCAGTTTTCCTACAAATACTTTATTGCTAACCAATATAAAGTCTTAGGAGTTTTATGATACAACTGAATAAATATCTGTAGAGTTACACACAAACCGGTAAGGCTTTTAAACAAACAAGAAGTATTATATTTTCATCTATTTATCAAGGCACTTTTGGGGAAAAATATAAGAAAAATATGTTTACCTTATCATTTTATTAGGGAAATAAACTTTTTATAATACACATAAAAGTAAAAATAAATATTTCCTGGAATGATACAATGGAAAATACATCCAGAATGTTCATTAAACTTTTTACTTCATTTTGATATTTTCACTTGTGGAGCTAGTTGCTTTGATAAAAACATGGAATATACACATATAGTATTGCTATGGGCTGGAAATTTATGTCTCCCAAGTTCATATGTTGAAATCCTGTTGCCCAAAGGTGATAATAGTAGGAGATGGGGCCTTTGAGAGGTGCTCATGTCATGAGAGTGGAGCCGTCATGAATGGGTTTAGAGTCCTTATAAAAGAGGACTCATAGAAATCCCTCAAAACTTCCACCATGTGAGAACACAGTGAGAAAGTGCTATATGTGAACAAGGAAATGGCCCTCCCCAGAACACAGCTATATTGGCACCTTGATCTTGGACATCCCAGCGTCCAGAATGAGAAATAAAGGTTTCTTGTTTATAAGCCCCCGGTCTCTTCTGGTAGGGAGCAACCTGAGAGACTAAACTAAATATGTATGTATATATATATATATATATATATATATATATATATATATTTTATTAAGTCACTTTATTCTATAAATGCAAACTCTATTCTCAGCCTTTGCTGTATGCTCCATAAATATTTGTTTTTTTGATCAAAATGAGACTACACCAAAGATATGTGATTGGTATGTTCCTGCTATTCTTCCCATCCTGCACACCTGTGTTCTTCTTGTTTTAACTATTCTTTGGCACATCATTTGGATACTTTAACTACCAAAAATGTTCTTTTGGCTACATTCATGATCCATTCTATCCAAAAGTCACATTCGAAATGTTGAAAAACTGGTCTGACCTGGAAACAGACCTCTCAGAGCATAAAACATCCAATCAGGAAAAACTGTTTTGGTGACTGCTGTGGCCTTTACATGTAAACCTGCTGAATAGCAGGCCCGATTCTAACCACATGGGATAATATAAGTTAAAAAGAAGAGTAGACAGTGGCATTATATATGGAAGAAGGCTGAATAAAATGATATACACCTATGGTTTCATTTTGTTTTTAGATACAAGGTTTTGGAAGTATAGTATTAAGAAACAACCAGCCCAATTTCTGCAGTTAACAGATACCCCATTTTCTGTCAAAATTCTGACTTTTGATGTAAATTTATTTACCTTTACAAGGTGGATCATTATCATAAAAATATTGTCCGTTAGAATGCAATCAAAACTACATTGAAAGCTTGGTTAAAAGCTTTCTGATGTTAATTAAGCAGTTAACAATAGGCAACCTGCAGAAAGAAGATCTGTTAATACGATCATGAAAAAAAACTTCCAACAAACTATGCACTAGAGAGCATGAGCCGGACCGCAGATTGTTTATTGTCAGAGACTTGACTGGCTAATAAATGCTGGCACTGGCTCGAGTGCGCTGGAATGCGGTGCAGCTGCTGCATTAGTCAGACTTTCCCTTTTCTGAATGCTCTAATCCCTTCAATATTGCATTAAATATGTTTTCAATATTTATCTGGAGAAAAATGTGCTGAATGTTGCAACAGTTTAATTCTGACGTTTGTCACACAGGAAATCTGGAAAAGGCAGAGGTAACAGCATCTTTATTGTTAAAATCTAATGCAATTCCTTTCTCCCATACTATATGAGAGCACTCGGGAAGACTTTGGGATCACCCTGAGGCAGGCACAGGCCAGCAGTACTGCCGCCAAACGTGAGGACTTAGCGCTTGGCTGAACTGATTTCACTGACCCCTTGCCATCCACGAAGATCTGAGTTCAGGCAGGCCCCTACGACTGAATGTCATGGAGCAAAATATAATAAATGGCTTTGGGGCTCGTTATGTTCTATACAGTCCAAATCCTTGACAAGCCAGAAATAGAAATCATTTATTACCATGTCACAAAGTTTTATTAGGTTTCTCATATGATTATCCAAACTATTGTTAGCTAATCTACTGGATGGTATATAAGGAAAGTCACTGAACTTGGAATTAAGATGTTTGAATTGTATCCCAGATTTGGCACTGAATTGTAGTAAAGCATATGTCCTTCACAAACTTCCTTTGACTCAGTTTAATCTAAAGGTGGGTGTGGTGGATCACATCTGTAAGATAACTTTTAGTTCTATGACTATTTTTATTTAAAACACCTACACAGACATACGAATGTTGAAATAAGTAATAAAATCATGTAACTATAACAAATAATGACAACATCACTCTTAAAATGTTACGCTTACATTTTGGAGCTAAATATTGAAATTATAAGACTAACATTGGAGAGTGTGACACTGAATCAGAGAAATTCATATTACGCATGTTTCTAGGGTTGAGTTTTCTTGCTGATATGGTAGGATAATAATACAGTCAGGAGACATTTCCTCAGTTTTGAAAAAAGAAACCCAAGCTTCTTGCTTTGAATGTGCAGAATTTTTAGTTTCCCAAAAGCATTTAACTGATGTTCAGTAAATGTCTAAGAAGTCATCAACGTCTCTGAACTTTTTATAGTATCACTTGTTTTTTAAATTTAATCTCGATAATTTTCACCAACACAAATAGAGAATGCAAATAAATATGTTAGTGTTATATTATCTGTCAGTGTTTTTATCTGTCATTTAGACTAACCCCCTAAAAATTTTCCCCATTGACCATGAAAGGTGAATAACTTTGTCATGTTTCACTGTAGTGTTTGTTGAAAATAAATAAATATAAGCCTTATAACCAAGTCAATCTTGAGAAAGCATATACCTCTACAGATCCAAGTTCCTTAACAACTATCTTTGAAAACCAAGAAATTTCTATTAGCAAGGAAAAGCAATGACCTTGACTACTTTACTTATGCCTTTGAAAAACTTTCTCAAACTAGAGTATTGAACAAACTGACATGACTTGATTTGCCTCTCTCATCAGAAATTATTTTTCAAAGCCAGTCCTCTGCCATGCATTCTACTCCATTTGAGAAGATACTTCTCAATAGAAAAGATATCTTTTCTATTTTTCAATATTTTCTTAGTGTATATTTGATACCCATGCATGTCACTCTGAATCTCAACATCCACCTTTAATATTAATTCTAATTGTGTTCTCCCAAGTGAAATTCCTCAACAACCAAATTAGCAAAATAGTGTTAGTTCATAAATGTTTCACGGCTCTTATCAAGTTTTGATTGGTCCTATAAATATATTTATTTTCCCAATAGATGTAAACCTCTTGAGGTCTATGATTACCCTTTAAAAAATATGACATTTATTGGGATTATGACTCATATTTACATACTCTACAATTCACACATTTAAAGTATGAAATTCAATAACATTTTGTATATTCTCAGCGTTGTGCAACTATCACCATAATGAATTTTAGAATGTTGTCATCACCCCAAATCAAGCCTTGTAGCTATTAGCAGTTCCTCTTATTCCTTCCCAATGCTGTCAGCCCTAGACAATCACTAATCTATATTCTGTTCCTATTGTTTAAATTTTTACTTTTTTTTTTATTTTTAGAGAGAGATCAAACATGGGAAGAGGGAGAGAGAGAGAATCTTAAGTAGGCTCCATGCCCAGTGCAGAGCCCAGCATGGGGCTCAGTCCCACAAACTGTTAGATCATGACCTAAGCTGAAATCAGGAGTTGGATGCTGACTGACTGAGCCACCCAGTCACCCCTACTTTCTGTTTCTATATTTGCCTATTCTGGCCATTTTTTTAATAAATGAAACCGTAGTGATTTATGACTAGATTATTTCACCTAACATCATCTTTTCAAGGTTCATTCATGTCATACCATATATTAATACTTCATTATTTTCTATTGTGAAAAAAAAAAACTTTCCATTGTATAAATATACAGCGTTCTATTTGTCTATAGACAAATAGACAACTAATATCAGTTGATGGACATTTGGGTCATTTCCACTTTGGCACTATTATGATTTAGCTATGATAATCTGTTTACAAGTTTTTGTGTGTATATATGTTCAGTTTTCCTAATTATATACTTAAGGATGGAATATCTGGGTCATAGGAACATTCCTAGTTTAAACTTTTGAGTAACTGCCATGCTGTTTCCAAAGTGATGACATCAATTTACATTTCCAAAAGTGACACATGAGATTTCCAAATTCTTCATATTCTCGTCAATATTTATCTTTTGTGATTATAACTGTCTTAGTGGGTGTGAAGTAGTGGTGTATGATGGTTTTGATTTGCATTTTCTGATGCTTAATAATATTGAAAAATTTTATGTGCTTAATGACTATTTGTATATCTTCATCAGATGTGGCAAGTTTTCAACCATTATTTCTCCAAATATTTTTCTATCTCTTTCTTTTTTTATTCTGCTATCTCTATTATATGTATGTTGCTGTTCTATATTTCTCTGAGGATTTGTTTATTTTTTAAAATTTTTTCTCTTTGCTCTTCAGATTGCATAATCTCTATGAGTTTTTCTTCAAATTCACTGTCAATTTCTTTTGCAATTTTAAATCTGTTGTGTCTCTTAGTTATGGTACTCTTGAACTCCAGAATTTCTATATGATCCTTTTCTCATTATTTATATCTCTTTATTGTTATTCTTTATTTGATGAGACATTGTCATCATACCTTCCTTTATTTATTTATGTTTTCCTTTATTTCTTTGAACACATTTGTGATTTTTTTTTATATGTTTGTCTGTTAAATCTAACCTCTGAGTGGTCTCACAGGAAGTTTCTGTTGTCTTTCTTTCTTTCTTTCTTTCTTTCTTTCTTTCTTTCTTTCTTTTTTAATGTTTATTTATTTTTGAGAGAGACATAGCCAGAGCATGTGGAGGGAGGGGCAGAGAGAGAGGAAGACACAGAATCTGAAACAGGCTCCAGGCTCTGAGCTGTCAGCACAGAGCCCGACATGGGGCTTGAACTCACAGACTGGGAGATCATGACCTGAGGGGAAATCAGATGCTTAACCGACTGAGCCACCCATGCACCCTGGCCTGATATTTTTCTGTGTATGGGTCACATCTTTCTGTTTCTTTTCATGTTTTATAAATTTTGTTGGGAACTGAATTTTTGATACCATATTGTAGCAACTCTAGACAGTGATCTTCCCTCTCTAGGTCTAGTTTGCTTTCCTGCTGGCATGTTAGTTTACAGACTTGGCTAGACTCTTTTGATAGTCTGTTTCCTCTATAGTGTGAGGTATCTGCTATCACTCCACAGAGGGTGTAGCCAGCCTTGGACATGTGCACAGACACCTCGGTATATCAGTGGTTTTAGCAGATCTCTCTTTTTTTTTTTTTTTTTTTACTTTTTCATTTTTCTCTCTGTTAGGCTATCTGCGCCTGTTGATTTCACACCAAGCAGTTAGGATCCACTAATGTCAGCTGATTGCTCTATTGGTTTTGACTGTGCTATGGAGTGTAAATTATTCCCTACTCTAATCCAACTAAGTCTGAGGCCCTGCAGAAATAGTTTTTGAGGTCAATTTTCAAGATTTTTTTCTTCCCCCAATCTGGCTTTCTTTCCTTTCTCTGCTTCTCCCTGAGAGAATAGCTGACCTATGGTTTAGTTTGTGGTTCTCATGGCGTGAGCAGCCTCTTCTAAACTGCTTACTACCAAAATCTCCATTGTTTTCCAGTTTACCTTAGGCTTTAGTTTCCCCACACTGTTCTAAATACAGTTATTTCCCTTGGGGAGAGCTGTGGAGCTCTGTGTTCTTAGTTCTCTATCTTTATCCTTTGGACAGAATCCCCGAGCCATTGATCCTGAACTGGGAGCAGGAAGACTGGCCCACTTCTTTCAGAGTGTATACTCTGGTTTAATGAACAAGGCACCATCTGGACCAATTGCCTCTGGTCTTCTCAGCTTGCCTTTCCCTGCCCAGAACCTCTATTCTACAGGCAGGCTAGGGCAAGGATAAATAAGGTCCCAGTGTTCTCAGTCTTCCTCTCCTGAGGCAGAACCAACACTCTGTGAGTATGGCCTGGATTGAAGAAAAAAGCCAGATAGAGGAAGGAAAACCTGACCTCTCAGCTGTACCAGTTGGAATTGAAATTGTGCAGCATGGGTCTTGGGGGAATGATAAATGCTGGTCACTTGCCCCTCCCAGGGAGATACTATTACACTTGTGGTTGCTGAAGGCAGACAAAGCCCCATTATCTTTGCCATACCTACCAAGTGTAGAGATGCTGGCACGCTAGTCTGCGGAATGGGGGAAAGGGAGTAGATATGATTCAAATGCCACTGATTATTGCTTTTCTTAAAAAAAAAATGTAGATTTTCTTGACTAAACATTTCTTCATTTGCCATATGCTCTTCGAATAATATCCATAGTCTTTAAAAATCTTGTTAAAATGTTTTCATAAGCAATTTTTCTTTTGCTGAGGAGCTAGTCTGCAGATTTTATGCCTCCATTCTAGAAGTAGGTCTTCATGTTTATCTTTTAACTCTAAAGTTCTTGCTAATAGTTGGTGCTCAGAAAATGAATATCTCAAAAACATACATTTCTTTAAAAAGATACAACAGGAAACCAATTTAGGTTCAAAGTTAGAAAATGCTTAACAACTCAGGCAACAACAGATGTTGGCGAGGATGCGGAGAAAGAGGATCTCTTTTGCATTGTTGGTGGCAATGCAATCTGGTGCAGCCACTCTGGAAAACAGTATGGAGCTTCCTCAAAAAACTGAAAATAGAACTACCCTACGACCCAGCAATTTCACTACTAGGCATTTATCCACGGGATACAAGTGTGCTGTTTCGAAGGGACACATGCACCCCCATGTTTATAACAGCACTATCAACAATAGCCGAAGTATGGAAAGAGCCCAAATGTCCATCGATGGATGAATGGATAAAGGAGATGTGGTATATATATATATATATATATATATATATATACACACACATACATATATATACGTGTATATATATATATATATATATACACACATATACACACAATGGAGTATTACTCGGCAATCAAAAAGAATGAAATCTTGCCATTTGCAACTACGTGGATGGAACTGGATGGTATTACGTTAAGTGAAATTAGTCAGTCAGAAAAAGACAAATATCATATGACTTCACTCATAGGAGGACTTTAAGAGACAAAACAGATGAACAGAAGGGAAAGGAAACAAAAATAATATAAAAACAGGGAGGGGGACAAAACAGAAGAGACTCATAAATATGGAGAACAAACTGAGGGTTACTGGAGGTCTTGTGGGAGGGGGGATGGGCTAAATGGGTAAGGGGAATCTATTCCTGAAATCATTATTGTACTATATGCTAATTTGGATGTAAATTTTAAAAAATAAAAAATGAAATTAAAAAAATAAATCTCACACCTTACATAAAAATTAACTCAAAAAATGCTTAGGGTTACATTACATTACAGTGCTTCGGGTTAGCATTTTGATAGCACACAGTAAGTTTTCTCCCATGGAAATGTGGGGAATCTAACTACCAGATAGGGTGGTTCTCTGTTGTACTCATTCATGTTATTCAGTCCATATAGTACCCAACAAAGTATGTTTTATGAAATTGAACAGTTAATGCAACCTAAAAAAATAGAATAGTGGTTTCAGTATCCTTGCACTCACACATCATCCAAGCACACTATGCATTCTAAATTGTTCCCAAGTTATTCATCTGTCTAAAGTGTTCAGGTTACTTGTAAGGAAGCTGTTGTTGTTCATTGGACAAGATACATCAGCTACTTTAACAGATAAAATTCAAAATCTCAGTAACTTAACACATTTCTCATATAATTTAAAAAAATGAGTTGACTTAGTGACCTACTTTTTAAAGTTGTTTGGGTTCTTTAATCTTCAAAACATGACTCCAGAGATTACCATTAAAGATGAGAGGTCACGGGCTCCTGGTCGCTCAGTCAGTTGAGCATCCGATTTCAGCTCAGGTCATGATCTCATGGCTGGTGAGTTTGAGCCAGGCGTCGTCTCTGTGCTGACAGCTCAGAGCCTGAAGGCTGTTCTAGATTCTGTATCTCCCTTTCTATCTGCCCCTTCTCCACTCACACTCTGTTTCTCTGTCTCTCTGTCTCTCTCTCAAAAATAAACATATATATATATATATATATATATATAGGGAGTCATAAAGGATAATGAGTCAAAGGCTTTTATAGCCCAGGCTTTAGATTGTTGTTTTTTATCTTTTACATTTACTTTGGAATACCAGACCTCAGACGCATGTCCCTACCAGAATATAAGGTAGACTGGGAAATGTTATAGTAGAATTCAAAGGGCACATGTTTGACATTCAGTTAACAATCTCTGCTCTTCTGATTTCCATACATCCATTTCACCATTTTTCTACTTTGATTAGTTTGGTACAGGTACTGTAACAAAGTACCACAAACTGTGACTTAACAAAAATTTGTTATCTCACAATCTGGAGACTAGAAATTGCAGACCAAGTGTTGGCATGATGGTTTGTTTCTGAGGGATGTGAAGAAAAATCAGCCCCATACTCTTTTCTCACTTCTGATAATTCGTTGGCAATCTTTTACATTTCTTGGCTTGTTGAAGTGTCATCCTATTACCTGCCTTCATCTTCATATGGCATTCTCTCTGTGTCAGTGTCTCGGTGTCCAAATTTCCCCTTTTCATAAAGACATCAGCCATTGTAAGATTAGGATCCACCCTACTGATCTCAACTCAACTTAATTTCATCTGAAACAATCCTATTGCCAAATAATGTGATTACAAGACATTTGGGGTTAAGACCTCAATGCGTGAATTGAAAGACGGGGCACACTTCAACACATAACCCTACACAAATGGAACATACTTAACCTTCTTACCACAAGTAGCATGTGTAACTGCAAATTCTCATCCAGTAACTGCATTTAGCTTAAAGTTAAGGTTCATCACTTCCTGTGTGTGTGTGTGTGTGTGTGTGTGTTTAAAGGTTGATTTATGTTTGAGAGAGAGAGCATGGAGGGGAAGAAAGAGAGGGAGACAGAGGATCTGCTCTGACAGCAGTAAGTCCAACGAGGTGCTCGAATTTTGAAACTGTGAGATCATGACCTAAGCTGAGGTCAGATGCTCAACCGACTGAGCTGCCCAGGTGCCCAATGTGTGGTTCTTTGTATTGCATCCAGTGTGATGGCTTCCAGTGTTCCAGTGATCTAAATATTGAAAAAGCTAAGTTATTATCAAAATTTCTGTAGGGTCTTAGATTTTACTTTGCTTGTAACCTAACAAATTATTCTGCCATAGTCATTGAAAATGAGAAAAATTGTAAGACTCCTGGGTCAGAGACAAAGAACCATATCACTCATACCATATCAAGTAACGTGAACTTCATGTTTATATCAGTTTCTAATGACGTCCCAAGTTCTATGATTATGGAGTGTCCCAGGTTGATGTTGTTCAAGCAGTGAATCTGCATCACAAATGAGCAATTTTAAGCTTATGAAACTCCCAGTCCTACAATGACACTAATAGCAATTTTGCTAACCTTTGCCCCAGTGGGAGACATTACTGTATCCTTATGATGTAATAACATATTATACAATTATAATCTATTTTTGGTGTGAAGGGAGACACTATCTCTATACCCCCAAGATGAAATTCTGTTCTCTGGAAGGAACTTATTTTTTCAAGGTTTTCCATGCTCCTTGTGTCTGTATTCTGGGAGATATTTTTCTTAACATTATTCTCATGGACACATCTGAAGTGAGTTTTGTGAAGTGTACATTCCTCTGTGACTATATAGTTTTCATGACTACTTTTGTTAGTGCATCTTTAGAGACTTGAAACTTATTTTAAGAGTGGAACTATAAAAAGGATTTTAAATACAAACCTGTGCTTTTTTGATATTATATTCACTTAAAAGTTTGGTAAGCTATATTCCCGTTAATGTATTTTATTTGGAAAAAATAAGCAAGCCAATCTAGTCAACAATATTCTGATATTCAAAATAAAGTCATGGAATAGTTCTACCAGATATTAAAATATATGACAAATGCAATAATCAAAACAGCTATTGTAATGGAATATATATAGACATATATCTGCAATTATCTATCAAGTTTGTAAATAGATGTAAGCATATGTGGTCATTTAAAATATAATAAAAATTTAAATTGTTAGAAATTCTATATTTTAAAATGAGTGTGGTTGTGATAATTTGGTAGTCATTTGGGAGATATCTCACCAATGATTCTAAAATATTTGGAAATAAATAAGAAGAGGAAATTGAAATCTAAGAATTTTAACATTTATTCTATTGAAAATATTTTTATAGCGGAGTTAGAAATTTCTGTGAGAATACAACCAAAATCTCTCAGTTTCATTAAAGGCAATACAGTTCACTAAAGAACCATTAAAGAAAATATGCAGAACCCAAATGCCATAAATAAAATCAAAATATAAGCCAAGTCTCAAGAAAATAGCTATATAATGTCTAAGATGTATATTTTAGGAAAAAGCAAGTTACAACATAGTATATAGTTTACTAAAAATTGGGTAGAAAATATAGATAGGGGTAGATGCCTGTATGGACATAAATTAATTACCTCTTGAAGACTACATAAAATGACCAACTGTGACTCTTCAATGGTGACTCTGGTTGAGAAACATGGAGTAGAACATTTGAACATTTGTGCCCATATATTTGCACATACTTTGTGTTAAAAAGTAATAATCACTTTTGTTTTCACTATTTAAATGTTAAAAACAACAATGAAAAAGAAGCCTAAAAGAATCTATCAAGATTTTTTTTTATATATATATGAAATTTATTGACAAATTGGTTTCCATACAACACCCAGTGCTCATCCCAAAAGGTGCCCTCCTCAATACCCATCACCCACCCTCCCCTCCCTCTCACCCCCCATCAACCCTCAGTTTGTTCTCAGTTTTTAACAGTCTCTTATGCTTTGGCTCTCTCCCACTCTAACATCTTTTTTTTTTTTTTTTTCCTTGCCCTCCCCCATGGGTTCCTGTTAAGTTTCTCAGGATCCACATAAGAGTGAAACCATATGGTATCTGTCTTTCTCTGTATGGCTTATTTCACTTAGCATTACACTCTCCAGTTCCATCCACGTTGCTGCAAAAGGCCATATTTCATTTTTTCTCATTGCCACGTAGTATTCCATTGTGTATATATACCACAATTTCTTTATCCATTCATCAGTTGATGGACATTTAGGCTCTTTCCATAATTTGGCTATTGTTGAGAGTGCTGCTATGAACATTGGGGTACAAGTGCCCCTATGCATCAGCACTCCTGTATCCCTTGGATAAATTCCTAGCAGTGCTATTGCTGGGTCATAGGGTAGGTCTATTTTTAATTTTCTGAGGAACCTCCACACTGCTTTCCAGAGCGGCTGCACCAATTTGCATTCCCACCAACAGTGCAAGAGGGTTCCCGTTTCTCCACGTCCTCTCCAGCATCTATAGTCTCCTGATTTGTTCATTTTGGCCACTCTGACTGGCGTGAGGTGATACCTGAGTGTGGTTTTGATTTGTATTTCCCTGATAAGGAGCGACGCTGAACATGTTTTCATGTGCCTGTTGGCCATCTGGATATCTTCTTTAGAGAAGTGTCTATTCATGTTTTCTGCCCATTTCTTCACTGGGTTATTTGTTTTTCGGGTGTGGAGTTTGGTGAGCTCTTTATAGATTTTAGATACTAGCCCTTTGTCCGATATGTCATTTGCAAATATCTTTTCCCATTCCGTTGGTTGCCTTTTAGTTTTGTTGGTTGTTTCCTTTGCTGTGCAGAAGCTTTTTATCTTCATAAGGTCCCAGTAATTCACTTTTTCTTTTAATTCCCTTGCCTTTGGGGATGTGTCGAGTAAGAGATTGCTACGGCTGAGGTCAGAGAGGTCTTTTCCTGCTCTCTCCTCTAAGGTTTTGATGGTTTCCTGTCTCACATTTAGGTCCTTTATCCATTTTGAGTTTATTTTTGTAAATGGTGTGAGAAAGTGGTCTAGTTTCAACCTTCTGCATGTTGCTGTCCAGTTCTCCCAGCACCATTTGTTAAAGGGACTGTCTTTTTTCCATTGGATGTTCTTTCCTGCTTTGTCAAAGATGAGTTGGCCATACGTTTGTGGGTCTAGTTCTGGGGTTTCTATTCTATTCCATTGGTCTGTGTGTCTGTTTTTGTGCCAATACCATGCTGTCTTGATGATGACAGCTTTGTAGTACAGGCTAAAGTCTGGGATTGTGATGCCTCCTGCTTTGGTCTTCTTCTTCAAAATTCCTTTGGCTATTCGGGGCCTTTTCTGGTTCCATATGAATTTTAGGATTGCTTGTTCTAGTTTCGAGAAGAATGCTGGTGCAATTTTGATTGGGATTGCATTGAATGTGTAGATAGCTTTGGGTAGTATTGACATTTTGACAATATTTATTTTTCCAATCCATGAGCAGGGAATGTCTTTCCATTTCTTTAAATCTTCTTCAATTACCTTCATAAGCTTTCTATAGTTTTCACCTTTACATCTTTGGTTAGATTTATTCCTAGGTATTTTATGCTTCTTGGTGCAATTGTGAATGGGATCAGTTTCTTTATTTGTCTTTCTGTGGCTTCATTGTTAGTGTATAAGAATGCAACTGATTTCTGGACATTGATTTTGTATCCTGCAACTTTGCTGAATTCATGTATCAGTTCTAGCAGACTTTTGGTGGAGTCTATCGGATTTTCCATGTATAATATCATGTCATCTGCAAAAAGCAAAAGCTTGACTTCATCTTTGCCAATTTTGATGCCTTTGATTTCCTTTTGTTGTCTGATTGCTGATGCTAGAACTTCCAGCACTATGTTGAACAACAGCGGTGAGAGTGGGCATCCCTGTCGTGTTCCTGATCTCAGGGAAAAAGCTCTCAGTTTTTCCCCGTTGAGGATGATGTTAGCTGTGGGCTTTTCATAAATGGCTTTTATGATCTTTAAGTATGTTCCTTCTATCCCAACTTTCTCAAGAGTTTTTATTAAGAGAGGGTGCTGGATTTTGTCAAAGGCCTTTTCTGCATCGATTGACAGGATCATATGGTTCTTCTCTTTTTTTTTGTTAATGTGATGTATCACGTTGATTGATTTGCGAATGTTGAACCAGCCCTGCATCCCAGGAATGAATCCCACTTGATCATGGTGAATCATTCTTTTTATATGCTGTTGAATTCGATTTGCTAGTATCTTATTGAGAATTTTTGCATCCATATTCATCAGGGATATTGGCCTGTAGTTCTCTTTTTTTGCTGGGTCTCTGTCTGGTTTAGGAATCAAAGTAATACTGGCTTCATAGAATGAGTCTGGAAGTTTTCCTTCCCTTTCTATTTCTTGGAATAGCTTGAGAAGGATAGGTATTATCTCTGCTTTAAATGTCTGGTAGAACTCCCCTGGGAAGCCATCTGGTCCTGGACTCTTATTTGTTGGGAGATTTTTGATAACCGATTCAATTTCTTCGCTGGTTATGGGTCTGTTCAAGCTTTCTATTTCCTCCTGATTGAGTTTTGGAAGAGTGTGGGTGTTCAGGAATGTGTCCATTTCTTCCAGGTTGTCCAATTTGTTGGCATATAATTTTTCATAGTATTCCCTGATAATTGTTTGTATCTCTGAGGGATTGGTTGTAATCATTCCATTTTCATTCATGATTTTATCTATTTGGGTCATCTCCCTTTTCTTTTTGAGAAGCCTGGCTAGAGGTTTGTCAATTTTGTTTATTTTTTCAAAAAACCAACTCTTGGTTTCGTTGATCTGCTCTACAGTTTTTTTAGATTCTATATTGTTTATTTCTGCTCTGATCTTTATTATTTCTCTTCTTCTGCTGGGTTTCGGCTGCCTTTGCTGTTCTGCTTCTAGTTCCTTTAGGTGTGCTGTTAGATTTTGTATTTGGGATTTTTCTTCTTTCTTGAGATAGGCCTGGATTGCAATGTATTTTCCTCTCAGGACTGCCTTCGCTGCGTCCCAAAGCGTTTGGATTGTTGTATTTTCATTTTCGTTTGTTTCCATATATTTTTTGATTTCTTCCCTAATTGCCTGGTTGACCCACTCATTCGTTAGTAGGGTGTTCTTTAACCTCCACGCTTTTGGAGGTTTTCCAGACTTTTTCCTGTGGTTGATTTCAAGCTTCATAGCATTGTGGTCTGAAAGTATGCATGGTATAATTTCAATTCTTGTAAACTTATGAAGGGCTGTTTTGTGACCCAGTATATGATCTATCTTGGAGAATGTTCCATGTGCACTCGAGAAGAAAGTATATTCTGTTGCTTTGGGATGCAGAGTTCTAAATATATCTGTCAAGTCCATCTGATCCAATGTATCATTCAGGGCCCTTGTTTCTTTATTGACCGTGTGTCTAGATGATCTATCCATTTCTGTAAGTGGGGTGTTAAAGTCCCCAGCAATTACCACATTCTTTTTTTCAACTTTTTTTTTTTTTTTTTTTTTTTTTTTTTTTTTTTTTTGGGACAGAGAGAGACAGAGCATGAACGGGGGAGGGGCAGAGAGAGAGGGAGACACAGAATCGGAAACAGGCTCCAGGCTCCGAGCCATCAGCCCAGAGCCCGACGCGGGGCTCGAACTCACGGACCGCAAGATCGTGACCTGGCTGAAGTCGGACGCTTAACCGACTGCGCCACCCAGGCGCCCCAATTACCACATTCTTATCAATAAGGTTGCTTATGTTTATGAGTAATTGTTTTATATATTTGGGGGCTCCGGTATTCGGTGCATAGACATTTATAATTGTTAGCTCTTCCTGATGGATAGACCCTGTAACTATTATATAATGTCCTTCTTCATCTCTTGTTACAGCCTTTAATTGAAAGTCTAGTTTGTCTGATATAAGTATGGCTACTCCAGCTTTCTTTTGGCTTCCAGTAGCATGATAAATAGTTCTCCATCCCCTCACTCTGAATCTAAAGATGTCCTCAGGTCTAAAATGAGTCTCTTGTAGACAGCAAATAGATGGGTCTTGTTTTTTTATCCATTCTGATACCCTATGTCTTTTGGTTGGCACATTTAATCCGTTTACATTCAGTGTTATTATAGAAAGATACGGGTTTAGAGTCATTGTGATGTCTGTATGTCTTATGCTTGTAGTGATGTCTCTGGTACTTTGTCTCACAGGGTCCCCCTTAGGATCTCTTGTAGGGCTGGTTTAGTGGTGACAAATTCCTTCAGTTTTTGTTTGTTTGGGAAGACCTTTATCTCTCCTTCTATTCTAAATGACAGACTTGCTGGATAAAGGATTCTCGGCTGCATATTTTTGCTGTCTAGCACCCTGAAAATCTCGTGCCAATTCTTTCTGGCCTGCCAAGTTTCAAAAGAGAGATCAGTCACGAGTCTTATAGGTCTCCCTTTATATGTGAGGGCACGTTTACCCCTTGCTGCTTTCAGAATTTTCTCTTTATCCTTGTATTTTGCCAGTTTCACTATGATATGTCGTGCAGAAGATCGATTCAAGTTACGTCTGAAGGGAGTTCTCTGTGCCTCTTGGATTTCAATGCCTTTTTCCTTCCCCAGTTCAGGGAAGTTCTCAGCTATGATTTCTTCAAGTACCCCTTCAGCACCTTTCCCTCTCTCTTCCTCCTCTGGGATACCAATTATGCGTATATTATTTCTTTTTAGTGTATCACTTAGTTCTCTAATTTTCCCCTCATACTCCTGGATTTTTTTATCTCTCTTTTTCTCAGCTTCCTCTTTTTCCATAACTTTATCTTCTAGTTCACCTATTCTCTCCTCTGCCTCTTCCATCCGAGCCGTGGTGGTTTGCATTTTGTTTTGCATTTCATTTAAAGCGTTTTTCAGCTCCTCGTGACTGTTCCTTAGTCCCTTGATCTCTGTAGCAAGAGATTCTCTGCTGTCCTGTATACTGTTTTCCAGCCCAGCGATTAATTTTATGACTATTATTCTAAATTCACTTTCTGTTATATTATTTAAATCCTTTTTGATCAGCTCATTAGCTGTTGTTATTTCCTGGAGATTCTTCTGAGGGGAATTCTTCCGCTTGGTCATTTTGGATAGTCCCTGGTGTGGTGAGGACCTGCAGGGCACTTCCCCTGTGCTGTGGTGTATAACTGGAGTTGGTGGGCGGGGCCGCAGTCAGTCCTGATGTCTGCCCCCAGCCCACCGCTGGGGCCACAGTCAGACTGGTGTGTGCCTTCTCTTCCCCTCTCCTAGGGGCGGGATTCACTGTGGGGTGGTGTGGCCCGTCTGGGCTACTTGCACAATGCCAGGCTTGTGGTGCTGGGGATCTGGCGTATTAGCTGGGGTGGGTAGGCAAGGTGCATGGCGGCAGGGGGGGCAGGATTAGCTTGCTTCTCCTTAGGTGATCCACTTCAGGAGGGGCCCTGTGGCAGCCGGAGGGAGTCAGATCCGCTGCGGGAGGTTTGGCTCTGCAGAAGCACAGAGTTGGGTGTTTGCGCGGAGCAAGCAATTTCCCTGGCCGGAACCGGTTCCCTTTGGGATTTTGGCTGGGGGATGGGCGGGGGAGATGGCGCTGGTGAGCGCCTTTGTTCCCCACCAAACTGAGCTCTGTTGTCCGGGGGCTCAGCAGCTCTCCCTCCCTTTGTCCTCCAGCCTTCCCGCTTTCCGAGCAGAGCTGTTAACTTATGACCTCCCAGACGCTAAGTCGCGCTTGCTGTCGGAACACAGTCCGTCAGGCCCCTCCGCTTTTGCAAGCCGGACTCGGGGGCTCTGCTTGGCTGGTGAGCCGCCCCTCCGCCCCGGCTCCCTCCCGCCAGTCCATGGAGCGCGCACCACCTCGCCGCCCTTCCTACCCTCTTCCGTGGACCTCTCGTCTGCGCTTGGGTCTGGCGACTCCATTCTGCTAATCCTCTGGTGGTTTTCTGGGTTATTTAGGCAGGTGTAGGTGGAATCTAAGTGATCAGCAGGATGCGCGGTGAGCCCAGCGTCCTCCTACGCTGCCATCTTCCCCTCCTCCCCAGAATCTATCAAGATTTAAATTCTTAATTGTGTCTGCACTAAGTACATATGGTTTCAATGTTGTTTATTATTTCTAAAATTTTTTAAACAACTTAAAAATTAGCCGAATTTGACTATCCTAATGGAATATCCCAGGCCAGTCATAAAATGATTCACATTTATAATTTATCAATTATATGTGTGAATCTAACTTTTCTGTTCTCTGTTGCTGAGTAACTAATTAGCCTCATAATTTAACATCTTAAAACAACCAGGAAGACTCTAGTCTAGGAATATATTGCATTTGTGGCAGAATCGCCTGATAAAGCATCTTTTTCTTCTTTTTCTTCTAAGTATATCTGGGAAGAAGGAGAGGCATGTCCTCAAAATAAAACTAAACTGAATTTTTGATTAGACAAGTAAATAGGACCTTAAGGTTGTTATAACAAAAATCACGTAAGCCTGACTTAAAGATATAAATAAATGAAGACCTGTTAAGACTGGTCAATCAATATTACCATATGTTTTATTCTTTTTATAAATATTCTAACTTATTCTGAAATTTAATAAGACCTGGTTAACAATATTACCAGGTCTTATTTTTCTAAATATATAATTGCTACACTGAGGGCAATTTAACCATGCATCTCAAGTCAAATTGTTCAATATAGTAATTTATTTTTAGGAATATCTCCAAAGACAATAAATTAAAATAGGGGATATGCAGATATATAAATATATTTATCACAACATCATGGAAAATATCAAAATTGATATTTAACCATAAATGTTCGTTGTGATTAAATGTATAATAAGAGATTTTCTTGACTTCATATTATTCGGCGATATTTGTTTAGTAACATGGAAAATGATCAAAATGTTAACTCAAGAAGCAGAATATGGAATTGCATATCTATTTCATAATTTCTTAATGTTTCAAATTAGTAATATACCTAGAATGATGAAACCATACAAGCTTGAATTGCTTGGAACAATAAAATTATTGTAATTAACTTGAGATGTGGCAACATTAGAAATAGCAAAACACACTTATTTCTCAGAGACCTATTGACTCCTTTAAATTCCTTGTGAATTGGGGCGCCTGGGTGGCGCAGTCGGTTAAGCGTCCGACTTCAGCCAGGTCACGATCTCGCGGTCCGTGAGTTCGAGCCCCGCGTCGGGCTCTGGGCTGATGGCTCGGAGCCTGGAGCCTGTTTCCGATTCTGTGTCTCCCTCTCTCTCTGCCCCTCCCCCGTTCATGCTCTGTTTCTCTCTGTCCCCCCAAAAAAAAAAATAAAAAAATAAATTCCTTGTGAATTAAAATACACAACCACACACACACACACAAACACACACACACAACACACACACACACACACACACACACACAAATACTCATCAAGCTGAGAAAATATTCAACACATTTTCCTGTAGAGAAAAAGAACCTCACTAGTCAGGGAGAAAGGTGCTTCACTCTTATCTTATGCCCTGGGGGATTGGGTAGCAAGGGGAACCCAGGAGCAGATAGCATTGCCTTTTTTTTCTTCCTTGTTCTATCTTAAAGTATTTTGTGATTGAATAACAGCAGTAGTTTTTCTCAAACTTTCCTGTCTTAATCATTAGATAGGGTTCAGACTTAACGAAAACATTTCCCCAGAAGACAAAAAGTAACATAAACAATTTATCATCATTCCCACCGGTCAAACATAAATGTTTTCTGAATTGGAGATGGAGTTTTGCCATAGCTCAGTGGAATTTACTATATGGCAACGGCTGTGCAATTGTAAAGCTGAATAATTTGTTTTGTGGCACTGTAGAAATATTTATTTTGGATGGAGAATAGTATTCAGGAAAAAGAGGAAAATGCTGACCGAGTGGAATACATGCTGGTTTCAGGAGTGGATGTTAAGAGAAAAGAGCAGAAAATTCTTTAAACTAGTTTTACTCCTAAGATACATAAGCATAAACGTAAAAGGCAAGGAGTCTAATTTCCATCTACCCACCTGAGTTTGGTGCTGTTCTCTCAGGCATCTTTCTTACTGACGTGCATAAATATATTTAGCTATAAAAAATAGAAAAACCTACATATTCTTCATTCCATTTTTCTCTTAATATCTTTTCATAGCACTATATATATGTATATGTATATTCCCTTTCTTTTTCATGGCTGCTCTGTATTCACTTTTATGGATCTATCATATTTTAACTATTCCCCTATTGATGCAAGAGTAAGTGGTGTCCATTGCTAGCACAGTGCTTCCGTGAACATCTGTACTGTGATGTAATTTCTGTAAAACAGCTTCCTGTGCACAATTAAAATTTAATGTACACTAGCAAATTATTCCCCAGAAGACCGTTACCAAATTTTACACTCACTGTGAATATGCGAGTACCTAGTCTCCTTTGTCTCCTCAAAGAATGTTAGAAATCTTTAAATCGTTTACCACTCTGATGGGTGAAAATGGTATCAATGTGATACAGTAATAGGCAATTTTGTATTGCTGGAGCAAAAGTATATCAAAAATGAAACAATACCACATAATATTTAATTGTATTCACCCAAACATATGATAAATAAATAGGGAAAGAAAGGAAAGAAGAAACTACAGATACATAAGTACTTACATTTTATCAACAAATGTCTTATAAAATTCTCTGTATTTTCAAACGTGGTAACACAATATGTTGGATTATAAATTGTGTCTCTGATTTATGAAGTCATGATGAAATGATAAAAATGATGAAAGTTGCTTTTAACTTGAAGTGTTTTACTTATTTTAATTTGAGCTAATTTGTCTGATGTATTTAGTTTTATTTATGACCTATGACTGAAGATTGTTCAAGGGACAGACCTACAGCTAAAATAATGCAGTTCAGCTTAGTGTCATGACACATGCTAAGTTAAAACATGTACAAGTGCAAAATGGTGGCAATATGAATTCAGCAAAGTCTGCAAGTAACTAGTCTTTCAACTAAATTCAGTTATTATTTTCCTAAATACTGAATCGTTTGCCTTCAAATTAACCAACACCTCATCTCTTAAGCTAATACTATATTCTGGCAAGCATCAGAATCTGTGAATGAAATAGTAAACAACATTTAATTACTTATTCATTTACCAAGCATCTCTCTCTCTCTCCCTCTCTCCCTCTATTCCCCCCTCCCCCAACTCTGGTTTTAATCCATGTTTGATTCCAAACCAGGATAATAACATGAGCCTTATTTCAAAATTCACATCTGGAGAAATTTCTAACAACAACAACAAAATATTTTGTCCAAGTTGATTTGCCCTAGGAAAATAGTCCTACATTTAAGAAAATGCAGCTAAAATATTATTGAAGTTGTTGAAAATGATTTTGCATAGCTAAAGAAAGCAACGTTTTAATGATTTAAGTGCAAAATAACCAGAAACAGACAATTTTTATTTTCCTTTAAAGGTTTCTTCTTATTGTTTTGTTTTAAATATTTTAGCTTCTATTGGACTGTGGAAGAATAGAACACCTTTCTTTCATTTATCTTAAAGGAACTTTCAAACACAAGTAATCTTGACTTTTACTTTTCTGAAGTATGATACATAGATAATCTCTCCCTCTCAAATGCAAGAAGAGAATATTTTCCCATTTTTGACTCTAATATGTGAGGCCTTAAATCACAAGTTACTCTGTAGTCTTGCCAGTATTCTTTATGGATAATAGGCATACTTGACCACTTGTAATTTTTTGCAAGGATCTATACAGTAACATTTAAATACATACATCTCTCTCTCTCTCTCTTTTTCTCTCTCACTTTCTTTCTGAATATACCTACCCTATCCTTTGGTGAAGTGAAGTTTTTTCCTACAGAAAACAGAACAAAACAAATAAAGCCACTGTTAGTGGACACTTTCCTGGATACTAGCCTCCTAAGCAGTTTAATCTTAGGCAATGCATCATTAATCACTAGGCTAAAACAGTTTAGGTCATCAAAAATAAGTAATATGACAATAGCATATACTTTTATTAACGTTGTAAATCTAGTTACTGTTTTTATTTCCTATCTTGCTAAAAATATAATTGGCTGCCATGCTGCTTTTATGCTTTGTGTTTCTCAAGTTTTCCTTTTTTTGGAACATTTTCTATGTTGGTTTTTGTTTTTTGTTTTTTGTTTTATTGGTAGGAACTTCATATTAAATGACTGTTTTGTAAATAACATGTTTATGGTTTACTGAAGCATTAGAGAAAGGATATATTAAAGAACAATACATAAATTGTCTCTATTTGTTCATGTCCACACAGGGACTCCATTTAAAAGAATAAGTGGAGATTATTTACCTAGTTATAAATATTACAGATTACTGATAGCGAATGGAGCAGCCCTAAAGCTTTTCTTTCCAAAAAGATTTTATTTTATTAAACATTTCCTTTCAAAGCAGTACATAAATATACAAATACGATTCACATGAACTGGGGACTGGAAATATGTCATTGTCGTTTAAATTTAACACAAAATGATAATGTTCTCAGTGTTTAGGATTTCCACTGATACAGCACATGAAACAAATAATTGCTCATTTATCCTTGAAAATAACAGCATCATTTTAAAAGTTATAACTTGTATGAAACCAAATTATTTTTTTTCTCAGCTAAAAGAGGTTTAATTTCCATGTG
Organism: Lynx canadensis; assembly: GCF_007474595.2. Lineage (NCBI taxonomy): Eukaryota > Metazoa > Chordata > Mammalia > Carnivora > Felidae > Lynx > Lynx canadensis. The sequence continues at coordinate 99,003,763 of NC_044306.2, forward strand.
AGCAAAAATCATTTTCTTTTTTCCACTTCTTTTCTTCCATTTTGTTTTTCACAAATAAATGGGAAAGCTAGAAAAAAAAAGAGAGAGACTATTTTTCCAACAAATCAGTTGATGAAGACTGCACGTAGGACGCACATCCCAGGACAATTTAATTGCTTGTTTAAGCATAGGTGCAGACTTCAGTTTTAACTGACATTGTCTGCAATTATTCCATTTTACAGATGCCCATCTGCTCTTAAGATAGCCAAATCTGGTCCATCATCCGTTGTGCATTTGGAAATCTCAGCCATGCATTTTAATCTAAGCACAACAATGGACTCTGCACTGTGTGTCTTCCAAAATAAGCACAGCTGTGGGCTTCCTATCTGCAGCAGCTCCCTCCCAGAACTTCACAGCAGTCAGAGATGTTCAGCTATTCCAGATTTGAAGTTAGAAAGATCAGCTTTCTGAGAAGCCACAGGAATTGCTTCTCCAGCCTGAGTTATAACAAACCATCATTTCTGTATGGAGGAGAAGCTTGAAAGCTGAGCAAGTTATCAAGAGACTTTCACTAACGCATACACACCACGCTGGGCTGATTCCAGTGGCTTCACTTCAGGTTAGTCAACTAAAGTAGATAACATACATCTTCCTCTGAAGTGTTTAGTACTCATGCTTACAGTCGAAGGGCACAGGGCTTCTCTCTGTCAGGATGTAAAATGTGCCATGCCACATGACCTTATATACAACTGTCAGCGTTGTGAAGTAATCCATGAGTGCTTAGAAATTTGTTGGAACATTATATTCTAATAGAGAATGATATTTTATCAAAGTAATTTAAACCAATGATTCAAACCATACATTGTTCTAATAGAAATTATTTCTGGTCAGTCGGCACCCAGAATAACCTAAAATCACATACAAACCTATGTGTCTATTTTTCTGCCTTGAACTTCGGTCAGCACACACTTCAACATTGCATAGTCTTTTGTGGAACTCTGAGGGAATTGTGATGTTACATAAATAAGATACTGTTAAGAACATTGCTATGATCTTTTAGTGCCTATAAAAAAGATATACCTTTTAAAACAAACATTTGTTCTATTCTGACCTGCATTATTTCTGGAATCAATCCTGCCTTTAGCATTCTAAGAACAAACAGTATATATACATCCATTTAGAAAAAATAACCTATATCTATCTATTCATAAGGCGTTGATATATACATATATACACATATATATAAGCATATATATATGTATGTATATATATCAGATATGTCTCTATCTTTCATCTATCTATATACATTTTTAAAACGTTACAGATTTGTATCCCCAATGTCTCCACCTCCTGCCTGCAACTGACGTCAGGCAGATAATTAGAAAACATTATTCTTTGGAGGGCTGCAATTTCAACACTCAGTGAATTAAAAATTTATTCCAAATCATCTTTCTTTCTTCATTTTACCAGTTCTCTACCCCCTCTCATACCAGCCCAGGAAGTAGTAGTTAGAATACACAGGGAGACTCTATTTGCTCCTTGTTTGCCCCCTGCCCACCAATACCAATCTATTGGCAAAATTGACTCTATAGGAAATGTTAGTACCTGTTTGCTAATTGTGATTTTTATTACATCCCTTAACATTACTGTAGGGTTGCAATTGGCTTCCTTTTTTTTTTTAATTAATTTTGAGGTTGTAGCAAAATTTTATTTTTAAATTTTTTAATGGCAGATGCTCTCTTCCTAAAGCTGAGAGGGAAAAAAAAAAAGCCTTGGCTTGTAGCTGAAGCATTTGGTCAAAGTTCTTTATGGCATTTAAAAAACTACATTTACTTGAGAAAACAGCATCACGTGACAGAACCATAGCAATCATAACACCTTAGGTGCCAGAAAACACTCACTCTGGGTGGCTTGGATGACTCCAGATTCTTGAGAGCATTTTTTTTCCTTGGGGTAGAAAGTCCCTGCAGTGCATTAATTTCTACGGAGAGCTAATAGCAACCCTGTCTCTAAAGTAACTGGCTCGCAGTTTATTAGCCTGCGGGCAGCAGAATAACAGACACATATCACTGACATTTAACAAAGCTATCTTTCATGATTTCTTTTTTTTTTTTGCACGTTTACCGTAAGTCTCATTTTGTAGAAAAACACCCTTCAAATAATGACTTAAATTGTTTCTGAAGAAGTATTTTCTTCCTCAAATTACCTGAAGTCTTAAAAATGCCACAATACTATTTTAGCAATTCTTTTTTTTTTAATGTTTTATTTATTTTGAGGTTGGGGAGGGACAGAGAGAGGGAGAGACAGAATTCCAAGCAAGCTTCCTGATGTGAGCTCAGAGCCCAAGGCGGGACTTGAAGTCACAAACCATGAGATCATGACCTGAGCTGAAATCAAGAGTCAGACACTTAACTGACAGAGCCACCCAGGTGCCCCTTATTTTAGCAATTCTTAAGGGCTCCCCCCTTTTTATATGCATATAAAAATGCAAAATGATGCCTAAAATATGGTTCTCTTCTTGAATCTGATATGTGAGGACTTATATCATGAATAATTCTGTAATCTTGGCAGTATTCTTTATGGAGAATAGACATTTTTTATTATTTGCAGTCTTTTGCAAGAATCTATGTAGGAACATGAGTATCTTATGTATAATGTGAATCTGCCTTTGAAAAATGAGATTTTTAAAAAAATTTCTAGTTTATTTTCACTCTGAATTGTCATGTGTGGAAAGAGCTATCAGAGTGGGGGTCATCCTTGTTCAGGTTCCAGAATTTTACCAGAGTGAAATACCACAGCCTTACTAATACTCTTTTTCTCTTGGCAGATACATTTTATGGCTGGTACTACAATTAGCCTCTAAAGATACTCTCCTTCCTCAGACATCTTGGCTTAATGTGGACAAATATTCCAGAGTATGTTCATTAAGAAAGAGAAAATGAGGACAAATAAAATATGGAATCTAGATACAGATAATTTTACATACAGATTCTCTTCTCTGAAGGTAGCTGGAGTCTTAACTACAGATTGACCTGTCTGGCCAGCTTTCAAGGACTTAAAGGCATTGGCTCTTTTCCTTTAATCCTGTATGGTACCTTTTCTGACCACTAAGGCCAAATTCAGGCTGGCATCTGGAGTGGGTAGAAGAGTGACTGAGCAATTTCATAGCATCTTCTGTCCCATCGGCTCTGTTGTGTCATACTCAGTTCAGCCAAGTCTTGATTTCTGATCCATAAATGAAAGAACCCTTCCCTGTTTGCTACAAAGTGACTCCTCTCTCTTCAGACTGACTGCCAGAACTCCCCAGAATGTATTGCCCTTGTTTGAATTCTCTCCTAGAAAGATTATTCTCAACCCCAAGTAATTTTTCTCTATTCTATTTTCTTTACCTAAGAAGACATTTCAAATGCTACCAAGATCCAAAAGGGTAACATGAATATGTGAAGTGGTGTTGAGGACAGAGGGATGGTAATTATTTGATCTCAGTGGCTTTCATGGTGGATCCCCAGGCCAGCATCATCATCACTATAACCTGAAGACTTGTTAGACTGAAAATCCTTAGCCGTGTCCCAGGACTGATTAGAAACTCAGGGAGCGTTGCTCAGCAATCTGTTTTTTAACAAGCCCTCCAGTGATTCTGATACATGCTAAAATTTAAGAAGCTCTGCTCTGCCCTAAGATTACATTTCTCCTTCCTTCCTTCCTTCCTTCCTTCCTTCCTTCCTTCCTTCCTTCTTTCTCTTTCTTTTTTTCTTTCTCTCTCTCTCTTTTTTCTTTCTCTTTCTCTCTTTGTTTCTTTCTTTTTTTTCTTTTTCTTTCTTTCTTTCTTTCTTTCTTTCTTTCTTTCTTTCTTATTTCTTTCCTTTTTTACAGTGTGATAGTTTTTTTAAAAACTATGTCTAAAGCATGTTCTCTAACAGAATGTTTAAATTGGTTTTACATTATAGAACAAAATATAGATCCTGCCTTGGTACCAGCCATGGGGCATCAGATGAAGGGTATCATATTTCTTCCATCCTCCTAAGCTTCACCCAGTACCAACCAGGACAATGGATTTTCTGGTTTCAAAACTTTTGCCCCCTGGTGGAACTTCCAGGAGACTGACATTTCAAATGTAAAAGATGCCTCAATTTTCAGTTTATTTGTAGAGCCGAGGTAATTAACATAGCCACCAAAATTATAAAAGTATGATATATTTCAGATTACCAATATCTATCACTTATGTGCAATCTAAGTAAGGAGGTAATACATTTGAACTTCCTGTATGGTATCCAGCTCAAAAATGACTTATCCTTATGTTTATTTACTGTCTTTAGTTCTAATTGCCTCTCTTCCTTGTTTATTTACTATTAAACACAAATTTTCAAAAGTGGGGATTTTTTTGTGGTACCATGTTCTCTGCTTTATTTTCTCAGTGTGAAATTTCCACATCCAAAATTGCTTTAGTAAAAGAGACTTTATACATGTAATGAAGTATTAAGATTTTGAAAAGAATCCTAATATACTTTTTCCTAGATAGGATGCTGTTTACATAATGTCAAGGACTACAGCTCAATTACACTTAATAATGTTAATTGATATCCTGGCAAGGTAGATATATAGATTGAATGTGTGTTTAGGTTATAACCCCTTTTTAAATTAATATATTTCTGATGGAAATCCAAACTCTACTATACCATAAGGTTTATTCATGCTTTATATAAACTACACAGATTTCAAATGGATTATTTATTTAATGGTTTTATATCAGTTAATGTAACTGAAAAATGTTTCTTGGGCTAGTACTGCACACCAGTCCTGCTATATAAGTGAGACTACCTTTGATCATCCGATTCATAAACTGATTGACAAGATTTAAAACCAGACTAGTGTAGAAATAAGCAAAATCAACCCAGGTTTTAACCAGGAAAGTATTAGTCAGATCAAGCAAAAGCAGAATTGAAATATGGAATACATAGTCAGGGGAAACTGAACCAGAAAAGATACCTGGAAATGTTTACTACACTATAAAAATTAATGAAAGGAAGCAGGGAGATAGGCACCATAATAGCATTATCTATATATCCTTTGACTTCCTTCTAAAGGAAAGTTCATAATCTGGTTGCAGAAATGAAGAACATCTGGAAGAAAGGTGTGTCTAAACAAATGGTTTGGTCCTTTAATCACAGATCTTAGCTGATAGATGAGTGTTCTAGGATTATTCATGTATTAACCGATTCCAACACAAAAATCTTAAATATTTAGTTATTCATTAAGAAATATTTATTGAAGCCCTATAAAGTGCATGCTGCTCTTCTAGGTAATACACTGAGAAGGTTACAAAATTAAGTTACCTTTGGATATTTTCATTAAAAATGTTCAATTTAATTAGTATGTGTGTGTCTGTGTGTATGTATGTGTGCATCTCTGGTTATATTTACTTGTAAATTTATAAATATATAAGTTGGTTTTTAATCTAGGGAGAAAAACAGAATTTAAGTAGCCTGAGGATCTCTGCAGGAACACAGAGAATCAGGCCTAGAGACTATACAGCCAATAATAATAGCTCAAGTTCACTCGGGAGGGGCATGGTTGTAGTAGAATTACCGATTTTGCTACCACTATGACACCGATAGTATAACCCGTATCAATATATTAGTGTTATGGGTTGAATTGTGTTCCAAAACTCACATGTTGAAATCCTAACCCCCAGTACCTCAGAAAGTAACGTGCAGATGTAATTCATCAAAGTTGTAGCCGTAATGGATTAGGGTCACCCCTTAATCCACTGTGACTGGTGTTCTTCTTAAAAGGTGACGTTTGGACACCAAAAAGCACATGGAAATAATGTCATGTGAAGATGAAGGCAGAGATCGGGGCGATGTATCTATAAGCCTAAAAATGCCAAAGATTGCCAGCAAACACCAGAAGCTGGGGCGGGGGGGGGGGCAGGGGCGGCAGGGCTGGAACAAAGTCTCCATAACAACCCTCAAAAGGAACCAACCCTTTCAAAATTTTGATCTCAGACTACTAGCTTCTAGAATAGTGAGACAACAAATTTCTGTCGTTTAAGCCATTTAGTGGTATTTTGTTATGGAAGTCCTAGCAAATAATATAACTGGCATTGAACATAGAATTACTTACAGTATTGCCCTTCAAAAGCTGTATCTTTCTGCCTTCACCCTGCCAGAAATATCTATTCACATTGCTGCCACTTCCCAATAGTGTTCACTTTCAAGGGAAAGCCTTTTGCAGGGGCATCTGATTGACAAATGAGGGGTCATATGCCTGTGCGTGAACAAGAGAGATGGCAAGTGAGAGATTTCGCTTCTTCTTGGAGAGAATTATCCAAATTATTCAGATATGGGAAGAGTATTCAAAAAGTGTTAAGCATCCATAAATGCAAAATGTCAGCATAATTTATACACACATATATATATGAATATAACTTTGTTTTTCTATGCTTTTCTATTTCTCTCCCTGATCTATTTTTATTTTCTAAGTACCATAATCATTATCCCAGTTTAGGATTTACTTCCTTCTCTTTGTGATTACTATAAATTCTAAGGATTTATGTATTATGTTGAGCATCTTTGGGAGGAATGGAAGACTCAAACCTTAATCTGTATCCTGATCTGGTCTCTCCACTGTTGACACCACTCCATTTTCCCAAGCAAAATTTAAGCCCATTGAGTCTCCATGATTTACCATGTTGCATCTTATACTAGGCCTATTTCACTAATGTCACATGCAGTGGTTTTACTCTATTTAAACACTAGGCATAGGAATTCACCAAACCCTCATTCAAGAAGCAACTCACTGTCTTATCTGCCCACATGCATAAACCTGTCTTGGGTTTCTTCTTCTGCCTCATCCTTTAACCTTCAGCCCAGGATCATGCTCTGTAGGGTAGAACACAAAAACTTTTCTTAGGCTTACATATCAATATCTATTTCCACCAATTTCTTTCTCCTCCCCACTCCATGGCAAGAGGCTATGAAAACAGTCTCTAACTGGTCATCCATTCTTCAAAACATCTTTTTAGAATAAACTTTACATTCTTCCTTTCAAGAGTAGTTTTTGGAAACACAATAACTAAGAATTATTTGCTTTTCTGTTAAATTTTTTTTTTCAACGTTTATTTATTTTTGGGACAGAGAGAGACAGAGCATGAACGGGGGAGGGGCAGAGAGAGAGGGAGACACAGCATCGGAAACAGGCTCCAGGCTCTGAGCCATCAGCCCAGAGCCCGACGCGGGGCTCGAACTCACGGACCGCGAGATCGTGACCTGGCTGAAGTCGGACGCTTAACCGACTGCGCCACCCAGGCGCCCCTGCTTTTCTGTTAAAACACACATCATGTGAGGCATTGACTACACTTGTCCCAAATGTAGGACTGGCGTTTAGAAAAGTAGTACAAGATTGTGAGGGAAGGGAGAGCAACACTTCTGACTCACTCCTGGGTTTTTCTTCCATAAGCAGAGTTAGCCTTTGGGAGGATATCCCTGACATCTTTCTGTCCCTCTGGGATAGTCCCCTCCAACATTTCAGGCTTGTCACAGCAAATCTGGGGAGAATAAGCTGACAGAGCTTGGCTCAACTCTTTCCTTCTTGGGAGAAAATCTGCCTGCTGAGAATATATGCTATTTTCTTCTTTCCAGCATGAAGCAAAAAGGGTTTGCTTCCACAGGAGATGCCTGGGATCATTCAGTACAGTGTGTTAGTATAAGATGGGTGAATTTGTTGAAGTCTGTGGTTCATTACAAATAGTGTAAACATATGCTCCGGCTTGTCAGGATGGTCTCAATTTATACTTAATATAATTATTAACATTGTTTTCTTTCTTTCTTTCTTCTTCTTTCTTTCTTTCTTTCTTTCTCTTTCTCTTTCTTTCTTCTTCTTTCTTTCTTTCTTTCTTCTTCTTTCTTTCTTTCTTCTTCTTTCTTTCTTCTTTCTCTTTCCAAAGTGTCCTGGTTTGGATACTAACTAATGTAATTATTCTAGTTGTGAGGAAACATACTTTCCCACAGATAAGACACATCTTCTAGAATCACAGGTATTTTTTATTTAGGAATAAAGATGATTCAATCTCCCATCTGCCTCACACTTTTATATCAATCTTCAATTGATACAGAACTCAAGGAGAGGGAGTGGTTCTTTTTTTTTTTTTTTTTTTTGGACCTTTTGATCCCAAAGCTAATTAGAAAAGAACTACTATTATGAGAAAGTTACAATTATTGCTACTTGGGTATTCAGGAATGGAACCAATTATTTTAGGATCAAAAAAGTCTTAATTGATTATATGGATTGTAGTTCTCTCTACCTGAAGCATGATCATTATTCTACTGATCTCCAATTTGTAGAACTTTACTAAGCTTATATTCTTTAGAAAACAAAGGTTGAAGGTCTTGTGGTGTAAACATCACAGTAATATTCCTCATAGTAATTCCAATACATCTAAGAAAAAAAGAATCAATATATTTTAATAACAATTTTTCCAGCAGACTTCTGACTTCTCAAAATGGAAAACATTCCGTTTTGTCAACATTTATTTGACCTTGAAAAGGAATTAATTATAATGGGAAAAATCAATAACAATTTCAACTAATGTTTTGGAAACTCCAGAGTATAGATGCTTGTATACTTGTATACTTACTACACCCCATGCATTATTCTAGGCAATTTATATAATTAAATACACAGAGAAAGCCAAACCTTCATGCATCTTGTATTCAAGTTTGAAGAGATTATAGAGATTGAATTCAAGCAGTCAAACTTTTTGTCGGTCATGTGTTTTCAACCTTTCCTGTGACTTCTCTCAGAAACAGCATATCAGTCACAACTAAAACCAAACATCTTCAAGTAATAACCTAACGTTTCATGCCCATTTTGGTTAACTGTAGGTAGAATAAGTCATGTACTTGGTTAAATCATATGAACTTGGTATAATAACTAGGAATTTTTCAAGTTTTCCTGAAAATGTGATGTCTGCATTGGTAGAATAAGACTTCTAGACTCTCTAATTTGTTTTTTAAAATTGCCTAATAAATAAATGAGAAAATAATAAGTGAAAGGAAAGAGATAGTTTTATTTTACTTGGCATATTCTATACAGACAGAAAACAAAAGTAGAGTCAAACCTTCAAAAAACTCTGCATCGAACTCTGCTGTGCAACTCTGTCATACAAAGTGAAATAGAGTTTTATTATACTATTATTGACTTTTTCTAAAAGGAATTTCATTACATTGCCCAACCTCACAGGGTGGTTGCTACAACTCAATAAATAACAGGCAATAGTGGCAAAACACTTTTCAATTAGCAATGTTGAAATTGCTAAATGTGTGAAAATAATTTTCCATGTAACCAACTCCTGAGAGAGAAAAGAGGCCAAAATATAATATGATTTTGAAACATTTAAAGAACAAGTCAAAGATATTCTCCCCTCATAAAACCCTGTTGGTAAAATTTTTCCATCAAATGCTTTGTCTGACATTGAATCTCAGAATAGCTGATTGTGCGGGACAATTCATTTCCTCTTCCAAGGAGAAACCAGGATTCATGTCTATAAAACATTTATTCCCTTATCCATGACTCTGTGTACTGATAAAGGAGCTTCGCAAATGTTGAGAGAATGTTTACCTTCCAATCTTAAGAATGGGGGTGATTTTTCCACTGGTGCTGTGTATGTAGGAAACAATCCAAAAGAACTAACTTTGAAATTCTCATCTGTTTTCTGTGGCAATGAAAACCATCCCACAGTTGCCATTTGTTCTGGTGGAATGTAATGCATTAGCTTGCATGGCAGTAGATCTAATAAGTCTATTTTCTCATGGAAAAAGAAATACAATTTTGGGAAAAACTCTTGCTTATTAACAATAACTTAAATCATAGACTTTCAAATCCTACCACCCATTCTTGGAATTAAATATTTTGTTTTCACTAATTTACTTAAAATATTTCATAGAGGCTTACATTTTTTGAATAATTAATTTAGTGGATAATAAAACTGCTAAATTGATAATTCCTAGAAATAAGTAACATATTGAAATGTAAAAATAAAAACAACAATATAAGGTACTATCTATATGATAATAACAATTTTTAACCTAATACTACTTGTTGCTGATATGAATACTGAGTGACTGAAATATTTTTGTTTTTAAATAATAGTAATCTTAAAGACTTAGCACCTATTTATGAAAGAGTTTTACTTGGGGAAATATTTAAACTAACACTTTATTCAGTATTGTCTCTACAAAGCATATCTTGGAAACTACTCTTATGAATAGTTCAAACGTCCCCACTTTCATGCACACTTACAATGAAATTTTGTAAATATATTTTATTAACTGAAACACTAAAGAATACATGTTCACAGGCACATGCATACAGATACTTTGTGTAATGCAAATATTATATATGAAAACCATTAAATATGCCAAATAACAGATTTTAAAAATGCTTATCTATGTGTGTCAAAAGTAGTCAAAGGTCTGAGATTTTATACTACTTTGACGCGAATAAGTTAGCTACTGAAGTTCTATGGATGCTGGTAGAAGACCCAAGACTCCTGGTCCAGAAATGAAAGAAAAACATGGAATCCTTCACATTGTAGCCAGATATAATACTGAATATGTTTCATGTCTGTTACAATGATGGGTTCAGGCAGTAATGGTGACAATTTGAGTGATATAGCCTTGAACTTACTTCCAGTTTGACTTACCACAGAATAAATCCTTACTCTGAGCATCTGCCTAAGTGACCTAGATGGTTTGATAAGCAGCCAACATTTTTTTATAGAGTTCATGGTCCCAAAAATGGGTGTCTTTAATCTGCCAGTCTGCAGTTTTCAAAGTGGTAGATGAAACATCCAGGCCATTGGCAACAACCCAAGAGTCAGTGAAATATTATAACGTTCATCAAAGGATTGACCAGAGCTATGAGAAAGGCCTTCAGTTCTGCCCACTAACCAGAGTAGCCTTGTCTGCTTTTAGCTATACATAGCTGATTTTAAGGATGAACAGCCTCACTGGCCCAGTGTTAACAGTGGGTTTTAGAGTAGCTGAATCATCACTGAAGCTAGTCCCAACATTTAAGGGAGTCTAGGTGAACTGAGGGCTCTAATGAGCTTACAGCTTTGCTCCAGATAGCTGAGTAGATGATTACTGCCACTTTTTCATGTAATGTCAAGATGACCCCAGAGGGGGGACTAAGCAGGTTGTATTTTTTTTTAATATACTATTTTTAATGGACAAGCAAGGCTTTTGGGTTCTTTTCACCTTGTTAGTTATTGAGTACAAGTTGATTTACTTCATCATAGGATATCAGGCAAGAGTCAAAAAGCCACCTTGGTCAGACATTCAATGTTGACAAGATCCTAGTAACAATCTATAGCTGCTTTCAAAAGGAGTATACTTGACAATGATGTCAAGAAGGCAATGAATCCAAAACCCTAGGGAGTGTCTTTGGAAGTAGACTGTCTCCTTGTTGTAGATTTCAATCAGCAAGGCCATCAGTCAGAGACTTGTAGTCCAAAAAAATCATTTATATCAGGGCACCACAAAGATAGAGATCATGCCACAGCTAGGTGGATGGGTTCCAGACAGAATATTAGTTTGGGCCACACTAAAAGGGTGTTTCTTTGTAGATCAGCCAATATAAAAGATCAAGAAGAATGAGTTATTTAGACATATGTTATCTCTAATATCCCAAAACTCCATTAAGATGCTAAGTTTTCTTTTTCTTGGTCAGGCAGTTGTCCAATTTCCTTGACTTCCAGAAGAATTAAGCATTATGAATCTATCTACGTAGTCCCTTGAAACTCTACTTGGTGAGCAGCCATCTGAATTATGTCAGTGTTCATCTGTCTTTCTTGCTGGCAAAGATTTGATAACATTTATGATTAGGATCATTGATGTTCTGACTTGCCAAGACAATTCAGAAGATGACTGAGAGAACATCAGCTAAATAGTGAAAACTGTAGGCATCAGAAGGTAGAGGCAGTCACATTAAATCTTTATCTACCAACTGGTGGCAAATGGCAAGAGAGTTTAGAGTTTGTTGCATTATTACTTCTCTATTGGTGGATTTTCTCTGTCAGGAGAATCCTGTCTGGTATTTATGTGATGTAGAAGTATAATCATATAGTGTATCATTTCTTACAATATATTCAGATGTAGAAGCAATGACAGTAGACTGAATTAGCCCAATAGGATCTTATCAGCTCCTACCTATATAATCATGTTGACTTTGCTCCCCTGCTAGTGGTCTTCCCAAACTCCATGAGCTAAAATCATGCATCTATTCTCCACAATGGATAGAGCCATCAAAATGGGAATTCTCCATCTCCCCAAAAGTCTTCAACATACTTCTTGGGTGTCCATAGACTTCAGTATACTTTGAAGAAAAGGAGGCCTTGCTGTGATACCTAATCCTTTTTTATCTTAAGGTAACTGGGTTCATGGTGGAGAAGAAGTGGAGATTGGGGGTATGGAGGAAGTGAATGACTCTCATTATAAGTCAAATTAATAATAATCCAGATGAATTTACTTCTAAGTTTTTGCATAGTCAGGATGGTGCTGACAGCTCAAACCTTCAATGTTTTTGGTCCTCCCAAACCCTATATCAGGTGATAAGGTCATTATTATTGACACCATCTATTTCAGCTTTTGGAATTATTTGAAGTAACATCTGAAGTCACATTATTTTCTCTCTGGGGCCATAGGCCTTGAACCCACTGACTGGCAACTCAGCCTTCACTGACTCATATGATAATACTTTTTAAAGGAGTCCATCTTTATCCAGGATATTAACTACCCCCTTGTCATGATAATATCTCTTAAATTTATACAAGGGTTCATCTTAATGGGTAGAACAAGAGCCTCCTTTTTATTGCCTGAAAAGGAGAGGAAACTTCTGGCTACCTAGAATGAATCTTAGTATTGACTGTTACAACAGGGTGACCACCAGGCTGTCAAGGGAACACTCTGCTTGAAGGGTAACATCCAATCCTCATTGCCAAAACTGTTTTTATGGACTAAATGTTTGTGTCCCTCTAAAATGTATAAGTTGAAATCCAAAACCCCATGTGACAGTATAGTGAGGGGGGATTTGGGAGGTGATTAAGTCATGAGGATGGAGACTTCATGAATGGGATTAGTACCCTTATAAGAGGGACCCCAGAGAGCTCTCTCACTTCTTTCACCATGTGAGGACACAGAGAAGATGACTGTGTATGGACCAGGAAGCAGGTCCTCACTATCTGGTGATAAGGGATCTGCTGGCACTTTGATCTTGGACTTCTGAAGCTCCAGAATGTAAGAAATAAATGTTGTTTAAACCATCCAATTTGTGTTATTTTTGTTATAGCTGTGTAAACTGTCTAAAACAACTGTCCAGGACTTTAAAGGATCTGAGGTGACATCCTACTTGCAAGCTAACAAGTTTTATGAATGCTACTAGAAGACACAAGATTTCTGGTTCAAAGCACAAGAAGCAACATAAACATCTACAAATTTGCATCAGTTTCCTTGCCCTTACATAACATCGGTTATGTGCAGAGGAACCCAGATGGGTATCTGCATGTGCAGTGGGCTGCCTTAAGGGAGAGAAACCTTGAGTTAAGGGAACTCCAACTTTTATAATGAGCAGTAAGCATCCTGCCCTCTGATCTGGAAGGAGACAGTATTATTATTTTTTTGTTTTTTTTTTTTTGGAAGGAGACATTATTAAGGGCTGTTCCTTCTACAAATATCCTTGATATGGTCATGTAAAATAAAGTACTGTTAGTGCTTCTTCTCACAAGGTGTGCAGAAATGACAGGGTTCCATGAAGAAATGTATCCCAATTTTGGTACACGTGTTTTTGTTTTTTGTTTTGTTTTGTTTTGTTTTTGTTTTTGATGGAAATGGTTTCCAAAATTATGAGATTCATACTTACCATTTTGTCATGTCAGTTCACTCTTATTGCAACTTTCTTTGTGTACCCTTCTTCTTTAATTATATGAATTAAGTGCTCACAAGCAACACATTCCTATGAGCAGTATTTTAAGACCTGGGAGTGAAGTTTTTTTCTTAAAAGACTACATTCAAAGAAGTTGCATATCAAATGTGTATTAATATATTCTTAGGCTCTTTTGTATTTCATCTTCTTTATTTTTCCCTTAGTATCCAAATCTTTCATAAATCTATTTTATTAGTATATCAGTCATGGTCATCTGCATATGTATTGTGCTTACTTTAGAGATAAAGTCTCATTCCTAACAGGTTATAAACGAAGAAGATGAATAAATAAACTGCCAAATAAAATACATTTATATAAGTCCAAGTGGAAGAGCTTTATGTTTTTCATGCTCTGTTTTTATATCTACAATGCTAAGTTTAGGGCTAGGCCTTAGTAGATTCTTAATAAATGTTATGTAATTTCAGTTCACTTAAGTTTAGCCTGTGACCTCCTGCTGGAACTGAGAAATGATTTATTTGGTTTATTTTAAAAATTATTTAATATTTTATTGTTTTCACTCATATATTTTCAGAGTGTATTTGTGTATGTGTGTGTATGCTTGTATACTCAGTACATGAGTTTCTCCCGTGACATATAAGTAAACTGAATTTGAGAAAAAGGAACAAAAAAATGAAATGCATGCTTTTAAAATATTGGTCTTGTATTTAATTTTTTAGCATCTCTGATTATAATGAATAAATCATTTTCTTATTGTTCACAGATGCTAAACTTGGATTTCCATATTTACATTCAGTTACATAATATCCTTCTGAGAAAATACTGTGAAGTGAAAAGTGAGAAAAATTTCCCTGTTTTGAAAAGTTTTTTCTTATATAATAAAGTGTTTTGAATAATCCTTGTTATCATAAATCAGCTTGGTTAACATTTTTCATTATGATAACTCCCAATTCAGCAATTTTGGATTTAAAAAAAATGACATTCTCTTTAAACATTTAAATTATATCATTCTTAGTCCCCACCCGGCTTAGTGCAAAAAGTACTTCTTTACTCCATAGAATCTTCTCTCCAGTGATAAGTTAAAGACTCCTGGTGATAATTACATGGCCCAAGAGATTAGATATGGATATGAATTTTTGTAGAAGGTAAATTCAGAAGTGTTTAGGTAGAGGAATGTTTTGCATTCATCCAAATATTTGAGTAACTAATATGTGACTGATAGTGTAACAGATACTCAGCATCTATGAGTGAGCCAAACCAAAATAAAATATGCCTCTTCAATCTTAGTCTAGTGGCAGAGCTATCCTTTAACCAAAGATTCAAACAAACAAAATAAAATTATACCGGTGCTACAAACCAGAAATTCATGAAACTATGAGAGCACAAAATAGACTGGTTCAATCAAGTCAGAAGTGTCAAGAAAGACTTCGGTAAGTAATTACTGAGCTATGAAGAAGAAACAGGAGTTTACGATGTAAAAAGGAGAAAGGAAAAGCATTCTATTTAGAAAGAAATGCATACCATGGTATATACATGTCCCTGATTGTATGCAAAGATTGTGGCTGGAGGAAAAAGAGAAAACTTAGTGTAAATTGTAACTGAAGAATGAGAACTGAGACCTTCCCCCTCCACATAGTTTAACTATCAAGTACCTAGAACTGAGGCCACCTGAGTCAACAAGACCTTCCTATTACTTTCAAAAAATTCTTGTTCTGTAAAATGGGCTATAAATCAATAAATACTTCTCTCATTCCTTTGGTAAATTACAACAGAACAATCTATCTGAACAAACTAATATGGGCAATAGTTCATTGATCAGAAGAATGCATTGCTTTCCTTAGACAACCAGCTCATTTATCAAACAACAATTTACTTAAAACTCACTTCTAAGCTGTGTCACTAAAACCTAAGCTACTATTATGACACAGAATGTGTCCAATTTTAATAAGCCCTCTGTCTCAAAAGATTCCCTTTATACCACTTGAGTCCAGATTCCAAAACTTCATAAGTATTCTCCCCTGGCCTTCTTCTGAGATATTACTAAGACTCTATTAGGGTGATATCTCCTTGTCAAATTTCAGTATACCTAATAAATTTAATTTTGTTTGATCAATAAGCAATTCTTCTAATCTTTTTTAGTAGGAGTCAGAATATGCAGAAACTTGTAGGGCACATGAAGTTTTTTCCCCTCTTTTCTTGACTCTAACCTATACACTGTATAATACCTTTGGCACTGGGGTGACAGTGTGATTAGAAACTGTATTTTTGAATGATCACTCTGGCTTCAGTGTAGTAAACTAACTGGAAAGAGCTAGCATGGAATATGGAAGTCACAGAGAATTAGAACAGTGATGTTTAGAGAAGATGCTAGCTTAGCGTAGGATGATGGCAGTTGATATGTCAAGAAGTGGATGTATTTAAAGCATTAAATGGTCTATAAAACATGTAAGGTATGGTGATACATCAAATAGGAGGGGTAAGAGACAGTAGGGTACCAAAGATGGATCATAGATTTCTAATTTACATAATTCTTATATTTTTCAAAAGTTTTATATAAATTTCTAAAGATATTGTTTTTGAAACATTGATGATAAAGGTCTCTTAGCATAGTCCTCTTGGGCTATAGTCTGTTTTAAATTGTAGAGTGCATTGTTTGAGGGACTTGATGGTCAGGCAACTTGACATTAAACGTATTCTCTTTTGGATGAAATCATTACAAAGAAAACTCTTTTAACAAAAGAAGAATCAGACAGAAGTCATGATCCACACGACTATGCATTGCAGATTTCTGGATTTCACATAACTGAATGTGTGGGTTCATACTTGCTCTTTTTTTATTGAAGTAGAATTGATATATGATGTTATATCAGTTGTACAAAATATTGATCTGACACTTCAACACACTCACTCAGTGCTCACTAAGGTAAGTATACCTACCGTCACTATTCAACTTTATTACAATATTATTGACTATATTCCCTAGGCTGTACTTTTCATCTCCATGACTTACACTGTAACTGGAGTTTTTACCTCTTAATCTCCTTTATCTATTTTTCCCATCCCCCCAGGGCAGTTCCCCCTGGCAACCATCAGTTTGTTCTCTATATTTAAGAGTCTTTTTTACTTGTCCTTTGTTTTGTTTTTTAGATTCTACACATAAGTGAAATCATACAGTATTTGTCTTACTATGTCTGACCTATTTCACATAGCATAAGACACTGTAGGTCCATCCATGTGTTAACAAATGGTGAGATCTCATTCTTTTTTTACAGCTCAGTAATATTCCACTGCATATATATATATATATATATATATATATATATATATATATATCACATCTTCTTTATCCATTCATCTATCTACAGGCACTTAGGTTGCTTCCATATCTTGGCCATTGTAAATAATGCTGCAGTAAACATAAGGGTGCGTGTGTGTTTTCAAATTACTGTTTTCATTTCTTTAGGTAAATACTTGGTAGTGAAATTACTGAATCATATAGTATTTTTATTTTTAACTCTTTGAGAAAGAGCCATACTGTTTTCCACAGTGGTTGCACCAATTTATATTCCCACTGACAGCGCACTAGGGTTTCCTTATCTCCACATCTTCACAGACATAGGCCTGATATTTCTTTGTTTGTGTGTTTGCTTGTTTGTTTGTTTAGAGAGATAGAGTTAGCAGGGAAGGAGAAGAGAGAGAGGAATAGAGAGAATTCCAAGCAGGCTCTGAGCTGTTAGTAGAGAGCGCAACACAGGGTTCAATTCCATGAACCACAGATCATGACTTGAGCTGAAATCAAGAGTTGGATGCTTAACTGACTGAGCCACCCAGGTGCCTCCAGACCTGATATTTCTTTATGCAGCATGCTGAGTTCAGAAATGCATAGAGTTATTTCTCCAAGCAACCTGGCAGATTCAGACTGAGTGGCCCAAAGTTATCTGAGTGGGTCCTGAACTCCATTCTATCTCTATCTCTGGAATATAATTGTCAAAGTAAAAGAATACTATAGATTTTATAGTGTAGATATCTCAGTTCTCTCAATTTCTACAAGTGATTTTTGGGATTTTCGTTATTCATTTGGCTTATGGAGTGGAAATATCTCATCACATGGGGCAAATCAGGAAAGAATTACTACAGTCCCTCCTGGGTAGAGGTCTTCTACTCTAGTCTTTTTGGATATTTTAGGAGCTGTGAATTGAGGGATATGTGGTTGCTGTGGTCATGGTTGGAAGTAGTCCAGCTAGTTCAGCCATCTCTGAACATATAATAAGCCCTGTGGGAAGGGCCAGGCCTTGGCTATTGGTAAGTCTCTGTAAAATACCATGTAAATAAGACATGTTTGTTTTTGATATTGGACTCTGGTCACCATTTCTGGAGCAGAAGGGAAAGACCTACACAATGGGCTACTATATTATCAATGAAATATTCAATTTTTCAATAATAACACTTTCACTTATTTTATTATTTATTCCTGTTAACCACATTCCTAATTCTCATCCTATAGATTTCAAACCTTTTAATGTGTTAGATATGTAGCATTATAATTGCATGTGTACTTATAAATCAGTAGCCCTGATTTGTTAGATAGATGATAGATGATAGATAGATAGATGATAGATACACAAATTTTTTTATTATGTTAGTGGAAACATTCTGTTTCTATAATAATAATATTTGTCCAACTTACTTGTCTATATCTGTATACCTAATTGTTTTAAACTTCTTCCTACTACATACAACATTGAGATGAACATATTTATACATATCCCCAATGGAATATTCTGTAAATTATATTGAGCTATGTACAAAGAAGGATTGCTAGTTTGCTAGGTCTTAGATTTTGTAGTATGTGTATATGTGTGTGATGTATATGTGTGTGTGTATGTGTGTGTGTGTATATATATATACATTAAATTTTATTAAGTACTGTAAAATTTTTCTCTAGAAGTCCATACTAACTAGTATTTCTCACATCAAATTCAAATGCATCATGAATTATATTTCCCCATCTCTCTCTAGACACTTGACAGTGTTTGAGGTTTGGATTTTTGCAGACCTGGTGGGTGGGTGGTAATGCCTTCTTGTATTTGATTACCAGTGAATTTTTATGTCTCACTATGTACTTATTATCCTCTAGAATATTATCTTATATGAATTTTATGTTTATACTTGCCTATATTTCTATGGATTGCTCATGTCTATTTATTGAAGTAATTTCTTTTGAAGTCTATATATTAGTGCTTCTTAAATTTAGGGAGTATAAACATCTTCCAGGTTATACATAAATCATAACCAGGTTATTGATATTGAAATAGTCAAGATACATAACAGTTTCACCATCAAAAAAAATCTTTTTGTTGTCCTTTTATAGCTATACCCTCACCCCTTCCCAACTCCTGGAACTAGTTAATCTGCTTCCATTTCTATACTTTTGTCATTTCGAGAGTGTTTTATAAATATAATCTAACAGTATGCTAACTTCTTTGGTTATTTTTTTCACTCAACATAATGGTCAGGATATACATCCAAATTGCTGCATATATCAAAAGTTGGTGCCTATTTATAACTGAATAGTATTCCATCCTATGGGTATACCACTGTCTGTATAACCATTTACCCATTAAAGAACATAGGGGTTATTTCCAGTTTTAGCTGTAAATAAATATTCTATGAACATTAATGCACAAGTTTTTGTGTGAACATAAATTTTCATTTCTTTAGGATAAAAGTGCCCATGAATGCAATACTGGATTGTAGGATAATTATGTGTTTACTTTTGTAAGAAACTGACAGTCTATTATCCAAGTGGCTGTGTCATTTTACCTTCTCAATATTCACCAGTATTGTTAAATTGATATATTTTTTCCAAATTCTTTCCAGCATGTGGTGTTGTCACATTTGTTTGTTTTTAATTTTAGCTATTCTGATAATTTTATAGCGATATGTTATTGTGGCTTAGTCTTTGTAATTTCTTAGGGGTTAGAACACTTTTTAATGTATTTACCATCTGTGCATTCTATTTGGTGAAATGTCTATTTTTACCTTTTGCATATTTTCTAATTGCATTGGATTTGTGTGTGTGTGTGTGTTACTGTCATTGATTTTTGAGTCATTTTTATATTCTAGATACTATTTTTTTGTCTGATAAAAGGTTTGCAAATATTTTCTTCCAGTTAGAAGTTTGTTCTTTCATGTTAATAGGGTCCTTGACAGAGCAAAAAATTTTAATTTATTTAGTTTTCTTATTATGAATCATGCTCTTTGCCTAGCATTAGAACCAAAAGATTGTTTCCTATGTTTTTTTTTTTCTGAAAATTTTATAATTTATATTTTCATTTAAATCTAGATGCATTTTTTGCTTTTCCCCCTAAGTTTTTATTTAAATTTCAGTTAACCTACAGGGTAATATTAATTTCAGTTGTAACATTTAGCAATTCGACACTTACATACCACACATCAGTGCTCACCATAATAAGTGCCCTTCTAAATGCCCATCACCTATTTAATCCATCCCCTTGCCCACGTCCCTCTGGTAACCATCAGTTTGTTCTCTATAGTTAATAGTGTGTTTCTTGGTTTTCCTCTCTCTTTTTTTTTCCCTGCTATGTTCATTTGTTTTGTTTCTTAATTCTACATATGAATGAAATCATGTAGTATTTGTCTTTTTGTTTGTTTGTTTGTTTGTTTCAAGTTTCTGTTTAAATTCCAGTTAGTTAACATAAAGCATAATATAGGTTCCAGGAGTAGAATTTAGTGATTCATCAGTTTATGGTTTCCCTCTCTTTCTTATTTTTCCCCTATGTTCATCTGTTTCATTTCTTAAGTTCCACATATGAATGAAATCATATGGTATTGTCTTTCTCGGACTGGCTTATTGCAGTTAGCATAACACTCCTTAATTCCATCCATGTCCTTGCAAATGGCAAGGTCTCTTTCTTTTCTATAGCAGAGTAATGTTTCATTGTATATATATACCACATCTTCTTTATGCATTCATCAGTTGATAGACATTTGGGCTCTTTCCATAAGTTGGCTATTGTTGATAATACTGCTGTAAACATCAGGATCCACTTATCCCTTCAAATTAGTATTTTTGTATCCTTTGGGTATATACCTAGAAGTGCAATTGCTAGATTATAGGGTAGTTCTATTTTTAACTTTTTGATGGAGCTCCATACTGTTTTCCAGAGTGGCTGCACCAGTTTGCATTCCCACCAACAGTTTAATAGGGCTCTCCTTTCTCCCCATCTTTGTCAATACCGGTTGTATTTTGAACTATATTTTAAATTAAGATTATAATCTAAATCAAGGTACTTCTTTTTTAAGTGTATGCAGGAGTGGGGAGAGGACTATGAATTTGTTCTAGTACTTTTTGTTTAAAAGGCTATCCTCTATCCATTGGATTGTTTTTGCATCTTTGTCAAAAATCAGCTGAACATATTTGTGTGCATCTATTTCAGGATTCTCCATTTTGTCTCAGTGATCTATGTATCTATCCCTCTACCACAGTATCTTTCTACTACATTTGTCTTGTTTACAGTGCCTATACAGCAGACCTCATATCAAGTACAGTGACAACTCTCTCCCCGCCCCACCCAGTTTATTCTTCAAGGTTTTAGAGTTATTCTAGAGTCTATGTCTTTCCACATAAATTTTAGAATAAATTTATCTATGTCAACAACAACAGCAAAAAAGCCTTACTAGGTTTTTATATGAATCACATAAGGCTTTAAATTATTTTAGGGAGAAGTGACATCTGTACTAGGTTGAGTCTTCCAATACTTCTCTCCACTTATTTTGCTCTTCTTTGATTTCTTTCATCACCATTAAAAAAAGAAAAAACAAAAACAAAAAACCTCATCGTAAAGATTCTGTACTTGTTTTGTTAGGTATATAATTAAGCATTTTACTTTTTTGGCATGATTATAAATAGTATTATGTTCTGAATTTTGGTTTCCACATGTTAATTATTTCTATGCAGAAATGTGATTGATTCTCATGTGTCTTTGCATCCTGCAAAATTGCTGAACTAACTTATTAGTTCCAGGAGTGTTGGTTTTTTGTTTTTTGTTTTTGTTTTTTTTGTAGATTCTTTGGGATTTTCTAATTTTTTTAAGGTTTATTTATTTTTTGAGAGAGAGAGTGCAAACAGGGGAGGGGCAGAGAGAGAGAGGGAGACACAGATCTGAAGAAGGCTCCAGGATCTGAGATATCAGAACAGAGACACACATGGGGCTCAAACTCAGGAATAGTGAGATCATGACCTGAGCCAAAGTAGGTCCCTTAACCGACTGAGCTACTCAGGCACCTTGCATTAGGATTTTCTATATAGACAATCATCTACAACTATGAACTGTTTCATATCTTTCTTTCCAATCTGTATTCCTTCTACTTTTTTCTGATTGTAGTGTTTAGAATCTTTTTTTTAATATGAAATTTATTGTCAAATTGGTTTCCATACAACACCCAGTGCTCATTCCAACAGGTGCCCTCCTCAGTACCCATCACCCACCCTCCCACCCCCCATCAACCCTCAGTTTGTTCTCAGTTTTTAATAGTCTCTTATGTTTTGGCTCCCTCCATCTCTAAACTCTTTTTTTTTCTTCCCCTGCCCCATGGTCTTCTGTTAAGTTTCACAGGATCCATATAAGATTGAAAACATATGGTATCTGTCTTTCTCTGTATGACTTATTTCACTTAGCATAACACTCTCTAGTTCCATCCATGTTGCTACAAAAGTCCATATTTCATTCTTTCTCATTGCCATGTAGTATTCCATTGTGTATATAAACCACAATTTATTTATCCATTCTTCAGTTGATGGACATTTAGGCTCTTTCCATAATTTGGTTATTGTTGAAAGTGCTGCTATAAACATTGGGGTACAAGTGCCCTTATGCATCACCATTCCTGTATCCCTTGGGTAAATTCCTAGCAGTGCTATTGCTGGGTCAGAGGGTAGATCTATTTTTAATTCTTTGAGGAACCTCCACACTGTTTTCCAGAGCGGCTGCACCAGTTTGCATTCCCACCAAAGTGCAAGAGTGTTCCCATTTCTCCACATCCTTGCCAGCATCTATGGTCTCCTGTTTTGTTCATTTTAGCCACTCTGACTGGTGTGAGGTGGTTTCTGAGTGTGGTTTTGATTTGTATTTCCCTAATGAGGAGTGACATTGAGCATGTTCTCATGTGCCTGTTGGTCATCCAGATGTCTTCTTTAGAGAAGTGTCTAGAGAATGTTTTCTGCCCATTTCTTCACTGGATTATTTGTTTTTCAGGTGTGGAGTTTGGTGAGCTCTTTATGTTTTGGATACTAGCCCTTTGTCCGATATGTCATTTGGAAATATCTTTTTCCATTCCATTGGTTGCCTTTTAGTTTTGTTGATTGTTTCCTTTGCAGTGCAAAAGCTTTTTATCTTCATGAGATCCCAATAGTTAATTTTTGCTTTTAATTCTCTTGCCTTTGGAGATGTGTTAAGTAAGAAATTGCTGTGGCTGTGGTCAGAGAGGTTTTTCCTGCCTTCTCCTCTAGGGTTTTGATGGTTTCCTGTCTCACATTCAGGTCCTTCATTCATTTTGAGTTTATTTTTGTGAAAGGTGTAAGAAAGTGGTCTAGTTTCATCCTTCTGCATGTTGCTGTCCAGTTCTCCCAGCACCATTTGTTAAAGAGAGTATCTTTTTTTTTTCCATTGGATATTCTTTCCTGCTTTGTCAAGTATTAGTTGGCCATACTTTTGTGGGTCTAATTCTGGGGTTTCTATTCTATTCCATTGGTCTATGTGTCTGTTTTTGTGCCAATACCATGCTGTCTTGATGATGACAGCTTTGTAGTAGAGGCTAAAGTCTGGAATTGTGATGCCTCCTGCTTTGGTCTTCTTCAAAATTACTTTGGCTATTCGGGGTCTTTTGTGGTTCCATACAAATTTTAGGATTCCTTGTTCTAGCTTTGAGAAGAATGCTGGTGCAGTTTGGTTGGGATTGCATTGAATGTGTAGATAGCTTTGGGTAGTATTGACATTTTAATGATATTTATTTTTCCAATCCACAAGCATGGAATGTTTTTCCATTTCTTTATATCTTCTTCAGTTTCCTTCATAAGCTTTCTATAGTTTTCAGCATACAGATCTTTTACATTTTTGGTTAGGTTTATTCCTAGGTATTTTATGCTTCTTGGTGCAATTGTGAATGGGATCAGTTTCTTTATTTGTCTTTCTGTTGCTTCATTATTAGTGTATAAGAATGCAACTGATTTCTGTATATTGATTTTGTATCCTGCGACTTTGCTGAATTCATGTATCAGTTCTAGCAGACTTTTGGTGGAGTCTCTTGAGTTTTCCACGTATAATATCATGTCATCTGCAAAAAGTGAAAGCTTGACTTCATCTTTGCCAATTTTGATGCCTTTGATTTCCTTTTGTTGTCTAATTGCTGATGGTTGCATTTCCAACACTATGTTAAACAACAGTGGTGAGAATGGATATTCCTGTCGAGTTCCTGATCTCAGGGAGAAAGCTCTCAGTTTTTCCCCATTGAAGATGATATTAGCTGTGGGCTTTTCATAAATGGCTTTTATGATGTTTAAGTATATTCTTTCTATCCCGACATTCTCGAGGGTTTTTATTAAGAAAGGATGCTGAATTTTGTCAAATGTTTTTTCTGCATCGATTGACAGGATCATATGGTTATCTTTTCTTTTCTTTTTTTTTTTTTTATGAAATTTATTGACAAATTGGTTTCCATACAACACCCAGTGCTCATCCCAAAAGGTGCCCTCCTCAATACCCATTACCCACCCTCCCCTCCCTCCCACCCCCCATCAACCCTCAGTTTGTTCTCAGTTTTTAACAGTCTCTTATGCTTTGGCTCTCTCCCACTCTAACCTCTTTTTTTTTTTTTTCCTTCCCCTCCCCCATGGGTTCCTGTTAAGTTTCTCAGGATCCACATAAGAGTGAAACCATATGGTATCTGTCTTTCTCTGTATGGCTTATTTCACTTAGCATTACACTCTCCAGTTCCATCCACGTTGCTACAAAGGGCCATATTTCATTTTTTCTCATTGCCACATAGTATTCCATTGTGTATATAAACCACAATTTCTTTATCCATTCATCAGTTGATGGACATTTAGGCTCTTTCCATAATTTGGCTATTGTTGACAGTGCTGCTATGAACATTGGGGTACAAGTGCCCCTATGCATCAGTACTCCTGTATCCCTTGGATAAATTCCTAGCAGTGCTATTGCTGGGTCATAGGGTAGGTCTATTTTTAATTTTCTGAGGAACCTCCACACTGCTTTCCAGAGCGGCTGCACCAATTTGCATTCCCACCAACAGTGCAAGAGGGTTCCCGTTTCTCCACATCCTCTCCAGCATCTATAGTCTCCTGATTTGTTCATTTTGGCCACTCTGACTGGCGTGAGGTGATACCTGAGTGTGGTTTTGATTTGTATTTCCCTGATAAGGAGCGACGCTGAACATCTTTTCATGTGCCTGTTGGCCATCTGGATGTCTTCTTTAGAGAAGTGTCTATTCATGTTTTCTGCCCATTTCTTCACTGGGTTATTTGTTTTTAGGGTGTGGAGTTTGGTGAGCTCTTTATAGATTTTAGATACTAGCCCTTTGTCCGATATGTCATTTGCAAATATCTTTTCCCATTCCGTTGGTTGCCTTTTAGTTTTGTTGGTTGTTTCCTTTGCTGTGCAGAAGCTTTTTGTCTTCATAAGGTCCCAGTAATTCACTTTTGCTTTTAATTCCCTTGCCTTTGGGGATGTGTCGAGTAAGAGATTGCTACGGCTGAGGTCAGAGAGATCTTTTCCTGCTTTCTCCTCTAAGGTTTTGATGGTTTCCTGTCTCACATTTAGGTCCTTTATCCATTTTGAGTTTATTTTTGTAAATGGTGTGAGAAAGTGGTCTAGTTTCAACCTTCTGCATGTTGCTGTCCAGTTCTCCCAGCACCATTTGTTAAAGAGGCTGTCTTTTTTCCATTGGATGTTCTTTCCTGCTTTGTCAAAGATGAGTTGGCCATACGTTTGTGGGTCTAGTTCTGGGGTTTCTATTCTATTCCATTGGTCTGTGTGTCTGTTTTTGTGCCAATACCATGCTGTCTTGATGATGACAGCTTTGTAGTACAGGCTAAAGTCTGGGATTGTGATGCCTCCTGCTTTGGTCTTCTTCTTCAAAATTCCTTTGGCTATTCGGGGCCTTTTGTGGTTCCATATGAATTTTAGGATTGCTTGTTCTAATTTCGAGAAGAATGCTGGTGCAATTTTGATTGGGATTGCATTGAATGTGTAGATAGCTTTGGGTAGTATTGACATTTTGACAATATTTATTTTTCCAATCCATGAGCAGGGAATGTCTTTCCATTTCTTTAAGTATTCTTCAATTACCTTCATAAGCTTTCTATAGTTTTCAGCATACAGATCCTTTACATCTTTGGTTAGATTTATTCCTAGGTATTTTATGCTTCTTGGTGCAATTGTGAATGGGATCAGTTTCTTTATTTGTCTTTCTGTTGCTTCATTGTTAGTGTATAAGAATGCAACTGATTTCTGGACATTGATTTTGTATCCTGCAACTTTGCTGAATTCATGTATCAGTTCTAGCAGACTTTTGGTGGAGTCTATCGGATTTTCCATGTATAATATCATGTCATCTGCAAAAAGCGAAAGCTTGACTTCATCTTTGCCAATTTTGATGCCTTTGATTTCCTTTTGTTGTCTGATTGCTGATGCTAGAACTTCCAGCACTATGTTAAACAACAGCGGTGAGAGTGGGCATCCCTGTCGTGTTCCTGACCTCAGGGAAAAAGCTCTCAGTTTTTCCCCGTTGAGGATGATGTTAGCTGTGGGCTTTTCATAAATGGCTTTTATGGTCTTTAAGTATGTTCCTTCTATCCCGACTTTCTCAAGGGTTTTTATTAAGAAAGGGTGCTGGATTTTGTCAAAGGCCTTTTCTGCATCGATTGACAGGATCATATGGTTCTTCTCTTTTTTTTTGTTAATGTGATGTATCACGTTGATTGATTTGCGAATGTTGAACCAGCCCTGCATCCCAGGAATGAATCCCACTTGATCATGGTGAATCATTCTTTTCATATGCTGTTGAATTCTATTTGCTAGTATCTTATTGAGAATTTTTGCATCCATATTCATCAGGGATATTGACCTGTAGTTCTCTTTTTTTGCTGGGTCTCTGTCTGGTTTAGGAATCAAAGTAATACTGGCTTCATAGAATGAGTCTGGAAGTTTTCCTTCCCTTTCTATTTCTTGGAATAGCTTGAGAAGGATAGGTATTATCTCTGCTTTAAATGTCTGGTAGAACTCCCCTGGGAAGCCATCTGGTCCTGGACTCTTATTTGTTGGGAGATTTTTGATAACCGATTCAATTTCTTCGCTGGTTATGGGTCTGTTCAAGCTTTCTATTTCCTCCTGATTGAGTTTTGGAAGAGTGTGGGTGTTCAGGAATGTGTCCATTTCTTCCAGGTTGTCCAATTTGTTGGCATATAATTTTTCATAGTATTCCCTGATAATTGTTTGTATCTCTGAGGGATTGGTTGTAATCATTCCATTTTCATTCATGATTTTATCTATTTGGGTCATCTCCCTTTTCTTTTTGAGAAGCCTGGCTAGAGGTTTGTCAATTTTGTTTATTTTTTCAAAAAACCAACTCTTGGTTTCGTTGATCTGCTCTACAGTTTTTTTAGATTCTATATTGTTTATTTCTGCTCTGATCTTTATTATTTCTCTTCTTCTGCTGGGTTTCGGCTGCCTTTGCTGTTCTGCTTCTAGTTCCTTTAGGTGTGCTGTTAGATTTTGTATTTGGGATTTTTCTTCTTTCTTGAGATAGGCCTGGATTGCAATGTATTTTCCTCTCAGGACTGCCTTCGCTGCGTCCCAAAGCGTTTGGATTGTTGTATTTTCATTTTCGTTTGTTTCCATATATTTTTTGATTTCTTCCCTAATTGCCTGGTTGACCCACTCATTCGTTAGTAGGGTGTTCTTTAACCTCCACGCTTTTGGAGGTTTTCCAGACTTTTTCCTGTGGTTGATTTCAAGCTTCATAGCATTGTGGTCTGAAAGTATGCATGGTATGATTTCAATTCTTGTAAACTTATGAAGGGCTGTTTTGTGACCCAGTATATGATCTATCTTGGAGAATGTTCCATGTGCACTCGAGAAGAAAGTATATTCTGTTGCTTTGGGATGCAGAGTTCTAAATATATCTGTCAAGTCCATCTGATCCAATGTCTCATTCAGGGCCCTTGTTTCTTTATTGACTGTGTGTCTAGATGATCTATCCATTTCTGTAAGTGGGGTGTTAAAGTCCCCTGCAATGACCACATTCTTATCAATAAGGTTGCTTCTGTTTATGAGTAATTGTTTTATATACTTGGGGGCTCCGGTATTCGGCGCATAGACATTTATAATTGTTAGCTCTTCCTGATGGATAGACCCTGTAACTATTATATAATGTCCTTCTTCATCTCTTGTTACAGCCTTTAATTTAAAGTCTAGTTTGTCTGATATAAGTATGGCTACTCCAGCTTTCTTTTGGCTTCCAGTAGCATGATAAATAGTTCTCCATCCCCTCACTCTGAATCTAAAGGTGTCCTCAGGTCTAAAATGAGTCTCTTGTAGACAGCAAATAGATGGGTCTTGTTTTTTTATCCATTCTGATACCCTATGTCTTTTGGTTGGCGCATTTAATCCGTTTACATTCAGTGTTATTATAGAAAGATACGGGTTTAGAGTCATTGTGATGTCTGTATGTCTTATGCTTGTAGTGATGTCTCTAGTACTTTGTCTCACAGGGTCCCCCTTAGGATCTCTTGTAGGGCTGGTTTAGTGGTGACAAATTCCTTCAGTTTTTGTTTGTTTGGGAAGACCTTTATCTCTCCTTCTATTCTAAATGACAGACTTGCTGGATAAAGGATTCTCGGCTGCATATTTTTGCTGTCTAGCACCCTGAAAATCTCGTGCCAATTCTTTCTGGCCTGCCAAGTTTCAAAAGAGAGATCAGTCACGAGTCTTATAGGTCTCCCTTTATATGTAAGGGCACGTTTACCCCTTGCTGCTTTCAGAATTTTCTCTTTATCCTTGTATTTTGCCAGTTTCACTATGATATGTCGTGCAGAAGATCGATTCAAGTTACGTCTGAAGGGAGTTCTCTGTGCCTCTTGGATTTCAATGCCTTTTTCCTTCCCCAGTTCAGGGAAGTTCTCAGCTATTATTTCTTCAAGTACCCCTTCAGCACCTTTCCCTCTCTCTTCCTCCTCTGGAATACCAATTATGCGTATATTATTTCTTTTTAGTGGATCACTTAGTTCTCTAATTTTCCCCTCATACTCCTGGATTTTTTTATCTCTCTTTTTCTCAGCTTCCTCTTTTTCCATAACTTTATCTTCTAGTTCACTTATTCTCTCCTCTGCCTCTTCCATCCGAGCTGTGGTGGTTTGCATTTTGTTTTGCATTTCCTTTAAATCGCTTTTCAGCTCCTCGTGACTGTTCCTTAGTCCCTTGATCTCTGTAGCAAGAGATTCTCTGCTGTCCTGTATACTGTTTTCCAGCCCAGCGATTAATTTTATGACTATTATTCTAAATTCACTTTCTGTTATATTATTTAAATCCTTTTTGATCAGCTCATTAGCTGTTGTTATTTCCTGGAGATTCTTCTGAGGGGAATTCTTCCGCTTGGTCATTTTGGATAGTCCCTGGTGTGGTGAGGACCTGCAGGGCACTTCCCCTGTGCTGTGGTGTATAACTGGAGTTGGTGGGCGGGGCCGCAGTCAGTCCTGATATCTGCCCCCAGCCCACCGCTGGGGCCACAGTCAGACTGGTGTGTGCCTTCTCTTCCCCTCTCCTAGGGGTGGGATTCACTGTGGGGTGGCGTGGCCCGTCTGGGCTACTTGCACACTGCCAGGCTTGTGGTGCTGGGGATCTGGCGTATTAGCTGGGGTGGGAAGGCAAGGTGCACGGCGGGAGGGGGGGCAGGCTTAGCTCGCTTCTCCTTAGGTGATCCACTTCAGGAGGGGCCCTGTGGCAGCCGGAGGGAGTCAGATCCGCTGCCTGAGGTTTGGCTCCGCAGAAGCACAGAGTTGGGTGTTTGCGCGGAGGGAGCAATTTCCCTGGCCGGAACCGGTTCCCTTTGGGATTTTGGCTGGGGGATGGGCGGGGGAGATGGCGCTGGCGAGCGCCTTTGTTCCCCGCCAAACTGAGCTCTGTCGTCCGTCCGGGGGCTCCGCAGCTCACCCTCCCTTTGTCCTCCAGCCTTCCCGCTTTCCGAGCAGAGCTGTTAACTTATGACCTCCCAGACGCTAAGTCGTGCTTGCTGTCGGAACACAGTCCCTCAGGCCCCTCCGCTTTTACAAGCCGGACTCGGGGACTCTGCTTGGCTGGCGAGCCACCCCTCTGCCCCGGCTCCCTCCCGCCAGTCCGTGGAGCGCGCACTGCCTCACCGCCCTTCCTACCCTCTTCCGTGGGCCTCTCGTCTGCACTTGGGTCCGGTGACTCCGTTCTGCTAATCCTCTGGCGGTTTTCTGGGTTATTTAGGCAGGTGTAGGTGGAATCTAAGTGATCAGCAGGACGCGCGGTGAGCCCAGCGTCCTCCTACGCCGCCATCTTCCTGCCCCCACCTCTTTTCTTTTATTAATGTGATGTATCACATTGATGGATTTGCGAATGTTGAACCAGCCCTGCATCCCAGGAATGAATCCCACTTGATCATGGTGAATCATTCTTTTCATATGCTGTTGAATTCGATTTGCTAGTATCTTACTAAGAATTTTTGCATCCATATTCATCAGGGATATTGGCCTGTAGTTCTCTTTTTTTGCTGGGTCTCTGTCTGGTTTAGGAATCAAAGTAATGCTGGCTTCATAGAATGAGACTGGAAGTTTTCCTTCCCTTTCTATGTTTTGGAATAGCTTGAGAAGGGTAGGTATTATCTCTGCTTTAAATGTCTGGTAGAACTCCCCTGGGAAGCCATCTGGTCCTGGACTCTTATTTGTTGAGAGATTTTTGATAACTGATTCAATTTCTTTGTTGGTTATGGGTCTGTTCAAGTTTTCTATTTCTTCCTGTTTGAGTTTTGGAAGTGTGTGGGTGCTTAGGACTTTGTCCATTTCTTCCAGGTTGTCCAGTTTGTTGGCATATAATTTTTCATAGTATTTCCTGATAATTGCTTGTATTTCTGAGGGATTGGTTGTAATAATTCCATTTTCATTCAGAATTTTATCTATTTGGGTCATCTCCCTGTTCTTTTTGAGAAGCATGGCTAAAGGTTTATCAATTTTGTTCATTTTTTCCAAAAACCAACTCTTGGTTTCATTGATCTGCTCTACTGTTTTTTTTTTTTTAGATTCTATATTGTTTATTTCTGCTCTGATCTTTATTATTTCTCTTCTTCTGCTGGGTTTAGGCTGTCTTTGCTATTCTGCTTCTATTTCCTTTAGGTGTGCTGTTAGATTTTGTATTTGGAATTTTTCTTGTTTCTTGAGATAGGCCTGGATTGCAATGTATTTTCCTCTCAGGACTGCCTTCGCTGCATCCCAAAGCATTTGGATTGTTGTATTTTCATTTTCGTTTGTTTCCATATATTTTTTAATTTCTTCTCTAATTGCCTGGTTGACCCATTCATTCTTTAGTAGGGTGTTCTTTAACCTCCATGCTTTTGGAGGTTTTCCAGACTTGTTCCTGTGGTTGATTTCAAGCATCATAGCATTGTGGTCTGAAAGTATGCATGGTATGATCTCAATTCTTCTTTACTTACGAAAGGCTGTTTTGTGACCCAGTATGTGATCTATCTTGGAGAATGTTCCATGTGCACTTGAGAAGAAAGTATATTCTGTTGCTTTGGGATGCAGAGTTCTAAATATATCTGTCAAGTCCATCTGATCCAATGTATCATTCAGGGCCCTTGTTTCTTTATTGATCCTGTGTCTAGATGATCTATCCATTGTTGTAAGTGGAGTATTAAAGTCCCCTGCAATTACCACATTCTTATCCATAAGATTGCTTATGTTTGTGATTAATTGTTGTATATATTTGGGGGCTCCCATATTCAACGCATAGACATTTATAGTTGTTAGCTCTTTCTGATGGATAGACCCTGTAATTATTATATAATGCCCTTCTTCATCTCTTGTTACAGCCTTTAATTTAAGGCCTAGTTTGTCTGATATAAGTATGGCTACTCCAGCTTTCTTTTGACTTCCAGTAGCATGATAGATAGTTCTCCATCCCCTCACTTTCAATCGGAAGGTGTCGTCAGGTCTAAAATGAGTCTCTTGTAGACAGCAAATAGATGGGTCTTGTGTTTGTATCCATTCTGATACCCTATGTCTTTTGGTTGGATCATTTAGTCCATTTACATTCAGTTGTAGTGATGTCCCTGGTACTTTGTGGTCCTTGCAACATTTCACTCACAGAATCCCCCTTAGGATCTCTTGTAGGGCTGGTTTAGTAGTGATGAATTTTTTTTGTTTGTTTGTTTGTTTGGGAAGACCTTAATTTCTCCTTCTATTCTAAATGACAGACCTGCTGGATAAAGGATTCTCAGCTGCATATTTTTTCTGTTCATCACATTGAAGATTTCCTGCCATTCCTTTCTGGCCTGCCAAATTTCAGTAGATAGATCCATCACTAGTCTTATCCGTCTCCCTTTATATGTTAGAGCATATTTATCCCTAGCTGCTTTCAGAATTTTCTCTTTATCCTTGTATTTTGCCAGTTTCACTATGATATGTCATGCAGAAGATCGATTCAAGTTACGTCTGAAGGGAGTTCTCTGTGTCTCTTGGGTTTCAATGCCTTTTTCCTTCCCCAGATCAGGGAAGTTCTCAGCTATGACTTCTTCAAGAACACCTTCAGCACCTTTCTGTCTCTGTTCATCCTCGGGAATCTCAATTATGCATATATTATTGCGTTTAATTGTGTCACTTAGTACTCTAATTCTCCCCTCATACTCCTGGATTTTTGTTATCTCTTTTTCTCAGCTTCCTCTTTTTCCATAATTTTATCCTCTAATTCACCTATTCTCTCCTCTGCCTCTTCAATCCAAGCTGTGGTCGCCTCTATTTTATTTTGCACCTCATTTATAGCATTTTTAGCTCCTCCGGACTGTTTCTTTTTTTTTTTTTTCAACGTTTATTTATTTTTGGGACAGAGAGAGACAGAGCATGAACAGGGGAGGGGCAGAGAGAGAGGGAGACACAGAATCGGAAACAGGCTCCAGGCTCCGAACCATCAGCTCTGAGCCATCAGCCCAGAGCCCGACACGGGGCTCGAACTCACGGACCGCGAGATCGTGACCTGGCTGAAGTCGGACGCTTAACCGACTGCGCCACCCAGGCGCCCCCGGACTGTTTCTTAATCCCTTGATCTCTGCCACAATAGATTCTCTGCTGTCCTCTATACTTTTTTCAAGCCCAGTGGTTAATTTTATGACTATTATTTTAAATTCATGTTCTGTTATATTGCTTAAATCGTTTTTGATCAATTCGTTAGCTGTCGCTACTTCCTGGAGTTTCTTTTGAGGAGAATTCTTCTGTTTAGTCATTTGGATAGTCCCTGGAGTGGCGCAAAACTGCAGGGCACTTCCCCTGTGCTGTCTGGAGTAACTTGTGTTGGTGGGCAGGGCTGCAGTCAGACCCTATGTCTGCCCCAGCCTCCCACTGGGGCCACAGTCAGACTGGTGTGTACCTTATCTTCCCCTCTCCCAGGGCCAGGACTCACTGTGGAGTGGTGTGGCCCCTGCCTGGGCTACTTGCACACTGCCAGGCTTGTGGTACTGCTTCTATGGGATCTGGTGTATTAGCCTGGGGGCATCCGCAAGGTGCACAGGGGCAGAAGAGGGAGGCTTAGCTAGCTTTGCAGTCGGTAGTCCCCTTCGGGAGGGGCGGGCCCTGAAGCACTGGGAGGGAGGCAGGCAGACCCGTTGGAGGGATGGATCCACAGAAGCACAGCGTTGGGTGTTTGCACAGTGCAAGCAATTTTGGTGACAGAAACTGGTTCCCTTTGGGATTTTGGCTGGGGGGATGGGTGAGAGAGATGGTGCTGGCCAGTGCCTTTGTTCCCCGCCGAGCTGTGCTCTGTCTTCCGGGGCTCAATACCTCTCTCACCTGTTGTCCTCTTGCCCTCCTGCTCTCCGAGCAGAGCTGTTGACTTATAACATTCCAGATGTTAAGTCCTGCTTGCTGTCAGAACACACTCCATCCAGCCCCTCCACTTTTGCTAGCCAGACATTGGGGTCTCTGCCTTGCCCAGAGGGCTACTCCTCCACCACCCTGGCTCCCTCCCGCCAGTCTGTGTAGTGCACACCACCTCTCTGCCCTTCCTACCCTCTTCCATGGGCCTCTTGTCTATGCTTGGCTCTGGAGAGTCCTTTCTGCTAGTCTTCTAGTCTCCTGGTGGTTTCCTGGGTTATTTAGGCAGATGTGGGTGGAATCTAAGTGTTCAGCAGGACACAGTGAGCCCAGCGTCCTCCTACACTGCCATCTTCTTTGGGATCTAGAATTTCTGATGCTAGATTTGATAACAGTGGTGAGAGCAAATAACCTTGGCTTATTCCAGATCTTAAAGGGGATGCATTCCATCTTTTCCCATTATGAAGTTAGCTAAGAGTTTTCTGTAGATGCTCTTTATCAAGTTGAGCTAGTTCTTGTCATTCCTAACTTGGTAACAGTTTTTAACATTAATGAATGTTGGATTATGTCAAATATTTATTTTGTATCCATTAATATGACTATATTATTTTTCTTTATTATTCTGTTAATTATATTGATTAATTTTCAAATGTTGAACCAGCTTTTTAAACTTGGAATAAATCTCACTTGATCATAGTCTATAATCTCTCAGGGAATGCTGAATTTGATTTGCTAGTACTTTATTGAGAACTTTTGTACAAAATTTTATATATTTTGTAGAGATATCAGTCTGTTCTATTTGGTTTTTGTATTGTTTATATGGTTTTGTATCAAGTACGATTGGAATAAAGAATCAATTAGGAAGTATTCTCTCTTTTATTATTCACAAAAATATTTTATAAAATTGGTTTTAATTCTTTAAAATGTTTGTGCCTATTAAAAGAAATTAATCAATTCCATCTTTCCTTCTTTTTCTTTCTAAAAGTGTGTACTTTTAGAGATTTTTTAAAGACAAATATTTTAACAGGTGTACTGCAAAACTTTACTTTTCCTTCTTAAGCTTTTATCCACCCTGATTCTTGGTTTGTACGTTGTATTAGGAAATACTGGGGCGCCTGGGTGGCGCAGTCGGTTAAGCGTCCGACTTCAGCCAGGTCACGATCTCGCGGTCCGTGAGTTCGAGCCCTGCATCGGGCTCTGGGCTGATGGCTCAGAGCCTGGAGCCTGTTTCCGATTCTGTGTCTCCCTCTCTCTCTGCCCCTCCCCCGTTCATGCTCTGTCTCTCTCTGTCCCAAAAATAAATAAACGTTGAAAAAAAAAAAGATAAGGAAATATTTCATTTTTTATAGTGTGAACCAATTTACCTAACCCCATTTACTGTACTTGCACTATTAATTTGCCAGTCCATATTAACATTGCCAAGTTTTCATATAAATCTGGACCTGTTCCATTAATATATTTATGTTCCTATTGTAGTGTTTTATGGCTTATTATAATAGCATTTACATTTTCATAAATAATAGATCAATGTCAAATTCTCTGATCTTTATCTAAGTTTTAAATATCCATCAATTTTAGCCTTTCATTGAAATTTCAAGATTTAGAGTTTTTCAAAATGTCCAGTTGAAAACCTTGTTGCCTCTAAATTAATATTGAAATAAGTGATAATATTGTCCCATTCTTCAACATATGATATATTTCTATTTATTCAAATCTTCTTCTATGTTCTTTAAGAAAGGTTTAAAATTACCTCTGTAAAAAAATGTCTATAATGGAGATTTCTCCTTTCTCCCTTATTTTTTCAGTAATTAATTTATATACATCTTTTTTTTTTAAATATAAGTGGGCAAATGGTCGTTTTCTTATATAAGTTACACATTCAAGCTTCCTTCTCTTTTACTGAAATTGACTTGGGTAAAACTTGCTTCTTATTTTTACAAAACAGAAATTTTCTAGAAGAGAAAGTAGGGGACAGGAAATGATCAGGAGAAGGAAGTATGAAGGATAATTTAATGCAAAGATAATTGTTAACTGATAATTCTGCAATTTATTGCTTGATACAATTGGCTTAACTTACATATGCCACAGTGATTTCCACTCCATTTAACCTGAAAAGCCACTTAACTTGAGCTATTATTCTTCTTCATTTCCGGTTAAACTTAGAAAAAGCTTTGATTGTCCTCTCTCCCATAATTGCTCTATGAAGACATCAATGATTATTTTAAAAATCAATGAAAGGAGTTAGTTATGTGGAAGAAATGTGAAATGTGAAGAAGTTTGGCTTTAAACTGATGTTGTACAGCCAGTACTAGTGCTTCTGTTGCCATGACCCACATGAATTACAGTTACAGGCGAGTCTCTACAAGTCTCCATATCGTCTGACTCTTCTCACTCGCATGACCTCTTGTTTTGCTTCTCTTACCCTTGCTAACTTCGTTCCATCAGTCTTCTTGCTGTTACATGAACACTCCATGCTTCATCTGTTTTAGGATTTTTAGCACTTACTCTCTCCCCTTTGGAATGGTATTCCTAGATAATGTTGATGTCCGCTATCTCTTTTTCCCTTCTGTGTACATTCTAAGGTACTCTCTCACTGAGGCCTTCTTCCTTTATTACCCTAGATTATAATAACTTTCCCCTTATTCACAGTTTCTAAATTCTTTTCTGCTTTACATCTTACCAGAAAATTTATCACCATGTGACATACCACATATACTTGTTGAGTATTTCTCCTCACTAGAATGTAAGCTACCTGAGGGCATGAATTTGTATTTATTTCTTCACCTGTGTACCTGTAATAACTAGAAGAGCTCTGGAAACTTAGAAGACACTCGAATATTAGCCACTTTTTAAAGGCTTATAATCAAAATTTATGACTCTTCTAGATTTACACTACTGGGCAACTAAGCATGTATGTATATCTTTGATGATTTAATAAATTAACATATAATTTTACACACCAAGAAGAGATAAATTTAAGTAAATGTACATCTAGATCCTTTATATTTTCTGCGTGTATATACATATATGTGTGTGTGTATTATAGATCGTATATATAGATCTATAGATCATATACAGACCATATATAGATCATAACAGGTAACAGTTATAGTAGAACAAACTAGTAACAGTTATGTATTTTTAGACTGTTGACTTACCATTAGAGATGGATGTAATATAAGCTGTGAGCCTTTCAGCATAAAGATGAGCTCTGAAACAGAAAACCTTTGCAAAAATTCTCATCTTTTCTCTCTTTCAGTTTCCTTTCATGCAAAAGTAAAGACTGTAATTTCTGGTCAAAAATTCTGTGATAGTCCACCTTCTGAAAAAATAAAGAAGGAGAAGTGTAAAAGACATGTTCATATCTTATAAGAAAATATGACTGCCTTTCTAGATTGTAATTTTAATATGAAATGCAAATATATTTTGGATAAATTTAGATAAGGTTTCAAGGAATTGTGGGGGAAATAACTAGTTGGTTTATGTTCTATCTAACAGAACTTTTCTCTTTATGAACATAAATAAGCACAGGATACTCTCCCAGGGACCATACACATGCATTGTATATAGTTGTTGAGAAACCTGACTCTGTCTTTCTGATGGTGAGATTGCAAAGTTATCCTTTTCTTTAACCCATTTGGCCATCTTTTATCATAGACATGACCTTCACACTTTGTATGTGTTCATTGGAGGATAGACAATTATGAATATTATTCCTTTTTACAGTTTTACTAATATTTTTTTCATTTTCTTTGCTGAGGTTCAAAGTTGTTATACCTTTCAAAATAACTTAGTTAAAAATAGCACTCAGGAACTTCTTTGGATATTCTCCAAATTTCCATGTATTCTATCCCCTTTAAGATTGAGAGCAGTTCAGCAAAATTTGCAGTTTCAAATTGATTTCACAATTTTAAAATTCACTTCCAAAACATTGCCATCTTTATAGTGCTCAGTTGTGCTGGATGTTAAGCTAGTTTTCTTCACCTTTAACCCATACTTCCAAACAGTGACTAGTGATATGGAGGCTAGAACTCTGCACACGACAGTTCTGCTCTGTCAGCTTCTTTCCTGTTAGGCTCTCTGCCTGCAGCTGGGGTTAATGAGAGATTGGGAAGTCCAGACTTCCCAATCCTGCCAATGGCACACAGCCTTGGTTCTTCAAATCAGCAATGGCAGGTTTATTCCAGTTGCAGCAGTTGGGAATTTTTCCAGTACTCGCACTTGTGACCTTTTAATGACACTGGCATGAGCTGACCAGCCCTTAGAGCCCTTCTTCTAAACTCTGAAATATAGCACCAAATATTACCCCTGGGCCATTGGAGTCCAGATTAGAAGGACTCCTCTTCCAAACTTCAAATCTCTTCCTCTTGTTGTCCTATTCCTATGGGTGACATCTGCTTCCTACAGTTGTTTCCAATGCAGTACCTTAGTTTCTCTTTTGTCTCAATTTTTCAATAGCTAGTTGACCATTCTTCATATAAAATCCCCTCTATTAAAAGAACCAGTATGGTAATTATTTTGTGTGGTGACAGATGGTAACTGGAGTTATTGTGGGGATCACTTTGTAAGATATGAACATATGGACTTACTATGATGTACAACTGAAACTCATAGGCTATTGTATGTCAACTATACTTCAGTAAAAATAAAAGAATTGTGATTTATGTCTCTTGTTTAGACTATCACTGATTCAAATATCCTTTAGTAACTACCTCTCCAACTCTTTTTGGGCTATTACTGAATGTCTCTTTAAGATATTATAGTCAGGGGTGCCTGGGTGGCTCAGTCGGTTAAGCGTCCGACTTCAGCTCAGGTCACAATCTCACGGTCAGTGAGTTCGAGCCCCGCGTGGGGCTCCAGGCTGATGGCTCAGAGCCTGGAGCCTGCTTCCGATTCTGTGTCTCCCTCTCTCTCTGCCCCTCCCCCGTTCATGCTCTGTCTCTCCCTGTCTCAAAAATAAATAAATGTTAAAAAAATTTTAAAAAAAGATATTATAGTCAACATCAATGATTCTTTTAAAGAACAGACAAACTAAAGAACTGAGCATATTCTTTTCTGGTTTCTTGCTCAATGAAATCTGTATTGCATTTTATTCTATATTTGTGTCTATTTAACAATTATGAGCTAAAATAAACATCTCCTTTTTAATTTATTGCATTTGTTCTAAATTGATAGTAATTATAAATAATGAAATAGTGTATCTTCTCACAGTAGATATTGGAATTAAGTGATGTTTATTATTTTACTCTCATGGTAAACACACTGTATGTCAATCCCATTCTATGATGACATTTGAAATATAACTGTTAACTCATTTCTGAATATCCACTCTCAAGGAAAAAAGATGTAGGTTAATAGAAGGAAAATGGCTATTAGTTTCTCCAGATTAATTGCCTTTGGAAAAAACTGGTTTTCATAAAGAAATAAACTTTGAAATTAGATTATGCTTTTTTCCTAGATCAAACTACATAGGAATAAATTTTCCAGTGTTGACCCAAAGGACTTCATTAAAGTCAGAAGCACACAAACATTTTGTTTTTTGCACAAGAATTAGTAATCAAATAATTAGCATATTTAAAGGAATCTGAAAATTTATTCTGGACCAGTCAAAATAATTAAAAACTATGGCACAAAACAATGAAGTTCAAAATGTTCCCAACTTTCTCTATTAAAGAAAGTCTTCAGGTCTTTCAAAAGCATCTATGTTTCAGTGGCATAGCTCTGGGTTTATGCATTAGTAATTTTTAGCTCTGCATTTATGCATCAGTGATTTTAGATACTCATGTGTAGGAAAACTTACATCAATATCAAGTTGTAAATTGAATACGTGAATTAATTTCATCTACCTTATGATAGGTCATTAAGAATCCATTAGGAAAAATGAAACTATTGTATCATTTTAAAGATTTCTTTTGTAACATACTTATAATATAGTTGCATGGGAATAAACATATATAGAGTTTATATCAGTCCACTATCTCAATATACAATAAAAAACACAATGGAAAATTATTCTGGAAAATTATTGTCTTAAAGACAATAACTACCAAAAATTGTTTTGGCAATTTAATTATTGACTAATGGTTAGAATAAATGATGTTTGGCTGGGCTTGAGTCAAATATGCACAAAGTACATTCACTTTGGAACAAGATCTTTCTTCTTCCATGGTATACTCTTAGTTTTATCTCTTAAGAGCATATTTCAATTGATACAGGATGAAAATAAGACATAAACAAAAGAAGCCGCAAATCATGTTGGAAAATGAGAGAAATCTTTTTCAAACTCATGTTGTAAGCTATAACATTTGAAATTCCAGTTGAGGTATACAGAAGTTTTAAAGATTTTAGGGGAGAAGTCTTAGTTAAGATTGTAGATGTCCTAGATGTCCATCAACTGATAAATGGATAAAGAAGATGTGGTTTATATATACAATGGAATACTATTTGGCAATGCAAAAGAATGAAATCTTGCCATTTGCAGCAATGTGGATGGAACTGGAGGGTATTATGCTAAGTGAAACAAGTCAGTCAGAGAAAGAAAGATATATTTTCACTCATATGTGGATCCTGAGAAACTTAACAGAATACCATGGGGTAGGGGAAGGGGAAAAATTGTTACAAAAAGAGAGGGAGGCAAACCATAAGAAACTCTGAAAAACAGAGAACAAACTGAGGGTTGACCGGGGGGGGGGGGCCGAGGGGAGGGGGAAAAGTGGGTGATGGGCACTGAGAAGGGCACTTGTTGGGATGAGCACTGAGTATTGTATAGAAACCAATTTGACAATAAGTTCTATTAAAAAAATAAAATATGTGTATGATACTAAAAAAAGATTATAGATTTGATAGCATGACATATTTGAAATAGATTGAAAATATAAGAAGCAGACAAAATGGCTCAGGAAGAAAGCATAAAGAAAAGTAGAGGTCAAAGCACAAAACTTCATGAGGGAAATCAACAGACAATGGGAAAGGGAAGTCAAGAAGGTAGAAGAACCTGAAAAGGGTGGTTAATTGTACAGAAATTGGTAAGAGAGTTGTAAGGAGGAATTATGAAGTGTTAGGTATTATAAAGAGACAAGTTTCTAAGAAAACTGAGAATTTTTCATTTAATAATTTAAAAGCTTTATCAGTAGCCTTTACTAAAATCTTATGAGGAGACATTATGTGGCGTGTGGTACAATTTAATAATATATATGGAACAAATTAAGATAGAATAAAATAATTATTTTTAGAACAAGAATGTAGGTCTTAGACAGCAACAAATGTAGATCATCCAAGAACACTGTGTTCAAAATGATTTCAAAGGAGTGCATGTTGAATGCTTTCTCAAGGTTTTTTCCTCAAGCAAATTCCCGAATTTGAACTTTGAGATTTAGGGAAATCCTGCAGAGTGGAATTATCTCTAGGCTCAGTTTTTCAGGGACTCTTATTCACCTCTGTTTGCTGTATTAACTGCTAAAAGCTAGTAAAATTATAACAACAAAAGATGGAGACAATCTGAGGGTGATGCTTTCTAGTTCATATTGTGTAATATGTCAGAGCACTGCAATACTGTTTATTGTAAAGTCTTTGGTATTTTTCTCTTGGAATTGGTTATAGAGACAATGGATAAAGGCATTAGAAGAACTCTGATAATCTCTATTTTTATCTCCCCAAAGAAATGTTAAAAGGACTTGGTAGAAAAACACACCGAAGTTAATGCTTGCTAATATGGCAATAAAGCTTCGCCTGGGATCCAAACCCATGATGAAATTAAACAATTGTATTTGCTGGCTAACCTCATTTTAAATAATATTTTTTTCTTCCCTACGGGAAAAATATATAAAATGCAATCATCTTTTCATTATGAGATTGCAGGTTGTATGTCTTATGAATCCCTAGTGTAAGTATTCTAGAGCCCTATATATCACAGAAAAGTAATGGAAATATTTTTGCTCATGATTTCTTCCCTTCTCCTCCTTAATATCATTTCAGAAAGAGTAGTAAGAATTCCCTTTTACCAGTCTTTGAAAAGAATTGCTGCTCTTGGATGATTGGTAACTTTAAAACTAACATCAATTTCTTAAATCTATTTTATTATATCTATTTATTATATGCAGGTTTTAATTTTGAAAACTTTTTCGAATGTTATATTTAGGCTTGTTCTTCCTTTAAATCTCCTTGCTTTCTGATAGTACTACTGAAGCCTGTGAGAATTCCTTTATAGCTTTTATCACACTTAGAATTTGTCTTTGTTTTTCATGGCCACTAGACTATGATTACCTTGGGCAAAAAGATTGTAATTATTCATATTTGTATCTTCATGAGCTACCATAAGCCCCATATATGTTGAAGAAAAAGTAAATATAAATATAAATTGTGGGTTGAGATAGAGCTTTATCTTATATATATGTGAAAAAAGCAACATTTACTTTTAAACAAAACACAGCTTTAATAAAACAGTTTTACAGTTTCTACAAATGATTAAAAAACACACACACAATGTGTTTAAAATTTCCTTAGAGAAGTACAACTACCCTATTTACATTCTTGTTGGAAAGGCCATTCTTTAGTTGGAAAGACCATTATCATTAATTAAACCAACACTCTGGAAGGCAATGAGGAAAGAAAAAATATAATCAACTAGCCAGTCAGATCAACTAAATGAACCTTGGCAATAAGCAAGATGATGAATGTATCAACAAATAAAACTATTGAGTAGATGGTATTTCAAATTACAGTAAAACACCCACACTATCAAAATATATATTCTGTGGTATTGAGTGAATAAATCCAACTCTCTGGCCAGCCCAAATTCTCAAAAAAGGGCAGGATGAGTGAAAGCTGACTTCTTGGTGGTGATGGGGGCAATAGGAGTGTTACATGGTTGTCTCATGATCATTTCAGTCTTCCTCAGTTCAGTGTAGGATTTTCATTTTGATTTTTTTTTTAAAGAGACAGAGACAGAGTCTGTACATGCAT
Source organism: Lynx canadensis (assembly GCF_007474595.2). NCBI lineage: Eukaryota > Metazoa > Chordata > Mammalia > Carnivora > Felidae > Lynx > Lynx canadensis. The sequence continues at coordinate 99,046,784 of NC_044306.2, forward strand.
GTGAGTGGGGGAGGAGCAGAGAGAGAGAGAGAGAGAGGGAGAGAATCTTAAGAAGGCCCCATGCCCAGCGGGAGCCCAACATTGGACTCTATGTCATGACCTTGGGATCTTGACCTGAGCCAAAATCAGGAGTCAGATGATTAACTGACTGAGCCACCCAGGTGCCCTTAATATGTATTCTTTGTAACATCAGTCCTTTTCCTACTTGGGCTAATAAATAAAACAAATAAATGACAAGATTTTCCCTTTTTCTTTTACCACATAGTAACTGGAAGGACAACCAAAAAAAAGTATTTCTTTGTTGTTGTTGACCTTGCAGTACCGCTACCCCACATTTTGTACAGTTGAATTTTCGGACTTTACTTACGGAGTTATGGCAGGGTTTCATCGTTTACACAATTTAAAATAAATTCCAATCATGCCGAGATTATTTCATGGATAAACTGTATTTTAACTTGCAATATGTCTTTGTAAATTACAAAATTTCATACTATCCTCAATGTCTTAAAAGTAAACAATACTATGATTGAAACAACCTTTAACAAATTGAAACTTAAACAAGTATTTCCCCCAGAAACAAACGTTAGTCTGATTGAATGTACCCAAATATAATTTTGGTTTACTTAAATAAATATTTTAATTTGAAAATTTTTTCCAGGGCACATGTGGTCATATAGTAATTAACATATAACGCTGTTCCTCATAACAAAGACTTTTTTCAATAAATATTATGTTACTGAAAGACTAAGAATTAAAAAATCCAATTTTATATGGGAATTTTAAAAAGTAAATTTTCAGATACTAAGTCCATATATCAGCACAGAAAAAAAATAAAATACATTATCTTCAATTAAATCTTTGAAGATATTCATGAAAGGAAAGGAAATCAATGAACAATAAGCACTACACAGGTGAAGGTTTTTTCTTAAAGGAACAAAATAATTTTTCATTAATTTTTTGTCACACATTAGTTTCAGATTTAAAATTATTGGCCCAAATGTAGCCTACTAGTGACTTTTCAATATATCTAAGACAATACTAATTGATAATACTAATTTTGTAGTGTGATAAAACTGCATTACAACATTTGCCCAAGTGCTGAATGGGCAATTATTTAGTAATTTAGTATGTTTGCAACAAAGCTTAATTTCTTTTAATGTTTCTCAAATGAGTTTCATGTAAATTTTCACTTTTATGTAAGCAAACTTTAAAATAGTTCATTATTTTAAAAATCATCTAAATATATCTACAAGTTTGTTTTGAGATTCAGTTAACATATACAGTTAACACAACAGGAAATCACAAGGGAAAACCCTAAGGGAACACTAATTTTTTGTTATGCTAATACAAAACAATTCCTTCATAAGCAAGACAGCCATGTAAAATTAGCTACTGACCAAGTAAAAACTTATGCAGAGAACACAGCTTTTGTATATTTAGGAGAATACATTTGACTGGATTTGGAATGTTTTTCTGGGCAATCATTACAGTTAAATATATTAAACTCTGTCTCCCTTATGTCAAAGTTAATTTATAGTTCACTTGCAAAAGGATCTTTACAGTTAGAGATCAACTTTGTGAGAGCCAATGGCTATTGGTTAGTCATTTATTTTTACAGAGATCTCATGTTTACATCAACAACACAGCACTATTCAAAAGTTAACTGTATTGCTTTTTACTCAAGGGAGATTTTTTTTTTCATCATAACAGGGAAAAATTCAGATTCCATGATTGAGGAACATCTCTGTCTCTATCTTCCAAACCTGAAACATCCTCACTTGACTCCCTCTTTTGTTCTCTGTCATCTGCCTAGAAACTATTTTAGTCTCCTTTCTGGATCCTCCTAATCATTCCAGCATCTAAATATCTAAATATCCTATTAACTCTAAGTGTTGGCTTCATTCTTGGCTTTCTTGACTTTTTTTTTTAAGGTGTTTGTTGTTGTTATTTTGTTTTGTTTTGTTTTTGTTTTGCTTTGATTTGAGAGATAAAGAGAGTGGGGAGGAGCAGAGAGAGAGAGAGAGAGAGAGATAGAGAGAATCCCAAGTGGGCCACCTTGCTGTCAGCTGTCAGCAAGGTGCCCAATTTGGGGCTCAAGCTCACAAACCCAAACCTGAGATCATGACCTGAGCCAAAGTCCCAGCTTAATCCACTGAGCCACCCAGGAGACCCTTTGTCTTATTTCAAACCTCTTCTCTGTCCAATCCTATGACAGTTAAGACATCCGAATTTCCATTTCTACCCCCAATCTCCTCTCTAACTTCATACATCTAAGTCTGTACTTGACATCCACATGAGTTGTTTAAGGCATAGCTCAAACTTAATTTACTCCAAAACAAAACTTTTGCTTCTCCACCCTGTCTTATTCCAGAAAACTAGCTCACTTTTCATGCATTGACTCACATAAAAAATAATTGAATCTAGGAATCTTCCTGACAACTACTTTTCTCATCGCACATACTTAATCCATTAGTAAATTCTCCCAGCCTTACTTTCAGACTGTATCCAGATTCTGACCACTTCCTACACTCTGAATGTTACTACCCTTATTAATATAAGTGCAAATCTACTGCCTGAATCCCAATTCAAGGAAGGACTCTTTGGCTAATGGCAAATAGGACAGTCACCAGACAGCCGCTATGGGTCAGCAGCCTCAAGATTGGTCTCAGCTGCAATGAGCCATCCCCTAAGGACTCTCCCTTCCCAGGGAAGCTCACATCTTCCTAGATGACTGAGTGAGTGGGAGGCATAAAGTCTACTGGTTTGGCCTTGTCATCTAAATGTAGGATGCTCTGTTATATACATTCCAGAGCATTTTAATTAGACTCTATACTCATAATGAATAAAAATGTAAAGTGCTCACTGATATGTTCTTTGAATTATCCAAATTTTAATAATATTTATGACTGTGTGTATATTATAGACTCCTGAGGGATTTGTCACCCAGTAAGATTATAGCAAGATGCTACTGTTATTTCAGTGATGCTTTAACTTCTATTATTTGAAAAATCATGTTAGTGATCACCACTAATAGAAATATCACTGTCCTTACCATCTTTAGAAGCCTTCTTTTGTGGCAATTTTGAAAGATGCATTAGTACAAAATAATAAAAAGCTGTAGTGTGACAGTTTTATAAAATGATTATTAGTTTGAAAAATAATTACTACAAGTAATTTCACTTGCATTACTTTTTTGAAGTTTTTCTTAAAATAATAAAACATTTGGATTCTCTCATTTGTTTAGTAAATTTTATTTCCTTGAAAAATATTGTAACTAAAAGCCTGATGGGGTTAGACTTCTGGAAATAAACTGTCAAATTGGGTAGTTAACTATTTTCATCTTATTGAAAGTCTAAAACTTATTCCCTGAAGCCGTTTCCTTTAATAGCTGACATGCTTCTGTGACTATAGTGTCATGCCAAAGGGGACAGCTAACTACATCTAAAACAAGAGAAGATGAAAAAAATATTGTTTGAGGTATAAGCATTTTCTAAATCAGGGCTTAAACAAAAAATGAACAGATAAAAAGAAGAACAGATTTATAATCACTTGTGGAAGGTTTAAAAAATATTTCTTAAGTATCTCCTTAACTTAGTTTTTTAATTAAGACTTTTCATTTATAATTGTGGAAAAATGCAAACTATTGACCAGTAGCCCATTATCAAGTTTATATGGTCTCTCTCTCTCTCTCTCTCTTTCTCTCTCTCATCATATTGTTTCAGTTGACCAGATGAGCAATATTTAGTTGTGATTATAGTTTTTCAGATAATCAAAATATTTTTATAACCAATGTTCTTATAATTATCTGCTCTTTGATGAATTGCTTTATAAATTATCCATATAACCTTTTTTTTCCTTGCAATTAATCCTTAAGTCTATTCGATAACATTTTAGCTCTTGAGTTCAAATGAATTTTGGGGGACTAGCAGGAAGTAAATAAGGAGCAGATAACTTCCTTTACATACGTGTGTGTGTGTGTGTGTGTGTGTGTGTGTGTATACACACACACATATATAATTACTTGTAAGGTTTTGATTATTTCTTTCACAATAACATAAAAACACCTACCTGAGACCATCCCCTATACTTCAATGCTATTCTTTCCTCAGCAAAAATCTCCTGCAAATGTACCCTGAAAAAAAGACCCTATGAAGGAATTTAGAAAACATAGATTGCAGAATATCAGAATTTTTATTTAGGAACAGATTTTTCTGTAATGACTATGGGATCCATTCCCAACTCCTACCCCTAAGTAGAGAAGAACATTTTTTCTGTCTTCCCTCTTTCCCAGTCTGTGTCCTAGGCTGATGGACTCCCTCTTCAAGGAGATTCCTCCTCCCCAGGGAAAAATTCAGTTCAACATATGTACCTTCAGTGGTGTCATAGTAACATATTTGTCTTATCATAAAATTTTAAATTGCTTATTTCTATTCAAAGTTAGCTGTTCAGATGTTTGGGTTTCCAGGAAAGCAGTTTTCCTTATTAATTACTTCAGTTTCTTTTGTTAACTAGATACTTTGTCATTTATAAATTGGTATCTTGGAAACTATTACAGTGAAAGAATAGTTTACTGTCTATATATACAAGGCATAAATCAGAACTAATGATTGTTTTAAACCACTTAAGGATATGTATCACAAAACGAAGAAAAAATTCCCAGTTCCAAATGTTATGCAGTTAAAAAATGGGCTCTTTGCTTCCACTGGGGTAGGAGAAATGGAGAGTTTTAAAACAATACTATTAAATCTCATCAGTATAAAACATCCTTGACTGACTCACTTAAAAGTAAATATATATATATATATATATATATATACACAAAATATACAATCTAGCTAAACAATTCTGTGGCTGGTGATATTCATATAAGGATCCTCTCCTGTACTCCACATGATTTTATTGATATTGAATTTAGAAATTTCATATGTCTTAGTATTTATTTGTATATATAATATTTCCAGATGATGATACCTCATCCCAGTGATGTATAGGCATGCTTTGTTTTATTGAACATTGCTTTATTGCTCTTTGCAGATACTGTGTTCTTTCTTATACCTTGAAGGTTTGTGACAACCTTGCGTCGTGGAGGTCTATTGACACCATTTTTCTAACAGCATTTGCTTACTTTGTGTCTGTCACATGGTGGTAATTCTTGCAATACTTCAAATTTTTTCATTATTATTATGTTTGTTATGATCCTTAATCAGTGCTTTTAGATGTTATTATTGTAATATTTTGGGGGTGCCATGGATGACACATATATCAGATGGTGAACCTACTGTTATATGCGTTCTGACTGCTCTACCAACTGGTCGTTCCCCCATCTTTCTCCCTCTCTTCGGAACTCCCTCCTCCCTGAGACACAACAATCTTCAAATGAGGCCAACTAATAACCCTACAATGGCCCCTAAAGTATTCAAGCAAAAGGACAATTTTCACGCCTGTCACTTTAAATCTAAGGCTAGAAATGGTTAAGCTTACTGAGGAAAACATGTTGAAAGCCAAGATAGGCTTAAACCTAGGCCTCTTGTACCAGTTAGTCAAGTTGTGAATGCAAGGGAAAAGTTCCTGAAAGAAATTAAAAGTGCTACTCCAGTGAACACAAGAATAATAAAAAAGGAAAAAAAAAAAAAGACTTATGCTGATATGGAGAAAGTTTCAGTGGTTTGGATAGAAGATCAAACCAGTCACATTTACTCAAGCCAAAGCCTAATCCAGAGCAACTCTCTTCATTTCTGTGAAGGCCAAGAGAGGTGAAGAAGCTGCAGAAGGAAAGTATGAAGCTAGCAGAGGCTGCTTCATGAGATTTAAGTAAAGTAGTTGTCTCTATAACATAAAAGTGCCCTTTTTAATAACCCTATTATTGTTATTTTTATACATTTCAAACCCTGGAAATGTCTAATTATCTTTGCACTGTGTACTTCATTGTTATGGTGTCTTTTCACAACAAAAGCTTTGGTAGATGGCTGTGAGACAGATATATGAAACAAGAGAGATGAATGAATATTCTTCAGCTGAGCATTCAGGGTGGGGGCAGAGGAAATAGTGAAAGTGGGACTTGCTTAGTAAAGACGTGCCAGTTGTTTCCTAAGTCATTTAAAAATGTTTGAGTTATCCACATAGAAGCTTTAAAAAGTACAACAGTTCTGGGGGTGCCTGGGTGGCTCAGTCAGTTAAGCTTCCAACTCTTGATTCAGCTCAGGTCATGATCTCAAAGTTTATGCGATTGAGCCACGGGTTGGGTTCCTCGCTGACAGCACGGAGCCTGCTTGGGATTTTTTTCTCCCCCTCTTTCTGCCCCTCCCCCTATTTCACATGTTCTCTCTCTCTCTCTCTCTCTCAAAAATAAATAAATAAACTTTAAAAGAGGATAATTGGTGATTAAAGAAATGTACAACAGTTCTCTGATTGCCCTTCTGTGGAAAAAAAAAAGTGCTGATGTAGAAGTTGTAGCAAGTTATCTAAGAGATTGAGTGAAGATCATTAATGAAGATAACTACACTAAGCAATAGATTTTCAATGTAGATGAAACCTTCCATTGGAAGAAGATGTGATCTAGGATTTTCATAGGTAGAAAGAAGACAATTACTGGCTTCAAAGCTTCAAAGAAGTGGCTGACTCTTGTTAGGGGCTAAAGCAGCTGGTGATAAGAAGTTGAACCCAGGCCTCAGTTACCATGTTGAAAATCCTAAGGCCCTTAAGAATTTGTGCTAAATCTACTCTGCCTGAGTTCTATAAATGGATCAACAAAGACTGGATGGCAGCACATCTATTTACAACATAATTTGCAGAATTTTTTTAAGCCACTGTTGAGACCTACTTCTCAGAAAAAAAAAAAGCATCCTTTCAAAATATGACTGCTCACTGACAATGCACCTAGTCACCCAAGAGCTCTGAAGGATATATACCAGGATATTAGTGTTTTCAAGCCTGCTAATGCAACACCCATTCTGTAGCCCAGCAATCAAAGGGTAATTTAGAATTTTGATCTTAATATTGAAGAAAGACATTTTGTAAGTCTATCGCTGCCATAGATAGTGATTCCTTTGATGGACTAGGGAAGGAGAATGGAAAACTTTCTGCAAAGGAATCATCATTGTAAATGCCATAGAGAACATTTGTGATGCATGAGAAGAGGTGAAAATATCACCATTCACAGGAGTCTGGAAGAAGTTGATTCCAACCCTCATGGATGACTTTGAGGGGATCAATCCTTCAGTGGAGGAAGTAACTGTAGATGTGGTAGAAACAGCAAGAGAAGTAGAATTTGAAGTGAAGCCTGAAGATGTGACTGACTTGTTGAAATGTCATGATAAAACTTGAACAGATGAGGAATTTGTTTCTTATGGATGAGCAAAGGGGTTCCTTGAGATGGGGTTTACCCCTGGTAAAGATGCTGTGAGGATTGTTGAAATGCAATAATGGACTTAGATTATTACATTAATATAGTTGTGAAAGCAGTAGCAGGGTTTGAGAAGATTGACTCTAATTTTGAAAGAAGTTCTACTGTGGATAAAATGCTATCAAGCAGCCGTGCATGCTGCAGAGCAATTGTTCATGACTGGAAGAGTTCATTGATGTGACAGACTTTGTTATCTCATTTTAAGAAATTTCCAGGAGGCGGTTGGCTGGCTCAGTGGGAAGAGCACGGGACTCTTGAACTTAGGGTCATGAGTTCAAGCCCCATGTTGAGTGTACAGATTACTTACATAAAAATAAAACTTTAAAAAAGAAGAACTTGCCACAGCCTCCCTCACCTTTAGCAACCGCCGCTGTGATCCATTAGCATTGCCATCAACATTGAGGCAAGACCCTCTACCAGCAAAGATTATTGCTCTTTGAAAGCTCTGGTGATAGTTAGCTTCTGAGCAATAAAGTATTTTTTAACTAAGGTAGGTACATTGTTTTTTTAGACATAAGTCTACTGCACACTTACTAGACTGTAGGATAGTGTAAACATTACTTTTATATGCACTGGCATACTAAACAATTCCTTTGACTCACTATATTGAGATATTCACTTTATTGGGGTGGTCTGAAACTGAACTTGCAGTGTCTCTGAGGTGTGCCAGTTAAGAAATTTTTCCAAAATTATTTTCTAGGTAACTAAAAAATCTGGAATGAAATTTAGATGTCCCCATTTTATTTTCAGTGTTCTCATTCTGCATGACCATGCTGAATCTCACAAACATTGATCATTTCAACTTATTCTTTGCTTCCTGAAGTCACATCACCTAGAATTGCATTTCACTTTCTCTTTTTTCTCTCCAAAGTCAAATTCTAAGTTTGTATCATAACTGTGGGAATCCAGCACTAGGTCACACTTGGAAGGGAGGTGTGGCTTTATTTGTGTTTAGAAGAGAATTTGGTCACCAGAAATCATGTTAACATGCTAATTGTAATTGAATGTGCTAATGGACAACAAATTTGCTTCATCCTCTTTTTTAATCCTCAGAACTTTTATTTTTGCATGGTTATTATTAGGGTCTTTAAAAAATCTAAAATGATTAGTTGGGGTCCTGAAGGAAGGGGGGCTGGGCTGAAGAAGAGAGTAGAAAATAAAATTATGATCAAGTGCAGTTTTGAAAACTTAAATTTCACTGGGTCCTATGGCTATCCACAAAATCTCAAAGCAGAAGGATGAAAGAATCAATAACAGTTTACTCTTATAGCACAATCTGGCCCATTTTAAAATAATATTTTCTATTATCTTTTATCTTGGTGATCACATGCATTCAATAAGAATCACAGTTTCTAGCTTATTTGAAAAAACTTGCTGATAGTTTACAAAGTAATCCAGCAACAATATCATGCAGAGATGCGTGTGAGATACCCCACGAATGAAAAACAAACAGAGGCTGCTAAAAAAGAACAATAGATTAAATGGAACTTAAAGTTGTAGAGCACCAGAGTTCTTTAGGTAAAAAACAAAACAAAACAGAACAAAAAATTATAATTTTTATTATATCTGACCTGTGAAATTATCTAGAAACTTTATTCATGAAAAGCATACAGCCTCTATATGGGCATATTTGACCCAGCCCTGATGTAATCTAAAGCAAGTTTTCTTTTGGCCTATGTTTATTCTTTTGGTTAAAATAATATTTAAACGTTTAGTTGTGTCATTATTCAAAGAATAAAAATAATTCCTAATGCATCTGTTAATCAATTTAGAAAAAGATGGTGAAGCTCTTTTGCAACCGGAATTAAAATTTTGTTTTAAACAATTGAAGCAGTCACCTAGAGCAATTCTAACTATTTAAATCATACTAGCTACCCCACTAGCTTTCATTTATCAGAATGTCAGAGTTTTGTGTTCAATTCCAAAACTGGAGTTTGACATGGGTGTTCTATGTCAGACCACTTAATATATAGCCTGTTCTACTTCATGGAGTGCTTGCTTTTTAGAATGCCAAGAAAGGTCCTGAGTATAACCTACAGTGTATTACATGTTAATATTATGGCTAAAACTAGTAGTTAAATCTAGTTCTGATCTGTAGTTTCTTGGCTGAAACTTGAAAGTAGCAGACTGTATTGTCTCATATAGCATTTTAAGAGATTATTTTTTCTGCCCTGTTCATTGCATTTGGAAAGGTCTCATTCCTCCAGTATATTTAAGGTTCATGTGCAGTTTCTTTCTCCTTTCTTATTATCAATTCTTTTATCTAATGCGTTAATTGTTTATGGTTGGTAATTTTATAAAACTACTGTTGTGTTCTGTATTTACTGGCTTAAAACACACTGTGTGGGTGGGCAAAACAATATTGCAAGGCCGCCACCATGCCAGCTGGCCACCTCAGTGTCTCATGGTGGGTGTTCAGCTTTGTTCAATTGCCATATGACACGAAACAGGGCTTTGACCCTTGCAGCACTTCTGCTTGTAAAAGTGAGCTAAGCTATAAAAATCACGATGATTTCATCAACAGTAGGTCCTCCAATGATACATTCCATGCTTTGGGTTATTTACTGTACTCGGTCAGCAGAGTACAATTTAGCAGTTTGTCAAATTTAGCAGTTTGAGAAATGTTTAAAAAGTCTGGAAGTCGATGGTGCTTGCTAAAGATTTTCTTTAGACACGACAACCAGAAAGTTATGATTAATTGTCACGTCTTGTAACACGTACTATATCTGTTTGATATCAGCCTATTTTGGTTTAGTATGTTGCCTTTCCTCATTGTGTGGGGTTTCATATCTAAGCTCATTTCATAGCCTATAGTTATTAGAAAATATAGTGTCAGGATAAAATTTTATGGTTTGGGTTTTGGTTTTCTTCTTCCTTGACTCTCTGAACCATATTTCCATGCCATGATAATTCAAATTATGCATTCCAAATGTGGAACTCTTTTAAAGACAAATGCATCAGTGAGTGATAATTGGAGTACTGGAGTGCTAGGGATTGATTCTTCTCTTTGGTTTTTTTGGATTTATGTGTGCAGACTTATAAAGAGCAGACCAAAAGCAGTGCAAGAATGTGATCATATTAGCTTATTCAGCAAAGACTAGAAAACTTTTGATTTGTCCCACCAGGACAGAGTGTTGAGCATCTATAGTTCTAGCATTTGTCACTGTATATGGGATTTTCTACATTTTTATATCAAAGGCAAAAATTTTCTAGTCTTTATTATTATTATTTGATTTTCTTAAACAGTAAGGGTCTATTTATTTTCAAGGAAACAGTAAAGCCCCAGATATAGAAAGCTGCTTCGTTCTGCTGTGATAATATAGGTACTGGTATATATATTTTCCCAAGACACATCTTTTCTCATTATACCCTGAAAGCGTAAGTCAATGAAATCTAATTATTTTGTTCACAAGTAGTCAATTTTCAAGAAGCTTTTTTACTAAAATACCTCTGTTGCTTATCCCAATCATTTCAGATTTTAATGAACCAGTTATATTTCAAAAATATATGGGATACATAAATAAAGGATAACAAGATTTTGTTAAGCCAGATAAGAATACTTATCAGTCCACCCTATGTTCAACTTTGTACAGTTTTTTTTTTTGTTTCAGTTTTCAACGGACTAACACAAGGAACACCAGAGGAGGTCATTATGCTTTATATCCTTACAAGCAATAGTTTATTAACATAGGGTGAGGATAAAACACTCATTTCTCATTTCTTCAGTGAAACTTAGCAATGAGTATATTTAAAATACCCAATACACTAATGTCTAAGTCCCTGCTTGGTTAGCCAGATTATGGCTGTTCTATATGTATTCCAGCCTTGGCTCCGTTCAGAGCTTTCGCAAGATTGAGAGACCACCCTTCATGCCCCCAACTACCCTACACCAAGCCTAGATCAATCAGGAACATGCTGACTATAGCAGGTTACCATATGTTTTGTTATCTTGTAGATGACCTTTATAAACAGGGATTGTGGTGCTAGAGAGATAGGCATAGGGGGTGAAAAAAAACTATGGTATAAAAGAGCATATATCTCTTTAAATCATAGCTTTATTCTCAGATAGTCAATATTTTAAAATAAATGTTTCCGTGTCTTGGTTTTAAAATATTATTGACATCTGTTTTCTCAGATTCTGACATATTACTGATAAAAGAAATATAAAGACTCAAGGACATAACAAGGTTAAGAGGAATTTACTACTACTGGATTAGGGAAAACCTGATTTAGATGAAATGTTCTGTAGAGAATGAGCACTTCAGGTTAACCTCAAAGAATAAGTCAGGGAGTTTGTTAAAGCATTTGCTTATATATAAATATAAATGAGAGAAAGAAGCCCTTGTGAAGGCAATCTCAGACCAAATGCAAAGACTGGGCTCGAAAAGGTAAGAGCCACAGTGTTTTACAGGGAAAAGTGATCAGTCAAATTAAACAAGTTTCTGCCATATTCAGAATTGGTGATTGTAGCATTTCTTGGTGTGGCATTGTTGAATAAATGGATAAAATGTAACACCTGAATTGGTACTTGGACAAAGAGAACTGCAGGGTGGGGGAGGGGTGGAATAGAGGAATGAGCAAAATATCCCACGATTAAACCAAAACCAAAACAATATCATGGAGTTTAAAGAAAATGCAAATGCATTGATCTTTCAGATTGCTGAATAGATGCAGGAAGTATGCAAAAGCACTGCAGATACAACTTTCATCACCTGTGTTCATTTTAATCCCTCCCCTGAAAACTTGCTTGAATTGCTAGAGTAGTATATATAACTGAGAAAGTAGAATTGCCTTAGAAACAAAATTCTGAATTGATTATTTTAAATTGAGAATATTTATTCTGCTTGGTTTTAGGACTAGTCCAGGACATTTAAAGCATGTTCTGGCTGAACTAATAAATCAGCATCATCACTGTTGGTGACTGTCAGAACAATGACTGATTCACATTAATGGGTGCTTGATATTAATTAGGAGATGAAAGTTTGAAAAGAAACTAGATTTTGTCTCAAAATATTTCCCCACAATATACTTATGGATTACCAAGGAAATATAGTAAGTGTGTAGTAGAGGAATCTTACAGACGCCACCATCACCAAGTGATAAATTTCATACCATTAGCGATGGGAAAAATAAACATCACGTGTTTCCTGATATGATACACTGAGAAGAATACACAATCACTTTTGTGACATGCCATCAAAGTACAAAATATGAATAGAACCATGAGGAAATACCAGACAAATCTAAACTGAGACACGTTCTGTACTCCTTACAAGTGTCAAGGTCATGAAAGACAGAGTAAAGACCTGATCCAAATTAAAGGATATTAAAAAGCATCACAGCTAAATTCAACATGTGATTGGATTGGATCTTTGACCAGATAAATGGCATTATTGGAGAAATTATTGAAACTTGAATAGGATCTAGGGATCAGGTAATTTTTTTATGTCACTGGTAACTTCCTGATTTTTATAATCATACTGTGGTTATATGGGTATGTAAGAAAGTCCTTGTTTTTAGGAAATTATTTAGGGGCAGAAGGAGTCATGTCTGTCATTTATTATCAAATGGCTCAGAAAGTTTCATAGACTATATACATGTTATGTGGTAAGCCATTCACATTTGGGGAACCTGGGTCTGAAGTGTATATAGGAATCCTATTTTTCAATGTTCAGTAAGTCTGTTTTTATTTTGAAATGAAATGGTAAGCAAATACAAAGAAAGCCATTCTCAAAATCCATGATATTCAAAAGTTGCTAGTCATTTCTGAATGATCTGTATGTTTAAATCTACCGTAACCATAGTAGTTTTGCCCAGACTTTGCTGATTTGTTCCCAAGAAATCCTGACTAATGTTTTTGTCAGTTACACCTCACACACTTTTGTCAGTCATGGTTCACATGTTTTGCTTCTGTAAAATTTTATTCTAGCTATTGATTTTATTAGAAATTCCTTAGGTGCAAAATAGTTTGACCTTATCCAGAAGAACACATATACTAAGCATTTTCTGAACCCCTTCATCTGGAAGCCTTGAAATATTGCCTGTGTCTACTGAGGCAAAAGTGAAGAGAAGAGTTCAAGTAGGTATGTGGATAATGTATCCTCTTAGGGAAAATAAAAGTCTAGAGTAAATTTTTCTCAACTCTAGCAAAATTTCATAATCCTTCACAAAACTGTCTCTGAGCAAATTCTTTACAATAAATATGCTGGGACACCCATATTTGTATTATTGGACCCATCCTTCTGGCCATATTAGGTTCGACCAGAGTATGTATTTGAGCTAAACAGAGTCAGATTGGGGGGTGCCTAGATAGATATCTCAGTCAGTTAAGCGTCTGGCTTTGGCTCAAGTCATGATCTCACAGTTCATAGGTTTGAGGCCCACATTGGGCTCTGTGCCTGCTTCCTCTGTCTCCCTTCTCTGCCCTTCCCCTGTGTGCCTATGTTTCTCTCTCTTTCTCTCAAGAATAAATAAACATTACAAAAAAGAGGTTGGCTAAGAAACAGACTGATCTATTATTATTATTATTATTATTATATTTCATTTTGTTTTTTAATTGAACTCAGAGACACATACTCTAGGCTCTGGAGCTAGAGTTACATTTAGATTCAAGGTCTGAAGCAGCACCATAATAGACCTAAGTAAAATTAAGGACAAACACAGATTATGAATCAATAGAAAAGTCAAATCCACATATTGGAGACTCAAGTAGGAAAGAGTGTTTCTTCTGAGAGCAAGTGAAAAAGGGCAGACAGAGTCACCACCTGACATCCTGATAACACATTCAATCCCAGTTCTACATCACCAAAGTCACACCTGCCTTCTTTCCTGTGATCTTCCCATTGTCTTTTCAGTAAATTCTATATTTGGGCTGGTCTTAGTTTCTGTTCTTTGAAACAGACAACTAATCTTTCCTATGCCTATTTCTCAGAGCTAATTCCTGGAGGACTAAACAGCTAATAAACAGCAGATTTTAAAAAATGATAGCTAATTCACAAGTCTTTAATTTTATACATTTGCATGCATTAAGGTAGAGAGAATATAACACTAAGGATTAGAATATTTGGATTATGGTTCTGGTTCTGTCACTTGTCAGCTAAATTGCCTTGAGTAATCATTTTTTAAACATATGAACACTAATCTCTTTGTTTTCTATAAATTGAAGAAAACTTCTGTCCATATTATTGAGCTAGAAGAATACCATTACATGTTAAAGTTGACAGTATGTTTAATACCTGTCACATTCCAAAGTTTTGTACAACTTTTAATGGAGTCATATTTTATATGGGGCAAGAAGTTAACTTTGGGAACAAATTCCCTGCTATGTTTGTATTAAGATTTTTAAAAATATACAGAAATCTTATTGGAAGGAAAGGGGAAGAGTCACACAGGGTACAATAAGAGCAAATAACAAGTAGAATATAGTCCCCATTTCTTTTCTCCCTATAACATCTATAGAGTGGCCTAAATGCCAACTTCCACTTTTTCTGAATGGTTACAGCATTGTATCTTTATTATTACTGTTTTTTCTTCTTTGAGATGAGAATAGATATTTGTAGAATTTAAAAAATAAATAAACAATAAATTTTTTTCCAAATTTTGACAACCTAGGAGTCATTAATATCATAACTATGATAGTTTAGCTTTGGAATCTCAGGTTGAATCATGATTCTGCAAATTAATTGTCTGTATGCATTTGGGAAGTTACTGAGTGGAAAAAAGCCACATGCGAGTTTTACAAGGATTAAACAGGATTGTTTATGTGATAGTGAATGCTCTCTGCTTTAGATTTGTGATTAAATCAGGTTCCTGTGGAATAGTTTTGAGATATCCTGACAGTGTTTACTTTATATATCCTACCACAACGTCTGGTACATAATTGATTGTGTTATTTAAAATTATTTTTTTACGGGTTCCATAAATACAACTTCAACCAGGGCACACAAAAAAGAAGCAGATATATAATGTAAAAATGTATAAACCTGCCAGGAGTTATTGTGCTCTGAATTATCCCCATTTTTCTGATAGAAGGGCACTGAGAACCTTCCCCCAGAACTTTGGTTAAAATCTCTGGGAAGGCCTGTGATTAGCCAGGCTTCGTCTGGGTTCATCATTTTTGGGCTCAGAAACATGGATTAGGATTCAGAAAGAAAGGTTTCTGGTCTCAGATTGAAAAAAAGGATGACCAATTTGCTGGGAAAACAATGGATGTCGACTTAGGAATGATATCCCAAATATTTAACAGATGTTAATTCATGGCCTTCAATCAATCAAAGCAAAGCATTCTGAAAGTGCGGGAAAAAATTGTTGGAGACTCACTATAGGAGAGCCACGTTAGATGCAGGCTGACCCTCTCTCTCCTTCAGATTTTATTAAAATATCAACTTTCCACCAAGCCCTTCTGTCACTCTTATCTCCATGGTAGCATACATGTAACATATTCAATCTTTTCAAAATTATTATTGCATATCAATCCTAACTAAAGTGTAACCTCCATGGCTGTAAATATTTGGTTCTATAATGCTTTATTTCAAGAGTCTAGAAGAGTACCAGTTATAAATATTTATTAAATAACATGATTTTTGTTTAGAATGTTGTTGACACTGTTTTGCCTTATTATTTTGGGGTCGCTTAGGCAAGTGGCGTTACACAGATGGCTTCATTCGTGAAGCTTATTTATGGAAAATGCCTAAATCCATGGAAAACTGAAAATAAAGATACCATACAGTTAGTAATTTACTTCATGTGAACAAATTTGTTATATTTATAAGTCCAAAAAAACCCACATTTTCAAATAGCTTTGTATTTTGAAATTTAAATACATAGAAAAGTTCATTTCTCGAGGGCGCCTGGGTGTCTCAGTCAGTTAAGCGACAGACTCTTGATTTCAGCTCTGGTCACGAGCTCCTGGTTTCTGAGATGGAGGATGCCCCAACTTCCCCTCTCCCCTGCCCTCCCCCACCAGTCTAGCTCTGTGTTGAGTGTGGAGCCTGCTTAAGATCCTCTCTCCCTCCCCTTGTTCTCTGCTACTCCTCCACTTGTGTTGGCTATCTCTCAAAAAAAAAATTATCTCTCAAATTTCACTTTTAATGTTTATTTATTTACTTATTTTTGAGAGAGAGAGAGAGAGAGCACATGCATGAATAGGCACAACTGGGTGAGGAGTAGAGAGAGAGAGAGTATCCCAAGCAGGCTCTGCACGCAGACTGATGTGGCGTCGAACCCATGAACCATGAGATCATGACCTGAACCAAAGTCAGGACACTTAACTGACTGAGCCACCCAGGCTCTCAAATTTCTCCTTTAGACTAGATGTCAGAATTATGACCTGTTAAATAGGAATCTCTGTTGTAATGAAACCAGAAAAATTACAGAAAAGTTATAGTAAGAATACAAAGAATTTCCATATATACCACACCTTGATTCACCAAATGTTTACCTTTCTTCCCATTTTTCATTCTTCCTACCTATGTATTCATCTATTTACAATGCCTATGTCTATCATTATTTTTTTCTGAATATTTTGAGACTAAGTTGAAGACATTCTGCTTATTTACCCTAAAATGTTCTGTGTATACTTTCTTAGACCCAAGACACTATCTTATGCATTTTAATTCTACACTATCAAAATCAGAAAATTTAACATTTTATAATACTATCTAATCCACAACTCAAATTCAACTTCATTATCTGTGCAAATAATAGCTATTTTTTTTAAATAACGTTTATTTATTTTTGAGATGAGAGACAGGGTGCGAGCTAGGAAGGGGCAGAGAGAGAGGGAGACACAGAATCCAAAGCAGGCTCCAGGATCCAAACTATCAGCACAGGGCCTTATGCGGGACTCGAACTCACGAACTGCAAGATCATGATCAGGGGCAAAGTTGGCCACTTAACTGACTGAGCCACCCAGGTGGCTATTTTTAAATAGCTTTTATAGCTTCTTTTTTTCCAATTTTATGATACAGTTCATAATCACACATTGCATTCAGCTGTTCAGTGTGGAATGGTTCTTCAGCTTCTATCTGACTTTGTTTTTTTAGCCCTGACATATTTGAGAATACAAGCTGATTATTTTATTGCATATCCCTCAATGTGAGTTTGTCTAAAGATATCTCATAAATGTAATCAGGCTATACATTTTTTGGCAGAAATACTGTGAATTGATGATCTGTTCTTCTTAGTCCATAATTATCAGAAAGCATGTGATGTCATTTTATCCAAATAAAGGAGATATTAAATTCTATTATTACTTACTTCTATTATATTACTTCTATTATTAACTTCTATAACTACTATTGTGGTGTCTCACAGCAATAAAGCTATATATTGTAGTTCATAATTTAACTAAATTTCATATTTAATGAAATCATAGCAATACCTTGCGATCATGTAAATTTCCTGTTCCTAATTAAATTTTCATAAACGAGATCTAAAACCCATTGATGATTTTGTAATTCCATCATTCCTTCACCATCTATTGTGCACACCTGCAGGAAAGAACTTTCCATATCCTGTCATTCATTTGTCCATTCATTTATTTCTTCATTTATCTCGGTATAGACTCATAGTAATTTTATTCAATGATTTTTTAATGCATTTTACCTTTTATTAAACTTTTTTAGTGATTCTGTTAGGCTTACAGTTTACTTCTACATCTAATTCAAATAACACCATACCACATCATGTGTAGTATAAGTACCTTATAACATTATTCCCAGTTTCTCCCATTCATCCTTTACGAGGCTGCGGGCACTTGTTTTACTGATACATTAGCTATAATCACCAAATACATTGTTGCTATTATCATTTTGAACAGTGTTGTCTGTTGTATCAATTAAGAACAAAAAAATAAAATAAAAGATTTTATTTTGTCCTCTTATTTTTGTCTAAAGTTCTTCCTTAATTTAGGTATATCTGTTTCTGACTCATTATCATTTTTCTTCTCTCAGATGGGTATCTTTTAATATTTCTTGCCAGGGAAATCTACAGGGAAATCAATTGACAAATTTCTTCAATTGATATTTATTTGAAGATGTTTTCATTTCTCTTTCACTCTAAAGTACCTGTCTCTGGTTACACTCTTACCAGCAAGTTGCTACAGCATTCTCACCCTTTGGTCTTATGAGTCATTTTAATTTTACCATTTAATAGATGAGATGTGTAGTAGTACATTCTTACCATTAAAAAATATGCATTTCCATGATGACTAATGATAGTGAGCCATTTTCAGATGCTAACTGGTCATTTAAAAATATTCCTGTTTGGGGCACTTGGGTGGCTCAGTTGGTTGAGAGACTGACTTGATTTCTGTTCAGGTCATGATCTCAAGATGAAAATGAGCCCTGAGTTGGGCTCCCTGCTGAGTGTGGAGCCTGCTTGGGATTCTCTCTCTCCCTCTCCCTCTCCCTTCCCCCTTTCCCCCCTTGTGTGTGTGCCTGCTCTCTGTCTCAAAGGAGAAAAAAAATTAAAATGACTGTTTCAGTCTTTCTCATGTCTTTATTAGGAAGTTCCTCTTTTAATTATTAACTGTGTGTGTGCATTTAATCAGCATGTAAATTTTTTTTCTGTTACTTTCTCCTGGTCTGGTGTGCTTCATTTTTTTTTTTTAACATTACATTTGATGTCTTCTAATTGTACATCTTTAATTGTTATTGATTTGTGTGTCCTCTCTAAAATACTTTTTGCCTACTCCAGGGTAAGACATGTTTCTGTCATGCTCATCATTATTTCATTGTTTAATGTATAGTTTCATTTTCCATGTCAAATTATTGGTTAATTTTTGACATGAAGTAGAGGATAGAGGTTCTTGTTTAATATAATTGTTTCAATGCAATTTATAAAAAAGACTTATGCCATTTAATTGCTTTGGATCCTGTGTTGAAAGTCAACTTACCTTAAAAATGTTGATCTGCTTTTGGATTCTTTGTCCTTTCCATGATTCTTTCCTTATATCAAACCAAGTGGACTACCTTAAGTGTATCGCATTATTTTAAGACCTAAGCGAGCTATGTTAAGGTCCCCAGTTTTGTTTTTATGTTCAAGATTATTTGGCTATACATGTTCATTGCATTTCCATATTGATTTTAGAATAAATTTCAGAAAGGAAATTGTCATTTTCAATGAAAAATGCTTCTGGGGAAAATAAAAATTTTAACACTGTTGAGTTTTCTAATCCAGCAATGCATTCATTTCTCCACTTATTGAAGTATTTACATTTTTTCTCAGTTATCTCTTGCAGTGATCAATGGACAGATGTTTTGTTTTAGCTTGTCTATTAAATTAATTTTTAGTTACTTATTTATAAAGTGTTGAGAATTTTATTATTTTAAATTTATTTTCCAACATTTTAACTACCATTGCATTAAAATATAATTGGATTTTATTTATTTATTTTTTAATGTTTATTTATTTATTTTGGGAGAGATAGAGAACAAGCAGGGGAGGAAAAGAAAAAGAGGGAAACAGAGAATCCTAAGCAGGCTCTGTACCATCAGGGCAGAGCTTGATGTGGGGCTTGAACTCACGAACCAAACCATGAGATCATGTCCTGTGCCGAAATCAAGAGTCTGATGCTTAACCAACTGAGCCACCCAGCATAGAGAATATAATTGCGTTTTATATAAGATTCCGAGTCTTACAACCTTTCTAATTTTAATAATTCTATAGTTGTTTTACATATTCTTGAGGATATTCTATGTAAATAGTCATGTTTGACTCATCTGTAAATTTACTTTCTTCCTTTCTAATCTTTATGCTTTTAACTTTTCTTTTCTTTCTTTAGTTTTTATTATTTTTCATATTATTTATTGATTCATTTTGTTTATTTTGGGGACTAGGGCTTCCTTGTTTTACATTAGAAACAAGGAAAGCAGTCATTCATGATTTTCTTTAAATTAAAGGCAAAACAATTAGTATTTCACCATTATTTTCATATTAACTAGACATTTGTCATAGTTATCCTCAATCATTGTAAGGAATATACTCTCTCTTCATAGTTTATTGGGAGTTTTACTATTAATGAGTGTTGCATTGCATTTATTAAAATGATCATGTGTGGATTTCTCCCTTTATTTTATTAATATGGTAGAATATACTGATAAATTTTCAAATGCTGATAGAAATTCCATTTGAGCATGTTAGATGTGTTCCTTTTCCCATATTGCTAGATTTGATATACTACTATTTCCTCAAATATTTTTGTGTATTTATTAAGGTTATGTATTAGGGTTATGTATATATGTATTAGTGTTATAGCTCTGTAATTTTCTTTTTTCTTTAATCTTTATCAGATTTTGATGTTAGAGTTTACTCATGCTACATGAGTAGCTCATGCTAATATGAACATGCTACATAGAACTTCCCTCTTTTCTACTTTCCAAAATATTTTGCATAAGTCTGAACCATTTATGTGGATAAAGTTTTGAT
Source organism: Lynx canadensis (assembly GCF_007474595.2). Lineage (NCBI taxonomy): Eukaryota > Metazoa > Chordata > Mammalia > Carnivora > Felidae > Lynx > Lynx canadensis. Next base: position 99,067,614 of record NC_044306.2, read on the forward strand.
AGCATATATAACATATATGTGTGTGTGTGTGTGTGTGTATGTATATATGTATATATACACATATATACACATATATTTATAGTTATGTGTGGTTTCTTTTTTTTTAATTTTTTAATGTTTGTATATTTTAGAGAGAGAAAAAGCACAAACAGGGAAGGGGAGAGAGAGAGAGAGACAGAGAATCCGCAGCAGGCTCTGTGCTGACAGCAGCTAGACAGATGTGGGGCTTGAACTCAAAACTATGAGATCATGACCTGAGCCGAAGTTGGAGCCTCAACCAACTGAGCGACACCCAGATACCCCTATTTATGGTCTCTATTTCACCTTGTGTCTAAGTTAGCTTTATCAAAGAATTCCATATTTCATCTGAGAGTCCAAATTTATTGGCATGAAATTATTCATGAATAATATTTTATTGTCTACAATCTTTTAATGTTTACTGTATCAATGGCAGTAACTTTCAGGGTTTTTCTTTTTGTTATTGAAGCACAGTTAACATACAATATTATATCAGTTTTAGGTGTACAACATAATAATTCAACATTTATATACATTATGAAAGGATCACCGCAATCAATCAAGCTGCCCTCTGTCACAATACAAAATTTTTACAATATTATAAACTATGTTCCCTATGCCATACATTGCATCCCCATGTCTTATTTATTTGGAAGTTTGTACCTTTTAATCCCTCTCCCTTATTTTACTCTTCTCTCAACCCTTCTCCCCTCTGGCAACCACTAGATTGTTCTCTGTATCTATGATTTTGTTTCTGTTTGGTCTTGTTGGTTCATTGTTTTTATTTTATTTTATTTTATTTTAGTATTTTTTTTAATTTCAAGTTTTTATTTAAATTCTAGTTAGTTAGCATATATGGTAAAATTAGTTTCAGGTGTAGAATTTAGTGATTAATCATTTACATATAACACTTGGTGTTAACACCCAGTGTTCATCACAAGTGTCCTCCTGCCATCACCCATTTAACACAATCCCCACCCACCTCCCTCCATCAACCTTAAGTTTGTTCTCTATAATCTATAATTCAGAGACTCTATGGTTTGCTTCCCTCTCTCCTTTTCTTCCTTGTCCCCTATGTTCATCTTTTTTGTTTCTTAAATTCCACATATGAATTAAGTCATATGGTATTTGTCTTTCTCTGACTGACTTACTTCGCGTTTCATAATACACTTTAGTTCCATCCATGCCATTGAAAATGACAATATTTCATTCTTTTTGAGGTGTCTAAGTGGCTCAGTCAGTTGAGCATCTGACTCTTGATTTTGGCTCAAGTCATGATCCCAAAGTCATGGGATCGAGTCCCATGTGAGGCTCCATGGTGAGTGTAGAGACTGCTTAAGATTTTCTCTCTCTTTCTCTCTCCCTCTGCTCCTCTTCCCCATTTTCTCTCTAAAATAAAAATAAATAAATAAATAAAAAAGATTTCTTTTTTTGATGGTGTAGTAATATTCCATTGTATATTGTATACCACATCTTCTTTATCCATTCATTAATTGATGGACATTTGGACTCTTTCCATAGTTATTTGGCTATTGTTGATAATGCTGCTGTAAACATCAGGGTGCATGTATCCCTTCAAGTCAGTATTTTTGTATCCTCTGGGTAAATACTTAGTAGTACTATTGCTGGGTCATAGGGTAGTTCTATTTTTAACTTTTGGGGGGATTTCCATACTGTTTTCCAGAGTGGCTGCATCAGTTTGTATTCCCACCAACAATGTAAGAGGATTCCTCTTTCTTCCCATCCTTGCCAACATCTGTTGTTTCCTTTGTTTTTAATTTTAGCCATTCTGACAGGGGTGAGATTGTATCTCATCATGGTATTAATTTGTATCGCCCTGATGATGAGTGATGTTGAGCATCTTTTCATGGTCTGTTAGCCATCTGTATGTCTTCTTTAGAAAATATCTGTTCATGTCTTCTGCCCATTTCTTAACTGGATTATTTACTTTTTGGGCACTGAGTTTGATAAGTTATAGATTTTGTATACTTAGCTTTTGTCAGATATATCTTCTCCCATGCCATAGGTTGTCTTTCAGTTTTGTTGATTGTTAACTTTGCTGTACAGAATCTTTTTATCTTGATGAAGTCCTGATAGTTGTTTTTTGCTTTTGTTTCCCGTGCCCCTGGCAACACATTAGTAAGAAGTTGCTGTGGCCGAGGTCAAAGAAATTGCTGCCTGTGTTCTCCTCTAGGATTTTGATGGTTCCCTTTCTCATATTTAGGTCTTTCATCCATTTTGAATATTTTTGTGTACGGTGTAAGAAAGTGGTCTAGATTTATTCTTCTGCATGTTTCTGTCCAGTTTTCTCAATACCATTTATTGAAGAGACTGTCTTTTTTTCCACTGGATATCCTTTCCTGTGTTGAAGAATATTAATTGACCATTAGTTATAGGTCCATTTCTGTGTTCTCTACTCTATTCCACTGATCTATGTGTCTGATTTTCTGCCAGTACCATACTGTCTTGATGACTACAGCTTTGTAATATAGTTTGAGGTCTGGAATTGTGATGACTCTAGCTTTTCTTTTTCAAGATTGCTTTGGCCATTCAGGTTCTTCAGTGGCATTGTTTTGTTTTTTAGATACCACACATAAGTGAAATCATACAGTATTTGTCTTTGTCTGTCTGACTAATTTCAGCTCCATAATACCCTCTATGCCCATACATGTTGTCACAAATGGCAAGATTTCATTTTTTTCATGACTGAGTAATATTCCATTATATGTAACTCTTCGTTATCCATTCATCTATCAATCAACACATACACTTGTTCCATATTTTGGCTATTGTAAGTAGTGCTGTTATGATATAGGTATGCATTTATGTTTTAAAGTTAGTATTTTCATTTCCTTTGGATAAATACCCAGAAGTAGAATTGCTGGATTGTATGGTAATTCTATTTTTACTTTTTTGAAGAAACTCCATACTGTTTTCCATAGCGGCTGTACCATGCCCACCAGCCACACACAACAGCTCTTTTTTCTCTGCATCCTCACCAGCACTTGTTATCTCATCTGTTTTACTTTTTTGATACTGGCCATTCTGATAGGTGGGAGATAATATCTTACTGTGTTATTTTCTTTCTTATACTGGTCATTTGTGTTTCTCTCTTATTCATTTTCATTCCTACCGGTGATTTCTCATTTTTAAAAATAGTCTTAAATAAACAATTTTTGACTTTAACTTTTTTTTTCTATACAATTGATATATCCTCATACCTTTATTATTTGGGCGGTATCTTTTTTCCAGTGTTTTAAAATTAAAATATGGGAAGACTGATGTTAAATTCATTCATTTGTAAGTTAACCATTATATTATTTTCCTAGAACTGCCGTAATAAAGTACCACCAATTGAATGGCTTTAAAACAACAGAAATTTATTCTTTCATCATTCTGGAGGCAATAAGTCTAAAATTCAGGATTTGTCATGGCTGCACTGCCTCTGAAGTTTCTAAGAGATTCTCTTGCCTTTCCTCTTAAGTTTTTGGTAGCACCATGTATTCCTTGGCTTGTGGCAGAATAATTGCAGTTTCTCTATCTATCTTCACATGGCCATCTGCCCTGTGTGTATCTCCCTCTTCTTTTTACGAAGATTCCACTCACATGGGATTAAAGGCCCAGCCTGTGTGTGGGAGGTTAAGCAGAAATGTATGAAGAGAAAATTATCATCTTATTCTTGGAGGAGGAAGAAATTTGATAAAATAAAGAAAAAAGTTTTACGGTGACTTTCATCTTGACGAGTAAAAATAATGATGGCATCAGAGATAAATTACTAATTTTAGTTTGCAATTTACAAACAGAATTTAAGGTTGAAAATACTCTGTGAATGATACTGTATTACTTTTTTAAAAAATGGTTTCAGGCACTATGCATTAGGCAACATGTATATTAAGAATAAGCACTCTCAACATAGATGTTACCGTCATTTAACAGAAGAGGGAATTAAGCATCAGTAATGTAAACATTTCTGCAAATTCTAATCCAGTGTACTTTAATTATAATTAAATGTCCTTTTGAAGTTAAACTAGTGATATTGGGGCACCTGGATGGCTCAGTCGGCTAAGCATGTGACTTCAGCTCAGGTTATGATCTCATGATTCATAAGTCCGAGCCCCATGTCAGGCTCTTTGCTGACAACTCAGAGCCTGGAACCTCCTTCAGATTCTGTGTCTCCCTCTATCTCTGTCTCTCCCCCGCTTGCACTCTGTCTCTCTCTGTCTCTCAAAAATAAACAAACATTATTTTTTTTTAAATTATACTAAGTATAACATACTAAATAATATTAATTTTATTAATTATACTAAGTATAGGGGCACCTGGGAGGCAGTTGGTTGAGTGTCTGACTTTGGCCCAGGTCATGATCTCATGGTTTGTGAGTTGGATTCCCCATGTCAAACTTTGTGCTGACAGCTCAGAGTCTGGAGCCTGCTTTGAATTCTTCGTCTCCCTCTCTCTCTGCTCCTACCTAGCTCACGCTCTGTCTCTCTCTCTCTCTCTCTCTCCTTCAAAAATAAAAAAAAAATTAAGAAATAATTTAAAAAATATGCCAATTATAAATTTGTAACTAATTTTGATAAGTAATAAACTGAAATAAGACCTACATCAATTTTTTCATCAACTTGTTTCTTTGAAAAAGCAAAAATTATGGATACCAACAAAGTGTGGTTATCTGTGAGGGGTGAAATTTTGAATGATATAAAATCTATAATTTATTTTCAAAATTTTGACATATCTCTCTTTTCCAGTATTCTTGTTTAAATTTATTTATTTATTTTGAGAGAGAGAGAGAGAGAGAGTGAAGGCAGGAGAGGGGCAGAGAGAAAGGGAGAGAGAAATCCTAATCAGGCTCCTCTCTGTCAGCACAGAACCTGATGTGGGGCTCAATCCCACAAACTGTGAGATCATGACCTGAGCCGAAATCAAGATTGGATGCTTAGCCAAGTGAGCCACCCAGGCGCCCCTCCAGTATTTCTTATGATGAAAATATATTATCTACTTTCATAAAGGGAATATGAATTAAAGAATAGCACCTCTATTACCAATTATTAATGAATGTAGATTTCTTGATATAGTTGCCTTTTCTTGATATTGATTCCATCGATTACAATATGCATTGTAGTAGAAATCATATTGTGCAATTTGGTTTTTATTTTGTCTGCCCTCAGGACCAGATAACTGAATTGCATTAATGAAGCTTAAAATGTGGAAGTCAATATTTTAAGCTAATATTGTACAGAAATTGTGGTTTAAATTAAATGTACAAATCATAAGTATTATGGACTGTTTCCCATCATTAAATTATGCTCATTGGAGATATGAAAATTATTGGTGATAGAAATTCAACAGCAGATAGCTAGACTACAAGAAACATACCCAGCAAAAATAGACTTTTGTGATACTCTAGCCTCATAGGTCAAACAACTGTAGAAACTACTCTGGAAGCTCCTGGTAGTGTATAAACCAACTTGATACTGATGAAAGCAGAAACACTATTTGTTCATTTCATAACTGTAGACATACATCTTTGTAACTGAAAAATGGTGTTTGATGAAAGATTAAGTAGGTATATATTCCCTTGGGATTCTGTCACAGAGCTGTTATTTCTTTCTAGACCCCCCACACTATGTAAAGATATAGATTTAATAAACAAACCATTTCTGATCTCAGCAAGGAACTTAGCAGGGATTTTGAAAGTCAAACACACAGGAGCCATGCTTGACTGTGGTGGTAAAAGTAACATCTGCCTGAGAATTTTAAACAACAGGCTTTTTAAATCACTTTTAAAGCCACAGTAGGAGATGTGACAACCATAAGCAATACCTCAAGCAGACCAGGACTAGGAAAGCTGGAAGAAGTCAATTGCACTCAAAAACTGAAATAATCCCTATTAGGGGAAAACAAGCAGAATAACTTAAAGTTCCTGTTTATTTCTGTCTACCCAAGCTTTTTTGTACCCCTTCAGGTCCCCACTAATGAATGTAAACTGACTTGAAAGAAAGAAAATGATTAATGCTGGAAAAATGTTAACTTTATAATAAAGCTGCAATAGTGACTTATTTCAAAGTCAAATTTAATTCTTAAGGCACTAATTTTACATACCTAGGATATATAGGATATCAAGCAATATGTACCAATTAATGCTGGCCTGGATGATAAGGAGGTAGAAAGGAATCTAGCAATGGAATAACAACAAATTTCTGGAAAAGCAGGGTGAAAATATTACCCAAAATACCTCAGGTCTTTGAAACTCATTTAAATGCATTATGCCTTCTCAATTGTACCTGCAAAACAAGGAGAGACTTGTGAAGTTCTCATATGTATTTTTACTTTATCTGCTATGTTGTACTAAACCTGTTATTGGATAATTCACTTGATTAAATACAGCAATTAAAGCTTAGGGCATGGTGTAGACTCCAAGAAAATAAAAAGTACTCTTTACTTTCTCTTACACATGTCAACAAAAAGAAAGAAAATCATTTTTTATGTTGACATGAATAAATTATATGTTCAGATCTTAAAACACTGTATCACATTTTTATTATTAAAAAACATAGTGTGGTCAATGCAAGCAAAGAAAATTTAAGAGACTGAATAGAGAGGAATAAAGGGGGAGACTGTTTCTCAGTAAATAAAAAAAATGCAATATATACATTCCCTTTATCCTGTAAGATATTTAATAGTAACTCAGACATTCACAATGGTAGCTCATTAAATCTTGCCAAAAATGACCCATGTAATGGTATAAAAATGAACGTTAAAATATTTTTATAGGAAAGAATTCACTACAGAGCCAACTATGAGAATATAGTTAAAAGGCAATAGATGTATAATAATGATAATTTAATAGGTTGTAATTAATAGATGATAATTTACTTGAAAGCTCTCTCTGATCATCCACCAGTCCTAAGGAAAATAAGATATAGGGACAAAGTTTCACCACAAATGGTCAAGAGTTCTTCCTAGAAATATTTTGAACTGTTTTTCTCTGTTATCTGAACAAGTTGGCAGATACAAATCATCAACTATCTAAATGTAATCTTTAATTTATTTGCATTTACTGACAGTTCACTCAATGCAAAAGAGTCATAAATATGCTAGTAGCTTACTAAAAATTCTTACTTTAGACTGAAGGACTAAGACCAAGGAACGCAACCCGTAAGTGATTATGTGATAGGACTGGAACAAATTTGGATAGCTGTAACACCAAATTCAGTAATATTTCTGCTATATTACAAATGGCAATTTATCTACTAAAATTAAAATTTCTTAAATTACTTTAATGTGCTAAATATTTATGTGATAATTTCCAAAAGAATGACCTGATTACAAGATCAATGGAAATATACTTATTATTTATTTTCTTCTTCTCCATGGCATTTATGGAGATCAATTTATTGATACGTTAGTAAATCACTAAGGAATTTATGTAATCAATCTATTCCTGAAGAAAAATCTATTGAAATTAAAACAAATAAATCTGAGGAAATATTCTGAAATATCCACTCCTATTTAAAAATTTTTGGCTATAGGGGCTCCTGGGTGGATCAGTGGGTTAAGGGTCTGACTTCGGCTGAGGTCAGGATCTCACGGTTTGTGAATTCAAGCACCACGTCAGGCTCTGTGGTGACAGTTCAGAGCCTGGAGCCTGCTTCAGATTCTGTGTCTCCCTTCTCTCTGCTCCTCCCCTGCTCACGCTCTGTCTCTGTCTCTCAAAAATAAATAAACGTTAAAATTTTTTTCTAAAAAACATAAAATTTCTGGCTATACATAAAATCAAAATCATTTTGTGTCCATGTCTATCCATCTATTTCATATTTAACAGACAATACTTTCTTACTAGGTTCTGATAAAATAAAATCCAGATGTGATGAAACAAATACTCATTTATTTTCATGTACCTTGAATTTGTTAGGGATGCCCTTAGATAAGGTTAATATCTTTTCAGAGAAATTAGCTTTGTTCTTGTATGTATGTTATCCTCTAAAGATTGCAACATTTTATAAAACATGATTGATTTAAAAATTGATTAGGTGGAAAAAGGTAAAAAAAAAAAGCTACAATTTGTGAATTCTTTCATGATTGTAAATAAACCCTGCTGACTTTACAGATTACCAAAAAGTTGTAAAGAATATTTATTTGAAAGTATTTTCTTCTGGAATATAAAACATAAACATGAAACAATAGTTGCCCTTGCTTTTACTAGTCTGAAAAATTTCAAGGTTATTTAAAGCATATCTAACTGTCTGAGAATGCAGGAATCATAACATGATTCTGGGTACCTTATAACCACATCTAATGATGTAAGATTTGGCAACAAATAACACCTACATTTTTACAGAATACAAATATATTCATACATTTTTCTTGAGTGCTCTCTCTCTCTTTTCTTCTCTGTATCTGGAATGTGTATAGATTTCAAGGGATTGATGATTTCTAATAGAAACATTTTCCAATCATTATTTCCATTGCATGCTGATTTTTTCAAAAAGTAAAATATGCTATCAAAACCCTAAGCATCAACAATAATTCAGATGAAAATGAAAGAGTGTAAAATGTGTTATTGGATAGTTTTTCTTAAATAACCATCTGCATAATAACCTATTTAACAAATAATCATGAAAACCTATGAAGAACAAACTGTTGGTTACCAATTCAGATTTATGAATAACTTTTTTTTATTTATTTAAAAAAATTTAATGTATATTTATTTTTGAGAGTGAGAGAGACAGAGTGCAAGCAGGGAAAGGGCCAAGGGAGAGGGAGACATAGAACCTGGAACAGGGTCCAGGATCCGAGCTGTCAGCAGAGAGCCTGACCTGCAGCTCGAACTCATGAACCATGAGATCGTGACCTGAGCTGAAGTCGGACACTTAACTGCTATCCAGGCTCCCTGAATAAGTTTCTTTTTTAGACTGAGCATGAAAAATTATGAAACTAACCATTTATTTCAGAAATAAATAATCAGGGGCACCTGGGTGACTCAGTCGGTTGAGCATCCGACGTGAGTTCGAGCCCCGTGTGGGGGCTCTGTGCTGACAGCTCAGAGCCTGGAGCCTGCTTCAGATTCTGTGTCTCCCTCTCTCTCTGCCCCTTCCCTGCTCATGCTCTGTTTCTCTCTGTCTCAAAAAAAAAAAAAAATAAAAACACTTAAAAAAATAAAAAATAAGAAATAATCAATCTTTGTTGTCTCCATCTGCATGTAAGTTTATTTAATTAAACAAATACTTAATTTTAACATCTTTTAAAACAGTATTTACACCCTTATATATGATTTCTGATTATTTGAGAATCAAAACCGTAGTTTCGTCAAAATTAGTATTTTTTTAGAAATTATTATCAGTTTTCTTTTATTCAAAAGATTTTCATGCAATATTGAATATAGAAAACAGTAAATGGTTGCTAATTCATCATAGAAAGTGCAGTGATATCCATTGTATTCACACTGCATATTTAGCACTTGTCTACCAGCTCTTTAGTCTGACTTTTTTAATTTCTTGAAATTTATATTAAAAATTTAGTTTTAAAGGTACAGAATCACATCCTTTATGAAGAGGTAAAAGAGGGTGCAGTTCATACATAAAGGTGGATCATTTGTTTTAATCTGATGGCTTCCAGTAATTAAGGAGTGGACTTTTTCTGAATTTTGAAATGTACCAAATTTGGACTGTGAAATAATGTTATGTAGGAGATATGACATATACCTAACAACTCATGAATATTTATTAAAAATATTTTTCAAAATCATATTGAGAGTAATATTAATATATTATCAATATATTACCTGTTGTATAACAGTATACTTTTGTTGTCAAGAGATCACAGTAGAGTTAAAATTATTTTGGGTCTATATTATATTTGTAGACTTCTGGTATATGATACAGGATGGGGAAGATGGAGATAGTCCTTAGGAAAGATCACTTTAAGTATAATAAAAGGAATTTGAAAGAAAAAGTTGACAAAAAACCCACAATAATGGATAAAATTGAATGCTATAGATCATTTTTATTCCAATCACTGCCTATAGATAGATTTGTTGAGAATGATGAAAAAAAACCCACAAGGTTTGAGGTATTAAAAGCTATAAGAGGGGTGCTTGGGTAGCTCAATCAATTAAGTATCCAACTCTTGCTTTCAACTCAGGTCATGATCTCATGGTTCCTGAGTTTGAGCCCCGTGTCAGGCTCTGTGCTGACAGGAGCCTGTTTGAGAGTCTCTCTCTCTCTCTGCACCTCCTCTGCTCAGACTCGAGCTCTCTCTCTCTCTCTCTCAAAATAATTAAATAAAAGCTATAAGAACTTGGAAGATAACCCAGAATTAGTGGCTCAAATAAACCACAACTTCACATATAGCCCTTTTGGACTCGATATGTCCAATTTTTCTAACACCATTTATTGAAAAGACTATTTTTTTTCTTATTGTATGCCCTTGGCTCCTTTGTCATGGATTAATTATCTATATATACGTGGATTTATATCTGGGCTCTGAATTCGGTTCCATTGATCCTTTGGACTGTTTTCTGTACCAATACCATACTGTTTTGATTGTCATAGTTTGCAGTATAGTTTGAAATCAGGGAGCATGATACCTCCAGTTTCATTCTTTCTCAAGATTGCATTGTCTATTCTGGATCTTTTGTGGCTTCATTAAAATATTCAAATTATTTTTCTAGCTCTGTGAAGTATACCACTTGAATTTTGATAGATATTGCATTGAATCTGTAGATTGCTTTGGGTAATATGGTCATTTTCACAATATTGATTTTTCCAATCACTGAGCATGGGATATCTTTCTATTTATTTGTGTCTTCTTCAGTTTCTTTCATCAATTTCTTATAGTTTTCAGGTCTTTCACTGCTTTGGTTAAATTTAAGCCTAGGTATTCTTTTTAAAGCAATGTATTGATTATACTACACCTTCATCTGTCACATCCATGTTCCCTTAGGGACATTTATAGTTATCCTGAGTTTCTATTTTATATTGTCACAATGAGATAAGGATAAAAATGGGACCAGATAGATTTATGGGGAGCAAGGTTGAGGGAAAGCCAGGAATGTGCCAAAAGGTGAAAATGCTGGCTGGAGATCAAAGGCTTAGTGGGTTTGGAAATCAGTAATGAGGTTTGGGAGCTAGGCTATCAATGTGACCAATTTATTTAAAGTATAATTAATGAGACTGTTTTAAAACTTGGGAATACAAAAAGATGAATGTGAATGACCTTTACCTTTAACTAATTTCCTTTCGAAATGTGAGCTGAACTTCCAAGGATGACAAAGTGTGGCAGGTGGACACAGGGATAAAAAAATGCAAACTGCTGCCAAAATCCACTGTCTTCCCAACTTACCCCACTGTACTCTTCAGCATCAGTTGGTTCTATTAAAATTATCTTAATTTGGAGAAGAGTAGTAAAAAAAATAGTGTTCTTGAAGCATATTGAAGAAAAAAAGAGGGGATGACCATGCAAATAAAATACAAAGGACGTATTTTAATTAGAAGAATTGCCCTTGGAAAATTTCAGGAAAAAAAATACTTCTCAATGATCCCAAAGTAAGCAGTTCACGAATTATTTTAAAGAGCTAAAAGAGTGAGACATGATTAATGAAAGAAGAGATAATTACTCTATACAAAATGGATTTAAAAAATGAGGGAACAGAGCTTGAGGAAAATTTATGGTAAAATTAAATCATTTCAAAAAGTAACGCCACTTTAGAGGGAAAAAATAGATTCTGTTGAAAATGAGTTGGGGCATGGATAAGAAAAGTCACATTAAATGAAATTGAAAAGAACTAAGAAATAAAAGCACAATGATGATAGACATAAAAGTTAAAGGAAATCTATATAACTGGCATTCTAAATAGGAGAACAGAGATTTGAAAAAAAAAAATTCTAAGCTGTAGAAATAATTACTTCCTTAAATAAAGAATGGAATGTATAAATCAGAATGTATATTTTGTACTAGGAAACATCACTAACAAATAATCCTCACATATTTATATCTTGGTAAATATTATGAATTTAAGGCAACAACAAGAAAATATCCATTCAAGATGTAAGAACATCTAAGAGAGAGAGAAATATAGCTGACTTCAGAATTCCTAGAGCATTGTTCACAGACAGAAGAAACTGCAACTATGTCTACAAATTTCTGGGGACAAGAAATATAAGTGTTTTATATCTTCAACCATGTAAGAACTTATAGATTATAGCCTAACAATGTTAGCTTTTGGGAAAACTATTAAAACAGTGAAGAATTATTTAACCAATGAAAAATGAAGAAAAGTAAAGAACTCAGGAATGGAAAAGTAAAACTTGTTTTTTTTCCCTTTTAAAGGTGGTGAGCACCAAATACCAATAATTAAACTAAAGATTCAACAACAGATGGAATTAGTAAAAGAATTTGAAAAAGTAAAAAATCTGAAAATGGTAAATTCAGAGTAAAGATGACAAATAAATGTAGATTGAAATACAGGTGTTCAAATTTTCTCCTTTTTCCTAGTGAAGTGTTACTGTTTATTAGCCAAAATGGATAAAATGGGAACTGTAAGTTCTAAGTATACAATTGGTAGTTGTGAAGAATAGAGATCATAATATGTGTATCTTCTAAAACCAGATATTAATAAGGAAGCAGAGCTTCCAGCAATAGGTAGAAACCAAACAATAGTAATAAAATATCAAATGTAATTTATAATAAGGTGATTAAACTAGAAACAATAATATCTGTCATATTAAAGTATTAAAAGATGAAGTTAAATATATGTCTTTAAAATGCTGTGTGATAAACCTAAAATAGTTAAAATGCAATTGTAGAAAGTTGCTGATGGGTATGTGGATATTCACTGCAAAATTCTTAAGACTTTTCTGTATGCTTGATACTTTTCACAGTAACATGTTTAGAAAATCTACTTCATATATTAAAACAAAAAAAAACCCGACTTACATGAAAATATGTAAACATTTGGAAAAAAATAGAAGGCTAGAAGAAACCATGGTGAATTACAAAAAAGATAAGACCTTTTCATGCATGCTACAGAACGGAGAAGACACATAAAAGGTTTGAAAAATTGCTACTTTAAAAATATGCATGGAAAATAAATGATAGATCCAATTTTTGGAAAGTGAAGTTGGCAAAACATAACAAATCACTAATATGGTTTTGTGATATTATCTTAGAAATCATAAGGAGAAAGACTACAACTCCAGAATCAATCATTAAAAGATAAGAACAGACATTTCACAAAAAAGTACATAAATATGCCTATAAACAGAAAGAAATTATCAACCTCACTTAAAAGTAAAGAATTACAAGTAAAAGTCCAGTTAGAGATTTTATCTTCCCTATCAGTTCAGTAAAAATCAAAAAGTGTGATGATGATTGTGTTTGTCCAAGGCGAAGAGCCACAGGCAGCGTCATACATTGTTGACAGAGTATAGAGTTTTATCAACTTCGGCAAGAAATTTGGCAGGATCTGCTCAACATATACTTGTGTAAGCCCTTAGACCCAGAAATTCCACTTCTAGGAGTTTACACTAGGAAAATATTAACACAATATGTAAAGGTAGACGAAGGTATTTGTTGTAGCACCGTTATAACAGCCAATTAGAACAATGTAATTTTATACCAACAGAAGATAGGTTAAGTATCTTGAACCTGAATAATGTGCAGTTAGAACAGTAACAAATCAGATCTAATGTGGTAATATCCACAGAATATATTATAAAGGGAAAAACAAAGCATTGAACAGAACAATCTTAATGAACAGTGTGTGACCCCAGTTTTGGGAAAAAGAAAGCAAATATATCTTAGAACATTCATAAAGTAATCCAGAAAGGATATACAAAAATGACATTAAGAATGTACTTTGGAGGGGTGCCTGGGTGGCTCAGTTGGTTGGGCTTCGGACTTGGGCTCAGGTCATGATCTTGCAGCTCCTGAGTTCGAGCCCCATGTCCAGCTCTGGGCTGTCAGCTCAGAGCCTGGAGCCTGCTTCAGATTCTATGTCTCCCTCTCTCTCTGACCCTCCCCTGCTGGTGCTCTGTCTCTCTCTCAAAAATAAATAAACATTAAGAAAAATCTTTTGTAAAAACAGAATGGACTTTGGACATGTAAAAGAGATGAAACTTTATTTTTTATATATTTTTATATTAAAAAGATTTTTAATGTGTCCTTGATTTGGGCCCAAACCTGTTTTTTTTTTTTTTTTTAAGTAAGGTTTCCCAGATAATTTTGTTATACTACTGATTAAGATCAGTAGCATCTGTCAATAGCACTGAGTAGTTTGTACACAGAAGAGTTAGAAATCTTTAATATGATGATAAGTTAGGGTAACAAAAACAAAAAATTTGTACCAGGCTATACCACTTGTCTACAATAAGCAGAAGTTCTGGAAATGGGAATGTGGTAAACTAGTCAGATTTCAAAGAACAAGAAAGGCAAACGTGAGTATGTTAGGACACCAGTGGCTGGCCCAGATACAGAGCCAAAAATAGCTGCTCAGAAGTAAGTCTTCTAAATTCTTCTTTCTGCTGGTTATAAAAGGAGTCAGCTTGCTTTCTCGTTAGTACAATACCTTTGTTAGTGTAGGCAATAGATAACTGTATCTTTGGGAACGGCCTCAGTGGGTATGTTCTCATATCACCAATTCTAGTCATATTTGGGGCATAGGATATTATAGTTATCAGTGTGTGTTTACAGTGATCAACAATATTTAGGCCACAATCCTTCAAGCTGAGATACTCGTTAATGTAAAATCTTTGATAGCATATTTTTCAGTCCAGTTCTCAAATGAGTCAGACTTTTACATAACAATTGCAGTAAGGATCCTATTGTTCTCTACCAAGTGACTTATTGCCTTAGTGTGACTTACCCACACTCACCCCTAGAAATCTAATCATCTGGTAAGTGAAATCATTGTTGAGACTAGGCATGAAAAGTGTATCAATAACTATAAGCCAGAATGGTACTTTTTCACACACAAAATCGATGAACATTTTAAATTATGATAAAGATATACAGACTTGTTTTGTTTTTTGTTTTTTTTTTTTAATTTTTTTTTCAACGTTTATTTATTTTTGGGACAGAGAGAGACAGAGCATGAACGGGGGAGGGGCAGAGAGAGAGGGAGACACAGAATCGGAAACAGGCTCCAGGCTCTGAGCCATCAGCCCAGAGCCTGACGCGGGGCTCGAACTCCCGGACCGCGAAATCGTGACCTGGCTGAAGTCGGACGCTTAACCGACTGCGCCACCCAGGCGCCCCTACAGACTTGTTTTAATAAGCATACATTGTCATCAAAACGGACATTTGTGTCTATATTCTGTTTTCACAAATTTAAGTCATAAAATATATTGGCCGAGTCAGATCTCATGTCCTTTTTTGTGTAACTCTTTATGGACCCAGCAGTTAAATATCACATCTAAACCTGGCAGAACATTTAAAAGCCACATATGAGCCATCATGAGGAAGAATTAGAACTTTGTCCGCAATTTGGATTTTATATAGGGGAAAAAAAGGAATCATATAAAACATTGTTAAAATGTAAAATAGTAATAATAATAATAATTAATAAAGTTTAGCACTGGGAAGCAGACCTGAAGCCAAAGCTCAGGAGTTTTAAAACAAAATGGTTTCAAATTCAATATAAAATGGAAATGTCTCCTCCCCTGACTCTGGTCCACACCCTACCTGTTTCCCATCAGTAAGAGTTCTTAGACAAACTTAGGAAAGATGGATACAAGATAAGTTGATGAGACTTTGTCTTCAGAGTCCTCAATTACTTTTATGTGGATTCTCCTTTGGAAAAGCTGGACGGTAGAAAAGGAAGAATTGTCTCTCTTCTTCTGGGGGAGAGCAATGGAAGTGGCTGGGGCTCTAGTCCTGGACAGCTATATTTGAGAGTGCACAAATACCCCCTCAGACATGGGAGATAAATTTTAATTAGTGCCCCCTTCCCCAGCACATGACTCGAGTAAACATTTTTTCACTTTGAAAAGGAAAAAGAAAAAAAAAAAAGAGAGAGAGAGAGAAAGAGAACCAAAGAAAGAGAGGAGACTAAGGAGTACAACCATGATCTCTAATTAAGTGAGAAATCCACTAAAAAGGCAAAAAGAAGGAAGTGCAGTAGATAGGTAGAAGCTATTAATTATCAAGCCAAAGGTAATGGACTTCATATTCAGGTTTTCTTCTTATGATAGAAAAAAATCATGTCAGCATGATTGTGTAATGTTGTCTACATTTTCATCCAATGAGTGAATTTCCTCTGATAAGAATATGTTATTCCCAATACTTGATTTGATTCAATTTTATTTTGTGTTACATGAATAGGACCACTTTGAGGAACTTTTCTATTAGATGGCATAGACAATATCAAAGTGCTTATCTTTGATTGCATAAATAGCTGATCACATTTAAATCATGAAGATAAAAGCTATGCATTTCACATTAGTGAAAAGCAAATAGAAAAAAAATGAATTTACTCCATATAGATACATTCTTTAGAATTTAGTAAATAATCTTACTTATATGATCTACTGTTTATAGTCTTTATCTCTTCTGGAATTCCACAACTTCTAGAACAGTTTAGTACTAGTTTTGCATTCGACTCATGATATTTGTGTTCATCTCCCCATTAATTTTTAAAATTTCAGGGTTCTTGTTTAATATAACATTATATCACACTGGATTTGGCCCAGATTTTTATATACTTACATGTCTTGACTTGCATTATCATTAATAATTTACCAAGTCCCCAAAGTGGAATTTATTAAATCCATTGGACTCCCAGATCTGGTGATCCTATTAAGTGGCAGTCCTCAGGATGTAGCAGAGGCATTTTCTAAAAACCTAGTTGCCTCACCCTGGACAGCAGGCTGCCTGTTTGAGGAAGGCCTGCGAAAATTATCCACAGGTTTCCTTCCAAGATCTCTGCAAAGTTTCTTCCAGTGACTGACCAGGAAATAAACGCAGTTTGCATTATTCTATAACGGCACCTTATTTGGATTGCTTTTCCAAACCATTAGTCTAAATTACTTTTAGTGAACCCCATAGTTTACTGATTGTGGGAAGCAATGGACTGTGAAGCAAGAATTGCTAGAAGGCTCCTTTTCTTTTTTTTTTTTTTTTTTTTTTTTTTTTTTTTTTTTGTTTTTTTTTTTTTTTTTATTTTTGGGACAGAGCGAGACAGAGCATGAACAGGGGAGGGGCAGAGAGAGAGGGAGACACAGAATCGGAAACAGGCTCCAGGCTCTGGGCCATCAGCCCAGAGCCCGACGCGGGGCTCGAACCCACGGACCGTGAGATCGTGACCTGGCTGAAGTCGGACGCTTAACCGATTGCGCCACCCAGGCGCCCCAAGGCTCCTTTTCTTAATAGAACTTTTTTGTTGTTATTGTTTTTGTTTTAACAGCATCTTGGAAACTAGTTCATTTATACAAGCAGTAAATAAGGCAAGATGAATGACATTTCAGCATGTAAAATGCAGGCTATTCACCAGAAGAATGTAGATAATGGCATGTACTTTAATTTAAACAGACTGAATTGTGTTGAGGATAAGTGACATAAAGCAAACTACTTCAAGACAGGGAGCAGAAGACTGGTGAAGAGGCACTCTTTTCCCTTTCATGGTAATGTTAAACAAGGAAAGTAGTGGAACAATAGCATGGGCAACGCTTTTGACCAATGGCAAGATACAGTTAAAATTTGTCTTGAACTTTTAGAACAAACTGTGATGGTGAAAAAGACAGCTGAAACAACTCCATAATCAGTTTAAGGATATGTCATGGCAAAGAGAGACTCTTTAAGGAAGATTCCAGAGTATTTTTCATAAGATTTAGAGAAAATAGCAGTTTGCCATTTGATTAATAATTCAAATAAACAAAGTAATGATTAAATATAATTTCAGAAAATATTTAGAGAACACTTACAATGATAATCCCTATATTCTGGATTATAAAATACGGTAATTGCCGATGAGAATGCAACAGCTTATTGGACATCAGCCTGTAGTTCAGGTAGATTCATAGAGGGAGTTAGGAGGTAATAGGATGTGGTTGTTAGCTTTACAGATCAAGAAGTTTCATATTATCTGTGATCCATGTTACATTAAACTCAGAGAGGCTAGCAACAACTGTGAAAGGCTTTGACAGGTACACAATTTAAAATTTATAATGAGAAACATGGGTTTTAAATAGAGTAGACCTGCCCTGTCCAACATGGTAGCCACTAGCCACACATGCCTGCTGAGCACTCGAAATGTGGCTAGTCCAAATGGAGATGTGCTGTAAGTGAAAAGTGATGAGGTTTTTTGGGGTGACAGTGGGGTTCATGGGGTCCGGAAGTGACAACCAAGAAAGAATTCTTGAAGACGTCTTTGGGGCAAAAAGGTGGTTTTGTTAAAGCATAGGGACAGGAGCTGTGGGCATGAAGAGCTGCCCAGGGACCATGGAGAGACACTGGTTATATATATGGACTTGGGAGAGGTAAAGTCCAGGGGAAGTTTCCAATGAGATTGTCATATGCTAAAGACTCACAGGGTACTGGAGGCCTAGTTATTGTCAAGCTAGGGTTGTTTTTCCTCTAGCAAAGCATTAGCATTAAGACAGTAGGGAGTTTCCGGAAAAATGTTTTACTCTGCCTGCCTCAAGTATTTGTCAATGGGCTCCAGGTTATAAGGATATTTAGTTCTATCTGCCATTTCTTTCTGCATTTGTTCCCCACATCACTATGGAAGAATGATGGAGACTTAGGTGCTGCAGGACTATGATCTCTGTCAGTTAACCATTGTTTTTTCCCCCTTTCCTTTGTTATTGGGCAGCCAGGAATGCCTGAGGAATATCACACAAATCCCACCTGGGTGTGTGTGGTGGGGGGTTGGTGTTTGTGGCCTGTCAGCTTCCCTTATACTCCCTCATCAAAAAATACTCACTGGATTTCAAGATTCAGTCAAAATCAAAATGTAAATATATCATTAATTGATTATGTAATAAACTTAATTTTACATACTGGGATAAAATATATAATTACAATTAATTTTACCTGTTTCCTTTTCTTTTTATTTTCAAAATGGCATCTAGAGAATTGAAAATTACACATGTGGCTCACATTTTTCTTTCTTTCTTTTTTTTTTTTTTTTTTTTTTTTTTTTTTTTTTGAGAGACAGAGAGCCAGCAGGGGAGGAGCAGAGAGAGAGGGAGACACAGAATCCAAAGCAGGCTCCAAGCTCTGAGTTGTCAGCACAGAGCCCTATGACGGGCTTGAACCTATGAACAAAAGATCATGACCAGAGCTGAAGTCGGACATTCAACCGACTGAGCCACCCAGGCACCCTTCACATTATATTTCTATTGGACAGTGCTAAACTACACAATTTTATGAATTCAACTAGTGCAGACCTTCCATCTAGAAACTAAGTTGTTTGGTGATTTCATACAAGGCAAAGATAATTTTATATTTGAAATATTTACTTGTTTTAGGCTAAGTTTATCTAATGTACCTATATAAGGGTATACTTACCAAGTATGTGAGTTTGCTAGTAAGGAGACTCTCTTTTCTAGAATGTGCTGAATAAATGCTGCCAGATTTTGTTCTAATGACCATTCTATCTTTACCCTTCTATGTGGGCCACTCTCCTTGGCTGACTTATTCTTTGCCTTAATTATCAGTGTCACAATAACCAGATGTCTATGGATGCTGATATAGTCACCTATAGACAGGTAACTCAATAAATGAAGAGGCCCATGTGGAAACTGGGAAACTTCTATAAACTAGATACTTTATTTTCTGCTCCCTAAATGTGGATGCAGTTATACAGTTGCTATGTTTTTTGAATGGGTACATGGTGCATGAATACAAGAATGCTGCCAATGTATTGTCAGGTTTTTGTTTGTTTTTAATAAATGTGTGTTGGAAAATTCTCTATGATCTCTCCCCCCATACCTCCTTCTGGTTCCACAATTCATTCTTCATCCTTCTCCAGCTACATTTAGGAGGGTTGGCATACACTGACCTCAACACTAGGGTTGAAATGGAAGGCGGTAGAAAGAGAAGGAAGACTAAATGAGAGAGAGGCCAAGGTATTAGTGTATTTATTTCCTACATTCATAATCCTCCTCCAAGGAAGGAGGTATCTATGATCCCACAGCTGCTCCCATAACTAGTCTTTCTCCCATGACTACCTTTCTTTTTCTAGTTTCAAGCAGAATGAACATGTTTTGGAAATCATCTAGAAAAATCCTGGTTGTGCTCCTAGGAAATGAATTAAGGGCTGTTAAACATTTTTAGTATCACCTTTCACTATCAAATGTGTCCCTATTTGATGACAAATTATATGGTCATTATATTTGATGACTATATATATGTATATATATATATAATGATATTATTAAATTATGTGGTCATTGTATTTGATGACAAATACATACTTATTTCTTTATCGTTGGGCTTGCTACATCTCCTGTTTATCTAATCTTTTTTTTGTTCTCAATGTCAAGGCTGTAGACACATTGGCATATTTTCATTCCTTTCTGAAACAATGAAGATAATTCTCCCTAGAACCAAGGAAATTTTCCAAAGTCAGCGTAGGGAATGTATCTTTGGAATTCTAGCCCTGAAGAATCCTAGCATTCTTATGAACCGGTGACCACTTGATGTTTCTAATTATTTTCATTTCTGAATGGAATATTTGTATTATCACTTTCCTTTCCTGCTGCTAAATTTGCATTTATTAGGTGTCCATGTATGTGTTGGGGGACGGAATATTCAGATAACACATATTTTAGTTTGCAAGTCACTAAGGCGTCTCATCAAGAAATGATGAGGAATATAGTACTTTACCCCCAAGTCCCAAATTTCAGTCAAGGTTGTACCTGTATGTATTATTGGGTTGTCTCCCCTGTAGAGGGAGTGCCTGTGTCTACATGTGGAAGGAAGAGTGAATGTGGAAGTTTAAGTGACCAAAGAGGGGGATTGTAGCAGACTAGTAGTTACACATGCCAAATCATTTCCCCCCTGTTCCATGGTAATAGAGTTATAGCTGGCAGCCATGCACCCTCCCTTGCAGCTAGGTATAGCCATATGGTTAAGTTCTTACCCACAGAATGTGAGCAGATGTGTTATCTACTGTTTTTTGGATCTAGGTTTAAACATTAGACACATGCTCAGTCATGCTCTTTTTCTTCCCTGCCCTTTGGAATATAGAACCTGGCAGAGATACAGTGATACAAATTCGACAATTTTAAAAGAAAAAAATGCCTCAGCATATGTTGGAACAAAACAGAAGGAGCTGATGTCCCTAAATGATCCATTAGAATAGAGTTACTGCACCATTGGATACTGAAAAGCACCAAATATAAAAGAGAATCAACTTCTATTCTTCTTTAAATTACTGAATTATGGAAGAGTCTTGCTATATAACAAGTACAAGACTTGAATATCAAGTTTTTCTAGTATGGTCAGTATAAACTGTAGGCTAGTGACAGGTGCATTATGTAATAAGTGGCAGTTTCATTTTGACAGACTTTTTATATTTTTGTGGTTGTGAGTCACAACAATGTTTGCTAAGCAAATACCAATATGAGTGTTTTTCCTACAAGCATACAAATATTCATGAATATTTTCCATATAAGCATGGAATTAGTAACATTGTCTATAATTGCTGTTGTAAAAATTTCTTAATATTACTCAGTGTATACACAGAATTAAGCTGAATTACCACTGTATGAAAAAAATATGTAAGTCAAGTATTTACTTTGTTTAGACAAAACTATAAAGTTTGATTATTAGCATTATACCTACTGAAATGCTGAAATTTCTCACTAAGTTAGATAGGCAGTTAAGTAATATAAATGTTTTATCACAAATGTATAATTAATTTTTGTGGGTAAATATAATTTTTAAATGAAATTGGTGAATATATTGTACATATGAGTTTATTGTTAAGTTCTGCACATTATATTGGATCTAGAAAGGTCTAACAGTCCAGCCAGCTGTGATGACAGGACATGGAATTGAAAGGCTCAATTTTCTTCCTAATCTTGCTGTTTGGTTTGTGTGCTATTGGTTAAATAATTGACATTCCTGGGGGCGCCTGGGTGGCGCAGTCGGTTAAGCGTCCGACTTCAGCCAGGTCACGATCTCGC
Organism: Lynx canadensis; assembly: GCF_007474595.2. Classification (NCBI taxonomy): domain Eukaryota; kingdom Metazoa; phylum Chordata; class Mammalia; order Carnivora; family Felidae; genus Lynx; species Lynx canadensis. The sequence goes on from NC_044306.2 coordinate 99,089,762, forward strand.
GGTCCGTGAGTTCGAGCCCCGCGTCGGGCTCTGGGCTGATGGCTCAGAGCCTGGAGCCTGTTTCCGATTCTGTGTCTCCCTCTCTCTCTGCCCCTCCCCCGTTCATGCTCTGTCTCTCTCTGTCCCAAAAATAAAAAAAAAAAAAAAAAAAAAAAAAAAAAAAAAAAAAAACGTTGAAAAAAATAATTGACATTCCTGGAATAGCTTTAAAATGAGAATAATAATGAGATATTCATGGAGTAGTAATGAGAATTCAAAGATAAAAGAGATGAGAAGAAAAGGTAAATTCTATGTAATATGAAATCATTATTACACAGATATAAGCTAATCAGGTATATACTTACGTAAGTGCAGGTAACAATCACCATGAATCTTTAATCAAGTCATGAATTTCAATCTTGGATTAATGAATTCTAGTTGTTTCCATGTTATTTCACTTGCACATACCTGTCTGGAAGAAACATTTCAATTGATGTAAAGAACTATGACTGTTTTGTTTTTAATCACTTTTAAGAACTATTCTTCAATTAGCAGGTAATAGATGACCACTACAGATAATTCATCTATTATTTATTTAGTTAGCTATATTCAGTGTAAATTAGTAGTTTCAAGAAGTTTTCTAGGATTAGTTTTTAAGAGTTCAGAATATAGAATTGTTTGAGAGCACAGGATTTAAAGCCAGAGGGACCTGAGTCTGTGGTTACTTTTGGCATTTTTTTTTTTAATTTTGTAAATTAGAATAAGTTTCTTAATCACTCTATGGCTCAGTTTTTCAAAATGTTTAGTTAAATATTATATTAAACCAAGGAAATCTATGAACCAAGTTTAGCACAAGCCTTAACCAGAATGCATGGATCTTTGCAAATTCTCAGTTAACAATAGCTGCTTCTACTTTAAGAAGCATTAGTATTAAAATGAATGTAACCCAAGTTCAATACATTCCAGTTACTATTTTTCTTTGTAGAAATTAACTTTTGTAACTTTTACACTTTTATAACTTATAACTTATTAACTTTTGTAATTTTTATAAAGATGTAACATTCTTTATTTCATTTCTTTCTAGCATATTTTCCAGTGTAGTTGCTCTAAGATGTACTCTGGAAATAAATGAGTAACATCTTTGTCATAAACAAAGTTGCTTTGTTATTGGAAGGAATATGCCAGATTGCAAAGACTAACTTTTCCCATTCTAATTACATTAAATGATTTTAGTTCATGATAATAATTTGAATTATTTTCACCAGCTTTCAATTTAAACCATGTCATTTTATTAAATATCTGTATGTACAGTGATTTTACCTTAAAGATGGATAATACCAGTTCAGTTTTGTTCCCCATAGGTTTTTTTTTTAACTCTTTCTTCATGAGAATGCATACAATTATTTTTGAGAGAAAACAACAAAACATCAAGACAATATTTCTTATTTGTTTAGACTTCTTTAAGTGTCTCTACTAAATTTTCTTGAACACAACAGAATGAATAAATTTGTAAAATGTTATTTTTTTTAATGTTTATCATTTGAGAAAGAGACAGGGAGCAAGCAGGGGAGGGGCAGAGAGAGAGGGAGGCACAGAATCAGAAGCAGGCTCCAGGCTCTGAGCTGTCAGCACAGAGTCTGACGCGGGGCTCGAACCCACAGGCCAAGAGATCATGACCTGAGCCAAAGTCGGCTGCCCAACCGACTGAGCCACCCAGGCGCCCCTGTAAAACGTTAATTAAAAAAAAAAAAAAAAAAAAAAAAAAGATAGACTTGACATTTTTGCCTTGGGCTTGGAAACTGTAAAATAATTACCAGATTGAATACTTTGTGTTGAGTAACCAGTTTGCCTGAAGATGAAAATACGAATAACTAAATATATATATACCTAAATTTTGCATTTACTTTGTTGTTCTTATCAAGAAAGGATGTTGTATTTTGTCAAATGCTTTCTCTGCATCTATTGAGAGGATCATATGGTTCTTGCCCATTCTTTTATTGATGTGATGAATAACACTGATTCTTTTGTGGATATTGTACCAGCCCTGTATCCCAGATATAAATCCCAGTTGGTCGTGGTGAATAATTTTTTTTTAATGTATTGTTGGATCTGGTTGGCTAACATCTTGTTGAGGATTTTTGCATCCGTGTTCATCAGGGAAATTGGTCTATAGTTCTCCTTTTTTGTGGGGTCTTTGTCTGGTTGTTGTTCTTACTGAAACTCACCACTGTGGTGTTTGCCCAGTATATCTCATACAAGATGATTTTTCTGTTACCTTACAGTCCCTGAGCTGAATCTTTGTCAGTGGTTTTCATGCTCTACTCCATCTCTGGTCCCGTTCAGCTTCTCAGGAGCTTTGCTCAGAGATGGCATCACCCATGTGAGGGAACCTTGCCTCTCCACATGCGCTTAAACCACAGGAGCGATGTTTTATATTTTAGACATCTGTAGTTCCTAAGAATTTACTTGAAGAAAAGGTCGGGGGCAAAGATAAATAAATACCTTCAAAATTACCATTATCTTGCAATTGAATTTCTTGTGTAATAATTATTCGATAGGTTTATTTTTGGCTCCCAAACAAAATATAAATTCTGTTCATGAAAGGATCATATTTCTTACTTTTTCATCATATTTCCATATGTATATACAAATGCACAACATATTTATGATGTGACTGTGTGTATGTGATGTGTGTGTGTGTGTGTGTATTAGAAGGAGCTATTTCTTTTTTTTTAAATTTCTTTTAACGTTTATTTATTTTTGAGACAGAGAGAGACAAAGCATGAACAGGGGAGGAGCAGAGAGAGAGGGAGACACAGAATCTGAAACAGGCTCCAGGCTCTGAGCTGTCAGCACAGAGACCTAGCGGGGCTCGAACTCACGGACCCTGAGATCATGACCTGAGCCGAAGTTGGATGCTTAACCGACCAAGCCACCCAGGCGCCCCTAGAAGGAGCTATTTCAAACTTTATCTTCACCCAGAGATTCTGCTTGCGACAGAGTACAGTTGTAGAAACTTCATTGAATTGAATTTTCTGGTGTGCATAGGAGGCTAGACATCAATTTGAAATTCTGAGGCAGATACAAAACTCTGGGGATGCTAAGAACCTATTTTGAGAGGTTAGTATGTTCTCAGGGTTGAGAAAATATAGCTGAGTCAGGTATTGAAGAATGGATTTGAGTTATCTTAAGCTCAGAAGTCTTAAAATTTCCATTTTCAGTTGTGAGTTGTTTGAAGCGATTGTGAAGACCATCTTTTTTTTTTTCTTTACTGCATATCCCATATTGAGATGCTACGATAACTCAGGCAGCCATTTTTATTTTCTGTTTCTAGTGTAATCAGATTTTTCATAAATTTCCAAAATAAACCTTCGAGTTAGTCACTACATTGAAGAATTTGGTGGCGGCCAAAGTAGCTAATGTCATAAATCCCCTGGACTTTCTCAGTGTCTCTCTAAAAATTGAATAGATTTTAATTTCAGTCCTGGTCATCAAGAAATAAAAAGCAATAATAGAGCAGCTCTGCAACTTTTTAGCTGACTAAACTGTTCTGTTTCAAGTTCCCTAACTAGTTTTACTTCAGTTTCTTCATCATAAAGTGAAATAATAGTGATTCTCACCTCAAAATTGTTATGAAAACCAGGGAAGTTAATATTTTCAAAAACGTATAGAATAGTGCTTGACACATAATAAGTGATATATATATATATAAATTAAATAGCTAATCTTTGGAAAGTTCCCCCCAAATAGTTTGTTGTTGATGTTGTTATAACTTCTATTCGGTAAACTTATTTATTTAATATCCTAGGCAGCTGGTAATTCTCCCTGCCAGCTCATCCACCACACTCCCCAAAACACAAAACATCAAATTGAAAATAGACTTGTTCACTCTTTTCAAGTGACAGTTTGATATATACTATCCCAACACAGGCAACAGATGGACATACTTAAAGGTTTTTTGTTTTTTTTTTTTCCCCCAGGAAAAAAAAGTCTTCAATTTTTATACATTTACTCCAAATAAATAGGTATTTTACACGAGAGAAGAAAATATCCCATAGCAAAGCAATAAAATGAGATGACCCACCATAGGTAGGACTCTGTGGTGGCTGTCAGATAAAAATCTTAAAAAGTGAAGAACTTTAAGTAGATTGATTTTACCTAATATTCATAAAATCAAGCCTTAGATTTCCTTTTCTCTCTGGAAGGTGAAAAGCTGAGATTGAATTCCATATACTTTGGGATAAAATCTTTCTACTTATTCTGCATTCTGAAACAAATTTGCAAAACCTAGTTTACCTATGCACATACATGTTTATAACCACATCCACATATAATTCCTTATGGTTTATAATCTAGTGTAAGATAATTATAAATTAATTTCACTATTTTTATATGTTAATTATTATACCATTAATTTTATTTTATGTAACTTACTAAAAGGTGGGGATATTGAGCTTACCAAATTAAGACTTAAGAAATAAAAATCCTAGATCATTAGAGGCAAGGTGAATTTTCATATTTCTCCCATGTGATACTATACTAACAAGCTATTATTCTGGATACTGATTCTCAGTTATTCTGAGCTAGGATAGTTTGAATTGATGCCATTTATTTCAACCTGTAAAGAATGTTGGATAAAAATCAATTGTGACTTTGATTTCAGATCAGCAAGTCAAGCAATTGTTCATTAGACAGTATATAATCCAGGTATTTACATTAATTCTATGATTATTTTTTCAAAGAACCTCAAAAAATAATGATTTTTAGCTTTCATTAGCCTGAATTTATCCATTTTATGCATTCCATTTATTAAAATTAACAAGAAATGCTTTTTTACATATCTGCACATCTAGACCCCACCATTCTGGAATGTCCTCTGGACATCATTAAAACCAGATGTTTCCAAATGTCATCATGCGTATACTGAAATGATTATAAAATGATGGTTTTTTTTTTCCAGGCTGTTTCTGTTCAGACAAGAATGCCAGTTTCCATTGGTTTGGAGGACACTTTTATTTCTAATAGCATGAAGTTGGTTTATGATTCAAAATATAGATTTTTTTCATGTCAAGAACAGAATGACATGGCCTTAGAGAATGTTTAAAAAAACAGCACAGATTTTATTAGAATTCATTTGTTTTTGTATGTATAATATTATTTACTGTTTGATTTTTATATATAGAAATTATAATTTTACCTTGATTTATACATTCAGGGATTTCACTCCTAAGACCTATTTTTTTCCCTGTCACATTATAGAGAGTAATATAGCTTGACTATGACAATATGTCTAAAAGAAATTTGGTGCGATTACTTTCTACATATGTGATCAATCTTATCATACTCAAAGGAGTATACTATTTAAGTGTTTATAAATTGTCACTGTGGGCCAAGCTAGGAAAGTAACCAGTCTGATTTCTTTTCTGTCTGTATGCAGTTACTGTTAGCTAATGGTTGGTTTTCATACATCCCACATTTAGCTATGGACCATTAAAATAGAATTAGGTATAAAAGAGAGAAATACAATCTTATAAAATATTTTGAAATGACTAATAGACATACCTATTAGCCATCCTTTTTATACCAGATTGAAGGTAAGTTAGTCTAAAAGTTAGACTATATTCCTATCCATTTTGGGAAAAATGAAACATAGATTTTCCTTCTTGGGGATAAGAAAATAAAATCCAAGTCTAAATTAGCAATATGAAGAGTGGAAGTGTTACTTTTGAATTCTTGCTATGAATGTATTATTTTAATGTTGTATTGGATGATAAGTATACTAATTATCTAAATTTTTTATTTTATTTTAATCTATGGGTAAGTACATTGTAAATAAACCGCTAAGTTACCACTAATGATTTTCCAAAAGTTTGCATCAATGACATTAGTAAAGAAAAAAAACAGGACAGCTAGAAAATTCAGATCAAAATTTTTATTTGAAATATCTCAGGAAATAAAGAAATTCTTGATAAACAATCCAATTTCATTTCAGAAATAAGAAGAAAAAAATTTAAAATATAAAGAGAATGATAAAAATCACAATTCATTTTGCCACACAGAAATTATCATTATTATCATTTTGTAATTGGTTAGTCACAGATATATGTATTATTTGTGTAAGAAGAATATTTATATAAAAACCACATGAAAATATGTTTTCAATGTTCATTTTTTACTGCTCTTTGGTTACTATATCTTGCAGAGAAATGCCAATAAAAGCACTTGCTCATTAGGGGGCTCTAAATACTTTTTATTTATTTTTTAATTTTTTTAAGTTTTTATTTTAGATTCCAATTATTTAGCATGCAGTGTAATATTAGTTTCAGGTATACAATATAGTGATTCAACACTTCCATACAACACCTGGTGCTGACCATGACAAATGCCCTCCGTAATCCTCCTTAATTCCCATCCCGCAAGTCCCCATCCCCCTCCCCTCTGGTATCCATTGGTTTGTTCTCTATAGTTAAGGCTCTGTTTCTTGGTTTGTCTCTGTCTCTCTCTTTTTTTCCCTTTGGGCATTTGTTTTGCTTCTTAAATTCCACATATGAGTGAAATAATATGATATTTGTCTATCTCTGACTGACTTACTTCGTTTAGTATAATACTCTCTAGCTCCATCCATATTGTTGCAAATGGCAAGATTTCATTCTTCTTATGACTGAAGTATTCCACTGTATATATACACCACATATACTTAATCCATTCATCAGTCGAAGGGCATTTGAGCTGTTTCCCAGATTACTTATTTAGATTTCCTTCTGTAATTATTTTCATATTTGAGGAAAACAATCTCATGCAAATAGTTATTATGTATTTTAATAATGGCATGGGTAAAGCTGTCCTTGTCTTACTTCTATTAAATATTTAATAAATTTTTTACACTTCTACTAAAGTATTTCATAAATTTCATGCAATTAGTATAGGTCTCATTTCTTCCTACTACTTTCTTTGCCAGTTTCTGTTTACATGACCTTCCATGTACAGAGTCAACATATGCAAATAGTACAAGCAGCTATTGTTCAGGAAAGCTTAAATTCAAAAATGATAGTCTATGTCCTTCAACAACTGGAATGTAGACAAAAATAGTACTTATTATATATGGGGTGATTTAAAAAAGCTGAGATCACCAATAATAACTACTACTACAGATTCACATTAAGAAATTACAAGGCAGGGCGCCTGGGTGGCCTAGTCGGTTAAGCGTCCGACTTCGGCTCAGGTCATGATCTCACGGTCTGTGAGTTCAAGCCCCGCGTAGGGCTCTGTGCTGACAGCCCGGAGCCTGTTTCAGATTCTGTGTCTCCCTCTTTCTCTCTCCTCCCCCTCTCATGCTCTGTCTCTCTCTTCTCAAAAATAAATAAATGTTAAAAATATTAAAAAATTACAAGGCATACTGCAAATTCAGATATATTTATATAGGAATAATTATACATTTTTATCCTTAGGTTCAAACAGAGTGCAACAGAACTAGAGTAATATAAATTCATTTTTAAAAGATAGGTTTTCACTTCACTACAAGATAAAAGAAAAACACCAGTAGTATAATGTAGTAGTATAATGCACTTTCAAGAAAAAGTTATTGTCACACTTCAGTGGAGGCTTCCCAAAGACAGATTATTTTGTATTGCTTTCTAATAAATCCTTACTTTTATACAAATAGAAATATACTTCAAACTGTCCCCTTGTCAGATTCTGTCAACAGAATATATATTTTCATAATTTTTAATTATCACACTAACAAAAGAATAATTTTTGACCATCACACTAACCAACTGGATTAAGTATGAAAGAGTATACAGATTTACAAAGGATGTGCAAAACTTTACACTTGAAAAGCAGCTAAAGACAAGGAACTCTTAACATCTAACAATAAGAAAACAAGCAACCAGATTTTTTTTAAGGGTGAAAAGACCAAACACCTCACCAAAGGAGACAAACAGATGGAATTTAGCATATGAAAAGATTCTCCACAGCATTAGAGAAATACAAGAATGAGATACCACTGTATACCTGTTAGAATGGCCAAAGTCCAGAACACTGACAACAACAAATCCTGATGAGGATATAGAGCAATAGGAGCTCTCATTCATTGGGGGTGGGAATGCAAAAACGGTGTAGTCACTTTTGAAGAAAGTTTGACGATATTTTACAAAACTAAACATGCCCTTCTCATACAATCCAGCAATTGTGCTTTTTGGTGTTTACCCAGAAGAGTTGAAAACTTATGTCCATGCAAAAATCTGCATGTAGATGTTTATAGCAGCTTTGTTCATAATTGCCAAAGCTGGGAAGAAACCAAGATGCCTTTCAGTTAATGAATTGATAACTGAATGATACTACATCCAGACAAATATTATTCAGCGCTAAAAAGAAATGAGCTATCAAGTCATGAAAAGACATGGAGGAAGCAAATGGATATTACTAAATGGAAGAAGCCTATCTGAAAATGTTACATACCATATGTTTCTAAGTGTATGACATTTTGGAAAAGGTAAAACTATGAAGACAATAAAAGGATCAGTGGTTAGCAGGAGTGGGGAGCAAGGAGAGATAAATAGGTGGAGCACAGAAAATTTGGGGAGCATTGCCATTGATCTGTAAAATTCTATAATGATGGATGCACGTCATTATAAATTTGTCCCAACCCATGCAATGAACAACACCAAAGTAAACCCTCATGTAAATTATGGACTTCAGATGATAATGATGTGTCAGCGTAGGTTCATCACTTGTAACAACTGTGCCACCCTGATGGAGGACGTTGATAATAGGAGAAACTGTGTGAGGGTGGGTAGGGGATATATGAGAAATCTCTGTATATTCTGTTCATTTTTACTTGAACTACTTCATTTGAACCTAAAATTGCTCTAAAAAATAAAGTCTGTTTTTAAAAATCTGCTAAGAAATGCTAATTTTCACTTGCAATGGGTAAACCTAGGGGGTGAATGTTGACAATTTTTAAATACTTTTTAAAGACTGTCACCTTGAAGATTTCTGATCAGACTTTCTGATGCTCATAAGTTATGTTAGAACAGAAGATAACGTATTTCATAAAAGCAGCTCTCCTAACCATGGCAATTGTTTAAGAATAGAATGAATAACTTTGAGAAGACTGACTGACATTCTTGTAGAATGGAGATGCTCCCATTGTAGATGATTTAGAGGCATAAAATACCTGCCTGGTCGATTCTCAGAAATGTTGAGAGGGAATTACTGATTTATCTAAGAGTAAGGAATCAGATAAATATTGTCCCTCTTAACTAACATTTTAGGCCATATTTATAATTCATAAATTTCTTAAGGAAAAGACAGAGTATTGTTTTTCCTACCATTTCCTCTACTTTCAACAGTTCAGTGTGAAATCACTAGAGTTTATAACAACACATCTGTAATTCTGGCCAAGAAGAAAAATAGAATACATTTGGAGAAGAAAATTCACAAAAAGAACAGAACAGGCTCTATGATAAAGTCAAATATTTCCTCAAGAGGGAAATTATTTGCTTTCTCCTTTCTATTCCCTGGCAGTGCTTGATTGCTTACAGCAGAAGCTGCTTTGGCAAATTGTTCTTTTGGGGGGAGTATTTACTACAGCAATTGCCTCATTATACCTATTTGAATTATATAATTCCTGGTGGTCAAAATATCACATTAGACTTTCTTATTCATTTTACTTGGGACCCAATAACAAAAGTGGGTTAGTATCTCTTGGATAAGAAAAGACGAAATATTTTTGTATAATTCATTACAATTTTTCAAGCAAGTGTTAAATAAACATTTAATTTTCTATCGGTCTGGCAACATTAACCTATCGGTTTATGCTTTAAAATCTAGAGATTGATTTATTTGTAGTTTTTTATGATTATGCAGATGTTTGTCGTTAAAGACATTTCAGAAATTTTGAAAGAAATAATTAGCTAAATTTTTATTGAAAATGTGTTAGAATATTCAAGTTATACACAATGTACTAGATTCAATGCCTCCCTTTTACTTATTTTTTGCTAATGGTTTTATTTAAACACATACTATTTCTCATTTAATGTCATTATGTATTTTTTTGGTAGGCTTCAGAATTTAAAAATTACAGTTCATTTCTTTGCTTACATTATGGTTTGCAAGAACACTTCACATACTAGATGGTATTTTAGTAGTATGTTTAAAGAAAAAGGCCTACACCTTTTCCAAGTATTGCTAACATTTTTTATTTATTAATTTTGAGAGAGAGAGTGTGTGTGAGCAGGTGAGGGGCAGATAGAGAGGAGAAAGAGAGAATCCCAAGCAGGCTCAGCACCATCAGTGCAGAGCCCTCCGTGGGGCTGGAACTCACAAACAATGAAATCATGACATGAGCTGAGATCAAGAGTTGGATGCTTACCCGACTGAGCCACCCAGGTGCCCCATGATGTCTACATTTTATAAGTTAAAAAAAAAAAGACAATGGTAATGGATTATGAGTAAATTGCTAAGCAGCCCCTATCAATAGATGATTGACTACTAATATACACACAGTGGTTTTTAAATGAATTTTAACCAAAAATTTCAAACAAATTATATATTATAAAATATTTTATTTGGACAGAATTTAAGGTTTAAGCCCACTTCAATGGATATTTCATTTGAAACTTAAGGTGTCAGGTTGAATGAAGATATTTCCATAAATATATTTTTGAGTGGTCATGATAAAAACTTCAATAGCCTCACTCAAGTAAGCATTGAAGTTTACTAGATCTTATCGTAAGCAGTTTTTGGCATTGTGTAGCAGTGAATATGCCACCTGATTATAGTGACTTATATTACCTTTTGTGGTTACAGAACTCTGAATGGTTATTATTATTTTTTTTTTGGATTTCTCATGCTCCCTTTTCAGTGATGCTTACAAATTAATATAGGCTACACATAGTTTGTAACTGTGTAGAACATATTTTTATAACTATGTAGAATATATTTATAGTTCTAGATCTTTACAGACGATTGCCTCTCATCACATGTCTTACTTACAAATGCCATGCTGCCAAAGAATGTACTTAATTCAGTGCCAGGAGGCAATTTCTAAGTGTACAGAAAGAATTCTTTAGTGATCATCTGCATTTATTTTAGGGTATTTTGGATAAATCTTCTGTAGAAGAAACACACTACCAATACTCGATAGAAATGAAAGGGTTCAAATTCTTTAGGAAAACTCTAGTGAGCTAAAAGTATATTAGATGATAAAGTCTTTGATGCAAAAGTATTTGTTCTGGCTATTGTAGCCAATATGGGAATAATTCCTCAAATAGCTATATGCATTTTTGTTTAATAAATGGAGTTTGAAATACATGTCAAAATGATTTGAAATTGATATAGTAATTACTATGACCTTAGGGTTAAAAAATAAATTGAATGTAGAAAAATACTGAGACTTCAACACCCAGGAGTAATTTCCATAGTGTTAATTTCCATAGTGTTGCTGAATTTTATTTCAGCAAACCATCCTACATACTGCTGAGTTTGAAATGTGGTTTCATCTCTGGTCAAAGAAGCAGACATGATTCTTTCCATTCAAGAAGTATTAGAGAACAAAGAGATTTGTGTTTGCAATTTTTGCATTAAAAGAATAGAGCCAATCTTAAGCAGAATTTTGAATCAGACAAGGTTTTCTCTTGATAACTTTTTCTACCTTCTATTGCAGCTCATGTATTGCATGGGTTTGTGTAGAAGCCCAAAACCTTGAAATTCTTTCCATAAACAAAAGGTAAAGTTTGTTTCCAGTTATGTGTTAAAAGGAAGTAAATGGACAATAGGTGAATTAACTATCCAAACTGATAGGAAGAAAGAAGCTTACCATCCTAGATAAAGCGATATTTACACATCAGGAGCACATGAAGCTTTTATTAATGTTTTTGGGCAGTGTAACAATACAAGACAGAGTATTCAGGATGTGAGTGTAAGCAATAGCACAAGGAAGACCATTCTGACAGCACTCATGACCAATTCTAACCATATGAGTTAACTTTTTATATGTTGATAAATTACATTTTTAAAAGTGCTTTAAAATGAGTAAATCGAATCTCTGTAATGACTGTCTTAAGAATCACATTAAAATTGGATCCATTCATTGATAATATTGTTCAACATGTCAAAGCCAGCTTTCCTGGCAGAATGAACAATAGTATATGTTAGATTAAGTTCTGATCAGTTGATATCATACATCTGCATTTGAGTTCACAAGAAGGTAGCTTGTAAACAGATGTTTGTTATGATTAATCTGATCCACTGGGAACTTTTTAACTTCATGAGCTGGAACAAATATGAAGACAGTTATGCAGGTGGTGATAAATTAGTCTTGAAAGCATACAAACAAGAATCCATACAGAGACAATAGACCATTTGCAAAATTAGCTCAAATGATGATAAATTCGAGAAAAACAGCAGCAAACAGGTCCAGAACTTAAAACAATGGAACAATAGAAAACAAACTTATGAATATGCAGCTATGCTTTAGGAAAACTGACAGAAAGAAACATATGGCATCATTCTTTGTATCAGTGCCTGGGAGTCCACTGGAATCTAAATCAGCACCCAGTTATTCTCCTTATGACTGTCTGAGTGAACAACAATCCATATTAGCTAACATATTGCCTATTGATCTTTGTTGCTCTTCTTTTTTATGTTTATTTATTTTGAGAAAGAGAGAGAGAGAAAGAGAACAAGTTTGGGGGGAGGTGCAGAGAGAGAGGGACAGAAGATCCAAAGTAGGCTCTGCGCTGACAGCAGAGAGCCTGAAGCTAGGCTTGAACTCATGAACAGTAAGATCATGACATGAGCTGTGGTTGGACACTTAATGGACTGAGCCACCCAGGCACCCTGCTCTTGCTTCTTGATCTACCTTTAACTCTTTCATTTTTGCTCTGCCTTCATTGGACTTTTTTCTTTTTTTGAGTCCAGGATAGGATGTAAAATACTTCACACATGTGCATGAAGATTTTTTTTTTCCATTTAGAGTAGTAAATGTAACAATTAATAGTCAAACATTTTCTTTTTTTTTATTTATTTTTATTTTTTTTTTACCTTTTATTTATTTTTGAGAGACAGAAAGAGACAGAGCACAAGTGGGGGAGGGGCAGAGAGAGAGAGAGGGAGACACAGAATCGGAAGCAGGCTCCAGGCTCTGAGCCGTCAGCCCAGAGCCCGACGCGGGGCTCGAACTCACGAACCGTGAGATCGTGACCTGAGCCGAAGTCGGATGGTTACCGACTGAGCCACCCCGGCGCCCCGATAGTCAAACATTTTCAATATCAATTTTCAGTTTCTTATTGGCATATTTCCCCCTAAGGGTATGACAGAATAAAAGCTATTTAGAAATGAGTAAAGAAACTCAGTGAATTCAGATGAGGGAAATGCAGCAAATGATACTCTGAATAATGGTACCATAACATAGGCTAACCATTCTAAACTTCACCCACTTGAGAATACTTCAGGAGATCCTCTTAGGCTTAGATTAAGCCTTACAAAATTCTTGAATTATCTTGATCTAAACTGGCATTGAGGCTGGGGACTATTCATATATGCAGAGGCTAATAACCTCTTGGTTTCTCACTTGTAAGTTGTGGAGGCTACTGGATGACATTGATTCTTATTTCTACACATATGAATTAAGGAGAAATAATGTGCCACACATTACTTTAGGCACTAGGGTATAGTGGTGAATTAAACCGACTTCTTTCCCTCATGTGGCTTACACTCTAGTTGCAGAGACGTAAAATAATGAAAAAAAATTAATATAATGTTCAGAAGCATTATCTTCTATAAAGAAAATTGAAAAAAAAACCTTCAAAGGCAAAAAGATAAAAGATGCATTCTATTTTATATAGATCTAGGAAAAAGTCTCCAAAGAGATGATATTTGACATAGATATTAATTAAATAAAATTAATCAAAACCTATAAAAAGTATGTTGTCAAAAGGCGTAACTATCCTTAACCATTCTCTAGAAGTCTCAGTTCTATGGTAATTGATGTGATGAAGATTTCTGAAACAAACAAACAAACAAACAAACAAAATTTCCCATTCTTAATGAAATTCAAGGGAGCTCTGAAACCATTAACACACTCTTAAGGAGACTGCGTTTTCATCTGATTATATCTTCTGGGCAATAAAACCTCAGAATTGGTCAACATTTAGTTAACCGCCACAGGACATAAATCTTCTAGCAGCAACTGAATAGAAATGTGTTAGACTAGAATTTGGTAAGCATAGGCCCTATGGTAGTATGCCCCAGGTTCGTGCACTTATTGAAAGCATTCTCTGCTTATTGCTGCTTATTATTGGCTTGCTTACAAACTAGGTCAGTGTTCTCAAACAGTCGTGTATACACATCATCTGGGATGTTGTTAAAATGTGGATTCTGATTTAGTTGGTCAAGGATGGATGTTGAGATCCTTCATTTCTAACAAACTGCCGGAGGATACTGCTACTGTGGGTCCATGAATCGTACTTTGTGTAACACGGATGTACACATGTGGAGTAACTCTGATTCAGAGTCTCAGAAATGTGGAGTGAGAAATAGGCCATGTGGTTCAGGCCTACCGACAGTTCTGGATAGGGTGATGTCTTTATCATTTCGGGCTGCAATAACTATGTACCATAGCATAGGCCTGGTCGCTGCTAAATAACAGAAATTTATTTCACCCACTTCTGGAAGCTGGAAGCCTGACATTAGGGTGCCGGCATGATCGGGTTCTGATGAGAGACCTTTTCCGGTGTGCAGACTGCCAACATTTGGTTTTATCCTCTCATGGCTGTTATTCACAAATCATGCTAACAATTTCAAAGTTGTATCTATAGTTGAGTATGTCCATCTAAATACCAGTCACAAACCTTGTTTTATTGAGCTTTGCTTTATTGCACTTTGTGTATATTGTGTTTTTTGCAAATTGAAGGATTGTGACAGCAGTGTGTCAAGCAAGTCTGTCGGCTCCATTTTTTCAATAGCATTTATTCAGTTCACATCTCTGCGTCATTTTTTGGTAATTATCACAATATTTAAGGATTTTTATCATTATTATATTTTTTATGGTGATCTGTGATCAGTGATCTTTGATGTTATTATCGTAATGATTTTTGGGGCGCCATGACCCACACCCGAAGACGATGACAAACCTAAAAAATAAATACTGTGTGTGTTCTGATGCTCCACCAACTCACCATTTACCCATTTCTCTCTGTTTTCTAGACACAAAACAGTTTTGAAATGAGACCAGTGAGTAACCCTACCTTCTGTATTCAAGTGAAAGGAAGAGTCCTATGTCTCTTTAAATCACAAGGTAGGCATGATTATGCTTAGCAAGGAAGACATGTCAAAAGCCGAGATAGCCTAAAAGCTAGGCCTTTGTACCAAACAGTTAACTGATCTGTGAATGCAAAGGAAAAGTTCCTGAGGGAAATTAAAAATGCTACTCAGCTAACACTGAAGATAAGAAGGCACAACAGCCTTATGTTGATATGGAGAAAGGCTAATCCAGAGCAAGGTCTTAACTCTCTTCATTTCTATGAAGGCTAACAGAGGTGAGGAAGCTGCAGAAGAAAAGTAGGAAGCTAGTAGAAGTTGGTTTATGAGTCTTAAGGAGAGAATATATCTCCATAACATAAGAGTGCAAGGTGAAGAAGCCAGTGCTGATATAAAGGTGCAGCAAGTTATCCAGAAGACCTAGTGAAGAAAATTAATGAAGGTGACTACACTGAACAACAGATTTTCAATGGACTTTCATAGCTAGAGAGGAGAAGCCAATACCTGGTTTCATAACTTCGAAGGAGGGGCTGACATGTTAGGGACTAATACAGCTGGTAATAAGAAGTTGAAACCAGGGCTCAGTTACCATGCTGAAAATCCTAGGGCCCTTAAGAATTGCACTATATCTGCTCTGCCTGAGCTCTATAAATGGATCAACAAAGCCTAGAAGGCAGCACATCTGTTTACAACATTGTTTGCAAAATTTTTTAAGCCCACTCTTGAGACCTACTTCTAAAAAGAAAAAAAGTGACCTTTCAAAATATGAGTTCTACTGTGGGTAAAATGCCATCAAACAGCAGTGCATGCTACAGAGCAATCATTTGTGACAGAAAGAGTTAATCAATGTGATAAACTTCATTGTTATCTTATTTTAAGAAATTGCCACAGCCACCCCACCTTTAGCAACCACCAGCCTGATCAGTCAGTAGTCATCACATCCAGACAAGACTCTCCACCAGCAAAAAAGATTATCACTCACCAAAATCTTACATGGTGGTTTGCATTTCTGAGCAATAAAGTATTTTTTTTTAATTTTAGAAAAAGAAAGCGGGGGAGAGGGGCAGAGGGAGAGAGAGAGAGAGAGAGAGAGAGAGAGAGAGAGAGAGAATATTAAGCAGGCTACATGCTCAGCGTGGAGCCCATGGGTGGACTGGATCCCACAACCCTGGGATCATGACTTCAGCCGAAATCAAGAGTTGCATTCTCAACTGAATAGCCCACCCTGGTGCCCCATTAAAGTATTCTACTTAAAGTATGTACATTGTTTTTTTTTTTTAGACATAATGCTATTGCACACTTAATAGACTATAGTTGAACATAAACATAGCTTTTGTAAACAATGGGAAACCAAAAAAGATTCATTTGACTCATTTTGTTGCTTTATTTGCTTTATTGGGGTGGTCTAGAACCAAATCCACAATAGCTGTGAGGTTGGCCTGTACTCACAGTGGATCTATATCTAATTATAGATATTAACCACAGTGTAGATGGTGGGGCTAATGGACTCACTAAATTCACTGTAACACACTCTTTGCTCAGGAATCCATTCATCACCTCACCACTGGATACCTTTCTCTAACAGAGGATAAAATGGTGTTTTGGTACCTCTGGCATTGGTAGTGTCAATTCAGCTCACGTATCTAATGGCCTTTGAAATACGCATATGCCTTTTACCCCAGTGTACAATTATTCTGGTAACTTTCAAGAGCTCTTTGAGGAAAGGATTGAGAAAACATGCATTTTATATTCATTCTATAGAATTGTAGAGTTTTTTCTCAAGTGGTTCTGATCTCTTCCTCAGTCAACAGCCTGTAGATCTGAGAATTGGTTCATGTGTGGAAAGGTAGTGAGGGGTAGTAATTTTTCATTACTATGGCTTATATCACCCTTCTGTTGTCCACATCTTAATAGTTTTTTTTTTTTTCCTAAGTCAAGCAATAACATCACTGGCTATTATATCTAGCTTTATGAATATCATGATCTGTAAGCAATTCCCAGAGATCCTGGAAGGTCGATACCCTAATTCCCAGTCTTACCTCACTCTTCATTATGGTAATTATGAAACCTTGCCTCTGATGATTAAGTGCTGCCATGCGTCCTCTGATTTTTCAAAATCATAGTGTCCCTATTGACACTAGGTTACCAAGATCAATAACAGTGTCTCCTACCATTAATTTTGGCCTACAGTGGACAGCTACCACTGAGCTTCTTAAAGATGTCAGTGTCCCCATCTTAACATTTTAGGGAAGGGACTGTCTTCAAGTAGTCTCTTGGGAAACATAAACAGCTGCTGGTTATCCAGCCTTACATAGTTAGTCCATCATAACACTCCCATCTTTCTGAACCTTCTGTATTCTTCTACAATATTTGGCAAAGCTTTTCAACATTGCTATCTCATTAATTCTGTGTTATCTACAAAGTTTGAGAAGTTATTCCTGGAGTGTATTAGGGACAAATCCAGGCATTTCTGACAAAATGTTAAATCCAGATTCATGGGAGAATGCTATCCTGTCAATCACATTCCCCTGTCTGACATTAACTTTTGTCCCTGACCTGATCCAGCATTCTAACATTTTACTTCCATGTATGCTCTCCCAGTTTCTATTTTCATATATGTTAGCTGGATTCTAACCTTTTTTTTTTGTTGTTTTCTTTTCTTTTGTAAATTTTCACATTGTCCCCAAAATAGAATAGCACTTCATTTCTCAGCTCATGCTGAGATCTGACTCTTGTCATTATTGGAGAAGTGATGAGGGGACACAGGGCAGTTCTTAGAGAGGACCAACATTATCCTACTGTGGATCTGCTTTACATGACTCTTTTGCATCATCTTCAGGAAATGAGAAACTGGTATCCATTAGCAAGAAACAAAGAGAACTTAGGAAACACAATTTTTCAAGCAAGTCCACTCAGATGACACCCTCCCAGCTCTCAGGTTCTCTTCATTCTTGCATGGCCCAATGACTTCAACATAAGAGCATGCTGAAGCTGTGAATTAATTTTTCTTTGAAAATGCACTTAGGATCAATCTTACTCCTTAGTTTCAGCACAGTCTGCCTTCTGATTATGTGATGATAATCTTTAAATATTTCTATGGAGACAGTCTAGCTTTCACAGAGCATCTGAGTTGAAATTAGCTGACTTGAGTGTCTTCCTCTCTTTTAATGGTTTCTATTGCACTTAAAAAAAAAAGTCAACCAACTCTACAATCCCTATAATTGTATTTCTTCAATAGCTTTCAAGATCTACTGCTTCTCTATTTGTGTATCATTCCAGTCTACCATAGATTACAGTCTAAATATTGTGATACTGCAGGAGAGCAGAATTATTACTGTCCCACTTCACATCTACATTATGGTCCTTACGGTCATCTGAGTGATAAGCAGTCAGATTCCAGAATTCTATTCTAAGGATATAATCTCTAGGTATATTCCGTATGTCAAATGACTTACAGTGGGTTACTCCAAAAGCAGAACCCAAAGTCAGAATCCAAGGTAGTTCATTTGGAAGGTAAACTCAAAAAGTACTGTAAGGGAGTGGGAAATCTGAACACAGGAGAGAAGAAAATCAGGAAAGGTGTGTTAATGGCTGGACCATACTTTATAGGTAACTGGAGCTTAATCTTTTTTTTTTTAATCTTTTTAATGTTTATTTTTGAGAGAGACAAAGAGAGAGAGAGAGAGAGTGAGAGTGGGGGAGGGGCAGAGAGAGAGGGGGACACAGAATCTGAAGCAGGATCCAGGCTCTGAGCTGTCAGCACAGAGCCTGATGTGGGGCTCGAACTCATGGACATCATGACCTGCGCTGAAGTCCGAAGCTTAACTGACTGAGCCAGGTGCCCCTGGAGCTTAATCTTAATAGAGATCTCCTGGGAGATTCTGTGCACCATGCCTTAGAATTGGGCCAACACCTGTCCCCTGTTGGTTAAACATTGCTCCAGAGTGAGCCAAGCACATCTTATAGCAAAGAGCACCCTTCTTCAGAGAGGTGTAAAAAGATTTCCATGACAGCTAGAATTGTCTCTAGGCTACCTCCATGTTGGCCAAGATGATGCAGATGGGGTACTGGCAAAGTTGACTTCATTAGTCTAGCACTTTTTCTACTTGCTAATTTTAATTTGATTAATTATAAATTATTAAAAAATAATAGTGACTACCTCATTATGATGCTGAATAAGACTTAAAGATATTTCATGTGAGTGCTTTACAAGAAGTCTGGGACATAGAATGCGTTTAACAAATGCCAACTACCATTATTTTTGTGTCTCTCCTCCATGCCTTTCCTATACAGTGGCCAAACTTCATGAATGTATAATGGAATTACCCTATAATTCCACTGTATACATTTCATTAAGTCAGCCTTGAATTTTTGTTCAGGTCTTATCTATTTTTTAAGGCCCAACCAAATGCTTTTCTCTCCATAAAAATTTCTATTCCTTCTGCAGATTATGCCTTTTTTTTTGCCCCTCAACTCTGAAATACTAGTATTTCAGACCACTGCTCTTCTGCTTAATTTCATAATTTAAAGTCTCTCTCTGTCTCTCTCTTTTATCTATCATGTATCTATCATCTATCTTCTATCTACTATCATCTATCTATCCTCTATCTATTCTTCTAGATTGTAAAGTTTTTGAGGGTTAAATTTTCTTATTGTTAGTACAAAGCTTAATATACTGACTTTAGTGGAAATTCTATAGTTATTATGTCTCCTAATTAACTCTAGCACAACAAAAACCTGGGGTTCTTACTCAGTATTGTGCATTTCACAGGACAGATCATCACCTCTTTGACAGTATTGTAGTTTTAAGGATAGGAAGTGAATATTGATGAAATTCTATGAATGTCATGTTGTGGCATGTGAATGCAATTTTAGGCATAAACAGAAGAGTGATACCATAATGGTAACATTTGTGTAGAATCATTTAGGAATAGTTCTAAAGCATATTGTAAATAAATGAAAGCAAAATCCTGCATAAGATTATTATTGCAATTTTGACCCTTTGAAGGGGTTGAAAGACTTAATAAGTTAACACTGTGGACATGGAAATATTTATATGAGAAGATAAAGAAGACATGGAAACTTGGGAAAGGTAATTCAAATATAAGGCAGGAAAATTAAGGTCAGGTTAATTGTATCTCTAATCTCTGTGTATCTTTTAAATATTCCACTTCCCAGTTCACATTGAAAAAGGTAAAATGTGATCTAACTGCTTTAAAGCATTATAAATTCAATCATAAACTTTTACATTTTTGTGGGATGTCTTTGGATCTCTGTGATTTTTAACTCAAGTTTCAAAAAATTAAAATGTTTATAATTAAAAGGAAAATGATGACATTTCCAGGAAAATATAAATATTTTATTATCATTTATAAAAATGTTAGATGTTTGGAATTGTCAAAGGTGAATTCATCTTCACTATACGTAGGTGATTACATCTAACAAAATAACTATATTTGCCATGAAACATATCAATTCTAAATTTGAAACAAACCTTTTTTTAATGAAGAAAATATTCTTAGCTACCATATACTGAAAATTTATTCTGGCCAAATGTTTCCATAAAACACATTTAATTATTGAAATACTTCTATTAAATAAGTATCAGCACCCTTATTTTGAAAATAAAGAGTGAAATTCAGAGAGGTTAAGTAGTCTTTTTTAAATAGTAGGGGTTGCATTTCAACCAAACCTGTCAGAAGTTAAATAGTATAATCTTTAAGTTTCACAAAATCCTAAAACATCACTATTGACTTTATAAGTTTAAGCAACTGATTCAATACCATTGTTCTGTGTTTGGTTTGTGTTTGTGTTTGTTTCATTGGTTGACTGCTTTTGGTACCTTATCCTATAAAGACAATATAACATAATTATTCAGGCTCAAACTCTGGAATCACACTGCTTGTATCTGCATCTCAGCCCTTGTGGTTATTATCTGAATGACCTTGTATGAAATATTAAAAGCTAAATTTCTCAGTTTCCCCATTTATAAGATGGGGATGATGATGATACACTATCTCATGGAACTGTGTGTGGATTAAAGCTTTAATATTTTACTCCCAGAATAGTTATTGAAACATAGTAGTAACTCTAGAAGCATAATATATTTGTTTATAGAATACAAACCATCATGCCTATTTTTACTTAATTCACAGGGTTATGGAGAGAAAGAAATGAATAGGTTAGCGGTCGCAAATGTCTTCTTATAATATAAAGTATTTTATTATTTTAACATATGTGTTCCTTATATTTATATGCCAATGGCAAATGATGTAAATTTTATTAAACATGTAAATAGAGATATCTATAAGTACTAAACTGAGAATGCTCACATTACTCTTTAAAAAAATATTTGTTTATTTAATTTAAGGTTTATTTATTTATTTTGAGAGAGAGAGAGGGCACGAGCAGGGGATAGGCAGAGAGAGAGAGAGAGAGAGAGGGAGAGAGAGAACTCCAAGCATGCTCCACGTTAACAGCACAGAGCCAGACACGGCGCTTGAACTCACAGACCATGAGATCATGACCTGAGCCAAAATCAAGAGCCGAAATTGTGGCTTAGCAGACTGAGCCACGCAGGCACCGCTCGTTAAAAAAATATTTAGCAAATTTTAAAATTAACTGCCTTGAAGTAAGTCAAGCTGGGTAATACAAAAATTCTTTTCTGACATTGGAAAATAAATATTTATAAGAAACCACGTGATTAAATTTTTCTAACGTAAAACCAGGAATGAAGATACTAAATATAAAATATCCACATACGTTTCACCGAATACTTTTATTTCTTCCTTCCTAAAGTTTTTTTTAGGATTTTTTTTTATTGCTTGAGCACATTTAATATTTTATTTGTATATGTGTATGTTGTATACACATAAACTTCTCTACTCACACATTATTTCAATCATCTGAAGGATTGTGGGGATGAGCCACAAGGTACACAGTTGAAAATAATTGCCCTTAACAAGATTCATGGGGTATTTAATGGCTTGCAGCTTAGATACTGACTCCAGCTATATGTAATGCCTCACATTGCCCAGCATGTGAGGAAACAAACCATGTTTAGATTTCCCCAAAGTGAATCATTTGAATTCATGACGATCGATCTGAAATGTAAGACCACTACCAGCTTAGACACACACTTAATCTCTGTTTGTTTTTAAATTTATGAGTGTATAGGTATAGTCTAATCAACCTGAAATCCAAAATGTGAGACATGGACTCTCTGAGAGAGAGTGGTTGAGAGGAAAATGTGATCATGTATGTTTGGGTGTGGGGTGCAGGGCGGCAGTGTAGGAGAGAATTAAAGTGGAGACTGCCTAATTCAGAATTTCCTATACCTGGGTCTTTGGTGTCTGTGACCACCAACAGAGTTTCCTCCAGCGAAGCAGTCTGGATTAAATGTGTCTGCTGTACATTTTAGCTGACCTGAGAGTTCTGGTAAAGAGATTTATCTGCTAAACGCCATAGAGACTGCCAGATTCAACATACATCAGTTTAAGTGTATAGCATCATATGCTGCCAGCAGTAGGTTATTTGATTTCTTTTCCTTTTAGTCTTTTTGTTTGAGGATGTTCCAAGAATATTGATTACCTGCATTGAAAATCTGTACTCTCCATGGAGAATTTTATTGCTTCCCTCCTGCTAGTGATTATGTATGTTTAATGGAGGTTTTTATAGAAGTATTTACAGTAGTGCTATAGGATTGAATAAAATTAATTTTCTCAATGAATCAATCACCTATTGTTTCACAATGAATTGTTGGCATTTAAGTTAAAATAACAACAATAATAAGACTAACACCTTTTGTTTAAGAGTCCTGGGCAGAGTGAGGAAATTAATATTATGGAGCTCATATTATATGCCAGACAATTTGTTAGTGACTCTACATATACAGTTTTAAATTTTATTTTCTCTATAGTCCTGTGAAGTGAGTAAAATAAGATTATGAGCCTTTAGGCTTTCTTTTTTAAAGGTCTGTCTGATGTATAAATCCATGCACTTTTTGTTTCATTTCTTTAAGTTCTTGTTTTTGTAATAAACATTTTAAGGGAGTTTTAGATTTGCAGAAACTTTGCAAAGACAACAGAGAGAATTCCCTTATAATCTACCCTCAATTTCTTTTGTTAACATCTTGAACTATTAGTATGGCATATTTGCCACAACTAATGTATCAATATTGTTAAATTATTCTTTAAAAAGTCCATACTTTATTCAGATATTTTGGTTTTTACCTAATGTTCCTTTTCTGTATCCAACTGTCACCCAGAATACCACAATACTTTAATCATCTCCTTAGGCTACTCTAGAGTACCCTTGATGACCTTGTAGTTCTTGATGACCTTGGCAGTCTTGAGGAGTACTGATCCTTATCAAGTACTTTGCAGAGTGCTCATCAATCAGAGATTGTCAGATGTTTTTCTTATGATTAAACTGGGGTTTTGGGTGTTGGAAAAGAAGACCACAGAGAGAAGTGCCATAATTATCACCTCATATTGACAGTACACACATCAGCACAGTTTACATTGCTAATATTGACCTTGATCACCTGACAGCATTTTTCAGGTTTTTCCACTGTAAAGTTATACTTTCCCTTCTTTTTCCAAATTGTACTCATTGGAAGGAAGCCCTTATGCACAGCCCACATTTAAAGGGTAAGAAGTTATCCTTGACCTCTTGAGGAGTGTGAGAGTGAATTTTAATGTATCAACTTGGGTGGGCCACAGTGCCCAGATATTTGGTCAAATATTTTCTGGATATTTTTGTGAGGCTCTTTTTTGAAAGGGATTAACATTTAATTGGTGGATTTTGAGTAAAGCAGATTACCCCCCAATTTGGGTGAGCCTCATCCAATCAGTTGAAGGCCTTCATGAAAAAGACTGACCTTCCCTAAACAAAAAGGAATTCTGCAAGCAGACTATCTTTGGACTCAAAATGAAATTCTTTTCTGAGTCTTCAGTCTGCCAGCCTCCCAGGAAGACTTTGTAAATACCAAGCCTCACAATCATGAATCAATTCCTTAATATTCTCTCTCTCTATATATAGAGAGAGAAGACAGTGGAGAGAGATAATACATATATATAAATGTATACACACAGACACACATATTTTATTGGCTTTGTTTCTTTGGAGAACACTAAATAATTCTAGGGGGGGGATTATCTATAAAATTTATTTGAAACATTTATTTATAGGAAATTTACACTTATATTTTTGTGTATTGTATTTGTTTATTCAGTTATTTACAGGCATACATTAGAGATATTGCAGGTTTGGTTCCATACCACTGCAGTAAAATGCATATCAAAATAAAGGGAGTTAATTTTTTTTTGTTTTTTTAGTGTATATAAAAGTTATGTTTACCCTATGCTATAGTCTATTAAGTGTGCAATACATCATTTAAAAAAAAAACAATGTACATACCTTAATTTAAAAATACTTTATTTCTCAGAAATGCTAACCATCACGTGAGATTTCAGTTAATGATAATCTTTCTTGCTGGTGGACGGTCTTGCCTAGATGTAATGGCTGCTGACTGATCCATCAGGGTGGTGGTTTCTAAAGGTGATGTGGCTATGGCAATTTCTTAAAATAAGATAACAATGAAGTTTGCCACATTGATTAACTCTTCCTGTCACAAATAATTGCTCTGTAGCATGCAATGCTGTTTGATGGCATTTTACCCACAGTAGAACTTTGTCCAAACTTAGTCAAACCTTTCAAAATTTGCCTCTGCTTTTACAACTAAATTTATGTAATAATCTAAGTCCTCTGTTGTCATTGCAACAATCTTTATCACATCTGCACCAAGGGTAGATCGCCTCTCAAGAAACCACTTTCTTTACACATTCCTAAGAAGGAACTCCTCGTCCATTCAAATTTTACCATGAGGTTGCAGCAAGTCAGTCACATCTTTGGGTTCCACTTCTAATTCTAGTCCTCCTGCTGTTTCCACCACATCTGCAGTGACTTCTTCCACTTAAGTTTGAACCCCTCAAACTCATTCATGAGGGTTGGAATCAACTTCTTCCAGACTCCTGTGAAGGTTGATATTTTGACCTCTTCCCATGAATTACAAATATTCTCAATGGCATCTAGAATGGTGATACCTTTGCAGAGGGTTTTCCATTTCCCTTCCCTAGTCCATCAGAGGATTCACTATCCATAGCAGCTACTGCCTTACAAAATGTATTTCTTCAATATTAAGATTAAAACTCTAAATTACCCTTTGATTAATGGGCTTCAGAATGGATGTTGTGTTAGCAGGCATGAAAACAACATTAATCTCCTGGTATATATCCATCAGAGCTCTTGGGTGACTAGGTGCATTGTCAGTAAGCAGTCATATTTTGAAAGGATGCTTTTTTTTTTTTTTCTGAGAAGTAGGTCTCAATAGTGGGCTTAAAAAATTCTGCAAACCATGTTATAAACAGATGTACTGTCATCCACTCTTTGTTGTTCCATTTATAGAACTCAGGCAGAGTAGATTTACCACAATTCTTAAGGGCCCTAGGATTTTCAACATGGTAACTGAGCCCTGGCTTCAACTTCTTGTCACCAATGCATTAGCCCTAACAACACAGTCAGCCCTCCTTCAGAGTTTTGAAGCCAGCCATTGGCTTCTCCTCTCTAGCTATGAAAGTCTTAGATCATACATTCTTCCAATAGAAGACTATTTCATCTACACTGAAAATCTATTGTTTAGTATCACCACTTTCATTAATTACCTTCCCTACAGCTACTGGATAACTTGCTGCAGTTTCAACGTCAGCACTGGCTTCTTCACCTTCTTCATTCTTATGTTATGGAGGCAATCATTTCTCCTTAAGACTCATAAACCAACTTCTGCTAACTTCCTACTTTTCTTCCACAGCTTCCTCACATCTCTCAGCCTTCATGGAAATGAACGGAGTTAGGGCCTTGCTCTGGATTAGGCTTTGGCTTAAGAGAATGTTGTGGCTGGTTTGATGTTCTATCCAGACCACTAAAACTTTCTCCATATTGGCATAAAGCTGTTTTGCTTTCTTATCTTTCGTGTGTTCACTGGAGTAGCACTTTCAACTTTTTTCAGGACTTTTCCTTTGCACTCACAGATTGGCTGTTTGGCACATGAGGCCGGCTTTTGGGCTGTCTCAGCTTTTGACATGCCTTCCTCACTAAGTTTAATCCTTTCTAGCTTGTTATTTATAGAGACATAGGAATCTTCCTTTGGCTTGAATACAAAGGCCATTGTAGGGTTATTAAATGACCTAATTTCAATACTGTGTTGAGGAGAGGGAGAGAGGAGGGGGAATGTTGGGCTGGTGGAGCAGTCAGACACACACAACCGTTTTCAATTAAGTTCACTGTCTTAGGTATAGTTCATGGCATCCCAAAGCTGTTAAAATAATAACATCAAAGATCACTGATTACAGATCACCATAAAAAATATAATAATAATGAAAAAGTTTGAAATATTGTGAGAGATAACAAAATGTGACACAGAGGCAGGAAGTGAACAAATGCTGTTGGAAAAATGGCACCAACAGACTTGCTTGACACAGGGTTGTCACAAACCTCAATTTGTGAAAAATGCAGTATCTATGAAGCATGATAAAGCAAAGCACATAAAAATGAGGTATGCCTGTCAGTTTAGACTCATGGATATTATTTCATACTTTAGCTATATTTTGTTGCTTAATATTGTTTCTTGTTGCTAAACTTGTTCTACCTTTGGCCATTGAGAGTTCTTTTTTTTGTTTGTTTGTTTTTGTTTTTGTTTTTGTTTTTTTGGCTCCCATGTCCCTTTATCATATACTCATCATGGTATGTGTGGCATGCGCATGTCTATTTTGTTTGGATATTTCCTTACTTTCTAGCTCTACAGGGTATTCCAGGCTCATCAGTATATTCCCTGCCCCATCCCTAGCACTAACCATTATTTCATGTACTTTTGGGAACAATACACTGACTAGATTGATATCAAAGAAAAGGAGTGGGTGCCTGGTTGACTCAGTCAGTTAAGCAACCGACTCTTGGTTTTGGCTCAGGTCATGATCTTGGTTTGTGAGATTGAGCCCCACATTGGGCTCTGCACTGACAGTTTGTGATTCACTCTCTCCCCCTCTCTCTTCCCCTTCTCGTACTTTCTCTCTCCCCCTCTCTCTTTCAAAATAAATAAACATTTTTTTAAAAAAAGGAGTACAGGGGCGCCTGGGTGGCGCAGTCGGTTAGGCGTCCGACTTCAGCCAGGTCACGATCTCGCGGTCCGTGAGTTCGAGCCCCGCGTCGGGCTCTGGGCTGATGGCTCAGAGCCTGGAGCCTGTTTCCAATTCTGTGTCTCCCTCTCTCTCTGCCCCTCCCCCGTTCATGCTCTGTCTCTCTCTGTCCCAAAAATAAATAAACGTTGAAAAAAAAAATTAAAAAAAAAAAAAAGGAGTACATATATCCATTAGCTTACTTAAAATGTATGTAATTTGAACTATTGTCAATAGTTCTTAACAGGGTTATAGGGTTATTAAGTGGATTTGAGATGAACACTGTATTTGGCATTATGAGATGCTGTAAGTTAATTTGTATATATTAAACATCTCATATAATTTATAATTGCAAGTGAAAAATTGAGGACATTGAAAAACATTCACTAATCAATGTTTATGAAAAGTATGTTACATGAAATTGATACACAATTTGGGATGCAGGAGCTGAGGCTGAAGCCATTGTCAAGTGTAAGAAACCATTAGATGATCGTGTCCTGAAAACCTGAGGTGCAATTGTTAAGGAGTTGAGAAATGTCATCTAACCCTGTGTCTTTGATATTAGGAACAGTCAGTAGACACCAGTTGAATTAATGGATACGTACTATGGTTGCAAAAAGAAAGAGTATGGAGTAGTAAGCAAATTAGTTTGGGTTAGGAAGAGATTGCACGTGGAGATTAAAAAGAAGGAAATAACTAAAATAATATATGCATAGAGCATGACATGCGTGGGCGGGAGTGCTGGCAAGACTGGATGAGGTTTGGATTTATAGAGGAGTGGCTGTGTGGTGTTTGGAAGGGGGGGGTAGACAATGTTTCAGCTTGAGTGTAATTTATACATACCTAGGGAATGGCTAAGATGATGGACCTGCCAGAAGTCTTTTTCCATATGACAGTGAAGGACCTTCTTAGAGAGAACAAATCTAAGTGAAACAAAATGTGAAAAGCCCAGGAAGAAAGGTGTAGTTGTCTCCCAAGTGTAGGTTAGTGATGTGATCGTTGAAACTGGAATTTGTTTCCAAGCCTCTTTCCCTTTGGTCTCAAATATTTGCATTCCTTTTTATGAACTACAGAAAGACTGGGGTGGGGGGTGGGGAGTGAGGATTAGTGAGACAGAAAGACCTGATTGACTCAATGACCATACGAGCCATATAACTACTTGCTCTGAGTATGCTACTTTTAGAGTAAAAAAGAGTTAGCTGTTAATAATCATGCAGAGACAGCAAGAGTGATTGGGATTATTGGTAACTTTTGAAACACTGTTACAATACTTCTCTGGGACTTTTCTAACAAAACCAAAGTAAAGGAGGAGAATCTCCACCTTCATTGTGCCACCAGCCCCTGCACTGCTTGGGCAGTGAGGAGAGACCTGGTGAAGCAGAAAACTCAGTGCCTTGCAGGCAAGGTAGGACATCAGGAGTGCCCACCTTAGACTGTCAGGACAGGCTTGTGGGCAAAGCATCATAAAAACATTAGTAGAGACTAGGGAATTCCTAGAGATTCTGGGATGTGGGGTTCAGGAGTTTTTTACTAATGGATTAGGGAATCAGTCAGTGAAATTTGAATTATCACTTCATCATCTTTAACTACCATTTTGAGGCCTGGGGAAATTCATCATCTGCATTTCAGATGATGAATTTCCCCATGGTCTATCTCATTCCAAATTCCATTCACTGTTAAGCACAATGCCCAGAAAATAAGGGCATATATGTTTATTAATTAATCTGAGATTTATGTTATTTTACAACTATGGGGATAACTCTGATATAAAGGGTCATGAGGAGAACAAAGTATTTGGGGAAGATACTTTTAGCCCCTAGAGGAGGAGATCTTTGGAATAGAAAGAAAGGCTGGAATTGCAAGACACCATCTGTGTGTATTATAGTTACCCAGCATTGTAGAGATACAAGGTAAGAATGCTATAAAATAAAAATTGAAGTGTGAATCTGAAGCAAAAATTTGGAAGAATTTTACAATAGTTGGTTACATAATAATAATAATAATAATAATAATATCATTTTTCAAAGCTTAAAAGATTCAAAATTCAGTAAAAATAATATGAATATTCAAACAAGTATGACTAATGGTTTTGTGCTTTCTCTGTGTGTTTTAGCTTCTCAGCCTGTAGAGTATGATTACTGTTGTTATCAATAGGCTTTCTGAAAATAGCATGCCTACAAGAGTCTCTTTTCAAATGCTTATCACCAACCCTTTCTCATGTTCCAAAGCTTTCTACATCAAAATGATCTCCCTCAAATACTTTATTCTTCTCAACATCCTGCAGCTCAAAAGTCAAAACTACCTCTGACCTCTCTTCAGTGATAACATATATATATGTGAACATATAATTACACTTACATATAGTTATGTATAAATATTACTATTATAATACATGTGTTATTTGAAATATACATTAATTTTACGTACTTTTTGCTGCTTTATTTTACTGAAGGATTTAAGAAGTGATGGTACAAAAAAGATCAGCTGTTTCAAATCAAATTCACCTTTTACTCCTATATTACAAATGATATTAAACTGTCTTTAGTATAAATCATATTATAAATGAGGCTTTGTGAATATTTAAATGAAATCAATATATGGTATTTCTAAATTGCCAACAAAAATTTTTAAACACATGCTAATTGCCAGTTATGTCAATATTATTTATTGCATTTATAATAATTTGGAATCTTGATTATTTGATAGAATATTACAGAGAAGTAAAATGTGAAAGATGGAAAAACACTGGCATAGTTGACATTTATGTTTTTGCCCTCTGATCTCAGAAGAACAGAAATACATAAATGTATTATATCTACTAAGCATGTCACTTACGTTTATGATTGTAGAAATTGTATGCATGTAGCATTCACTGGATGTTGGCGTAACAAGGGCACATCTTTTCTGCAAATTGTTTCAATCACAAAGCATTTAAAATAAAATTCCATCTTGAGTTAGCTTGAAAAAAAGTCAAGAAACTTTTGAAAAATCACCATTAAAATTGAAGGAACAAAAACAATTGTACTAGTACCATTTACCCAAATAGTAGAATTATCTTATTGGCTCTTAACCAAGCATTGTTTCCTAGAGGCTGACATAAGATTTAGTTGTAACTCTCTACATAAATCCAGCTCGACAAGAAACTGAGGAGAAAAATAACACAGTTAAGTAATTTTGATGACAAATTAATTTCTTATGATCAACATAGACAAGCATCAGAATCTAAAAACACTTTATATGGCCAACTCAACAATAAGTAAAAACAAAGTACAGAAATGAGATAAAAATTATTTTTTCTATTTTGATTTGATAGACAGTGGTTCTCAATCCTCAGTGCAAATTATACTCATCTGGAGAAGTTTGAAAGAATTTGCAATACCTGGACCGACCCTAGCCAGAACAATTGGACTCTCTTGGGGTCACGCACAAATTGTTTCTGGTTTCGTTTTCAGTTTTCTTTTGTTTTTTAAGGTCCCCAAGTGATTCTTCAGGCAGCTAAATTTGAAACTACTCAAGTGGTGTCATAACTTTGGTGTTAAGGATCTAATGCAATTCTCTGGATAACTGCTTCTCATTCTTAAAACCTCAGTGCAGCAGGGAACTCTGGGTGGTTTCCCCAATCTCCTCTTCTGTGTCAGGGTTCATCTACATTTAATGAGTTTGATTTTAATAATGTGTTTAACTGCCTGTCTCTAACCTAAGTGACAGTGTGTTTCTTGAAGGCAAAGAGAATTTTTTTTTCTCTGAATGTACTACTACCTATGGTACAAACTACAATACAAAGCCTCAATTTTGAAGAAACGTGTGCATGAAAACATGGTTTTCCTTTAATACTGTTGATCATCACTTGTAACAATCATGGAGTATTTTCACAATTGCTTCCTTACAAGCTTAATACACCTAGAAAATTAAATACAATGGAAAGGAATAAGAATAATAGATGTGGGATTTACTTAAGAGAAGCCCACTTAGCAAATTAAATAAAAGGCAATATTTAGATTACTTGTTCTTAGCATTTCTATAAACTACTTTTCTTAGTTTTAAAAATAAAATTTCTCTCTGTTTACAAGAATAAGCGAAACAGAATAGAGCCCGTTTGTGGCACTTATATCATTTTTATTTATATATACACAAAAGTAAAGAGGACAAGATATCCCTGCCTAAAATATGCATTGAGGTATAGGTGATGAGAGGTGGATCCAGGGAACATATTAAGTGTCATTATGCTACAGAAATTACATATACAAATTTTCCTTACAACTATAGATTAATAAAATGGTAACTCTTAATATCTAAAAATGCAGTAGGAAAATCATAGAATGTAATTTCCATCATGCCTCTCCTTCTGCTTTATTCCTGCTGTGTTTCCCAGATGAATACATGCCCACAGGAATACCTGTGTTCCACACTAAATGAGAATTGGGTCAGAAAAAGTAGTCTGACATTTGTTTAACAAATATCTTGTACTTAAGGCAGCAGGAAAGGGAGATACTATAAATGAATATATGCCATACAAAATGCCATAGGATTTCTCAACCTAAGCTCTGAAAATTACAGCTGGAATCAGTTAAAAAAAAATACATTCCATTAATACCGTGGAACATTTAGAAGGTTGACCTGCTTCTGTCTAGGCTGTTAACAACTGCAAGCTAGACACATTCAAATGTTCTGTTTATTGTTTTCTTTACTACCTCTTTTCTTAGATGAACATAAAATGTAAGTGGGAAAAACTGGCAGCATTCATTTTATTTAAGTACAACGGGATCATTTAGACAAAAAGAAAAACATTTCATTAAAAAATCTTTATTATTTACATTGGCTTTGTTAAAATTAATTCATTATTATTGCACATGTTATGTAGCTTTAAATTTGAGAAAGAATTTAGTGCTTAATTATTACATGTATTAGCAAGTGTGGCAATATTCTTCAGTAAGCCTCTGACCTAGACATAAAATAAGCATCTGTCTTATGCTTACAACTTAGAATATTTGATTTGTTTAAAACAGGGTCACAAGTTCAGATGTTTATCCACAATCTGATTGAACTTACCTGACTTCCAGAGTTGGAATATAAATCAGATGAGATCAGATATCACCACCTCTCATCCATTCTTCTCTCAGCGGCCTTTGGAAAGTGCAAACACACAACATAGCAACAATAATGAAAATAGAGTTAACACGAAAGTAACATCCTGTGAATTGCTACTGACAAAACCTAATTTTCTCCTCAACTTTACTCATGTACATTGAATGAAATTTCCCTTTAAGAGCATCATATTCATATAGAATCATGCATATCTTTCTATTATTAAAACAAATCATTATAAAATATCTCCTCTGTATTACACTTTATGTTCTATGGGTTTAATCTCACTTGTTCTTTAGAACAGTATTGTTTATAGGCAGAGTTTGTGTTATTCTATATATTTATATAGTACACTGACAGATGAAACTATATTCTCAGCTTCCTAATGTCAGGTGTTTGTTTGTTTGTTTGTTTGTTTGTTTGTTTGTTTTAATGTCTATTTATTTTGAGAGAGAGCGAGAGAGAGGGTGTCAGCATGGGCATGAGTGGGGGAGAGGCAGACAGAGAGAGAGTAAATCCCAAGCAGTCTCTACTCTGTTAGCATGGAGCCCTATGTGGGGCTCGAACTCATGAACCATGAGATCATGACCTGAGCCAAAATCAACGGTTGGACACTTAACTGACTGACCCACCTGGGCTCCCCAAAGGTCATGTTTTTACTAACAATTTACTGCAAGTACTGAATTGATATCTATTGGATTAGATATTATAAAAATGTGATTTCAGGACCATTGTTCCCTCAAATTGCCATTTACCATACAAATGGCATACAAACTCCTTGTGAAATGTTCAATTTTGTTCTAAACTAAGTTTCTAGCCTACCATACCCTTTTGCCCCAGGCCCCTTCGACTTCACCCAAAGTTTACATTTGCAACTTCTCTACTTCCTCCCTTTTAAGAATTACTCTCTTTTGTCAAGTTTTATAAGGTCTTCTGTAGCACATGGCACCCTCTGTCTTGCATTAGAAAAATTTACATGTCAGTCTTACCGGTGGGAAGTGATTTCACAGTGGCAATGAGTTCATTTTATTTCTATCTGAATATTTATTAAACATACTGAGAATTTTTGTGCCAAACGTTGTGATAAGTACCTTATATCATTATCACAACATCAGAATTACACTAA
The DNA here is from genome assembly GCF_007474595.2 of Lynx canadensis. NCBI lineage: Eukaryota > Metazoa > Chordata > Mammalia > Carnivora > Felidae > Lynx > Lynx canadensis. The sequence continues at coordinate 99,123,449 of NC_044306.2, forward strand.
GAATTAGCATTGTTTTACTGAGAGGAAAAATGTGGCTTTGAGAATTTTAGATCATGACCAGGCTCATATAGCAAATAAATAAATGAGAGCATTAGGATTTGAATTCAGGACTCTCTTAAAGCACACACTGTTAACCACAGTACATACTGGTTCCCCAAATTAAAGGGTGTGAACATGAATAAAAGAAACCAATAAAAGCAAAAAAAAAACCCATACAAATAAATATGTATCTGTTTATGTGGCCCAGATGTCCCCAAGCCTGGCACTATAAAAGAAGGTCATATTTTCATTTTAGAAGGGTGGAGGATTCCACTCCATTCTCATACCACCCTGCTTGCTCCTCTCTAAGAGGAGGGACTGTGCATGTATTAGTGGGTGGGATCACTATGTGCTAAAACGTTCAATGTGGTTCCTGAATCTGTAAGGGCAATGCCAGACATCTGGTCTTCTCTTTGCCTCCACTCACACTGCAGCCTGCTCCTTGCTTCTCTATCCAGGGTGACTCATGGTAAGATTTTAATTTGGGTTTATTAGAGGAAAGTCCCACTAAAACCTTCAGTTTAGGCCACACACTTCACAAGAGATATTTGGTCATCAGAATTTTGTTTTCCATTTACTACAGCTGCCTTTAGGAACCAGGAGGGAAGTAGTGAGATAGGGCAGATAGGGTTTTGGTTCTTGAACTTCATCCCAAATGTCATTTAATATTAGCCTAAACTCCTCATTATTTATGAAATTTTTTGAAATGCATGCATTTAATTAATTATTTATTTATTTTTAAATTTCCCTGCTTTTACTGAGGCAGGATTGACAAAAATTATATATATATTTGGGGTATAAAATGTGGTATTTTAAAAAAATTTGTAAATGTTTATTTTTGAGTGAGAGAAAGAGAGACAGACATGCATGGGGGAGGGGCAGAGAGAGAGGGAGACACAGAATCCAAAGCAGGCTCCAGGCTCTGAGCTGTCAGCAGAGCCCAGCACAGGGTTCAAACTCAAGAATGGTGAGATCATGACCTGAGCTGAAGTCGGTCGCTTAACTGACTCAGCCGACCAGTCATCCCTAAAATGTGGTATTTTGATATAAGTATACTTTGTGTAATGATTACTGCAATCAAGCTAATTAGCATATGATATCTCACATAGTTACCTTAGCAAATTTCAAGTATACAATAGAGTATTATTAATATAATTACCATGTTATACATTAGTTACCTAAGCTTGTTCATCTTATAACTGGAAGTTTTTACCTTTTAATCAACATCTCCCCATTTTCTCTTACCCCCAGCCCCTGGCAATCACCATTGTACTCTGATGTTATTAGTTTGGCATTTTTAGATTCCACATATATAGATGATAGCATGAAATACTTGTCTTTCTGTGTCTGGCTTATTTTACTTTTATAGTGTCCTCCAAGTTCGCCCATATTTTCCAAAAAGCAGAATTTCCTTTTTTCCAAAAGGCTAAATAGTATTCCATTATATATATGTACATATATTTATTATGTTAATATAATTTATTATATATACATAATATATGTATGTGTATCCATAACTATATTGAATCTCACAATTTATTCATCATTTGTAGACATTTAGGTCATTTCCATATCTTAGCTATTGTGAATAATGCATCCGTGAACACAGGCGTGCAGGTAACTCTTTTTTTAATGTTTATTTACTTAAGTAATCCCTACACTCAACGTGGGGCTGGAATTCATGACCCCTAGATCGAGAGTCACATCCTCTCCAGGTGCCACAGATATCTCTTTAAGATACTAATTTTATATGTATATACATATGTTTATACACATGTATATGTAGACATGCACATATACACATGTATATAAGATACTAATTTCAGATATACTAATACATATGCATGTGTATATGTATATGAATATATATATATATATGTACACACACAGGTACTTAGAAATAGGATTTCTGTATCATATAGCCGTTCTATTTTTATTTTTGTAACAAACTACCATACTATTTTCCATAATGGCTGTACTAATTTACATTTCCATCAACAAAAGTCTACAAGTGTTCGTTTTTCTCTGTATCCTTGCCAGAACTTGTTATCTCTTATCTTTTTGGTACTAGCTATCCTCCTTGCAAACACGAATTAGGTGATATCTTACTGTGTTTTCTTTTAATTTTTTATTTGAGTATAGGTGATACACAATGTTGCATTAGTTTCAGGTGCACAACATAGTGATTCAACTTCTCTGTATATTATGCTATGCTTACCACAGGTGTAGCTACCATCTGTCACCGTACAACACCATTACAGCACCATTGACTATACTTTTTATGATGTGCCTTTTATTCCCATGACTTATTTATCCCATAAGTGGAAATCTGTATCTTCCACTCTCCTTCACTCATTTTGCCCAGCTCCTCAGCATCCTTTCCTCTGACAACCATCAGTTTCTTCTCTGTGTTTATAGATCTGATTCTGCTTTTTGTCTGTTTATTCATTTATTTTGTTTTTCATATTCCACATAGGAGTGAAATTATAAGGTTTTGTCTTTCTGAGTCCAACCTATTTCATGTAGCATGAAACCCTTAGTTCCATCCATGTTATCACGATGGCAAGATCAGATCCTTTTTTCTGTTGTGTAATATTCCATTGTGTATACATACCACACCCTCCTTATCCATCTGTCAACTGATGGATACTTACTACTCATTGATTTGTATTTCCTTGCTAATTAGTGATATTAAACAGTTTTGCATGGACATTTTGGCCATTTACATGTCTTCTTTAGAAAGATTAGTCAATTCTTTTGCCCATTTTTAATTGATTATTTGTGTGTCTGCTATCAAGTTGTATATGTTTTGGATAATAACCCCTTATCAGATGAATGGTTTGCAAATATTTTCTCCCACTCTGTAGGTCGCCTTTTCATTTTGACGTTTACCGATGCAGAAGTTTCTTAGATTGATATAGTCCCAACTTGTTTATTTTTGTTTGTGTTGCCTTTGCTTTGGTATCATACCCAAAAATTATAACCAAGACAATGTCAAGGAGCTTATTCCCTATATTTTCTTCTAAGAAGTTTATAATTTTAGGTCTTATGTTTAAGATTTTAATCAATTTTAGTATATTTTTGTGTGTGGTATAAGAAAAAGACCCAATCTCATTCTTTGCATATGGATATTCAAGTTTCACAACCATTTAATGAAGAGAGTATCCTTTTCTCACTGTGAATTCTTGGCACCTTTGTCAAAGGGTGATTGTATATGTGTGTGTTTATTTCTATGCTCTCTATTCCATTTCATTGGTTTATGATTCTATGTTTATGCCAATACCATACTGTTTTGATTACTATAGCTTTGTAATATATTTTGAAATCAGGTAGCATAATGCCTCTAGCTTTGTTCTTACTCAAGATTATACTGGCTATTTGGAGTATTTTGTGGTTTCATATTAAGTTTAGGGTTTTTTTTTTATTTTTGAAAAATTTGTAGATGTTTGGGAAATATGGCTATGTTAACAATATGAACTATCTAATCTATGAACATGTAATACTTTTTTTTCATTTGTGTGTATGTGTGTGTTTAAAGTCTTTCAACAATGTCTTATAGTTTTGGTACTTATTGTTTTCTTCTTTTTCTAGTTCTTGAGGTGAATGTAAGATTGTTTGACATCTTTGTTCTTAATGTAGCATGTGTTGCCTTAAATTTCTTTCTTAGAGCCACTTTTGCTAATCCCACAAATTTTGGTATACCGTGTTTTCATTTTTGCTTGTCTCAAGGTACTTTTTGATTTTTCTTTTGACTTCTTCTTTGACTCATATGTTATTCAGGGGTGTGTTGCTTAATTCTTTACATATTTGTGAATTTTTCCATTTTCCTATTGTTATTAATATCTAGCTTTCTATCACTGTGACTAGAAAAAGCACTTGATATGATTTCAGTCTTAAATTTATTAAGATTTCTTTTGTGGCCTAACATATGATCTATCCTTGTGCACTTGAGAAGAATATATATAACTATGTTAGGTTATTTGTGGACTCTCAATTTTATTGCACTCATCTATATGACTAACTAACCTTATGCCAGCACCGTATTGTTTTGATTACTGTAGAATTGTAGTAAGTTTTGAAATCAGAAGGCATAAGTCTTCAAAATTTGCCTTTCCTTTTCAAGACTATTTTGAGTATTCTGGGTTTCTTGAATTTCCATAGGAATTTTAGAATCAAGTTGTTAATTTCTTCAAAGAGGTCAGCTGAGTGAATCATTTGGTGTTGCACCTAAAAGTATGCAGCCTTGGCCGGGATGACAATGGTTTTAGCAGTGCTGCTTTTTTGCTGCCTCTTTCTCTGATCTCTCTATTAAACTATCTGTCCCATTTGGTATTACACCCAGCTCCACTAATTGCCAGTTTATTGTTTTATTGCTTTGACAATGCCTTGGAACATAAATTGCTCCCTAGTCTCATTCAGTTAAATCTATGCCCCTTTGCAGAAGTAGTTTTTGAGGGTAGTCTTTGAGGTTTGTTTCTGCCCTCAGAAAGGCCCTACTTAGTTGTATTTTTCCCTGATTCTCTTTGGTAAATGCCCTGCTTACAGTTTAGCTTATTTATCTCATGACACTGCCATCCTACTCTTAATTGCTTACGACCAAAATCTCTTATTATTTCCAAGAGCACTGTTAGGCTTTAACTTCCCCACACTGTTCTAAATCAAGACATTCCTTTTTTAGAGAATTTCAGAGTTCTATGTTGTTATGAGGTTTTTCCCCTGAGGATCTCTGTGCAACTGCTGCTAAGCTGGAGGTGAAAACAATGGCCCACTTGGTTTAGCTCACCATTCTTAATTAACAAGAACCCTTTTTTTTTTTTTTTGAGAATATCCATAGACATAAACCTCCCATGAAGTCAGCTCCTTTGGGGGGATAGCTTTGTTATCTATTTTTTTATGGACTATCTCTCTCACCTAGCCAAAATCTCTTTCCAAAGTCTCTAAGCAACTACTCTGGACATTGGGTGGGTGGTAGTCTCTGATCTTTACTGCTTACTCTCCCAGCATGGAAACTCCACTCTAGAAGTTGACTGGGGCAAAGGCAATGAGGCCCTATTCTTGGCTTGTTGTGCCTCGGCAGTGCTTTGACTTGTCATGCATATAGGTAAAACCTAAGGTAGAGACTCTGTAAGTAGTATAGCTTCTATATCCTATACATAAATAGGGTTAAGTCTCTATCTTATGAGTAAGTACTGGGTTGAGTACAGGAATCCCTGGACTGTTGATCATAAATACCAGGAACTTAGCCTCTTCAAATTGAAGTTAGGACTGAGAAATGCTGGCAGCCTGCCCTTCCCAGTAAGATGAGGTAAAAAGCTTAAGGTTGAAATCTTAAGGTAGGGAAAGCTTGTCTTTTGACCACAAATAGTCTGCATACAGCTTCTGTCAAGCTAAGTTAGGAGAAGAAAGTGTTGTGAATCATGGCTCATGTATCACAGACTCTAGCTGTTCTTACTGAATTTCAGTAGATTTTTTGGAATAATTGTTTCTTAATTTGATGTAAAGCTATAGTACAATTCCAGAGACTTTAAATGATTGTTCCTGTATAATTTTAGTGAGCTTTATTTGTTTTACTGGGGAGTGGGTTTGTAGATATCCTCACTGCTCCATCCCGAAAGTCCTCATTCTCTCCAGTTAGGTGATAAAACTGAATTTAAACTTAGATATCTAACTATAAAATTCATGTTCCATTTTATTAGTCATTAAGAATATCACTTCATGTGAAACTCACACAATCAAATCATTTCTCAAGTATTGTGAGTGATAGTAGGAAGGACACCAGGATGAGTACAATATGTAGAGAAGGCTTCAGAAACGTATAATTTACAGAGGTTTATTTAAATGGAAATATCAAGGAAAGGCCTGGAGTGTCCCATATTGCCATATGTATATTTCACTCATAGGCATATAACATAATTTTTAGCCAAATATATATATGGATAAATTATCTAGGACACTTCAGGGATTTCTAAATCTTAAAATGAGACCCAAGAAATAGAAAAACTACTTCCATCTTTAGATACTGTGCAAAGAATGTGATCCCCAGAGTTGCTGTATCCACCAAGATAAAAGATGATAACCCAAGAGGAGGCCTGTGAGGTGAGAATGACAGAGGATAAAGACTGCAGAAGCCTGGGGCTTTGATGACATTAACACTTCCTGAGTGTCCCTTGACTGGTTACAGAATATAAAAAACTGCCATTGAATAAGCAATAGATTTTTATTTGTCCATTACTTGCAGCCAAAACATTTTGATAAAGAAGAAGAAAGAGGATTTTCAGTTTATTTACAGTTGATGGAAATGTCATAACTATGAGGAATGAAATAAGGTCATGAAGTATGACGAGAAAAGAATTAGGACAACTGTAGTAGGGGAGAGGCCAAATTGTAGGTAGGGAACAGAGCGGGTAGATAGATCCCTTAGGACATGTTGAAGAAGTCTGTTCTTATTAAAAGTACAGAAAGAAATGATTGGAGAGTTTTAAGCAAAGAAGGATATTCAGATTTATATTTTGACAATATTGTTCTGGCAGAAATGCAGAGAATGTATTTGCAATATAGAAACAGAGTATATATGCAGATAGATCAACTGAAGGTAATAGAATGCAAGAGAGACATGATTATAACTGGGACTTTCAAATATGCAGAAAAAGTAGAGTGAAGATGTCTAAGCGGTAACCACAAAAGGATTTTGATGGATTGGATTAATGGAGTGGACTTTAAATACTGTCAAGAATGAAATCTACATTCTGTTCTTGCAAAGGACTAAATAGTGATACTATTTATTAAGATAGTAAACAGCGGAAGAAGACCACGCAGCAGGATGGGGAACAGATTGTGAGTTAAGTGAAGAATTCAATGAAGAAGTCCATGATAAGGTCTTCCAGAGAAAGATTATCTATCTGTAGATGGCAATTAAAGCTGTGCATGAGAATGAGATAGCTAAGGACTCAGGGTTGAGTCTTGAAAAATGCCAACATTGGTTTTATAGAAAAAAATGAGGCAAGAAGAGAAACAATAAGAAAGGTAGGAGAAAAGACAAAAGATTACTGTTAGCTAATAAAAAAAAAGTGCTTTAAAAGAAGAACTGTGATCATATAGATCATGTTATTAAGAATTTAAATTGTAAAAATGATAGTGCATTGAAGAGTAGATGGAGATTTGAAAAAGAAAAATTAATTATTCAGTGTAGTTGAGCTATAGAATTTCTAAATTCATCTTTAATATTTAAAAAAAAATTCTTAATGTTTATTTATTTTTGACAGAGAGTGAGACAGAGCATGAGTGGGGTAGAGGCAGAGAGAGAGGGAGACACAGAATCCGAAGCAGGCTCCGGGCTCTGAGCTGTCAGCACAGAGCATGACACAGGGCTTGAAATCACGGACTGCAAGATCATGACCTGAACCAAAGTCGGATAACCTACTGAGCCACTCAGGCACCCCCAAAATTCATCTTCAATATATTTTAATGGTTATTTACTTATGTTGAGAGTGAGAGAGAGCAAGAGAGAGCATGCATGAGTGGTGCAGAGGCAGAGAGAGGGAGAGAGAATCCCAAGTAGGCTCCACACTGCCAAGGTAGAGCCCCATGTGGGGCTCAGTCTCACTAACCATGAGATCATAACCTGAGCCAAAACCAAGAATCTGACACTTAACTAACTGCTCCACCCAGGGACCCACAAATTAATCTTTAAAACAACAGATTCTGTTATACTATAGTCTGAAAAAAAAGTAAATGTGAGGTAGAACCAACTAAATATATTATATTCATCAAAAATATATATAATATCTGTTGTATGGAAACCAATTTGTCAATAAATTTCATATAAAAATATATATATATAATATCTAGTTCTTTCTAAATATTTTAATAAGTACTACACAAAAATCATATATTTGTTCCCTAAAGGTGATCAAAATACATGTTTCTCCAAATTAAGAGTACCCGGAGGATTATATAACTTTAATTCTGGCCATTTGTGAAGGATTTTATGTTATTATTTACTACATGATAAATGAAAATGTGAATGTGTCATAGCAAATTATGTCTGGAACTGAGCATGTACTGCTTCTAAAGAGTTATAGTATTTCCTTAAATAACTCTACAAAATAGTGTGTGCTGCATGCAGTCTGACCTCTTTAAAAGAACCTAACAGGAAAATGTGGTTTTATTTATTTAAAAAAATTTTAACAAAATTTAAAAAAATAAATAAACATTATTTTTGAGAGAGACAGAGTACAAGCAGGGGAGGGGCAAAAAGAGAGGGAGAAACAGAATCTGAAGACACATTAGAATCTGAGCTATCAGCAGAGAGCCCAATGTGGGGCTTTAACTCATGAAAGTGAGATCATGATCTGAGCCGAAGTTGGACACCTAACCACTGAACCACCCAGGCACCCCAGGAAAATATGATTTAAAAAAAAAACATAGTTTTTATTCATTTAGAATACATCTAAAACCCACTTTAAATCCAGTGGGTTAGAGATCCAGGAGTTACGATGGCTGTGCAGTAGGAGGACCCTGTGCTTGCCTCGTCCCTTGAACACAGCTAGATAATTATCAAACCATTCTGAACACCTAGGAAATTGATCTGAGGACTGAGAAGAAACTGCAACACCAGAGGGAGAAACGAGGACCCATTGTGGAAGGTAGGAGTTGCGATGATATGATCTGGGGGAGAAAAGAATCCCAAGAGCTGTGGAGAAGAGGGAGCCCTGATCACAGAGAGAGGAGAGAGAGAGAGAGATAAAACAACATGCAGGGGATTGCACAAGAAAAACAATTCCCCAAAACCACTGACTGAAAAAACAAGAGGGACTGATTATCACAAGTTTTTTATAAGCAGTGGAGCTAACGTCTGAAGTTTTAGAAGTCCCTGCCATCACAGGGATGGAGCCTGGCAGGTGTAGTGATGGTCCTGTGGAGAAGGAGGGGAGAGGCCTCGGAGTGGACAGCATGCTCTGAGGATCCCCTGGATTGCACTGGGAGAGACAGTTCCCCTTCTTGGAGTGCATTTGGGAGAGGCAACACTGCCGCTTAGGGGACAAAAGAGCCAGTTGGCACCATTGAACTGTCCCGTTCATTAGCACAGGAGCAGACACCCACTGAGCGCAGCTAACCTGGATGCCAGCTTTTTGCTACCCTTAACCATAAAATCTGAGCCTCTGCATGGTCATGCTACTGCTTTTCTGGCACAAACCTTTACCAGCCACAACACTGTGAGGCCCTTCCCCATAGGATCAGCACAGGTCCGTGCCATGCTGGCTCCCTAAAATCTGAAGTTTTGAAACCCAGCCAAATGGGTTATCTTATGTCTGAGATAAAACATAGGAGCACTGCATTGCTGCCAGGTGAGGATGGCACAGACACAGACAAGGTAAAGGCAGGGATCTGATGGATACTTGGGAAAAGGGAGATTATTCACTCTTCTGTGAGGGCTTCCTGAACAGCGGCAGGCACCAACTCCCCTCTCTCTCAGGGGAAAAAAGTGGGCTGAAGCCATTTTCCACCCTTCCCATCAGCAAGGACAGACTTCAGCCAGCTGCACAGTGCACACAGTGGAGGCATGAGCTGCTTATAATAATTCCCACCTTGGTGAGCTATGCAGGTGCCTTTTGTATTTGGATAAGTGTGACTGAATCCACCCAGAGCAGCAACAGGCCCCTCCCTTAGAAGACCGGCATAACCTATCTGCCCCCCCAAACTGCTCACACAAGGCCTACTGCAGAGCCTCAGCTCTAGTGTTTGTCTGGACCAGACACAGGCTTTCCTAATACACAGAAAACAGAGATCTAGACAAAATGCCAGGACAGAAGATTTCATCTCAAAAGAAAGAACAAGAAGAAGTCACAGCCAAGAAGCTAATCAAAATAGGTATAAGTATAATGCCTAAACCAGAATGAAAAACAATCATAAGGATTCTAGGTGGGCTTGAGAAAAGGACAGAAGAAACCAGAGAAAATCTTACTGTAGAATGGGAGAAGATACTTACAAATGACATATCTGATAAAGGGTTATATCTGAAATATATAAAGACCTGTATCAAATTCAATACTCCCCAAAATAAATAAGCCAGTTAAAAAATGGGCAGAAGATATGAATAGACATTTTTCCAAAGAAGACCTCCAGATGTCCATGAGACACATGAAAAGACACTCAACATCGCTCATCATCAGGGAACTACAAATCAATACCACAATGAGATACCACCACACACCTGTCAGAATGCCTAAAATTAACAACACAGGACACAACAGATGTTGGCGATGATGGGGAGAAAGGGGAACCTGCTTACAGTGTTAGTGGGAATGCAAACTGGTGCAGCCACTCTGGAAAACAGTATGGAGTTTCCTCAGAAAGTTAAAAATAGAACTACCCTAAGACCCAGCAATTGCACTGCTATGTAGTTACCCAAAGGATAGAAAAATACTGATTTGAAGGAGCACATCCACCCTCATGTTTATAGCAGCATTATCAACAATAGTCAAATTATGGAAAGAGCCAAATGGCCATATGATGAATGGATAAAGAACAGGTGGTGCGCACACACACACACACACACACACAAAATCTTGCCATTTACAACGAGGTGGATGGAGCTAGAGTGTATTATACTCAGCAAATAAGTCAGAAAAGACAAACAGCATACAGTTTCACTCATATGTCAAGTTTAAGAAACAAAACAGATGAACATAGGGAAAGGGGATAAAAAGAGGGAAGGAAACCATAAGAGACTCTTAGCTCTAGATAACAAACTGAGGGTTGCTGGAGGGGAGGTGAGCAGGGGATGGGCTAAATGACTCCTAGGTTAAGGAGGGTACTTCTTGTGATGATCACTGGGTGTTATACATAAGTGATAAATCATTAAATTCTACTCCTGAAATAATATTGCACTATATGTTAACCAACTGGAATTTAAATAAAAATTTGAAATAAAACATAAATCCAATGGGTCACATAGTGACTATTGTTACTGCTTTTTAATATTCTATCTAATAGAAATGACCATTTTTGTAGACAAAAAGTTGAGATTAGGGTTTATAATGAAAGGTGAAGAACTCCAGGAAAATTTATAGGTGGTATTTAGGTTGATCAAACTTGTGGGTGGTCAATTGTGACTCTATCTTGCAGTTCATGGAGGAAAAATGGTTGTGCTGGCTCACAAAAATGTATGCACAACTCCAGTTATCTTTTAATCAGTTATTGTGTGTCCAAAGCTTTTAAACGTCTTTCTTATAATTCCTTTTTCACATATTTGAACATCTACCCACAACTTATGGAAATTCTTTCTTTCTTTGTTTTAATGTTTATTTCTTTTTGAAGGAGAGAGACACAGAAGTTGAGCAGGGGAGGGCAGACAGAGAGGGAGACATAGAATCTGAAGTAGTCTCCAGGTTCTGAACTGTCAACACAGAGCCCTGCACAGGGCTCCTGAGATCATGACCTGAGCTGAAGTCAGACGCTTAACCCACTGAGCCACCCAGGCACCCCTCTTTACTGGATTTCTTATACACTGCTTTAAAATATCCAATCACAGTCTCAGTGTCTCCTGGCTAAATGTCAATAACAACAAAAATTTTTTGAAACACTTTGTTTCAAATAATACATTCCTTAAAAATACATTCTAAGGTAAATTGTGCATGGATATAACTTCAAAAGAGAGAATAAAAGTTCATATGAGAGTTAGTATAAGGATGTATCTGAGAACTTGGCTTTCTGGGTTAAAATCTCATTTTTCATATGCAACTATGTGACCCTTGACTGTTATTTAATCTCCCTTTTCCTCAGTTTCCTTATTTACAAAATCTGGATAATAAGTGTAACTATATCATATGTCTGTTATGAGGAATAAATATTTCGATATTTGCAAGAGGGTAAAATAATTTATGACATGTAGTAAATACATAATATATATATTAAGTATTAATATATGTTGGTTGAGGTATAAGTAAGATACACAATTTTATTTTTTCTTAAGTATTCAAGTCTTTTCATTCCTTAATTTGCATTGCAAGCTTTCAGTGTGTGTATCTATCAATGAATATGTCAATAAGTATGGAGTAGTATTGTTTCTGTTGCATCCAAATTGGCAAAGGGCTCAAAGCTGAAGACACTGCATGATAAATGGAGAGAAGCTCTAAATTTAATGTTTCCAAAGTTGCCCAGCACATCTGCCCTTAGTGTTTGTAGGGCCCTAGGCAAAATAGATTTTGTAAGGTTTCTCTTTCTATAAACAATTTGAGTAAAAATATATGAACCTATATGAAACATATTGATTTGTCAGTAATTTAGAACAATAGATAAATAAGAAGTAACTTACATATTTCGTTTATGTTCAATGAGTGCATGGGAAGAATCTTGTAGTGTCCAGGTACTATGTCTTCCTTTTCTGGTCCAAGAACCATCTCTCTGCTTTTCCTTGCCAAATGCATTGTTAGTGGCTTATTTCATATCCTTTATCATAAATAGCAAGGCTATTATTATTCACAATGCCATGGCTTTTTGGAACTCTTTTGTATAAAAACAATTTCAGATCTTCTTGTTTCTGCTATTTCTTAGTAACTTTAATTTATTTTTTTAATGATGTTCACCTCATTACTCATGATGCTGCATCATCCACAGCCAGTAAATATCTGCTTCCAATGACTCTCTTAATGGCTGTTATTATGTTTTGTTGATGATGTCCACAAATACAAGTTTTACCAGAGTGTGCAGGAGAACATGAAACATAACTTGCCTTCTGGTCCTGTTCATTTACTATTTGGAGTATTATAGGCTAAAAACAGAACAATATATATTCCAATTATGATTTCTCTTGAATTATTTAAGTCATAGTCTATACATTTCTAAAATGAGATTTCTTTAAATGTTAGCTGCAAATTTGTCTTCTACATAGTACCATCAGTGGAATGAAGAGTCAAGAGTTCTCTTTAATTTATGCAAGGAATGCCCCCTTCTTGTTTTCATAACTTGCAATGTTTCAATTAAAGTATGAGGGGACATCGATCAGAAGTATCTACTGATGTTGCAGGCCAACACTCTTAAAAAATCTCAGAGCATATCAGCAGGTTATCCCTGGAGAACTGAGTTGGTGGAGTGACTACCATTGGTGCCAATGCCTGGGAGTGCACAAGATGAAGGACACCTGCTGCCACCCCCTCTGCCTTTGGGTGCTGCAGATCAGAATGAGCACCATGGTCAGAATAGTGGCAAGGAAGAGCCTATGCACAGGTTTTATATGGCTCAAGTCCAAAGATCATCAGAGTCTAGAATTCTTTGCATGTCTGTTGTGACTGAGAGTCATGCAAGATCAGCATGTCAGTGCCAGTCTGGTAGCCCAATCTCATGCAATCCTGTGAAAGAAATACTACCTTGGTAATTAGATGTGGCCCACTTATGATGCTGCCCTACTGGACCAAGGACCATCCATAGAGCTTTGGAATGACCCCATCAGTTTGGGTGTAAGAGCTCTTTGGGGCATCTGGTAGATCCCATGAATGGGATAAAGTGTTGGAGAATTCCTCTAAGGAGAGAAAGACATGGGCTTACAGCAACCTGTCTGGACATGACTGCCGGCCCAAGACAGTCTAACCACCAAGGAGAACATAGAAAATTTTGAAATTACTGCTTCCAGAGATACGAATTCACACAATATCAGATTCAGCCATGAGGTACTGTTCCCAGATAGCATTGGATGACACCATATAAAAGAGCTTCTCCTTGCCACCCCTCACCACCTCAATCAAGTCTGGGGGTAGGTGACTTATACCTCTTACCAACAGACTAGTGATCTATTGAGAGAGAAATCGCTGGCAAAATTCAAAAAGAAAACACATGAGGAGGGACACCTGGGTGGCTCAATCTGTTAAGCATCCGACTCTTGATTTCAGCTCAGGTCATGATCTCATGATTTGTGAGATTGAGACCTGCCTCAGGCTCCATGCCGAGGATGGAGCCTGCTTGGGATATTCTCTCTCCCTCTCTCTCTCTCTCTCTCTCTGCCCCTCCCCTTCTTGGACACATACACATGCACTCTCCCTCTCAAAAATAAACATTAAACAAAACAAAACAAAACACATGAGGAAAGTAAAGCTCCACTTACCCCGGAAGCTAAGTGAGAGTAGATCTAAAAGGATGCCTTAGAGAAAAAAGGGAGGTGCATGTAAGATGAGTAACCTGGAATCTCATGTCTCAGTGAACTCTTTGGTAGTTTTGATCCATGCTAAAGCCTGAGAACCACTGAGGGAAGAACTACTGACTCCTCAGTTCAAATACTTGGGTTTCTAAAAGTGTAAAGAAAGAGATGTTATTTTAGAGTACTTTTCTCTGAGGCCAACAAACATTTGAATCATTTAAATCCCATTTCTTTAATTCCATGCTTTACTAAGCAACTTCATCTGGCCTTTATATCAGTTAAGAGGCTACAAACTTCATTTAATGTAAATTTCCAATCCAAACAGAATTAACAAGGAAAAGGTACTATCAAATAAATGAATGAATGAATGATAGAATGGTAGCTTTCAGAGTTGGTTATTTTGTGACTCAATAATACTATCAAGGGCCAAAGTTCTTACCATCTTTCTTTTTTTTTAAATTTCCTTTAATGTTTTTATTTATTTTTGAGACACAGAGAGAGACAAAGACAAAACAAGTGGGGGAGGGGCATAGAGAGAGAGGGAGACACAGAATCTGAAGCAGGCTCCAGGCTCTGAGCTGTCAGCACAGAGCCTGAGGTGGTGCTCGAACCAAGAAGCCATGAGATCATGATCAGAGCCAAAGTTGGACGCTTAACCAACTGAGCCACCCAGATGCCCCTACCATATTTTTTTTATATTCTCACATTTGTTCTCATGTTTGTAAAAACAGTTGTAGAATCCTAAGCATGACTTATAACTACAAAAATATCCTTGTGCCTATTTTAAAGAATCTGTCTTTAAAATGACAGCTTTGAAGTGCTGTCTTCCAGCTCTCATTGTTCACGATTGTATCAGTCCCAAGCCTAATACAATTACTGATAACAGCACCTGAATCACTACAATTAGCTTAAAACAACTAGGAATCATCCTCTGTGTTGTACGGGGTAGCAGGTGGCAGTTGTGAAGCAATTTGGCATAAGTCAATTTCTTCCAATAAATTTCTCAGTACTCATCTCGTATTAGTTCTATGTCGCTAGTTGAAACATGACTAATATACTCTGTATCATGGATATTTACTAATATGAAATTAATTTATTATAAAATCATTATAAATATCTTCCCTCATAACGCTACCTCACTTTCATATCCTATTCAAAATACGCATAGATAACCTATTTCACATCAGGGTATATCATGCTGTTATTACTAATTTGAATGTACCATGAATTAAAAATTGATTGTACTAGTGTAATATAAAATGTAAAATATTTAATACTATAGTACATGTAACATCATCCAAAAGAAATTTTAAAATGATTCAACATTCATTAAGGTTGGTCCCTCCAACTATATGTAATCAGTTAATAATTGCAACTAGAGATTCTAGTGACATAATTAACCATAAAATGAAGATGTGGAAACTAGTTGGCTCTGACCAAAAAACACCAGAAAGAAAACTTGTATAACACACTGCATATTTTGGGATTGTATTTTAAAATAATATTTATTTAAAATTAAATTTTCTTTTTATTTCCCTTATATATTCGATACTATTTCCTTTTATTTTTTTAATTTGTTTTTGCTACCCATTATTTAATTAGAAGCTTAGGTGTTAATATTCTTTCTTCAGAATATCTTCCTGCCATTCTTTCTTATAAGGAGATGGAATCTAATGTTATATATTGACAAGCAATAAATGATTGATGAATCCAAACATAGTTGTTTAAATGAATTAATGAATGAATGAATGAATGAATGAAAAGTGAATAACTATATGACATTGAAAATTTTCAAAATCACATTGGTTTAAGTTTGAATGATTTAATCCAAAGCAGTTAAAGTATAATCAATCCTCAGGGACAGGTTGGGTAAAAACAGGGAAAAAATAAGAAATAGAAATTAATCAGTTAGCTGATAGTTTTTACTAACTAGCTTTTGTAAATCAATTTATGTTATCTAATATTTTTAAGTTTATTTATTTTGAGAGAGAAAGAGAGAACGAGCATGGAAGGGGCAAAGAGATAGGGGGACAGAGGATCTGAAGTGGGCTCTCTGCTGACAGCAGAGAGCCAGATGCAGAGTCCGAAACCACGAACCGTGAGATCATGACCTGAGCTGAAGTTAGAAGCTTAACCTGAAGTCAGAAGCTTAGCTGACTGACCACGCTGTTATTGTCTGATTTCTATTGTATATAAGTGTTATGCAGAAGCGGTCCATACAAGGTCATGGCTGATGCTGAAGTTAGTATTAATGGAATCTTGAAAGTACTCTTTTGTCTCTGCATTATCCAGGCATCATTTGAATCCTGGGAATATTATTATTAAATATAAAGTGAGTTGAGTTTCCTTTTGGAATTAGAAAGTATTACAGAATTTAAGTTTTTTAATCTATCAGTAGGAAATACTTTAAACTTCCTAATTTGATCAGATATAAAATAGTGATTTACACTGATACTTTAGATAGAGAGGGGTTAGTAGAAGAAGAGAAGAGATTTATATATACCACTAATGAGGAAACATTCAGGGATTACAGAAAATGACCCAGGACTTCTCCACACACATCACTGTCTGTTCTGAAAAGATCACATTTATGCTTTTTCCTTCAGATCCTTCAGGATTTGAACCACTTCCCAAAGGGTTCAGTGGTAATTTTTCTGATTTCATTAATTTTTTTTCTTAGCCCAGAATGAGACAAGGCAGAATCACTGGCTGATGGAGTCATTGACCTAAAGCTGATTAGGACCAGATTTAGCTTTTTTTACTCTACTCATCAAGATATAAAGCTTTGGGGCTTTGGCTAGAGATCATTTTTTTTCTTTAATAAGTGGTTATAATTATATTTCAGTGACCTTTTCTAAAACCTACTTATCTACTTATATGTGAAATTGCAGGAACTGATGCTTGAGATTTTTCCAATCCACTTCTTGGGACTAGAATTATTCCCTCTATGACACAAATCAGAGTTTGGTTATGATCACTTAAACATATCATGTTAAACAATTATTTTTATAATCCCACAATTCTAAATTCTTTCCACCCTTGACTTTTCAACATTTGCCAGAGAAATTAGAAGAAAATGAACAGGCATTATAACATTTTTCTCTTTTTCATTTAAGAAAAAGAAGTATAAAAAATACAATTGAATTAATGCAGTACATGCCTGCTATTATAGATACCTTTAGAAATTTTATTCATTAACTATTTTATTCACTCATTGAAATACTTACAGAGTGCTTAATATGAACCTATCAATAGCATAGGCACTGGGTATAATACATAAACAAGAAAACCCCCTGCCTTAAAATTCACATAATAGTGAGTGGAGATAGAAAATAACTTGTAAGTAAAAACTACTTCACATAAGGATAATTACCATGGACAAAATGAAACAGAATAATACGTGAAAGTGCATGTTAGGTGGTCAGGTGGGAGGAGGCATGAGGAACATCTCTAATTAAAGCTGTTAGCAAAAGCCAAACTGAGGTGATGGCATCTGGGTTAATAAAAATCCAATCTCAAATTAAAAAATATAATAATATGCCATTGAAAATTTTCATTTAAAACCAAGCCAAACATTTCAACAATTTTATGAAGTACACTCAAAAGCAAGTATCATTTGTAAAATTAGGGAAAACTTCTAAATTTATCTTTATGTATTAATAGTACTATAAATATTGATAAATATATTAAGTGAATAACAAATATAATTTGATAGTATAATGATATAAAATATATATTTCTGGGGTGCCTGGGTGGCTCAGTCAGTTGAGTGGCTGACCTTGGCTCAGGTCATGATCTCATGGTTTGTGAGTTAGAGCCCCACCTCAGGCTCTGTGCTGACAGCTCAGAGCCTGGAACCTGCTTCAAATTCTGTGTCTCCCTCTCTCTCTGTCCCTCCCCCACTCATGCTCTGTCTCTCTTTCAAAAATAAATAAACACTAAAAAAATTAAAAAAAAAACATAGCAGATGTTGAATGGTTCCCTTTAAAAAAAAGAAAGAAAAAAATATTATATATTCTCTTTTTCTCTGAATTTTGTCTTTATCTCATCTGATGTCAAAATTGTAAAATAATGACAAAATCACACGGTGAATTGTGAGCTCATGTATTAAAGATGGTTCATGTATCTTAGGAAAAAGGTGAGGGCTGGAATATATAGAAGTATGAACTCTTAATTGTATAGCAATGCTAAAAACTATACTGCCTTAGTATACTTAGTATACTGCCTTAGTATACTTCCTCTTAGGAAAAAGGTGAGGGCTGGAATATATAGAAGTATGAACTCTTAATTGTATAGCAATGCTAAATACTATACTGCCTTCAGTCATGGGTATCTGACTTTTCTTAAGAATATACTGAATATCAAGTTTTTGAATTCTCATTACATCTCTGAGGTTGACTCAGACATCTGTTTAGCTAATATCTGTAGGTTTGTAATTCTTGCCAGAGAAATTACCCACGTTGCTTATTTCCTAAAATAAAAGGTTATTTTCTTAATTTTAACTGATATTCCTATATTAAGTATTATTCATTTCTATTTCTCCTCTATACACTCTGTATCGATCTATCAAAATATAAATATACCATTAAAAACCATTAAAAAGTGTGAGCGTATTAAGGTCACCTGGATGACTCAGTCCATTGAGTGACCAACTCTTGATTTTGGCTCCGGTTATGATCTCAGAGTTCATGGGATCAAGCTCTGGGTTGGGCTCTGTGCTGACAGCAGGGAGCCTGCTTGGCATTCTCTCTCCCTCTCTCTCTGCCCCTACCCTGCTCTCTCTCTTTCTCTCTCTCAAAAAAGTACATAAACATTTAAACAAAAGTGTGAGTACATAGATTCCATGCTTAGAAGGCTTCAAACTCCTATTACCTGGTCAGTCTTTATAAAATATTTTAATGTTATGTCCCAAATTGCATCAGATATTAAACATTTATCTCAGGGTATAGACATTCTCCAGTTGATGGAAATTTGGATGTTTCCTGGCTAAAGCAACTATGAATATCCTTGTTATGTTCTGGACATCCTTGTATACCTTTTTGTGTACATGTTTTTTTCTTTCTCTTGTTTAAATGCCTAAGTATGGAATGGCTGGGTCATATTTTAAAATATTTAAGTTTAACTTTAAGAAACTGAAAGACTAATTTCCAAGATGATTTTTATCATTTTATCCTTCCACCACTAATTTCCATTTCTATGTCAACACTGAGTGTTGATAGTCCTTTTAAATTCCAATAGGAATATAAATACATAGTATGACTCTGCTAAATTCTTTTATTAGCATTGCTAGTTTTGTGTTATTATTGTTTTGTTTTGATTTGATTTGATTCGTTAGAATTTATCTGGGAATATAGATAAGTTTACTTCCTCCTTTGGAATTGGTGTTTTCTTTCTTTTTCTTTCTCTTGCCTTAATGCACTGGCTAGGACCTCCATTTCAATGAACAGTGACATATGCCTCATTTTGCAATTTTAAGGGGAATATTCTACTTTTTAACCTTTATTACAATGTTAGCTGTAGTTTTGTTTTTTGTAAATGCATTTTATCAAATTGAGAGATTTTCCTTCTCTAACAATAGAATGATGGTGGCTTTTATTATGAGTGGATATTGGATTTGTCCAATACTTCCTAAAATTATTAATGTAATCACATAATTTTTTCTCTTTAATGGATATAATGAGTTATATGGCTTGATTTTGAGTAAAAGAATAATGTGTCATTACTGCAATATATCAAATTTGGTCATTTTATATTAATATTTCTAGAGTTTGCTGTATACGTTTTGCTAATATTTGTTTACGATTTATAGAACCTACATTATTATCAGGGTTAGTCTGATAGAGAAAATGTTGCTGGAACATAGCCATGCTGATTCATTTAGCTATTCTCTATGACTGCTTTTGCACTACGGAGAGTTGAACAGTTTCAACAGAGACAGTATGGCCCTCAAAGTCAAAAATATTCTATGACCTGTGAAAGAAATCTGAAGCCAATTTTGATAAATGATTTTAGTGTGTAGTTTCTTTTTCTTGTAATGTCTTTGGAATTACTAGTCTTACAAGTTAATATGAAAAGTGTTTATTATTCCTTTATGAGTTTGTGTAGAATTTTTTTGTACTTTTTTTCATGGAATTTGGATAACTTTTCTTGCCTGAAATTTTCGTGGTCAGAAAGTTTGTAATTAAAATACAATTACTTTAATATATATAAGGTTATTATTTTTTACGTTTATCTTGTGAAACTTTTGATAATTTCTTTTCAAGGAATCTGTCCATATCTTCTAAGTTGTTGAACCAGTAATTTCATTGTAATATTCCTTTATTATCCTTTTATTGTGTGAAGGATCCAGTGATGTTTCTTATTTAATTCCTATATCATTCATTTAATTTTTCTCTTTTTTTTTGATTAGTATAGTTAGTGATTTATCAAGAACTTAAAGAATCAAGTTTTATTTTTATTAATCATGTTGTTCTATTACAGTTTAATTGATTTCACTTTTTCCTATTTCTTTGCTTACTTTTTAAAAAAATTTTATTTTGAGAGAGAGTGAGAGAGAGAGGGAGAGAAGGAGAGAGAATCCCAAGCAGGCTCCACACCATCAGAATGGAGCCTGATGTGGGACTTGATATTCTGAACCCTGAGATCATGACCTGAACCGAAACCAAGAGTCACCCAGGCGTCCCTTCTTTGCTTACTTTGAATTTAATTTGATATTCTTTTTCTATCTTTTTAAGGTGGATACTTAGATCATCAGATTAAAATTTTTCTTCTCTATAAGCTTTTATAAATTAGCTTCCAAGCACTCCCTTAGCTACATCACACAAATTTTTATGTCAATTATCATTTACTTAAAAATATTTTCTAATTTTCCTTATGATTTCTTCTTTAACTCACAGATTATCTAGAAACATGCTGCTTAATTTGCAAATATTTGGAGATTTTATAGATTTTTTTTGCTATCAATTTCTATATAATTTCATTGTTGTGAAAACAAATTTCAAATCTTTCATATTTATTGAGGATTATTTTATGTTTGGCCCAAGGCCTATTCTCATTAATTGTCTATGTGTAATTGAAGAAAAAAAAGTGTAGACCATTGTGATTAGGTGTAATTTTCTATAAATGTCAGTTAAATCCAGTTGGCAGATAGTATCACTCAAGTCTTTTATATCTTGACTGATTTGCTATATACTTATTTTATAAATGACTGAGGGGAGGTTTTGACATTTTCAACTATAATCTGAGTTTGTTTCTTTATCACTTCAGTTCTCATATTTTGATATTTGAAGGTTAGTACATAGTACTACTATGTACTATGAACTATTATGTCTTCATGGTTAATTCAACTTTTATCAATGTGAAATGACTGTTTTATTCCTAATAATCCTTCTTATTCTGGAAGTGGCTTTATTATTAATATAGCCAATTAATGATTGGCTACATTTTTTATGATTGGTGTTTGGTCTCTTTTTTCTTTCTGCATTGAGTCTATATGTGTCTTTTAATTTGTCTCTTGTAAATATCATCATAGATACTAGTGCAGGTTTTGTAAGCCCCAAATTCTCACAGCTTTTCTTCACTTTGAAATGTCTTATGCAATGGAATACTACTTGGCAATGAGAAAGAATGAAATCATGCCATTTGCAGCAATGTGGGTGGAACTGAAATGTATTGCTGAGTGAAATAACTCAGTCAGAGAAGGACAGATATCATATTTTTTCACTCAAATGTAGATGTTGAGAAACTTAATGGAAGACCAGTGGGGAAGGAAGGGGAAAAAATAGTTACAATAGGGGAGGGAGGGAGGCAAACCATAAGAGACTCTTAAGTACAAAGAACAAACTGAGGGTGGATAGGGAGTGGGGGGGGAGGGGAAAATGGGTGATGGGCATTGAGGAGGGAACTTGTTAGGATGAGCACTGTGTGTTGTATGTAAGCAATGAACCATGGGAATCTACCCCAAAAACCAAGAGCACACCTTACACACTGTATGTTAGCCAGTTTGACAATAAATTATATTTAAAAAAAAAAGGA
Organism: Lynx canadensis; assembly: GCF_007474595.2. Lineage (NCBI taxonomy): Eukaryota > Metazoa > Chordata > Mammalia > Carnivora > Felidae > Lynx > Lynx canadensis. Next base: position 99,145,653 of record NC_044306.2, read on the forward strand.
AGAAGTGTCTTTTTTTCCTCTTCATTTTCATAACATATTTACGTTGGATATCAAATTATAGGTTGAAAACTTTTAAAGAAAAACATTTTAATTAAAAAATATATTATTCTTTATGTTTTTCCTCGAAATGTATTTTGTCTTTTTTCTCTTAGTTCTTTTAAAGTTTTTGTCTTTATTATTGGTTTTTGTCCATTTGATTATGATGTGCATTTTGTTATGTATATTCTGCTTACTGTTTATTGAGCTCCTTAAAACTGCTGATTTGCATCTATATTAAAATTTAGATTATATGGCCATTAGTATCAAATATTTTTTCTTAAATTTATCTCTCTTCTTATGGTACTCCAATTGTATGCATTTGATATTACTTAAAAATTTCCCTGAGTTTCCTGAAACTGTTTTTTTTTTTAGTTAATTAATCTCTGTATTTCAGTTTGAAGCAGTTTGAAGCATCAGTTTGTCCCTTTATTCATGTTCAAATATTTTATTTAATAGATTCTTATTGGCTTATGAGCCCACCTTAGGAAATTTTCACTGTGGAAATCTGATTTTTCTGTTTTGAATGTGCATTTGGTTTATTTTTATAGTTTTAATTTCTCTAAGGAGATTTTATATTTGTTCTTCCATTATTTTTATATTATTTTCCTAAATATTTGAAAAACATCTTAATATGTCTATATTATTGCCTACTAATTCCATTGACAGATCTATTTTTATTTTAATGGAGTTATTCTTCCTTCTATTATGGAACATGTTTTTCTGCTTCTTTGCACATCTATTCATATTTTATTGGATTCCAAACATGATGTATGCCACATTAATGCATGTCAAATTTTACTGTCTCCTTTAATAGTTTTGAGTGTTTTTTTTCCCCCATGGCATTTAATTAAATTATTTGCACATTAGTTTTTTCCATGTAATGGTTGTTTTAAGTATAATTAGGGTAAGGCTAAAGCATCTTTTATTTTAGTGTTAAAATCATTCTAGTCCAAAGTCATAACTTCTGAAGTCTGTACTCAGTGTTCAGCTACTTAATAAGGTTTCTTCACTTTTGGTTTTTAGAACTTGAACATTTTTCAGTTCAAGTCTATACTCTCCTACATATAATATTTAAGAGAAGTCCATTTGAATTTTCCTTTTCTGTGTAAGCCCCTTATCTCCTGCCCTGCAAATTTCTGTCACTTCAGTAGCCTTGAGATCCATCTTCTCAACGAGACTTCTATGAGTTAGTCTTCCTTTCACTGTACCACAGAACAGAAAGAATTGATTAAAAGTCAGAGAAAATGTGGACTCCCATCTTTTGATTCCCTTCTATTTTGGATCATAATTCTTCATTACCTTTTATACAATGTCTGAAGATAATTAGTATATCTTCCCAGATTTATAGTTGATTATCATGAAGAGTCTAGTCCTATACCAGTTACTTTATCACTGGTCGAAATAAAATTTTCTCTAGGAGACCTTTTAATTTATCTGACAATACTCTTTATAAATGTTACATTTTTTGATATCTCCTATTTTATTTTTTAATTGTGACAAATGTGTATTGTGATAATACCATAAAATTTTATGTAAAACAATATTATATATGTATTTGTACAATTCAATGTAGCCTCCCCAATTTTTTTAAACTAGAAGTTTTAAGAGATCACTTATACCTAGCTTACATTTTTTTGTAAGCACCAGAATTTTTTTTTTTTTTTTTGAGAGCGAGACAGAGGCAGAGCATGAGTAGGGGAGGGTCAGAGAGAGGGAGACACAGAATCCGAAGTAGGCTTCAGGATCTGAGTTGTCAGCACAGAGCCTGAGGGGTGGTTTGAACCCACAAGCTGTGAGATCATCACCTGAGCCAAAATTGTATGCTTAACTGACTGGCCAGGCACCCTAAGTAAGCACCAGAATTTTATCTCATGCCCTTAGCCTCAATGTTAAATCCTCAATGTTAAACCTTCTGTTCCAGTCACACCAAATAGCATGTAATAAAGCATATGCAAACTATTATTTCCCTTTATGTGTCTTTGTTCATTCTGTTCTGATTGTTTGGATCAAGGTACATTTTCTTCATTCCCAGAGAACTATGTGGATATTTCAATAATTGTAGTTGTCATTTTGTATTATAATTTCCTAGCATAAATTAGTTTTCCTCAAGTTTGTACTTATTTATTTATTTTAGAGTGCCTGAATAAAGTTGATCTTAAAAAAATTTTGTTGACTTCATTTTTATTTATAAAAATAAATATTATCTGCCAGATATGAGTGTGCACCAATTTCCTGTGAGAAACCCTTTTATGAGAAGATAAACTGTAAACAAAAGTTAACTTCATAAGCAAAGCAAAGGGGAAAAATAGAAGTTGTTTAGTTAATCTGGCAACTGTCATTAGTCTATAATTTGCAGAATGATCTAATTTTATTGAAGAACACCCATTCCAATTCAATCAGACTTACAGAATCAGCTTGTTGATGTATTTGCTCCTAGAAATAATGCTAGAAACCCAAAATCTATAATCTGGATTATAATATGAAAGCTATAAAATATCCTAGAGATCACTCAGTCTATAATCCTCACTTGTAAAATGAAGAAATTGTTATCTGAGCTTTACCTATGTAATCATTTAGATTGCTCAATGCTTTCTTCACAACTTTTATATCCTCCAATAGAAAACAAATGTAAATGGACAAACCAACTCATACATGACATATGTTTATGACTTTATTATTCTTGTATCAAGTGCCCCCAATAGATCTTGATGAAAATTTTCTACAGACTTACCTTCTAGGTTGCATTAAAAAGTTGGATAATAGAATTTTCCATTATGAATACATCTTAAGGAGAAGCATGGCATGCAAAGAGAAGGTGAACTCATTAGAGACCAAGCTAGGGAGGCAGAGTAAATTTACCATCCTTTACAATGGAGAAACAAGAGATATATCAAAAATTGACACATCAAAAACTAAAGATACATGTATACCACGCCAGTTTTAAAAATAACCCCAGGTAACACTGAAAACTGGTGAGGGCATTTTCTAGGAAGAATGACTAGGAGAGAGGAAGAGACTTTTCATTTTGGACCTTTATTACTGTTTGAACTATGTTTCTGTCATTTACATATATTATTTCCATATTTTAAAAAAGGAAAAAGAAAAAGATATTTGTGTTTTTTCATACAATAATAGATTTATATTCTGAATTCTCAATCAGCCAGTATGTAACTGGGGTGAATATGATAGTATAGTTGGATTTCTGTTTCTAATTCTTCGTAGAATGGACTAATTTGTTTTCTACTGCTGTTCCTTCTGTTTGGTATATCTGGTGTGACTGCTTCAAATAGCATGTGTAATAGAACAAAATGAAGTTTGATTGATTATGACATTTAGTTATATATCTATTTCAATTTCATTGAAGCCAGATGTTGCTGCCCTAATTTCTCCTGTGTCCTCTTTAAATGTAGATGAGAATAAAAAGCAAATTAAGAAAGTAGTAATTTACATGAGTAATGAGGTAGAAATCAAAGAAAGGGGCAATAGCAGAATTAACTATCACCAGTTCCCTTTAAATAAATCCATCTTTTGTCATTTGGAAATTTAGAGATTAGCCATTTTATAGACATTTTACTATTACAGATTACCTTGGGCAATATACCAAGGTTCAGAAAGAATTGTAATTTATATATTCATTTGAAAACCAAGGACTAGTATAATCTGACTCATGTAAGAACTCAACACAGATTAATGTGACCATCATATTTTTCTATATGTATATATAAATAATTTATGCATACAACAATCTATGTAACAAACATCAAATAAACCTATGGTTCTCAGAGGATATCAAGGTTAAGGGGAGCAAAGATGAAAAACTTTGAACCTCTCAGAGGCAGTAGATTATAACTGTTCACTAAATGCCTTTACCCAAATTTACCAATGTCACAAATTATTGAACTGTAACAATAAAAATGACACTGGTAATTTTTTGTTACTGACAGAAAAATCCATCCTGAAAAAACAGAGCATGAGGATTTTTAAAATCCTAATGGCTATCTTAGAGAATTGTTTGTTTTGTTAATTCCTTGAGAATGGACAAAAAATTTTTTTAGAAAAAGAATTATTAAATATTTGGGAATAAATTGTTTAAGCCAAAATATCAAGACATTGAGAAATAAAAATAATTGTGTAAGGGTATAATACAATTGGTAACAATGTGGTCACTCTCAAAAGATGATACAGATTAAAATCTTATTATACACAGATCTAAACCAATTATTTCACAGGATAGGCTGCTTCTTAAGAGCAGTCTGCTGCATTATCAATAGCAACTCTTCTGATGAGTCCATCTATCACCAATTACAAACAAAAATAGCTGCACAGGCCAGAACAAATACATAGGACACTTTGCTATTTATTAGTTAATTGTACCATCTATAAGCAGTTGTGTATTTATTTTGTTTAATTTTGACTAATCCCTAGCAAAATATCTAGACTAAATAACACGTATAGCTATGTGTTAGTTTAGTTACAGTAACTTTTCTTTCATGAATACAGTTTATATATAAATATTTGTTAAGCAATTCATTCCCCCCAAATTTCTTAAATTCCTACTATGTGCCAGACGAATATTTGGGCTGTGACAAAAATACATTACTATAAAAACTAACAAAATATTTCTCGTATTCACAGAGGTACCCTCCACTATTCTTTAGCTGCCTTACCAAATCACCCCACATAGATCTCTCTGAGAACCAGAATCCTGAGTGCCAGGAATGATTTAAAATTCTGGTTACATCACCTTGATTTGCTCCACATATAATGGCAGTCATTTGCCTACATGAAGGCAATGTGATATTTAAATTCCTTTCCCTTCCAAAAGCACAGAAATAACCAAGTAAAGAAAAAAGTTGTTCCTAGGAATCTTATGCAGAATTGTTTGTTTCCAATTTTTGGCTTTTATTAATCATCTTTAGCACACAAAATAAATTTGGATGCATAGCTTTAATGACTGTGCATTTGTCTTAAAGAACAAGACAATTGTCTGTATTTCAAATATATTTTGGTTATCTAGTTTCCCTTTGTATTGATTTAATGTATTTAATGATGTGTTTATCATTGTATAATTTTCAAACAAAAATAGTGCAATGCATGTTTCAGGACCAAGTAATTGATTTCATTTTCAGAATCTCTATTTTTTTAAATCGTACAGATAAAAGTTGAATTGGATTTACACAAATAGCCATTGGATTTCATTTACATTAGTGCATACAATAGTTATAATCTCTGAGCTGTATAAAAAAATGACAGATGAATGACATATATTCTCCCCTAGTATCCTCTAACTTGGAAGTCAAAAGTCCTAAAAAACAATTATTAACACCTCCACTTTACGCATTAGGAAACTGAACCTTAGTGAAGTTTAATAATTGCTCTTTTATCATGCATGTAGTTGCTTCTAGAGCCAAAACTAAAATTTTACCTGCTTCACTCCAAAGTATATGTTTTTTTTCTCACTACCCCATAGAAGCTTATAGAAAGCAAGGTCTTTTCTTTGAAACGTGAAATTATTATTTTAAATTATATGATTCAGAATTCATACAATTCAAATCAGTTCACCAAATCTTTTTGATATGTGCTGCTCAGGTAAGCCCAACAAGTCAGGCATCACATAGCCTATAAATCAGCAACAAGGCTGTAACAAGCATAAAACAGTCATAGTTCAAGGAAGAATGGGATAAGTCCATGAAATATTATAAGGACTTAGGAGAATTTTATTTGGTTGAGAGAGCCAAGAGAAGAATCCTAGAGTAGGAAAGGTTTGAGATGGCCTGGAGTATGGATGGCACAAATAGAGAAGGGAATGGGAATGGCAAGTAAAAAAAACAAAACAAACAAACAAAAAACAAAACAGTGTGACTAAAAGCATAAAGACAGGAAACTATGACATATATTTGCTGAGTAGTGAGAAGTTGTTTATCTAGATTTTGGAATGCAATCTGACCAGAAGTCAGATGGAAAAGCCAGCACTTGCCTTTGGAGATCTACTTAAAGACCAACCTCAAAAGCCAATGTGTGCTTATACTAAACACTTCTTTATTTTTTTAATTGTTTTTTTAGTTTTGAGAGAGAGAGAGAGAGAGAGGGAGACAGAGGACAAGTGGGGGAGGGGCAGAGAGAGAGGGAGACAGAGAATCTGAAGCAGGCTCCAGGCTCTGAGCTATCAGCACAGAGAAGAATATGGGCTCAAACTCGTGAACCATGAAATCATGACCATAAGCAGAGGTCAGATGCTTAAAAACTGAGCCACCCAGGCACTCCTATGCTAAACTTCTAATATTTCTCTACTAGTAAGATAAGAGAAGGGAATGGACACAAAAATAAGTCATTATAATTTGAGGATTAACGTAGGACAAAGAGGTATTGAACATAAATTAATGAATACATTTTGTTTCTCAGGCCACACTTTTTCAATAGAAGTAGAAAACTAAGTTAAGTAGTTTAGTTCAAAGATTCTTTTTTTTTTAAATTTTTTTAATGTTTATCTTCATTTTTGAGACAGAGAGAGACAGAGCATGAATGCGGGAGAGGCAGGGAGAGAGGGAGATACAGAATCTGAAACAGGCTCCAGGCTCTGAGCCGTCAGCACAGAGCCCAACACGGGGCTCCAACTCACAAACCATGATATTATGATCTGAGCTGAAGTCGGATGCTTAAACTACTGAGTCACCCAGGCACTCCTTAAAGATTTCTAAAATATTTTTGGGGGTCAATTTTACTGCTATGGATGACAATGTTCATGTTAAAATAAAACCAGCATCTGAATACTACAAGTTTCAACAGCATCTAATTTCCTTTTTTTTTTTTGAAAGATAATGGCACCCTGCAGTGCCTGATTTGTCAAATGATTGTAACTATAGCTACAACTAAAATGATGGCCTTCAAGCAAATGTGATTCCTAGAAGATAGATAGATAGGTTGATATTGCTATATCAATATCTATATCTACATCTAGGTAGATAGAGAGGAAGATTTCTTTTAAGGAATTAACTCATGCAATTTTGAAAGCTAAGAAGTCTCACAATCTGCCATCTATAAGCTGGAGACCCAGGAAGGCTGGTGATATAAATTCTAGTCTGAGTCCAAATGCCTGAGAACCGGAAACACCAATGGTATAAGTCCCAGTCCAAGGGCAGAAGAGCAATGTCGGTGTCAGTTGAAGCAGTCAGGCATAAAGAGAGAATTCAACCTTTCTCTGTCTTTTGGTTTCATTTGGGCTCTCAACTGGTTGGAGGATGCCCATTCATGGTGGGGAGAGCAATCTGCTTTGCTCAGTCCACGAATTCAAATGCTAATCTCTTATGGAAACACACTCACAGATGGGTCCAGGTACATACCAAACAGGTATCTGAGCATCCTGAGGCCCAGTCAAGTTGACACGTAAAATTAACAGTCATAGTGATGCCATTCCCTCAACAGTATCATGATGACTTCTATTCAGGCCGTGGCTTTTCCTAAGTGTCAGGTTAAAAAATGGAGTAAGAGCAATATTTTTTTTTCTTTCTAGAATGTGATAATATGTCAGTGTTTCTTAGACAGAGAAGAAGCTAGCCACCAGTAAGGGGGAGAGGTGAAAAGAAACTGACATCTTAGAAAAGGCATCAGGATACAAGAACCTGTGATAGCCTTCACAAGTTATTGGGGGGGAAATGTAAGATTTGAAGGCAAAACTTTACAGTTATTTGGTTATTTCTTGAGAATAGCAGGAGCTCTGCTCTAACCTGACTGGTCAAATCACAAGCACTCAATGGAATGAAGGGATTGTGAGCAGTCATTGTAAAAGCCTCTCCTTTTCCCCAGGAGCTACCATCATAAAGTAAAAACTAAAAAGGCAATTTTTGAATATGACCAGCTATTGGGGGCATACCTAGGCCTTGATGATAAGCCTGCTGGATCTATTACTTAGCCCTAGTGAGCCTTTCCAGGGAGACAATTCTATATATTATGCCATATAAAAGTACATCAGATTAGAAAAACCTTTAAGTATACTATAAGAAGGCAAAGAGAAACTAGGTTAGCCCAGAAAATGTCTTATGCCTGCCAAGTTGACAATACCTGACACATTTGTAAGTCATCTGAAGAAAACGGAATGCTTATTTTGAAAGCATTATACCCATGCTCACTCAGGAACGTTTTAAATTTCTGGGAAATTATCTTAAAGATAGGAATGTATTCGTGAAGTGGACAAAGGCAGGATAAGAAATTACGTGGACAGGTTGCATGGAAAGCCTCTTAAAATAGTTTGCTAGGGAAATGTATTTAAGTTAAAGATATACAAAAAGATATCAGAGTAAAAATAGAACCTTACTTGGAGATGGAATTATCTGAAGTCAATGGAAAAGATAGAGAGAAATCCCAGGAGAATTTCTAGGATGCACTTAAGCACATAATTATATCTGATTTTGAGACAATTTCTCCGACTTACCTAAGAAGGTAGAAAAAAAAAAAAAAACCACTAAGATTAATTAAAGAAGTGAAGAATAATTGAATTCAAGGGGTTTCTTATCAACTTGCAAAACTCTGTGATAACATTAGATTTTGCTCAGTCTAAACAAACACAACAAAACACCTCTCACATTTGGAAGGAAAATAAGAGAATTGTAATTGGGCACCATAGAGCTCTCAGAAGAAAGTACTAACCAATAAAATAACTCTGTCCTCCTCGAAGATTCCTATGAAATGTAAATCACAATTTTACATGGCATCAGTTTAGTCTAGACTTAGGGTAGGAACTACTGACTGTTCCCAAGCTTCCTTATATATGGTCTTCTGGGACTGTGCCCCTGGCAAAAGTTCATCAGAATTCTCTGTGGTTTCTAAAAGCAGGGTATTTCCGAGTGTACATGCAATGCAATCTGTTGTGGGCTCTATATGTCTCTGCCTTTTAACAAACTAGGAATTCATATATTAATCAAACTATGGCAGTCAACTTAATGGTCAGATAATTAAAGTTTATGTATGTGCAAGGGTAAGGATTAAGTGAACCTGGTCCAATTCCCTCTGAAAGTTTTTCTTGGATTAACTTTATAGATTCAGGAGACATTAGTTGAGAGCATGTTAGGACCACCAACTCTGCCATATTACATTGGAGTTATTTATTTTTATGGTGGTAAAGCAGACTTAACCAAGTCAAGTAAGTGATTAAGATTTCTGTTGTTCCTGGTAACACCGAGTTTGACTTCAGAGAATTGCATAATTTTGAGAGTGAAACGAACTGTCACATGCGTTTTCAAAGTAGTAATATCCACTATGGTTAACAATCGATATATCTTCTGGTCAAACAGTATCAGGACTCTCTTCATAGTTGAGGAATTCCTCACCTTATGAATTTTGGTGAGAAGTAGAAATTGCCTCTTATTATTAAAGGCTGAGAATGCCAGATACTCATTTTCACAGCCTCCCTTGCAACCAAAAAATAGACATGTTATCTATGTCTGGCCAAGTCAGATGCACTTCATACTTGACTCAGGAGCTACTGTCACAGGAAGCAGGAAACAGAACACTTTTCTTCTTGGGTAGCAATAAAGGTGTTCTGGATCAGTAGGATTATGCCCTCGGTACAGAAATGGCAATCGTATCAGCAATGTTAGTTCAATTAAATTTCTAGGACAGAAGAAGGGGCAGAAGTGACTGCAGTTAAACCAGTGTCTAGTGGCAATTTCAGTAGTTCTGACACTAGATAAATTTGGTAGCTTAGTTTGGGAGAATTATGCATAAGTGTTTTATTGAAATATTTCTTCTCTAGCTCTTCCAAAGATTCTGTCAACTACTGTGTGTCTATATGATAAATCCCTTATCTAATTCAGTCAGCCAGAGTTGGTTTATCTTACCAGAAACTAACAACTATAACTGACAAAATATCTACTTAATATTTTAAATTGTGATATATTATGGTGTCTTAGATTGTGTTTCCCAAAAGTAGACCTAAAGACAAGGATTTGAATATATTTGTGAAGTCATCCCTGGAAACATTAGTATAAGAGTGAGAAAGTACAGAGAAGGGAAAGACACCAATAAATATTGTATTATTGAGCAGAATAATGTTTTCAACAACTCTGGGAGAAAATGTAGAACATACCTCAGAGTTATCCCTCCTCACCTAAGGGGAGATGAGAAGTCTTACTATAGCCAATTAACCTCTTCTCAGCTGTGCAACTCTGAGGCAGGGACCTCCTGGGCAGCAGAGGCAGCTGAATTCCCCAGAGGGCAGCACACCTGCATAGCATGCCCCCTCCAGACAATTTAGTCCTTACTTAATCAACACCCAGATATTGATACCTATCAACATATTCAGAGACCTATGTCTCCCTTCCTCCTGTGAACTTCATCTTCAACAACCTGTCTACACTCTGTGGGTGGATGGTTTATTAGTTTGCTCTTTCTGCTATGACAAATTATCATACATTTAGTAGCTTAAAACAGCACAAATTTATCCTCTTATAATTCTGAAAGCCAGAAGTCCAAAATTTGTATTACTGCAGTTTCAAGTTGTCTGTAGTACTGTTCTTATGGAGGATGGGAGGGGATAATATGTTTTCTTTACCTTTTCAATTTCTAGTGGCTTTCTGTGATGGTTAATTTTATGTGTTCAACTGACTAGTCTATGAGATTCCTAGATAGTTTATATAATGGTATTTCTGAGTCTGTCCGTGAGGGTGTTCCCTGAAGAGATTACTATTTGAGTCAGTAGACTGAGTAAAGAAGACTACCCTCATCAGTGTGAGTGGGCATCAAGCAATCCATTGAAGGCCCAAATGGAAAAACAAGGCAGAGGAAGAGCAAATTCGCTGTCTGCATTTAAGCTGGGACATCCATCCTCTCCTGCCCTCAGGCATTAGTGCTCCCGATTCTCTGACCTTAGAACTCAGACTGGGACGTACACCAATTGACTTTCCTGGTTCTCAGGCCTTCGGCTGGACTGGAACTATATCACCAGCTTTCCTATGTCCCCAGCTTGTAGACAGTGGATTGTGGAACTTCTCAGACTCTAACTCTATAAGCCAATCCCTCATAATAAATGTCCTTCTATATATCTGTATCTATATCTATCCATATATACATATTCTATTGGTTCTGCTTCTCTGGAGAAACCTCATTAATATACTCTCTGTATCCCTTGACTTGTGGCCCTTTTCTCCACCTTCAGAGTGCACCACTGCAGACTGTCTTTATCATCACATCAATTTTTCCTCAACTGAGACTCTTTCTATGTCCTCTTTTAGAGACTCTTGTGATTATACTGGGCCTACTCAAGTGTTCCAGGATAATCTCCTTATCTCAGTATCATTAATTTTATCACATCTGCAACGTCCTTTTTGTCATATAATGTAAAATTCACAGCTTCTGTGGATTAGGATAATAACATCTTGGGGTTCATTATTCAGTCTACCACGAATGGGATTCTTTGCTCAACAGTCAAATGTCTTCACTCAGACGTCTTTCTTTGGTTTTGAAATGCATGTATTTTGTAACCATGAGAAAACTGGGCAGTTTCTCTTTAGATTTATATTCTCATTGGCTGGAAGCTGCTTTAGGGGCATTAACTTCTTCACAGTTTCTGGCTTCCCTCCCCTCTTCACTATCCATTAGCGAACAGAAAGTCCTAGGATGAATGTTTGCAGGTGTTTTTAGTAAGATGCTACTGGAACACACCGGGATGGTGAGTTTTGAGGGGACATGAGCATGGAATCAATAATATCCAATATATATTGAAAGCAACTAAAAATACATGAAGATTAGTCAAAATTATACCCTTAATAAACTAAATATAGGAGAGTCAAATGCTAGATAGTGGGCAAGTGATAACTTGCAGTTTCCCTTGAGTCTATGTGTAAAAGTTGAACACAAGAGTTGTCTGTTTCTGTAGTTTGAATATTCTCCACCAACAAGACATAGGAATGAAGGGATCAAAGTATATTTTATGGCAGACATTCGAGAGTTACCTGATAAGAAGTAGAAAGCAATCACTTATGAATTTTCTGCCACCACTTTAGTGTTCAGGGGAGACATCATTGTTAGGACATGGTGTGAAGGGAAGAATCTGGGCGGTCTAGTCATAGGGGTAATTTCAAAGATAGTATTTCAACAGCCTTCTGTTAAGTTTCTTGGGTAGTAAGCTTTAGTCTCCTAGTCCCTGCTGGAAATTTAGCATCAAAATCAAGAATAAAAATAAGGTCTTATAGTTCAGGAATCTCTCAACAAATCCCATAGTAGGCCAGACAAAATTTGTGTATGGTCACAACTCCACTTGGAAATCCTGTGTTTTAGCCATTGGTATAGAATTCAGAAGTTAATTTTTTTTAATGTTTATTTAGTTTTGAGAGAGACAGAGACAGAGGGTGAGCGGGGAAGAGGCAGAGAGAGAGGGACACACAGAATCTGAAACAGGCTCCAGGCTCTGAGCTGTCAGCACAGAGCCCAACGCGGGGCTGGAATTTACAAACCGTTAGACCATGACCTGAGCTGAAGTCAGACGCCCGACTGACTGAGCCACCCAGGCACCCCTAGAATTCAGAAATTAAAACATTCAAGAGTTTTCCAGTTTGGAATATATAAACAGATTTTTGGATATCTTTTTCTTGTAAGGGTGATCTTGCCAGTTTTTACACTTTTCTCTTGGTCCTCAATTAGGTATTTAGGAGTATTTAAGATGCTCATAGAACAATTCCTTATACTTTATCGTGTGACTAATGCAGTTTGCATCTTTGTCAGTGATCACAAAATTATCCCCTTGTTTTTTCCATAGGCTGAGCCACAATACATTGAGAATCCTAGGTTGAACTCTTTCACACCAAGTGTAGAGGGATGAGACTGAGGAAAGGGCAAATTTAGACCTTTTCTCTCATGCCTACTGTGAAAAACCTACAAAGATCTCCCATAATTTGTAAGCTGTTGTTTTTCTCTCACACATTCTTCTAGCCAAGCAACTATATTTGAGTTTCAGTTAATTGAATAGGTTTATGATAGTGTGACTTTAAATGTTAACCATGAAGCCCAGCCTGGGATAGATCCAGGTTTTATTTAATTCCTGAAACATATTCAATTTGGCAACCTTTCTTTAAATATGATATAATGCAAAATTACACATATGAACTTGGGTACAGAGCCTTATAGGGATTGGTTGGGAGTGAAGGACCCTGATGCACAATTTTCAGTAGCTTTAGGGTAAACTTGCTTTGGGGCCCAAAATATAATCACTTGACTTTGGGGAGGCATGAAAGAGTTTTTGAACTGGAAAATACCTGGATTCTGAAAGTAATTTGGAAGTAAAATTATGTCATACCAATTAGAGCAAAGAGAAGCTAAATGTAAGGAAACTTATTGAAGTTCAATTGTAACAATCTAGGCACAAAAATATTTTAGTCCTAACTAGGGTGATTACATTGGCATTGGGACTGAAACGACTTCATTGGGGTTTGAAGATAGATTAGCAGAAGTAAGTGAAGGAAAAGTGAGAATTAAGGACAATTCTGAGGATCTGGTGTCTAGAATTGTGTATGGGAGAATACTGCTGCCAAGTGTAAGACAAAGAAAAGCCATAAACAGGTCAAATTTATAATTCTGATTTTCAACCTTTTAAGATTAACTAGTTGTAGGCCAAAAGGAAATCCAGGTAAAAATATCTACCAGGAAGTAAGTTAAATCACAAATTTGGTAGATAGTTTAGGAAGTAAGTAAGGCTGAGAAACAGCTGTCTGTAGAATGAACATGGAAAAAATGAAGCATGGAGGGAGAAGGAAACTGGAATATCAACCCTCACACATTGTAATCTAACATAAGAAACTTGTAATTTCATTGAGGCCTTCCAAAATATTCTGTCAGTGGTTGGGAGGTATGAAGTAGGGCTATAGAGTGAGTATAGCATAGGAGATAATAGTATGGGCTCCAGAGTGGGCATTTCGAGGAGAAAATTATCTGGGTAGTTTATGGCAAGTTATTTAGACTTTTTATGGCTCGGAATCCTCAACTGTAAAATGGGGATATAAATAATCACTTCCTCATATATTGTTGTGTATATTAATTCAGTTAATGAATTAGCATGCTTTGAATAGTACTAACATATAGTAAGTCCTTAATAAGTCTTAGCCTTTATAATCAAATTTGTTGTTGGAAAAACTAAATTTATTTTTAACAATAATTTCCATTTACACCATCATCTTTTCTTCAGTAGCTTCCAGACAATACAACTATTCTCGAGAATATATGCACTGCTACTTCTCATGCCCTATCTCTTCTTATGCTTTCTTAAGACAATTTATCATCTTTGAACAATTTTAATTTTTATTTCCAAAATATTACTCAAGTCAGGATTTAAGAAATTTACAGAATCTTCTTTGGCTCCAGCATATGGTAATCTTCTCCATTATGAATCTCAGAGAACTTGTTACCTTGTATTTTACACATGCTCTTTAAAATTGTTGATTTTTTTTTAGATTGTGAACACCTTGAAGACAATGTCAAATCTTATACTTCTCTCTTCCTTTAATAATGTCTGGACCCATTTATTTTGAAGAATAGGTGAAAAAACTGAGTACATTAAATTATTACAATCTATCTTTTTTTTTTAAATTTTTTTTTTTTTAACGTTTATTTATTTATTTTTGAGACAGAGAGAGACACAGCATGAACGGGGGAGGGGCAGAGAGAGAGGGAGACACAGAACCGGAAGCAGGCTCCAGGCTCTGAGCCATCAGCCCAGAGCCCGACGCGGGGCTCGAACTCACGGACCGCGAGATCGTGACCTGAGCCGAAGTCGGACGCTTAACCGACTGAGCCACCCAGGCGCCCCTACAATCTATCTTTATGTAATACATTATTGTTACTCAGCAGTCTCTGTTAATTTTTTGTCTGTTAATGTTAACTTTCTCAGTAATTTAGACATTCTATTTTAACATAATGGCTGTGGTACACCAACCAGACATAAGTATCAAATATCTCTATTATATATAATCGTATTTTTCATTATGCTATAGATAGATTACAGAAGTAAATATTATGGAATTTCTAAAGAAAGATGTCACCAAGAGGAAATAAACATCAGAATTAATAATTTTATTTAAGGCAAAAGTTCTGTGAATCCTCTTAATTTTTGGTGCTATTGTGACTAGAGTAAAAAAAAATGGATTGGGGAACCATTTGGCATCAAACTTCCAAAAAAAAAAAAATAAGTGAGCCAGAAAATAAAGAATGTCAGTCATTAAAATGGAACAAAAATGGAGAAAAATAAATACTACCAAGACTAACACAAGATCAGAAAATATCTTAGAAAATTTAACTCTCCATAGAAACAATAGGTCTCTTGAAAAATTGCAGGTTCTGATTTGGAAAGATTATGGTAGAGACCACAGGTGGTTGTAATTTTTTAAAAGCAAGTATTAAAAAATAAGACACTACTGATTTTGATAAATGAGTACTGTTTCCATCTAATATAATCAAAATGGCAATGCTAACATAGTAAGTATAGTAACTTCTGTCTTTTGTAAGAAATCATAGCACATATTCCTCTTATAAACAAACATATACATGAATATATGTAATTTAGGAACAACATTCTCTATTATAATGTAATCTTTATTTAGTCTTGTGATTAAGTAATAAATTATTGGACATTTGTTCTCATGTTGATAAATTACATACATAAGTAAAATATGTCCTTCATTTTTTATTTAACATGACCATTACTCAATGGAGTTTTGAAAGAACAACATCTTGCCCATTACTTTCTAATGGATGGTATCATTCAAAGAGGGAAGTTTGGAAATAGGCTACTATGGGGACTGAGAATTGCCATCATTATCCATCTCCCACCATTTTAAGTAAAAGTGACAAAGAAAAAACCTTAGCTTGCTATATTATTAGCAAAAATGTCAATTTGTGGATTATTAGTGTAAATGGCTACAGGCAGCTAATACTATAACATCTGGATCTAATGAAGAAATACAGAGCCAAAAACATTTGGTGAGAGTTTAAATGAGGTCATTCATCTGTTTCTGAAGAAAAATTTCCCACCCCTAGTCCCACATTCAAAAGTGAGCAGTGTTTGATTAAGACACTACTTTAAAGCTATATCAAACTATCATAATTTTCTATGGCCCAATAAAATAAGTGAGTTAAAAACAAGATTGAATATTCAATAATTAACATAATAATGACTGAATCTAGGCTGGCTTTACTTGATAATATAAAATGTTTCTACTTATTAAAAATGCTATCTTTTACATTATTTTTTGATAATAATTAAAATTTGAAAATATAATTGTACACAATTTCAGGACGATGCTGCTAGTCAGTAACTATTGGCAATAGTTATAAATTCAATTAAAATTATAATGAAAATAGAATTTGCTTTTTAATAGTAGAAGTTATTTGTTTGATGTTTTGATGTGATTAATTTGGGGTTTAATCAATGTGATTAATTTGTTTTTTTAAAATTAGCTAGCAATTATAGAGAAGCAAACTTTAAAGAAGAAATTTATATTTTACAGTGAGTTATCCAAACATAACTTGTGCTTCATATTTTCTTACAGACACATTTCTTTATGCAACTCGAATGCTCATGCCAATTAGGCTACGGTTTGATTTTCCATACAATGAAAAACTGGCCACAGCTGCAATTAAAACACCTGTCTTGGTAAGTAGGAATAACCAAACGTACTGAATTTAGGTAACATGCGGTTTTTTAGCTGGCACAGGTTTTGTGAAGGAAACACTATTGCCAGGTTCAAATGTATTCTCTTTCATAGCGGGGGGGGGGGGGGGGGGGGGGGGGGGGAAACTAAAACATTTAAAGCTCTAATGGCTTTCAGTTAATAATGATTCACTGGATACTATAATTTGTTCAACAATGTATCATAAATCAAGAGAACAATGTTGCTATCATTTAGATGTCAGCAACAGCAATGTCAGTCACAAGAACAAGAAACCAGGAAAGAAAAAGAATGAAGAACCTACCAGTTCTTTGTTGCTATTTGTGACCCCAGTCATATTACTAATGGATTTTGATTTTTTTAAAGCTCTATGAATATAAAGGGATTACTAAATGTGAATTAAATGGCCTCTAGAATTGTCAGTTTCTAGTGTTCAAATTATTACTGAGGTATTGTCATATTCAAGTTCACTAAAGAAAGTTAAACAACAGACCAAAAAAACCTTAGTAATGCAGAGTCCACCACTGCTTTTCATTAAAATTGTTTTTAACTCTTAACATTCTCTAACAGCCAAATTTTAATTTATTTATTTTGGAAACCAGCCATAGGTCATTTAAAGCTGCCTTTAAATGGGCTTTACCGTAACTGCTAAATGGTTTACAATGTAAAACTAAGCATTTGGGTAGATTTTTTTCTATTAATTCAGGGCTCTCAGCTAATTATAGCCTACTATGAAGTGCCATAATTAAACTCATGAACAGTTCAGAATCCTTAAGATTTTAAAACCTGTTCACCTTTAACAGTAAGATTACTTTTAACAACACAATGAACACAGCTCACATATGGGCCAGTTCCTCATGGTGATGGCAGTCTGCTACTCAGATAACTGTGTCAGTATTAATATCTACTTAGCGCATGGCCAACATAGACTGAAGGCCCCAAGACCAAAGCAAAGAATTTTGAAAGCTTTCTAGTCTAGTTCTGACTTTGAAAACCTAATATCATCTCTAATTTATCTCATTCTAAATTATGCTTACCCTTAATTCTGCAACTTGAATTAACCGAAATGATAAACCATTAACAAACTAAATTTTCTATATGTTAATTTAAGAAGGGTAGCAAATTTGAATAAAAACTCGAGTCAAGTTCATCAGAAATGTTAATTATATCCAGTTTCCACAGGAATAGAGCGATAGAAAATGGCATGAAGAATCCTGGGTTAAGCATTTGTGGATATATAAAAGCAATGCTTTATTGTGAGGCAAATGCATTGTGAGGCAAAGCACAGCCAATCTTTATGGGTATTTTATGAGTGCTTTCTGATCTCTCTTACTCCAGTGTTCGAGTACTTCATGACATTTGATTTTATTTGAATAAATTGTCATTTATGTCATCACTTTTACACATCTTTTTCACCGTCCTATATGCTAGCTTTAAAACAATAAACTTTAGTTTAACACACTATGTCTTTTAAGATACTTAGATGGAGATTTAAAATTACTTGAATAAAAGGAACCTTCTGTTTTTTTCAACCACAGTATTTGTTTCATAGCAATATTTTGCATCTATAAAGTCCAATCATAATTCTAACATGAAACATGGTCATGTTGAGCAGAGATTTAAAACTCTGTAACAGATTAATGGGCCTGTGATATGAGGAGCTGTCGGGAACATACAAACAAAATCTAAGAGAGGAAAAATTCTGCCTTCTTTCATACTTCTCATTTCTTCAGTTCTTTCTTGTCAATAGTGAGATTCAATGACAGCATTTCATGTTTAATTTGTTACTTTGTGGTAAGGCTCAGATATATTATTACCCTTCTCACAAATATAATCATTACAAGTGTGTTTAGTGTCTTCATTTAGACAAACTGTGTAAGGCCCTTGGGGGCTATAAAGAGAGTATAAAATACAGGATGTAGTCTCACAAAGTTCAGGGTACTTCCTGAGGAGACCAAACATGCAAATGAAAAGTACAAACCTCCATACCTATGGCCTTTCTATAACCTTTAATATTGCTTGAAGGTTGAAAGTTTCAGACAAGTCATCTACTGACAGTGTGCATGATGATGTGGGGAAAGTCAGCACAGGTGTATGTGTAAGTTGCAAATATTTATATATATATATATATATATATATATATATATATATTAATGAACAGCACATAGTAACTTTCTCTTAAAAATTAAGAATTGTTTTATATCAGAAGAGATCAAAGACAGAAACTGCCAAAGTCAGCCATCCCAGAATGCTTCTTTTTTCCAGTAATGGGCAAAGCTCTAAGAAATGAAGAATTGAAGACGAGGTATTGAGGAAGCCAATAGGAAGGTTCGGTAGGCTGCCCCCACTGAAAACTAAAAAGTAGAGAGTGGCTCAGGATGTGTGACCATCCCTACACTAAAAGCTGATATCAAGTTGGCAGGCATGTGAGTGGTCTTCTCTTCTGAATTACTGACTTCTTAATATTTAGCCAAAGATGGACCATTTCAGTGTCATTTACTAGGCAGTTGTGAGCAGCCACATATACTATTTAGATAAGATCCTGAACATCGCAGTCAGGCTAACACAGCTTTGAGATTTTGTTTTACTAATGGGATTTACAGCTGTTTAATTCACTTACCTATGGATTTGGGTTGCCTTAGCTATAAAATAAAATTATTTTTACAAAAAAGTTTAGTTACGTGACCTAACACATGTGAAATACTAAGTTTATTTCTTGGAACATAATTGAGACTTTAACTGAAATCTATGTTTAAGAATGCAATTACTGGGGCGCCTGGGTGGCGCAGTCGGTTAAGCGTCCGACTTCAGCCAGGTCACGATCTCGTGCTCTGTGAGTTCGAGCCCCGCGTCAGGCTCTGGGCTGATGGCTCAGAGCCTGGAGCCTGTTTCCGATTCTGTGTCTCCCTCTCTCTCTGCCCCTCCCCCGTTCATGCTCTGTCTCTCTCTGTCCCAAAAATAAATAAACGTTGAAAAAAAAATTAAAAAAAAAAAAAGAATGCAATTACTAATTATAGATTCCCTGCTCAAGCCTAAAATTATATTAAGGAAAGGCTAAGATACCGAAACACTTGGAGAGATACATGTAGTCAAATCGTTACACAATGAAATGATTAAAGTACATTACAAATTCACTTAGGGTTTCCTTACTTATGCTAGAGAATAACTGCAGTTCACTGATGCAAAGATCAGATTACACCCGCTAAAATTAAAATGTAGTGGTGCCTGGGTGGCTCAGTAGGTTAAACATACAACTCTTGACTCTTGATTTCAGCTCAGGTCGTGATCTCCCCGTTTGTGTGATCGAGCCCTACTTCAGACTCTGTGCTGACAATGGGGAACCTGCCTGGG
The DNA here is from genome assembly GCF_007474595.2 of Lynx canadensis. NCBI lineage: Eukaryota > Metazoa > Chordata > Mammalia > Carnivora > Felidae > Lynx > Lynx canadensis. The sequence goes on from NC_044306.2 coordinate 99,165,692, forward strand.
ATTTTCTCTCTCCTTCTCTCTCTGTCCCTCCCCTGTTTGTTCCCTCTCTCTCTCTCTCTCTTAAAATAAATAAATAAACATTAACAAAAATTAAAATGTAATTATAAGATAATAGTTCCCTACTCCTGAGAAAATCTTAGAGATATGAGACTTTGGGACCCAGAATAATTTGTTCTGGAGAAGTACATACTACTCAGCCTGAGGCCTCCTAGATGTTTCCTTATGCATCAGGCAGTGAAATTTGTACTTAGTCATGAGATTTAACCCGGGCAAAAATCACTGGCCGCCAATAAAGTGGGCCAAACTATACTATACATGTGAGAGAAGCCAGAGAAGACATTTATTGTGAAAGATAAATACTAAATCTCTCCTTGATCTTCTAGTATATAGCATTCCATTCATTACTTTCTGATGTTATTTGATATTATTCATCACTTTTTGATGCTATTATGCGGTATTTTCTCAGTTATCTATAGCTACCATTTATTCATCTTTCTTCTAGCCTTTTCATTCTTTCAGGTATAATCCTACAGATTGAGTCATATAATGTCTTGGAGTATGGCTCATTTTCCCACATTTCCAATGGTGCTTTCAAACTACTCATTTAGTAAAGACCCTTTTGGCAGTTGTTGACATTTGAGGATTGCCTGGATTGGCAACTCTGAGTTTCTCTTAAATTGGTCTCTGAGACTAAGCCCAAACATCTCACAGCATACGAAAGGATTAGGTACTATTCTATGCCTAGTAATAATACTGGATAAACTTTGTTGAGTGCTTCCATTCTTCTATGTACTCTTTTTCTGAGTTTATGTAGAGTGTAGGACTCCCTAGAATCTTCACACTGCTCCATGAGGCTGTAATTATCACCAGATTAGAGATAATGACACAATCCTAGGTTGATAAAAATTGTCCAAGCTCACCAGATTGGCAAGTGAGTGATACTGTATTCTAAAAAGTATTGGAACATATACTTTAACTATAAAGTTCCAGGGGTCTCATATTTCCATACCTCCTATGAGAAGAGGCACTGATTACCTTTGTTTCGAGCTATCTTTTCAAGGATGTTAGTACAGTCTTGGAAAATAGAACCAGAGGCTCCCTCTAAGCAAAGGGGCAGGCATGCCTGTGTCTCATTATGTAAGATTCAGGTTCTTCAAGCTCATTGTTCACTCATGTAATGCAACATAGTTTGTGTACAGCTGTTACTTATCATTCTTCATACCATCTGGTGGGAATTGGGTTCAAGGAACAGGCACAAAAATGCCTATACACTAACCACTGTTATTGCCATAAGTAATAAAGTCCTTTGTCTCTTTTCTAGGAGTCTCATGTCTTCTGTCAACATCCATAAGAGCAGGAAAAACTACTTGCCTGTTAGCTTGCAGGTAGAATAAAATCTCTAACACTTTGCAGTCCTACACATACTCTGCTATATTACTTCATCATATATTAGCAGTAACAGCTGAGAAATTCAACTTGGTTGTGCTTATTTATAAATTTTGACTAATTCTTTAAACTTATGTCATTTGTCCTTAAGAATAAACTACAATCTTCTATAATTGCTTTACAATTCAGCATAAATTTGGAATTAAGAAGATATTTCATTAATTTTTTTCATTAAAAATTGAGTAGTGCAATCATACAAATCATCTCTCTGATGTGTACACAAAGGAATGCTTTTCCACCAATTGTGAAGGCAAAAACTTACATCGAAATTGAAAATGTTATGTAGCTTGAAAAGAAGATACATTTATTACATTCATTCACTTTCATATTCTTTTATTGCATCCTAAATATTTTATTATGCATTTATCTCAAAAACAATACATTGGGGCATGATTAATGCATACTGATAAATAGGAGTGGAGGGAAACTAAAATATTTATGGTTAAATGCACAGAGAATCTTCCTGACCTCAAGGAATTATTGCCCTGAAAAAATAATTCACCATAAGGAAAATGGTTAATAAATGTAAATTCATTAAATTTGAATCTTCCTTCTTCAAAAACCACCATATTGTGGAAAAACAACTTTATAGATAGGATGCAATATTTGAATCACATGTATCTAACAAAAGACAGTAATAACATAGAGACCTGCAATGACTAAGCAGTAAATAGACAAATAGTTCAACATAAATGATCCAAATACTTAAATTCTTAATTCACACGGTCAGTAAACATATGCAAAGGTGCTCAAATCAGTTAATAATTTCAGAAATTAAATATAGATGCATTAAAATTATTGCACAGCATACATAGACTATCTCACAGCGTCTGTGGGTAGGAGTTTGGGCATGACTCAGCTGGGTACTCTCAAGGCTGCATTCAAGTAGTTGGCTAGGGCTGGCTTCTCCTCTGAAGGCTTCTCTGGGGAACATTTCACTTCTCTTCTCACTCAGAGTGTTAGCAGAATTCATTTCTTGCAGCTGCAACACTGTGGGTCTCGGCTTCTAGCTGTCACCTGAGGCTATCCTTATCTCTGAAAGGCTACACTCTTCCTTGCCACTCTAGCCTCCTAGTATGGCACTTACTTTTTCAAAGGTGACAGGGATGGAGCATCTGGATGGCTTAGTTGGTTGAGTGTCCCACTCTTGATTTTGGCTCAGGTCATGATCCCAGGGTTGTAAAATTGAGCCCCACCTTGGAGCCCAAGGTGAGCATGGAGCCTGTTTAAGAATCTCTCTCTCTCTCTCTCTCTCTCCTCTCTCTCTCTCTTCTGGGCCACTCTCCCCTTCTCATGCACACACTCTCCCTCTCTGTCTTAAAAAAAAAAGTGACAGGGGAGAAAGTCTTTATAATAAGCCTGCTAATAAGATAGATAAGATAGAATATTCTATATAGCTCAGTATAATCATGAGTGACATCTCATAACCTTTAACCTTGATCAGAAGTGAATCACAGGTCTTACACTCAAGGAGAAGAGATTATACAAGGGTGCAAAATACAAGAGACAGGAATCATGAGGGCAGTCACAAAGTCTGTCAAACACACATTGGAAAAATTGTGCCACATCTTTGGAAAAATTTAGTAATATCTATCGAAGTTTAAGATATGCATCCAATCAAATTAAGAAATCCCACTGAACAAATCAACACATATACCCTGAATGTATTCTTAGATGTATACTCTAAGAAACCTAGATAAAATTATTCAAAGCAGACTTGATTGTAATAGCCTCCATCTTAAACATTCTAAAAGGCCATTAAGAATGAAAGAATGAAATAGATGAGCAGCGCCTGGGCGGCTCAGTTGGTTGAGCGTCTGACTTTTTTTTTCTTTTGTTTTTTAACGTGTATTTATTTTTGAGAGAGACAGACAGAGCATAAGAGGGGGAGGGGCAGGGAGAGAGGAAGGCACAGAATCTAAAGCCAGCTCCAGGCTCTGAGCTGTCGGCACAGAGCCCCACACTGGGCTTGAACTCAGGGACTGTGAGATCATTAACTGAGCGGAAGTCAGATGCTTGACTGACTGAACCACCCAGGCTCCCCTAGCGACCAACTCTTGATTTGGGCTCAGGTCATGATCCCAGGGTCATGGGCTTGAGCCCTGTGTCAGGCTTCATGCCCAGCATGCTCAAGATTCTCTCTCTCCCCTTCTCCTCTCCTTCTCTCCTTCTCTCTAAAATAAAAAATAAAATAAAATAAAATAAAAATTAAAGAAAAAATATATCAGTAAGTTGTGGATATAACACATTATATTTTCATTCTGTTCTGCAACATGCTTTTCTTTTTTTTATTGTAGTAAAACACAACATAAAACTTATCATCTTAACCATTTTTAAATGTGGGGTTTAATGGAATTAATTCCATTCATGTTATTTGCAACCATCACCACCATTCATCGCCAAAAGTCTTTTCATGTTGCAAAACTGAAACTCTACACCCATTAAAAAATAACCCCCATTACCAGTCCCAGGAAACCACCATTTTACTTTCTATTGCTATGATTTTGACCACTCTAATTACCTCATATAAGTAGATTCAAACAGTATCTCTCTTTTTGTGATTGGCTTATTTCATTTAGCATAATGTACTCATCAATGAACTCATCAAGTTCATCCATGTTGTGGAAATGTCAGTATTTCCTTTTGTGCTAAGACCGAATAATATTCCATTGTATGTATATGCTATATTTTCCGTATCTATTTGATGGACAAATATATCCTTAAATCTAGATTTCAATTCTTTCAGGTATATACCCCAAACAGAAATATCTGGGTCATATAGTAAATCCATTTTTAATTTTTTTGGGAACTTCCATATTTTCCATAGGGGCGGGACCATTTTTATATTCTGCACAAGGAATTCCAAAAGGGGTGCAATTTCTCCCCATCCCTGACACAATTTTTTAACTTTTTAAAAATATTTATTTATTTTGAGAGAGAGAGCACATGAGTGGAGGAGCAGAGAGAGGGAGAGAGAGAATCCCAAGTAAGCTCTGTGCTGTGAGCGCAGAGCCCCATGCAGGGCTTGATCCCACAAACAAGGAGGTCATGACCTGAGCTGCAATCAAGAGTTGAATGTTCAACCTACTGAGCAATCCAGGCACCGCAACATTTCCTTATTTTCTATTTTTTTTTATTTTAACTTGTTTTATTTTTTATGTTTTTAAATTTATATCCGAATTAGCATAAAGTACAACAATGATTTCAGGAGTAGAATCCTTAGTGCCCCTTACCCATTTAGCCCATCCCCCCTCCCGCAACCCTCAGTTGCAGTTACAACCCCTCCCATAACGCTCAGTTTGTTCTCCATATTTATGAATCTTTTATGGTTTGTCCCCCTCCCTGTTTTTATATTATTTTTGTTTCCCTTCCCTTATGTTCATCTGTTTTGTCTTTTAAAGTCCTCATATGAGTGAAGTCATATGATTTTTGTCTTTCTATGACTGGCTAATTTCACTTAGCATAATACCTGCCAGTTCCATTCACATAGTTGTAAATGGCAAGATTTCATTCTTTTTGATTGCCGAGTAATACTGCATTGTATATACATAGCACCTCTCCTTTATCCATTCATCCAGCGATGGACATTTGGGCTCTTTCTACACTTTGGCTATTGTTGATAGTGCTGCTATAAACATGGGGGTGCATATGTCCCTTCGAAACAGCACACTTGTATCCCGTGGATAAATGCCTAGTAGTGCAATTGCTGGGTCATAGGGTAGTTCTATTTTTAGTTTTTTGAGAAACCTCCATACTGTTTTCCAGAGTGGCTGCACCAGCTTGCATTCCCACCAACAATGCAAAAGAGATCCTCTTTGTCCGCATCCTTGCCAACATCTGTTGTTGCCTGAGTTGTTCATGTTAGCCATTCTGACAGGTGTAAGGTGGCATCTCATGGTGGTTTTGATTTGTATTTCCCTGATGAACAGTGATGTTGAGCATTTTTTATGTGTCGGTTGGCCATCTGGATGTCTTCTTTGGAGAAGTGTCTATTCATGTCTTTTGCCCATTTCTTCACTGGATTATTTGTTTTTTGGGTGTTGAGTTTGATAAGTTCTTTATAGATTTTGCATACTAACCCTTTATCTGATATGTCATTTGCAAATACATTCTCCCATTCTGTCAGTTGCCTTTTAGTTTTGCTGATAGTTTCCTTCGCTGTGCAGAAGCTTTTTATTTTGATGAGGTCCCAGGAGTTCATTTTTGCTTTTGTTTCCCTTGCCTCCAGAGATGTGTTGAGTAAGAAGTTGCTGCAGCCAAGATCAAAGAGGTTTTTGCCTGCTTTCTCCTCGAGGATTTTGATGGCTTCCTGTCTTACATTAAGGTCTTTCATCCATTTTGAGTTCATTTTTTGTGTATGGTGTAAAAAAGTGGTCCAGGTTCATTCTTCTGCATGTGGCTGTCTAGTTTTCCCAGCACCACTTGCTGAAGAGACTGTCTTTATTCCATTGGATATTGTTTCCCACTTTGTCAAAGATTAGTTGGCTATATGATTGTGGGTCCATTTCTGGGTTCTCTATCTGTTCCATTAATCTGAGTGTCTGTTCTTGTGCAAGGACCATACTGTCTTGATGATTGCAGCTTTGTAATACAGGTTGAAGTCCAGGATTGTGATGCCTTCTGCTTTGGTTTTCTTTTTCTTTTTTTTTTTTTTTTATTTATTTTTTAATGTTTTTTATTTATTTTTGAGACAGAGAGAGACAGAGCACAAGTGGGGGACGGGCAGAGAGAGAGGGAGACACAGAATCGGAAGCAGGCTCCAGGCTCTGAGCCATCAGCCCAGAGCCCGACGCGGGGCTCGAACTCACGGACCGCGAGATCGTGACCTGAGCCAAAGTCGGACGCTTAACCGACTGAGCCACCCAGGCGCCCCTTTGGTTTTCTTTTTCAAGATTGGTTTGGCTCTTCAGGGTCTTTACTGGTTCCACACAAATTTTAGGATTATTTGTTCTAGCTCTGTGAAGAATGCTGGTGTTATTTTGATAGGGATTGCATTGAATATGTAGATTGCTTTGGGTAGTATTGACATTTCAACAGTATTTATTCTTCCCATCCAGAAGCATGGTGATTTTTCCATTTTTTTGTGTCTTCTTCAATTTTTTTCATAAGATTTCTGTAGTTTTCAGTGTATAGATTTGTCACCTATTTGGTTACATTTATTCCTAGGTATTTTATGGTTTTTGGTGCAACTGTAAATGGGATCGATTCCTTGATTTCTCTATCACTTCATTGTTAGTGTATAGGAATGCAACCGATTTCTGTGCATTGATTTTATATCCTGAAACTTTGCTGAATTCATGAATCAATTCTAGCAGGTTTTTCGTGGAATCTTTTGGATTTTCCATATAGAGTATCATGTCATCTGCGAAGAGTGAAAGTTTGACCTCCTCCTGGTTAATTTGGATGCCTTTTATTTCTTTGTGTTTTCTGATTGCAGAGGCTAAGACTTCCAACACTATGTTGAATAACAGTGGCAAGAGTGGACATGCCTGTCTTGTTCCTGACCTTAGAGGGTAAGCTCTCAGTTTTTCCCCATTGAGGATGATATTAGCATTGGGTCGTTCATATATGGCTTTTATGATCTCGAGGTATTCTCCTATCCTGACCTTATCAAGAAAGGATGCTGTATTTTGTCGAATGCTTTCTCTGCATCTATTGAGAGGATCATATGGTTCTTGTCCTTTCTTTTATTGATTTGATGAATCATGTTAATTGTTTTGCAGATATTGAACCAGCCCTGCATCCCAGGTATTAATCCCACTTGGTCGTGGTGAATAATTTTTTTAATGTATTGTTGGATCCGGTTGGCTAATATCTTGTTGAGGATTTTTGCATCCATGTTCATCAGGGAAATTGGTCTATAGTTTTCCTTTTTAGTGGAGTCTCGCTCTGGTTTTGGAATGCAGGTAATGCTGGCTTCATAGAAACAGTTTGGAAGTTTGCCTTCCATTTCTATTTTTTGGAACAGCTTCAAGAGAATAGGTGTTAACTCTTCCTTAAATGTTTGGTAGAATTCCCCTGGAAAGCCATCTGGCCCTGGACTCTGGTTTTTTGGGAGATTTTTTATTACTAATTCGATTTCCTTACTGGTTATGGGTCTGTTCAAATTCTCTTTTTCTTCTTGTTTCAGTTTTGGTAGTGTATATGTTTCTAGGAATTTGTCCATTTTTTCCAGACTGCCCATTTTATTGGCATATAATTGCTCATAATATTCTCTTATTATTGTATTGATTTTTGCTGTGTTGGTTGTGATCTCTCCTCTTTCCTGCTTGATTTTATTTATTTCCTCTTTCTTTCTGATCAAACTAGCTAGTGGTTTACCAGTTTTGTTAATTCTTTCAAAGAACCAGCTTCTGGTTTTATTAATCTGTTCTACTGTTGTTTTTGTTTTGTTTTTGGTTTTGATAGCACTAATTTCTGCTCTAGTCTTTATTATTTCCTGTCTTCTTCTGGTTTTGGGTTTTATTTGCTGTTCTTTTTCCAGCTCCTTAAGGCATAAGGTTAGGTTGTGTATCTGAGATCTTTCTTCCTTCTTTAGGAAACCCTGGATTGCTATACACTTTCCTCTTATGACCACCTTTGCTGCGTCCCAGAGGTTTTTGGGTGGTGGTGCTATCATTTTCATTGACTTCCATATACTTTTTAATTTCCTCTTTAACTGCTTGGTTAGCCTATTCATTCTTTAGTAGGATGTTCTTTAGTGTCCAAGTATTTGTTACCTTTCCAAGTTTTTTCTTGTGGTTGATTTCAAGTTTCATAGCATTGTGGTCTGAAAATATGCACGGTATGATCTCAATATTTTTGTACTTATTTAGGGTGGATTTGTGTCCCAGTATATGGTCTATTCTGGAGAATGTTCCATGTGCACTGGAGAAGAATGTATATTCTGCTGCTTTAGGATGAAATGTTCTGAATATATCTGTTAAGTCCATCTGGTCCAGTGTATGATTCAAAGCCATTGTTTCCTTGTTGATTTTTTAATAAAATAATCTGTCCATTGCTGTGAGAAGGGTGTTGAAGTCTCCTACTATCATGGTATTACTATCGATGAGCTTATGTTTGTGATTGAGTTATATATTTGGATGCTGCCACATTTGGTGCATAAATGTTTACAATTTTTAGGTCTTCTTGGTGGATAGACCCCTTGATTATGATATAAGGCCCTTCTGCATCTCTTGATATAGTCTTTATTTTAAAGTCTAGAGTGTCTGATATAAGTATGGCTACTCCAGCTTTCTTTTGTTGACCATTAGCATGATAGATGGTTCTCCATCCCCTTATTTTCAATCTGAAGGTGTCTTTAGGTCTAAAGTGGGTCTCTTGTAAACAGCATATAGATGGATCTTGTTTTCTTATCCTTTCTGTTACCCTATGTCTTTTGATTGGAGTATTGTGTCCATTGACGTTTAGAGTGAGTACTGAAATTTATGAATTTATTGCCATTATGATGTTTGTAGAGTTGGAGTTTCTGGTGGTGTTCTCTGGTCCTTTCTAATCTTTGTTGCTTTTGGTATATATATATATATATATTTTTTTTTTCTCCTTCTTTTCTCCCCTCAGAGAGCCCCCCCTTAAAATTTCTTGCAGGGCTGGTTTAGTGGTCACAAACTCCTTTAATTTTTGTTTGTCTGGGAAACTTTTTATCTCTCCTTCTATTTTGATTGACAGCCCTACCTGATAAAGAATTCTTAGCTACATATTTTTCTGATTCAGCATATTGAATATATCCTGCCACTCCTTTCTGGCCTGCCAAGTTTCTGTGGATAGGTCTGCTGCAAACCCGATCTGTCTTCACTTGTAGGTTAGGGACTTTTTTCCCTTGCTACTTTCATGATTCTCTCCTTGCCTGAGTATTTTGTGAATTTGACTATGATATGCCTTGTTGATGGTCGGTTTTTGTTGAATCTAATGGGGGTCCTCTGTGCTTCCTGGATTTTGATGTCTGTGTCTTTCCCCAGGTTAGGAAAGTTTTCCGCTATGATTTGCTCACATAACCCTTCTACCCCTATTTCTCTCTCTTCCTCTTCTGGGACCCCTATGATTCTGATGTTGTTCCTTTTTAATGAGTCACTGATTTCTCTAATTCTTAAATCATGCTCTTTTGCCTTAATCTCCCTCTGTTTTTCTGCTTCATTATTTTCTGTAATTTTGTGCTCTATATTGCTGATTCTCTGTTCTAACTCATCCATCCTTGCTGCCGCTGCACCCATCCATGATTGCAGCTTAGTTATAGCATTTTTGATTTCATTCTGACTATTTTTTACTTCTTTTGTCTCTGCAGAAAGGGATTCTAATCTATTTTTGACTCCACCTAGTATTCTTATTATCACGATTCTAAATTCTGGTTCAGTCATCTTGCTTGTATCTGTGTTCGTTAAATTCCTGGCTGTCATTTCTTCAAGTTCTTTCTTTTGGGGTGAATTCCTTCATTTTGTCCTTTTGAAGGGAGAAAAGGAATTAATGAGGTAGAAAAATTTAAATTAAAAAGAATAAATATTAAAAATTAAATACACACACACGAAATCTAATTAATGATGCTAGATCCTAGGTGTGTTTTGGTCTAGGTGTTGAAAGTGGTTTGACAGATTAGAGAAAAAAAGGTGGGGGGAGAGGAAATCATTTGAGAATTTGAAAAAAATGAATACACTGAAGTAGACTAAAATGATATGATGGGAGCAAAATAGAATTCAAAAAAATTTACACAAAAGTAAAGAATATAGTAGAAAAAAATTAAAGAAAAATATTTTGAATAAAAATTAAAAATATAAATGATTTTTTTCTTTTTGTGTATTCAAGAAAAAAAAGAAACAAAAAAGAGAAAAAAGAGGAAAAAAAGAAATCGTTTGAAAATTTTAAAAAGTGAATACACTGTAGTAGACTAAAATAAAATGATGGAAGTAAAATAGAATTTGAAAAAATTTACATAAAAGCAAAAATATAGTAAAAATTAAAGAAAATATTTTTCTGCACTGGAGAAAAAGAAACGAAAAAGAGAAAAAAGAGAAAGAAAATGAAAAAAAAGGAAATTGTTTAAGAATTTGAAAAGGTCAACACACTGAAGTAGACTAAAATAAAATGATGGAAGTAAGATAGAATTTGACAAAATGTACACCAAAGTAAAAAATATAGTAAAAAATTAAAGAAAAATATTTTTGATAAAAATTGAAAATAAAAATGATTTTTTTCTCTTTCTGTATTCAAGAAAAAGAATAGAAGTGTAAAAGAGAAAAAAAAAAGAAAGAAAATTGAATAGATGGACCTGCTAACAGATTGAAATAGTTCTGAAATTACTTCGTTTTCCTCTAGAACTCAGACTATAGCACTTTATAGTCCATAAACTAAGCTGGCAGTGAGACTTGTGTTCTTGAAGAGCGAGGTTGGCCCAGTTGGGCGGGCTCAGTGTAATGTCTCCTTTTTCCACTAGATGGCGCTGCTAGCCTACTGGGGTGGATTGTTGCAGTACTCATAGGTGCCTATGCACATGCGTGGGTGCAGTGAAAATAGCATCACCCAGCTACCCAGTCTCTAGTATCAGAACTCTGTTCTCTCCGATCAGCAATCGCGTACCTTTCCTGTCTTCAGCTTTCGTCCACTTGCGCTTCTTCACTGTCTGTGACCAAGACTCAGGCAGTACCTCTCTCCTGAGTTTTGTCTCAGACGAGGCAAACAGGATGGCAGCTGTTTTCCCCGCCCCCTTACTTCTGAAGGACTGTAGCTTTGACCCCTCTGCCCCTCTGTGGGAGGGTCTCACTGAGCAATGGCCAAATGCTGGCTGCACCCAGGAACGCCTGCTGGACCCTGCTACTGCCAGTGCGCCTAGACTACGGCCAGGTGCCAGCCCACTCCAGAAAACGTTCACAAGATACTGTGTCGCAGGAGCATTTCAGGGATTATGGAAAATCACAACACACATTTGGCACCAGTCTTCACCTTTGAGGACCTTGTTCCAGCACAGGGGAATATGGCCATTTTCTGGGGTCTGCTGGGACCAGGTGGCTTCAACAGTCTCTACCAAATGTCCTTCCAGCAGTGGAACCATTTTTCCCATGTGGCCCGAGAACCTCTGGGCCCTACTCTGTTCCTGGGGATTCTCCCTTCCCACCAGAGCACCACCAGGTATCAATCTGTGGAGCTGCAGCCTTTGCTCTCCCCTTGTTTACAGTCTTAATGGAATTTAAACCCTCTCCTTTCTCCTTTCTCCCTTTTTAGTTTAGTCCCTGTGGCTGTTTCCAGTTTTCCACTTTCTCTCCAGCTGCTTTTGGGGAGGGGTGCTTTTCTTGTATTCTGCCCCCCCCACCCAGTCTCTGTCCTCTCTCCACCTGCAAAAGTGGCTCCCTGCCTGCCACTGGCTTCTCTCCCCAAGTTCACCTCTCTGCACCATGTACCTGATGAATTCTGTGGTTCAGGTTGTGCAGATTGTTGTGTTAATCCTTCAATCAGTTTTCTAGGGTGTAGGATGGTAAAGTGTTGGTCTGGCTGTATTTCATTGATGTGAGATACACAAAAACTTCCATGCTGTTCCGCCATCTTGGCTCGCTTATTTTCTATTTTTTAATAGTAGTCATCTTAATGAATAAGTTATATAAGTTTTTATTTGCATTTCCCTAATGTGTAGTTATGTTTTCTTTTGCTTATTGGCTATATATCTTCTTCTGAGAAATAACTATTTAAGTCCTTTGCCTATATTTGAATTGGACGGTTTTCTGATGTTATTATTATTTTTGAATTTTAGTAATTCTCTATATATTCTAGATGTTAATTGTTAATGGATAAGTAATTTGCAAATATTTTTCCCATACTGTGTGTTTTATTTTACCTTGTTGATACTGTCTTTTGATGTGTCTTTATCAAAATGTTCATGAAGTCCAACTTGTCTATTTTTTTAAATTTTGTTGTTTCTTTTATTCCTTTGGTGCTATACCCAAGAAATCATTGCCAAATCAAATGTAGTAAGTTTTTGCCCTATGTTTTCTTCTAAGAGTTTTGTAGTTTTAGGTATTATATTTAATGTATTAGTTATTACATTTAAATCTTTGACCCATTTCGAATTATTTTTTTTATATATGGTGATAGAGTCCAACTTCGTTCTTTTGCATATGGGTATGCAGATTTCCCAGTACCTTTTGTTTAAAAGACTGTCCTTTTCCACTGAACGGCCTTGGCCCCTTTCAAAAATAATTTTACTATATATCCAAGAGTTTATTTCTGGCCTCTTTATTCCATTCTATTGGTCTATATGTACTTATGACAGTGCCTCATTCTTTTCATTACTGTAGCTGTAGTAAGTTTTGAAGTCAGGAAGATGAATCCTCCAACTTTGTTCTTTTTCAAGATTGTTTTGGCTATTTAGCCTCCCTTGAGGTTCTATACACATTTTAGCATGGATTTTTCTATCTTACTTTATAAAATTATAAGGATTTTGATAGATATTGGATTTAATCTGTGGACCACTGGATGGTATTGATATTTTTATATTGATTCTTTCTATCCATAAACTTGGGATGTTTTTCCATTTATTTGTGTCTTGTAAAATTTCTTTCAGCAATGTTTTCTAGTTTTTATTATGCAACCCTTTTACCTCGTTGGTTAAGTCAATTTCTAAGTATTTTATTCTTTTGAATGCTATTATAACTGGAATTGTTTTCTTTTTTAATTTTAATTTAAAAATTTTTAAATTGCAATATAATTAGTGTATAGTATAATATTAGTTTCAGGTATATAATACAGTGATACAATAATGGGATTCTTTTCTTAATTTTATTTTCAGATCATTCCTTGTTAACTCATGAGAACACAGCTGATTTTTGCATGTTGACTTTGTATCCTGCTTCTTTACTGAATTCTCCTAATAGTTTTAATTACTTTTTGTAGACTCTCTTGAGGTTTCTACATATAAGATCATATCATCTTCAAATAGACATAATTTACTTCTTTCTTTTGAATATCTAGGATTTTTGTGTCTTTTTCTTGCCTAATAGCTTCACCTAGAACTTCCATTTCTATATTGAAGAGAAGTGGAAAAAAGCAGATACCTGCTTCTTTCCTTATTTTAGAAAAAGTAAATAACTTTTAGTCTTTCTCCAATAAGTATTATATTCACTGTAGGTTTTTCATGTATTGCTTTTATTATGTTGAGGTAGTTTCCTTCTAATCAAAGTTTGTCAAATGTTCTTTTTTTCATGAAACGTTCTTAAATTTTGTCAAATGTTTTTTTCTGTATCAATTGAGATTATCGTGTAGTATTTTTCCTCCATTCTATTAGTGTGATATATTAAATTGATTGATTTTTATATGTTGAACCAGTCTTATATCCCAGCACGAATCACACTTGGCCATCGTGTATAATCTTTTTAATATGCCACTTAATTTGATTTGCTAGTATTGTGTTGAAATGATTGCATTAATGTTCATTAAGGATACTGATCTGTAGTTTTCTTATAGTGTCTTTGTCTGGCTTTTATATCAGGATAATCCTGGACTTGCGGAATGAGTTAGAAAATGTTCCTTCTTAGTCATTGTTTTTGGAAAAGTTTGAGGATTGGTGTTAGTTCTCCAAATGTTTGGTAGAATTCATCAATGAAGTAATCAGAATCAGGGCTTTCTTTAAAGTGAGAAGATTTTTAATTACTGATTCAATCTCTTAGTAGTTACAGGTCTCTTCAGATTTTTCTATTTCTTCATACTTCAGTTTAGTAGGATTTATATGTCTAAAAATTTATCCATTTCACCTAAGTTATGTAATTTATTGGTGTACACTTTACTTCTCTTGTATAATCATTTTTATTTCTGTGGAATTGGTAATGTCCTCCTTTTAGTTATGATTTTTAATTCAACAGGATTTTTTTATACTTAGTCATGGTCAAAACCATGACATTGTCATAAGAAAGGCCTACTAATTTATACTACTGCCAATTATGTACAAAATGTCCTTTTCATCTCATCTTTGCCAATGATAAATACAATACTTTATTTGTTCTAATCTTATCAATAAAAATGTATGTTATTGGAGAACATAAATATCATTTCACATATTTATTGATCATTTTAATTATTTTTTCTATGAATTACCTGTTTATATCATTTTCCACTTGTTACAGGTATTTTCCTTTTAATGTTAATTTTTAGCAATCCTTTTTATACTATGGGTGTTTGTTTTCTTTTCTTCTAAAAGTAAACATTTTCTATCAGTCTGCGAAATGTCTTCATTTTATTGCACTTTTGCTTAATTGTTTAAGTTGAGACATTATGTAGCCATCAGACTCGTATTACTTAGACGATAATAAATGAGCCCTATAAGAATCCCCCGTTCTCCCAATATATTTTTATATACTTTAATTTCATAAGTTGCTAAAATTTTCAGGAAAAAAAGATTTTGCAACATAACAATACAAAGCAACCAAAGAATCTATGTTAGATACTTTTTGTCCTAAAGTCTCTAAGCCATTTTTTCCAGACTGGGCTCCAGCTTTTTAGCAAGTATCTTGTGTTGCCTTGGCTTCTCAGAGCCCTTGTTTTCAAACTCACTCACACAACTCACAAAAGGATTTCAAAACATTTTCCCCAAAGACAAGTTGATGCTGGACGGAACTCAGGTTCTAGTTATTAGGATTGTACAATCTCTAGACTACACTTCTCGTAAATGGCCTTCTCACGCTTGGAAATCTCCATTGCATACCACCCCTGATATGTATCTTCCACAAATGACCACTTTTATCCCATAAACTCTTATTCAAGGACTACTGTGATGAAATTTGCTGTCAAATTAAATCTTTTCCTAGGTAAGAATACTTTTATTCCAGTGGTCTTTAAATGAATTTCTACTGACTTTCAGTCCTTATTTGTAAATTCTCACTTTGTTACCCCATTAGTTTTTTAGTCTTTTTATTCAGCATCCACTTATACAGAAATCTTTCCTCAAAGATCCAGCCAACAACTCACCAATCTCACTCTGGACTCTCCTTTCTTGGGTCACATAGTTCAATACTACTTTTTCCATCACTTTCTAATTTAATAATTAGTGAGTATACAGAATTTTGCTTTCCTAATGTAGTAGTTGTTAGTTTTCCAATAACATCTATACTTTTTTAACCCTTTATCTTCTAAGAAACATAAAGCTAACAGTAGATTTCTTTTCACATATTTAGATTACTAACAATAGTTTAAGTATATATATAGAACAAAGTCCAAAATTTTGGATAGTAATTTATTCATTTAATCAATTTTGTCTACTTTAAGTAAATTATAAAATAAAAGGCATAACCAAAAATTTTCCTTTTAACCAAAAACACACACACACACACACACACACACAAAGACACACAAACACACAGACACACACACACACACACACACACACATTTTACTTGATATTTTGCATCCTATTTGAGCAGATCACATTATAAGTTTATTCTTAGCCATTCTCTAAGAATACTGGTAGTTTATAACAGATGGGGTATGAATTTCTGGCCCATGCAATTTTATCTTGTAAAATGAATATAAATACCATATTTTCTATAGCTGATTCAAAAACGAAATGTAATCCAACAGAGGTGGTATAAGATGTTTCAAATGTCAGAACTTTGAATGAATGACATTGCAATAAAATTTAAATGCCATAAAGAGGGGACAAGCTTTCAGCGATTCAAAAACACCCAGTTTCTTATATGAGAACTAACCCTTGGTGACAGCAATCACCTGAAGTGACCAATCTCTGACTTTTTCCTCTAGTGAAAGGTGATTAAGAGGGTGATAGCAAACTAACACTGTGAACATCTGGAATTCGACAATAGACTGAGCCAGATGTGATCATGTTTCAGTTCTGAGAGTGGAAGAGAAATATTACAGGTCATACTAACACAGAGATTACTTCTGACTCCTAGTCATATCAACAGCACTTCACATTTTTGACCACATATTCTCAATGAGTTATTATAACCATAGGGTCACATAACATCGATATGTAAAGAATTTTTCCCCTTGACCAAGATACGTACCTTCTTTGATTTCTATTCAGTCACCATTCATATTATTGCAGCAAAATACAAGTAAAGACAGAGAATTGTATGTTTTGTTGCCAGATTTAGAGATATATATACTTGCAGTAATAGAAATATGCATGTGCTGCATTTTATCATGTACTTTGACATGTTTTTCATTTCCAAATTTCCTAAAACTCCTTGCCCAATTAAAGTTCATGCAAATGAATATTTACAAAAGAATTTTAAAATGTGAAAACTTTTGTCACACAATAAGCATAGTTTACATTAATTCAAAGAACACTATTTGGCTTGTTTTATGATAGCTCCATAAAAGAAAGGAGCTCTAAGGTCCATACTCGTTCATCATATTTTAAACATAAAAAAAACTTCTACCATTCAGATACAATAATCTTCTTCCTTCAGAGAATATCAATAATGCAAAAAAAAAAGAAACAAAGAAAGAAAGAAACTTAGATTATGATAAAAAAGATTTGTGTATATCTGCTAAAAAATTAAATGAAGTGAAATCAGTGAAAATAGATTAAAGAAAAAACAAACAACCCTGTAGTACTATGGTTTGTTTCCTCATATTATCTGTGATACTTCTCTGTTGCCATGTATTCAGTAGTGAATGTTTTACAGGGAGTCCTGTGTGACAGAATTTATCTTTGTGGCCCTCTGAGCTGGAAGTCTTTCTTACTAATTCTAATAGTTACACTATTCAGAATTTTCATTTCATTTAGATCCGTTTCTGTGAGTTGGATTTTCTAGAAATCATATAGCCACATTTCCTAAATTTTAAAGTTTTATAAGAAGTTATTGTTAATATGTTCTTATTAAAAGTTTAATGCCTTCTTGACTTTTTGGAATATTCCCTTTATTTCAAAAATATTGTATGTGTGTATTGTCTGTATGTATGTATGTATAAGTGTGTGTGTATCTGTGTGTGCTCTTTATCTATGTACATATATAACATTTTTCATATTTTTTCACATATTTTTATATATTTAATATATATATTACTTTTTAGAGGGAATGCTTTTGACTTTTCCTATCCTATAATATTTTTTTAATTAAAAAAAATTTTTAACGTTTATTTATTTTTGAGACAGAGACAGAGTGCAAGCAGGAGAGGGGCAGAGATAGAGGGAGACATAGAATCCAAAACAGTTCCAGGTTCTGAGCTGTCAGCACAAAGCCTGACTCCAGACTTGAACCTACAAATTGTGAGATCATGACCTGAGCCAAAGTCAGACACTTAACTGACTAAGCTACCCAGGTGCCCCCCGTAACATGTTTTTTATTCATTTACTCTCTTACCATTAATATTTATCAATGACATTAACTAAAATGGAGAAGTCTTGGGAGAAGCCTGCAGAGCGAAGGAAGTTCAGGAGCTGATTTTACGACACCTTAATTTTGACATGTGTATTATGCAACTAAGTGGAGATCAGTATAGGAGTCGGAGTTTAGGAGAATGATCTAAGCTAAGAATACACATTTTGCCCTTGACAGTCTATAGCGGTGATCATTTTTTTTAAGTTTATTTATTTATTTTGAGAGAGAGAGAGAGAGAGGAAAGAGTGAGACCATTAATGGGGAGGGACAGAGAGAGAGAATCCCAAGCAGGCTCAGCGCTGCCACAATGAAGCCTGATGTGGGAATCAAACTCACAAACCATGAGATCATGACCTGAGTCAAAATCAAGAGTCTGACACTTGACTGACTGAGATACCCAGACTCCCCATATAGTGGCCATCATTTAAAACCATAAGGCTAAGTAAGATCAGGAGCAGGAATTCAGATAGAAAAGAGAAGTGAAAAAACTGAGCACTAAGACAATGATCAAAGGCCAGGGAGGTAAGAAGGATCCAACAGAAAAGACTGAGAAGAAGCAGAAAACAAAGTGGGTGTAAAACTAGAATATAGTATGTCCCATGCGGGGGAAAAAATATCTATATCTATATCTATATCTATATCTATATCTATATCATCTATATCTATATCTATCTATATCTATATCTATATCATCTATCTATCCATCTATCTATCTATTTCAGGAAGGAATAATCAACTGAATCAAAACCTGCTGCTATTAAAAACAGAAACAAATCCTACTGCTGTTATGTTAACTGGAGTGAGGACTGAGCAGTTTCAGTGGATCCATGTGAGCAAAAGACTGACTAGAATGGGTTCATAAAATGTCATATATCAGAGAGAAGAGACTAGCCTGTTAAAAAGGTTTGCTGCCAAAGAAAGAAAAAAAAAGGGGGCAGTAGCTAGAGGAAAAAGTAGAACTAAAGAGGTTTTTATTGAAATGGAGACAAACATTTTTATTTTGGTGGAAAAGAATGGAGGGAAGTTACTCCATGTTCAGGAAGAGAGAAAAAATTGCTGCCATAATGACGTGGAGAGGTGAGAGGGATGATTCACAGGAATGGAGTCCTAAGGTTTGGATGCAGATGCTCACAGGTGTGTGGGTGTGAGAGAAGGACTCATGAATGTTATCTTGGTTTGTTTCTATTAATCAGTGACAGTGGAAGCAAGATGATCAGCTGAGGTTGAGGAGGAAAGAGGAAACATTAAAGGTTTGATGAGTGAGGACAAGGTACAAAATAGTCAAAGACTGAGCATGTGGATTGACCAGGAAAATGAGAATGAATGCTAGGCACCATGGTGTCCCCACCTGAATTTAGTAATTATAACCTTAGAGTGAGAGAAGTCAAAGTTATCTTTATTTCTCTTTAAAAATGCTAAGTTGTGTGGGTGAAGGCACAAAGAAGATGGCAGTTTGGGTTTAATCAGGCCTTTTATTTTGCCCTAAGAATTTTTTGGACTGAGAAAGAGCTAGTTAAGACTATAAATGTGATATAATCAAATTAACCATGGAATTTCATGTAGGTAAGCTAGGGAAATAAATGTATGAGGTGAGTGAGAAGTTCAATGTTCCTTGTGAAATGGAAGAGTAGATGTTAAAGGGACTGAACTGGAAAGGCTGGAGGTGGTAATCCAAGAATGGGTGAATGGAAATGGTGGCTATGAGGTGGATACACTTACTAGTAATGAGAATGTCTAGGGTATGACTTTGTGAGTGAGTGGCTAAGGGAGTGTAGACATTGATGTCATGGGAAGAGCTGAGGTTGATAATTGAAAGAGGAAGGGCATTGGGAAGAACTTGGCTCAGGATTTTTAGGTAGTCATCAAGGAACAGCTTGGAGGGAGTTATTGTGCGTCAGGAGCTAAAATATAATAAATTAGAGGAAGAGATGAGCAGGTCAGTTGATAACTGCAGTAAGTGTTGATACAGAGTTGTATTTTGAGACGAGATCCCATACCAAAGGGTTTGAGGAAGAAGCAAAGAAAAATAGTCTGAACACAATGATGAAAAGGAAGGGGCATGGGGAAGAAAACAGAAGCCATTCAAGAAATCTACATGAGAAGATATAGTGCCTTTAGGGGAGAGCAAGTAGAGGAAGAGAACATGTAGATGGCAGATCAAGGATCTGGGAAATATTGCTAACAAGGAAAAGTGGGTTCCTAAAGATCCTGGTGGAAGGGCTCAGGAATAGGAGAATCCTGAGAGTTGGGGCCCAGAAGGGAGATATGCAGAGTCTTATGAAAGAAGACCTAAGAGACATGGGCTTCTCGTGGTTAAGACATGGAAACAGCGTGAGGTTTATTCAATCACTCAATTTATGGAAATTCCTTTCTTCTCTATTAGTCTTTTGAGAATAGATTTCCAGGTAAGGGCTTAAGTTAGGAGAATCCCATGTGACCTATTAAGGGTTAACATTAGCTTTTTAGTTTATAGTTGGTGCTAGTCAACTTAGAAATATAACATGTATATAATGTGTACATAACACCTAAATATTTGGAATACAGCTCCTGAAGTGGCATTGCATGGGCAAATAAAATGGTGAAATTTATTAACATCAACTATACAAGTAATAAATAATATATTCCCTTTTCTTTCTTTAATCAGTTTGTGTGAGATTTTGGTATATGCGGTGAGGAGAGGGATTGACAGTTTGTAAATCAGCATGGATATATTACTTATAGGATTACTTTGGTTTTCAAAAAATGTTTTTCATGTAGACATAGCCTGATATATTTTGATAACAGAAAAACTTAAGAGAAACACCTTTATGGTTTGAGCTGCTGTTAGGAATTCATAGCCAATGACACCTGAAATGGATTTTTGCCCCTCATACATCACGCCCTGGCTTAACAGAACTGGACTTCTTTTAAATTATGACATTTTAAACCCAGGAGGATATTAACTAGTTAATAGTTTACTACAGGTATTTTTCTCATTAATATTACTTCTTGTGAGTACCTGATGTGAATGTTATTTTTCTATATTTATAAATTTTAGAAGAGACTTTTCTCAGTCTATCACCAAATATGCCCCAAAGGATATGAGAAAGGCAATTTTTAATTAATTTTTTCCAAAAAGTATTCAGTAAACATTTGCTTTTGGAAGAACTTTGCTATAGGCACTGACAGGCTTTGCCATCAGTATTTATTATCCTTGATTTTTAGGACTGAGATTCACCAAAGATGTCAGATGTAGACCATGAAGCAGCTAATCAATGAGGAACAAGTATTCATATTGGTGATATAAGCAGTGAACATGACAGAATCTCAAAGCTGGAAGAAGTTCAGGTTAGGCTGGATTTACCGGAAAATACTAAAGTGGGACTAGGCAGGAATTGAGCAGATAGACAGTAAAGCAAACATCATTCTAGGATATTGAGTTTCAACAAAACGAATTATTTCTAGAGAAGCCTTCATTGAATCCTTGATGCAAAGCTAGACAGTAGTGTATTCCTATAGTATTTTGTATATAACTTAATTGTAGTAGTTATTATATTGATATTTCATTATTTTTGTATATCTGAAACATCTACAAATTATGAGCAACTCTAAGATGAAGATAATGCTGTATAAAAATTATATTCCAACCCTGTAAGAAAGCTTTTGTTTATTTTTTTAAATAACTGACATCATTTAGAATAACGGAGTTCGTGATAATAAAAAGTGGAATGAAATCTCATATATATATGTGTGTGTGTATATATATATATACACAATATGTGTGTGTATATATATATTATATACACATATATAATATATTCCAATACTTGTAAGGTGATTGATCAACTTGAATGTTTTGTTTTACTGTATTATTTTAATGTTTAATTATTTAGTTTGAGAGAGAGAGAGAAAGCATGTGCCTGTGCACCAGCAGCAGGGGAGGGACAGAGAAAGAGAGAAAATCCCAGGCAGCCTCTGCACTGTCTGCACAGAGCCTGACATGGGACTCGAACTCACTGGCCCTTAACTGACTGAGCCACCCAGGCACCCCTGTTTTATTGTAATTTTAATTGATAATATTCGCATGTACAAAATTCAAAAGTTACAGAAAAGCATTATAAAGTACATCCTTGTATTCCACTAGCCACCCATTTCTCTTCTCCAGAGACAAGTATGAGCATTTTCCCGTGTATCCTTCAGAAATATACATATCTGTCAGTCTATACATACACTGGGTGTAATATATCCAAGCATTTATTATTTCCCTCTTTTTAAAATACACAGAATGTTCTGAATTTAGTTTTTTACTTATAAAATATGCATTTTAATTATTTTCATGTTAGTAATTAATGAGCTTCTTGATTTTTCTGTTTAGTTGCAAAGTGTTCCATTCTTTAAATGCATCATATTTTTAACCAGTCCACTGCTCATAGATATTTAGGCTGTTGCCAATGTTTTTCTAATGCAAAAAACAACAAAAAAAAAAACCTAAACTGTATAGATATTTCAGTTTTTACTTGTGCAAGGATAACTCAAGGATAAATTCCTAGAATTAAAAATGATAGGTATGTACACAAATTTAGATATTGCCAAATTGCACATCCACTCTACGAGCCCACCAGTTTCTTTATGCCTTTATTAGTGCATCATGTTACGAAACTTTTGGCTCTTTACTAATCTAGTAGGTGAAAATATTTTGTTGCTATTGATATTTTTCTCATATTTTGAGTATGGCTGAATATCATTTCATATGCTTAAGAGACATTTATATTTACTATTTTCTGCAGTGTCTGATCCTGTTTGTTGTAGGATTTTTTTTTTACCTCAATACCCAAGGTTCATTGTCTTGCTGCTTCCAAAAATGAAGAGGTGGACACAGAATAAAATGAGCAGCAGGCAGAAGTTTATTAGAGTATAAGACCAGAAAGTATGAATTGTATGAAAGCTCTCTTTGCAGGGACAGGGCATTCGAAAGTGAATGCCTGTGACTATAGGCAGAGGACTTTGTTTTATAGGGTTTTGGTTGGCCCTCCTTTCCCTTCCCCCTTGTTCCTTCTCAGGTTCTACCCTTATGGGATTGCTAACTCTAGGCACTGGGTTGTCCTGATTGGCTGCATTCATTGTGTGAAGAGTCAGACTATGGTCACACTGTCTCATAAGTAGCATAAGCTTTATGATTTACTTATGTTAGGCATTTTGATTGTCAAATTCCTGAGGGGAGCCTGGCGGGGGTGGGGGATAGGTGGTGTCTGGTACGTTCTTAAGAGGAACCTTAAGGGGCGCCTGGGTGGCGCAGTCGGTTAAGCGTCCGACTTCAGCCAGGTCACGATCTCGCGGTCCGTGAGTTCGAGCCCCGCATCAGGCTCTGGGCTGATGGCTCGGAGCCTGGAGCCTGTTTCCGATTCTGTGTCTCCCTCTCTCTCTGCCCCTCCCCCGTTCATGCTCTGTCTCTCTCTGTCCCAAAAAAAAAAAAAAAAAACAAAAAAAAAAAAAAAAAAACGTTGAAAAAAAGAGGAACCTTAAGGGGTGCCTGGGTGGCTCATTCGCTTGAGCGTCCAACTTAGGCTCAGGTCATGATCTTGCGGTCTGTGAGTTCAAACTCTGTGTTGGGCTCTGTGCTGGCAGCTAAGAGCCTGGAGCCCATTTCAGATTCTGTGTCTCCTACTCTCTCTGCCCCTCCCCTGCTCATGCTCTGTCTCTCTCTCTCTGTCAAAAATAAATAAACATTAAAAAAAAAAAACACATTAAAAAAAGAAGAAGAAGAAAAGAGGAAACTTAAGCCTGAGGGAGTTTATTCCTGGTTAGACCCTCCCAGCATCGTTCTAAAATATGGGTCAGTCCCCACCCAGGGACCTCAGATCCTAACCTTTCCTCTCTGCCTGTTGTCCTACCTTTCCCAATCATAAAACCTTTTGGTTTTTTTTCTATTGGTGCATTTTTTAACTGATATGTAAAATTTTTTTATATGTTTATATGTAAATTGGCCATTCGTCTGTGATAGGAGTTGCTAGTATTTTTCTCTGTTTTTCATTTGTCTTTGACCTTGCTTGTGGTTATTTTACCATGTATGATATTTTACTTTATGTGTCAGGGCTTTTTTTTTTTTTTTAATTGTCTGATGTATTTTCTTTAAAATAATTCTTAGAATGCACTTCTACACTTTTATTAAAAAATCTGTAATTTCTTCTCATTTCTTTGATCATTTATAATATACCAAACTCCCATTTGTATTTGGATCTTTTGGCAATTATGATTACATTTCAAATCCAGCCATCTTTGTGTGCTTTGTGAAGCAAGAGCTGGACCCTGTCAGGATTTCTCCTTTCTCAGTCCGATGGTGGATTCTATCCCGAAGGCATGATGCTTTCAGGAGGAAGAGACTTCTCATCCTGATTCTGGTGTGCTGTTTTTTGGTGCAGGCAGGAGAGGTTCAGGGGCATGAAGCCACAGCAGGAAGTTAAGTTTTACACCATCCTGCAATTTTTTCAGCTACCCGGCAGGCAATTCCTATGGATACGCTTGGGCCCAGTCGCACCTCCCAGCGAGTTTCGCAGCCATTCTCTGGATAATTTCCCAGAGACCAGTGCTGCCCTACCCACCTCCTCTGGTAAGTTTAACTGCCATGTGATAAACTGTATCAAATGAACCCAGTCTGCCTGCACCCATGGCAAGTTTCGCAACTATTCACAAGTCCACTCCTTCAGACTAGCTTTAGCCTTTGACTCTGGAAAGTTTCTTTGCCCCTGATAGTCTGGTTGTTCCTGTGGCAGCCAAGGTCTCTCCAGTCATAGCTAAATCCCATCCTTGGGGAGGGAGTGTGAAATTTCCTCTTAAGTTCTTGATTCCTTTCTTGTTCACTTTCCCTCAGACCGGAAGGTAGTAGGTTTTGTTTATTTGTTTGGTTTGCATTAGCTATTTCATAATCCCTTCCTGTCCTCTCTTACCCCTTCTAGTCATTAACCGCTTTTCACTAATTGACACTTTTTCGGTAAAATTTCCCTTTTCAAATGATCACTGTAGTTTCTTTTTAAGTGAATCCTGACTGGTACATTTCTCTCACTGAATTGTCACTTCCTATTCATTTAGGAATTTCTCCATCCGTGTGCTTGTATGTCTTTTACCCATTAGTCTTTTTTCTCAGGAATTTGCCAGCTAATTTTGCTTGTTTATTTATTTTATAGTTTAAAATCAGCTGACAGTTTTATTGGGATTGTGTTAAATTTATTAATCACAAATATATAGAAATTAAATAAAGTTAGAGTAGAAAAAGCTTACCTGCTCATTAGTTCATGTCTTCCTTTTTATCTATATGAAGTTCTCCTCAAATGGATTTGGCAAACACCTTGATGTTTCTAAATATTTTAGCTTTCTTTTTGTTATTATAAGTGAAGGCATTTCATCATTAAAACTGTATTTTTTCAAGTTTTTATTTAAATTCCAGTTAGTTAACGTACTGTATAATATTAGTTTTAGGTGTAACTATTAAAACTTCAAGTGTTGCATGTATTTTTCATAAACTTTTCATATTAACTTCTCTAACCAAACCTTCAGTCCTCCACCTAGAATGTTTTTCCCTGTAGCATGAGCGTATTTCATTTATGTTGTTAAGCACCAATCCTCTTCTAAGGCAGTCTATAATCACTGTTTCTATTGCTCTATATTTACATTAATCTTCAGCCCACTGGAATCTGCAATTTTATTCATCTCAAAGCAAACCGCTCTCGTGAGTTTTAACAACATATAATTTCTAACTGCAGAGTTTTTCAATGCTCATGCTTCTTAGGCTATTTTTTCTTTTGATTCCCTAAAATTGACAATAATATCTTTTTTCTTAAAAAGTGTACTTTCTTCCATTGATGTTAACAACACTCAAAACTCTTTTTCCTTATTCTGTCATTATGAATACTCTTTCTCATTAACTTTTGCTGATTTTTCTTCCTTTATCCATTTACTTCTTCCTTTTGTTTCTCAGAGTTCTCCTTAATTCTTCAAGTAATTCTTGGAATCTTCTTAAATGCTTCCTGGTTGATTTTATTAACTCTATTGCTTCAGTAATCACCTGTAGAATTCAATGATGTCCTTGTGTATGCATGTGATACCTCATATTTACTGAATACTCACTATGTGGCAGGCAGATAAACCACTGTGTGCTATGGGGTTTACCTACAGTATCTCACTTGAGTCTTAGAAGATACACATAAATTAGGTGTTATTATCTCCATCTCTGATTTTTAGAGAAGGAAACCGTGAACTTCACACAGTTTATTAGAGATGGAGTTGCAAGTCAAATATGGATATGACGCTCCAGAATCTGACCATATAACTACTTTCCTGTACTGCCTCCTACTGTTCTCCAGAGCTCAATGAACTTTTGTAAATAAATATTTAAGCTCATCAAACTCTATAGAGTCAAGATAGAACATGTGAATGGAATTCTTATTTCACAATTTCTCCACTCCTTCTCATGTGTCTTTCAGCGTGGTTAACAACATTACTGCTGCCCCTACCAAAGCTGAAAATTGTAGCTCCTCATGATTGCCTTCCCATCCATCTCCACAATTTATATAATGCCCCTTGCCCCAGAACTTCTCTCCCATTTACCTCCACTGTTGCTACTTACAGTTAGACCCCATTTAAAATTTACCAGGACTAAAAAATAAAGATAGATGATAGATAGATAGATAGACAGATAGATAAAATTCACCAGGACTATTTGTTGTCCTTTTTAATGTTTTCCTTATCTATATTTTTTCTCATTTCCAGTCTATTAACCAAATAATGCACAAGTGTTATTATATCCATCACCTGTTATAGATTCCCCTGACCCCACCCAAACACTGTAATAGCACAGAATACATTCTAGATTCGTTTACATTACCAACACACCTATTTAAAATGTCCCTTAAGATGAATTTTACACCTTCCCTTCCATTCACTCTTTTCTATAAACATCATCAAATTTAGAATTTACCCTGAACATGCTATGGATAGTCATACACTCTTGTCCCCTCCACAGTTTGTTCCTTTTGCTTAGAATGACTTTCTCTTTCTTTCATGTTTGGAACCCCTAATGTTATTTTTTTTCTCCAAATCTAGTTTAATCCTTGGTATGTGGGATTAAGCTATATATTATATATAAGATACATTATATAAGATATACAGAGATATATATAAGATATATATAAGATATATAAGAGATATATAAGAGATATATAAGAGATATATATAAGAGATATATCATATATGATAATTTTTTAAAGTTTATGATGCCCATACAATTTTATTAAACTGCAAAGTTTTTACATGAAGATAGTTAGACTTGCAATACACTATTACTTGTTAGAAGAGGAAATCTCTGTATTTTATAAAGTTTTAAATACTGAAAAACAGAAAGGGACAAAATTTGCATATCACCCTTCTTTCAAAAGGTTTAATTTTTATTATTTTCTTTCCTCTGCTTATTTTTTGCGTAAATTGTTCTTTATTTTCTAAGTTTATAAGACAAAGAGTTTGAGTTATTGATTTTAGATATTTTTATTTTGTAATGTATGTATTAAATGCTATAAATTTCCATTAAGACAATGCTTTTACTTTAGAATTATATTTCATTTTCATTTAATTCAAAAATATATTTTATTTCCCTTGAGATTTCTTCATGTACTTATGTGTTATTTAAAAGTATTTCATTCAATTTCTACATATTTGAGAATTTTCCAACTATGTTTCTCATTTTGATTTCTTTAGTTTTTTTTTATGTTTATTTATTTATTTTGAAAGAGACAGAGACAGCATGAGTGGGAGAGGGGCAGAGAGAGAGTGAGAGACAGACTCCCAAGCAGGCTCCATGCTGCCAGTAGAGAGCCTGATATGGGGCTCAAACTCATGAACCATGAGATCATGACCTGAGCCAAACCCAAGAGTCAAACGCTGAACTGACTGAGCCACCCACCCAGGCCCAGGGCCATCAAAATCTGATTTTGATTTTTAATTTAATTGTACTTTGGTCTGAAAACATAATTGGTATGGTTTCTATTCTTTAAATTTGTTAAGGTGTGTTATATGGCTCATCACAAGCTTTATCCTGGTGAATGTCACCTATTAAGTTTGAGAAAAAATACATATTCTACCATTGTTAAATGAAGTAGTTTAGAAAGTCAATAGATTAAGCTGATTTATGCTGTTCGTGTCTATATTTAACTGTTAATCCAACTATAACATTGGATTTGTCTACTTCTTTTGGTCATTCTTTCAATTTTTGACTCATTTACTTTGACACATTATTTTTAGATTCATACACATGTAGCATTATTCTTCTTAAGAATTGACTCCTTTATCATTATGTAATTGTCCTTTTGTTCCCTTAATCTTTTTGCTTTGAAGTATGCTTTGTTGGGAATTAATATAATCATTCTAGATTATTTTTAAATTAGAGATAGCATAGTTTATCTTTCTCCATCCCTTTACTTTCTGTTTATATATATAAAAAAAATTATTGGGGCAGCTGAGTGCCTCAATCCGTTAAGTATCCAACTCTTGATTTCAGCTCAGGTTATGATTTCGCAGTTCATGAGTTTGAGCCCCACATCAGGCTCTGAGCTGACAGTGCAGAGCCTGCTTGAGAGTCTCTCTCTCTTTCTCTCTCTGCCCTTCCCCCACTTCCTCTCTCTCTCTTTGAAAGTAAATAAAGATATATTTTTAAAAATTTTATTGAAGTATAGTTGACTCATATTGTTACGCTATTTTCAGATATACAAGATAGTGATTCAACAACTATGATATGCTACCACAAGACAAGCTTCCCTCTGTCAATACAGATTACAATACCATTAGCTTCTATTCTATACTGTACTTTTCATCCCCATGGCTTACACATTCCATAGCTGAGGCCCATACTTCCTGCTTCCCTGCACTCTTTTGCCCAGCCTCTCATCCCACTTCCTTCTGGCAACTACCAGTTTGTCTACTTATGGTTTGTTACTGCTGTTTTTGTTTGTTTGTTTTATTTTTTAGATTCCACATATGAGTGAAATTAAATGGCATTTGTCTCTATCTGATTTATTTCACTTAGGGATACCCTCTAGATCCATACATGTTATTGCAAATCACAAGATCTCATTCTTTTTTATGGCTGAATAATTGTCTATTATATGCATATACATATACATATGTATATATTTTTTATATATGCATATACACATATGTGTATACATTCTTTATCCATTCATCTATCTATTCATCTATCCATCCATTCATTCTGACACTTAGAATATACAACAGGGAAAAGGCAGTCTCTTCAAAAAAATGATGCTGGGAAAACTGGACAGCTATGTGCAAAAGAAGGAAACTGGATTACTTTCTTATACCATACACAAAAATAAGCTTAAAATGTATTAAAGATCTAAATGTGAAACCTAAAAGCATAAAACTCCTAGAAGAAAACATTGACCATAGTCTCTTTGACATTGGCTTTGGCAACATTTGTCTAGTTATGTTTCCTTAGGCAAGGGAAACAAAAACAAAAATAAACTATTGGGGCTACACCAAAATAAAAAGCTTTTATACAGTGAAAGAAACCATCAACAAAACAAAAAGGAAACCTACTGAATCAGAGAAGATATTAGCAAACAATACATGCAATAAGGGGTTAATATCCAAAATATATAAAGAACTTATACAACTCAACACCAAAAAATAATCCAAATACTTCAATTAAGAAATGGGCAGAGCACTCAAACAGACATTTTTCCAGAGAATACATAAAAATGGCCAACAGCACATAAAAAGTTGCTCAGTATCACTAATCATCAGGGAAATGCAAATCAAAACCACATCACCTTACACCTGTCAGAATGGCTAGTATTGAAAGGAAGGAAGGAAAGAGGAAGGAAGGCAGGAAGGAAGGAAGGAAGGGAGGAAGGAAGAAAGGAAAAGAAAAAAAAAAAGAAAGAAAGAAGAAAGAAAGAAAAAAAGAAAGAAAGAAAGAAAAAAGAAAAAAAAAAAAAAGAAAAAAAAAAAAGAAAGAAAGAAAGAAAACCAAACAGGTGTTGGTGAAGATGTGGAGAAAAAAAAAAGGAAACTTCATACACTATTGATAGGAATGTAAATTGGTGCAGCCACTGTAGAAAACGGTATGAGAGTTCCTCAAAAAATTAAAAAAAGAAATACCATATGAACTTGTAATCTAATACTGAATATTTACCCTAAGAAAATGAAAGTATAAGTTGAAAAGATATATGCACTATGTTTATTGCAGCATTGTTTACAATAGCCAAGATATGGAAGTAATCCATGACTTTACTTTCAATCTATCTGAGTCATTTTTATTTAAAATACATTTCTTATAAGTAAAATATCATTCAGTCTTATTTTTTTCCTTAGCCATTCTGACACTCTGTCTTTTAATTTGTGTACTTTGACCATTAACATTAAAATGTATTGATATAGTTGGATTAATATACACTATATTCATAATTGATTTCCACTTTGCATTTGTTTTTTTGTTTCCTGGTTATTAATTTTTTACCTTTTTTTCTGGTTTTAACTGAACACTTTTGAGTCCATTTTCTCTCCATTCTTACTATACCAATTATACTTCTTTCTTTAGTTTTTTTTTAAGTGGTGCCCTAGAGTTTGTACTATGCATTTATAACTAATCCAAATCTACCTTCAGTTAATACTGTACTGATTCATAATATGCAGGTAACTTACAGCAAAGTATTCCTATTCCCTGTCTATCCTTTATAATATTACTGGCCTTTATTGTACTTATTTATATACTATAATAATCTAATACATTGTTGACATTATCACCTTGAATAAATAGTTATTGATTAGATCAGATGGGAATAATAAAAATAAAAATTTCATTTTGCTTTCATTTATTACTTCTCTGATGCTCTTCTGTTTTTATGTAGATAAGAGTTACTGACTAATATCATTTTCCTTCCTCTCTTAAGAATATCTTTAATATTTCTTTCAAGGCAGTTGTACTGGCAACAAATTCACTCAATTTTGTTCATCTAAGAAAGTCTTCTTTCTACTTCACTTTTGAAGGATAATTTAACTGGATACAAAAACTTTAAGTTGGAAGTTCAACAAGTTGGAAGTTCAACAAATGATGCTGGAAAAATCGGACATCCCTACCAAAAAAAAAAAAAAAAAAAAATCTAGATACAGACCTTACACTTGACATAGGAACTCCTTGAAAATGGACCCTACACTTAAATGTGAAATGCAAAACTACACAATTTCTAGAAGATAACAAAGAAAGGCTAAGTGATCCTGAGTTTCATGATGACCTTTAAAATATAAATAAAACACAATCCATGAAAGAAAAACTGAACAATTGAACTTCATTAAAATGAATAAATTCTGCTCTGTAAAACACTATGTTAAGAGAATGAAAAGAAAAGCCATAGAATGGGAGAAAATACTTGCAAACTACATATCTGATAAAGCAATTGTATGCAAAATATACAAATAAATCTTAAAACTCAACAAAAGAAAACAAACAGCTCAATTTAAAAACTGAGTACATTATCTGAATGAATTTCTCACCAAGGAAGATATACACATGGAACATGAACACAAATGGATGTTCAACATCATTTGTCATTTAGAAAATGTAAATTAAAAGAACAATAAGATATTACTCCATATCTCGTAGAATGGCTAAAAAGATAAAAACTGACAAGACCAATTACTAATGAGAATATGGAATAACATTCATTAATGGTGGGACTGTAAAAGAGCACAGTCACTTTGGCAGTTTCTTACAAACATAAACATAGTCTTACCATGTAATACAGTAATAAAACTTTGTTTTACACCCTCCTACTCATCACAGGTTGTGGGAGGGATTTCTGCCCTAGGAATATAGGAATGACCAAACATATAATGTCCAACATGGCCATGATATTGGCAACAGTTTATTAATTACATATAGTATCTTCCTCAGAAGATACAATATTCCTTGCTGGGCTACATGGGGTTGTTATTGACTGAACTGTGTTCTCCCAAAATTCATATTTGAAGCCCTAACACCTAGAACCTCAGAATGTAGCTGTATATGGAGATAGGTCCTTTAAAACAGTGATTAAGTTAAAATGAAGTTGTTGGAGTGGGTCCTAATCCAATATGACTGATGCCTTTATAAGAAAATTTGGACACATAAAGAAACATCAGGGATGCATATGCACAGGAAAAGACCATGTGAGGACACAGTGAGAAGATAGCCATCTACAAGTCAAAAAGACAGGCTTTCATAAGAAACCAACCTGCTGGCACTTGATCTTAGACATCCAGCCTAGAGAAGTATGAGAAAATAAGTATTTGTTGTTTAAGCCATTCATTCAGCGGTATTTTTTATAGCAGTCCTAGCAAACTAATATAGGGGTTATACACTGAAACAGAATAAACCAGCAGCAGCTATGAGTGGCAAGCATTTTGATACCAAGAGTATGATGTGATCTCTTGTTCCCATGGGGTTAGCTTGTTTGAATTATTCTGCAGGCTAGCAGGGAACTGAATCTTGCTACTCATGGATAAACAGGAACTATGACTGCTCCAAGTCGGTTATTTCTCTGGGAGAAAGGATGGTTATTTCTCTGGGAGACCTTACCTGTGGAAACAGGGTGGGGAAGGGAATTTGTAGTTTGTTTATTTGAAACTCTTCCAAGTTTACTAGATGTGAAGGAAATATGTAATACTGAACCTTGATTTTGGCCTTACGAAACATATTTCTATGTATTTATAGAAAGCATTTGAAAACCCATGTGCACACAAATACCTGGATGTGAATATTGTAGCACCTTTATTCATAATCACCAAAACTTGAAGCAACTATGATGTACTTCAATAGGTGAATCAATAAAGAAACTGTAGCTCATCAATACAATGAAATACTATTCACTGCCAAAAAGCAATGAATTAATCAAATACTTAATCAAATGAATTAATGCAAAGACATGTAAGTATTTTAATGCATATTGGCTAAGTTATAGAAAACAGTTTGAAAGACTTCATGCTATATGTTTTCATTTATATGACATTCTGAAAATGACACAACTGTACAGATGATAAATAGATTAGTGTTTATCCATGTTTGGCAATAGTGGGTGCTGAATAGGTGAGGCATTTGAGATATTTTAAGGTGGTAAGCCCTGTATGATACTGTAACTGCCTATACATATCACTATGCATTTGTCAAATCTCATAGAGGTTTAAAGCATGAAGAATGAATTTTAATGTACAAAAATTTAAAAATATATACATATTTAGGAGAATGGGAGGTCCTAGGCTAGAATGAAGAATGTGATAAAATTGTCTAAGTAATAAAAAGGAATGAAATGACCTCACTGTGAAGAGTAGGAGAATACATTGCTAATCTATGTAATTTGGAATGGAGTTTGCGAGATTAAACTAAAAATGAACTACACATAAGCATATATTCTTGTTGATTAGATCACTTCCTGTTGATGCACAGATTTCAATGCTGACACCTCTGTACATACACAGTAGAACCAAGAGTAAGTAGATGGAGGATGGTGAGAGATAGGTTTCTTACTGGTGAGTGTTAGGTTACAGATAAGTGAGGGGAAAAGACTAGAATCATCCTTGTAGATATAGATTAGAACTGGAGATATCAATATGAACATATGTTTATCTTAATATAGATGCAGGTGGTTACATGCAGAAATATTTATCAGTGTGTGTATGTGTATGGATGAGTATTCAATTCCTTGTTTTGTCAGCTGAGCCTAAAAACAAGGGCACCCCAGTGGTAATGAACACAGCTAACACCCCAAATGGAGATTTCTTTTTTTTAAATCTTTTTAATGTTTATTTATTTTTAAGAGACAGAGCATGAGTGGGGGAGGGGCAGAGAGACAGGGAGACACAGAATCTGAGGCAGGCTCCAGGTTCTGAGTTGTCAGCACAGAGCCCGATGTGGGGCTCGAACTCAAATACCATGAGAACATGACCTGAGCTGAAGTCAGATGCTTAACAGACTGAGCCACCCAGGCACTTCCAAATGGAGACTTCTAATACCATTCTACAATAAAAGGACTAGAGCTCCTTGGAAAATGGCTGATTCTAGAACTGAGGCAAAAATATAAAAGAAAAAATATCTTGTAGTGACAGAAAGTAGTGATCTCATACACACGCGCACACACACACACACACACACACACACACATACACTGATGGTGATATATCAGAGTTCATAGGAGACAACTGGCCAGTCCTGAAACAATTTATGCAACAAAATTAATTACGTGGTATTAGATTATAACCCAAAACATAAAATAAATATCCATGAATCCAAAATGATATAAATAAATTATTGAATAAATAAATATATGTGGGAAATCGGACAAATCTGCATGCAGAATTATAAATAGTATATGTAAATACTCTGTCTTCAAAGAGCTGGATAATAACTTCCATTCTTTAAATATGAGCTGTATAAAAACTTCCTTCCAAAAACTACAAAATTGTAAGACAGTGGGAGGGGGGAGGAGTCAAGGAGAAGAGGACATAGACTAACTTCACACTGGAGAAATCTGGCAAATACTGCCTCCACAAGTGATCAAGGTAACAGCAAGAGTTGTAAATCATGGTGATAATACATAACCTTGGTATTTTGAGCTATTTAAAATTGAGATATAATATTTTGAGACATTGTACTTCATTGTACCTCAGTCCAATCGTGAGAAAAACACCAGAAAAATATTAACTGATGGGTGTTCTCTAAAATACCTGACCAGTACTCTTCAAAACTGCTAAAGTCATCAAAAACAAGGAAAATCTGAGGAACTGTCACAGACAAGAGGAGCATAAGGAAGTGTGCTGACTAAATGTCATACCCTGGAAGGAACATAGAACAGTAAAAAGGCATTAGTTAATGACTAAGGAAATATAAATAAAGTATACATGTCAGTTAATAATAATGCCTCAATATTTTCCGTTAATTTTGAGAAATGTTCCATACTGGTATGACATATTAATAAAATGGGAAATTTGGTGTGGAGCATCTTCTCATTCTGTATATTATCCATGCCATTTTTTTGTTAATTTTGAGCTATCCTAAAATAAATAATTCATTTATTCTACTCCTGAAAGCAATATTATACTCTATGTTAACTATATAGAATTTAAATAAAAATTTGAAAAAAAATGCAAAGGGCAGAAGGAAAACAAAGACAAAAACAAACAAACAAACACAAGGCAATAATCTTATATATACTGCTTTCTTGTTCTGTTAATACTTTTCACTTAGTAGTTCATCATAATATTTTTCCATAATGGTATTCTCCTTCAACATCACCTCTGTGTTGTATATGAACATATGTTAAAATCATACATAAATCCCTACTATCCAAAGCAGTCTACATATTCAGTGAAATTCCTGTCAAAATCCCAATGGCATTTTTTGCAGAAATAGAAAAATTAATCCTAAAATTCATATAGAATCTCAAAGGATAGTGAATAACCAACACAATTTTTAAAAAGAAGCACAAACTTGGAAATTTCACACTTCCTGATTTCAAAATATATTACAAAGATACAGTAATCAAAACAGTGTGCTGGCATAGACAGTCAAACAGATCAATGGACTAGACTAGAGCAGTTGGAAATAAACCATAGCATATATGGTCAAATGGTCACCAAGCGTCTATAAGGGTAGCAAAATCAATAAATGGGAAAACAAAAGTCACTTTAACAAATAGTGTTGGGAAAATTAAATATCCACATGCAAAAGAATGTAGTTGGGTCCTTGTCTTACACCATATACAAAGAATAACTCAAAATTGATTAATGACCTAAATGTAAGACCTAAAACTGTAAAAGTCCTATGAGAAAATATAAGGGAAAAGCTTCATGACATTGGGTTTGGAAATGATTCTTGGCTATGACTCCAAATGCACAGGCAACAAAAGCAAAATTAGACAGATGTGAAAAAAAATGGAAGAAAATATTTTCAAATGTGTATTATATATCTGAAAAGTACTACCATCCAGAATATATAAAGAACTTCTCCATTTAACAACAAAAAATCAAATAACTTGATTACAAAATAGGCAAGGGACTTGAATGTACACCTCTCTAAAGATGATGTGCAAATGTGCAACAATCATATGAAAAAATTATCAATATTACAAATGATTTGGTAAATTAAATCAAAACACAATGAAATATCACTTCACAATGATTAGTAGACAATTTTCAAAAAATAAAAAAGAAAGAAAGAAAAAGAAAAGAAAAGAAAAAAAGAAAAAAAATGAAAGTAACAAGTGTTGGCAAGGATGTAGAGAAATTGGAATTCTTGTGCACTATTGGTACTACTGCAAAATGGTGCAACTACTATGGAAAATAGTATGGAGGTTCTGCAAAAATATTGAAAATAGAACTACCATATGATCCAACAATTCCATGTGTCTGTATATATTAAAAAAATTAAAAACAGGGTCTCAAACGGATATGTGCACACCTATGTTGATAGCAGCACCATTCACAATAGCTGAGATGTGAAAACAATTCAAATGTCTATGGGCAAAGGAATGAATAAACAAATAATATTCAGCCTTAAAAAGAAGAAAAATATTCTGGTATATATTACAACATAGATAAATTCTGAAGACAATATGCTAAGTAAAATAAGCCAAGCAGGAAACGATTCCATTTACATGAGGTACCTACATAAATTCATAGAAACAGAGAACAGGATGGTGGTGACCAGAGGCTGGGAGGAGAGGTTAAGGGGGGGTTGTTGTTTAATGGGTATGGAGTTTCATATTTTCAAGATGAAAAAGTTCTGTAGATCTTTTTCACTATAATGTGAATATACTTGACACTATTGAAATGTACACTTAAAAAGAGCTAAGATAGTAAATTTCATGTTATGTGATTTTTACGACAATATAAAAGAAAAACATATACCATACACAGAATGTTATAAGATTCATATTTCTGCTTCCTCTCCCTGAA
This sequence comes from Lynx canadensis, assembly GCF_007474595.2. Taxonomy (NCBI): domain Eukaryota; kingdom Metazoa; phylum Chordata; class Mammalia; order Carnivora; family Felidae; genus Lynx; species Lynx canadensis. The sequence continues at coordinate 99,202,423 of NC_044306.2, forward strand.
GAAATGAAGGAGAAAACATGAGAATCATTGATCCAAAACACAATTTTAATAGCTAATTCATAATAGATACATGCATGTTACTTAATGCACTTACCTGTTACTTGATTTTTAAACTATTTGTGTTTTTCCTTTTGTAAATTTTCATTGTTTGTTATAAATTATTCATTTGTGAACATGGTGGTAGGTTAGACACCTCTCTAAACATATAAATGTGTAAATTTATTTGTTTGTAAATTTATTTGGTAACTAAAATATGCTTAAGACATATCATTTTCCACAGCCATATTATCATTTATTCTATAGTCACTAGTGATAGCATTAGCTAGTGAAAAGTTATGTTTTACATTAGCACAGTCATTATTTTCAAAACTCCATAATATAGTATGCAGACATTTAAGCTGTTGCTTATATTTTAGGATATGACTTGTTCTTCAAGTTTTACATTATTTCCCCATATTTGAGAATTTTTTAAAATTACTAAAGAGGAAGAAGAAAAATGAAAGTATGTACTGAAACTACTGTAACAGACCATTCACTCTTTTTACCATTGACATTTTAGAAAAGTGACATCGATTTACTGAAGCAAACACATACTCTACATTCTTCATATATTTATGTTATGATAAAGAAAGTTAATCTTTGAAAATAGATCAATTACTCCTTCGAAAATAATGTAAATGTTGAATTCATTTTGGACATTAGTTCACTTTCTTTTAGTTGCATTTAGTGAATCTACTCAATTCTTTAATTATGTTTTAATAATCAGTTGTAACCATTTCACATCTTATTCATTGAGTATGACAAGGTTAACTTATGACACGGTTCACTAAATTTTTTAAGAGATTTCAACATTTTTCACTGAAATCTTTACTTGCAATCAGAAAAGTTGACTTTGGATTAATACTTGCTATAAAATGTTGTAGATAAGTAGGATATTTTCATAATTTTTAAGATAGTTCTATGAAAAACTTCTGAGGGTCATATTTTCATAAGTCTGAAAATGTACTCAGCTATGATTGAATATAACATGGAAAATGCATAACATTTTAATTTTGAAATGTTGGGGAGTATCACTAAAGCCTTTATTGCCAAATCGGAAGTTGTTTTACATTAAAAACTATAAATATATTAAAAACACCGAGAGAAAACAAATCCAAAAAATAAACACAAAACGAAAAACACTGAGAGAATCGTGTTTGTGAGTGTACTTCATTGTAGAAAAGAATATCAAGAAATAAGGACTATTATTTTTATTTTATTTTATTTTATTTTATTTTATTTTATTTTATTATTCTATTTTATTTTATTTTATTTTATTTTATTTATTTTTGTTAGTAATTAACCTTGTGTTCTACAGATCTAGATTCTCAATGGCCAGTTCATTTTGAGTCAATTTCTTTGTTTCTAAAAGTCATGTTAATTGTATCTTCATAATACGTAATTTCATTATGTTGCTTATGTCTATGTGTTTGAATGTATGTGTGTGTATACTTGAATATGTCAGGGATGGGAAAAGACTCAAAGTGGTCACTAGCTTGAGCCTAAGTTCTGTTTCACACTAGCATTTAAAAATTGGGGGAAAACAGAAGTTTATTAAGTAAACAAGCCTGTACAACAGTTTGCCAACCTTAATGCTATTGACATTGTGAGGTGGTTCCTTCTCTGTTGTGGGGGCTGTTCTTTGCATTTTTAAATGTTCAGTAGGTTCCTGAACCTACCCACTAGAAAGTAGTAGCACCCCTCTCCCAGCCGTGGCAACCAAAAATGTTTTTAGTTTCAAATGTCTCCTTGTAGACAAAAATCACAAATCCATAGCATTCAAGGAAGGAAGATAACTTGTCCAGCATGCTCATATTTTGTGCTCATATTTGCTCATCAGTTCAGTCTCCCTTAGACTTTTCTGATAATAAAAGCTGAAAAAGGCTGCTAGCTAAAATATTTTCCAGAATGCAAATATTACTGCTGTGAAACCTAGGTGAAAGTATGGAAATTCTGTATTATTGCAGAGAGCACAGTGAGGTTTTGAACTTGAGGACTTTGGAAATCAAAAGTTTATCACCAGTGGCCCCAGTAAGAAAAAATGAAAGCAGATGCATATAGTGACCCCTGAAGAAAGGTAAAGGTGCCCAGGTAAAGTCACTTGTGCCTCGGCACTGGTGGCAATCCATTAAACATCACTGGAAGACATGCTTTGTGGCATTTTAACCCACACATCCCTATAGAATATATAGAATGAGAAAAGGAGAGAATAGGCAACGTTATAGAGTCTTTAGTATGGCAAATCCAATGCCGTTAACCACCACTCTAGTAGAGTTTTTATCAGAAAAGTCTAGAGGAGACTGTACTGAAGCATAAATAGAAGCTGAGTAGCTTCTCAGCTTGCCTCAGTTTGTTTCCATACATGATGTTATCTTGGTCCTCTGAGAGATGCTCACCCTTCTTTGTCTCATCCAGCTCCCTTAATCATTGGTTCACTTCCCCTCCTTTCTCAGCCAGCCCCACTTCGAGCACATAAACATCTCAGGCAAGTACAGAATGGCATCTCTCCAAAGAAATGAATGTTTTGTTATTAAATCCCCGGTCATTTAGTGGATACCATTTATAACAAAAAATGTTTCATCAAAAGTTTATGGTAAACACTGGAAAACCCTTAGTAAAATAACCTGAAAAGAGAGCTAAAACTAACAATCTATAACTGATCTGTTTATAAATCTTGGACATGTTATGCTTCTTATTCTGTAGCCGAACAAAATAGATAGGAAAATTAATTATTTTCCACTTTCTGATTGGTAATTATCAGGGTTTTTTCTTCCTTTAGAGAAAAATATCTCAAATGAAATATGATACTATATTAAAACACTTTACACTGAAAGGAACATTCCAAATGGCCCTTCTAAAAATTTTAGTTTTCTGTATTACCTCAGACTTTAAAACAGGGTAGTGAAACTCAAGAAACTGTTAAGTAACAGCTTGAAAATTCACAGGAGAAAGATAAAATAAAATAATGAAAATACATTTGAATTGATCTCAAATTCTGAATTGAACTGGCACCTACACTACCTCTAAAGTAGTTTCAGTGTGTTTACTGAGTGAGCCAGAGGCTTCTCTTGATCTAGAGCTAAAGCAGTAATAGAAAAAATAACAAAACAAAAGAACCTTCTGACAAGTCTCCCTTAATCTTAACTATGCTGATCCCAAAATACTAGTATTCACTCCAGTTTTAATTATTAATTGTATATTAATGATTCTTATTAAAGACAAATAAAAATAAAAATGATTGAACCAGACTTTTTTTCCCAAAGGGAAAATATCTTAAATTCTATCCTAATGTGAAACACGTTATGTTTAGAATTTTAGTTTTGCAAAGGAACAAATCTTTTTTTAAATTTTATTTCCCAGACAATGCTGGAATCCATTCTACTACGTATTGATCAAATATTTATTGAATCTACGATTTAGTAGATCTAGTAACAGAGGATTCTGTTGTACTTTCAGTGGAGCAAACCCTTCTTTCCTGCCCTTTTTAAAAAGTTTTGTCAAATTTTTAATTGAAGTGTAATTGACATATAATATTAAATTAGTTTAGGTGTACGACAGCGATTGAACAATTATATATGTTATAAAATGCACACCACGATAAAGGTATTACAATATGATTGACTATATTCCCTATGCTGTACTTTCCGTCCCCGTGATATATTTATTTTATAAATGGAAGGTTTTACTTCTTAATCCCTTCACCCATTTTGTCTATCTCCCTCCCTTCCCTTTTGGCAACCACCTGTCTATCAATGGGTGAATGGATAAATAAGATGAAGTGTATACACAATGGAATATTAGTCAGCCATAAAAAGAATGATATCTTGCCATTTGCAATGACATATATGGACCTAAAGTGTATTATGCTAAATGAAATAAGCCAGACCAGAGAAAGACAAATACCATATGATTTCATTTACATGTGGAATCTAAAAAACAAAAGAACAATCTTCTTTCCTGACTTTATCATTCTGTGGCTTGAATTACAATCTCATAATCTCTGAAGCAAAAGAGTAAATCTTATGTGTGTATGTGTGTGTGCGTGTGTGTATCTATTAAACATTTTGAGAAATAAATTATGCCATCTCACACCCCCTTCATTTATTTTTGTCTCCTTAAATGTAAACATGCCTTAAATTTTATTTCCCTATATTTGTGTAAAGTTTGTACATTCTTGATCAACTTTTTCCATATGCCCCAGTGTTGTCAATCTCCAAATTTACAATATTTAAAATTTACAATATTAAAAGTCAAATGGCATAGCCCAACCACAGAAAATTACCTTATGCAATCCAGACACTTCCTTTCTTCCTTCCTTCTTTTCTTTCTTTTTCTTTTCTTTTTCTTTTCTTTTCTTTTCTTTTCTTTTCTTTTCTTTTCTTTTCTTTTCTTTTCTTTTCTTTTTTTCTTTTCTTTCTTCTTTCTTTTTATTTAAATTCAAGTTAGTTAACATACACTATAGTCTTGGTTTCAGGAGTAGAACCCAGGGATTCATCTCTTACATATGATGCCCAGTGCTTATCCCAAAAAGTGCTCTCCTTAATGCCCATCACCCATTCCCCTACCCACATCCCCTCCAGCAACCCTCAGTTTGTTCTATGTATTTAAGAGTCTTTTATGGTTTGCCTCCCTCTCTGGCTTTACTTCTTATTTATTTATTTATTTATTTAAAAGAGAGAAAGAGAGAGAGAGAGTGCTGGGAAGAGGGGAAAAGGGAGAAGGAGAGAAAATGTGCTGACAGCACAGAGCCCAACATGAAGCTCTGTCCCATGAACTGGGAGATCATGACTTGAGTCAAAATCAAGAGTTGGATGCTTAACCGACTGAGCCATCCAGTTCCCCCTAGACACTTTACTTCTATACTTGAGACTGCATCTACAGTTTTAAACATTATATCATAATATAGCCATATATACTATTTTTGGAAACAAAGCCCAAGCATTTCATCATGTTAGCTATTTTTAGAAATGTTCTTCCTCATCCTTCTTTTTCTTCTGTATTTATTCAATAGCTATGTATTAAGATCCTAGTGTTAGTCAATATTATTCTAGAAAAGGATGAAACATCACTGTCCTTTTCCAGGAGTTATGGTAAAGAGGGAAGATTAGAAACCAAACTATAATGAAATAAGAAAAAAATACTATAATTAAGGAATGGGCAAAGTTCAACAGTATCATGAGAAGATGAGGCATCTGGTGTGTCTATAGTGGGGAGTAGAGCTAGAAAGACTGGGAAAAATGAAGTTTATTGCATGCATCAGTTAAACTCTGACGCAGGGCTTAGGGTGTGTAATGACTATGTGGATGAAGAAGAGAGGGCAGAGGCATTATTGATAGGATGGAGAGAATTTGGTGGGACCTAATTTTTGTGGAAGATAAAGAAGACATAAGAAGTAATGATTTTTCCAAATCACTGGCCAACAAAGTAGTAAAAGAGTGAAGAGGGGACAAAAAGGGATGCTCAGGAAAACATTTTGATACATGGTGTCATAGAGGGAAGCAAGACCACTTAAGGAGACACAGGAGATATATCTTTAGTATTGAGGACTCTTGTTGCAAGTGAACAGGGCTGTGTTTATGTGGTTTAGGAGGACAGGTTCCACTCCTCCAGGGAAGCTGAGGAGTAGTGTAGCTTAGGATACAGCCTGTTCTGTAAACATCATCAGACTCTCCTTATCTCTTCACCACTTCAGATGCCAGCTTTGTTTTTAGGTTTTTTTGTTGTTGTTGTTTTTTTAATTTTTCTTTTAGGATGACATTTCCCTGAGTCATTGAACCAAATTATCCACTTTGGGAAGCGTTTTCTACTACAAAATCCCCAAGAATCTATTCTGTTTGACTTCACTCAAGTCACATGTTCATTCCCCTACCAAAGTAACCAGTCATAGGAGGGAGAGGCACTACAAATGATCCAACCTGGTTTGGATGCTTAAATTTTGACCAATCTCTGTAAAGTGAGGTTGGGATTTCTTTCATAGATTTTAGCTTCCATTCCATTGGCATGCCTAAAATGGGGATATTATAAATCTCTGAAACATGAGAAAACTATTTCTCAGAAAAGTGTTATGTGCTACACAGGCAAATGTATATATGTTCACGGCATAAACAAAATTCAGGTGGGCTTATGGAAAGTGCTAGTGAAGGCCTTCTTGGGCAGAACACACATCTGCACTTGGTTCCAGTGGTGAAGTCCAGGTTAAACAGGCAGGGGACTAACGGGAATCAGTGAGCTGAATTTGGTTTATGAAGAAAAACATCAAGTGATACGTCTGGTGTCCTGGGAGTGTAAGAAGTTCAGAAATGTCAAATTTAGGTGAATGTAATAAAAGCTGTGGCTGGAATTGAAAATGAGTCATCTTACAAAGGATCTCGTATCCTACATTAAAGATACTGATTTTACACTATAAGTAGTTGGCCTTAAACCATTGTGATCATTCACCTCTATATACAAAAATGTTCATGCACAAACCACCATCATAAATATATGTATTATTTACAAAGGAAATATATGTATTGTTTTACTACCATAGTATATAATACAACATAAAATAAATAGAAAAATATAATGAAATAAAGATGAATTAAATATTTGAAATAATTAGTTTACTTTTATACATTATTATTAAATAATGTTTTTTAGAGTCTTGCTAATCTTGATGGCTGTGTTATTACCTTTTATTTCAAGGCACAATAATATTTAGGTAACACCCATCTTTAGCAATAAAGGATATAAAACCATGTTTCATATAGCTTTTTTAATAATTTCACATTTTTCTGACCAAAATCTTACTGATAAGATTAGGCTTAAAAAGAGATTTATCACACACAGGCAAAATATCATTATGGCAATTTTTTTATTGTTTGGTAATTCTTACACTGTATTGTTTTTCTAATTGTTTCTTTTTCGGAAATTGTAGCAATTTCTTGTCTATTTAGTTATGGTAGCCTTAGTCAAAACTAAATGTGATCAATAAAAAAAAATAGACCTAGTTTATGTAATCTAAACTATAATGCAATGAACTGAAAGTAATTAAATCTGAAGACAACACAATTAAATATTTTTTGGAGCTCTTACCGTAGCCTTAGCTTATTCCATATAATCTATGTAACTTGATTGTCTGATATATGGACCAAGAAAGCATGCTGCCATCAATTGTAGATATTGAATATCATTAATGAGGAATCTCTTTATTAGTTATATATATACATTGTTTTCACAATCTAATAAATCATCTTGGGCATTATTATGGACTAAATGTTTATGTCTCCTTCAAACTCATATGTTGGAATCCTAACCACCAATGTGATGGTATTAGGAGGTTGGCTCTTGGAAAGCAATTAGGTCATGATGGTAGAACCTTCATGAATGGGAGTAGTGCCCTTATAAAAATGACCCCAGAGAGTTTTCTTGTCCGTTTCACCATATGAGGACACAGCTAGAAGACAGACCAGACAGTGAGCCCTCACTTTGCTGGTACCTTGAACTTTGACTTCTCAGCCTCCAGACTTGTGTGAAATAACTATTTGTTGTTTAAGCCACCCAGCTTTGTTTTGTCACAGCAGACCGAATTGGACTAATAGAGGAATGTATCCAAATGTTAGATAGATAAAAGGCATAGTTAAACTTTTGTTTCAGAAAAATGTTTCTGGTTATAGTATGAAGAATTTTGAGACTGGAGAGACTATTTCATATGGAAAATAGTGAGGACATGAGTGAGGTCAGTAACTGAAAGGATTGAGACATAAAATGGAATGTTGACAATATTAAAGACATGGTCTGACCAGATTTGGCTACTGGTTAGAAGTCAGGCTGAGGAAAAGGAAGATGTCTAGGATGGCTTCTAGGAAAATCACTAGGTCAAATGTATAATGATAGTGGCATTCACTGAGAGGAAAAACAGAAAAAGGAGATGGAATCTTAATAAAGTTAATAGGGTTTCCAGTCTGACACGTAAGGAGTGTATATGTTGCTACTCTGTCTTAACAACAAGTAAAAAAGTCTGAACAAACTGAAAAATCAAAACCCCTTCTTGGATATGTCAAACAAGTGAGGTCACCGAGCAAACTGCTGCTTCAGAAATTGGAGAGACAGACAGGTATATATAAAGCATCACAACTTCCATAGAATTCAGTGCAGGGTAGGAAGACCTAACATGTAATTGAGGATTTGCTGGGAGGCTCACTGTGGACAAGTCTGACTTAAAAATTCCAGAGGGCCCAGTCATAAAAGGGTACCCACACATTTGTGAGCTTTAGCTCTAAGATATCTACCAGGTTCTCAGAGTGACTATCAGAGAAAAATCCCTTTAGGCCTCCGGAAAGAGGAGGGGAAAAGTAACTAAAACTGGTTTGTGAGCGTGATTCACTCCTGAAACATGCTTGTAATCCAAAGCACTAGTATATCAAAGTGAATTTCAAGAACCATTGGCTCAGTTGTGATCATGTGATGTTCGGCATCATGTACTACTATTGAAAGATATCGCTCATTTATCGAGTTAAAATTTATTAACAATGTTTGCTCATCTTGCGAAACACTTGTAGAACAAGTTACTCGCAATCCAAGGTTTTACTATTTTGATATGTGCCAGAGCATTCTGTTTTCTTAACATGACCTGACCTCAGGAGAAACTCCAACCCTAATCTTCTGGAATTTTATCAGAGACTAAGTTAACCTCATGGAAGAGAAATACTCAACTCTAGCCCCTCTAGTGTTCCTGTCCTAGTCTTTCTCTCTCTCTCAAAAATAAATAAAACATTAAAACTGGGAAGCACTGGTGAAGTTCGCTGTCCATTGTACAGGCTCAACAAAAGACTGAGCTCTATTCCTAAAAACTAGAGAACACTTCTCCTCTCCTAGGCCTCACCATCATATTACTAAAGGCCTATTTATAATAGTTTATTTTACTCGATATAGCATATTCAGATTTTGACAAAAAAAATTACAAGGCATACTAAAAGGCAAAAAATACAGAGGAAGAGGGGCACCTGGGCTCAGTCAGTTAAGCTCTGACTTCAGCTTAAGTCATGATCTCGTGGCTCCTGGGTTCAAGCTCCATGTTAGGCTCTGTGCTGACAGTTCAGAGTCTGGAGCCTGCTTTGGATTACATGTCTCCCTTCTCTCTGCCCCTCCCCCACTTGCACTCTCTCTCTCTCAAAAATAAATAAGCATTAAATATTTTTTAAAATTAAAAAAAATACAGTGGAAGAGACTGAAGAAGCATTAGAACCAGAATCAGATATGGCTGGGATGTTGGAATTATCAGGCTAAGAATTTAAAACAATCATGATTAATATGTTAAGAGCTGTAACAGAAAAATAGTAGGCAAAATGCAAAAGATGGGAAATGTAATGGAAATATAATGGCAATTCTAAGAAAGAATAAAAATAATACTAGATAAAAGTACTGTAACTGATATAAAAATGCCATTGATGGGCTCATTAATAAATATATCAGTTTGGGGTTTGTTCAATTTAAGGTGCTTGTACATGAAGGGGTGAAGAAATTTAGTTGACACAGGTGTAGCTCAGAAGTCCAAATTGGAAAATGAATGTAGAAGTTATCTACACACAAATAGTGATTGGAAAAATAGGCTGAGATTGAAATGCGTAGGAAAATTATTAGAACAATGGTTCATAACTCTTATTGATTCACATTCTGATTTTAAAATTCTGAATGTCCTCTTCAGGAATAGATATAGATATAGATGGTATAAATATAGGTGATATATATATATAGATATAGTTATAGATGATATAGATATAGATAGATGATAGATACAGATATAGATATATAGATGATATAGATATAGATTATAGATATAGATATAGATAGATATAGATATATACACAATATTAAATGTATAGCTTCAGTTTTATTGGCCCCTTAAAGCCCATTTCAGGATCACAGCTTAAATGCCTCTGGGGCGCCCGCATGGTTCACAGTTAAGTGGCCTACTCTTGATCTCAGCTCAAGTCATGATCAAGGTTTGTGCTAACAGTGCAGAGCCTGCTTGCGATCCTCTCTCTCGCTCTCTCTCTGACCCTCTCTTGCTCCCTCTCTTTCTCTGTCTCTCAAAACAAATAAATACACTTTAAAATAAAATATTAGAGATGCAGAAGGGCATTATATCATAATCAAGAGGTCTATAGACCAAGAAGACCTAACCATTGTAAACATTTATGCACCAAATGTGGTAGCACCCAAATATATACATCAATTAATCACAAACATAAAGAAACTCATCGATAATAATACCATAATAGTAGGAGACTTCAACACCTTCTCACAGCAATGGACAGATCATCTAATCAAAAAATCAACAAGGAAACAATGGCTTTGAATGACACATTGGACCAGATGGACTTAACAGATATATTCAGAACATTTCATCCTAAAGCAGCAGAATATACATTCTTCTCCAGTGCACATGGAACATTCTCCAGAATAAACCATATACTGGGACACAAATCAGCCCTAAGTAAGTTCAAAAAGACCGAGATCATACCGTGCATATTTTCAGACCACAATGCTATGAAACTTGAAATCAACCACAAGAAAAAACTTGGAAAGGTAACAAATACTTGGACACTAAAGAACATCCTACTAAAGAATGAATGGGCCAGCCAAGAAGTTAAAGAGGAAATTAAAAAGTATATGGAAGTCAATGAAAATGATAGCACCACAAGCCAAAACCTCTGGGATGCAGCAAAGGTGGTCATAAGAGGAAAGTATATAGCAATCCAGGCCTTCCTAAAGAAGGAAGAAAGATCTCAGATACACAACCTAACCTTACGCCTTAAGGAGCTGGAAAGGGGACAGCAAATAAAACCCAAAACCAGCAGAAGACAGGGAATAATAAAGATTAGAGCAGAAATCAGTGCTATCAAAACCAAAAAAAACAGTAGAACAGATCAATGAAACCAGAAGCTGGTTCTTTGAAAGAATTAACAAAATTGATAAACCACTAGCCAGTCTGATCAAGAAGAAAAAGGAAAGGACGCAAATAAGGAAAATCAAGAATGAAAGAGGAGAGATCACAACAAACACAAGAGAAATAAAAACAATAATAAGAGAATATTATGAGCAATTATATGCCAATAAAATGGGCAATCTGGAAGAAATGGACAAATTCCTAGATACATATACACTACCAAAACTGAAACAGGAAGAAAAAGAGAATTTGAACAGACCCATAACCAGGAAGGAAATCGAGTTAGTAATCAAAAATCTCCCAAAAAACAAGAGTCCAGGGCCAGATGGTTTTCCAGGGGAATTCTACAAAACATTTAAGGAAGAGTTAACACCTATTCTCCTGAAATTGTTCCAAAAAATAGAAATGGAAGGAAAATTTCCAAACTCTTTCTATGAAACCAGCATTACCCTGATTCCAAAACCAGACAGAGACTCCACTAAAAAGAAGAACTATGGACCAAGTTTCCTGATGAACATGGATGCAAAAATCCTCAACAAGATATTAGCCAACCGGATCCAACAATACATTAAAAAAATTATTCACCACGACCAAGTGGGATTTATATCTGGGGTGCAGGGCTGGTTCAATATCTGCAAAACAATTAACATGATTCATCACATCAATAAAAGAAAGGACAAGAACCATATGATCCTCTCAATAGATGCAGAGAAAGCATTCGACAAAATACAGCATCCTTTCTTGATAAAAACCGTCAAGAAGGTAGGGATAGAAGGAGCATACCTCAAGATCATAAAAGCCATATATGAACGACCCAATGCTAACATCGTTCTCAATGGGGAAAAACAGAGAGCTTACCCTCTAAGGTCAGGAACAAGACAAGGATGTCCACTCACCACTGGTATTCAACATAGTATTGGAAGTCTTAGCCTTTGCAATCAGACAACACAAAGAAATAAAATGCATCTAAATCAGCCAGGAGGAGGTCAAACTTTCACTCTTCGCAGAATACATAATACTCTATATGGAAAACCCAGAAGATTCCACCAAAAAACTGTTAGAACTGATTCATGAATTCACCAAAGTTTCAGGATATAAAATCAATGCACAGAAATTGGTTGCATTCCTATACACCAACAATGAAGCAACATAAAGAGAAATCAGGGAATCAATCCCATTTACAGTTGCACCAAAAACCATAAAATACCTAGGAATCAATCTAACCAAAGAGGTGAAAAATCTATACACTGAAAACTATAGAAAGCTTATGAAGGAGATTGAAGAAGACACAAAAAAATGGAAAAATATACCATGCTCCTGGATAGGAAGAACAAATATTGTTAGACTGTTGATACTACCCAAAGCAATCTACATATTCTACATGATCCCTATCAAAGTAACACCAGCATTCTTAACAGAGCTAGAACAAATAATCCTAAAATTTGTATGCAACCAGAAAAGACCCTGAATAGCCAAAGCAATCTTGAAAAAGAAAACCAAAGCAAGAGGCATCACAATCCCAGACTTCAAGCTATACTACAAAGCTGTAATCATCAAGACAGTATGGTACTGGCACAAAAACAGACACTCAATGGAACAGAATAGAGAACCCAGAAATGGACCCACAAACGTATGGCCAACTAATCTTTGACAAAGCAGGAAAGAATATCCAATGGTATAAAGACAGTCTCTTCAACAAGTGGTGCTGGGAAAACTGGACAGCGACATGCAGAAGAATGAACCTGGACCCCTTTCTTGCACCATACACAAAAATAAACTCAAAGTGGATGAAAGACCTCAATGTAAGACAGGAAGCCATCAAAATCCCCGAGGAGAAAGCAGGCAAAAACTTCTTTGATCTTGGCCGCAGCTACTTCTTACTCAACATGTTTCCAGAGGCAAGGGAAACAAAAGCAAAAATGAACTCCTGGGACCTCATCAAAATAAAAAGCTTCTGCACAGCGAAGGAAACTATCAGCAAAACTAAAAGGCAACCGACAGAATGGGAGAAGGTATTTGAAAATGATGACATATCAGATAAAGGGTTAGTATGCAAAATCTATAAAGAACTTATCAAACTCAACACCCAAAAAACAAACAATCCAGTGAAGAAATGGGCAAAAGACATGAATAGACACTTCTCCAAAGAAGACATCCAGATGGCCAAACGACACATGAAAAAATGCTCAACATCACTGTTCATCAGGGAAATACAAATCAAAACCACCATGAGATGCCACCTTACACCTGTCAGAATGGCTAACATGAACAACTCAGGCAACAACAGATGTTGGCAAGGATGCGGACAAAGAGGATCTCTTTTGCATTGTTGGTGGGAATGCAAGCTGGTGCAGCCACTCTGGAAAACAGTATGGAGGTTTCTCAAAAAACTAAAAATAGAACTACCCTATGACCCAGCAATTGCACTACTAGGCATTTATCCACGGGATACAAGTGTGCTGTTTTGAAGGGACACATGCACCCCCATGTTTATAGCAGCACTATCAACAATAGGCAAAGTGTAGAAAAAGCCCAAATGTCCATCGCTGGATGAATGGATAAAGGAGAGGTGCTATATATATACAATGCAGTATTACTCAGCAATCAAAAAGAATGAAATCTTGCCATTTGCAACTATGTGGATGGAACTGGCAGGTATTATGCTAAGTGAAATTAGCCAGTCTTAGAAAGACAAAAATCATATGACTTCATTCACATGAGGACTTTAAGAGACAAAACAGATGAACATAAGGGAAGGGAAACAAAAATAATATAAAAATAGGGAGGAGGACAAAACAAAAGAGACCTCTAAATATGGAGAGCAAACTGAGGGTTGCTGGAGGGATTGTGGGAGGGGGGATGGGCTAAATGGGTAAGGGGCATTAAGGAATCTACTGAAATCATTGCTTCACTATATACTAACTAATTTGGATGTAAATTTTAAAAAATAAAAAATAAATTTAAATTAAAACTAAAATAAAATATTAAACATCTCTGATTTACAGCAAAAGGCTTGAGTTCAGATTCTTGAGGAACATATGACGTTTTAATACAGTTTGATGAACTTCATGGTTTAAGAAAAGGAGGTGCTGGGGTGCCTTGGTTTCTCTGCTGGTTAATCGTCCAACTCTTGATTTCAGTTCAGGTCCTGATCTCATGTTCATGGGATCAAGCCTCACTGACAGCTGTCTTTGCTGACAGCACAGAGCCTGCTTGGGATTTTCTTTCTCTCACTCTCTGTTCCTCTGCTGCATGCGCTTTCTCTCTCTCTCTCTCAAAATAAATAAATAAATATTTTTTAAAAAATAAAAAGAAGTGTTTATAAAACAAACAGAAGGGTTGAAAAAAGAGAGAATACAAAGAAACTTGTAAATTATGAAATGAGAGTCTTTTAAGAAGGTAGGTGAATTGAATTTTTCAGTAGTTGAACAAATACATATATGTGTACACATATACATATATTATTTAAATTTTATTTTCCTTTTGATGGGCACTTTTAAGATCTACTCTCTTAGCAAAATTTTTTTTTAGAGAGCATGTGTGCGAGTGGGAGAGCAGAGAGAAAAGGAGAGAATCCCAATCAGGCTCTGCACTGTCAGCATGGAGCCCCACGTGGGCTTCAAACTCATGAACCGTGAGATCATGACCTGAACTGAGATCAAGAGTTGGACGCTCAACTGACTGAGCCACCCAGAATTAAGTTTGAAGGATCTCATTTCCTTAATATGAAATGATAAGTATAGTAAACAGCTTGTAGGGAAGTAGAGGCTGGGAGATATATCTACCAATAATCTCTTTTGCAAGTTGATTGGAATGTAAACATTTTAGGGCACATTGATCTCTACAGATAATTATGTGTAGATTTTAGCTTTTATTTAAAAATACACATTTTCTGGGGTGCCTGGGTGGCTCAGTTAGTTAAGTATCTGACTCCTGATCGTAGCTCAGATTTTGGTCTCAGGGTCATGAGTTCAAGCCCTGCATTGGGCTTCATGCTGAGTGTGGAGCCTACTTAAAAGAGCAAAACAAACAAACAAACAAAACCCCCTCATTTTCCATTGAGTGAGAATTCTGGTTAGTTGGAGTCACATCTGTATAAAAAAAATAAAATTGAGATTCAGTAATAATAGTAGCACCCCAAGTATATTCCGATATATTTATGAATTTTTGTATATAAGTATGCATTCAAATTTTAATCTATGTATATTTGTACGGGTATGTGGGTATGTTTGTGTGGGATATGTGTTAGCCTAAAAATACTACATACAATAGGAGTAATTGATGGAGTAAGATGGACTCTAGTGGGGCTGTGGATTTAAAGAAAATGAAGAAGGGCTGGAATAATTGCTGAGGGGAATGGGAAATAGGCCAGATAAGAAAAATGCAATGGGATTGCCAAGCAGTTGCGGTTACCTCTGAGTTTGGATACCATAAATTTGCTATGGTACTAATCCGCAAGATCATCTGGTTTTCTCTAGTGATACACAACAACATGGGTGCAGGTTCAGAAGCAGAGGAGGCAGATGTCGAATTAATCCAGTGCTTCTCAAAAGGTGAATAGGAGGAGAATATCAGAATCATCTGGGAAAATTTTTAGACTGCATGTGTGTGTAACTCGGGACTAGAAAAATAATTTTTGCAATAATTTACCAGTGAGTGTTGAATGGATACAGAGGGAGGAAAGCTAGAAAAGGCACAGGTCACAAAGTTGGTAAAATAGACAAGGTAGAATGAGTGGAATTAAAGAACAATTTATTACTAAGCTTGTGATAATAATGTGATTAAATTAGATTTGAATGTCTTCAACATTATAAAATGTAGTGGACAATCATGATTTTAAATGATAAAAAATGGATGTGGGAAGTAAATTGCTTATGTAGAAAAGTCACATTGATCAAAAAGGTACCTTAGAGGCAACATCCTACACTGTCTAATCATACACCAGAGCTATTCCGGCTGTTTACTTCTCAACCATGTTTCTCTGTCTTACTTGAGCATGTCTCTCTGTCTGCCTTGTTCTGTCTGGTTTCTTCCTCCTAAAATGCATGCTTGTTGTGATAATTAAATGAGTTAATATATTTAAAACGCTTGGTACCATTACTGGTACCTAGTGTACACTTGAAAGATGTTAACTACTATTATTACTAAATCTCAATTTTACTTTTATTATACAGATGTGATTCCAACTAACTAGAATTCTTACTCAATGGAATATTTTTCCTTCCTTCCTTCCTTCCTTCCTTCCTTCCTTCCTTCCTTCTTTCTTTCTTTTTTTCTTTCCTTCCTTTCCTTTTCTTTCTTTCTTTTTTTCTTTCCTCTCCTTTTCTTTCTTTCTTCTTTCTTTCTTTCTTTCTTTCTTTCTTTCTTTCTTTCTTTCTTTCTTTCTTTCTTTCTTTCTTTCTTCTTTCGTTTTAGTAGGCTCCACACTCAGCTTGGAGCCCAATGCAGGGCTTGAATTCATGGCCCTGTGACCAAAACCTGAGCTGCGAGCAAGAGTCAGATGCTTAACCAACTAACTGACCCAGGCACCCCAGAAAAGGTGTATTTTTTTAAATAAAAACTAAAATCTACACATAATTATCTGTAGAGATCAATGTGCCCTAAAATGTTCACATTCCAATCAACTTGCAAAAGAGATTATTGGTAGATTTATCTCCCAGCCTCTACTTCCCTACAAGCTGTTTACTATACTTATCATTTCATGTTAAAGAAATCAGATCTTTCAAACTTAATTCTGCATAGCATTCTCATCTTGCTCCATTATGACATATATCAACCATGGTTCTCACCCTTCACATAATCCCATAGCAGTAGGCTATAAGAATTGTTTTCTGAACAAAATGGATTTTCTATTTGGAGATTAGAAAGCAAAGAAGTCATCACTTACATATGTCAGTGAATAAGACACACGAGACATGATTTCCTACCTCATTTGGGTCTGGCTAATTCTACCGCACACCTCTGTCTCTTATGTCTATTAAAACATGAATCTCATTTCCTTAGTCTCCATACCCATCCACTTTAGAAATTCAAACTTATCAATCTAAATAGGCATTATGTGTGATATTTGTTCTCTAGTACTCTTGCTTTATTTCTGAATACTGAGCCACGTGTGAGAGCAATAACAATGAAGTGATACAGCTGTATTGAAGCATAAAGCACATGCACAAAAAAAATCCAAAAACAAACAAAATTTTTTTCATGCCTTTTATTTTATGCTCTTTGGTTTTAATTCTGTACCATGTGTTATATTTCTGAATAGTAGACAAAAATGAAGGGCCTGTGTAATAACCTCTTAGATGAATGTAAATATGATAGATTTCCCTTTAAACTTCAGGAATGTGAAGTCAGAGGACCCGGTAGCATGCAAGGTATTCCACATGGTCCATGACTTTAAAAAATGTCATATTCTTGTTGATTTGTAGGATCATTCTTTATTGCACTGAATATTGTGGCCCCATTTTTGTTACATATTTCACAAATATATCTTCCCAATCTGTCATTTTGGGTTTTTGTTTGTTTGTTTTTACTTTGTTCATTCATAATTCAGTTTTGTATTTACCTTAAAGAATCAAATCAGTTTTTCATAAATTTATGACTTTATACTATACATCTTACTTAGGAAGATTTTTTTCTATTAAAATATAAAATAATAGCATCTTAAATAGTATTCTAGAATTAATTTAAAATTGTGGGTAATGTATAAAATATAAACTAATTTATAATAAACTTTATATTTGCTGTGAGATGAGGTAGAGCTCTAAATTTATCTTAAGATATATAATCAATTATCCCAGTACCAATTTGTACCTTCTTTAATATTAAAAGGTTAAAAAGTAATCTTCAAATATATTTATATCTGTTTCTGGACATCCTCTTTTGTTCCATGGATATGTTATCTATTTTTTAAATTTTTTTTAAGTTTATTTTCGTTTATTTTGAGAGAGAGAGAGCACAAGCAGGTGGGGGGCAGAGAGAGGAAGGGAGAGAGAATCCCAAGCAGGCCCCACACTGTCAGGTTTGAGCCTGCCGTGGAGCTCAAACCCAGGAACTATGAGAGCATGACCTGAGCCAAAACTGAGAGTCCCACACTTAACCGACTGAACCACCCCAACACCCCTCTATTTATCTATTTCTATTCTAGAATGGTACTGCTTTAACTATTGCAAATACGGTTCATGTTGTTTTTTGGTTTTTGTTTTTTAATAGCAATTAAAAATGAGGACCGGGAGCCCTTTGGCCAGTGAGGGCTGCTATGCTTGTTGAGAGGAGAAGCAAGTCTCATACACTAGGATGGAATGTGTTAGTGAAATAAAACACACCGTGGGTACAAGTGTGCTGCCATGCAGTCTAGATGCCGATTTCTACATACTGATCACTGCTCACTGAAGAACCCGCATTACATACAAATAAAGCATAAGGTAATACAAAGCTTGTACTTCAGCTTGAGTCAAAGATATAATATTCTCTGACTATGAGGCTAATTGTGGTGGATTATCTGTTGAAAATGGTCATCCCTATCAACGCATGTGTCTCCCAATGAGATTGAAGTCTATTTTTTTCTCCCATTTCTTCTCAAACCATGTGAATTTTTTGAGTAATTTAATAAATAAATGTGATGTTTTGGGACTTCTGAGCTTATACCCTAAGAGACCTTAAGTTTCTAATTTTATTCTTGGAATGCAATTGCCAGGTGAAGAATTCCAACTACACTACTTTAGAAAATGGCTACATATATGGAGCGCCTGGGTGGCTAAGTCAGTTAAGCATCCCACTTTGGCTCAGGTTATGATCTTGGGGTACATGGGTTCAAGCCCCGCTTCAGTCTCTATACTGACAGCTCAGAGCCTGGAGCTTGCTTCAGATTCTGTGTCTCCCTCTCTCTCTGCCCCTCCTCTGCTTGCTCTCTGTCTCTCAAAAATGAATAAATGTTAAAAAACAAACTTGAAAAAAAAAGGAAATGGCTACATATAGGAAGATTCTGAAGGTTAAGAAATTACAAAGGAGAATAGAGGGACCCCTAGATTTTCCAACATGCAAGATGATATATCAGATACGTAAGTGAAGCATCTCACATCTTGCAGCTAGTTGAGCTATGTCAGCAAACACCACTTCAAGAAAAGATAAGCCATGCCACTGAGTCTCGCCCAAATTGTAATCCAATAACAATGGAGAAGCTAAAATGTCTTAAGATAGTCCTTTTACATGGGAGTATACATCTGACAAAAACAGTACTATAATTTTTTTTCTGATTTTACTTATTTAAGCTACCAGATAAATTTTAGTCTTAGATCTGAAGTTTTGTATAATATCTCTTAGTATTTTGTTTGGAATTGCACAAAATATATACATTATTTTGGGAGAAAGTGACATCTTCATGACTCCCTCAGAGATTTTGCAGAGGAGTTTGAGCTCCTCTGTTTTGGAAAGGAGGATCTAATTTAGTTTTGGCTTTTTTGCTCCTATGTACCCCTTCGTCTTTGGACAATACGGTTAGTGTCTGACTGGTCAGAGGGGATGGAGATCAGAATTTATGTCTCTTGATGTTAATAAGATCTGGAGGCAAGATTAAAAAAAAAAATCCACAAAGAGGAAACTCCAAGTGCACGTATAAGGATTCTTCCTCATCTTTCGCCAACTCCTAAGCTAAGAATGTACAGGATGACATAAAAAGACACCCAGCATGGAACATCAGCTGAGATGTGGGAGCTGAGAAGTAATTCAAAAGTTTCTACAGGGCTGGAGAGATATAGTTCTGGCTAAGTCACAGTAGAGACACCTTATTAATTCCTCAGCTGATTTTTTTAAAAGCAAAAATGGCCAGGTCCCAAAAGAAAAGGGAGTACTGATATATATGTACATATGTATACATATACATATATACATATATATATGTACATATATACATATGTATATATGTGTATACATATATATGTATATATGTGTATATATATATATATATATATATATATATATACACACGCACATATATATCAGAAAGTATTGAAATGTACTCTTAATGTGTGGAAAAAAAACAAAATGCCAATCTAGATTTTTATACTCAGGACTGATAATCTTCCAAAATGAAGTTAAATGCAAGTGTTTCAGACATTGGGAAAAAAAAAAAAAAAAAAAGGTTAGTGAGAAAAATGGCCAGAACATCTGTATTATAGGAAATATTAAAGAAAATCATTCAGCCTTAAGGGAAATGATCCAAAATGGAAGAGAGAGTAAGAAGAAATAAACAGTTCCAGAAAAAAGTAAATACAAAGGTAATTATGAAAGACTACTGATTGTTTAAAGTTACAAACATACAATGCATTTTGGATTTTTACCAGATATAAAAGTAAAGTACATGGCAACAATTGGAAAAAAAAAAGGCAAGAATAGGATAAATTAGCTGTTAAAAAAAATTCTTGCATTGTCTTGGATATGCAACCCTATTAATTCAAGGCAGACTACTAAGAGTCACAACACACACAAAAATGTGTTTTTAGGTACACATTTTTGTGCATGTAAAGTGGAATAATAAAAAAGTACTGTCCAGGCAATAGTAATCAGATAAAGAAGAATAAAGAAAAAAAACAACCTGGATGAAACATTTAAAAATAATATCAAGGTGATTATTTAAACCCTAATATATCAGTGATTTTAAAAGTTCTCAACTTTATGCTGTTTATAAGAAATATTCTTTATAAATCATCTAGACATCAAAAGTAAAATGATGGGAAAATACACCATGCACATACTAGTCAAAATAGACATTGAGTTGGCTGTGTTAACATGAGGGAAAAAATACCTTAAATCAAAGAGTATTTTCAATGGTAAAAAGGGACATTTTATAATAACAATAAAAATGAGTTTATCAGAAGTTGTAACAATCAAAACCCACTAAAATGAACACATACCTATTCTATTTTCTAAAAATTCTACTCCTAGTTATATGTAATACATGAGAATCAAGGGCATATGTCCACCAAAATACATATATGAAACCATTCATAGCAATTTTATTTTTAGAACCAGAAATAGGACACTATTCAAATTGGAATATATTCATATAATGCAATACTATAAAGCCACAAAAATATGAGCTACTGATATATCTAGTAACATAGATGCCTCTCAAATATCACATTAAGTAAACAAAGTCAGTCACAAAACAGTATATATTGTATGATATAGACAAGTGCTTCTACCTTTCATGGGAATCATTGGGGGTATTTAATCAGTGCACATGAGTGTGACTTGTACCCTCTAATAATGAGGCCACAAAGTTACTTCACCACAGATCTTAAGAGCCCCATGTTTACCTGCTAGAATATTCTCCTCATTTATTGCAGCCTTTAAATGAGGGTCCAAGGAGAGTTCCCTGAATTGTCATTTTTATCGCACTGAATTTATCCGAATGAGTTGAGAATAAGAAATAATTACTTCCTCTAAAAACTGTTATTTTATCTAACCAAAGATTTGCAAATAAAATATAACTTCCTGAAGAGGTTCTATAGGACACTTTGTCAAACCATTTCTAAAGAACACTATTTTTTTCCAATACAATTATATTGAAAAATTCTTGTTTTATTTCTTTCCCCCTAATAAAATGTTAGACAAAGAATTTCCTGCTTTTTCTTTTATGTTTCAAGATCCCAGAGACTGCAGTTAATTTCATCCTGAGATACAGTTCAATATTAATTAAATTCTTTCAAGGGGATATGTGCTATTAAGACACGGTCTTTTCTAGATTAATGTAGTTCTTAAATTTAATTTGAAAATGATTTAGTCAGTGTTTTAAAGCTTTATGAAGATTGACCTTCCTTTATTTGTTTTTATTGTTTTTTTTTAATGTACAATTAACCCAAAGACAAATGCTAATTAACAGATGACATTGTAATTTGACTTCACTTATAATGTGAGCCATTTATATCAATTCAGGAGTAGAGAGATGGATTGAGGAGTCTTCCTGTTTTGAAGTGCAAAGACTCTTACTGTTGTGTTTTGTGTTTAGATTTCATTTCCATTCTACTTTCTTTGCTTAGTCATTTATACTATTTAGTATCAATTTTCCTTTTGATGAAGCAATAAAGAGTCATGTAATTGGGTAATAGTAGTTTAATGACTAACTACAAGCTTTTAAAATCCCAAGAAATTTGTGTGACAGGTTTATAGTTGATATATTACTTGCAACTAAATTTCTTCCTGTAGGCACTTTTGTAACAACAAAATTAGGTTCCCTTAAGCATCACCACCCCTAACGTGAAAAATTAGTACCACATTGTGTCTTCAGAATATATTTTTTATTATGATGATTTCTAATCTTATAAACACAAACAGAAACACATATTTTTTCCCTTAAAATACATTTTGTTCCACCACACTACCACCAGATTATTCATTTACCTCTTGTCTGGATATCATGTATAAATGCTTCTCTGCAACATGCTGATTACAGAGGATACCAACTCAAAAGAATGCCCCTTCAGGCAACACTGACAGAGAACAATGGGAGCTCCACAGTACCAGAGAACCCAAATAGACCAAAATCATCTCTACAAAAAATCTAAACCTTAACTGTCTTTAGAACAACCAACAAAACAGTCCAGGATCTGCGTGTTAAATCTAAAGAGGGTGACTGCCTGAAAAACTAAAACATTTATAAAGGGTTCTGAATATCCAATCAGAATAGACAAAATGTCCAGGAAACAATCAAAAATCTCACAAAATTCTTACAAAACTAAAAATATTCTTACCATATGATCCAGCAATTACAATTCCTTGTTATTTACCCAAAGAAGTTGAAAACTTATGTCCACACAAAAACCTAAGCAACTTTATTCATAATTGCCAGCTTTATTCATAGCAACTTTATACATAATTGCCAAAACTTGGAAACAACCAAGATGTCCTTTAGTAAGTGAATGGATAAGTAAACTGTGCTACATCATACACAATGGAATATTATTCAGAGCTAAAAAGCAATGAGCTATCAAGACATAAATAAACATGGAGGAACCTAAAATGCATATTGCTAAATGAATTAAGCCAATATAAGAAAGCTACATACTGTATAATTCCAACTATATAACATTCTGGAAAAGGCAAAATTATGAAGATGATGAAAAGATGTATGGTTGCTAGGGGCTGAAGAGGGGAAAGGGATGAATAGGCAGAACACAGAGGATTTTTAAGACAGTCAAAATATTATGCATGATACTGTAATAATGGATACATGTCATTATAAATTCTCAAACCCATTGAATATGCAACACCAAAGTGATACTTAATGTACAGTATGTACTTTGGGTGATAAAGAAGTGTCAGCCTAGTTAATGTTGGTTGTAAAACATGTAGCAGTCTGGTGGGGGATGTTGATAATGGGGGAAGCTTTGCATGTGTGTGGGCAGGGAGTATATGAGAAATCTCTACAGCTTCCCTCAATTTTGTTGTGAATCTTTAAATGTTCTAAAGAAATTAAGTCACGTAAAAGTGAAATAAATTTCATTTATGTATTGTTATTATGATGATTAGAAATGGTGTATAATTAGCACACGTGGAGGCCCAAGTAAACAGGATTATTATCACTATATTATTAATGGCTAAATAAGTGGCCAAATTGATGTGTTAGAGCACCAAAGACAGGTTTGCTCTCTGTTCTTGACCCTCACCAGGGGACATTTGACATCGTCTAGAGACATTTCTGCTACAACTTAAGGATATCATTGATACCTACTGAGGCCCCCAGGATTGCTTCTAAACATCCTGTAATACATAGTATAACCACTCCTTACACATTAAAATTATCTGTCTGGCCTTATATGTCACAAATACTAAGTTTGTGACACCATATGTGATTTTTAAATGTAAATAAATTAGCATTTCTTTTCTCTCATCTTTTCTCTTTCTCTGTGTGTGCCTAAGGGACAGACAGAGAGAGAGAGAGAGAGAGAGAGAGTTCTTAGAAGGCATTTAAAGAAAAATGTTGGGGCACCTGAGCAGCTCATTTGGTTAAGCGTCCAACTCTTAATTTTGGCTCAGGTCATGATTTCACAATTTCACGAGCTCCGCGTCAACCTCTGCGCTGACAGCACAGAGCCTGCTTGTCACTCTCTCTCTCCTTCCCTCCTTCTCTGCTCCCCTCTGGTTGCGGGCGCATGCATGTGCATACTCTCTCAAAATAAATACATAAACTTTAAGAAAAAAGAAAAAAAATGTTAATTTAATTTATTTTTTTTAATGTTTATTTTTAAGAGAGAGAAACAGACAGAGACAGAGCAGGAGTGGGAGAGGGGCAGAGTGTGAGACACAGAATCTGAAGCAGGCTCCAGGCTCTGAGCTGTCACCACAGAGCCCTACTCCAGGCTGGAACCCTTGAACCATGAAATCATGACCTGAGCCAAAGGCAGATGCTTAATCAACTGAGCCACCCACACGCCCCAGTTTTTAATTTTTAATGTGCTAGGATGCATTACATACTTTATTCTAGAGAGGTTGCCTAGTGTGTATGAAATAATATATCTATTTTTTTAAAAATACAGCCAATTTCCTGTATAGCTTTCTGAGTACAATGGCTTCAGATTAAAACAAAATGGATATAAATATTTCCTTTTGAGCATTAGCAACCAAACACAGCAGCTGTATTTTTGGCTTTTATTTTTAAATATTTATAGTTACTTGTGAGCCTTGTCATTAGCAATTTCAGAGTTTGGGGCATGTACCTAGAATCTGTATTTATAAATAATAATTCAATTAATATTTCCAAATGCCATAATCAATGAAGAAATATGGCCTGTTAATATGTAAAAGAATATTTTGAATGTAAAAGGGTCTCCTGTGGTTTATAAGCAAATGGCATTTCTCTGAAAACTGATTTCTTAGCAAAAAACCCACCTGTACTTTACCAATTAATTATTCCTGTTACTCATAGTTATTAAACTGATAGTTTAATTTGTTGACATATGTGAAATATTCAAAAATATATGAAACTTATTATAAATATAAATGATCTCTGTGATATTCTCCTTGTGATACAAAAATATAAACACCACTTATGTGTGCTTTTGTCCTAAAGTTTTTTTAAATAATAGTATGAATTTTATTTTTAAGTCTTAGCATTTGAAATGCCTACACATATTCCATTCATCCTGTATTTATTAATTTATGAAATAATTTTATTTCCCATTTCCTTTTATTTCTAAATTGTTTTGAGAATTAATGCCAGATTTAGCGAATAAAAATATAGTTAACTTTGTATTTCAGGAAAAAAAAGTAGTGTAAGTATCACCAATATTGTATGGACATTCTCATAACTAAAAACAAAGTTTTTATTTATATGAAATTCAAATTTAAGGGGGCATCTTTTTGTTTTATGGCAACTTTATTTTGAATTCTTTTACTGATGTGATGCATCCCTTTTCTTTTCCATTCTGTAACTTATTTTCTCTCTACAGAGATATTTGCTTATAATTCCTTGATAATTATACTTTTCTTGCTGTATTTTAAATACTGAACACATAAACAGCCCTCCTCATGCTTAACAGATAAAACTCACTCAGAAAATCTTCATGTAAATTATATGACTTATTTATTTGGATATGATTTTGTAATTTTAGATGTTGACCAGGAAATTTATTTATAGTTGTCTTTGTATGAGGTCATACAAACATGAGGACAATACTGACCCTGAACTGAGACAGACTTTGACCAAGCAAGTAAGACTTAATCTTCTGCATCTTATAAAATAGTATGTACGATTTGCAGAATAATGTCTTGAGCATTGAGGTTTATATTAGAACAGAAACTATTGTAGGGTTGGAATTACTTCTTTTATGTTATTATTAAATCTAGACTTTAGTCTGTGGATTATGCAAAATAATCAAAACATAGCCCTTTTTTCCTAGATATATAATTCCAGGAATCTTTCGCTGTATTCGAATTGTTCACAGACCAAAAGTGCATGAGGAGCACTGTTATATATAATCTTTGATTGGAAACTCCATCATATAAGCTAACATTTTTTATAACTTGTAAATCAAACCATTTTCCGCAGATCAATCTTGGCATCAGTAATGATGACTTTAATAGTAGCTACTATTTTACAGATATTTGAAAACAAATCACTACTGTTGTAACACTGTGTCTCAAACTATTTTGTCACCCACATACTCCTTAATGGTCTTTCAACCTATGAGCGGATTGCAAATTGTAGGTAAATTACAAAAACTATATAAAACATATCCACTTCTTTGTCTTACCAATAAAAAGGAAGATAATGATGTTCATATTTCACCTCAGTTTAATGAAGATAGTTTTAAAAATAGGTGAACTTTGACATCAAGTAATTTTTTTTACTGTATTTAATTTCTTACTAAATTTCTACTAAAGTAATACCAATTCAAAATTAAGAGTATAGAAATTACAAAAACTGTAAAGAGGCTACTATTATATATAGTATTAGATTAGATGCTCCCAAATATAAGGTAACTTTCATTAATATTTATAAATCAAATCATTTTCGACAAATCAATCTTGTGTCTTCTGATTATCTTAATAATAGCTAACTTTTCCCAACTCTTATTACATGTTTTATATACATCATTTCACTTAAGCCTGTTAAAGAGTCCTCCAAATTAGATATCAGAGAAGTCACATAACTGAGCTGGGTATCACCAAGTCTCTTAGAATGCTTATCTTTTGAGATGATATAACTAGTGCTCTCCTGGAATAAAGGAAAACTGGACTCAACCAATGTATTATCAATTAAGTGAACCTTATAATATTGTTTTTTTGTGGTCTTTGTCTTTGAAAGGAGGATATAAGTAGCTTTTTCACCACATGCTTCTTGGAAAGAGCAATTTTCTAATTATTATAAATTTTCATTTTCCTTCAGAAAAGATCAGGATATAAAGTTTAAAGTCTTACAGATGAAATATGGTTAAGGTTGAATAAATCCTTAAACCTCTCTGAAAGCAAAAATATTTCTTTACCAAGCCTTCTAACCTATTTATGTGTTATTTACCCATATCTCATATTGGCCATGTCTACAACAAAACTATGAGTTGATTAACAGGACAAGTGTTTAATTTGGTTTAGCGGTCACAATGATAGAATTCTTTGAATTATAACTTAATGCCACACTGTTGTTTTGTTTCACATGTTTTTCTTTTTTACTATCAGATAATATCTCATCTGCTTACCAGCTGATGATCTATATGATTCAGTATCATCATAACCTTTTGGTACTTCAGGAATTCCATAAGTCGCTTTGTTACACATAATTCATAAAAAGTTCCTGTTTCTATAGGATACTTCTAACCAATTGTAATACATGAAAATTAGAATAGAATAGCAACATATTTTGATGAACAGAACATTTTGCTATATATATATATATATATATATATATATATATGTGTGTGTGTGTGTGTGTGTATATAATCACATTGAATCTATGATCTTACAAGATATGGAATTAAGTGGAAAACTGTTAAAACAATATTCCCTATATTTAGAAACTTTAGCATCTCATCCACAGCATATACTGCTAATGTTTTTTAAATAACTGAAAATAAGTTAAAGTCTTAGTATTGCCTTAGTCTTTTATATTTGTATGATGTATTTTCAAATTGATTTTATATCAGTCTATATAGATAAGCTAATTGCTTAAATTTTGAAAGGATTATTAAGGACTTTATGCTTCTTACATAGGAAAAATTTTATACATGTATTTTTTAAGACAATTCACTTGAATTAAATTTCAAATGAATATGGGGGTTTGAGACAGAAGGCTGTAAATCTGCACTTGTCTCATCTTACTCTTTGTGCCAACTCAATAAATTCCAAATGCAATTATAATGGTTTCTGAACTTTTGCTAACATGCCAATTGAATCTACACTGCATCAAGTAAATTAGATGAGAGTTAAAGGTACTCCAGGGAAGCAACATGATGAATAACAGATAAGACATTATTTTAAACAGAACAAGAATTATGAGTTTAAGGGTAAACTGCTGACCTCTCCATTAGAAAATATTGCTGAAAGTACTAAATTGACTGTTATTATTATTATTTTTTACTTTTAGTCACTTTCTGTAGAAGGGTCAGTTCCTCCCGACAGACACCGCCACCCAGTATGGAGCTGCAGTCTAAATGGGTGGTCCGGACGAGCACTAACCAGTGCAAACACAACCCAGCACCTTTTCCTCCATACTCTCTGTGTCCCTTGTCTTCATTTGTATACTATTTGTTGCAC
The DNA here is from genome assembly GCF_007474595.2 of Lynx canadensis. Classification (NCBI taxonomy): domain Eukaryota; kingdom Metazoa; phylum Chordata; class Mammalia; order Carnivora; family Felidae; genus Lynx; species Lynx canadensis. Next base: position 99,230,636 of record NC_044306.2, read on the forward strand.
CGAGGAAATTATGAACAAAAATGTGTGTACACTTTGAACATGAAATAACTTGCCCTGTCACAAACTACTTGAGCAGTATTGATTCTAAATTTGTTTTATTTGCCACTGAATCTATTTTTATGGCTGAACATAACGTCTGACACTCAGAAAGAATTAAAAATGTATTTGCAGGGTGAATGTCGATCAAGCTGTTCTTGTTTTTGTTTTTATATTTTTTAATTTGAAAATGTATAAAAGAAATACTTTTTCTTCATAATGGGAAGTTAAATAACTTTGATTGACATATAATTTAGGGTATTATATTGTCATATGATATTCTGAGCAAAACATCCAAGTGATGCACAGTGCGAAAGTTACCATTTTTGCCTTTATTGCGTGGACAAGTAGAATAGGGGAAAAATAAATGGATTATAGCATACTCAAAGGTAAAACAACCATGTATTCACAGCTTCAGGATGAAGTCAACTTTTAATTGTTTATGTTCATGTAGAATACAGGAGAAATGTAGACTACTGAAAACAGATGACAAAATGATTTGTATCAATCTTCAGAAAGTAGAAATATACACAAAGGCATATAAACAAGCAAATGTTTAGACAAAAAAAAAATACTGTACTTCATGATTTACTGGCTTGATTCTACAGGCTTTCTCTAAAATATCTGAGAAGAAAAGTACTTAAAGTGCTGGAGCTAATCCACTGGCAAGGAATCCGAATCAGATCATATTTCAACAATTAAATAAACTGAACAAGCAGGGATATCCCAGCAGCAGAGACTGCTAGTTCCTGACCCAGTATCTGCTTCTTCTCCTCTGCCCCTCCAACATCTAGGTTTCCCTTCCTTCTCTGCACATAGGTGATGTGAAAAAGGTTAGATGAAGCTTCTGGAGGGGAAAAAAATGGAGTTGTCATGCCCCTCATGTTTTCTTTCCTTTCCTTCCTTCCTTCCTTCCTTCCTTCCTTCCTTCCTTCCTTCCTTATTCTCCTTTCTGACTGGAATTTGGATGTTATGACTGGGGTTCTAGAAGCCACCTTAAAAGAATGAGGATGAGAATCCAAGTCTGAGAATGACAGACCAAAATACTGGGTGAGCCAGAATGACTGTTTGCTTTTGTTGTTGTTGTTATTATTATTTATTTTAGAGAGAGGAAGTGAGAGAGAGTGTGAGTGACAGAAAGGGGTAGAGAGAAAGAGACAGAGAATTTTAAATAGGTCCAATGTGGGGCTCGATCCTACAACCCCTGGGATCATGATCCAAGCCAAAATCAAGAGTCAAATGCTTAACAGACAGAGCCATGCAGGTGCCCCCAGAATGACTCTTAATAGTTGACTACTCCAAGACAGCTAGTCTTGCCAGCTTCTGCCCCATTCATACCTCTATTTTCCATGTCTGTGTCATTACTTTCTGAATTCAACATCTAACTTGAGCACCCAGAATATCTTAAGTCAAATATATCAAATATAACTCTTTATGTTCTCCTTTGTATCTCATTCAAATAAATTTCTCTTAACAAACTCCTGCAATATATTGTCAGCTCAACTACTTTCTTTTCCTCACTCAGATTTCGAGTGCTACCATTAACTTTGCCTTACCATTCTCTAGATTAATGTAAATATGTATATTTTGTGGTTACATTTTGTCAATTCTTTTCAAACGTTTCTCAAATCCATTTTATGTCATTCTCATTTCTAATTTCATCATCATTATTCCTTTGTATATTATTACTATTTGGTTGGGACATCTTCTATTCTTCATTTTTTCCCATTGTTTTTATCTTCCTTCTTTTCTCCCTTCTTCCTTCCATTCTTTTTACAGTGAATCTAGTTTTATTTAACGAATCCATTTTTTTTTAAACATTTATTTATTTTTGAAAGACAGAGAGAGATAAAGCATGAGTGGAGGAGGGGCAGAGAGAGAGAGACACACACAGAATCTGAAGCAGGCTCCAGGCTCTGAGGGATCAGCACAGAGTCTGACAGGGGGCTCGAAACCACGGACCATGAGATCATGACCTGAGCCGAAGTCAGATGTTTAACTGACTGAGCCACCCAGGTGCCCCTAATGAATCCATTTTTAAAGTCTCAATCAGTTTGAGCCATATGTCTAAAACTCCAAGTTTATCAATGTCAACCCCTGTTCAAAAACACTCAGTGTTTTATATTAAGACTTTCCAGTTCTATTACCACCTTCTTAAATTTCTGTTTAGAATCAATTAATTCTGGAGAAAAGAAAAAGAAAATCAGAGGTAACAGTCTGTATTTTGGAAATTCCTTTTTCAGAACAGTGTATTCATCTCCTAGGGCTGCTGTGACAATGTACCACTAAGTGGGTGGCTTAAAACAGCACAAATTTATTATCTTGCGGTTTGGGAGTCCAGAAGTCCAAAATCAAGGTGTTGGCAGGATCACACTCCTTATGAAACCCATAGGACAGAGTCCCTCCTGGTCTCTTCTAGCTTCTGGGGTTTGCTATCAATCGTTGGCATTCCCATCTTATATGTAATTATTCCAAACTGCCTCTGTGTCACATGTCTGTCTTCTCCTTGTGTCTGTGTCTTCACATGGCATTCTTCTCCATGTATGTATATATCTGTGGCCAAATTCCCCTCTTCTTACAAAGATACTATTCATGTTGGTTGAGAGACCACTCAGATGACCTCATATTAACTTGATTACATTGAAAAGGCTCTATTTCCAAATAAGGTTATATTCACACAAACAAAAGGTTAGGACTTTCATCATATATTTTGAGGGGACACAATTCAACTTATAGCAAACTATATTATACATCTATCTCTAAAAAACAAACACAAAATCATAGTATGTTTAAGGTTTATACTGTGAATAGCTCTACCCCAAAATGTATAAAGAATTAAGAGTTTACATTTGCCAAAATAGTTAACCTATAAAATTATTATAAATTTTGAAATTTTTCTTCTAAATAAACAAAAACATTTGATTCAATGATTTTATATCTCCTACTCCTCTAACAAGTTCTCAAAAGTAAATAAGTCAACAAAAATTAATCTTTGGGGTGCCTGAATGGCTCAGTCAGCTAAGCTTCTGACTTTTGATTTCAGCTCAGGTCATGATCTCACAGTCATTAGGAGCCCCATGTTGGTCTCCATGCTGGGTGTGGAGATTCTCTCACTCCCTCTCCCTCTGCCCCTCCCCTCTCTCTTCTGTCTCTCAAAGCAAAACAAAACAAAACAAAACAAAACAAAATAATAATAATATTTTACTTTAAGTTGCTAGCCCTGTTAGAGTTGGAACAGTTAGAGCAGCGTGGGTTGGAGAAGCCCAGGCATTATGGTAAGGTGCTGAGTCCCACTGAGTATGGAGTGTTGCAGTACAAACAGTCCATTGGTCCAAATGATGCTTAGAAACCCAACACAATTTCAACTCTTTCTCTGTAAACAAGCTAAGTAATGAACACTAACCATGACAGTGAAGCCACAACTCAAGAAAAAGGATGAACATGTCCTCTATCATCAACCACAACTGTTTGAAGTGTAAGAACATACAAAATATGAGTGGTTTATCAGTGGTTTCTTCTTCTTCTTTTTTTTTTTTTTTCCTTTTTTTGGAGGTACTGATCCTTAGGTAAATAGGCCTTTTTTTTTTTTCATTTCTAAATGCTTAATGGAAAATTCAATCAATCTCATTGAAAATTGTGGATAGGCAAAGAGTGATTGACATAGGCTAGTTAGTAATATTACTGATAAAACTAGAAGATAAATAAAAAAGCAAAGTATGTCCTGGTTAGTTATAGCAATAGAATATAAGGACCTTGAAATCTATGGCAGAAAAAGTGTTTGAGGAAGTTCTGAACAGTAGTTACTGAAAGAAAATTAAGCCTATTAAATAAATTCCATTGCTAGTGAGTTGGTACCTGTGACAAAGACAATGTGTCATAATGCCCCCAAAATGGAGTAGGATGCAAAAATGAGGAATAAGAAATATTATAATTTCACTTCATTCCCCCATTGGAGTGCCACCACCTTGACTTGCCTATTTCCAACCTATTCCTAAAACAATATTCTGTCACTTGTTTGTATCAGTAAAAATATGATACTAGACTTGCTTTGTTAACTACTCCATGTATGAACGATTTATCCTTGCAACTCAATTATAAATCACTGTATGGTATTATTTGTCTGCTACTTTTGTTTGGGTTTCCTTAGGTTCCAACATTCTATCATAGAAAATGTCAATGGAGAGCTATTATAGAAATTTTTTTTTTTTTTTTTAAATTTTTTTTTTTTTTTTTCCAACGTTTATTTATTTTTGGGACAGAGAGAGACAGAGCATGAACGGGGGAGGGGCAGAGAGAGAGGGAGACACAGAATCGGAAACAGGCTCCAGGCTCTGAGCCATCAGCCCAGAGCCCGACACGGGGCTCGAACTCACGGACCGCGAGATCGTGACCTGGCTGAAGTCGGACGCTTAACCGACTGCGCCACCCAGGCGCCCCAATTATAGAAATTTTTAAAAATCTATTTCTTATCTTTGGAAAAACAAAACAAAACATCTACTTTAACACTAGACAAATCTTAGAAGAAAGAAAAACTATTGACAAATATCATCCTTTCCCTATTTCATTTGATATGAAGTACATAGATACTATTGTGGGTTTTTTGTCTCCCCCAAATTTAAGTCCTAACCCCCAGTACCTGTGAGTGTGACCATATTTAGAAACAGGTTCTTTGCACATATAATCAAGTTATGATGAGGTTACACTGGGTTAGAGTAAATTTGGACATAAAGCTAAGGAGTGTCCAGGATTTGAGTCAACTACCAAAAGCTGGAAGAGACAAGGAAAGATCCTCTCATAGAGCCTTTAGAGAAAGCATGGCTATGTCCACACCTTGTCGTTAAGCACTGCAGGCTGCTATAACAAAATATCAGAAACTGAGTGGCTTACTGTTGTAACTTTTGTTAAATTAACATTTGTTAAGTAGAGTTCCAGAGTGTGGAATGATGAGTCCTGGTTCAACAAAGACCATAGAGGAAACAGAAGGAGAGAACTTATTAGTCACAGATCCTAGAGGAGGTTCACAGCCTACCTCAAAAGGCCATAGGAAAGGGCAAGGCAGGGCACAGGTGTAGCATATGTCTTTATTAGGATCCACCAGTGGAGTGGTTTGGGGTTCCTGGGTTAAGTCTAAATTGGTCACTATAAATGAAGAAAAGCAGGGTTTTGGTAAGCTCCATGAGGGTCTTGTCTAAGGGGCATGTAGGGAAGGGGAAGGAGTTGGGAGACAGGGGAAACTGTTTATCACCAGGTGCACTGGAGAAGATAATCAGCAGCTTATCAGTGGGTTGGGCTATTATCTAAGGCACGCACTCCAGGGAGGAGCTAGTGTCAGTCCAAGGCCCCAGCAGGCCACTGGCCACACAAAATGGGTGCTGAGGCAGCAACACTGTGGAGTAGTTTCACTAAATTCTCAACACCAGAAATTTATTTCGTACAGGTCTGAAAGCTGGAATCTGAAATCAGGTCATTTCTGAACACTACCATGGTGATTTGTGGTAAGAACTCTCTTCTGCGTTGAAGACTGCTACCTTCACCTTGTATCCTCACATGGAGAACAGAGACAGAGGAAGCAAGCTCTCTCAGGTATTTGTAAAGGCACTAATCCCATTTATGAAGGTACCACCCTCAGGACCTTATCTAATCCTAGTTACTTCCCAAAGGAAATAATAGCATTACATAGGGTGGTGAGTTTTGTGGGAACTAAAGTATCAGACCACAGCACTGTGATTTTTAGATGTTTATCTTTCAAGACTATCAAATAACAAACTTCTGTTATTTAATCCACCAAGTTTTTGGTACTTTGTTATAGCGGCCCTAGGAAACTAATACAGAGTCCAACTAACCCATCAATTAATGGTGGTTGTTTTTTTTTTAATGTTTATTTTTTATTTTTGTATTTATTTATTTATTTATTTATTTATTTATTTATTTATTTATTTTTTGAGAGAGAGAGTCAGAGCATGAGCAGGGGAGGGGCAGAGAGGGAGACACAGGATCTGAAGCAGGCTCCAGGCTTTGAGCTGTCAGCACAGTGCCTGACATGGGGCTCGAACTCACAGACTGTGAGATCGTGACCTGAGCTGAAGTCGGACGCTTAGCCACCCAGGTGCCCCAATTAATGGTTTTGAACATCAATGATAGTGGGTATGAAAAATCCTTTCATATCTTTTGGTCAATATAAAACTACTGAAAATGGCAAGAATTATTGAAATTCCTATGTAATATATATTAATTTGAATGCAAAATAATACTTCAACTACAAGTTATAAATATATGTGTATGTATACATAATATATATTTTATTACATAAAAAGCTGCATATACACATTTCTTATATTAAGAAAAGTTTTATATACATGTATATGTGTATGTGTGTGTACAGAAGAGGACAAAAGAATTGCCTACTACCTTTCACTAATCATTAATCACTTATTACCTTTATGAATAAAAATTTCTCAGCCGGACCCCATAATTTACAGATTGGGGCTAAGATAGAAATCTGCTTATTTCTACCATTCCAGGAATTTCTGCTACTGGCAGGTGATCCACAAACCACCAGAGATGAACTTAAATAGCCCCAGATACGTTCAGTTAAATTTGCAAATATAAATAAAATTTGTTTCACATACCACAAATGCAATAATGATGCAATTAATCAAATATGACGTTATTTTCTAGGACTCTAACCACAAGGGAATATTGGTGAGAAGAAAATCAGAAATGCAAACTCCAGCTCCAGATAAGTAAAAATTCCAAATCTTTTTTTGTCAGCTGGGAAAGTTCACATCATAGTATAAGTATTGTTGTTCTGACTAATTACTGCTGTCTGTGTCAGTGGGAATGCTAACCATAAAACAGCAGGAAAGAACAATCCCCTCCTAATCGACTGGAGTTTAAAAAAAAATCATTTAAGGCAAAAACTTAAGAAATCAACTGAAAACAGGCTGACTCATTTGAAGATCAAATGGCTTATCTTTCTGGGAAATAAGTCAACAAAAAGCATAATTGTCTTTATTTGTTTGCTCTTATACTTTTTAATAAAGAACAAATGGTGTTAATGCAATAAACCAAATGCCACAGTCACAGATGCCATTGAAAACGAGCTCTTTAAATCTGCTCTAACTCCTGTCCATTCAAAAAAGTGTGATCCTCTTCTACTTTATTTTATTTTTGAAAAAAAAGTTTGTTCCATTTTCCAACTGAGTTCTAGTAAGTCAGCCAACATCTCACTGATATCTAGTGTATATTTTGGAATTTAAAGCATAAAGTCAGCAGTGACTTGCTGCGGGGTTAAGGAAAATAAGTTATTTCAGATTAAGACTCCAATTAGATAAAAATCACTAAGAAAATAAGTAATTTGGTAATGTCAGCTAAATTTACAAAAGCTCATATTCATCTTTAAGTCAAAGGTTGTGTGTATAATGGCAAGCTAAAATGAAAAATTGAGTCAATTATTTAGATAATTCAGGTCTAGAATTGCTGCTATTTAGGAAGAGAATATTTAGTTAATGGGGTCATGATTTATGTAAATAAACTATCAACATCAACCAATTAACAGCCTTTCCCATTTCATTGGAAATATACAGCACCGTCTTAATGATTTTCATGGGAATATGTTTCAAGAAGTCCTCCATGTTAAATACAAAACCACGAAAGATGTCATAAATCAAGCAAAGTAAAACTAAATAGCTCAGTGCGTACCTTCTCTTTGTCCCTAAGAAGATAAAAGAAAATAGGACTCAAGAGGAATTATATTGAATTCCAAATATCTACATTTTTAAAATATTTTTTTTTAATCCTGAAAGGACTCCTTTTTCTCTTCATTTCTCAAAGCAAATTGTAAAGCTTCTAATGAAAGGTAGTAATTCCACACAAGTTCTTTTTTACAAGCAATCTTAAAATAATAGAACTGAGCTTATAAAACAAGCATATTTTGCTTATTTTGTTTCTCTCAATGTTTACTTCTTCACTGATCATTCTTTTCCAACTGGGGCAAGAGTTAATAAACATGTTTAATAATACTTTTACTAAAATCCATTGACACTAAAATCACCATAACCAGATAATTACATTTAACTTATTTTAACATAACTACCAGAGTAGCTAATATGTTCATCTTGTGATAAGAAAATGTCCTCGTGTTATCTTCAAAATTTTGTAACTTCAGTTAGCTTCATACCTATCCTATGACATTCACACTTCAGCTTTTCAGGTTGTAATATTGGAGATAAAAGTTTAGATAACTCATGGGACAGAGAGCTAGTGATGTTAGAGTTGGATTTTAAACTCTATGCTGTTTATGCTGTGCTTGTTACTTCTATTTGTTGAATGAAAAGCATTTTAAATACCAAGCTAAATAAGGAGATATAGAAAAAAAAATGTGGTGTGTGTGTCTAATGGGAGTGTGGCTAGCTGAATCCTGAAGTCATATTGAGCCTAAGTTGTTAGCTTCAGGTTGAAAATTATTTACTTCTTTAAACATTTTAGGACTATGGTTCACAAACCCATTTATATTAGAATTACCTGGGAAGGTTAAATGCCAGTGTTTTGAAAAAGAAATGAATTGAAGAAACTGCCATTTAAAGACTTAAGACTTAATATATACTTTCTACTACTTAGGGGCTAAAGTCCTGCCTGATATGGCCCCTACTGACCCCATGTTAAATCCTCTCACTCTGTAGTGTGCTACCACACTGACCTTGAATTGTCTCAGACAGATCAAGATCATTCTAAGAGTTTCTACGTTTGTTGTGTTTTCCTACAGTGCTGTTCTCCATGAAGTTTGCAAGGCTGGACTTTTATTCCTTCCCTTGATCCTTCCTACTCCAGTCAGCCACCCTTCTCCTAGCCCTAGCCTGTTCCACTTCTTCCCATTGCTCTTTTGTCTTTCCTTCTCCTCTCTCTCAGCATAGCACCCTTCCTACACCTCCTGTCTCTTCCCTGCGTTCCTCTGTCTTCTCTTTCTCCCCTGCTTTGCCTCTCCTCCTCCCTCTTTCCTCTCTAACCCTACTCCTTCCACTCCTTTTCCCACAGCCTTCCTTCACATCCCTTCCCACTCCTGGACCATCTTCTCTAGCATAGTCCATTCTTTTATACAATGATGAAATGGCCAGCTAAAAAGGGTTATTTCTGGGCTCTTCCCAAACAGTTATCTGAGAGGATAAAGGCACATTTTCAGAACCTGGTTTATACACCAGAAGATATGTTTAATGCAAGTATATTAATAATCTTGTGTCTTATACCTTATTGAATCTTAATGTTAACATTGGAAAGTGTTTTTTATTATTATTATTATCTTACATTCCTTCATGTCACTTCCTTGCTTAGTTCATCTATCAGCCAGAAAACTGGGGAATTCACAAAGTTTAAGTTGGATTTTTATATTTCCTCCCCCTGGAAGTTTATGTCTTAAAAGGAGTGGCTAATAAATGGCTAATAAAAGTGGCTATCCTACTCAAGGGTAAGAAGGCATTCCTCAACCAGTGATGGATGGGGCTTAGGATATAAACATGGAGCTCTTGCTTCTCTGATGGGATAACTCTGAGTTGCTTGTTCTGCTGGTTATCTGAATATCCTCAAAAGATTAAAATTCAGATTCACACAAAGAAAAGTAGAAGATAGCTTACAAAGTAAATAGGAACAAATCGTCAGAAACCTGATTTTTCCTACGTTCCTCAAGAAGTTTTCTTCTGCTTCCTTCTTTCTTTTCTTTCCTCTTTTCTTTCCTGCCCAATTCAACTTCTACACAGAGGTGCTTTTTACATTTACATTTCAGTGTGTGTGTGGATAGAGATTACCATTAAATTTTTAGCCACAAATCCTCCCCTCCCTAGTCGTAACTTTGCACAGAAAGACAATTACAGCCATGTAATGCTTGTTTGTTCCATTGCATTACTGAGTACAGAGACAAGGCAGAAAAGGAAAAATTACCTGTTAGCAAATATCACAGCATGCTTTAAGACCTTTTCCTCATGTTTGTGTTGTCTGAAGTCTGGCATGATCTTAACTACTATAAAAAAGTTTTGATGATTCAAATAATAAAAACATATGCATTAAATAAGCATAAAGGAAATTTTTTAAAAAGCAAAAGCATACTGCAAAGCATTATACTGCTCTGTTACTGCCTTAAATAAGTACACACACATGCATATGCACATACTCTGAGCATTGGCTTAGCAGTTCTTAACAGCTTCCCAATAGAGAGCAGATGGAAACAAATGTCACTTTTACAGAAGTTTATGTATTTTCACATTTTATTTGCCTGGTTTTTAAGTCTTTCATTTATTTCTTAATCTTTGCCTTAACCATTGCATTTTTAAGATAAATGAATTAAGCAAATGCTATTTTAACTAGCATGAAATTTAAAATGTGACTTTGTTCCAAAAGTTAATTGCTAAGCTTGCTTTTCAAAGAGAACCAATCAAATCAGAATTCATTATTTACCTCTCTAGCTAACTCTTCTTTCTGACATTTTTAGTTCTATTAACATTATATTTGTTTTGTCAGTCACTCAAGCTCACCTTCCTAGAGTCAGTATCTTCTGAATTATCAAATGCTGCCATTCCCACCCCACTCACCCAAATGTTACTTTCTGACATCCATTTAGTCTCCATCTGCATTTCTGAAATTCTGTTCATTGTACACTGTTCTGTCCAAATATCACTCCAGCTAATTGGATTCTATACAACTTAATTAATTCCAAAACATTCAATCCAGCAAACATGTGTTGAGTGCCTAAAATATGCTAAGTACTATACTGTACACAAGGAGATTACGGTCTCCTGAGTGAAACACATGTAAACAATGACTCCAGAGTTTGTTCAACGAGACAGTTGAATTATGTGCAAATGTGCAAATGGCAGTCTGGGGAGTGAAGTAGAGGAAGGAGACACAGCAAATTTCACAGAACAAGTGACAACCAAATTGAATTTTGAAGGTTATAGGGAAGGTCAACCAAAATGATAAGGTAAAAATGTCCAGAGGGAAAAAGTTCATGGCCCAGAAAAACATAAAACTGAAGATATGCTTGTCACTTAGCAAGAATCTTGGCTGAAGATAACATAGTAGTTAATTACATTTATTTAAATAAATAGGAATCAACCCTATCCCCACTTAAGAAGAAATCCAGAAATATAGTTCCTGATGTCTATTAATGCCTACCCCCACACTAAAAGTATGAAAGTAACAAAAATATGAGAGATTTTGCTGAAAGTAGCAAAATCAAAGCTGCCGTGCACACCTTGATGAAATTAACTGAGATATAGGAGAAAGGTGAACGCAGAACTAAATATGCCCATCTAAATACTATACAAAAGCCAACAGGGTCAGAAATAGCTCCCAAAAAGAGAGTATAAAGGTAAGAATCTCTGAACCAGAATAGTTCTTGCAAAGGCAGCCTGTTTAAGTAAGTGAAATGCATCCAGGGAACACCTATACTTTGCATCAGGCTTTACATTCCAGCCTAGGTAATAAATGAGGGTCATTCACATGACTAGTAACTTCTAACAGCTGGGCACATTCTGGGAGCCATGGAAGGATTTGAAGCTGAATGATAAGATATATTTTAGAATTATTATGATAGCTGCAGCACAAAGCTTGGCTTGTGAGAGAGGGAAATCGAGGAAAACAAAGCAGTTCAGAAACCATATAATGGTCCATGTAAGCATTTTCTCTAATTCCTCCAATTGATTCTATTTTAACCCCTCAAAAGAATGAAACTATTATGCTTGTTCTTCTATCACAGTATTCATAATCTTGTGCCATGTTGGTAGGATCTATATCTTCTCTACCTTTTCAGTTTCATTATTTGTTCATTTATTTAACACGTGAGTACCAATTATGTGCCCATCCTGTTATAAGCGCTAGGAAGATAAAAATAAAGAAGAGTTCTTTTCTGTTTCTGTTATTGTGTTTGCATTCTAGCTAGAGAAAGAGTTGATAAACACTTATAAATAAGCATATGCCACATCGGGTTGTGGTATTACATAAGGAAAATCGAAGATAGGTTAAGAAAATAAAAGAATGGGGAAGCTCTTATTTTATATTAGTATGGTAAGGTAAAGTGTCACTGATAATCCGAAACCAGAAGGAAGTGAGAGAGTGAGCCATTTTGATATTTGTAGGAAGAAGGATTCATTCAGAGGAAATAAATGCCAAAGCCCTGAAGGTGAAGTACATGTGTCTTTTAATTAACATTTAGGAAGCCAGTGTATTGGTGCGTAATGAGTAACAGAAGAATAGTAAGTTATGATACCAAAGACTCAGTTATGGGCCAAATCATAGACTTCTAGGTGGTGAAAAGGATGTGGGAAGTAAGCTTGGAAACCATGTGGTAATATTTATCAAAAAGTTGATATGATTAGATTTAGGTCATACAGCATCACTCTGGCTGCTGTGTGTTAATAGACTGTGGGGAAAGAAGAATGGAAGCAAGGAAACCAGTAGGAGGGCACAGCAACAAACTACGAAGGAGATGATGAGATTCTGGATATATTTTGAAAATATAGGTAAGAGATTGATGGAGTAGGGATTGGGTGAGAACAAAAGAAAGGAGTCAAGGCTGATTTTCACATTGTATGCCTGAGCAGATAAAAGAATGGAAGTTCCATTAGCTTAATGGGAAAGATAGTCAAAGGAAGATTAGCAGAATCTGTCTGGATCATATTTTTTTAAAGATAACTATTAAATATCCATAATGTTAAGCCCTCAAACAGTATATTTTTTATCTCAGATATCATCCTTTCTCTTTTAAAAGTTTCTGCTGAACACTTTCAGTCTTTCCTCTAGCTTCTTAAACCTGTGGAACACAGTTATAATTATTTTAATGTGCTTGTCTACTAATTCTATCAACTGTGCTATTTCTTGATTGATTTTTATTTTTATTGTGTGTCTGATAATTTTTGTTGGATATCTGATATTGTTTTACTTTGTATAAAATTTCCATAAATATTAATTAGTATTATACTTGGATGCAATTTAATTATTTAGAAACAGTTTGATCCTCTTGATTCTTGCTGTTAAGCTTTATTGGTATCAGAGCAGTATTTTTTTTTTCAGGTAATTCTTTTCCTGCCATTTAGGCAAGACCCTTCTTAATATACTACCCTGATGCCTTCTGAATTACAGTCTTCCCTGTAACTCTTGGTAACAGTCAGTCATGTGAATTTCCTCACATGTATGTGTTACTCATACTCATGTGAATACTTGTGAACCTTCTGTAAGATCTCCAGTTTTCTTAGTTCAGTTCTCTCCCCTCAGATACTCTGCTCTGTGAACTCAAATCATCTTGGCCTCCTCAGACACAACCTTTATCTCCCTCACTCTGGGAGAGCACGAGTTCCCCCTCACTATGCTGTGCCCTGGAAACTTGTTCAAGACAGTAAGTGGAACCGTTTTATGGCTCACCTTGTTTGTTTCTCATTTCTCAGGGATCATTGGCTTTTACTGTCTGATGTTCAATAACTTGAGTCATTGTTTTATATATTTTGCCCATTTTCTTAGTTGTTTTAGGCAAGAGACTAAATACAGTCTCTTACAAAGTGGAAGTCTATTCAGTCTGTAATTCTTTTTTACTTGTCATTTAAAATCAGCATTGTTAAGGAAAATATCTTAACAAATTACAGAATATGTTTTATGTTTACAATTCAATGACTTTAGACAAATGGACGCATACATAAACACCACCAAAATCAACACACAAACCATTTCCATCATTCATGCAAGTTCTCACTCCCCATTGTAGTTAACCATCCCTGCAACCCAACCACATGCAACCACGCATTTGCAATCTCTAGTGTAGATTAGTTTGGATAGTCTAGAATTTCATATAAATGGAATCATATAGTACATACTCTTTTGTCTCTTGCCGTTTTCACTCGGCTAATGGTATTAACATTTATCCTTATATGTATTAATGATTCATTTTTTTATTCTTGAGTATTATTGTATCAAATGACTACAACATGATTATTGATAGATATTTGGTTATTTCCAGTTTAGGGCGCAACGCTATTATTAGTACTTAGATCTTTGTATGATTATTTACTGATTTTTCCCTTCCAGTTATAGTTTTTATTCTGGTACAAATTCCCCTCTGCTATTAGCCTGACTTGGAAAATTTTCTAATATCTTAACTTTTTTTCTTGGCACAGATTTTACAATTATCACTGATAGGGTTTTTATAACCACTTCACTGCATTGTCATTAACAGAAGTTCTTCAGTTATAATTCCTGCATATAATTTAAACTAAATTGAATTTTAACATCTAATTGCAGCTCTTTTCTTTCATCTTAGACGCCCGAGGGTAGTTTATTTTTTTCTAAATCATCAATCAAAATATAGAAAACAAGCTAGCAAGACCTATAAGCAAAGATTTTCTATAAATGGCTACCTTTATTTTTTTTCTCTCTTATAAGAAAGATAGCTTAGAATTTGGAGGGCATTTACAAACTATAGCCATTAGTCATACACTGTTAGTTATATCTGCTTTCCCACTAATATATATAATTACATAGTAATATCAAAGTTCTTTATCAACTTTCCTAATATATGGTCTCTCAGGTCTTTGAGCTTTTCCTTCCATATACTTATCACAATTATAAGCATATTCTTAATACAACTTCTTTAAAATTGTAACAGCTTTTCATAGGCAGTCTTTGAAGTCCACAAATGAAAGAACTATTTTGTTCATTACTATATTCCTCATTACCTAGCACAAAGGTTAGCATATATAGAATTATCTGAATATCTTGTTTAAAAATGGTGTTGGGTGCCTGGGTGGCTTAGTTAAGCGTCTGATTTCCTCTTGATTTCCTATCGCATCATGATCTCAAGGTTAGTGAGCTAAAGTCCTGGATAGGGCTCTGTGCTGACAATGTGCAGCATGCTTGGGATTCCCTCTCTCTCCCTTTCTCCCTGCCCCTCCCTGACTGTGCTCGCTCTTGTGCATGGTCTCTCTCTCTCTCTCAAAATAAATAAACTTAAAAAAAATGGTCTTAACTATATACTTGCCATAGCACGTTTCCTTGGTAATATTCATGGTCTCTTAAAAGAGACCATGTTTTCTTTACAATATTTTAAATATTGTGTTTCATTATTAGTATTCTATTTCGATTCTCCCTCACCTTCCCAGGGTCCGGCATACTATAAATTTACCCCTACTATGTTTTTAACATTACATATCTTCCTCAAGACAGGTAGGGTTGTATTTCACCAATAGAAAACACAGAGTACATACACACAAAAGGGAAGTGTCTAAGAGGCAAGTAAGAGAAAATATAGAAAGATCCAACCTCTTACCGTGACTGTGGCCCTCTGTTGCCGGCCTCCGCTACTCATTCTTACACATCATTGTTCCAGTTCTTTGTAAAGGCGACATAACCCAACTGTCTAATAATATTCAGATAATGATAGTGACTACAGTTTTCTTCTTTAAGCTGCAGAAATGAATAAGGCCTTTAGTTGTACCTGTTTGTGAGTTTGAAAGGGGAGTTTGGGGAAAGAGGGAGAGAATTTGAAGAGAAGGATTTCTGGTATCCTCTAAATTGCAAGGAAGAAATATTTACAAACAATCTGTCGTGTATTTTAAGGAAATTCATAATAAGTTGTTGAAGAGAAAACTTTTTTAATAAAGGTTATGAATTCAGTAGGAACAGTGTTACTCTTAGGTTGTTTTCTTTAAATTACATATTAATATTAAATTATGTTTTCTGGCTTTAAAAATCCCTCCCTATAGGCAATTAAATAAACTAAAGAGGGTTTCACACGCAGTGTGGCACCTGCTTAATATTTTCTCTCTTCCTCCTGCCCCTCTCCCCTGCTCGTGTGCTCTCTCAAGAAAAAAAAAATCCCTACAGGCAACCAGACATATAGTATAATCTTATTTGTGATGAAACATATGAAATATTAAATATATCACATTTTACATGTTATAAAAAAATAGTAAATAATCTTAGTTCTCCTCTTACCCAAAATAGAGTATAATATATAAAAGAGAAGCAGTGTACAGTTACATTTTCCACCCGATTTATAACTTTACATTGGACTGAGTATTTAATATACTCTATACTCAGGTAATCATCTGAACTATCCCTCGATTCTTTCTTTTGATCTCCGCATCTCCAATCTTAATTCATGTACTGTCACCTTCTTATCTTTAGCTTTCTTATTTTTTTCTTATCTTGATTGGAGTCTGTTTAAAATTAATAATTTATATTTAGATAAATGTATTTCTTGAAAAATCATTCTTTTGAATACTGTAAAAAAGCATCCTTACAGCCTGGACTAAGACCGTGATAATTTTTAGAGTCATCTTCAGTTTAAAGTAATTTTGAACCTCTCACAATTATCAGGATTTTTGTTATTACATGCAATATTCATAACTTGTTTGAGAGAATCATCAAAGTGATTTTCACAAAAATAAGGCAACATTTTCTCTTTTTTAAATTTTTTAAGTAAGTTTTTTTGGTTAAGTTGATTTATTTATTTTGAGAGAAAGAGAGAGAGAGCACGACAGAAATAGGGGCAGAGAGAGGGGGAGAGAGAGAATCCCAAGCAAGCTCCACACCATCAGAGCAGAGCCTGATATCAGGCTGGAACTCACAAACCATAGATCATGGCCTAAACTGAAACCAAGAGTCCAACACTTAACCGATTGAGCCACCTAGGTGCCCCATTGGTTTTGTTTTCAAAATTAGTCACCTTGAGAGTTGACTTCACTTTATATTGCCCTAAAACATCAAACACTTCAAGTTTTCTATGAAAAACAGATACATTTTTAAAGAAGTCATATTAAATATGTGAAGATGGCTAAAGATAATATATTCAAAGTGAATAAATTATTCCAATTTATAGGTGGGCAATTGTTTATTCAGTGACTTCTTGAATCTAACTATTGGGCCTAATGACATTTCAAGGGAGTAGATTTAGGCTAAATAGAATACATTGCCATATGTTATGGAGAACATTTAGTTTTTATAAGATTATTAGACATTAAACACGTTATTGTGGGCTACATCTGAATTTCTTCAGGTAGTATCTAGGATAAAAAATTTGCCTTGGCAAAATTGATTCTTAGAGTCCTGATTTATGCTAATTTGTGCTGATCAGTTAGCTGTCTAATCATGGAAGTTATGTTTGCACAAAAGTGGTTTTCAGGGACACCTGAGTGGCTCAGTCAGTTAAGCATACAACTCTTGATTTTAGCTCAAGTCATGATCTCCTGGTTCATGAGATTGAGTTCCATGTTGGGCTCTGAGCTGACATCATGGAGCCTGCTTGGGATTCTCTCTCTCTCGCTGCCCCTTCCCACTCTCTCTCTCTCTCTCTCTCAAAATAAATAAATAAACTTAAAAAAAAAAAGTGATTTTCAGAGTGACCTAGGTTAGCTGTACATTTTATTTATTTATTTATTTCAAAATAATTTATAAATGTTTTGTTATTACACTGTTCTTTTTATTTTCTTTCAATTGATCCTCCAAATAGGCCTATGTATGGGCTTTTCAGGAAAAAAAAATTTAAAAAATTATTTGTATCCTGCTAAAGTGAAGACAGAGTCTTAGAAGGTATAAGTTACATTCAAAATTACAAAGTCCAGGGGCGCCTGGGTGGCTCAGTTGGTTAACCATCTGACTTTGGTTCAGGTCTTGATCTCACAGCTCATGGGTTTGAGACCCGTGTCAGGCTCTGTGCTGACAGCTCTGAGCCTGGAGCCTGCTTCAGATTCCGTGTCTCCTTCTCTCTCTGCCCCTCTCCTGCTCGTGCTCTGTCTCTAAAAAAATAAATAAACGATTAAAAATTAACAAAAAATAAAATTATAAAGTCCAGATCATCGTCTAAGGTAGTGTTGTTAAATAGATAGATATTACAAGCCAAAGTGCAATTTTAAATTACCTCATCACATATTAAAAAAGTCAAAAGAAACAGATAAAATTCATTGTTATAGCGTTTTCCCCCAACATATCCAACATTTTGTTATTTAAGCATGTAATTAAGACAAAACTACTAATAACATGTTTATATTCTTTTTTTTACTAAATCTTCAAAATCCAATGTATATTTTACACATAAAATATATCTCAGCTTAGACTAGTCACATTTCAAGTACTAAATAGCTACATGTGACTAGTGACTACCCTACTGGATAGCACTTAGGTAATATTTCAGATTCTTAAACAATTTTTTCCTCAATGCAGTGGTGTTCTCTTTTTTATATACTCTATATCCGTGCAATCATCTGAATTATCTCTCGAATCTTTCTTTTGATCTCCACATCTCCAAACTTAATTCATGTCACATCATCTTCACTCAAGTTAGTGCAGTAACTTCCCCAGTCACGTGAACTTCCTTCCTGTACCATTCATCCACTCTATATTCTTATGCCCCAATGACCTTCTTTATTTGTGTACTTGACCATATCATCCTCTGATTTACAGTAGAGACCCGTACTTTTGTCTTAATGTGAGGTAGGACCAAGGCTTATACATTTTTTAAACGTTCTCTAGATAATTTTGATTACTGGCTAAATTGTGAGAATAGACACTATTTCCTCTCCATAGTCACAGACTGTGGTAAGTGTCATTATTTTGACCTATTTGAATACCTTACACTTTTCTAATAACTGTTGGTTTTGTGATACCCAGGGCTGATCCTAGCACTGAATGACGGCTTTGGCACATGGTAATGTATTGTTAACAAATAAAATATATGTTTGGAAATCTTTTAATTTATTCCCGTAACAAAATTATTTCAGTCAGTTCATAGTAAAACCGATGCTAAATGCATCCACATTGGTTTCTAAGTTGATTTTTTCAATAATTTTTTTCTCTCATAAAGGATATTATGATATTAGACTAATTGGAATTAATCAACTCTGAATTTGAATCTATAATTTCCATTACATTTAAAGTATGATTATGAAGGAGTATTAAAGTATGAGTTTAAAGTATGGATATTCAGACAAAATAGGTCAACCTATCTATGTTTTTATATTGAAATGCAGAAAATGAGATTGCTGGAGAAAAGTCATAGAACTATTTTTTCTTAATAAATCACTGTTTATGTATTATCAAATTCTTTAAGATGTGACTAACAATTTTTGTTCTAAAGCAGAAATATATCCCTCCAGACTATATTTTCATGTGATAAGGGGATTTCCAACCCACTCTTAGTGGAAAAAATATACATTTATACACATAGTGTCAAAATTAGATTATTCTTTGGTAAAAATAAAAAGAAAATTATCACCAAAGGGGAAAATGTTTAAAAAACACTATTAAGTTTTCAGCTATGATCAAAGTTAAAATAAATAAATGTGTCTCTGCAGGCATTAAGCTGTATCTTCAAACTGCATACAAAATGAGAGCAACCTTAGGGATTTTTTCCGATGAAAAAGACCCAGTAATGGGATAAAAATGGAAATGGACTTTATACATACTTCCCAAGGCTTATATTTGATATGACTTTATAAGGAATTTAGTAAGATGAAATAAAATGGCGAGATCAAAGCACGCACACACAGAAAAGGATTTCCTGCTATGAAGCATGTAAATTGGCATGATGTGGCTAATAAAAATTCTTATTTCTTAGGATCCTTAAATTGTGCCTCAAGAAAAAAAATTAAGCATTAGATTTGATTATTGTGAACAAATAATTCAAACATTTTGATTAAAGTAGGCAAAGTACTTATTTTAAGTCATTTTTAAAAAAACTTCTCTTGTGCTCGCTTCGGCAGCACATATACTAAAAAACTTCTCTAAATATGATGTCTTTTCCACAGAATTTTTGGAATTGTGTCAACGTGTCACTGTATGTTAGAAGCTGCAGTGCCTCTTGTTCTGTGTGACTGTAGTCATCTCCACTCCATCCATTGATGGTTCTGCTCCTGCGACACTGGCTTTTCAATTCCTCAAACACACCAAGCCTATTCTTATATTGAGGCTTTATATGCGGTGTCCCTACCATCTATAGTAGATTTTCCTCCATTCTTTACAAGATGGGTGACATCTTATTTTTAGGTCTCAGCTTAAATATTACTTTTCTAGAAAAATTACTTTTATCATACAAACAGGTTAGTCTCTATTATTTCTTTTTCTTTCTTTTTTTTTTAATTTGAGAGTGGTTGACACACAGTGTTACATTACTTTCAGGTGTACAACATAGTGATTCACATTTTCTATAAGTTATGCTCTGCTCATCACAAGTGTAGCTACCATCTGTCACCATACAACCCTCTATTATTTCTATCTTAGTAGTAGGTTTGTTCCCTTTTATAGCTTTTCACAGTCTATAACTCATTTACTTTTGTTTGATTACTTGCTCATTTGTTCTTGCCTCTCCCTATACTAAAGCAAAATGTCTGTTCATTAATCATTTCATGTTAGTGCATAGGATAGTGACTGTCACAACATTAGCACCTGATACATATTCGTTGTCTGATATGAATAAATAAATAAGTCACAATATTAAGTTAATGTAATGTATTTCAGTGTGTTTACGATTAGTTTTAAGAAAAATTTATAATTTCACTTTTATAATGTAGAAATATTTATCAAAACTCTAGTGATTCAAATGAGGAAGATTTTAATTGCAACAGAGTCTAAAGGTTAGTATTAGTCATAGTTTACCAAAAATAACCTAAAAAATTTTCAGATACAGTGAAAGCAATTTGCATGAGGATAATCAGAGCACCCATGAAATTAAAACCTTTTTCAAAGTGCAAATAGAATAAAAACTTCAAATTTTCTATTTTCAACATATAGTTAAAAAAATTAGGAAAATGAAACATTAGAGATTTTAAAAGATAAAAGAATGGTATGCAAGATTGCAAGCTTTTACACCAAAATTAAACTATAAAGCCACTCTTATGGTTACCTGAGATCATGAGATTACTTAATTATGTATATTAACGATGTGGTTTAAGTTTGGTGCACAATTATGACACTTCTGAGCTAACTTGCCTGCTTCTACCTTTAGCCCTTCACAGTCTGTTCTTTATATAATAGTCAGAGTGATCCTTTTAAAACTTAAGTCAGATCACATGTCTATTATTCTATTCAAAACCCACCTCATGCACAGTAAATGCCAGGGTTCTTATGATGATCCACAAATGTTTTCTGTACAGGACCGGATGGTAGATATTTTAGGCTTTGTGTGTCATATGGTTTCATCATAGCTACTCAACTCTGCCCTTGTAGTGTGAAAGCTGCCATTGAAAATGCATAAATAAATGGGCATTGCTATATTCCAAAAACATTCTATTTAGAAAAATAAGCACCGGGTTAGATTTAAATGCTAGGTCATAGTTTACCAACCCGGGCCTCTCCTTCTGCTTCTCCCCACCCACACTCCAAATTTATTTGTCATTCCTTTTCCTCTCATTCATTCTGCTCCGGTCACTCTGGTCTTCTTACTCTTCCTTAAATATGCAAAACACATTCTTCTTTTATCTCAGGGCCTTTAAATTGCTGATTACCTTGTCTTGGACACTGTTCCTTGGGTCATTTCTTATTTCATTGAAGTCTCTGCTCAAATGTCATCTCCACAGAGAGGCTCCTCTAAACACCTTAGATAAAATGAGGATAAAATGATATCCAGTCAAGCCCTCTATCTGCCATATCTGTTTTTTCTCTCTCGCTCTCCATATGTGTGTGTGTGTGTATAAAATATTTATATATGAGGGAATATATATTGAATATATATATTAAATATTTTTTTTATTTTTTTAAAATCCATTTTTGAGGGACAGAGAGAGACAGAGTGAATGGGGGAGGGGAGAATCCGAAGCAGGCTCAAGGCTCTGAGCTGTCAACACAGAGCCCAACATGGAGCTTGAACTCAGACCACAAGATCATGACCTCCACTGATGTCAGACACTTAAATGACTGAGCCACCCAGGCGCCCCTGTATTAAATATTTTTAAAATTTGGTTATCTTCTGTCTTCTTCTTTTAGAATACAAGCCCTATGGCAGGGGAGAATTTGGTATTTTAACATTTTTTTGCTATAACACCATTGCCCAATTGACACTGTTTTAACATATAATAAGGACTCACTAAATAGTTGCTAACTGTTGATTAAATTAACTTTTTCCCCCCAAAATACCTTATCTGTACTTTGCTCTAAATATAAACTCTATCCCTAAATATGTTATGAAACTGTGGCTTATTTTTCCCTTTAACATTAATTTTTGTGTGTGTGTGATTTAGAGGTATTTGAGAACATTTATGTATCACAGCCTCCTGCTTTCACCCTAATGTCTTCCTTGTTGATTCTATTTTCTTCCACAATTCATAAAGATGATACCTCTGGTTCAGGAGGTATTTTAATCTTTGAAAATGAAAAAAAAAACCCATAACTAAATAAGTCAATAAATACATTGCATGGAGTTGGTGGTAAGTGTTACAAAGAAGCAAAAGGGAACACAAAGTATTGGTAAATGGTCAGGGAAAGTCTTTCTGGTAGATGACATTTAAGTGTAGACCTGGAGGAGTAGAAGAACATGATAGACACAAGAAAGGGCAAACAAGTGCAAGGCCAGAAGGTATGAATAGATTTCGTGTGCTAGGAAGAAAGAGTGCTGTGGATTTAATTGTGCCTCCCCACCCCACCTTAAAAAGTGTTGAAGTCCGAATCCTCTATACTTCATATTGTGACCTCATTTGTAAATAGGGTCATTACAAATGTAATTAGTTAAGTCAAGATGAAGACATACTACAGTACAATGGGCCCTTAATCCAACATGACCGATGCCCTTATGAAAAGAGAGAAGATGATGTGAAGACTGTCACACAGGAAGAAGGCGGCTATGGGAAGGTGAAGACAGAGACTGGATTTATGTTGCCACAAGCCAAGGAACACCTGCAGCCACCAGAAACTAGGAAGAGGCAAAGGAGGGTTCTTCCTTTACAGGTTACAGAGGGAGCATGGCCCTGTTGCATCACTGATTTCAGACTTCTAGTTTCCAAAACTATGAGACAATAAATTTATGTTGATTAAATCTACCTCATTTGTGGTACTTTGCTATTGTAGCCCTATGAAATTAATGCAAGCAGGTGGGTCAACATACCTGCAGAGGAGTAAGTAAACAGAAAATAATTTGGAAATGTTGTTTATAATTTTACAAATGATTTAAATTCAGGCTAAAATATATTTACAGTACTAAGAACATACTATTTTCTTTGTAAATTGCTGAAAGTGATAACAAAGAAGAAAATCAGACAACCATGCTAATATAAATTGAAGATAGAGATAATGTTAAAGATTTTTCCCTCTAAGTGTTTAATGCAAAAACAAAACAAAAACCCTAATACAGAGAAAATACATGAGAAGACCCAACATATAGAAAGAATATACCAGGATTCTCATTCTAGTGGGAAGGTTCAATGTCTAGAACACATGATTTAGTCTTCTACATAACTGCAGTGCTCAGGGAAAATTCCGTAAAAAAGAATAGAGAAGTATTTATATCCTCTATTTGATTAAAGGAGATAAGAAGAAAACTAAGGAGGAACAAGGAAGTAGGACCTTTTACCCCTGGAACATTTTTATTTAAAATGTAAGCTCATCCACTAGTAAAGGTCTTCACTTTTAGCCAACCTTCTTGAAACAAATTACAGTCCACCTGTATTAGTCAGAGTTCTCCAGAGAAAGAGAACAATGTATAGATTTATTAAAAGGAATTGGCTCACACAATTATGTTGACTAAGAAGTCTCAAGGTCTGCAGTCAATCAGTCACACACCCAGGGGAGCCAATGTGAGTCAGAAGGCTTGAGAATCAGAAGAGCTGATGGTGTTGTTCTGGTTGCAAGCAGACAGGCTCATGACCTAAGAAAAGCCTGAAGTCAGAAAGTGGTAGTGTCCTGGCTCAGTAAACAGGCAAGAGGAGTTTCTCTTCCTCAGCATTTTGTTCTATTCAAATCTTCACTTGACTGGGTGAGGCCTACCCACAGCATGGACAGCAATCTCTTTTACTTCATCCACTGATTCAAATTTTAATCTCATCCAGAAACACTCCTACAGTTGCACCCAGAATAATGTTTGACCATTTGGTCACGTGTGGCCCAGTCAAGTTGGCACATGAAATTTTAAAAATTAACCATCACACTATCTTTGTTTTTATTCTTAAAAAACATATTTTGTTGTTGTTTTCCATTTTAAACTTCCTATTCAGCCCATTTTGGTCTGGTTTATTTCCTATGATTACAATGAAATGACGTCTGTCACAGTAAACATTGAATTCTTACAACAAACTCTTATCAGGCATTTTTCTGTTCTCTTACTTGACATTTCTGGAGTATCTGACTTTGAGACTGTTCTTTCCTTTGAGACTTGTCACCTTGCCTTGGCTTCTGTAGCTCCTTATTTCCATGGCTCTTCTCTTACCTCTTTAGCTCCTCTCCCTTACTGAATCTTTTCTTTTTTTTTAATTTTTTAACGTTTTTATTAATTTTTGAGACAGAGAGAGACAGAGCATGAACGGGGAGGGGCAGAGAGAGAGGAAGACAGAATCGGAAGCAGGCTCCAGGCTCTGAGCCATCAGCCCAGAGCCCAACGCGGGGCTCGAACTCACGGACCGCGAGATCGTGACCTGAGCTGAAGTCAGACGCTTAACCGACTGAGCCACCCAGGCTCCCCTACTGAATCTTTTTTTATTTTATTTTATTTTATTTTGAGAGATTTATTTATTTATGTATGCACTGTCAGTGCAGAGCCTGATGTGGGGGCTCAAACTTGTAAATCATGAAATGGTGTCCTGAGCCAAAATGAAGAGTCAGACACTTAACCTGGCTGAGCCACAAAGGTATCCCTCTTACTGATTTTTTTTTTCTGGTTTCTCTGTATTCTCAAGTATTTTTCTTTGTTTCACTTCTTTCTCATTGTAAACTTTCCATGAATTATGTATTCCATGTCGGTGACTTTTAATGCCCTGTGACTCAACTTCTTTCTCTCATTCAGAGACTATGTTGAGTTCTAGATTTATCTTAAACACAACACAAAAACTAAACTAAAATGCTGGGACAGAGTTTGAGAGGGAGAAGTCTATGAGTCCTTTAGGTATCAGCAAACTCAGGAGTAAAAGAAGCATGAATCACAGAAGTTGGGCTGCAAGACAGTGAGGAAAAGCGTCAGCTGACTCCACATGCCGAAGCTGGCATAATTCCAGATGCAGGGCAAGGGTTGGGCGTATACACCCTGACATCAATCAGTCATTGGACTCAGGACGCTGTCAAGAAGAGGATGTGACTTTGTGCAAATTTTGTTCTTTTTAGTCTAGGACATTCTCTGGAGTGAATCTTGATTATAATCTGTCAGTCAGCAACTCTCTTAACCACTGGGTAAATGAGTTCTTTCTTGAAAGGGATGGGAGTGATCTGGATAACACTGTGCACAAACCAGTCTCTCTAATGAAATCCTTACCTCAGTAAATAGCATTATCCTAATACCAAGATAGAAACAAGAAGTCTCCCCTCTCCCTGAACTGTTTCTTCTCTTTCAAGTTGGAAACAAAACTGCTTCAACTTTCCCCTCCAGAATTTACTTGGGAGACTTTCTACTATATAATTTTCTATAATATGTCTCTCATTGAGAGTTCTCTTGCCAAGACCTTTATCAAGATCATGGTTATATCACGTTGGATAATTTGATTTTTTAATTGATCTACCCTCCAATGGTCATTACTAACCACCATTAAAACATAAATATAGAATTTATCTTTTGCAAATATACTGGATAATTTTGTCTCGGTTCACTATAAATTACAGACACTTGTTTACAGGTCTGCTTTAAAAGCACACAATATTGGGGTGCCTGGGTGGTTCAGTCTGTTGAGCCTCCGACTTCGGCTCAGATCATGATCTCTCAGTCCGTCCGTGAGTTCCAGCCCGGCATCGGGCTCTGTGCTGGCAGCTCGGAGCCTGGAGCCTGCTTTGGATTCTGTGTCTCCCTCTCTCTCTGCCCCTCCCCTGCTAATGCTCTGTCTCTCTCTGTCTCAAAAATAAATAAAAACATTAAAAAAAATTAAAAAACATACAATATTTACATTATATTTGAAGAAACATCTAGTAATAAGCAGGTTGTATGATAAACATCTGCTAATTTTCCTGGTTAACTTATGTTCATGTTTCTTAAGAAAAGGACAGAAGAAACTATAGATATTAAACAATCTCAGCATTTTACCCTTATAAAATATAGAAAATAAACTTCATACCAGAAACTTCGTACAACAATTTATTGCAATCACCACAACATGTCACAGAGCTGTCTGTTGAAGGTGTGGTTTGATAGGTCCACCTTGAAACTAACCTATCTGAGAGAACTAAGAGCCTTCTGGACAAAAAAAAAAAAAAAAAAAAAAAAAAAAGGCAGAAAATAGTCCCTAATAAGTGATTGGTCTAAAATAATGGTTTGGTGACTATATGCATGATTCAAAATAGGGAGGGAGATATGGAAGGGAGAGAAATGAAGGGGTATTTTTGTACCTCATTAAATTTGTTCACTTTTCTATGGAATTATGACTGAGTTCAAAGGAGGACATCAAAAAAATTAAAAAAAAATTGTTCAGAATTGTGTACTTCTGTGAACTAAATGTTATCTGTTTTAAATACAAATAAATCAGTATTTTTAATGACACAAAATACGAAGAGATTAAGTACAGATTTGTATAGTTTAAAGAATTGTTGGGGCACCTGGGTGGCACAGTCTGACTTCAGCTCAGGTCAGTCTGACAGTTCATGAGTTTGAGCCATGCATCAGGCTCTGTGCTGATAGCCCAGAGCCTGGAGCCTGTTTCAAATTCTGTGTCTCCCTCTGTCTCTGCCCCTCCCCTGCTTGTTCTCTGTCTCTCTTTCTCTCAAAAATAAATAAACGTTTAAAAACATTAAAAAAAAAAAAAGAATTGGCAGAGCTAAAGAAACAGCATCTAAGCATCCAAAATTATTCTAAAAATCATACCACAAAACTGAATTGCCAGGAGAGCGGCTTACTCTGCCACAACCTGGAAGCTTCCAAGGCAACTTCAGCCTTAATGATTATGCTACTTCTGCCATCATCCATGCCAAGAAACGTGGGCTTTCATGTTCTGCCTTTCTCCCAGTTTCATTTATTTATTTATTTTTCTCCCAAATTCATTTATTTCCAAATCAGTGTCTCGCATGACTTACCCAATCTAAGTCACATCTGGAACTGTGTCTGCAGAGCTTCCTGAAAAATGACTCTAGTTTTCTAGTCTCTGAAATTTGAAGGCACACTAGGGTGAAGTTAGTGTCTGGTGCAACTCCCCATCATATCTGTTACAGCATTTTTTTTTTCTCATACAAAATAATCTGTGAGATTCTGGAAACACAAACCAGCATGGCTTTTGATCCAATGTGCCAGAGACAGCACAAAGTCATAGTAAAGAGATTCTTGTGTTTCAGTGGAAAGCAACACACAAATTTGAAGGGAATGAATAAACAGTAGCAATAGCACCCACATCAGGAGGCTGTTGTGTAAGTGTCCTCAAAAGCACAGAAACACCATAAAATTTAAAAACAGACAGAGGCAATTCCAATTGTGGGAGTATTTTGTTTTCTGATGTTGGTGGTACAGGCAGAAGTGAGGTGCATTTATATGGTTTCCTCTGGCAGATTAACTCATTCATTAGCAGGCTAAAATGACTTGCTTTTGAACGTACCAGATGAAGCTATGCGTAAAAATGAATACAAGTAAAAAATAAGGGAAACTTATAGTAGGCCTACGGACTACTCTGATAAGGTTAATAATAAAGAAAACACTAATTCTTAGTGGTTTGTACATGTTCCGGAAATAGAAATTTTCTTAATTCTTCCATGCTTTGTGGCCAACAGCTTACATAAGAATCAATGGCTTCAGAAACATTGACAAGACTTTAAAAACAAATGAGAGTCATTTGACAAGTAAAGCTATGAGTTATTTTAAACAACTACTGGAACCTCATATTAAAACTTAAGAGAAGGAATGGAAGAATGAAAGGAAAGGAGGAAGGAAGGAAGGAAGGAAGGAAGGAAGGAAGGAAGGAAGGAAGGAAGATGAAAAGACTACAGAATCTCAGAAGAGGAAAAGTCATGTAGTTTTTAAGTAACTAATAATGCTAGCAGGTAAAAATATAGTCAGTAAAATGCTAAGAAAATATATAGTTCAATATATGGAAATTGTTCCATCCTCAAACAGTATAATAAGGTGATATATTGATGGCATGCAACATATGCTGAAGAGATTTATGTGAAACACCTCTATATTGAAGATGATGAGTGAACAGATTTCCCCAGGAAATGTCTTGCATTTACAAGATTTGTAAATCATGGTTAAATTCAATAAAATATTTTCTGCTGTGAAAGCCAGTGGAAATAAATAATGACCAAGATATATTTAAAATGTGGCCTTCATATCTGGAAATAAAAATATGTGTCAGCATCTGTACAGATAGTACCACATCAATGATTGGTTTTATTAAGGGTTTCACTTCTCTTGCAAAAAACAAACAAAAAAACCCTCACATCACATTTTTCACAGAGAGGTGCTATTGTCAAAAATTCTTGGAAATGAAATATTTCTTGAGGATGTTACAAAATGGTTTTTTAAACAAAGATGAGTTCACTAAGAGCACTTAAAGAAGTACATGAAAACTTTGACCAAGAACATATAAATCTTGTGCAGCACACAGAAATTTGGTAGCTTGGCCAAAGAAGAGTTCTCAATGAGGTGTTTGAGCTGCAAGGTAAATAGGAGAAGTCATTTTCATAAAAGTAACATCAGGCTTTGATGAGTATTTTGAAGATGAGGCATGATTGCAGAAATTAGCTGACTCTCAGATATTTTTCATCACATGAACTTATGGAATAAGGACCCAGTGTCATGTGGAATATGTTTTGCCTTTGAATGACTACAGTCATTGCTTTAAAAGGAAACTTAATCTTTGGGCAAATCATTCTTCAAAGGAAATGTTGAAGTGTTTCCAGTTTTTCGGTCTTGATAGGGAGGGAAAATATCAGAATATTCTAAATATTATTGAAAACCACCTGAAGGAGCTACATATCAAAATCGAAGAGAATCATGCCCTGCTTTCAATACAAGTGAGTGACTGGGAGAGGGACGTCTTATCTAAATCTTCTGTTCAATCAGACAGTGGACTTTAGCAAAGAGGAAGAACTTTGTGAGCTGAAGGGTCCTCATTCACTGGAGATGAGATTTGCTGATCTTTCCTAGACAAAGTCTGGATTTCTGTTCTGCCATTAGTATGAAAGCAGTAAACATTTTGCTGAAGTTTTCTGCAACTTGTATAGGCGAACAGGCTTTTTTATTTTCTTTTATTTTGTTTAGTAAGAATCATGAGCAAGGACAGAAATCATTTCATTTAACTTGAAAATGAAATCTGTGTGTGTTAACCCAAATTTGACCCCAATTGAGTACTTGTAGAGAAAAAGGAATTTCTTGTAGAGAAAAATGAATAATTCATATTAATAAGTTTTAGTTCATTTTTATTTTTAGTTTCAAAAATAACTTTGAATTTATATATGCATCTATGAAAGGCTACACATGTCTATAATAATTTTGTACTGCTAAATTGCTACTTGAGCCCCAACATGTCCCTTAGTATAAAAATATTGATTGGCATATGACTTGTGTCAAATTTGCCACAGTCTATACATTTTAATTGAAGCTGCTTTGGTTTAGTTTTTGTAGTTCTGCTATTCAAAATGATAAAAAAATGTTATAAATAAAATTAATTAAAATCAATTTATGATTTTTATATAAATTTATTCTCTTGAGTCTTTCAAAAAAATTAAATCCCATTTTGACTTACCATAGCCATTAACCAAAATGTGTTGTTTGCCTTATGCATTTATAAAATTTATGAAAAAGAAAGAAGTTAATAAAAAAAATAACTATAAGTGCCTTGTGGGGGATGTTCTTGAAAAATTGACTAAAACCCACTTATTTAATATAAAAAATAGTCCAAAAGATACCATGTAACATATGTCATGTACCACAATAATCTTGTGGAATAGAAATTTATAATATGACAATTAGGCCTATTTGGATGAGAAAAATGGATTTAAAATAGAAAATTTGTTTGAAAAACAAAAATTAAGAAAAAAACCCCTGAAGATATTTTTACCAGCATTTTTGACTTTCATTGGAATTGATGTCCATGGTGGGAATAGAGAATCATATAAATAAAGTATGCCAATAAACTGGCCAAAATAAACAGATTCACAGAAAAAAAAATTCCCTTCACTATTATTGTTGGGTTATAATCTCTATAATTTATTGATCACACTAATGCATATAGGCATTATAATTTTGTGCAAGGGCTAAAAATATTTAAATGGCTCCTTCAGGGTAAAAATATTAAAGGAAGCTGATATCCAATATGTAATATTTATTCTGAGCTTTAGTCATCCATGATTTTTTTCAATTAAAAATATTACTAACTGAGAAGGTAAAGCTCATGAATACATAATCAATATAAATAAATATATTACAGTAGTTATTTTTTTAATGTTGCATAGTATATACCCTCTTGCTATATAAGAAAAAAATTGTATTTTATTTTTTTTAAGTGTATTTATTTTATTTTTGAGAGAGAGAGAGAGCACATGTGGGAGGAGCAGAGAGAGAGGGAGAAAGAGAATTTCAAGCAGACTTCTTGTTGTCACCACAGAGCTTGGCGTGGGCCTCAAACCCACGAACTGTGGATCATGACCTGATCTGAAACCAAAAGTTGGACGCTTAATCTACTGAGCCACCCACAGGCCCCAGAAATGGATTTTAAACAATCTTACATGGAAGACTAGTTAGCATTTCGTAAGTCTATAATTTCTGAATGAGAAGGGGATCTATAACCTGTTGTAACAAAGATGAAAAGCTTCCAGAATCTCTTGTGTTAAAAATACACAATCAAACAAGTAAACAAATAGTACTTCACAGTGTGAAATTCGCCTCAAAACAAATAAGACCACATATGTTATTTTTGATCCATGAAATTAGAGGAAGAAATGCCAGTAGACACAGAAATCATGTTTGAAAGACAAATATTGCCTAAGATTTCACAAGGATTAAAAATAAAAACAAAAATAAGAAAGACCAGACAGGAAAGGGAGTGGGTTGTCTGAAATGGCACAGCTGTCTCCAGAGAAGTTGCAAGTTTTTCATTATCACACAGTCTTTAACAGCCAAAATGTGCATCTCAACATGAAAATCACACAGCCCTCTAAATACAGGATGGGAAGCAATTTCTCACTCCAAAACTCTGCCTTTGAAAAGCTACCTATTAAACAATTTGAGTTCTAGAAATAGAGAATGTGTGTTTGTTGTTGGCTCAGGCTCTGCTTTATTTCTCCAAGGTCAGACTTTAAAAAAAAAAAAAAAGGATTAAAGGGACACTGAGGTGACTCAGTTAAGCATCGTACTCTTGATTTTGGCTCAGGTCACAATCTCAGGTTTCGTGAGTTTGAGCCCCGCATCAGGCTCTCTGCTGTCAGCAACAGAACCTGCTTCAGATCCTCTGTCCCCCGTTCTCTCTCCACCCCTCTCTGGCTCATGCTGTCTCTCTGTCTTCCTCTCTCTCTCTCTCAAAAATAAACAAACATTTAACAAATAAAATTTTTAAAAGGCATTAAAATCAACATTACAGCCATGGAACTTGAAAATCTGTTACTATAAGAAAGTAGTATACATGAAAGAGAATCCTCATGTATAAATCCATATTAATTCTATTAAAATATGTACATAATTACATGGAACATAATTTTACAAGTTGTTTGAGAACCTATTTTATCTTTGTCTGGTAATTAATTCTTTGGAAGTACTACAGTCAGAGTTTTTTCCTCAATGAGAAAAGCTTCATCCATACATACCTACCACCTTTTCATTCTCATGGTTCCAGGTGACTATAAAAATCACATATGGCTGGTATTGTAGGATTAGAATATAAAGGGGCAGATACAATTTCCTTAGCCACATGGCTAATGAAAACTCCTTCCTCAAAATGAAATTATACTCCTCTTCCTCCAGTCTTAAAGTATTTACTTGTTCAGTTGGTGTGAGTATCAACCACTAAAAGGCAAACGGGAGTGGAGGCAAACGGGAGTGGAAAAGTGAGAAATTTTGAAGAGAAAGAATAAAGGAAAAGGAAGAAATAAAAAATGGAGTGGAATATTTGCCCCCATTGTGACAAACGTCAACTAACAAGACTCTTTCCTTTA
Source organism: Lynx canadensis (assembly GCF_007474595.2). Taxonomy (NCBI): domain Eukaryota; kingdom Metazoa; phylum Chordata; class Mammalia; order Carnivora; family Felidae; genus Lynx; species Lynx canadensis. Next base: position 99,262,892 of record NC_044306.2, read on the forward strand.
GGATTACTAACAACTACTCTTCATTTTTATTTTAGATGCTGTTTATTACTTGCATCCTGGTAACATGGTAATCCTAAAACTTCAAGAAATATTCTCCAAAATGCTGAATATGTCTGGAATTAGTAAGTAAAACCAAATGTTATAAATGTGTAGCTCATTATCATATAATTTGCATAATGGTGAAGATCAAATCTGATGACATGTATCCACATACCATTAAAATCTGCTATGATTAGCTTAACTATTACTAGTTTTAGTATCATTTCATGCCTATGGCACTATAAAGATGACCATAACATATAAATATACTCTATTCATTTGAATGCCCTAATCAGAATAATGAAAACAACCCAAACTCAGTAGATTTACAGTGGGGGATAGGAGAGAATACTAAAAACTCTCAGGCAATAATGATGCATCTTAGTTTTTGAACGTTTTATTAAGATACAGTTTATAGGGGCGCCTGGGTGGCGCAGTCGGTTAGGCGTCCGACTTCAGCCAGGTCACGATCTCGCGGTCTGTGAGTTCGAGCCCCGCGTCGGGCTCTGGGCTGATGGCTCAGAGCCTGGAGCCTGTTTCCGATTCTGTGTCCCCCTCTCTCTCTGCCCCTCGCCCGTTCATGCTCTATTTCTCTCTGTCCCAAAAATAAATAAACGTTGAAAAAAATTAAAGATACAGTTTATATACCATAATATTCACCCACTTAGCTGAACAATTCTATGGCTTTTCGGTATATTTACAGAGCTGCACACCATAACCATAATCTAATATTAAAACATTTTATTTATAACACAAAGAAATCTCATAACCATTTAGCTGTTGCCCCATTTCTACCCCTACAGAAACCCCAGGAAAGGACTAATATACTCTCTGTCTTTATAGATTTGTCTATTCTGGACATAGGATCATATAATAGATAGTTTCCCATCAGCTGCTTCCACTTAGCGTTGTTTTTGGAGGTTTATCTATGTTGTAGACTGTATGTGCACTGTATTTTTTATTACTATATTCTTTATTATTATTATTAATATTATAAATTATTACTAAACATCCTTCCCTATCTATTTATGTGGATTATTTTCACTTTTTAGCTATTATGCATAATCCTGAATAACAGTTACCTTGAAGAATGAAACAATAGTAAATTGATAAATAGACATATGCTGGCCATCCTGGAACAGAACCTTGTTTCCCAAGAAAACTGTTACAAAGATACAAATCAAGGTTATATTAAGATATAGTTGAACTTTCACTTGATATGATCCAGTTTCTCATTTTATAAAGCATATGGACATAATGTTATTTGTCAAAGTCTTTATTTTCTTACCAATTATTTGGTGTTACACTGGACATCTGAGAATTTAACTTTTAGGCTAGAATCTAATATTTTTCTGAATCCTTGATTCTATTAATAGTGTCAAAGTATAATTTTCAAAAGTTAAAGACATCAAACTCATACAAATATAAAACCTGTGTGTGTCAAAGTTGTACTTTACTCATGAATGAGGGAACAATAAAATAGTAAAAGTGGTTCTAAGGGCATTTTAGAAACATAATTTATAGGCATTAGGAAAAGAAGAATGTTAGAATTAAGATTCTGTCAGATACTAAGCTAAGGGCAATAAAATCATAACCTTGGGGATTGTTACTTTTTTTCCATGACAAAAATCTTTAGGTTAACGAAACAAATCTGTTATCTTGACTTTAATCAGCATGTAAATAAAAAGTCAAACACTGGTAAATTTTCCTGTAGAATAAAATAATTCATGAAAATGCCATTGTAGGACATTAAAAAAACATCCTGACACATTTTCCACCCTTATCTATTTTCTGACTTTTGGAAAAATTTTCTTAATAACACTGTGCTACAGGAAGTTGGTAGATGTAGCTAATGTTAAAAACTTTGTTATTACTGAAAATATTTTTCATCTTTGTGTTGTATGTGTTTTGGTAATCACTGAAAGAGTAATATTGGGGCACCTGGGTGGCTAAGTTGGTTAAGTGACCAACTCTTGATTTCGGCTCAGGTCATGATCTCACTGTTCCTGGGATGGAAACCCATATCTGGATCCACCCTGGGTGTGGAGCCTGCTTAAGATTCTCTCATTCTCTCTCTCTCATTCTCTCTCTCTCTTTCTCTCTCTCTCTTTCTCTCCCTCTTCCCCCCGACCACCCGTTTACACACATGCTTATATGCTTACACACGCTCTCACTCTCTCTCTCAAAAAAAAGAGTAATACCATATTACCTTGAGGAAAGCATAATTTTATTTGCTAAGTTTCCATGACTTTTTTATTTTCTAACTTTGTGTGTTTGAAAATGTTCCTTTTAATAGTTAAATTTAGTTAATATAATAGAAGGTTTGTCTTATCTATAGCTAAGCAACAAATCTCAGCATAAAAACAAACACATGAAACTATTGAATAAATTGGACCATGGCATGGGAAAATCTCTCTATACGTTTTAATTGATCTCTCCATTATCCAGGGCATTATTAAAGACCTATCCTATCATGTCTATTTAACAAGAGAATCAGACAAAATTAATAACCTGTGAAAGTAAAATGCCAAGCATTTATTAAATCAAGGTACTATGTGTGGTTACTTTTATATTCCTGCCCTGAAGAATGATATAAAAAATTATAGGAAATTTTAAGATGTACACCTAAAGAGTTATTGATTTGGAAAGTACAACTGACAAATTATAGTTTGTAAGTCATATGGAGTCACATAAAAATCACATGGCATGAGCTACAGTCTCCTGTATGGAGGCATACTTCTCCACACAGGCTATGCTCTAATACTAATAGAAATTCCAAATACTGGCCCTGATCCATTCTCCACTTATCCTGAAATTAACAATAATGCAAGCAATAATGGTGATATGCATTGATTTAGCTAGTTTTCTGCTCTTTTTTAAATTTTTTTAATGTTTACTTATACTTGAGAGAGAGAGAGAGAGAGAGAAGAGGGGAGGGGCAGAGAGAGAGAGAGAGAGAGAGACAGAGACAGAGACAGAATCTGAAGCAGGCTCCAGTCTCTGAGCTGTTAGCACAGAGCCCAACCTGGGGCTCAAACTCATGAACTGTGAGATTATGACCTGAGCTGAAGTTAGATGCTCAACCAGTTGAGCCACCCAGGTGCCTGGCTAGTTTTCTTTTCTTAAATTGACAGGCCTACCCAACTATATTTAGCAGAGGAAGTAAACTTACTCTTTAGACTCCTCAGCTATTCTGACAACTTCATTCATTTGACTACAAACCTTTTTTAAGTAAACTTGAACAAAAAGCCAATTCCTCATGAAAAGAACTACAAAAGAAAGTCTTGGAGCAACACATGTAACCTACTCTTCCAGCAGCCAGACAAATAGACACATCCCAATTAGTCCCCAAGGAAATTAGACATTACTTATATATGGGGCTGCTGATGTACCATCCAGAATAGACAGTAGGAGCCTGTGCTTAAACTGATATGTTATTTAATGAAAAATCATATATTTAATATGGAGACACACTGTGTCAGAGAATTAAATAGAAGCTATAATTTTATTACTTTACTTTTTCCCCCTTTTTACAGTGGTTTTAGGGAATTATAATTTCCTCAATTCCTTTTTTCCCCCAAAGTAATAGATTTATATTAAAAATGAAAAAAAAAAAGGTGTGAAAGGTTATATTTTTCTCCCTTTGGTACCACCATTTTGTTGCTACTGAGGGACTATAGAAGAGGGTGGCTACTACTGTTTCATTAAACCAGGATCTCTGTGAAGTTCAGCTGCAGAACATGTGTTCTACTTTTCTTTTGAAAATGTGCTCCATTAAAACCACATTCTTTTGCCAGTCCAAATTCATGAAAGTCTACATGTCTCTGTTTGAATTATCCAAATTCTGCCTGTGAGGCAAAGGATGTAAAGTAAAAATGACGAAGCCACAACACAACAGTCTTGAAAGTTGCCAGTTGTATGGCTGATTGAGATTCGGCAACTGCACCAGTTGAGAAAAGAGCCAAGACAGGTGATAGTGACCAGTATACAGCTGTGTGGAGCCAGCACTCATAGGCTGGTGCCTGTTAAAGGCTTGAAAGAGCCTTCCAGTAATTTTATTGGCCTCAAAACTGGAAGTGGCATCTTGTATTCTTCAATAGAATCCGGAATTGAGTCCTGATGAAGGACTTATTACAAATAAATAATGATATAATATAAAGAATAATACCATACAATTATAATATAATAATAAATAAAATAATTTGTCCCTATCACAGGTAATCTTTCCAATCCCCCAGAACAAATGGGAAGAGAAATAACTATCGTGTCTAATCAGAAATCACTTGCAATTTCAAACAACTATTTATCAGGACCTCTTGAAATAAGACATTCTAATCCTGGAAATTTACAAAAGATGCAATGAGAGAGCATCTACACTACTTTCTGATAGAAAAATTACACAGGTAGAGTAAAATTGAGTACTTTTTCAGTGGTATAAAATATGTTTGGTCAAGGGTCTGTGGTAGTGGTGGTGGAAAGATGTGGCAGGAAATGAAAGGGAAAAGGTAGATTGCTACCAGATCACAGGATTTTTGCTTTCCTGAAAATTTTGGAATTATTTCTGGGAAGTCAGAAGGATTTTTGAAAAGGGGAAATTACATGATCTAAACTATATTTCAGGAACATAACTGTTGTGCAAGGAAGAATAAACCACTAGCAATATTTCAGTCAAATGGGCACTCTTTCTCGTAAGCAGCATTGCAAATCGCTAAGGCAGTTCAGCTCGACTACTGAAAATAAGGAAAGCATTAAAAAGTTGTGGGTAGGTCCCATCTGAAGAGAGGATTAAACTATCAAAGGAAAACAAAAGGTTCTAAAAGCTTTGATCTAAAGAATGATTTTAGATCATTCTCACAATGTCCCAGAGATCAATTAATGCAATTCCCCAAGAAAACTCAGAACAGACCTGGCAATCTCCCGGGAGTTTTGGAACTTTCACCCTCTGGAGTTTCGGAACCAGCCAGATTAGAATCTATACCTGTGCATATGGACATCTGTGATGCCAAAGTCATCTTTACCATACATTTTCACATTCTACAAGCTTAACAACTAGTAAAAATATAAAGTTTAAAGACAATACCTCTTCAAAGTCACATTTAATTGTTAAACATTTATGTAAGCTGGGAATTGAGTAGGCCACCTGGCAATTTTACAAGGTGAAAAAATGCTTTACTCAAAATGACAGTTTTTGCTTCTATTTCCCTGGTGTGAGAGTTCACTAATTATTTGCCACTGTAAGTAAGTTTCACAGTGTTAAGAAACTGAACTTAAGATTATTATTGTTCATGTTGGACATTCAGAATCATCCCTGAAGTATTTGTAATCTCAAACACATTTGTTATACCAGTGTGAAACATTGTTTATTCATGGCACTATATGTATTAGTTAGGTAATCTTTAATTTTAGATTAAAAAAGCCAAAAAAAAAAAAAAGCATATAAAAGTGCACTTTAAAAGCCAAGTGGACAATGACTTGAAAAGAAGTTAATTTCAAAGATTTCAAGTAAACTAACAGTTACAAAAATGTCAGAAATACTAACTAAACCAGAGTGAGAACACTTTTGTTCTAAAAGTAGAATATTTAAACCAAGGCTGATCCTTAGATAGCACAATTTGAAAAAATAAGTTAACAAGACACAAAATGGATTTCTAATACTATTAAAATTGCTCTAAATTCTAGCTATGAGAGTTAGAAACAGGATGGTAATAAACGTTGGATCGTTCAAGTTGTCCCAGTGTAATTAACAGTTTTTGCTTTCACTGTCAAAGGCATCCCAGTTTGAATAATAAACTATATGAACACCTGAGTCATAACACATCCCTGAAAATTATCTTAATTATCCAGGAAGTGAAATGTAATTGAAGAAATAGGCTTATCAAAATTGATTTTCAGTAGAAGCGGAAATTTTAAAAATATATGTATTTTATTAAAACCTGACCAAAAAACCCAACATATACATGCAACCATAATTTGGTATTTCTTTATTTACAAATAAGTACATTCAGTGTTATAAAACTACTTTAAGGATCACTTAGCTGCCTCTTACAAGTTTAATATGCTGAAATCAGCACATTTTTCATTAGCTATGTGTTGTCTGATATTGTAATTTTGCACCAGTTTTCTTTTGAGTAGGTTTTGTATGTTCCATGGCTTTTCATCTTCCCCCCAGCCTCAATCTCTTTCTATAAATTAAAAGACTAAACAAAATACCCTTGAAGTATTCAGATAGATTTTTATTTCAGTAATCTACTAGTCTCTGTATATCTATGGATTAATCATCTATAATTTTTATATTTATTTATATATTTCTACTTAGTACTATGATTTTTTTTTCAGTTTCATCTACCATTTTTTCCATCGTTATGCCTTCTATTGCATTGAGAAAGTTTCCACATTTACTTCCTTCAGATAATTTTGAAATAACAGACTTGATTTTTATCATATTCTGAATATTGTTTTAAACATAATTAGCGTCACCTAACAAATGTGCATTACTGTAGCACGTTTACCTACTTCTAAAATTCCCTGTCCTCACATTCATCTATTTACATGGTATAAAGCCTTGAGTTTAAACCCTTTTTCGCCAAACTCGAAAATAATAATTTTAATATTTAACAGTTGTATTTACTAATATTTAATCAATTACTTTGATCAACTTCCCTAACATTTCTTTCATACCATAACTGGATTTTACTTTTTCCTTCTAAAATAAATTATTTTAAAGTCATAGTGTGTTTTTTAAGCTTCAAAATCTTTATGTAGTCTAAAACTAGTCTTATTTTGCTTTCACCTTGAATGATATGGTATATCCACTAAATATTAAACTTTAACTTGACTATGATTTACCTTCAGTACTCTGAAGATGTCACCATCGGTGGTACAAAGTGTACTATATGTTTCCATCATGAATTTTTCAATTTACTCTTTTATCTTTATTTTTCAGTTTCAATCTGTTGTGACCAGATATAAGGTTATATATATATATATATTTTTATATATATAAAATTTATATATAAATTTATATATAAATTTATATATAAATTTAGTAATTTATTCTTTCACATATTTACCATTCTTATTTATGACTGCTTATTTTTGTTTCATGCATTTATTTGTGTTGAGTATATCACTTTTTTTGAGCATCCGGCACTAATTATTTCAAATTCTCAGACGGATTATAACTGATTTCTCCTGGAGTGAATGTGTATTTGGTTGTTTAATTTGATACCCTATCATTTATTATTTAATAGTTTGAATGATCTAATAATGCAGATTGTAAGTACGTTTTGAACTGTAAGTACTTTGGTAGGAAAGTTTTAGCGATTTTGATTTTGTTTTGTTGTTATTGATATGTATGCATGTATATGCATTTGCTTGCTTTTCTTTGATTTTTTATTTTATTATTTTTTTCCCCTCTTCAGCAATCCTGTTGTTTTGAAGTTGCTTCCTTCTAATCTAGATAAGATGCAGTTATTAAAATAGAGTTTGACAATTTCTGTTTTTATAAATACATCCAGCCTATCAGAGATCCAATCACAGAGTCAGATGACAACTTGGCTCAGTAGTAGGTTGAAAGTTGTGGTTTTTGTCCCTATTTCCTTAGGTCAGGAGCTTTATAATGCTGCTGTGGTATCATAATGCCATATCCCAAGCAGCAAGTCAACAGCCATTTGTTTCAGCCCCCTTTCACAATAGAGGGGAAGGGGATCTATTTCTTCCTAGTCCCAAGCTTTAACCCCGAGAGGGAACAGGGAGAACCAAGTCACAGAGGGCAATCTTAGTACTTTTCTTTTCAGGAGCCCCACCTCCTTGCTTCCACTCCCATCTTCCAATTGTTCAGCTGGCCAGTGGCATACACCATAACAACTTTGCAATTCTGGGGACTCACTTACCATGTATGAAAATATTTATCACGTCATTGGATCTCAGCTACTATATATGAATCCATGGTATATATGTCCAATACTTGTGTGAACATATATATTTGGTAGTTTTGGATTAATGGGTCTGTTTAAAACTCATTGCATCTTTTGGGGCACCTAGCTGGCTCAGTCAGAAGAGCATGTGACTGTTGATCTCAGGGCTGTGCATTGGAGCCCCACATTGAGTGTAGAGATTACTTAAAAATAAAATCTTAAAAAAAAGCGAAAAACAAAAAAAATAACTCATTGTATCTTTTGACCAGTAGTTCATATTTTCAATGAGAGAATTAGTGAAAAACTTACTTATGATTTCTATAATATCTCCATGATAAACTAAAGCCCACTCACACTGTAAAAGCTGAGAGATCTGTTTTATCATTTTTTAAATATCTTTATTATTATACATATAAAATAACTAAAAAGTAGAAAAACTTAAACATTTATAAAATAATATAAAATGCTATTTAGCCCTTTCGATCAAAGGATATTTTGAAGGTATTCAAAAGTTCTAGCTTTTAATTCAGTACTGAATTCTTCAAAATTTTAAGATGCGACTAGACTTGACCTCTATTTTGGGATCTTTAAATAATGGATTAGAAGTATCTTATCATTGTTCTATCATGTCTAATTCTAAGAGAAACTATCCCATAACTAACACTTACAGAGGGCTTATTTTGTCCCAGGCTTTGTTGTATGCATTTTACAAATATTGACTTGATTAGTCGTCACACTTCCTATGAGGTAATTACTATTTCTGAGTGTTCAGAAAAGCTTAAGGCACAGAGAGATAGTTACTTAATGATAGCATAGTATGTAATAAATGACACAGTCAGAATCTGACTCTTGGCAGTCTGACTCCAAAAGAAGATTCTATGTAGTTTTGCTCATTTGACTTTCAAAGTAGACATCATTAGTTACCACATGATAATGACTGACTTCTTGTCTTTGTCTGGTTATGAATGAGCTGTTTGACTTCTGCATTTTTTTCCCTCCCCAAATGGCCTTTCTTCATTATCAAATGAAGCTGCCTAGCGATACAACTGACTTGCAGACCTTTGAAGATATCTGCTTTTGTATTTGACATGGTGTATTTTAATGATATATAGCCTTAAACATACTGGCTACAGATGACTCAGTGTAAAAAAATGCATAATAAATTTTAATTCCTGATATATGTTGTAGAACAATATCTACACATGAAAACCAGCCAACTATATTTCTGGTATAATTCTGACTATATATTACTGTAAACAAACAGATTCTAAATTGTGACAAAGAGTACATTAGTACACTGTATTTGACATTGAGGGTTTTTTAAGTTTATTTCTTTATTTTGAGGGAGAGAGAGAGAGAGAGAGAGAGAGAGAGAGAATCCCAAGCAGGCTCTGCACTGCCAGCATAGAGCCTGATGCGGACCCACAAACCATGAGATCATGACCTGAGCCCAAATCAAGAGTTGGTCGCTTAACTGACTGAGCCACCCAGGTGCCCAAACATTGAGGATTTAAAAGCCAAAGTGAAATTATTACCGACACATTCATTACCAAAGTTAAAAAAAAAAAAAAAAAAACAAGAATCAACAAAACCAACTTAATCTTTGGAGCTCAGTAGATGTGGCCCAATATAAGTGGTTTTATTCCTCTGCTATAGCAAGGAAAAAGAAAAAAAAAAAGTTCCTACTATTTTGCCATATCGTTTAAATTTCACATTTCCATTTACTGTCCTAATTAATGTCTATGTGGAGAGCATTCATGATTTCATTTTACTTTGAACAGCTTTGCTTCCTTTGCTCTCACTGGACTTTAGTCAGACCACCCTTTCATTAAATAGTTCAGTAATTAATCCACTTATTAGTTATAGACTCTTAGAGTAAATCTATATAGGAGCAATATTGTTTAGGAAAGGGAAATATTGTGTAAATTGCAACAAGGGGCTTCCTAATTTAAATGAAACAAATAAGTGTGTGTGTGTGTGTGTGTGTGTGTGTGTGTGTGTGTGTGTGCGTGTGTGTGTATACACAGTCAGGACCTTAACTTGAGAACACGTGATATTGAAAAATGTATTTATGTGTCTTTTGAACTCAAAATGAATTTTTCCTTAAAACAGTATGATTAGATTTCTAGGTTAGCCTAACATAGACTTCCTGTATTATAGAAATATATAACCTGACTGATGAATTTTAGGATTTGAGAACCACGAGGAAGGAAGATGGGGAAAGTAGAGTCAAGTACAATACAAGTCAAAATATTGTGACAGGTGAACTTTTTCTTTAGGCTGACATCATTTCTGTATGACTTCCTGTCTCTGGTGCACATCTCCTCACGTGCATAGAAATAGGTCCATTGAATGTGGAAACCATTGTAGCACTAAATGAGGGATAATGAGTAAATATCCATTCCTTAATTTGCAAAGGGATAAAGATCATAGACTCTGGAACCTGATTTCTGGGGCCCAAATTTTGTTTTTTTCCCCAGTAAGTTTTGTGACCTTAAGCAATTTACTTAATCACCCTGTGTCTTAGTTTACTCATTTGTAAATAGTACCACTAACTAGCTAATAACTAGCTCATATAGTCTCTATGAAAATAGACTGGATCATGTATTTAAAACTTTTGGAACAATGACTGACAAAACACAAGTGGTATGGAATTTTAGCTATTAGTATTAATATTGTTATTATTAATAAAAAACACAAACATGTATTAGAGTGTCAATTTTGTGTTAAACACTATAACAGAGGATAAACATGTAAGATAAATAAGAACAGTTCCTGCACCAAAGAGTTTCAGGTGAGAGAAAACAGAGATTGGTTCATTTTAAAGATGACAAAATAAGGATACCAGGAGAAAATTTTATGGAAAGATATTTAAAGAAGGTGTGAATGTTTCAATTTTAAAGTACCTGTGTTGAAGACAAACGTGACTATCCGGACATTGAAGGTGTGAGTAATTGCAAGCAACCAAAGATTAAAAAATCAATTTAGATATTGAGAGATGCACACAGAAGGTGGCATTTAAGATTTTATTTTTTAAAGTTTATTTTTGAGAGAGAAAGCCAGAGCATGAGTGTGGGGAGCTGGGTGGTGCAGAGAGAGAGGGAGACCCAGAATCCAAACCAGGCTCCAGACTCCAAGATATCAGCAAAGAGCCCAATGCGGGTCTTGAACTCACAAACCTTGAAATCATGACCTGAGCCAAAGTGGGACACTTAACCAACTAAGTCACACAGGTGCCCCAGAAGATGGCATTTTAAATGTTAAGCAACAGGTATTAGGATCACAGTTCGAGGGAAAGGAGTCCAAGCACCAAAAGACTTTGAAGTAAAACAAGAAGCAAGCGTTAAGAAACCAGAAAACTGAGAGAAGCAAACCCCTCTTGGAGCAACTAGAAGCCAACGTGGCAAGACTAACCAAATGCAATTATTGAGCTACTTTCTCTAGATGTGAATCATTCTCTATGATGAGGGACATGCCTAGTCTCAGAATCTGGGAGTATAGTGTAGAAGTGGGAGAGTTTAGAGAAAATTCACAACTGACATAAGAACACTTGGCCCAAAACTAACAGGTATACAATCTTCCTGAACAATACATTGTCTATTTACAACATATAATTGTACTAAAACATTTTTTAGTCTCTAAACAGAGAAAGAACAAGTGAGGAAAAGAGTTTTAAAGTATTGTATAAGCCATACATATATTACTTATCATATGACCATGGCCACAAACATAAATATACTGGAAAACTGCAATACAGGACTGAAATATTAGGGTGTGCCAATATATTGTAGGTCCTCACTGTACTGCTTCAATGCTACACTAGGTTCAAGACATTCTCAAGCCTCTTTATTCCTCTAAAATGCTTGAAGTATAGCAGGAAATTAGTCAATGTGAATTGATGAATAACATGGGGACTGGCCAAATTAAACCACATTAATCTGGGAAAGATTGTCAACACCTGACTCCTCATAAAGCTATTTGCATTTTCCAAAGAAGAGCTTGTTGATCCCAAATTAATGTCTAAATGGTAGAATTTCAAGTAATGTGGCAAGTTTTACATGAAAAAAGAAAAAGTGAAAAAAATAAAATGGAACAATTATGCATGGGAGTTTAAAAACAACAGATTTGGCACTTTTCCTGTTTGACAGTTCCTTTGTTTCTTCCAAACTTGAGCACAAATGTTCTTTCAGAACTCCATGATTTATATTGGCTTGTATCTCATTTCATAGCCATTCTTACGCTATTTACAGGAGTGGGGATGGAGGTAATTGGTCAAGAGTAGCTTTATATGTATGGGTAAAAATCGCTTTGCATATTAGACAGGGTGCCTGGGTGGCTCAGTCAGTTGGGTGTGGGACTCTTGATTTCAGCTCAGGGGTCATGATTCCAAGGTCGTGGGATGGAGCCCCGATGGAGCCCTGCATCCAGCTCCATGTTCAGCATGGATTCTCTCTATCGGCCCCTCTCCCCCACCTGTGCATGTGTACACACACGTACACACTCTAAGTAAGTAAGTAAATAAATAAATGAATTGCTTTACATATTGGAAGTGAGAGCTTATTTGTATTAAGAGAAATATTGGAAATATTAGATATGAAATAATAACAAAATCTACAGGATGGCAGTTCTGATCTAAATATTTGGTTCATTTAATAATAGACATAGTTTGGGGCGCCTGGGTGGCGCAGTCGGTTAAGCGTCCGACTTCAGCCAGGTCACGATCTCGCGGTCCGTGAGTTCGAGCCCCGCGTCAGGCTCTGGGCTGATGGCTCAGAGCCTGGAGCCTGTTTCCGATTCTGTGTCTCCCTCTCTCTCTGCCCCTCCCCCGTTCATGCTCTGTTTCTCTCTGTCCCAAAAATAAATAAACGTTGAAAAAAAAAATTAAAAAAAAAAAATAGTAGACATAGTTTACCAAACTGATCAGCATTTTTTCTCCAGATAAATTTAAGCAATGAAAGATCTTTCACCTGAAATGTTATTTCCCTGGAACTTATATCTTCTTAAATGCTCTAAAAGTAAGACATCTAACATAGTTAATATGTAACAAATATGTTGCAGTTCAGGAGTATGTCAACACTATACACTTTTAAAACACCTTAATTAGGTTTTTAAACTCTTCAGCCTAGGGGCGCCTGGGTGGCTCAGGTGTTAAGTGTCCGACTTCGGCTCAGGTTATGATCTCACGGTCCGCGAGTTCGAGCCCTGCGTTGGGCTCTGTGCTGACAGCTCAGAGCCTGCTTCAGATTTTGTGTCTCCCTCTCTCTCTGACCCTCCCCTGTTCATGCTCTGTCTCTCCCTGTCTCAAAAATAAATAAAACGTCAAAAAAAAGTTAAAAGAAAAAAAAAACAACTCTTCAGCCTATATTCTATGTGTAAGATGCTAATTGTTAAATGATACATTCTAGAATTCCCTCAAATTCCCTCAACTAGGTGATTTCTAGAATTTTAGATTGGGTTTATTGGCAAAATATGGATCAACATGAGATTTTTTATTTTTTCATTGTTTAATCTGGACAGAGAGTAAAAAAAAAAAAAAAACTCTACCAATTAATAATTAATTTTATTTTTGAAAAAAAATTTTAACATTTACTTATTTTTGAGAGACAGAAAGAGACAGCATGATCAGGGGAGGGGCAGAGAGAGAGAGAGGGGGAGACCAGAATCTGAAGCAGGTTTCAGGCTCCGAGATGTCAGCACAGAGCCCAACGCGGGGCTTGAACCCATGAACCATGAGATCATTATCTGAGCTGAGGTCAGATGCCTAACCAACTGAGCCACCCAGGCACTCCATAACTAATTTTATTTTAAAAATATAAGTAATTTTTCAACAAAAGAAATTAAAATCCCATGAAGTATAGGAATTATAAAAATCATTGCTTTTTCTAATATAATGGATATTGCCCTATAATAAACTCACTTATATAAAAATTCATTCTGTTTTAATAGCATTGCAGACAACACATGGGAACAACATTCCTCTTCCACTGAAAGCAATGAAAAAATTAACGTGATTCTAGTTAATTTTAGCTCTATCCCTACACAAATAATCTGGTATTGACCTTGTTAATAAAATAAAATGTATCTTTGGGTTACTGAAATAAATTTTTGAAATATACATTTTTTTTTTTTTAGCAAGGGAGATGTTATTTCTGAGGAGCTATTTGCATGGCACTTTTATTGTTAAAATGATTTATAATTGCTTATTTAAATTATTCTGGTGCCATTAACTATCATCTTTGGTGCTACATACAAAAACAAAACTGAGATATATCTGAAAAATATGTACTTTTCCACTTTATTAGCATCTGTAAAACACATTATCATAGATTTATTATTAACTCATTAGAAAGAATTCTAAACATGGAGTTATGATTTTACTCTAGATATTTACAGTATGCATATCATAGCTCTAGTAATATAAAATATAAAGTAACTAGGGATATTAGCATGGAAAAATATACAGCTATATATGCCTTATGTGTAAAAGTAAGCCAAATATAACTTTATCATGTGGTGAACAATTTCATGTTTACACTAGATATATACCATGAGTCATTTGGATCAACTTCTTGAGGCATTTAAGAATTTCAAAAGATGGATAATTAGTGGAAAGAACACAGCTAATTCAAAGGAGAGGTAATGTTGAATAAATGTCTTAATCTAAGGAAGCTTTAAGCGACCTCGAGCAAAAATGTAGTTAGCCTGGTCAAAGTGAAAGGTAGAAAAGATAAGTAACAAGGGAACAAAGGTGTCACTGGAAATAGCACAGAAAATTCACCGGAGAGGAGAATTAAGTGGAGAGAAGGTTGAAATGTTCAAATGAGAAATGAATAGTATTTGACCTAATCCTATCTTTATAGATTGGAGAGTGTATTATGTTTCTTGGAGATTCCACAAAAAAACTACCACATACCTGGTGACTTATACAAACAGAAATTTATTCCCTCACAGTTCTAGAGGCTGGATGTCCACAGGGCCACACTCCCGCCCAAAGCTCTAGGAGAAAATTATTTCTTTCCTTTCTCAGCTCCAGGGGGCTTCATCAGCTGGTAGTAAGTAGCATTACTCAAATATCTCCACCTCATCTTCACCCAGGCTTCTTGTGTCCTCTGTGTATTCTTTTCTGTCTCTTATAAGGACTCTTTAGATTTAGGACCTATCCTAATTCAGCATGCTCTCATCTCTATTCATTCCTTAATTCCATCTACAAAGACTACATGTAAGTAGTCACATTCTGAGATTCCAGTGGACATGAATTGAGGGAGGGAGAATGACACTATTCAACCCACTATAGAAAATAAAGAACTTTTTGTTAGCTTATGAAAAAGAATGGTTAAAAGAAAGTAGAAATATTGAGCACAGCATAGTCACAAATGTAACGTAAGTCTTGGTAATGCCAATATACAGAATGACATTTGTTATGAGGACCTGAGACATATGTATCAAGTAGCAGTGAAAATATCAGTCATCAGGAAAGAATGATGAATAATATCGGTCACTGTGTCCTCAGTTACAGGTGGTAGAATTGAGCACATGTACTGTCCCTGTCCCTCATGATCCCTATAAAATGACAGAAAAGATGTAAAACTACACAAACTAAAAGATAGATAACAATAGGGTACCCTGTAATATAGGCAGCAAAAGATACCAATGAGGAGCAAGTTAATTCATGCCTCAAAATCACAGAAAATAGGTGAATGGGAGCTAGAAATGACAGATCATAAGATGAGGTGTGGGACTGGAAACAAGCAATAGATAATGTCTAAATTAAATCAAATAGAAATAAAAGCATATTATTTAGAAGTCAGAAATCACATACCAGAAGAAACAGCAAAGTATTAAGGGCAGGCAGTGCAAAGATGAGGAAGGTTTCAGCAGAATACTGCTGATTTTCATTTTACACCTGTCAGTATACTTAATTTTTAAACTAGAATTACGAATAATGTTCATAAAGACTTAAATGTCATTAAAAGCAAATACAAAATAGCAATGAATAACTGCATACATTCAACATTAACTTGAGACAGGCACAATGCTTAGCACTTTATCTGTTCTGATTCATTTGGCATTTACAACAATCCTCAGAGGTAGATGACATTATTTTTGTCTCAATTTTATACATGGGGAAACAAGATAATTTGCACAGATCACACAGTTCTTAAGTGACAAAGACGGGATTCAAACCTAGGGCTTTCTGCTTCCAAATGCTCTTAATTGCTAGACCATAGAATACTGTGAACTGAAACCTTTGAGGACACTGAACTCAGAGGTTGTGATTGGGGTATATGGCAAAGCAATCCTCTGGCGGCATCCTATTAACACTAGATTAGAAGGGAAGGAGGCTACGTCAAAATGCCCAACAGGATATTCCCAGTTAAGAAACAATAAAGATGGAGAAATTTTAAGCCATAGATCATTATGCTATAAAATGTAAGTGTATCTTATATATTGAATATAAGATTCTAAAATACCCAATCATCATTGTCTTAGAAAAGAGAAAGCATGACTAATAAATACTCTTCCTGTTTCTTCCTAAGTGTGACCTAATAGGGGATCCTTAGTATTTTCCAGTTTTCACTGGGCAGCCCCACTTTATGTTACTTATGCTATAATTCTTACCAGTTTAATAAGTTGATGTCCCAGCATAATTATTAATGCATCCTCATTCATTCTCAATAGTGTCATAATATATGATAAATTATATAGCTCCCTATATAATTTATGGAAGCTGCAATCGTTGGCACTTAAATATTGACAATTTTGGAATTCTAGAAGCAAGGCACTTGTTCTTCCAAATCATCTGTATAATGTAGAATATAATGTAGAACTTCTACCTGTTCTGACAATCTTCTGGCTCTTTAATTTAAATTTTTGATAGAAAATGGGACTTAGGCAGCTCAATCACCTCTCCCCCCCTTTTTTTTTTTTTTTGGTAGAGGGTTTAAATCTTGGGATCAGGCCAGGCATCTTCCTACTCCCCCTTCTGACTCCCAATCTAATTAGGTTTCAAACAGAGGAACACCTAGGTGTCTCTTAGCTTTAAATATTTAAATATACTCTTGGGTTTCCCAGCAATTTACACCCCAAACTTCAGCACAGACTTGTAAATCTCTAAACTGTGTGACATTCCACCCCCCTTCCCTTCCTGTGAGATTAGTGGCTCCTGTGGGGAAAGGGACACTTGTAAGTTCTAAGATTTACAAGAGTGCTGTGCTTTCTAAGGTGTAAATTGCGAGGAAACTCCAGAGTGCCATTAAACATTTAAACTTGGTAAGCATCATGCCCCTTTATCCTCTGGGGCAGCAGTTACTGAGAAAGAGCAAGGGGAACAAACAGTTGGGTCTCCAAGTCTGTCACTAAAGTGTGAAACCAGTATTGGAGGCATCCTGGATTCAGTAGCAGAAATACAAGCATATCCTTAATGACTTGTTCTTTTAGTTGTCATGTTAAGAATTTAACATGATCAATTATTTAACACATAACTGGCATGAGCCTAGTTTTTAAATGGTTGAAGCACATATATCATTTAAACAGTACAGTTATTAAAAATGTGCTTAATGTCTATTCCCTCGCCATTAATTTCATCCATATTATTATAAGTACATGTAATAACTGAAACTTGAAGCAAATTTATAAATTGCTTTGCCTTAAACAATATATCTATAGATTGAAAATAGAGAGGACCATGGAGAGTGGCTTGCCAAAAGTCACAAAGGTAGCGAGCGCCAGTTGCATTAAATAAATAAATTTCATAAGGGAAGGTCTTTCTAATTTATTTTGACTTCTGGAGTAGAATACGTTCTCTGCACAAGATTTTCACAGCCATCCAAGAGAATGTTGAAAAGGCTGTGGCCAAAAATACTGTTCTTGACCCAAAGATATTCATATAAAGACCAAAATGCAGGTGTTATTGTCCCAGTGCCCATTTTGTGCTGTGAAGCTGGGCCCCAGGATTTTCTCTAGAAGTCATAGTTCTACTTGCCAAATTTATCACCTAAGACTCCCAGGTGCAAATATATACACACAGAGAAATAACCAATTTCAGCTGAAATGTTTCTTGCAGTTAAGTCAATGTTGTTGCCTTTGGCTCCTAAATCTCCATTTCTCCTTCACCTACTTTGAATGAGAAGGAGGTGACAAACGGTACTATTCCAAATGATGAAATCCTAACAACACAATTTCTCCATTCTGGAGAACTGGATAGAATGACTTTATTTTCAAATAATCATACCCCCCTTTTCTAGGCAGGATTACCAAGGCATAGGACAGAATTTACTGGAGGTTTGGAGTTTCAAATCCAGCAGCACTAGAAGTAAAGGGAAATGGAAAAACAGATGTAATTGTGAAACTTCTTGTTGCCAAAAGAAACATGAAACTACTGACATGTTCTCTCTCTTTCTTTTCTTCCTTTGTGTCTTGGTTTGCTCCAGGATCTCCTCATGTCAGCCCTGGGGTCTTCTAAGATCTTGGTTACCTTCATGTGGAAAGTGTGTGTGTTCCATATTAAACCCTTCTTTGTTCCCATATTGTCCCTTCCCATGCCTTAATCTCCAAACTATTATTACTTCTATTTGGAGCTTCCAATATTTATTTCAGTTTTCCTCCCTTCTTTTCTCCTTTTAGTTTAGTTGTTTATGCAACTTAATTTTTTTTTCTGTTTCATTGTTATTTTTAACTTTTACTTTCTTATCTCCTGTTTATGCTTTTTGGAAACTGTTTGAAATAAATTTTAAAATATGTATTGTAGCCTTTCTAGTTTAATTTACTTTTCTACAGACTACCTCATCATTTTTTCCTTACGTATCTTTCTTTCCATTTTCATTTTTCCAGATGTTTTGGAGGATGTTTGAGAACATGGAATTTGGAGTTGACTAGTGTGGTTCAAATCTCTTAGCATTCTCCAATTCTGTAATTTGCTTAACCACCCTAAACCATATTTTCTTCATGTATTAAATTGAGATAATGATACTTGACAGTGCTGTTGCAAAGATTAAGTATAATAATGTTTGAAACAGTTGATCAGAATAGTTGGCTTGTAGTACACACTCAATAAATATTATTACTATAGTAATCTATAAGACAGAGGGAAAGAGGGAGTATATCTTTTATTTCCAAGGGAAAAGAGTGAAATTTGGGAAATGTTAACATTTAACTGGAGATGAAAAAGTCTTACAGTATACATGCAGTGTAATTTTACGAACATGCCTTGAAGGTGTGCTTGGAATATAACTTGCAGAAGGTATCACAGTGCTAAAATAAGAACTTGAGTTGTAGACCCAGGAAAGTTTTTGTTCAAGTCACTACTCTCTCCCTTAATTTGTTATGCAGATGTAATCAGATTACTTAACTTTTTGATCCTCAATGTTACATATGTTAAATAGATAATAACACGTTATCTTGTGGGTTGTAAGGATTACACACAAGGCTTGCAAAGCTTCTATCACGTTGTCTGATCTAGTATGTATATTATTGACTTGGGAGTGAGTTTGAAAAGTTTTCACTTGTATTAAGAAAAACATACATATACATACGAATTTCATTGAGCCAAAAGGACACATTTTCTTTCTATATGCATTGACATTGGTATTCCTTCCACACATTCTGTATAGAGGCAACTGAAATGAATGAGTTATACTCAAACTTGGAAGAACCGTTTAATATCTTTTTAAATCACGTTATTCAGTAAATGCTTCAAACTGGGCATAATCTAAGTGTATATATATATGGACAGTCAAAAAGTTATACAATGAATCACTTCTAGTGGTTCCTTCCTGTGGGTTTCTGGTTTATTTTCAAGAGAAATTTCTGTGGAAGGGCCCGACAGGTAGGCTGAGCTTTCTGGATTTGTCAAGCAGATCACTGGTCTATAAACCTATAGACCAAGTCTTAAGTGACACATTTTAAGACTAGTCAACACCTAAAGGATGAGCTATTGTCTTGGAGGCATCTTAAAATCACATAGTAGCATGTAAACCATTGGACACTAAGTTGAACCACAAATTTTTGGTTTGTTTGTTCTTTTTTAAGTCAAAATTTGGCCTTCACATTTATGCTGAAAATGACTTCACACATGTCTTTTCTTGTACCAATATTTTACTGCCATAAGAAAAAATAAGTATTTCTGAAATGGGTGAATTAATATTTAAGATTTTGTGAAGTCATTCTAGTTCTGCTGATTTTGTATTAAAAGTATAATTAGATGATAAAATTGGCTTTATAGTGACAAATATTAAATATCAATCTTCTGTTTTTGTACGTACTGGGAATTCAAGGATGACATAAAGATTTTAAGGTTTTAATTTTGAAATGAAGTGAGCAATATTATTACTCTATGAAAAAGTAATCACACGCCCGCCCCTCTTCTAAAAGCATCAGTTATTTTGATTAACCCTCAAAATATTTTAACTACCTACTGTGTCAAATTCGTATTATCCCCATTTTCACAAAAGAGGACACTGAGGCAAAAGAGTTGAAGTAATTTCCCCCATGATTACACAGATGAAAAGCAATATAAGGGGATTCCAATCCAGTCAGTCTGGCTCCAGAATTCAGGATAATAATAATATAAATTTACACAGAGCATATTCCTTAAAATTAAGATGAAGATAGTCCTTTTCATATACATTTAAGAAAAATAACATTTAATATAAATATAAATCTTGCACAGTTATATGCCTTTGAAATGAGAGAAACCTTAAAAGAAAATTGAAACAATATGCCTCCCAGGATTGATAAATTAATGCAACACATGATCTCTAGGTCTCTTAAGCCTAATTAGACAGTACCAATATCATTTATCTAGTATTAAAATCTCTAAGACTGCTAAGAAAGCTTGTTAGTGAGTGAGTCAGACAACCCAAGATCAGCAAGAAATGGTACCTCATTAGTTGGTACCAAGTAAGTTAACATACCTATTATTACTGCAGCAAGGCAATTATTCTTCTTGGTTAGAGAAATGCCCTTACCTAGAAAATTATTACTGATGTTTCAACCCATAGATGACTTAAAACCTCATTAGGTCATAGGCTGGTTTAGCAGCAGATATGAGAAGGTGAGATATGCTGGTTTGGAATTATGAAAGAAGACATTTTTAAAAAAATAATAGCTACTATGCCAACTGATTTCTGAAGCTTAAGAAAGCCATGTCTCTCTTATTCTTTTATAATTTATTTAGGATTTGTGAACTATTTTATAAAAGTGTTTCATACTTCTACCTGACTGTCATCTATCTGGGCCTTAATTTTTTCTCCTCCCTTCAATGATTATTCATGAAAATCTCCTATAAAGGAAGTGAATTCTTTTCACTGACAAAATCTGATATAAATAAAAACATGACTGATGATAGAAGAGGTGTAGAGATAATTTTCATATATAGTTAATTCTCACCATACTTTCCTCACCATACTTTCCTCCTCCTTATTCCACGGAGAGCAGGATAATCCCACAGTCCTCTTCATTATGGCCCTTAAATTCATCCACTATTGTGTGCATATGATGCCTGCATGTTGGAAGCACTTTCTGATATAAGAGATTTCTTCGTGGAGGATGAAAAGAGGTTATATCCTTCATT
This sequence comes from Lynx canadensis, assembly GCF_007474595.2. NCBI lineage: Eukaryota > Metazoa > Chordata > Mammalia > Carnivora > Felidae > Lynx > Lynx canadensis. Next base: position 99,284,417 of record NC_044306.2, read on the forward strand.
GTTTTCATCTTTATCCTGAGAAAATATGGAAGATATTTACCATGAGAAAGAGCAAAAGAGACCGACTCATGTTTCACAGATAAATATCTAGTTTCCCGAGCTATTATATTTTGCATGACTATATTTTTTACCCTCTGGAAGTATATCAGGATTTTATACTGCATGTTTTGGGAAGAAAGAGGGTTGGCACATTGTGCTGTGGAAGGAAGTAAATGTCTTTAACAGTCACTGTGGGAAATCAAATAGCTGTGTCCTGAGTTAGGAGATTATAGGGGACACATTCCAAAGCAGAACACTGCTTTCTGGCCTTGCTGAAAACAGTGGGCTGTGTTTTGCTTATCTAGTTAATATATATCTAGCGGTTGAGTCCTGCCTGTGCTCATGAATTCCTTAGACCTTGTTATGTATGGAATATCTTATCTTGTTTTCCACCCTGCTTTCTACATCTGCTCTATTGTAGTCTTGGGAATGCCTTAACTTGTTTCTCTGCACGCTTTCAATACACTCTTACTGGCACATAGCCCTCTGATGTACTGAGGATTATTTCCATAAATATATGCTTAATAAATATGGGAGCTTGAGAGCAGATCGGGGAGACTTCCCTTAACCTTCCTCTCACTTCTCTTGACTTGCAGAGTCTTGAATAATCCTTTCTGCCACTCTCAGCTTTGCTGGGGAAAGCTGGAAGCCAAACCCACAACTCACCATCCTGTAATATTGGATAGTTAATATGATAGATATAGATGGGGAATATGAGGAGACCTAGGCATACTTTATACTCTAAGGATGCTCATATTTAAAATATTTTCCTGACTTCCTTTGTCTCTGTGATAGCTGTGTAACACTGACTTTCATTCCTTCCCCTATCCCCCAAACTAATACCTGCTAAAATAATGCCCACATCAACTAGGTAAAAACTGTTTTTGGGGTGCCTGGGTGTCTCAGTTGGTCAAGTGTCTGAGTTCGGCTCAGGTCATGATCTCACGGTTCGTGGGTTCAAGCCCCACATCAGGCTCTGGGCTAACAGCTCAGAGCCTGGAGCCTGCTTCAGTTTATGTGTCTTCCTCTCTCTCTGCCCCTCCCCTGCTCTCCCTCTCTCTCTCTCAGAAATAAACATTAAAAATTTTTAACAAAAGACTGATTTTGTTTATACAAAATTATGTTTACACAAAATTTTTTATACAAAATTGTTGATAATTACATTTGAGTCTCTATAACAGTTTCTGGTATAAAAGAAGCATAATAAAATTATTGTCAGTAAATGAAAATTCCTAGAGAAAAAACTAACAATATCATTTATCCTAACATATCTTACAATTAACAGACCACAGTACCAGAAATTTTTAGAAGTAGACCATCTTCTTACATTAGGTTCATTTTGTTTGTTTATTGCTATTTGTATATTATAAGAATATATCTATCCCATGTTATTGGAAGAGTGCAATTCATGAGTGAAATTCATTTTGACAAAAAGCAAAAATATTGATTCATGTGAAACTAAAGAGTAACAACCAACAAAATTCTCAAGCTTAGGTGGACTAGTGTAGTTGAGATACCAAAGGACTAACTCTGGCTGGCAGACACCAAGCAAACTTTCTGTTCCTGTCTAAATTTTACTAGATTTCATACATTTTGCCTGGTTCTAGAGTCTATATGATTGGCAGTTGCCCTGGCTGGATTAGTTGTTAAATGCTTGACCTGTTACCACTAAGGAGCTGAATTGATAGCAAAGAGAATTAGACACTTAGGGGTAGGTGTATGAAAGAGTAGGGTGAGTGGTTTGAAAAAAAAAAAATTAAAAACATTGAGACAGATATACTTCTACTACATAATATTGTTAACCCTAACACAAGGCTATGATAAAGCTGTGCTTTTTGGTAGACATTTGATTTTTTACAAAATAACCATCCATTAGTACCATGCATGGTGTACTAGATGTGGTTCTCACATAGTATAAGATGCCTAGAATTCCTCTAAAGACTAAGCTTGTGAAAATGAATTCAAAAGATCAGCTCCCTCAGAAAGTCTTGGGTCAGTAGTTACAATGCAAACTTCTCTGTCCTACTCCAGAAGTATTGAATCAGAATTTTGAGGGTGGAGTAAAGAAATCTATATTTTAATAATTCCCCAAATAATTTTTACACACTTTGAAATCTTGTTCTGAGAAAGGTCAAACATACTTCCTGGTTCCTGACATGTGTCAGGCCAAGCACTCAATACAAGTTGAAATGATACAGTGTTTTGGTATTATCCAAAGTGTGATCATACACCTAGGCATTGCCTGAATCTATCATATATCAGATGGTAGCAAATGTATACTTTCAGAACGTGTGCCTTCAAATGTCTACAGAGTTAGATCAGATGATCTTACTTAATGCTAACATAGAAACAACATTTACAATTGTTTCTTATAAATGTTCAAAATTTGAAATAAGTTGGTATTTTAAATAATTTCTCCTTTTGTTTTTTTCTGTTTCTCCTAGGAATTACCTCAATTAATAGATCTTACTCTCAGTTGCAAAACTAAACATTTGTAAACATGCCAGGCTGTGTCTCTTTTCCAGCTGAATCCATTTGAATCCATGAAGTTATTTGGCTTCTACTCCAAATACTCAAGCAGCACAGGTCTTGTTAAAATTGGCCCAATCATGTACAGAAGTTTGTGAAGCATTCAGTAAATCTTATTCTATTTTAAAATTTGTAACCAGATCCCTCATTGGGTGTGTCTCATTTAAATTGGTTATATTTCTAAACAAAAGTGTTATATGTCCTAATGAATATTCTAATAGTATGTAAGCCAAAACCTAAAGTATGGTGCAAAACAACCTTGTTCTCTGCTATTTCCTAAGTATACAGATTAAATTTTCTTGTCTTGAATTTCATATACTTTTCTAATAATAATAGAGAAACTAGCTTATACCACAATCAGTCCTACTTTTGATAATACCACATTCTGGATGAAAAAAAAAAGTAAGCATTCCTCTAAATCCACTGAATTACAAAATTAAAATTATAATTGTGTTCCACAGTAGATAGAGGCACTATTTCCCTCTACAGATAAGTCTACAAAAATAAACAAATAATAAATAATAAATAAATTTTCTTATTAAAATTTCAATGGAATATACTTAGAAAGTATATATGATTAATGTAAATTAAATATAAAGATAAATTTAAAGCCTTCCCTCTGCCCTTCGGATATTCAATGTGACTGAAATGCTCCAAGAACACTCATGATGCAAATCTGATCAAGAACATAGAATAACATATGCCATACCACATAGTTGGTCTATGCTACTCTATGCTACAAAATTGTACAGCTCTCATATTTTAACCACACTTTACAGTAAGGGGAGAATAGTACATGGTGAAAATTCACTGAAGATATATGTCAAAATCACCAATAGGCCAAATATATTGAAAAAGTATCCATATATATATATATAATTTGTATACATACAATTTGTATATGTATGTATAATATATTTATATATATTATGTATATATTATGTATATATGTACATATTATGCATGTATATATTATGTATACATATACATAATATTATATATATACATGTATTTGTATGTATGTATAATATATATATACACACATAATTTGAAGTAAAATGACAGAGTTTTACTGGCTGCTGTAATATACAGAACAAGAAAGCTTTAGAGGGTCATGGGTTTAAAATGTTTGAGAAACAGGGTTTCACAGGGTCAAGTTAATTACAGGCATGGCTCCAAATCCACCTCATTAAGCATAGACATTGGCAGCTCTCAGAGTGTGAAGTTGGGAGATGACTGGAGTTGGCTTCACCTCCTAAATCATCCCTCATTAGAGCTAGGAAATTCAGGCTGTATAAAAGTTCTTCCCTAGAATACGAAAAAGTCAAATCTGACTGTTTAGAGCATCTGTCCACTGCCTCGTGAGAGGAAAATTTTTCTCTTTTTCCATTGTCTTAACTCAACATGCTTTTTTCACTTTTAATATATCTCTCCAGTTTTTAGGGATAGGAATTACGCTTCACTTTTTTCATTCTTTTTTCTCTTTCACATATGTGGGCTTTTTTCTTTTCCCAGTACATTAAAGTTGATAATTTAAATGCAATCGAAATTATACAAGCAAAGCCTCTGCTAGTCATTTGAGTTGAACCAATTTACATCAGTCAACTAAAAGAAAAAAGGTGGGGGCAGGGAAGGACATAGAATATTCTTTTCTCATCTCTTTCCTATTATAGTTGACATTTTCCAGGGAATGAGGAGTAATTATAAACTACAACTTCAAGAAGAGTTTAGGGGAAAAACCGCTTAATGCTATAATTTGTCAGCTCAGAACTACCAAATTCTCAATAATATGAATGGAGCCGGCCCTTCAGGCAGTTTTCCAGGGATGGCAGACCTCCTCTAATACTTTTTTTTTTTTTTCACATTAAAAATGTCAGATTACCTAAAAGACCAACAGACAAATGTTTCAATATTACTTGGGGATAGTCTTATCTTATAATCACCTATACAATTATTAATGCCATATTTTTATATTGCATGTTAGTCAAAAGGTGGACAAGACTATATTTAAAAACTTGGGGGGATAAAATTTATAGTGTCTTTTATGAAAGGTGTTTCACTGAAACTACAAAAAAAGTAGATCCTTTCCTTTCAAATAGCACGATGAATATATCTGTGACTTTTCTCATGGAACTTTAAAATACACAAAGACCTGAGCTAATAAAATTGCTTCAGAATAACAACTGGGCAGTGGATTATAAAGTTTGCACCAGTTCATGCAGTCATTCATTCATCAACATTAAGCACCTATCTCACGTCAAGCACCATGAAAGCTTTGAAGATTTAAAGAAAAATAAGCCATGCACTTTTCTTTAAGAAGTGCATGATTTATTGAGATAGACAGACACATAAATAATTATAGTCACTGTTGTAAGTGCTATAATGCAGACATTGGAAAGTTTTACGCAAGTCCAGAAGACAGGGCAACACATTTTGTCTGCGGAAGTAAAGAAAGTCTTGGGAAGTTCTTAAAGAGAAAAGAGAGATGCTACATTAGTGGTGGGTGTGGGAAAGGGGGAAGGCAGCAAGGAGGCACAGAAACAGAAAGATGTAGGGAAAGGAAATAGGACTTCTGAAGACATGTTTGTGTTTAGCATGGCTGGCATGTGAAGAGGAATCTTACAAAGGTGACATTGGTAAAGAAAAGTTGGATGGAGCATTCTTGTGAATACTTGGGAGAGACTGCTAATATAACAGAGATCATGGACCAGGAACAGAACTATGAAAGAGGCCAGAAGGCATTCTGTCACCATCATTTTAGGATCAGGCTTCCATTCCTAAGCCTCATACATAAGAAAATCTACTTTTGGAGGTTGAGTGTTCAAGAATCTTGACCCATGTCTGAAAATTTAGTGAGAAAAGGAGAAGTCAAAATATTTCTTTTCAAAGCAATAAGGAGATTTTGGTTTGGTTTTATTTGTTGAAAGAGGAAACTTGTCTACACTGTTAGAGAGAATTGTTTCCTTGTGCTAAAATCAATTAAGCAGGGTATTAGTTTGGCAAATGAGAAGAAAAACTACAAGCTGAAATGTATTTGTTTGAGACTATGTAGATCAAAGGAGCATTTTACTAGACAATATAAGGGATGGTCTGGAAGGAAGGAAGGGAAAGAGTCTATGAGATACTTTTTTAAAGTAAGGATTAAGGTTCACTTGCTGCTTTTCGAGTATGAATCTCAGCTCAAAATTTTCTTTTACTTGTGTTACTCTAATTTACTTTAGACTCTTAGCTCTGGGATATCAGAAAGCTAACCTTTAGTCTTTTTGATGAGCTCCCTTCCCACAACACTATGCTTTATTTCTGGGGTTCTCTTCACTGTTAAATTCTGGGATCACATCTTGGGTAGGAGGAAGGAGGTGCAGATAGGAAGATGTCTCTAGTCTTTGATCATTTGTTTACACAAGATTTTAGAGATGCCTGCTACCCTCGTCCACCAAACTTCTTCAGGTTGGTGACTGCCTGATGCTTCCAGGTCACCCCAGAGGCCTGAAATTCATACACTGTGGTCCAAACTATATCATAAAGCTATTTGTTTCTAGGGTCTTACTTTCTCATTGATGAGTTGATTGTCACATTCTATGACACAAACACATTTTTTCTAGTTGTAACATGAAACCATTTCTCTCTAGAGTCTTGCTACCTCCTTAGTGAAGTTATTGGAACCCAGCTTGGCCTTTTTTGGCTCCTGAGATTTTTCTATTTTGGAGAAACTCACTTCCTTATGTAGTTGGGAAGCTCCACTCATAAACCAATTTCCATAGCAAAGGATTAAATAATCTTTTGTGTTTTCTCTCAAGATCATCTATAGTGATTTATTGCTTAGACCATTTACTTTGGCAATTTACTACCTACCATATACTATCCCTTGGGCAAGGAAGTAGTTAGCATATCAGCGATCTATTTGAATGGGGAAAAGTGATAGGGAGAAACCTGTGAGGTGAATGAATTAAAATTTCAAAATACTATTTTGACAACTCATTTCCCAGTAAAATCCATGCTTCCTTAAAACAAAAATGATATTTGCTCCCACACCCAACCCCTAAGTTGAAGATGGAATTTATATTCCTGAACTCAATGGATTATTTAGGAAAGTGTATCCTACATTTACAGCATCACCTACTTTGAAAGCTGAGACTGTTCACAGGGTAAATTATTCAACTTGCTCACCTGGGGTGGAGGATAATAATACTGCTGTATTGAGCACACACTCTGTGCCATGTACTCTGCTGAGTCTTTTACATGAATGATTTCATTTAATTATCACAGTAGCTATATGAAAAAGGTAATATCATTATCCTTTTTTTTTTTTTAACAGATCAATAAATGAGACAGAGACAGGTTACATAATTTTTCAAGCTCCAGCAGTAGAAAGTATTGTAGTTACTGGTTGTGACTCCAACCAGTTAGTCTCTGGAGCCCATGGTCTTGACCACTATGCTATGCTAAGATATGCACTCCACACCTCTCAGGGCAAAACAGAGATTAAAAAAAAAAAAAAAAAAAAAAACAAGCAAACAAAAACAAACAAACAAAAACCCAACAAAACAAAACAAAAAACACAGAATCAGTAGAATTTTCTCTGAGACTTGATAAGACAATCAGCCATCTTTAGTTTCAATTCTGCTGTGTAAGCATTCAATTTTGGTAGAAAGTAGGGGTTTAATCCCATCAGGAGTTTTTATTATGCCCTCTTAATACTCTTTGTTGTTTCTCTACAGTTTGGGTAGACTTTTACCCCTCCTGTCTAGAGGAAAGCCCTACTCTCTACCCTCACAGCTACTGAGTTTCTCCAAATAACATTCTCCAAACCCATACATCTTCTTCTCTTGGTATTTCTTTTAGAAACACTTCACTTAATCTCATCAGAGTACTTAAGACTTAAAACAACCTATTATCCTAGAAACATATTACCCTTAAAACATGTTCAGAAAGGCCTGCTATCCTGTTGAACAGGAGGAAGTTAAAACAAAACAAAAATAAGACAAAAACAGGAAAGTAATTAAAAATAATAATAATAAACCCACATTTGTTTTAGTGGAGTATGTATGAAAGTGTATTTTTGTGTTGTTTGATCATTTATTAATGAGAACAAAAGGAACGATTGTCATAGACTCTGAGTCTAGAGTTCTCTCTTGTCTAGCAAGAGAGCAGGACACATGATGAAACACAAGAAATGGCTAATGTCTGGGAAAAGACAGGAGCCCCAAATAAGGGTCCTTGACCCATTTTTATTAGGATCAGAAGGCTTACAAACATGACAATGGACACGCACAAAGAGACAATGAATCTATGAACATTAACTTGTGGTCGTGAGGAAAAGGGGGTCTTGAAGATATTTGGGGTTAAGGGTTTGGGTTAATAGGAAGCAAAATCCTGATGCTGGGCAGTAGGGTGGAAGGTTGTTTACAGTGGACATGAGGCACCACCTCTGTTTATCTTAGCTAGCCTAGGGGATGAGACAGGTAGGGGAAATAACTTCAGAGTTAACAAGGCACCTTTTCTTTCGTTAATCATCTCCTCTCTGGGCTGCTTTACCTGCATCACAGCAGGTCTATAGTACAATTTACCTGTTTACCTAACTTGCTTGTTTCTTCCTGTGAAAGCAGCTTTCTGCTATAGTACTAAATTGGGGGTGCTTCCATCCTAAATATCTAATCTTGTTTATTTCCTTTACCTATGTATTGGGCACCTTTGTGCCCTTATTTTTGGGCTTTGCCCCTCCCTCTCTATTCTGGGGGCTCTGCACCCCCTCTTTATTCTGAGGTGCCTTTGCACCTCCCTATTCTTGGTTTCCTTATCTTGTTTATCCAAACTCGGGTGTGAGCATCCTATGGCTTTGTAATTCTTTATGCCTTTTTAACCCATTGATGTAAGCCCAGGGAATTTCTAAGCTTATTCCCCACAAACGATGTTCAGAATTTTGTGAGAATTAGGACACGATTCTAATGGTGCCATTTCAATTCTAGTGGTGCCATTTCAACACCAAGATATCAAAGCAGCTCACCAAGTTGGAGAAGAAAGGCTTTTACATACTTCCAGGTTGAAACCAGAATTTCTTTACCAACCCATCCTGTGACAAATGTGTGTGCACAGAGGGACAGCATCCAGTAGAGGCTGTGCCAAGAAGAGTAACATTATCATAGAGAGCTCACATCCCCAGGACATAGAGGGGAGACCAAGCCAGGCTTAGTTCTGGATTCATCTGAGACCCTTCATTCTGGATACTCTTGAATATAATGGGAGTAGAATGAAGGAAAGTGGACCTTGAATATTAGATGGAGGGTTACAGTCATTTCAATTTAGGCCCTAAGATAAAAGTGGCTTTCATTAGAGTGCAATTCTTGTGATGTACACATTATGCTATTGGACAGAGGAACTTAAACTGAAAGTTAGCATCTGTTAAACAGAAAAATAGCATCTGATATGAGACAGCATTTGTGTTTCAGGAACAACAGAAAAAAAATCTATGAAATGATGAAAATCTGTACTAGGAGAGTAGTAACAAAAAACAAATAAATTTATAATTTAGAGACAGTTGTGAGATGTTAACTTATTGCATGTGGAACATCAAGAAGAGGAAGAAACTGGAGGTGATTGCCATGGAACTACATATATGGTGATGCTGTAAACCAGTATGAGCAATATAAGAAGTAAAGGAACATAATTTCCAGAGAAGACAATGAATTCCATGTGGGACCCATTTATTTATATTTCCTGTCCAATATCCTTCAAAAGATAGAAATTGGCAGTTAGGAACTTGATAATTAATAAGCTCAGTAAAGAGATCAATGGTAGAAGATTGAGTGATAAGAAAGAAAATGTCATTGGTGAACAAGTGGGTTAGTAAGCTACCAAGTTAATTATATAATCAAGAGAAAAACCATGTAAAATATAAGAAAATGACCCAAGATGGAATGGTAGGAGATGAGAACATTCAAAGAATGGATTTAGGAAAGGAGGCAGAGGAGCCCTGATCACAGAGAAAGTTGTGGGTAGGAGAAGGCTAGGAAAAGAATTGGAAACCTGATGCCACAACATGAGCATTTAAAGAAGTAGGAAGCTGCGATATAATGTCACAGAGAGATCAAATAAGATGAGAAGTGAGAATGTGTGTGTTCGATTTTGGTGGTCGTTAAATCAATGGGAGGGATTTTTCTAGAGTGATGTACATAAATGAGATTGTAAAAAGTTGTTGAGGTAGTAAAGATCAGACTATGGATTGTACTTTTAAGAAGTCTGTGTATGAAGAAGAATGATTTGGGAATCCACCAAAAATAATAAGAGAATTTTGAAAAAAATTAATATTTTTGAATATTATTTTTGAAATAGAAGCTAGAAATTTACCCACTTCAGATGGAACATAGAAAGAATAAATCCTAAGAATAAAATTTATTCCATAGATTTATTTGATTGTCATAAGAGCTAACTCTATACCACCACTTTTCAGAGGATCAGAAACATCTTGCCATAATACATTATAATGACCAACATATTTGTCTTTGTAGCTCTCTTCCATTTCTCTGAGTATACATATTCTTAACCTTCAGAATCTGTTTCTGTATCAGAAATTTATCTTACCCCAGGGAAAAACCTATTCCGGGGACAGTGTTAAAATATCTAAGAGCTTAAGTGACCCAGTCTAAACAACTGTATTGCTATTTTTTTCTACATTGGGTTTAGCTCTATAAGGTGCTGTAACCACATTCTTACTTTACCTGCCTAGTCTAGTAACTGATGCTCTTTCTTGAATACCGGAGTGTCTAAGAACCCATGATAATTTCTTGCTAGATCTCCCTGAGTGTGTTTTGTTTGAACTATTGCCAGCACACTCTTCAGATGAATATCTGCCTGCATTGAGAACACCTAAATTCCTGCATCTTTTCAAAGGGCTAGTCTCATTTCTAAATTCTAAGATGTCCCATGCAAGCCTGACTCTAGTGGTTCTGAACCTGGAATCTGACTTGTTCAGACTCTTCTTTATGTCTTTTTCCTCCTTTCTTATTCTATAAGTTTTCAGAATGATAGGTTTAGTGATGAACTGGGAGTGGAGGTGGTTGTCATATTTCTAGATGGGGGGAGAGATCAAGTTCCCTGTTGTTCATGACTGTCATGTAAGTAAAGAACAGTTACTTTCTAGGCCACTGTAAGTTATTTTCTTCACCATTTTTTAAGCATTACAAGGAAAGAGTAAAAAGTCCAAACTTGAGAAAAGAAAACCTAAAGGGTCAAGAAAAGTTGCACTTCTCTGCAATGTAGAAACGGGGAAATGTAGAATAAGGAGATGATTATAAGTAAGGGAAATAGTACACGGTATTAAGAAGTGGTAGAATAATATCAGCTGTGCTACAGCAGACTTACTGTATATTGACACTGCTTTATTTGGTATGCCATATTTGGAAAAATAATCACCTAATATTGCTAGACTTTTGTAAAGTGAAAGGAAAAAAAAATATTTGCCTTCATTTTGGAGTCTTTGAATGAAGGACCCTATTATATGCTCACATTATCATTAATGCACAGGAAAACATATCCCATTACTTCAAGTGGTTTAGTGGCCAACATGTACATTTAATATGGCTTTGTCTAAATCAGTGTCCATGTGCACTGTTAAACAGGAAAAAAAAAAAACAAAAAACATAAAAACAAGAAAACAAGAAAACAAAACTTCCACTAGTTTGGGCTAGAATAATTGAGCCCATTTATACTCAACAGTCTACTGGCAAGTGACCTGTATAGCCTGCTGAGAGAAATCAGTTTGATGTGGGCCTTCTCCCAATGTCTGTAGTTATTGGAAATACTTCCCTGTTGTTATATCTCTTAGTTTTACATCCCATGTAGAGCTTACTCTCTCTTAACTCTGCATGGGCAGGATGAATTTTGAAAAAAAAAATTAGTTTGCAATCTGACTATCCTTTGGTGGATAGTCATCATATCTTTTTCTGATTTAGTCATTTTATTTGTCTGTTGTCATGGTACTAGGGTCGTCTCTATCTTCATGGATGATTAAAAGTATAATCTTCTCTGAAAACTGTGTGCTAAATTTATATCACATTAATAATCTAGTAATTATTGCGGCACCTGGGTGGCTTCGTCAGTTAAGTGTCCAACTCTTGGTTTCGGCTCAAGTTATGATCATATGGCTTGTGAGTTCGAGCCCCTGTGCTGACAGCACAGAACCTGCTTGGAATTTTCTTTCTCCTTTTGTCTCTCTCTCTCAGAATAAATAAATAAAATAAAATAAATAAGTAATTATTATTTTAAGGCAATTCCTGTATCTTAAAACATGAAATATTCCCTTCCATAGAAGGGTGCGATTGAGCAAAAAGTTAATTAAGAACAAAAATGATGAAGTAATGATTCAATACTTCAATATTTTAATCAATGCAGGCTCTTAAACCAAATAATCAGACCCAATACAAAATTTTAAAGCTCAACTTACATGATTTCATAAAGAAATATATTAATGTTTAATGAGTCACATACTTTTAATTGTCTTACCAAAAGAAAAATGTGGTAGTCCACAATTAAGTGAGTAGATCATGTTTTTACAGAATGCTTACAACTCACACTGGGGAGGCTGTTTTGAAAGGATTACCTAATAAAAAGGGAGAAAGAACAAGCGGTTACTAATGTATATCAATACCAAACATAACTCAGTTACCCTGTCTGGAAGTCAAAATCTATTACACTGTCATGAAACAGATGGATTTTCTATTTTCCAATTATAGTCATGATTTTTACTGAGGTCAATACACACAAATGTTATGGGACTTTCATAATATTTTTTCCCAGAGAAATATATGGATTTTAAGTGCCACACAGTACATTCCAGTATATAAAAATGGTAGCAAAGATAAAAATTTATGAGAATCAGAAGCAACAGTCGCACTGAGGAAAAAATGTTATGCATGGAATTACATCTTCCTACATTTAATTATTCCTTAGGCATCCTAATGAAATCAGAATCTTCCTCTCATAATTTATGTCTGCTTTCTAAAAATGCTTTCTTCGGTATTAAAAAAACCTATTGATTTCATATCATTATTTTAAAGGTTAATCTTAGGCTTTTAATTATTTACGTACTTATTTATTATTTGTGTTTTGCATTGTAGTTTAGAACTAAACAAAATACGGTGCAAATTTTCATGAGCTTATAATTCTAAAATCACTTTTTTAGCTTTTAATTTTTTTAATTTTTATGACAATTACCAACCTCTTCTAAACTGAGAAGAAAAGTTCAAAATTAGTTTTGAAAATAAGTTGCTGACCTAATAGCCCACCACCATCAATTTGAGTGTTTAACTCCTACAGACAAAGCCAATCTGCTATATAACCACAGCACAGAGCACACCACCGCCAAAACCAGAATACTATTTATGCATGACTGTCATTGAATCCTCAGATCCCATGCCAATTTCTTCAGTTGCCCTAATAATGACTTCCACAGAAAACTTCCAGCATATCATCATAGGCTGCATTTCATTGGCATGTCTTTTTATATTCCTTGGTCTTTCTTTGACTTTTCATGACCTCGATATTCTGAAGATTGTAAGCTACTTATTTTGTATAACGTATTTCAATTTGCGTCTAGATTTCGGTTATGGATTTGGGGTGGTAATATCACGCAACGATGTTGTGCTTTTTCTCACTGCCTCTTATGAAGTAACACACAATTTCAGTCTGTCCCATTACTGCCGATGTTCAGTTTAATCATTTGATTAAGAAAATGTTAGCCAAGCTTTTCTACTGTTAAGTTGTGCTATAACTCTGTAATTAATACATGCTTTATGAGGAAGTATTTTGAAATGATAAATATCCCATTCTTCATCAAGTTTTCAATATACCCATCATTTTATATTTCTATTGACTCGCCATTTGCTGTTTTGTTCAATGAATTAAGTCCATTATTATTGCTGTGTATTTTGATGATCTAATCCTTATTTGGTCAGCAGGACCCCATTTAAGCAGACTTCTGGGGGTTTACCCACCATTTTTTGAGCCCTTTTTGACACTGCATACATTCCAGACTCAATTTGTTCTTTCTTTGCTAAATTCTGATTTAAAATATAGGATGCTTCACACTACATCTATTTATAAATGATTTATGCAAGGAAGAGAAAAGTTTTCCTATTGAGAAGCTAAACCTCCAGAGCAGATTCACACTTTTGATATACTTCATTTTTTAAATTGTTTTTAATGTTTATTTTTGATTTTTGAAAGGGAGAGAGAGAGAAAGAGGACAAGAGGGAGAGGGGCAGAGAGAGAGGGAGACATGAATCCAAAGCAGGCTCCAGGCTCTGAGCTGTCAGCACAGAGCCTTACACACGGCTCAAACTCACACACTGCAAGATCATGACCTGATCTGAAGTCGGATGCTTAACCAACTGAGCCACTCAGACCCCTGATATAATTCATTTTTCTCCATAACACACAAGCTGTATAAGACACCTAAATGAAATTTGAATGAGGCATTTTTTCTATCTATCTGGAATTAACGGTGGAAACAAAACAAAGCAAAACACAACAAAATAAACAAACAATATGTTACCAAAAAGAAAAGGTCAGATCAAGTTCTAAATGCCAAAATGACTTATGAAAACTGTTTCAGAACTTTGTGTAAAAGATTAGAAACATGAATATATGTTTAATTTTGAAAAAAAAATTACCCAGACACTGGAATATGTATATAAAGATTGTATAAAGAATTAGTTTCATGTTGCAATTCACAAATAATTTAGAGTAACTGATTTACATGCTACTATTGTCAAGAAGAGTCAGCCAAAAAGGACACATTTGGAGAAGACATCATGCAAGTAAAAAATTTTGCAAAATATCTTAGTTTACACTAAAATATTAGACCTAAGTGTCCAATAAGCCTGTTATTTAGTTTATGCTTGCTGTGTCAAAACACACTTCTCAAGAATTGGCAAACCTTATCTGAACCTAATCCAATATGCTAATCTCTGAGAGGAACCGGTTTACTGAGTGATGAGTAAATCCCTGAGAACTGAAGTCTGAATGAGCCTGCAAATAGGAAGCCTAGGACCCAGGGCTCCACAGACCAGTGGCCAGACCTGCCACGAACAGAAATAACCATTATGTACTCATCAGGCTTTATGAGACCGTTCAGATATAAACAGCACGAGTAGCAGCAAATCCAGTCTTTCCACGCCTCTCTTCTCTGTATCTGTGGCTAAAACCTGAGCCAATGACCACTGAGATTTGTAACACCCTTGTGCAGTAACAGAGGCCAGACGGTCATTAAATTGGATATAAACAAGGCAGGAATTAAGAATGGGGCATGGGCCCTCTGGACCTCCTATGAAACCATCTGGAGAAAACCCAGATTTCCCAGATTGTAATCTTAGGCCCTAGAGTTCATATCAGCAGCTCTGCTCCAAAATAAATGAAGATAAGCACATTTGTGTGAGGATGGGGAAAAAATAAAAAAAAATACCACTAAGCAATAGGACACATACAGTACATTTCGAATTTCCCAGGCTCACTCTAACTTTGCATACATTTATGTGGGTATCTCTCACTCTCATTTTGTCAATATATCTGTATATTTACTCACACATGAAGTTGACGCAAATTAATTTTAACAATCAGTATATTTTTATTAATTAAATAAATTTTAATTTTATGCAAGAAAACTAAAGAAATCTACCTAAAAAGGACATTAGCTCTCATAAAGTTTTAAAATCACTCTTCAAGTTAAGTCCCACTGTGTTTAATGGAAACAATTCCTCAGGGCACACCTCCTCAGTGGAACCCTCTGTGATCTCATCTTTCCAGGTCGGTCCAGCCCAAGGAGAGTCGTTCAGGTAACAGTGACCTAAAACAGATTATAAATCCAGCCACAGAGAAGACCTCAGTGCTGCTCCATTATTACAGTACATTATCATAGTATTAAACATAGAAGCAAAATTTTCATATAATTAATGAATCTGAGGCTTTAGAGACGCTCATTTCCATGGACCACTTCCACAGCACTGAGAGGCCCCACAATTTCATATTTATAGTTTATTATATATCTTAAATGAGACCCCTCAAATTGCATAATTTTCAAGCTCCCAAAAGCATATGTGAGTAAAATTATCCTATTACCTCCTAGCCAAATTTGTTTCTAGGCAGGATATACAGTTGTTCTTTCATACACTCAAATGATGTCTAATCAGCACTGACCTTGTATTAGGGAGTGAGGCTGTAAGCTAAAATGTGTGAAAAAAAGAAAAAAAAGTCACAATTGGCTATCAAAGAGTTTATATTCTGGTAGAAGCAGAAACAAAACATAAAGAATAGGAAGTTAAATTATTACAAACAGTGGCCCCTTACCCAACACATTCAGGTTTGCAGAAAACTAGAAGGAGAGTTCAATACAAAAAGGCAGTAGGTCATTGAAACACACGTCGGACTTCGGAGTATGCCAGGACTATATTTATATTGTTGTTAAGATATCTTTTTTGGATAGTGCTGTCTAAATTTACTAGAGGTCTTTAGGGGGATGTAACATAATGGGCATAAGACAGGAAACGTTTGGTAAACTAACATCATTTAAACAAGAAAAAAAGTTATTATTCATACTTGAATGCCACATTTTGTATTGAAAGCATAATGACCCTTCTTTTTTTTTTTTTTTTTTTTTTTTTGGCATAACTGTCCTGTATCAATATATATTTTTTTTATGAAATTTATTGACAAATTGGTTTCCATACAACACCCAGTGCTCATCCCAAAAGGTGCCCTCCTCAATACCCATCACCCACCCTCCCCTCCCTCCCACCCCCCATCAACCCTCAGTTTGTTCTCAGTTTTTAACAGTCTCTTATGCTTTGGCTCTCTCCCACTCTAACCTCTTTTTTTTTTTTTTTCCTTCCCCTCCCCCATGGGTTCCTGTTAAGTTTCTCAGGATCCACATAAGAGTGAAACCATATGGTATCTGTCTTTCTCTGTATGGCTTATTTCACTTAGCATTACACTCTCCAGTTCCATCCACGTTGCTACAAAGGGAAATACAAATCAAAACCACACTCAGGTATCACCTCACGCCAGTCAGAGTGGCCAAAATGAACAAATCAGGAGACTATAGATGCTGGAGAGGATGTGGAGAAACGGGAACCCTCTTGCACTGTTGGTGGGAATGCAAATTGGTGCAGCCGCTCTGGAAAGCAGTGTGGAGGTTCCTCAGAAAATTAAAAATAGACCTACCCTATGACCCAGCAATAGCACTGCTAATGACCCTTCTTAATCAGGTTGTGGAAAGCCATAAAATGCCACCCAAATTTAACTGTTACTTCAAAGCTAAAGAGGATGTGTGGTGTGTGTGTGTGTGTGTGTGTGTGTGTGTGTGTGTGTGTGTCTTCATTAGGTATATAGACTTTTCTCTGGTAGTCTGAAATCTCAATTCACTCTAGTGTATACACTTTTCTTGATAATTTCTATTGAGTTCTTAAGATGAAGTTAGAAATAGAGCAACATAATATTACACTTCTTTAAATGCCATGTACTTTAATTTTACTAATAATTGATTAACAATTTCACAAATGTGTCACATCAGGATTTTATTCAAACAGTGTGTGAATTGCAAATATCTTCTAAAATAACTTATATGTGATACACGCACAGTATTTGGCCCTCTGCTGACATTAAGAACAAATTTAAATTAAAAGCAATTCCAATAAAAGTTGATAATTTTTTATTTCTGTTGTGTTGGTTGTGATCTCTCCTCTTTCATTCTTGATTTTATTTATCTGGGTCCTTTCCTTTTTCTTCTTGATCAAACTGGCCAGTGGTTTATCAATTGTGTTAATTCTTTCAAAGAACCAGCTTCTGGTTTCATTGATCTGTTCTACTGTTTTTTTTTTTGGTTTTGATAGCATTAATTGCTGCTCTAATCTTTACTATTTCCTGTCTTCTGCTGGTTTTGGGTTTTATTTGCTGTCCTTTTTCCAGCTTCTTAAGGCGTAAGGTTAGGTTGTGTATCTGAGATATTTTTTCCTTCTTTAGGAAACCCTGGATTGCTATATACTTTCCTCTTATGACCGCCTTTGCTGCATCCCAGAGGTTTTGGGTTGTGGTGTTATCATTTTCATTGACTTCCATATACTTTTTAATTTCCTCTTCAACTGCTTGGTTAGCCCATTCATTCTTTAGTAGGATGTTCTTCAGTCTCCAAGTATTTGTTACCTTTCCAAATTTTTTCTTGTGATTGATTTCAAGTTTCATAGCATTGTGGTCTGAAAATATGCACGGTATCTCGATCTTTTGGTACTTACTTAGGGCTGATTTGTGTCCCAGTATATGGTCTATTCTGGAGAACGTTCCATGTGCACTGGAGAAGAATGTATATTCTGCTGCTTTAGGATGAAATGTTCTGAATATATCTGTTAAGTCCATCTGGTCCAATGTGTCATTCAAAGCCATTGTTTCCTTGTTGATTTTTTGATTAGATGATCTGTCCATTGCTGTGAGTGGGGTGTTGAAGTCTCCTATTATTAAGGTATTACTATCGATGAGTTTCTTTATGTTTGTGATTAATTGATTTATATATTTGGGTGCTCCCACATATCTACTCCTGAAATCAATGTTTCACTATATGCTAACTAATTTGGAGGTAAATTTAAAAAAAATAAAAAAATTAAATTAAAAAAAGAAATTATCAATTGAAATTGGAAAAAAAGATAATTTTTTAAATATTTGTATACAATTAAACTCAACTTTAAAACAAATTGCTTACCACTGCCTCAGCTATTCACAGCAAATATGGCATTCATAAACTTCAACTATGTGAAGAATACATTTGTCTCCCTTATACGAGTCATGTTCTTGTAACAGAGGTATACTCTGGGCTAATTACTCATCCAAGAATCATACATTCAGTACCTAAAATACATCAGGTAATAGGTTAGGCTCCTCTCACAATAAACTTGAAAACCTGTGGAGATAGACACATAAACACAAAAATTAGAGCATGGCATAGAAAGTACCATCACCTAAGTAAGAACAAAATGTTGTCACAGAATACTGAAGATAGAACCAGTCACTCCACCACTGGCCACGAGGTGAATCTCCAAGAGGAAATGTCAATTTCTATCTTTTAAAGAAAAAGTTGGAGCTTTCAGCTAAAGAAGGAGATGGATTTTTCAGGCAGGGGAAACAGATGGCAAAGTGACATGAAGTCATGGCAAAACCTGGTGTACTTAGGGAATGACAGATTCTGTGACTGGATTTAAGAAATGGCTCAAACAGGTGCTGAAGAGGTTGGTAAGATAAACCGCAGTCAGACTGTGGAGGGCAAGACACAGTCCGCTGGACAACAGAATGCCAGGAGAGGTTTGAAGCTGGAAAATGACATAATCAGACTTATTTTGTAGATCTGCAGTGCTTTGGCAATGTGGGTAATGAAATATAAGTGGGAAGGGGCACATGGGTGGCTTGGTTGGTTAAGTGTCTGACTCTTGGTTTTGGCTCTGATCATGGTCTCACGGTTCGTGAGTTCGGGCTGAATCAGGCTCCACAATGACAACACAGAGACTGCTTGGGATTCCTCTCTCCCTCTCTCTCTCTCTCTGTCCCTCACCACCTCTCTCTCTCTCTCTCTGTCTCTCAAAATAAATAAATAAAAAGAAGTATAAGTGGTAAAAAGTGACGAAAGGCATGACCAGATGAGAGGCATCTGACTCAGACCCTGTAAGAGATGGCATGGCTTTGACATAAAGGCAGTGGAAATAAGGGCGGAGAGGAGACGTTAGGATTTTAAGACGATGCTGAGGTAGATTCTCTAGTATTTGATGACAAGTTTACACCAGTCATGTGAGTAGTGGAAGAATTCATTTAGATTATATCTGCTTGCTCAAAACATTTAGAATTCTCTTAATTGAGACATAGAGGGCAATAAGACTAGAAAGAAAATCTATTTTGAACATACTGAGTTTGAGGTTTCTTGAAATATTCCGGGTAAAACAGAAATTTGTCTCCAAATTGATAGGCTGATATGATAGCCTCCGGTTCCTATGCATACTCCATCAGATCCATTTTCTGCATTGCTGTCAAAATGACTTTACAAAGTTTCAGCTCTGAACATGCCATTCCTTTCCATCTTTCACTGGCTCCATATTAACGTAGAAAAAAGAGTTTCAGGTTCTATTCAGAACAACACAATCTGGACCCACTTGCTTCTCTAGCCTCTCCTTTGCTGGGCTCCTTAAAAAAAAAAAAACAAAACAAAAACAAAAAGACAAAAATAAAAACAAAGAAACAAAAAGCATTTGCTTCAGGTAAAGTGATTTAATGCTCTTTCACACTTTCCTCACCTTGGTTTTTCTGGCTGTTCATTCTGCCTGGAATGCCCCAACAAACAAAGACTTTTTCTAAGACTCAGATCAAGAGTTGTCACCATCACGCCTTTGCTAAAGTTAGAACTGAGCATCCCTCTGTGCAGTGGAGGTGCCCATTCGTGCACTTCGCATGCCTGTAACCCCTTAGTGCTCAACATGTATTCCACTAGGACACCAGGTACAGTAAAACACTGTTTTTACTTCTCCAGTGCATTGCACAGTGGTTGCGTTTGGAAGGAAGGAGAGAAAAAAGATTAATAGAATGAAGGGGAGATATTAAAGTGCACATGTCTTCAAAAATAATTCTACTCTGAAAAGTGTATTCTACAGAGGGGACATCTGTGCACAGACACATGCAGCAAAATGTTAACCGTGTTGGTGTTAGTGGTACCAATCAATGAGAAACGAGCTAAATGACCATCAATGGAATATTGGTTAAATAAATTTTGATACAGCCAAATAATGAAATACTTTTAAGTTATTCATAGAATGTGGTGCATTTATGTGTGTCAGGGTAAAAACAAAAAGAGTATGAAATGAATAGTGAAAATTATTGAGTACAGTATATTCCTGTTTTTGTTTTTTTTTTAATATTTATTTATTTTTGAGAGACAAGGAGACAGAGCATGAATTGGGGGAGGAGCAGAGAGAGTGGTAGATACAGAATCTGAAACAGGCTCTAGTCTCTGAGCTGTCAGCACAGAGCCCCATATGGGGCTGGAACTCATAAGCTGTGAGATAATAGGCTGAGCTGATGTCAGCCGCTTAACCGACTGAGCCACCCAGGCACCCCTAGTATGTTCCTGTTTTAATTAAAGATCAGGACTGTCATAAAAAAATTACTATAAATGTTGTGGCTTAAAACCACAGAAATTTATGGGGCACCTGGGTGGCTCAGTCAGTTAAGCATCAGATTCCTGATATTGGCTCCGGTCATGATCTCACACTTTGTGGGATCAAGCCGTGTGTTGGGCTCTGTGTTGACAGCACGGATCCTGCTTGGGATTCTCTCTCTCCCTCTCTCTGCCCCTATCCCACTTGCACTCTTTCTTTCAAAATAAAGAAGTAAACATTTAAAATAATAATAAAGAAAACCACAGAAATGCATTGTCTTCCAGTTCTGGAGGCCAGAAGTTTTAAATCAAGGTGTCAGCAGGGCTGTGTTCCTCCCAAAGACTCTAGGGAAAATTAATTAAATGTCTCTTTTATCTCTTGGTTATTACCAGCTCCCTTGGCTTGTGGTTACATTACTCACTTTAATTTCCCCCTCCATCTTCAAGTCTCCCTTTTTTTGTGTGTATCTCTTATAAAGACACTTCTCATTGGATTAGGTTTCAACCAGATAATCTAGGATGGTTTTATCTCATGGTCTTTAACAATTATATCTGAAAAGTCCTTTTTTCCAAATAAAGGAATATTCACACTTTCCGGGGTTTAGATGTGGAGACAGCTTTTTGTAGGCTGCTGTTTAACCGACTACAAGCAGCTTCTTGTATTTGTTTAAATATGGAAAATTTCTGAAAGGACATGTAAGAAATAACTGAAGGTTGGATTTTTTTCCCCTTCCACTGAAAGGTGAGAGTAGCATGGAAAAGAAAAGTTTCTTTGTATACATTAATTCATTGTCTGAATTTTATTTTTCACTACGCTTAAGGTTTTACATTTGCAATGAAATGTAATCTAAATCTTAAAACAGTTACAAAAATTACCTGATTTGATGTTAATTCATTTAAGAATTTCAACTATGCTGAAATCCTAATGCCCAATGTGATAGTTTTAGGAGGTGAGACTTTTGGGAGGCGAGTAGGTCATGAGGCTGGAGCTCTTATGAATGGGATTAGTGCACTTTTAAAATAGAACCCACATTGCTTCCTAATCCCTTATGTCATGTGAAGATACAACATAAAGTGCCCAGAATAGGGCACTCATCTGACATGCTGGCACCCTGATCTTGGATTTTCAGCCTCCACTACCGTGACAAATAAATTCCTGTTGTTTGTAAGCCACCCTATGTGTGGTATTTTGGTAAGGCAGCCCCAAGGGACTAAGACACCCCTTATATGAACAAACTAAGTAAAATAGAGGCAGAGTAGCCGAGGGGTTTTGTTAAGGCTAACATACCCTAAGACAAAGACAATCTAGATATGTTGAGTTTTACTGAATAAATACACTCTTATCATTGGGGGGTAAAAAAAAAAAAGGAAATACTAATTCCAGAGGATCATATTATTTAAATATATTTCCATCTTAGCTCCTTAAATATTAGAACTCTAAAACACATTCATACTCTATCAAAAATATCAGTGTTTTGGCATCACAAAGGAGAGCAGTCATTCTCCCACCTTAGTTCACTACAGAGTCACTGCTCTGGCCCCTTGTACCTTGGGGTATCCACCACTGGAGATGTACTGTAACTGTGGAATTCTAAGAGTTGCTGTGGAGCAGCAGGAAGTACTTCTAGTATCATCTGGGGTGATGAAAGTGATTTGCAGAATGACTTTAATTAATTTGGTGGAAATGACTAGCTCTTGAACACATATGATATTTGTTAACTCCCAGACATAACCAATGTAGTTTTTTTCTCAGAAACAGGAGGTCTTCTAAGAGAATGAGCTAATAAGTTTTCATGATTAATTATATTGTTGACTGGTTATATTTTGCTAAAACAGATTGAAAAATATTTTTTCTGCATTTTATATACTTTGCATATGTACAATTAATTAAAAGAAAATAATACCAATTATTATGTGCCTGCTTCCTAAGAGAAATAAATGGTTCCCCACTATCAACTCATTATATATAGATAAATTTTTAGAGCAGTTTTATATTCATAGCAAAATTGAGAAGAGCTTACTGAGATTATCCATATATACCTGCCACCACACATGCATAGCCTCCCCCATTATCAACATCCTCCACCAGAGTGATATATTTGTTAAAATTGATGAACCCCTATGGAAACATATCACCCAAAGCCCATAGTTTACCTTAAGGTTCACTCTTGGTGCTGTACATTCTATGGATTTTGACAAATGTAAAATAATGTATATCCACATACCATAGTTTCACTGCCCTAGAAATCCTCTGTACTCTGCTTATTCATTCCTCCTGCCTCCTTAATCGCTGGCAACCACAGATCTTTGTATTATCTCCATAATTTTGCCTTTCAAAGAATGTCATAAACTTGGAATCAAGACAGTTCTTACCTTCTACAGACCGACTTCTTTCACTTAGTAATACATATTGAAGTTTCCTCCATGCCTTTTCATGACTTAATACCTCATTTCTTTTTAGTGCTAAATAATATTTCATTGTTTGGATGTACCACAGTTTGTCCATTCACCTACAGAAGGACATCTTGGTTGCCTTTAAGTTTGGACAATTATGAATAAACATCCATGTGCAGGTTTAATTTTCAGATGGTTGTGGTAAATAACAAAGAGCATGATTACTGAATTGTATTTTAAGAGTATGTTTACTTTTGTCAGAGACTGCCAAAATGTCTTCCAAAGTGTTTGTACCATTTTGCATTCCTGCCAGCAATGAATGAGAATTTCTGTTGTTCCATACCTTCACTAGTGTGTGGTGTGGTTTCTGTTCTGGGTTTTGGTCATTCTACAAGTTGTGTAGTCATATCTTGAATTGTTTTAATTTCCATTTCCCAAACACCAAATGATGTATATCTTTCATGTCCTTATTTGCCATTCAAGTATCTTTGGTAAGGTGACCATGGCTTGCCCTTTGACATCATTTCCCTGATGAATCTAAGAGGAGTTATGTATTTTTCAGTCTGTTCAACTTTTTACTTCTTAGAATAGAATGGGAACTTCCCAGCTTCTTACATGATTGGAAAACAGAAAATTGTATTTTTTTTTTATTTTAGTGTAAATTTTTATTCCTTTCAGGGTCTAGCCTTCTGCTTATTTGTATTAAACTGTAACTAAAGTAAAGGTTACACTGTATAGGGAATGCCGATTCTATGAGTAAATAATTATACAATTCCAGACCTATTTTTAATTGACAACACTACACTAATTGGCTGGGTATGGGCCACACGCTTATCTGTGAACCAGAGTATAGTACTCTCTGGCCAGTTTGGGCCATGTGCCCGGTGCTATTGTGGTGGATACAGAGGAAATAGGGCTATAGGCCACTGGGTGGGGAAAACAAAAGAGTCTGGGCTGACTAAACTTAATATCACTACAGTTAAAATAAATAAATCAATCAAGGGTCCTTTACCAAGGTAAATATCAAACAGACCCTGTGATTTCAAAACTATAAAAACTATTCTATTCATAAACAAAGTGAATATAGCAGCACAATAATGTGTGAAAAATAAAAGCTAAAAAAAAAAAAAAACTTGACATATAGGAAGAATATGTGATTTTGTTATGTGACTCTAGATACTTAAATTAGCAGCTTTCATTTTTGGAGAAGCTGTTTAATTTTCCCCAGTCTTAAGGGAATCTAAGAATAGAAATGAAATATAAAAGGACAAAATTAAGTGAACACATCATGATTACAATACTGAAGTGCCAGCTGTAACCCCATATACTCATGCATTAGTTCATTTCCCTTTGAAGCTTTCTGCACACCCTGCTTTCGTCTGTTATCACTTTTGATGACATCCTCATTCACTTTTCCCCAGCTGCTCTGTGCATGTGTAATAATTTCGTATCTTGGGAGTAAAGATTGATCTTTTAAAGTCAAAGAATAATTATTACTTTAAGCAGCCCTCCTTTTTTAGTGAGAATCCTTTGGGGTCAGTCTAGCTTCTAGCCTTTATGTGAATGAGAACAACATTGTACTTATTGGTGCTGAAATTCTGTAAGTTGCAGTGAGGTTTTGGATTCCATTTGTTCCTTCTGCCCTCACTTCTTCTGCTCTTCTATGTAGAGCTCTTTCTTCTACACATTAACTTGAGTATGTGGCGGTAAGATACCACATATGACATTAAAACTGCACCTAATGTGATCTATAATTTTTTTTATCCTACATGAGCTGAAAATTTGACTTCTAAAAACAAAATTATGCCTTTCAGGTAACACTGACCAATTTCTTAAAGCTTATTTATTTTTTAAGAATATTTATATTTTTTTTTATTTTTTTTTCAACGTTTATTTATTTTTGGGACAGAGAGAGACAGAGCATGAACGGGGGAGGGGCAGAGAGAGAGGGAGACACAGAATCGGAAACAGGCTCCAGGCTCTGAGCCATCAGCCCAGAGCCTGACGTGGGGCTCGAACTCCCGGACCGCGAGATCGTGACCTGGCTGAAGTCGGACGCTTAACCGACTGCGCCACCCAGGCGCCCCCAAGAATATTTATATTTTAAAAATACTATTCTTAAATATTATTCTTCCTTGTCAAGATATTGGCAGAGTTTTTGGAAATGCTGAAGATTTTTTTCTTTTGAATCCTATAGTTTTTATCAATAATAGGAAATATTAGTTAAGGTTGGTTCAAGATCCTTTTTATATACGTATGTAATTTTAAATACAGCTATTTGAAAAACCAGATAAGCACTACAGTTTGTGATTTTTTCTCCATAAAAATGTCTAATTTCAGTGAAAAAGTATTTTTTAACTCAACAGCAGCAATACTCTTGGTAAACAAATATTATATGATTAAATATTTTAAATTATTTACCTGCATTGTGTTATCAGTATTATAAAATTCTTGGAAAATCCTTTATGTCAGCTCAACTGAGAGACCTCTTCTAATAAGCTATGAATAAATGAAGTCTCTGCCATGGATATAAGGTTTCCTAAAATTCTGAGCTGCCATTAGATAATGAAAGGAATGACTGGAAGAGAGAAGGAACAAAGTTTTCTGCCTATTGGTAGGATGTGCCAAAATCAATCAACAAGTGGGATTGAAAACAAACAAACCAACAGACAAACAGCAATTACACATGCTTCCTCCAAACCCAGCAATGAGATTCTGATATAAAGGTCCCATACCTTGAAAATCACTGTCTCAATGAGCCACTTTACTGCTGGGAATGTATATTTCATTCCTCATGTTGTTGAGATGATGAAAAATTTGAGAACAACTAAGAAAATCAGGAAAATATATTAAACCCAACTAGCTGTTTAATGGTTAGTAACTAAAACACTCAGGTAGATTTTTTTTTTCTTTTTTCACTACATATTTTCTTGTGCTACAGAGTAGTCTGTATTCACACTTGCTATTCATTTTAAATTATATACATTAATGTTTTCACAACAAATATCTAAGAATGAATTATCTTTCTTAGAATTTTAAACATTTTAAGTTATCTTCTTAACAGAGTATGCCATACTGATTACAGAATGATTTATTTGCTCAAAACTAGTCTCCAGTGTAGATGATAAATTTAAGGGGTCTCAAGATCGTGTGTGCTTTATGTTCCAACCTCAACACTGTGTTTAGTACATTAGGCACTCAGTGAAATTTTTAAATCAAAGAAGATGTTGATTGGTGGAAAGAGAGAACTTCATAATTTGTTTGGAATTTACTTACATTCGAAATAATCACTTATTATGTAGACCTTAGGATCATTATCAAAAGGATGGCTTAACCTAACAATATTTTTTAAAACAGACATATAGGAGGGGGGATAGCTATATCCCCCTAGGGGATAACTATTAAATGGAAATAGTATGAGGATAATACCCAAAGATCTTATATAACACTGATAACAAATAAAATGCATATAGAAGATTTTTAAAATATGTATTAAGCCAATAATCTGTTATGATGAAAAGCCTCTTCTCCAGAAATACTTTCTACCAGTTTACAGAAATGTATTATTTCCCTCAAACTGCAGTTGTATTTGTGGAAAAGTAAAACACTAAGGCCATAATCCTTACCTGGTAGAAGTAACCTGTAAATACTTTAAAACAGTCAAAGATCATATTAGTTAAAAGATGAGAAAATCTGAAACCATTTTATTAAACATTATCATCATTTGTTATCACAAATTGTTTTTCAGGGAAAATGACCAGAAGCCTGCTGCTAAGTCAAGGAAGGACTGTTTCTGTCATCAGAATGGCAGTAAACAAGCAATACAAAATTACAGTTGTGTAAACAAGCTAAAGATTAATGGTTCCCACACTGTTTTCCTTTCATTGGCCCCTTTGGTAGGTCAAATGACCCTGTAGACCACCTACGCACAGTCACACCACACAGGGACAGTAGCTCAAGTTTTCTCACTCCCTCACCCCTCAGCTTGATTTTTATCATTTAATGTTACAGGGCAATGAAAAATAGAGGAATCAATTAATGGAAAGAAGGAAAGAAAAAATCCAGCATCCTGACATGTGTTCTGTTGCAAGTTGCTAATCAGATACCTAACTTGTGTAATGCTTCAACCTTAGTTCTCAAATCACTAAATGGAGACTACAGAAACACTAACACTAATGATACTACTTCTCCAAATGCCATTGAATTTTTCCTTGCAAATCAATGACGTTGATTCATACCAATAAAATGATACAGTAGAAATTGAGGTCTATGGTTTGATTTCTATGATATCTGTGATTTGAGATCTCAGAAACTTAGAACTTTAAACAAAACACTGGTACATATGATTCTATGCTTTCAACTCTACCCTTCTCCTCATCTTTAGTGATATTTTCTGAAAAGCTAACTGAAACTTTGAGCTGAAAAATGATTGTTTTAGTTCTGTCTTTTATTTCCTAAATTCATTCTCTTCTTTTAAAATCTATACTCTTTCCAGACAAATACTATCTAATTTCACTCATAAATGGAATTTAAGAAACAAAAGAGATGAAAAAAAAAGAGAGAGGAAGGAAAACCATAAGACACCCTTAAATACAGAGAACAAACTGAAGCTGGCTAAAGGGGTGTTGAGTGGGGGGATGGGCTTAATGGAGGATGGACATTAAGGAGGGCACTTGGAGTGAGAACTGGGTCTTGTATGTAAGTGATGAATCACTAAATTTTACTCCTAAATCAATATTACACTATATGTTAACTAGCTAGAATTTAAATAAAAACTTGAAACAGACAAGAAAACAAAAAGACTTCTCACCCTTACAAAGAAACTGATAAATCTGCTTTCCTTTTTTTACAAAGAAGAGTTTCTGACCTTTAGCCTTAATTTATACTTCTAACACTGACGTTTAAAAGCAAAATGGAACACTTTTGCTTAAAGAACATGTATTTCAAAGTTAAAAAAATACATTAGTACACTGTATTGATTTAATATTTGGAAGATATTATATTTTAATATTTTGTGAACATTTATGAAGCTTGCTCTACTGTTAACATATTCAAAATAGCATTTTGTTAGAACCCACAGATCTGTACTTTATGGGACATATTTGAAAATACCCTCTATCTTTTATAACTGTTAGGTAATTTTACTAAGCAAGCATTTTTATTCAAATTCCAAAAATGCATTTTTCCTTTAAAGGTAGAGAATCAGCAACAATTTAGTTTATTTTGCAAAGTTCTGTGAGCCCTCTGTAAAGGTTCCTTTCAAAGGCAGAGGGCTCACTAAAGGTGATAATCACTAAAGGTGATAATGAGTGCATCTACATGCAGATATGTCAAAAGAAAAAAAAAAACATAAAAAATATCTCTAGACTGAAAGGTATTTCCTTTTCTAATCTTAGATGTGTTATAATTTTACAGATCGTTTTCCCCACAGCATCTTTTATCTGGTATCTTTTATTTGGGAAAAAAAAAAGTCTGATTCTATCCATTACAAAAATCAAATAGTTTATAGTACTTGTCCTGCTTTTAGGAGATTTACAAATATGAAATAATTTTTGTTTTCTACCACACAGAAAATGTGTCTTTTTGAAGAATCCTGGAAGTGTTTTACAAATGCTACATGACAAATAAGAACAAAAAAATGTGCTAATAGATAAATAGTCCAAAACACCAATTTGGGGTGTTACAGGAGTATATTCCTTTTGTAGAGGAATCTGACAAGCCTTCCCCCAGAGGTATAAGAAGGCAGAAAAATGGATGTTACACAAAGAAAAATGAAGTCAGTTGGGAGCAGAGTAGAGAAAGTGAAGCAAGCCAAGATAGGCCATTAAGTCAAGGAAGAAAGAGTATTAAGATAAATATATGTAATATTGAATACTAAAAGTAGAAAACTTATTTAATTATAATACCAATGTTTGAAATTAATTTTTCATAGCATTCAATATTTCAAAATTTGTGAAGGAAAAAGCATTAATATGTATATAAGGGAATGAATTATTCAAAATCTTTTGGAATGATCAGTTTTATTCCACTATAAAGGAAGCTCAGAAACTAGTTTAGTGAAAGGAAAGGACAGAGTTGTGCTTTGGGCCTTCTATACACGTCTTGACAAATATACAGGTTAGTATTTCTATGAATATTTATTTCTCATAACTTCAGAAACCTTATATCCATGGCAGAGACTTCAGAGTACTCATAGCTTCTTAGAAGAGGTCTCTCAGTTGAGCTAATATGGAGGATTTACCAGGACCCGGGCCCATGACTTGAGCTGAGGTCAGATGCTTAATCGACTTAAGCCATCCAGGCGCCCATATGAATATGTATTTCAATAGATGTATGCATGTTAATTCTCCATGTTAGCTACAGAAGTTATGAATGATCTGCTTAAAATAGATTGATACAATCAAATATGTTCTAACTTACATATTGAGGATCATTCTAAATGCTATTTTGGGAGAAAGAGTAAGAATGGAACCTGTTACGGGGCATCTGGGTGGCTCAGTCAGTTGAACGTCCAACTTTGGCTCAGGTCATGATCTCACTGTTCATGAGTTCGAGCCCCGCATCAGGCTCTCTGCTGACAGCTCAGAGCCTGGAGTCTGCTTTGGATTTTGTCTCTCCTTCTCTCTTCTTCTCCTCCCCTGCTCACGCTCTCTCTCTTTCTCAAAAATAAAAAAAAAATGATATAAATAGAATATAAATGGCTTTTAAAATTATGAGACCATCCAAGAAGAAAGAACAGACAAGAAAGAGTTCTAAAGACCACGCTTGGGGCCTCCAGCCTCACACAGCTGGGCAGGACAAGAAGACCAGATAGAGGCCTCAGTGCGTGGAGAAAATCCGAGAGTATAAGGCCCCACCAGCCAAATGTATACTAAAAATTAAAATAGAGTAATCAGTTTGGTCAAATACCAGCGATGAGTCAAAGTAACATGAAAGTCAAAGTAACAAAGTAACATAACATAAAAGCAGAACCAACTGTTGAATCCAGCAACCTGGGAGACATTTAAAATTTGTCATTTTTCCATTATAAAGTTAATACATGCTTGAGAAAGACTAGCTGAATACATTAGAAAAATTTCAAGAAGACCTCAGGGAAGGGGGCGGGAAATACATCTTTGGGTGGCCCTGCCACCAAAAGCAACTGGTTTAACATCTTACAAGAGACAAGGGAAGACGCACATAGACAACTCTTTGCAGGGATATTACTGAAGAGGAACAGAAATGATGCAAAAGTTTATGGCCAATTTTTGCAGAGTCATTTTCAGTTTGTTTCTCTTAAGATTGTGAAAACAATAGTATGCTGCCATGCAGACGAGAATGATTGATTAGAGGGAAAGTTGATGAGTTAGGAGAGAAAGTGGAACAGTGATAGAAGGATACAGTGGAACAGGTTAGAGTAGGAGGAACCTGTTAAGCAGGAGCATGGAGAATTCACCGATGTTAATGGGCAAAAAGGCAGAGAATAGCTAACAGGAAGGTGGATGTGTTGTTGGGAGCTTTGGGAAGTTGATTTCTGGTTGTTTTTTAGGCTCTCACTAAAATATTCATCAATATCATCAGCTGAAAGTGAGACTGAGGAGAGTTATTTTGGGTTTGAGCTTTGTGGCCACAATTTGAAGTTGGTACAATGCACCTAGTTGAGAGATTTTACCCAGCTATTTTCTGCTACCCATATCATTTATATTTTCACAAACAATGTTGTCATGTCTTTTCAGAATTGCTTTTCAAAATGAACTGTTAAAATGAATCTTCACCTACTCTCTTTCACTTTATCCTTTGAACTGATTTTGTAATGCCTATAGTTCAGTTATATATATTTTTGAGGTTAACAATCAGAGCAGCATTTAGTTCTTTCAAATTTTGTAAAACAAGGTAGGAATTCAGTAGATTGCTAGAAAATATCCAGAAAAGGAATGCCACACATGCCGAGTATTTATCCATTTACTCCTTAATTCAGTGTTTCTATGTGTGTGTGTGAAAGGGATGTATGTAAGAAGTGTATGACACTCATATGTAATGGAATATTTCCATTGGCACACAATTTTAACCTATTTATCTATATAATCTTATAAGGCAGAATCATTCTAGAAGCCAATGAATTCCTACGTAGGCTGGAAGTATACTGACCTCTGGAGTAGAGGTGAGGCATAATATTCCTCTAGTGGAAAACAATAGCGAGGTAGTCTTCATTTACTCCTGTAAGCTCCTAATTGCCCCAAATTCAATCAAGGAGAACTCCTTCAAAGCATATGATATTAAATAGAAACTAAGTTCATGGGGCATGAGAACAAGTGATCATTTGCTATTCATTTATTGACTTGCTCTTAACTTTGACAAAAATTAAATTTAGAAGTTATAATTTTCCTCCTTTGAAATACTGAGGTATTTTGAGCAAAATATGGTCACAACTTACATTTTTTGCCAAGTGTTAATATTTATTTTATCCAAGGGAGTTTTCTTAGCCAATATTTAAAGAGCACATATGGTCTTTTTCTGTGGAAAATATTTAATATATGTTTTTAGAAATTTGAACATAATAACAATAAAAGGCATCGATCAATCGTGTATTTCCATGTGCTCTGACACAAAAAAGAAAACAAAATACAAGGAGTTTTATTTTCTTAGATTTTACCCAGCAGTTGTGAACTCCATATTACATTTAATTTTGGAATTTTTGTTTTACCATTTTGATTCATTAATTTTCTTAGTTGTTTGTATGTTCTTACCTCATTTCTTCATTCAAAAAAAGTAATTATAATATTGTTTTTAGTTGCCAAGATAAGCTAAGATTAACCACTACTTTTTAATACTTAAGTTATTAAATATATAAAATGCATTCACTCATTATAAATATCTAGGTTGCAGATAGTGTATATATAAAACCAAATATTTCAAGTTATCAAAGTTAAACTTTAATAAAATACAAATTAGAATTACAAGGTTTTCTACAGTTTTTGCCAGTTTTTTTGTTTATCTTTTCATTTTTAAACATGACATTTTATTTATCTCCAGATGTGAAGAACTGGGGACCTTATTGAATAGCATCAACATATTTAATATTTATTTTTGAGGGAGGAAGGGAGAGAGAGAGAAAGAGAGAGAGAGAAATTGCGCATGAGTGGGGAGGACCTGAGAGAGAGAGGGGGACAAAGGATCTGAAGCAGGCTCTGTGCTGACAGTGCAGGGGGCAGAGGGCTCAGACTCAGGAACCAGGAGATCATAACCTGAGCCAAAGTCTGAGCTTAACTGATTGAGCCACCCAGGTGCCCTAATAGTGTCATCATTTTTAGTCTAGTCTCACTTCATCAAATTTCGTTGATAACAGTGGAAAGAAAGATAATTCAACTTAGAAGCACAAGACCTACAAAGATTAATATGAGAGCATTTTCAAAGAAGTATATCATATGCATAAGAAAATAGAAAAGAGTTAGGGCCTCTCCAAAGTCCTCTGCATAAAAGATTCCCTATTTTGGAATCTTACCTCCTTGATTCAAATGGACCAGAAATTCCATGAAATTTTTTAGGATCTTAAACATGTTTCTTTGTAATAAATGAGTATTTCTATTAAGTCAGTGCATTACTTCAGGAACGTAAATGTAAGAGGGCTTAAGTGTTTAAGGAAAACACATGTAAATAAATTTTATATATATGCACTCTGGGAAAAAGTTTATAGCAAGTAATAATGGCAGAAAGTAGTTAGGAATAAATGTGATACTCAATCATGCATAACAGATTGTAAAATTCTCTCAGCAAGACTCTATGCCTCATTCTGCATTCTGCTTACCATATCCTGAATGCTTTTTTTGATCACTTCTTTCTACATAAGATCATATTGGGACAAATGCTAGAATCCTTAGAGACAGCCTAAAATGGATTAAGAGAGGAAAAAAGGAAAGAAAGAAAGAAAGAAAGAAAGAAAGAAAGAAAGAAAGAAAGAGCTCACACATTGTTTGTATTAATAAATAAAGGCTGGTAACTGATGAGATTACCATTTAAATATATTACATTATTATTTCAATAATTTAACATAAATACTATAAAATCTTATTTAAATTCCATTCATTTTCACAAACAATATAAAAATCATCATTTTGCTCTTCACTGTTACAAAATCTATAAGGAAAGATTATTTTCATAGAGTGTCTGAATATGTATTTATTGATAAAAATAAATAGAAACAAAATATTGTGAACAAGATCATGTAACCTAGTTTGAGCATTGGCTTCTTAGACATTTTAATTTGACATCCTAAGTATAAATTTATTTTTTAAGATTGATTGATTTATTTATTTATTTATTTATTTATTTTGAGAGAGAGAGAAAGAGAGAGGGCTGGGGGCCAAGAGAGAGGGAAGAGAAAGGATCCCAAGCAGGTTCCACACTGAGGGGCTCACACTCACAACATGACCTGAGCCAAAACTAACAGCCCAACGCTTAATGGACTCAGCCACCCAGGCACCCCAATATCCTAAGTATAAATTTAAATAGAAAAGATATCAATAGTTTAATGTATACAGTAGAAGTCATATTTGAAAAAATAAAATATTAAAAGATTGTTATCCTGTGCATTTTCATGACATGACCTTCTCCCTAGTCAGCCCAGACACATCTGCTTCAAAGTGATTAAAACGTTAGAATAGGAGTATAAAAGGAAAATAAAACACCAATATTCAGGTTATATTATAAATAAGAATTTTCACGAAGATATTAGGTTTGCAAGTCAAGAATTGAGGAGGAAGAAATTAGTTTTTAACTTTTTTTACCTCCCATTTTAACCAATCGAGATTCAAGTTCTGTGAGCCAGACAGCAGAAGGAAGTCTCAGGCTGGCAGGAGTAAATTAGCAGACACTCTGAATCTGGATTATTACAGGGAAAGTACGAGGCAAAGAAGCTGTCAGGTAGATGTCTTCATTTCTTCTCTCTGGGTTTGGCCTTCAGGAGTGAATGTATCAATTAGTTTGATCAGGTGAGGACAAGGACCTCTTGTCCAGTTCTCCATTTGGGACACTTGTACTGCCATGCCCAACACTGTGCCAGCTTGAGGTGCAGCATTTTGGTTCCGAACATGGAGAAAAAAAAAAGCCATAAGGAAAAAGAGTCTGGAATTAACTCATATGCTTATGTTGGTCTCCACATAGCAAGACCCTTCTGTGGTGGAATGGAGTGACTGGACCAAGGATCCAGATAGAAACACTGCCAGAGTCCGCACCACACAATAAGAGCTGAGTAAGTAGGGAGCCATTGATCAAGCCGGGAAAATTTTCAATTTGTGTTCATCAGCCCCAGATGTCAGCAACAAATACCAGCTGAAGATCCTGAAAAAGACCAAGCCAAACAAATACTGCAGCAGACACAGAACACCCACTCTGCAGCAGACTGAAAACCAGTAAGTAACTGATCGATGGATTCAAAGACTCTCCCTTTTTCCTCTGTGTGTTTACAAAGGTCCCCAACTGGCTCTGTCCCTGAGCTCAATTTAATGCCATCCTTAAGAATATCGAGTGCATGGGGAAAGTGGAAATACCAGTCAATATCTCATTTTCCAAGGACTACTTTCTTAGAGGACTGTTAAAATTATTGGATTGGATTAAGTTTTAAAGCAAATTGGACTAAATGTAGCTTTTTATTTTCAAGTAATCATAAAAGAAGTCAGAGCAATTACAGACCAAATAAAACAAAGAAACTACTTTTTTTTTTTTTTTTCTCTTCTGATTATAATGTGAGCAACAGTGGCATCTCTGGAACACAGATATCAAATGAGCATAAAAAGGTATTGATATTGCAGAGGTTAAAGATTAAAAATACTCTATAGGAACCAGAAAGGAGAACTAGAGAGTAACAATTATCAAGTTTTTTGGCCAAACTAAATCCTGTTTTAAGTATTTTACATACATACATTTTTTTTTTTTTCTTTACCCGGTTACCTTTACTCAGTTTTACAACTGAGGCTAAAAGAGTTTAAGTGACATACTTGGTCTCAAGCTTCAAAATATTGACCTCGATATTCTTCTTTATAAACTAGTCTGCTAAGGGATTATGTGGTGTCAATCAAACACTTTATTTATATTCATATTTTAGTTGCTATATTATATCGTTATTTAAATAACTGTATATATAGGGCCACCTGGGTGGCTCAGTCGGTTAAGTGTCCAACTTCAGCTCAGGTCATGATCTCAGTGCTGGTGGGTTCAAGCCCCGCGTCCGGCTCTGTGCTGACAGCTGGGAGCCTGGAGCCTGCTTCAGATTCTGTCTCCATCTCTCTGCCCCTCCCCTATTCATGCTCTGTGTCTCCCTTTCTCTCTAACAAATATGAAATAAAAAATAAAAGAAAATAAAAAAAATAACTGAATATATAATTCAAGGTGTAGGATTCAGTTATTTATAGAATCTTCTTCTATAAAAAAGTATACAATTGGAATGAAGTATCTCTGCCTATTATGGGATTCAAATAAGTAGATGCGTACAGGCATGAGAAGTTGAGATTGTAATTTGTTAGGAAATGTGAGTTGTAATTATTTTAAACCTAAACAACTATAAAACTAACTTTCATAAAATTATGTGAAAACAAAAAACACATTTATCTCTCCCCGAAGTTATAAGATAACTATATTGGAGGTTAGAGAGATGAACCAAATTTATTTGGGAGAACTTCAGTTCCCTGCAGTATTAGGGAAATAATACAATAAGCACACCAAACTTGCAGTAGCATAAATTTAAGCTACATGATGAAAATGAAAATAATTCCTATTGACTTTTATCAATCTTAATCAAATATTTAAGACTGGTGCCTCAGTCGGTTAAGTGTATGACTCTCTTAATTTAATGTTTATTTATTTATGAGAGAGAGACAGGAAGGAAGAGGCAGATGGAGAGGAAGAGAGAGAATCCCAAGCAGGCTCCACACTTTCAAGCACAGAGCCTGATGAGCTGTGAGATCATGACCCGAGCTGAAAGCTTAACCAACTGAACCACCCAGGCTCCCGCATCCAACTTTTGATTTCAGCTCAGGTCATCATCTCACGTCAGGTTCTGTGCTGACAGCATGGAGTCTACTTAGGATTTTTTTCTGTCTCAGGGCCTCTCTGTTCTTCCCCTGCACCCCCTCTTTCTCTCAAAATAAATAAATGAACTTTAAAAAAAGAGAATATTTAAGACCTCACAAAACAGCTTTTGATATACTCTTCATTCACTGAATCCTATCCTATCAGTAAAAGGTTTCCTTAAGTGGCCATCCCAAAGTTATCTATTGCACATGCACACACATACTTTCAAAATAGTAATCAACAAGTAAAAGTGTTTTATTATGATCATAATTGCAACTGTAGCTGGCATACATAGGTTTAGGAACAAACACAAATTACTTGTTAAGCCTTTAACTAAATTTATGGAAGTAGAAGTACTCAGGCAAATTTTAAACTGGCTACAAAGCATTCAGAGTGAAATGGTCAAAGGTCAATGCTTTTCCGGGAAAAGTTAATCATTTTGGTTAAGAGTGTCTCCTATAGCTTTCTATTAGTTTTTATTATATTCAGTGCATATAATAAGCTACTGTTATTGATATCTTTCATATTCAGAAGGTAAGGTACAAACCGAATTATTATAGAGTATGTAAAAACTGTCTTATAAATAGTTAATAGAAGACGGTGTTGAGATTTTTCAAAGTTAGGGCTTTTGGAAGTTAAATCATCTGAAAAAAATTGAAATATATTGTGAAAATTATTAGTTTTTAGAAGAATGCATGTTTAGTAAAATAACTAGAAGAAACAAGATAATATTAGAAAAAAAACCTACTAGCTATGTTAGAAAAGTAACTTGTAGTTAGTTCACAAAGATTATTTTCCAATGTCAGGAATATATATATCTACATATATATAAAATATATATATAATTCTTTTGTAAAAGAACCTGATTCCGAGTGAAAGAGATTATATAGGAAAATATATTGTTTCTATTCTAACTTTAACTCTAAGTAAGTAAAAAGTCAAATGTAAAGTTTTTGGATTGAGACTTTGGAAACTGAGTTCAAGTTCTGATTTAGTCACTGAGTAGCCCTGAGTAAACAACTTAACCTTTCTGTGCCATGCTCAGCAAAACAAAAGTGTTTAGTTAGATCATCATCAAAGTTGCTTCCAACATTAAACATCTATGACTCTAGGACTTCCAAAAGTCTGGAAAAAATGTAAAAATTCAGCCTAATGATTTAACAGTGAAAGCAAATATATAAGATAATGATTTTACTAAAGAAGATTTCTATGACTTCTGTAGTTTGCTTATGGCAGAGGGTGTGGGTTAATGGTGAATCAGCAACATTTAATTTAATCCTCTCACACAAACATGGGTAACAAAGTGCCAAATAATTTCCCCGTCTCATTTACTGAAATTTTGTCCAGATGTACAGTTTCATCCAGATGTACAGAACAGACAGTTCAGTTCTGGCTGTGCAGAGAGCAGTTGGTGACGAGAATGGCACAGGCCCTGTAGCCCAATCCTGCACAGAACAGCTTGGAACACTGCGTGTGCGTTGAGTCTTCCCCTTTGCGGTAGGCATGCTCCCATTTAATATTTCAACGGAACAGAAACTGAAACTTTCTCTCCCACAACACACACACATACACACACACACACACACACACACACACACACACACGCAACTTTGCTTTCCCTGATTCAGATTCTTCTGAAATATTTTGGGCCAATTCAGCTGAACATTAAGAATCATTCCATTATCATCATCAGAAATTAGATAAATGTCACTCTTGTAAACGACCAAAGAATGAATTAAAGACATTTGTGTTCATTATTATTACATCAAGCAAGACATAATAGTTTTGTTCTCTGTATTCTTTAGTCATTTATTGAGAATTTACTGCAGTCGATAGTCGTTGTATGCCTGTGGGGAAGAAGACCGAGGGAGAGATGGCCCCTACCAGCAGAGAGTACCCTACTCATGCATTACAAAACATGTATTAGTAACACACATGCATTCATAACAAAAAAGTACTTAGTAAAGTAGTAGTTAAGATGGAAGTGAAAGAAAACCTGAACCTAATTAAAGGTAAGCACACACAAAAAAAGGAATTTAGAGTTTCACAAATTCAAAGCATCCAGGGCCATTGGACTTCAGGTATGATTTGGTTCAAGGCTCAAGCAATGGGACCTGGACTTGGGTTTTCTCACTCTGTTTCTCTGTTTCTGGCTTTTTGGATACTGGTTCTGATCTCATCCCTCAGTATAAGATAGTTGTCAATAAATCCCAGGGAGTAGAAGAGTTTCTGCCCCTTACTGCAAAACAAGTACCCATGGACTGACTCTCAGTTGCCCAAATTTAAATATGCCCATATTGGAGTAAACAATTGTGTAGCTGATTAATTCAATACCAAACAAATGACTAAAATTGAGAGAGAGAGATATGCCAAAGGAAATTTCTGGAATTCCTATACAAGGAAAATTGATGTTGAGTGATGGCAAAAAAAAAAAAAAAAAAAAAAAAAAAAAAATCCAAATGCCCCATTTAAGGAGCAGAGTAAGAGATAAGGCCCTCGATCTAAATCAGATTGTCTAGAGTTAAATGTGCTCCAAACTAAGAAATATTTTAATCTCGATAACCTTCTTTTCTCATGAGTTGAATGATGATAAAAACAGTATCACTAGCCTAAAATCATTTGAGGATTTTATAACAATCTCTGGTAAGAGTTATCACAGACTTGGTATTTAGTAAGCAGTTCATAAAAGTAAACTATAATTATTCATTTCATTTTCTAACTGCTTCCTTTTCAACAGAGTAAATTCTGTCCTTTATTGACTTCAATGATAACTTAAGTTCATCTATTGAATTTTAATTCCCTTATCATTTCTCCTTATCACAAACACCCCTATTGTCACCTAATTTTGAGATCTCTTTATCTTACTCTTGCATCTCAACCTTAGCCTGCATCTTATGACTGCTACATCATATTTCATAGAGTTTATAGCTGCTCAGACTAGATTATGCAACATTAAAAATCAATCCTAAAATACTGATGGCTTTCAACAATAAATGTTTAAATTCACATTGTACGATCACTTGGCTTTGCTTGGATCTGAATACTCTTCACAGTGGGAAACTGCTGGCTTGCAGTCAAGGAAAAACAGAAAGGTGAAGTTAGGAAATATCTTTCAAAGTTTCTTTCCAGAAGTGGCATCCATCACTGTTCATGTTTCATTAGCTAAAACAAAGCATGGTTAAGGCTGATGTCAACAGAGCAGGAATATATAATCCTTCTATACAGAATAGAGTTAATATTTTGATAATAAAATATGAAATCTGACACAGCAAGCAAGCTTTTTTTTTTCCTTCTTTCTCTCACCACCTGAGAATCATTTAGGGGTATTTTTCAATCTAAATTTCACCCACAATACCTACTTTATTAAGATTCAGTTTGTGTGTTGGTTCACCAACTGGTCCTGTACACAGAGGTCAAGGAGAGAATGAAGACAGAGACAGGACACTCTAGATTGATAGGTGGCAGTTTTAGTAAGCGAGGACACTTACTTATGAGGCTTATCTTGAATGGCCACAAGGTAAGTAGATCTCCACATCTACTCACCAGAATCTTACAAATTTATATAGAAGACTAATTGGGTTAAGTCACATATACCATCCAGATGGCCTCAACACCTTACTCTCTCAAGCCTATATCCTTGGAACAGCTCCCACTGTGGTAAAAGTAAGCAAAATGTACATTCCAAGAATAGAGGAGGGGGTGAGGAACCTTTGATTGCCTGGGTCTAGCTGTAGGTGAACAGGTGGTCACCTTTTCTGATGACTTCCTCCTCCTCCTTTAGTAGGTTTGATGAGATCAAAACTATTTTCATAATATTCTATGACATGAACTACCTATTTCACTGTGTTGACACTTGTGCTAATTGTCTAAAAGCAATGGTGGATAAAATGCCCAGTGCTTTATTACCAATCAAGGCAGTGGAATCAAAATATTCTATATATTAATTCTTTTATTCTTCATTACCACTCTTTTTTTTTTTTAATATTTATTTATTAAAGGAGGAGCACAGAGCCTGGAGTCTTGAACTGAGATCATCAGCTGAGTCAAAATCAAGAGTTGGACACCTAACTGATGAGCTACACAGGCACCCCACTACTCTAATTCTTTTTAAATCAAATTACACTTTAATATACCCATAATGGGGGCGCCTGGGTGGCGCAGTCGGTTGGGCGTCCGACTTCAGCCAGGTCACGATCTCGCGGTCCGTGAGTTCGAGCCCCGCGTCAGGCTCCGGGCTGATGGCTCGGAGCCTGGAGCCTGCTTCCGATTCTGTGTCTCCCTCTCACTCTGCCCCTCCCCCGTTCATGCTCTGTCTCTCTCTGTCCCAAAAATGAATAAACATTGAAAAAAAAAATTAAAAAAAAAATATATATACCCATAATGAAGTAGTAAATATTAGTAGTTCTATTTATTTAATTAATTTTTTTATTTCATTTTCTTGAAGTTCTTCATCTGAACTTGAGCACACATCTATGTAATATTTTTTGGGATGAAATGGAAAGTTCACACAAGCATTTCTGCACATTGAAGTATGATGGCCTTCTTGAGGAAAAGCATTTGCACAGTTGAGTTGTGAGCTGAGCTAGCTGTTTTTTTCTTTTTCTTTTTCTTTTTTTTTCTTTTTCTTTTTCTTTTTTTTTCTTTTTTTCTTTAGTAGAATCACCATTTTTACTTGAACAAATAGCAGAAAAACAATGGTTATTGAGATTTGCTTATTTGGCAGACATTTTCTCAGAAATGAATGAAACAGGACTATAATGTTAATCAACTGACAACCAATGGCAAAATGTAAGCTTTAAATGAAAACTCAAGGTTTTGGAAGACTCCCATATATTATCATAAGCTTGACAGCATCCCAATAGTTCAACTTATCTGATGAGGTTGATAGTGATATTAATAAACATGAGTTTCAGATGGTGAATAACAAAATGTGTAAATATCTAAGGATCTCCTCAGCTTGGTAGACCAATGTTTTACAGGTAACATGTTTCATACATGGGTAAAAGATCCATTCAAAGGGCAAGATAGACCAATGGGATTTAAATGTGACGGTACTAAAATATAATATATTTTCAGGTTCTACATTACAAATGACTATTAAGAAATTACTTGTTGGGGGAGTGTCTGAGTGACTCGGTTGAGAGTCTGACTCTTGATTTCGGCTCAGATAAATGATCTCACGGTTCCTGAGATCAAGCAGTGCATAGGGCTCTGAGTTGACAGTGTGGAGCCTGCTTGGGATTCTCTCCCACCCTCTCTCTCTGCTCCTCCCTTGCTCATGCTGTCTCCCTCAAAATAAATAAATAGACTTTAAAAAATTACTTATTAAGTTGTTAATACCTAAGAAAAATATCCACAATTATCTGAAATGGCTATTACAATTCTCTTACTTTTTTTCAGTTATGTAACTATCTTCCTTTCGTCCTTCCTTCTTACCCTTTCCCCTTTATCCTTCCTTCCTTCCTTCCTTCCTTCCTTCCTTCCTTCCAGTCTCTCCCTCTCAACTCCCCCTTCTTTTCTTTCTTTCTTTCTTTACTTCTTTCTTTCTTTCTTTCTTTCTTTCTTTCTTTCTTTCTTTCTTCCCTCGCTTCCTTCCTTCCTTCTTTCTTTCAGTGTTTAAATTGAGCAACTAAAGATGTATAAATAATTATTGCTGACTTAAAAAAATAATTTAGGGGTAATCAGGTATATTATTTTGTGTCTATTACACATTTATTCCATATATAATGATAAATCTATTTTGTATATTATTTTTATTTTGCATTTTAAATAATGTTAAAAAATGAAAGAGACTTTTATAATGAAAAATACACTAAAGAATCTGAGTACAGTTGTGGACTTGACAAATAAGCTGAAGACTCAAAGATTATTTGAGGCCTGTCAATATGTGTCAAAATACTAGTTGGGTTTGATCCTGTGAAAGTTTAAACACTAGAATTGTAGAAACCCAGTACAAGAAGGGACCCAAGTGGAGA
Source organism: Lynx canadensis (assembly GCF_007474595.2). Lineage (NCBI taxonomy): Eukaryota > Metazoa > Chordata > Mammalia > Carnivora > Felidae > Lynx > Lynx canadensis. The sequence goes on from NC_044306.2 coordinate 99,326,570, forward strand.
CTTGTTTCTCTTTTGTCACTTTATGACTAAGGAGTTTGACTGAGGATGTTTGGGTAACTCATTTGAGATTACACAAATGGTATCAGAGTGAGGACTAGAAAGTAGTGTTCTGACATCAATCCAAAGCTAATTCATTTCCAGTCCAGCATAGGCCTTCCTAGAAGTTATTCATTACACTATGCTTCCCACTACTTTCAAGCACCCCAAATACTTTGTATGTAGACTTTGATATCTTATCGCAGTGATTTTGTCTGACAAACACTGGATCAGCACTGGTAGTGTTGTCATCTTTAGATACGAGGGTTATCCAACTATTTGTATTGGAATGTAGTACTATTTTGTTACTATCTAAAAGAACAGAATTAAAAAAAAAACAGGACAAAAACACTACAACTAGTAATTGAAATCATTGGCTCATAAAATTAATCAATTTGAAGTAAGGAAAATTGCGCTTTTCAATCTGCAGCATCAGTGTTCACTCTGTTCAAAAGGTATTCAACGAATTCTTGTGAAAATGAATTGAACAAAAGTGAATTGAACTGAATTGAGAAGTGAGCTGCCCACACTGGAAATTGTGGTAACTCTATGAGGTCATTAGGAGGAGTTGCAATTCAGAACATTGAATTATTTCTAAGAAACTACAAATGCTGACATTTTTCCAACCCTGAGTTCTATTTGAGTGCTGAAATTTAAACCCATGTTGTACTTAGCATTCCAGAAGAAGAGGAGAATATCCCAGTATCAACTTTTTTTTTCTTTCACTAGGTTAGGTAAAAAGATACTCTTTATTTTGAATAAAAATATTTGGTGCTGAGGGGCCACAGTAGGTTTATTGCGGGAAGGAGGTGAGAATAAGGGGTGCGGATAGTCTGGGAAGGACCTTGAGAATGTCCTCACCATCCAAGAAAGACAACTATCTTTCTTTTTACAATATTCTCCGGAGATGGGAAAAACCTATCTTGGTCTGAATTCCCTATAAACAAAGAAACAAACAAAACCCTGCCTGCTGTTAATCTTAAAATGTTTTACACAACACAGATGGTGGTAATGAAAGATGCAGTTGAATGCTTCTCTATTATTGAAAAGTTTTAAACTGTGTAATTGCTGTACTATTTCATTTCAACCATTTCTGTCACTTTAACAATATTTCTAAGACAAACAAAGAAATGTCTATAATAAATTATTGCAGGAGTATACTTGGTTTTCTCAAGTACAAATCTGATGCGAATGGAACTTTAATGATTCTGACTCTGTCTATTCAGTCTTACATGGAACCATTAGATCAACAAAGCCAGCTGTTTTTAAGTTCCATTAGGAGCCAGTATTAAAATAAAAGTAAATATTAAGTCTGAACCTAATTCTATTTTACAAATATTGTCGTTGATTTTTAAAAATACTTTTCCTGATTTATCTTTTCAATTTTAACTTCTTCAACTTGAATGTAAAATATTTTTTCCTTGTCACTTTGTGTGTCAAATAGTATGTGTTTCTCCCTGGAACTAAGATTCTTTGGGCTACCCTCACTACTTCAGCCACTACTTCCTACCTCCAAGGACTCCAAAATATCTTAAAGAAGTATTATGGTAGGCCTATAGAGTGATTTTCTATTAATTTATTCAAGTATTTTATAAAAGTTCTATATGAAGTTTTGCTACTTCAGTAGCATCCTCAGAATTTGGGGATGCTCCAAAACATTTGGGTGGATGGAGATTTACACTCCTATCGTATCAGATTTCAAAACCAGAAAGTCAAAAGTCAGCTTATATTCAACAAAAATGCAGAGAATGTGGAAGGCGTGTATACTTAGAACTTACTATTTGCCACATATTTCATACATATGAACTCGTATGATATCTCACTGATATCATGATATCAGTGTTAACACCATTTCACTTTAAAATTCTACACCTTCGCGGGGGGCGGGGGGGGGGGGACGGGTTGCGCCTGGGTGGCTCAGTCCATTAAACATCCAACTTCGTCTCGGGTCATGATCTCACAGTTTGTGGGTTTGAGCCCTGCATGGGGCTCTGTGCTGACAGCTGGGAGCCTGAATCCTGCTTCAGATTCTGTATCTCCCTCTGTCTCTGCCCTTCCCCTGCTAGTTAGTTCTCTCTCTCTCTCCCTCTCCCTCTCTCTCTCTCTCTCTTAAAAATAAATAAACATTTATAAATTTTTTTTAACGTTTATTTATTTGTGAGACAGAGAGAGACAGAGCATGAATGGGGGAGGGGCAGAGAGAGAGGGAGACACAGAATCGGAAGCAGGCTCCAGGCTCCGAGCCATCAGCCCAGAACCAGACACGGGGCTCGAACTCACGGACCACGAGATCGTGACCTGAGCGAAGTCGGACGCTCAACCGACTGAGCCACCCAGGCGCCCCAAAAATAAACATTTAAAAAATAATAAAAATAATAAAATTCTATACTTTGGGAAAGTTAAGTAATATCTTCAAAGTCTCCCTGTTATTAATCAACAAAGCTAATATTCAAATGATTTTTTTATCTTCTATTCATGATCTGTATTGTTTTCTCTACTATGCTCATTTCTCTGTTGACTTTATAGTCTCCAAAGAGTCTCTTAGCTCATTAGATTTGGTAGCCACCTGTTTACCAGCAGTAGTGAGGTCCCTACTAAGTGTTCAAATGGATCGAAAAGCAAATGACTATAGTTTTCTCTAAGAACCTTCTGACTTCTTCCTTTTCTAGCCCTGGTCTCTGAAGACTGCAAATGCCCTTTATATATCATTTACTCATAGACCATCTTCTGACCTAACCTATCCAGTTTAGCCCTTTAATTAGGAATTTTTACTTCAACCCCATTGTTTTAGCAACCTTCAAACTTTTTGTTCACATAAAGGCAATGCAGGAAAAAATTTTTTTTTCCATTAATATTTAGAAGGCTTAAAATTAAATTTCCTCATAAACACCTAGGAAAATTAGTCTAGGCCAAAAAAAAAAAAAATGGTTGGCATTTGATGCATTTGAAATTGAAATTAATTTATTTGCAACTTGAGCCTGAGGAGATTTTTATCTTTTTGTAGTAGGAGCCATATATGTGATCAAGCTGACAGAAAGAAATAATGCGAGGCAACAAAAGTAGTGGCTTAGTTAAGCAGCTGACTTTGGCTCAGGTCATGATCTCGCTGCTCGTGAGTTCAAGCCCTCGCAGTCTCTCTGCTGTTAGTGCAGAGTCCACTTCAAATCCTCTGTCCCCCTCTCTCCCCTCTCTCTTTCTCTCTCTCTCTGAAAAAATAAACAACACAAAAAATTTAAAAAGAAAAAGAAATCTAAGTGTCCAAAAATGTACAATTAGCCCATCCTGCATTCTCCAGAATATCTTGATATAGAGCACGCAAATCAACAAATGATCAATTACAAAAATTAATTCCAAGGCACCTATCTATAATCAACAGCAATTTCTTGGCAGCTCTAAAATGTCCTAATTTTCTGAAAACTTGTAACTATTTCTATGAGCTTTGTTCCACTAACCCTGTAAAAAATATTTTAAGCTCCTAACTGCTTGTATTAAACACCTTCCTGCTTAAATTACGTATAATACTTTCTGTTTCTCTGGACAGACCCTGACTGTTAAAATCTGCTTGGCTTTCTTATAATTAAAACCACCTACTAAATCACCACTTCACAGGTATATATTTAATGTGATTACATAATCATATTCTCTAATAAAAGAATGGCAAATTGTAGTGAGCAGACAGGCTGAAAAAAATAGACCAGCCGATTTTTTTTTTATCATTATTGTTGTTTATCATCATCTACATTAAAGAGCTATTTTCAAGCCCAAATAGCAGGACACCAAAATGGATTATAACTCCCAAGATTTTAATTTCTACTGCCTTAATGTTATTATAAAATGCCTCTGGATTACTAAAATTCTGTACATATCAATTAAAACAAAAAACAGAATTAATGTTACTATCTAAATTCATCTAAAAGCAGTTAATAACATATAGTCATCAATTCCTTACGAAGTAGGATTATTTCTATATGCTGGTAAGATCAAATTATATTGTTAATTGCTTTAAGACATACTTCTAAAATCATGGTTTAAAATTTGGACATTCTTTAAACCAAATAATATTGACTACTATAATAGACAAAGATGCATCTTAATTGCCTTCCAAATATTATCCAAAATAGAAATATTATAAAATCCTCTTTTTCACTGCTTTATCAAACATATTCAATATATAATTGGATTTTTCCCTCTGAATATTTCTTGAGGTATTCTCACAACATCTTTTAATGTCACTCTCAACAGTCTCTTTCTTTACTATCTTCCATCCACAACCACAAGCAGAGTGATTTTTCTAGTCAAACAAGATTATTTTACTCTTTTCTTCTAAAAAAAAAATCATTTCTAAGCTAGAGTTAAAATTGCCAGGATCATAGACCTTCTGCAAGGCACATGTCAGCTGTGCATACAAAAGAGGCATAGAATATTTTCAACATGACAGAAGATGGATGAGTGCTGAGTATATGACAGGAATTTCCATCTCCTTTAAATGCATAATATGAACATAACTGGCATATTTGTGAAATATTTACCTAGTCTGAGTTCCACTTTCTTTGGTCAGGATGTATTTTTCTCTACCTCCTTATATATAGGGAGACACAGAGAGAGCCCCATTAAAGATAATATCAGAGCATATCTGAGTCATAATTACCCCAGCACTGCATCAGAATTCAACTGACTACATAATGAAATCAGTGTATGTTTTCATGTGGAAAGAGGCATGGAGAACAGTGCCCCACCACGCAGACATTCTGGCCTAAATGATCCAGGGCAAGGGAGACCAGCAATTGCCTGAAGATGACCAAATGCCACACAGCATTTGAGAGAGAAATTGTCAGCATCTCTATCACTTAAAGATAAGAAATGAGATTGCAAGATTTATCATGAATAGATATTTTTACAGGTACTTCTTTAATAAAGATGTATTTTGTCATATATCCTTCTCTTCTTCCTGAGGCGGGGTGGGGGGGATCCACAAAACTTTTCCTAACCACACTTCAGGAAGATTATAAGAGCTAGTGAATTTTATGAGAAGTGGAGGAGACCTATCTCTATCTCTATCTCTATCTATCTCTATCTCTATCTCTATCTATAACTTTAAATATATACTTAATAAATATATTAAATTCTTTATTCTATCTCTGTCTCTCTGTCATATATCTATTTCTCATAGGAACTTAGAATAGAGAGCAAGGCAATATTAGTAAAGATATTGCTTAAATAAACAGAATTGTTTAGAAGTCCTACTCCTGTCCTGACTATAGGGGGAGTATATTTCTAACCAGTTAGTCAGTTTTTCTAATTCCACTGAGATGTTGGATTCATTGTGCATAATAAGGAATGTCCTTACTCAAAGCGATTGTGACGTCACAACCATTCCATTGTTTCTGAGCAATGTCTATTTTAACTCAGCACATTTCAAAATCAGCAATTATTGCAAAGGAAATCTGTATTGTTCATGACAGTTCCACTATTCTTCTCTAAAACAACGGAGACTTTATTAAAAGCAAAGTTGTATATGGCTATTTTTTTGAGCCTTTATTTTATTACCAGTAAAAGAACAAAACATCAGACAAGACTATTGTCTGATCCATCTGGTGCTATATTTCCTCCACACAAGCCTTGTATAACACACACAATATTTCAACCGCAAATGTTGTTTAGCTTTTAAAACAATTGCCTATCAAAGCATCCAGGTCCCATTGATAATGTAGCAAAGCCTTTCCTGCAATTGTGAGTCAGGAAATGCTGGCCCCCTTGGCAAGTCTCATATGTCCTGTTGCTTGTAATCTCCCTCCCTCCTTGCTGGAATGTGTTATTTTTAAGCAGCTAGACTAACAGGAAGAGAAAGTTGTTACTTCTTTTCATGTGATGGAACAACCAGGGGAAGGCAACTGTGTTTTAAGAATATGGGCTGATGAAATCTTAAAACCACTTACCAGGTACCAAGCTACTGCTGTGAGGGAAATCTCCAGTTCCAGGCATACTTTTGGATGGATGGTAACTTCCCCATTCCATAGCCCCAATACATTTTGCAGGCACCTGAAAACTGAAAAATAAAGACACAAACTGTATTGAAGGTGCATAGAACTTCATTGTTCTGTATTGCATGGATGAAAGAATGTGTTTCATTTTGCAGAGAACTACCCTGAAAATAAATCACTTTAAAGAGAACCACAGAAATAGAGACACATTTTATTTCATGATGATTACTGAATGTTGAAAAAATATTCAATGGAACATTTTACTGACCAGCATAAACAGAATTTCATAATTTGAAAAAGAAACACACTGTCTCATACTTACCTATGTAAAAACTAACATTATAGATTTAATCTATCAAATCTACTTATATTAAAATTAATCTGTAGCCTTACTTAATCCCTTTTTTTGCTCTGTAAGAAAGTTTGCTTTAAAAAATAGATAAGTTTTGGGGTGCCTGGGTGGCTCAGTCAGTTAAGCTCAGGCTCAGGTCTGACTTCGCCTCAGGTCATGAACTCGTGGTCTGTGAGTTCAAGCCCTGAGTCAGGCTCTGTGCTCTGGGCCTGAAGCCTGAGTCAGATTCTGTGTCTCCCTCTCTGCCCCTCCCCCGCTCATGCTCTGTCTCTCTCTCTCTCTCAAAAATAAATAAACGTTAAAAAAATTTAAAAAATATATCAGTTTTGGGGTACCTGGGTGGCCCAGTTGGTTGAACATCCAATTTCGTCTCAGGCCATGATCTCACAGTTCTTGAGTTCAAGCCCCATGTCAGGCTCTGTGCTGACAGCAGGGAGCCTGGAGCCCATTTCCAGTTCTGTGTCTCCCTCTCTTTCTGCCCCTCCCATGCTCCTGTTCTGCTCTCTCTCTCAAAATTAATAAACATTTAAAAATAGAAACATAGGGGCGCCTGGGTGGCGCAGTCGGTTAAGCGTCCGACTTCAGCCAGGTCACGATCTCGTGGTCCGTGAGTTCGAGCCCCACGTCAGGCTCTGGGCTGATGGCTCAGAGCCTGGAGCCTGTTTCCGATTCTGTGTCTCCCTCTCTCTCTGCCCCTCCCCCGTTCATGCTCTGTCTCTCTCTGTCCCAAAAATAAATAAACGTTGAAAAAAAAATTTAAAAAAAATAGAAATATAAAAAATATATCAGTTTTAAAAAAGCAGAAAATATCCAAGGACATGTGGAATATGAAAGACATTTTTCCTCGCTCCTGAAGAGAGAGAACATGTTTCTGCTTTAGATCCTTTGCTCTTGCTGTTCCTTCCTTCTAAAATGCTCTTTCCCCAGACTTTGGCGAGTCCCCTTCTCTCCCTTAATTAAGCCTCTGTTACAATGTGACCTTCTGATGACTATAAAATCACACACCCCACCCTGATAATCAGTCTCCATGTCTTTCCTCACTTTATTTTTTTTTTCATAGACTTTAACATCACTGATATATTCGATACCTTTATTTGTTTATTTATTTACAACTTCTCCTCATAAGAATGTCATTTCCATAAGAGTGGAGACTTTGTTCTGTTCACTGCGGCATCCTGAGCACCTATGAGAGGGCTGGACCATAGCTGACAGTAGACATTCAATAAGCAAATGTGGAATGGTTGAATGAATTGAGTTCTAGGTACTTCCTCATTAAATTCTCATGGTGTACTGTTGGTTCTATATGTCCTACACATCCAAATAGTTCAAATAAATTGAGACTATGTTATGGAACACTGTTGTCTAGTTTACATAAAAGATGTCACCAGGGGCTCCTCAGTGGCTCAATCAGTTAAAGGTCTGACTCTTGATTTCTGCTCAGGTCATGATCTCATGCTTCGTGAATTTCAGCCCCACATGGGACTCTGTGTTGACAGTGGAAAGCCTGCATGGGATATTCTCTCTCTCCTTCTCTCTCTGCTCCTTCAGTTCTCACTCTCTCTCTCTCTCTCTCTCTCTCTCTCAAAATAAATAAACTTAACAAAAAGATGTCACCAGTATATCATAAATCCATAAGCATTGCACACATGCAAATGTTTATGTGTGTATGTACCCATAAAGGTACTGAACATTACAAAAGGATCTTGGATGTAGTTAATTTAGCATTATTCTTGCCCTCCCCCACCCTTTATTTTCTCTGATAATTGAACATTAAATCATTATTGTTAGATAATGCAGCTGTCTACATCTGCATACCAAGGAGCCAGCACCCTTTTAATTCTACAAACTTTGCTAATATTCATCTTCCCTCCATTGCTAGTAAAGGCCTTCAGCATCTAGCCCAGATTTAAACATCCATTCATGGCACTGTTTTTTTTTATTTTTTCTTTGAGAAGTCAGTTATAAATACTAGTAGATTCCAAGCTAATCGATTAGCATTTAGAACATTTCTAATATCTCTCTTCTGCCATCCCTTAGCACTTTTTAATACTTTATCTTAGAAAGTAACAGAAAGGGGTGTAGAAATAACAAATAAGTATTGAAGAGACACTATTTTATTGAAAGTGAATTCTTAACTTGATTTTTAAGTCCTCTGTATGGGTTCATCATTAAGGAGAAAAGAGAAAAGGCAATACTCCTTGCAACATTTTACCTATTTCAACTCATGAGGCTGGTGATCCATTAATTGCCTCTGGGTCCTCTTTCCTTTATATCACAATGAGGCAGAATTCAATACGTGGTGTGGTGCAGCAAGGAGGACAGTGAGTTTGTTGTTATTCTACCCTCCTCAGCAGCGAAAGGTTCTTCATTAGAAGTCTCAAAGGAGTTAGAGGTTCTCCCAAATCAGCCATTGGTATTGGTTTACCTCTCCACACTGTCTTCATTCTCCCATTCCCACCCCTAAATGATTAATGAAGATTTCCTGCAGGGAGAAATTAAAGAAATAAAATTTGCAAGAATGAGTTAAACGTTTCTATTTTCTTCAGGAATCTCCACACCTGAGCCTTGGTTTGGCAAAACCCAATCTCTAGGATGCAGTATTGTCATTTCAGTCACATGGGCCTCCAGCCCTCCCAGATGTTTGCACTGAAGACGTGCGGTTATTGAACAGGTCAAGTGCCTGGAGCACCCTTATAAAACTTCATTTAGTCATAACCCAGTGTGAACTCGTATGCCCATACCTATATCTAGTCCCTGCACAGGAAGCCAGTTTCAACTAAAACCTGAGAAAAGAGCAGCATCTTTTTATGCATCCGTTGATTCATCAACTCTGAATGTTAAATGCCTAGCACTCTCTCTTCTCCTGGCCTTGTTCTGTGCGTACTGTCTACAGAGCTATGGTTTTGTTCACTGTCTCTGTGTTTTGTGTTTTCTTGTTGTCTTAAACCCTGACCAGTCAATTAGGATCCATATATCACCTAACTGACCACTCGTCATTTCCCCTTGACTTTCTTTCTCACTAACACCTCAAACTTAACATGTCTCAAAGTAAAATCATAACTATCTTCTTCCCTTCAAAAAATGTTTTCTTGGAGCCCCTGGGTGGCTCAGTCGGTTAAGTGTCCGACTTCGGCTCAGGTCATGATCTCACAGTCCATGAGTTTGAGCCCCGCGTCAGGCTCTGTGCTGACAGCTCAGCCTGAAGCCTGCTTCGGATTTTGTGTCTCCCTCTCTCTCTCTGACCCTCCCCCGTTCATGCTCTGTCTCTCTCTGTCTCAAAAATAAATAAACATTAAAAAAAATTATTTTTTAAATGTTTTCTTCCAGTGTCCTCTAGGTCAATACAAAGCACAACTATCCATCCAGATGTTTAATCCAAAATTCTAACTTGTCCTTACTTCCTCTCTCTTATTCATCCCATTCACAATCAAACACCAAGTTCTGTTGTTTGTTTCCCTCATATTGCCAGAACACGTTCTCTTCTTTCTTTTCTGATTACTAAAAGCTCTCATTATTTTTTTTTAATTCCAGTATTTACACCGTTTCTTAAATTCACTTTGCATAATATTTTCAGGACATATCTTTTATAAAATACAAATCATGTCTATCAATTCCATTGTATAAATCCTTTGTTTCCAATTTACTATGGAAACCAATTCAAAATTCTTAAAATGGCCTACAATACCCATTACAATCTGGCTCTCCCTACTTTAATCTCACCCCTTAGCACAGTGCCCTATATTCTCTCAGCTTTCACTATAATTCCATGAATATTCCAAACCATCTGCTGGAAATGCTCTCCCACGTTATTAAGACCTAGGTAATCAGCATGTATTGTTCAGAGGTCAGCATTAATACCATCTCCTTAGAGAAGCCATGCTGATTGCTCATGACATAATTTGCCACTACATTCTTGATCTTGGTAGTTTTTGCTTTGTATTATTTTTTAATTTTTTAATGTTTATTTATTTCTGAGAGAGAGACAGAGTGCAAGCAGGAGAAGGGCAGAGAAAGAGAGAGACATGGAATCTGAAGCAGGCTTCAGGCTCTGAGACTGGAGCACAGGCTCTGTCAGCACAGTCTGATGTGGGGCTTGAACTCAGGAACCACGAGATCATGACCTGAGCCAAAGTCAGACACTTAACCCACTGAGTCACCTAGGCTTCCTGGATCTTGGTAGTTTTTAAAATTCATAACAATTGAGTATGTTATTCACAGTTTTGCTTAATTCCCAATTTCCCATTCTATTGCAAGCTCCATGAAGACATGAAATCATGCCAAGCCTGATCACCTGAATGCCTCAAAATATCTGCTGCAATGCCTGATATCTAGCAAAGACCCAAATGTTTGATAATTGAATGAACAGAAACAATCAACGAACAATTGTTAGAGCCAAGTCTATGTTCCCCAACTGATATTTCAATTTTATGAAGTCCATTCAAAATTCCAGCTGCTGAGAGGAAATTTGAGTAATGTCTCTTGGTGAGTCACTATACCTTTTTTTCATTTCTCTCTGTTTAAAAGTGTTTTAAGTCTCAAAAAAAAATTTCAGTAAATAGTCCTAATAAATAGCAGCTAATAAAAGAATGAATGTAGCAAACAAGCAATTGAGAAAGACAAACTAAAGATAAATGGAGAGAAAGAAAATCTAAAATGACATTAAGAGACTCTTTGAATTTTGAATCTAAGGAAGGTCTAAAGAACAAATATTCTATTGGAAATGTAGCAGAAAGAACATTAGATTTAGTTATTTAAAAACTAGAGATAAAACAGGCAAAAACAGTGCCTTCCTAGCTGGAGGAAGACAATAAGCTGGAAAATAAACAGATGGTGAGTATACCAAAGATCTAACCTAGAAAGGTGTGTATCAATAGGAAGAAAAGCATTATGATCTGTTATATATTTGTCACATGTCTCAAGACAGAAGCATCCATTAGCATCCTCACAGTGGAAAATAAGTAGCCCAGTAGGAATGTCAAACCAGGAGGATGAGGCTTAACAGAGCAACACTATGCAGGACCAACCAGGCGGTTGTGTTGTTAAAAAATCACACAATGGCAAAGCTGATAAAAACACATCTGCTTTCTTTCCTTGAACACAAGACAATAAATGTTTCTAGCTAACTTCAAGTCTTACCCCTGGAAACTTTGATATCACATATGTGAAATAAATTAAGACAAGACAAAAGGAGGCAAATTTATTGGGACCAAAACACAAGCACAAATTTAGAAAGCTCAGCATGTAGATAATTGAAAGCAGTGAAGGAAATTGTTTCTAGATAGTGTTCTAATTCACATGGTTTAATTTTCAACTGATAAAGTATGGCACAGCCTTGACCCTGAAACATTTGATTTAACAAGCAAAGTGCTTTGGAGGAAAATGATGTCTTTTCGTGGCTCTCATAGGGAGCAAGTCTATTATACCACTCAGGTAGACTTTTCTAGGTATTAATTAGTTTTTAATTAATTTATTTTCATCATCAGGCTTTCCAAATTTTCTTAATTTTACTTCCTTATTTTAAACCCTTTACTAGTTTCTCATTGGGTATGTGCACCATGATGTGGTGATCTGGGTTTCTACCTCCCCCAACCCTTTCCCTCCCACTCCCCCAACTCGTTCCTTCTGCCTCTTCCTTGCTGATCTCTGAGCTGTCCCTTGAACACATCAAGTACATTCCTAGAAAAGGGTTTTTTATCTCCATTCCCTCTAACACAGGGGATCTTAACATTTCCCGCCCCGGAGCCCTCTCTGGAAGTCTAGCAGTCAGGCAAAGCCTAGAATGATGTTTGATAATGCATAAAATACAATTCACAGGATTTACAAGTGTAGCCAAGTATATTAAGATGAAACTACCGAAGTGATTTTTAAGCTAAATGTGTTTAATAAAAACATATATGTTTCTGTATTAGTTTATCAGAATAACAAAGATCCAGTAGCAGATATAACAATGACCACAGTGTCAAAATAGTAGTCAGTGTAAATATTTTTTTTACAATATCCAAACACTGTTCTCTAAAATGAAAATGCCTTGAAGTTATTTGGGTAACATTACCGCTGTTGCTATGACTCCTATGGATTCTTGATAAAATTCAAAATTAAACAGAATAGTAAATTTCAGTTAGAGATTAATAAAGTGACATTTTAATTTTTTTTCTAAATCAAGTTCATAGACTACCCAAATTCTAGGGGGACATCCAGATTGAAAACTCTTGCACAACAGAACATTCTTTTTCAAGGTATCTACTCTATTCGCATCTCAAATCCTTTAATTCTCTACCTGAGTGTCCCTTATAATGACTTTTTCCCTGAGCAGCTTAGGAGAACAGCACCTTTTGTGTTAAGTTATTGCCTAGCAACCTAAAGCTATGTTATTTTTCTCAGTAGGATTATTGGCCCACTTTATATTACTCATTTATTTAGTATTTCAGCTAGTATTTCAGCTAGTATTTCACTAGTATTTCAGCTATGTACAGATAGTGTTTTTCTTCCTCCTTCAATCGCTGCCATGTGTCCAGCACTTAGAACAGTGCCTGAATAGATTGAGCCTTCAGTAGATATTTGTTGAATGCAGTGGATGAGTGAATGATCTTTTAGCATGCCCTATGAAACGCTTTAAGATCTCACTTCTGATAGTTTTGCTAGTTTCATCTGGCACTGCTCCCTTTCTGTCCTACCATGTCCCAGCCACCCTCATCTTCTGCTTTCAGGAAGAAGCAAGTACCATCCTGCCACAAAGCCCTCATCAAGACATCTCAAGCTCCCCAGAGTGGTTCTCCTTCCTCCATCCCTTTTTCACTCTACTTGGCCTGGTGAACCCCAAATCACCCTCAAGTATGCGAACACTTTGCATGAGGAAGATCCCTCTTTATAAGTGTAATTTAATAATTATTTGCATAATCTGTCATTTAGTGTCTGTTGTTTAAGCTATACTATAGCTCAGTGGAAGCAAGTCACTAGCATTTAGAAGTGCCCAACCAACATTTTTAGGGGTGCATAGGTGGCTCAGTTGGTCGAGTATCTGACTTTTGATTTCGGCTTGGGTTGTGATCTCATGGTTCATGAGCTCAAGCCCCATGTTGGGCTCACACTGAGAGTGTAGAGCTGCTTGGGATTCTCTGTCTCCCTCTCTCTCTCTGCACCCCCCCCCCCACCTTGAGGACACACATGCCTGCTCTCTCTCTGTCTCCCAATAGATAAATAAGCTTAAAGAAATAAAACCGAAGTGCCCGATCAATGTTTTAAAAAATAAAATGAATAAACCAAAGAAGTCACCAAGACCACCATCTACAAATTCTTCTAAATGTAAAACTTGGAACATAACAAAGTTAGTTGGCCTAGCTTGAGCAATCACTGCTTGCACCTGTTGTCTTTGAATTAAATTCTAATGAGATGGCAGAGACCACTCATAAATATTTATGAAGAGAAGGAGTTTGGCACAAACTGCCACTGGGCTGCAAACCCCAAGTGATGTTATTTCTTGTTCAGTAGCTTTCCAGTATCACAGCCACCAGTTCCATCCTAAAGTGTTGCCAAAAATTTGATCTCCAGAAGGAGCTTCTTTTTTCTAGCTTGATTGTAAAGCCTGAATTTAGAACAGACTCAACATTTTCATATAATTTTATCTTAGGGGCAATAAGCTTCTTCGTTTTCTCCTAAAACCACTAATTTTTAGTAAACAAAATACTATGTAAGAGATATGTTTCATATAAAGTAAGCAGTGTAAACAAAAGGAACAGCACTCTCCTTTTTCTTAGTCCGATTGTTTACAGTCCTGGTTAGGAGAGTGATGTTGGATCTTAGGAGTGAAGAATATTCAGTGCAGATGTCTGAGTTAAAGGAGGATTTGTAAAAACCCAAACCAAACCAAGTTAACAAAATCAGAAATATTGTTGGAGTCCTCAAGAAGTGTAAGTTAATACGTTTGAGGGGCAACTTCTAAATACAATTTCATGTCTTCAGAACACACTTTCAGGTTTTCTATCATCAATACAGATATTTTGTCACATTTCTTGAATATTTCATTACTATCTGTCTGGTTGTGATTAGCTGGTTAGAATGTTTTTTTATGCCAGTCCACTCTGTCCTTATTAACTGTCATAAGACTGTACCTCGGTGCCAGTATTTGGCTAGCGTTCTCACAAAGTATTGAAAAACTGATAGTTTCATCAACGAACAAGGCAGAAGATGTCAGTATTTTTATAATACAAAAAAAAAAATCAGGAAAGTTAAGTAGATTATTCTGAATTTTAATTCCAGGTAATTATTTGAGAGCAGAAAAATAACTTAATTAGTGTCAACATTGTTACCTGGAAGTAATTTTTGCTTATATCTAACATTCTAGAAAATGAAGCAAACACACCCAAGGATCTCTTCAGAGTCACAGAAATATTGATAGTTGTAAGAGAGAATTTTTTTTCACAAATTTGGAGCTATTATAGAGGGTTATTTTAAAAACACATAAGCCTGTTATTGAGATGGTTACTAGTAAAATGAATTAAAGCACTGAAAAGAAAGAAATTATTTTGGATAAAGATTAATTGATATATTCATGAATTATTTTTGTAAGAGCTTGGAGCTTTTAATAAAAATTTCCATGACAAATGGTATACCCTGTCAGTATACCTATAAAAGAGAGATGGTGATTAATGATAGAATTCTACATCTCGGACCTGGGTTCCATTGATCATAGTAAAGTCATGACACTGTTGCATTTCACTAGAAGGAGCCCCATGCTTGGCCTGTTCATGTGTTTGCGTGCACATATATAATTGGCACTGGCCATTGTTTAGCGAACTCTATAATGTGATCACTGAAGCAAGAGGCAATTTTGCTCTGTATATTCATACCCATACTCACAAACATTCCTTCTCTCTTTCACTCTCTGTCTCTCTCACAGATACACATACACACGTAGGTTCACAAAGCTAGTTTTGAGAAAAGGCAGGCAACAACTTTTGTAGTTATCTACACTGCACAATATAAACAACTAAGCTTCATACCAGTAGGAAACAAGTGAGCAGTCGTTTCTTAGCAATGTACTGATTTTGAAAAAATCTTTTTGGTTCATCTTTGTAAAAAAATATTTGCTTATGGATAATTTTTGCAAGTCCAACTGTGAGTTTTGCTCACTTGTGCCCATCTGCATGCAATGCGTTTTGCTCATTGAGTAAGAAATCAGTTGCAAAACAGCTACTTCTTGAAATTAACATCTGAAAAGCCAAACCAGTAATCTCTCTCATCAGCTTCAATATATTCCATTAACATCAATCATGTTCTATGTGGCAGATATTTTTTAGGCAACAGGAATATAAAGCATCTGTAAGGGTGGAAGAGAAGGAAGTTTATATTAAAATAATAGGAGAAGCAAGCAATTCTGAAGAGGCAGTGATTAACTCATCTTAAGCAGGGAAAGGAAGGGCTCAGAAAGAATTGTACATTTGAATAAGAGTATATATTTTGAGGAAGGATAAATTGACAACAGGGTGATAAAGCATTAAGACCATGAGATCATCATATCCCCTTTTGAACCAAGATCGCAGAGTAGCATCCGGATATGCCAGAAGGAAGGGAGCCGGGAATAACATATATGTATGTGTGTATGTATATATGTACACACACACACACACACACACACACACACAGCATGTCAAACTAGATGACATGTTAAGGAATAAATCATGAAACATGAATACACATTAAATCACCTATGTACTTTTCAAGAGAAAAAAAGTAAACCACAGTACTATTTATTCTTCATCCATGTAAATAGCAGACCAACTTCATGAAGAAAGACAGTTAAATTAGAAATCAGCTTGAGCACCTTCTCATCATGTTTGATCTTGTTGTCTCTACTCATGCTGGTGGCTGGAGGGCCTGGTCACAGGTTGCACAGACTGTGTTCAGGGCCTCCCAGACCCACTCTGATGCTGTTTTACCCAGGAAGACACTCAAGTAGAGAGAAATACAACAGTATGTTCAAAGCACGTGAATAGGTGGAAATGGCCATAGCTTCAAACATATTTCATAAGGATTCCTATTATTTCTGACCGAGGCAATTTGAATGGAATAGGTTGCCTCTGTCAGGGTGGGAATGGGCAGGGAATGTTGGAGAAAGGGGACTCAGCGCTTTCTTTTGTCTGTGCTGTTTTCTAAGGAACCTCCCCTAAGAAATGAACTAATTTCAGGGTTTTGTTTTGCCATGTAGATTATTTAAACTAAGGTTGGAATCTCTGGAAAATAAAAAAAGATTTGGAGAGATTCTCTGGGGAAGAAAGGAATGAGACTGCTAATAACCAGGAGGGTTTCAGTGGGTAAAACTAACAGAATTTCAAAATATACCTTAGAGAATTTTCCTGTAAGGTGGGCATCTCTCCCTGAAATCTTTAGTTAAATCTGCATTACTTGCCATAACATACTATGGTTGGATTGTTGGCTTTCTAACGTGTCATTGTACGAACCACAATGTGAAGTAAGAGCTGAGAGTATTGATGGGAGGCCAAGCAAATATGGATTTTAACTGGATTTTGTAAATTATAAAGTATTATGTTCTTTATTGAAAGAAATATAAGCTGTTAATTAAATATGAACAATTATATATGAAGCTTTTACTAGACACACGTTAAGAAAATAAACTCAATCCTGCACTGTTTAGAATATAATTAAAAATGCTGAAATAAGGAATTCTAATGATAAAAAATGTTTAATTTTAGCCATTTTTGGTGGGATAAAGAGATTTCTTGCCTTTTTTAATTTTTTTTCTTTTCAGAAGGAAATATGATGATGCTACATGTAGCCAACAAGTCTTGTTTAGAACATGGCCACTTTGGGGCGCTTGGGTGGCTCAGTCAGTTGAGCATCCTTCTCTTCATTTCAGCTCAGGTCATGATCCCAGGGTCATGGGATTGAGCCCCCTGATGGGCTTAGGGTGGAGCCTGTTTAGGATTATCTCTCTCTCCCTCCTTCTCCCTTGCTCACATTTTCTCTCTCTCAAATTAAAAAAAAAAAAAAAAAAAGTTAATTAAAAAATAATAAATAAAACGTAGCCATCTTGTTTTGTTTGTATTATAATAATTTCTTCGTGAGTACTTACTATGCTCTTGTCAATATATCCTGCAATTTTACACAGGGATTTAAGGAAGAGCTTTGAGACACATCTGTGTTTTATAGGTGTGGATGCTGAAGTACCCAGAAGAGAAGTAGGAAGCATTCCCACCATCCCAGGGAGACGATACTGCTAAGTGAGGATTCACACCTAAGCCGTTCACCCCTAGTCCACATGCTTGCTCCAACAGTGCTCTGCCAGGTCAGGAAGGGAGCTGCGGTTGGGGGCTGGGGTACGGCCAGGAACCAGCCCCGGAGGGGAGCGGCAAGGCTGCCTGTATGTGAGGCTTGAAGAGAGCAGCCCAGTATCAAGACTCAGGTTCACAGTCAATATACATCCAAAGTTTAATTGAAATTGTAAAAGCAGGGGCGCCTGGGTGGCGCAGTCGGTTAAGCGTCCGACTTCAGCCAGGTCACGATCTTGCGGTCCATGAGTTCGAGCCCCGCGTCAGGCTCTGGGCTGATGGCTCAGAGCCTGGAGCCTGTTTCCGATTCTTTGTCTCCCTCTCTCTCTGCCCCTCCCCCGTTCATGCTCTGTCTCTCTCTGTCCCAAAAATAAATAAAAAACGTTGAAAAAAAAATTAAAAAAAAAAAAAAAAGAAATTGTAAAAGCAAAATGACATGTTTTGTTTTTTCCTCTAGCGAATGCTAGCTATCTCCCACGCAGAGTGACTGGTACAACTCCAGCCAAGTTATCTACAAATAGAAACAATTTCAGATTCCTCACGCGTTAGTATTTCACAATAGAAACTTTGTTTCATTTTTCTTTTATTCCATATACATGTATGGTGCACATATACATTTTGTATTTGTCTATGTTGTGGGTTCCATGTCCATTACTGCCAAGCTGAGCATCTTTTCTGAGAGAAGTATCTCTGAAAACGTAATTCCTAAAGTTACTTTTTAAACAGTCTTTAGATTTTAGTTATTTTTTCTTAATCTTCAAGGAGCTTTGCTGGTATTTCTCTTCTGTTTTTGTGGGGGTTTTTTGTCTCTTTTCGCTTCCTATACTGTAAAACTAACTTGTAGATGTTTCTCTCTGCCTTTTCAGAAACACCATGACTCCTCTCTGCTACCAGTTTTTCAGTGTTGCACTAAATTTCTCGCTTGGGGCGGTCTTCATTCCTGCTTTCTTTGGGTACGAACCCCGAGTACACCACTAACCTCAGACCTGTCCCAGACTGATTTTCAGCTCTCAGCTCTCTCTCACTCCCAGTGGGCTGAGAGGGAGAATTTCTTCTGCCTGACGGTTTGGGTGAAATAAGGCATATACCACAGGAAACAGCATGTTCATTTTCCTGTGACCTTTTCCTGATTTCTTTTCCAAAGATTCTTCGGCCCCTAATGTTTTCCAAGCCCCATTGCTCAGTACATTGAAGATGAACTTTAATCCAAATTATTGCTCTAATCCCTAGCCCTCTCTTTGGCTTTAACACATTTTATTGCTGCTCCACCAGAGACCCTTGATATTAAGAACGAACTTTTCCTCAAGGCAAAGTCATAATTAAGCAATAATATAACCAATGTTTTTTACCAAAAGCCTGGATTAAGGTGCCCTAGAAAGCCACTCAGTGTGTTTACTGGAAATATCTTTTTGAGGTGGAAAACGTTACAAGTATATAGTTGCAGTCTTCATGATGGAGACCACAAAAAACATTTCTCTCATGAATCAGAATTAGAAATTATTCATCACACTTTCATCTCTTGAACACTGATCCGTCTACCTGATTGTGTTTCTTTCTCCACATTAACTGTTTAAATGGCTTTGAGACAAATAATGTTTCACTTCTAGCACATGCACAGAATTTCGTGACCTCTCATCCTGCTGCACCTTGTTTTGCTATCTCACTATAACCCCATCGTGTCTCATTTTTCTCACCTATTTTAATTTTATTTTGTCCTGCAGACATCTTTGCCAGCCTCCGTTAAAATTTTGTAGAATACAACAGTGTATATAAATTATACTTAATTAAAGAAATTCAACAAAGGAAATTCCGAGGGGAGGTTCCAGTTTGAGCAATAACAAATAACATTTACATGTCGTTATATCAATAGTTGTAAATGTTTAAAAAAGTAACTAAAAATATAAATCTAAAACGACACTCAAATGTATGGGTAAATATAAGCCAAACTCCTTAATTTGGGCGTGGGGGTGGGAGGGGGGAGGCTTTATGATGTCTGTATTAAGTGTTGGTGGGCTGAATCTACATAAAGCTTTACTGGAACTCAGCTACATCCACTCATTTATATATTGCCTGTGACTGCTTTCAGCCTACAATAGCAGAGTTAAGAAGTTGTGACAAAGAGCATTTGGCCTACAAATTCGAAAATATTTACTATCTGACCTTTTGAAAGAAAGTGTTTGCTGACCCCTGGTCTAGATGATTGTGTTAAATTTGCTGAGCTATCTTCAGTCAGTGACTGTTGCACCTGTGCGGTGCCACCTATGGGGAGCTGGCAGGCCGAAGCTGGAAATGTGCTATAGTGTATGTATCTGCTAAAGAAATACCGGAATCTGGTTTTTCCATCAGTATTAATTACAACACAGTCCTTTGGGGTCAAACATACTTATCAGGGACAGTTATTTATTTTAGAGCGTGTGTGCAAACGTAATTCACATATCTATCTTTGTGGGGTGAATACCCAGGCAATATATAATAGATTCGTTATGTAACAAAACAATCTCCATGTACATGGAGAAAATATTCAATTGTCCTAATGGACTCACACATGATGCAGTTCATATACTTAAGATACTCTTCTACTTAAAAAAAAAAAATGAACTAAATTTGTCAGGAGACCAAACATTCCCTAGTATAAACAAAATGGGTAACCTCTGTTTTGATCAGCTTAATCCAACTACACATCTCACAAAAGCAAAGCCATCTTTTTCCACCCATATCATATGTGTCTGTCTGCATGTTTGGGAAAGGGCTATGAAACCTAAGGGGAGTTATTATGTTACTGATGAAAAGCTCAAATCTGTAACACATATGTGCATTTCAGTATATAGTATCTGCTTATTTTCATTAAATTGCATTAAATGCTTCAATATGTAACGGAGTCATCTTCCTTAGGAAGCGTACACTTGTGGAATTCTTTGTGGTATCCTTGGGAATCCCTTTACCATGTATCCATGGCATTCTGCCCCTACGAGGCTCATTCCTTCCTGTCCCCTGGTATATTTATTAAGACAGGGGAATTTTTCCTTTCTTACTCAAAGATTTTGCTCTTGTCCCCAAGCTACTGTTTTTGAACTGAAAGAAAAGTCAAAGTATGATATATCTGAGGAAACAATATAACATTACTAGAAATTACTGCATGATATCTGTTTTTTTACTTAAAGACAGAAACAGAAGTTTTCTCTCATTTTTTCCCCCTTAAACTACTGTACTTCAGACCTAAGCTGAGGCCTGAAGTAGCGGAACAAAGAAAGCTGGTATTTTCCAAGAAAGGGGAATTCACTGTTCATACACATTCACTACAGTAGTCTATGGAAATGAATAATTATCTTACAAAATTCTATTCTCTGCTGTAGAGCATGCAAGTCTACATATGAATGTTTTTAAAAAGTAGTTGATTTTAAAATTTCCTCTTTCAACGTTCTTTGATTATGTTATTACCAGAAAAAAAATAAATGCAAACATACCTCAATATTTAAATATTATTTTATAAATATGCTTTTGTAAGCATCTGATAATGCACAGCAGTTTATCTTTTTACTTCTTCTAAGTTAATCATTCGTCTTTATATCCACTTTGACATTAGTGTGCCAAGAGAGGTATTAGATACCAGATATAGAGTTTCTTTCTTTTTTTTTCTTAAAGTTTATTTATTTTTGAGAGAGAGAGAAAGGGAGACCGAGCGAGAGCAGGGGAGGAGCAGAAAGAGAGGGAGACACAGAACTGGAAGTGGGCTCCAGGCTCCGCATTGTCAGCAAAAAGCCAGACTCGGGCTCAAACTCACAAACTGTGAGATCGTGACCTGAGCTGTAGTCGGAGGCTTAAGTGACCGAGCCACCCAAACGCCCCATACAGGGTTACTTTTTTTTCACATTTATTCATGTTTTGAGAGACAATGTGAGTGGAGGAGGGGCAGAGAGAAGGACACAGAATCGGAAGCAGGCTCCAGGCTCTGAGTTTGTCAGCACATAGTCAGATGTGGGGCTTGAACTCATGAGCTGTGAGATCATGACCTGAGCTGAAAAGTCAGACGCTTAACCTACTGAGCCACCCAGGCACCCCTACAGGGTTTCTTTTTAACCAAACTTAACTTCATGTCCCAAATCCATCTTATTTATAAGTTTTCCACTTTATTAGCTGAAAGTCATCTTCGTGTTAATTTTGAGGGCAAATAACCCATTTTTCTGAAATATAGAAATCAGAGACACAAAGTGCTATTTATTTTTTTGTGCACAGAAAAGCAAGTGAGATATCAGGAAAAGATCATTCTAGATAAACTTTAATTATTGCTTTTTAATTTCAATTACAAATATATGGAGGATGTTTGCCTCCTAGAAAGAATAAAAAATTGTGTGGCTGGGAGGCATATATGATACTGTGGTATATACTATATGATCAATAAGTGTAATCAGGAAAATACCTGTAATTGTGAAAATCAAGGAAGTGCAGAGCTTGATAAGACTGTTTTTCTCATCTGGGTGAGTCATTATAACCAGCAAACTTACACTTAATGGTTTATAGACCTGTGTTTACACTCATCCCAGGATTGATGTAGCTTTGCCACATTTTATACCCTAGTGGGGGATTTCCAGGAAGGTAGCAGACATGAAGAGATGACTATCACAGCACTAACCTGTAGGCACTTGTCAGTCACGGTCCACATAACTGACTTTCTGATTTTTTCTATTCTACTTTTAGAAGAGGAGAATCAGTATCAGAGAGCAGGAACAGGAAGAATTTTGTCCTAAGTCTAGGTGCTTATACCAAAAGGAAATAAGCAATTCTTCATCAAGTTTAGGCGGAAGAAGTAAAATAAGTATTAAAATAATATTTGTTTTTATGTATATAAGTTGAATGTCTTTTAGAATAGGTCACTTATGTAAAATATAATTCAGAATTTATTATTGGTAGTAATGGCAATGATAATATATTTTTAAAGTTTATTTATTCATTTTGAGAGGGAGAGAGAGGCAGAGAGAGAGAGAGAGAGAGAGAGGAGAGACAGAGGATCTCAAGCAGATTCTGTGTCATCAGCACAGAGCCCCATGCGGGGCTCGAAACCTTGAACTGTGAGATCATGACCTGAACTGAAATCAGGAGTTAGATGCTTAAAGACTGAGCCACCCAGGCGCCCCAGTAATGACAATAATTAATAGCATAATAAGAGTATATATGTCAGTCACTGTTCTAAGCAATTGTACATACTTAACCTGTAAAATCTTCAACCCTTCATAAAAAGTCTGAAACAAAAGAAAGTAAATAATTTGTCCAAGTTGACACAGAAAGGGCAGACACTCCAGATCCAAACCATCTCTCCAAGCTCTTATTCAAATAAACATGTATGTAACTTGAAGTCTTAGATTTTTATCAAAATCCTTCCAGCTTTAGTATTACACACAGTTTCTACTGCAAAAGAGGTACTCAAAAATATTTGCTTCAGTGAATGAGTCACATATTATTTAAGAGCTATAGACTGTAGTGTTTAAAAGCACCAACTCTTCACCTAGGATTGGTGGCCCTGAGTAAAATCTCTCTGCTCTGCTTCACTTTTCTGTTGTGTGGAGATAATAATAGTACTTACCTCATAGTATCATAGATGATATAATGAACTACATTCACAAAGTGCTTAGAATAGTACCTGGCACATAGGAAGCACTACGGAATGTTATTGATGATTATGATTATGCTTTTGTGAGTTACATGTGTCCCTCCAAAACATGTGTTGAAGTCCTAATACCCAATGAAGATGACCTTGAAAATAGGATCTTTGCAAGATGTAATCAGGTTAAAATGAGGTCATACTAGTATTTAGAGTGAGCCCTAAATTCAATACTTGTGTCCTTATAGAGAGAAAGAAATTTGGAGTTACAAAGAGACACAGGGAAGAAGGTCATGTAATGACAGAGGCAGAGATTGGAGTTATGGGGTCACAAGCCAAGAAAGGCCAAGGATTGCAAGCCACAAACTGGGAAGAGACAATAAAGGACTCCTCCCTTCAGAGGGAGCATGGCTCAGCCAACACCTTGATTTTGGACTTGTAGCCTCCAGAACGGTGAGAGAATATTGTTATTGTTATTATTGTTACTATTATTTAGCCTCAGGACAAAATTTATTAATTCAGTCTGAACTCCCTATCAGCCATTATATGTTTAAATTTAGTCTACTCATCATAAGTCTTGAGTGTTTCAGAATCAGAATGCAAAATTTGGAAGTGAAAGTGAAGTTTGTGAATTTCAAGTTGTTCACACCAGGTAGTGTGAATATTTTATTACTGGTCCCCACCTTACATGTCACAGATGGTAATTATCAGACTCTATCACTCTGAGAAACCACCCGAAGAATTAAACTAGAAGGAATTCAGCACATATTCCTAAAGGATTGTGCCATTTTGAAATCTGGAAATTCATTTTATTACTTGGTTTCTTCTGGTTAAATTATTTTAAAGATTTATTCTCTTATCCCTGTATCAAGAATGTGTTTTCTGCTGCTCATTCCCAGAGAAAAGGCAATGAACAGTCCTGGCAAAGCTTATCACTTTTGCTGAATTATAATATGGTAAATTAAATACTGAGATTTAAATTAAACTATCAGATGAGATGATGGCATGGTTTCCAGACCTGAGAATGAGTTCATGTTCTCTTTTTGGGCCATGACCGAAGAAAAGTATTTCATCCATGGGGAGGAGTATGGAGAAATAAACTTTTTATGTTATGGAGCAGAATTTGCTAGCTATGCACTCCTATTTCGTTGGAGCCAGTGTATGTTTTGGAGGTATATGTGTTATATCACTTAGCGTACTTAAAAAAGAAAGAAAGAAAGAGAGAAGGAAAGAAAGAAAGAAAGAAAGAAGAAAGAAGGAGAGAAAGAAAGAAAGAAAGAAAGAAAGAAAGAAAGAAAGAAAGAAAGAAAGACACATTGTAATGTGTCTTCTCAGTTGGTCATGACATCAAGTAAAACAAATGATACAAAAATAGCTAGAATAAGAAAAAAAAGATAGAGAAAATTGATGTATTTTGTATTCCTGTTATGAGTTCTATTTCTTTCAATTCAGCCTCAAAGGTCAAACACCATTACATCAAAATTTTAATTCTTGGAAAGATAAGAAAGGAAATTTGCTCGCATATGTGTAGGATATGTGTTTATGTGTGCACTCTATCAGGTGATTCTAAAATCAATACTGTAAGTTGATATGTGCCATCGAGAGAAAAGATGTAATTCAATCTGATAACATAGCAATATATATATATATATATATATATATATATATATATACACATACAGAGAGAGAGAGAGAGAGAGAGGAGCACAGAGAGAGAGAGAGCCTTTAGCAGGCTCCACACTCAACACAGAGCAGGCTTGATCCCACAACCTTGGGATCATGACCTGAGACGAAATCAAGAGTCAGATGCTCAACCGTCTGATTGAGGCTCCCCTATTTTTCTTTTTACTAAAAAGTATATTATCACTCCCATTTTTTTCTCATTCAATTCAGGTTTCATAATAATGATAAATCACTTGAAATTAAATCAGATAGATGACAGTCTTCAGAAATTAATGTTGTGAGAAAAGAAATATGCATAAATCATATAAATATAGGGGAAAATATGTTGTTTTTTATTTTTTATTTAATATAAGTAAATATCTCAGATCAAATTTCAAGACACATAGTAAGGAGTATGGTAGCTAAGCGGTCAATTTGGTTTTGCCAAACACTACATTCCCTTACATAATTCTCTCCTCATCGTACTCTTTATAATCCACTCACTCTTCCAGAAACTGAAAAATAAAGAAATAATGGCAGTCATCAAGTTATTTATCCTTTGTTCATACAAAACTCTTTATGAAGTCCCAATGCATACAGTGCATTAGGAAAAATGAATGAAATAAGACAACTAAGAGAACAGGTACTCATTCAATAGGTTTTACGGGAACATACAAGACAATCCGTCTACAAGTGAACAGATATTTCTCTTCCCTGGTGGTTTGGCCTTGACACAGGTGATCTTCCCCTGGCTATCTCTTCTCTCACAGCTATTCTCTCCCTGAAATTCACATATCTGGAAAACAAGGGCAGAGATATATGCTCCCACATTGTGAAGCAGATGTGCAGACTACTGTGAACTGCAATCACATTAAATGCTACCAAGTACACATATTTAGTGGCTTTTTAGGAAACATGAATGAGAAATGGCAACGGTCTCAATGATCTAGCATTTGAATCTCGATCAAAGTCATAGGGAAATTTCCTTATTATACCTTAGATAGTTTGCATGTGGGTCATTATAGGATCATTTGATCTGAAGCTGATGTAATTAACTAATTGGAAATTATTTAGGAATTAAAAATACTAATTAGAAATTAGTATTTTGTGCTTTTAAATGAAGATTATAATAAGTTAGAGTGTGAATTTTAATTTACTTTTAGACTAAATGGTTGTGTTAATCTACTAGAACTACCATAACCAAGTAACACAGGCTGGGTGGCTTAAGCAACAGAAATTTATTTTTTCACAATGCTGGATGCTAGAAGTCCAAGATTAATTAAAGGTGTTGGCAGGTTTGATTTCTTCTACAGGGGATGGAAGATTGGCTTGCAGATGGTGATCTTTTCTCTGTGTCCTCTGTAGTCTTCGCTTTATCTTTGTTGTATGTGTCTTAATCTCTTCTTTTAAAGGACACTAATCATATAGGATCAAGGTTCCCCAAATGGCTCCCCCCCTTTTTTTAACTTAATTGCCTCTTTTAAGGCCCTTCCTATCTCCAAATGCAGTCACATTCTGAGGAGTTAGGACTTTAACATGTGAATTCTGAGGAGACACAATTCAGCCCATAAGAAAGGTGTAACTCAAACATTCAGATATTACTGTAAAGTTAAATTTAGCTAAGATGTGAAACTAAGTACCCCTCTGAAACATGAAAGATGAAATAAAACTTTCTAAAACATTAAATTTAATCAGATTTCAAATTTGGTAGCTAATTAGTTTAGCTAGGCTTATATTTTTCTTGAAACTCTAAGCTGTAAAGGATCCACTCCAGACAAAAATGAATTTCTCATAATATCTAAAATGAAAAAAAAAAATTCCAAAACCTACCAGATCGGTAGTACTTGTTTGCATATATAGAGGACTTTTATTTTTTAAGATGTAAAGGGCCAGAGGTGGGGGAAGGAGGGGGAAGAGGGGAAGAGTGACCCTCAGGCTCTTCCCTACCAGCAGCTGGTGTCTCTTCAGCCCTCTTTAGAGGGCTTTTAAATGCTGTGGTAATATTTTTAAACTAATTTCCTCCTGCTTCATAATTAGAGATACTCATTTCTCATGTAATCTCTAACCAGTCACAATTATTTGAGCTGTTTTATGACAATGATTATTTTGTTCAATATAAAATACAAATAAAAGAATCTCTAAAGATTGAACTATGCTGCTAAGAATGAGGGGCATTTTTGAGAACAGAAAAAGAAACAAAAAAAGTGGTATGTAATATGATATGCTTTTGTCTCTCAAATATCTCAACTGTCCACAGGGAGAGGTTTGGGGCAGTAAAATTATAGAGTTTAATTTTTTTTAATTATTGCTTTGACCTAAATCAAACTGAAAAAACTGCTAGGGTAAGAATTTAGGCTACTTTCTGTCATGTGCTTTTTTTTAAGGATACGTTTTATTTTTTTTTTTAATTTTTTTTTCAACGTTTTATTTATTTTTGGGACAGAGAGAGACAGAGCATGAACGGGGGAGGGGCAGAGAGAGAGGGAGACACAGAATCGGAAACAGGCTCCAGGCTCTGAACCATCAGCCCAGAGCCTGATGCGGGGCTCGAACTCACGGACCGCGAGATCGTGACCTGGCTGAAGTCGGACGCTTAACCGACTGCGCCACCCAGGCGCCCCTAAGGATACGTTTTATAGGAAGGAAGAATGAGACGTTAACATCCAAGGCCTAAGTGAATGTGTGTTTGATGGCGAATGGAATGGTTGCCAAGGGTTGAGGTGTCTAAGAAGAGTTGTTGGGCAATATTGGCTGGTGGGTGAAATGGAAGAAGAAACATGCTAGAGGTGCAAGTGAGAAAATGTGAGAATGTTTGAGACGCTGAACAAAATACTCACTTAAGGGTATTATTTCAGATCAGCACTTTAATCGTACAGACCTAAGAGTACCAAACATTTTAACTGTGTTCATTTTTTTATCTTTAAAAGTTTCAAAAGTCTCTCCTCCAGTTGATAGTTCCAGAATCCTTACAAATTAATTGTAATCAGTTGAATCACTGAAGATTAGGCTTGGTCATTAAAAATTTTTATTTTTATTTTTTTAAGTTTACTTATTCATTTTGACAGAGAGAGAGACAGAGAGACAGAGAGAGAGCGTGCTTGTGCATGCGCATGAGCAGAGGAGGGGCAGAAAGAGAGGGAGAAGAGAGAATCCCAAACAAGCTCTGTACTATGG
Organism: Lynx canadensis; assembly: GCF_007474595.2. Taxonomy (NCBI): domain Eukaryota; kingdom Metazoa; phylum Chordata; class Mammalia; order Carnivora; family Felidae; genus Lynx; species Lynx canadensis. Next base: position 99,354,656 of record NC_044306.2, read on the forward strand.
GCACTGAGCCCTGTGCAGGGCTTAAACTCACAAACTGGGAGATCATGACCAGAGATGAAATCAAGAGTTGGATGCTTAACCCACTGGGCCACCCAGGCGCCCCAATCATTAAAAATTTTTAAACAAAGATATTCTGGGGATACAAAAGTCAATTTATTAATTCAAATAAATACATTTAAAAAACCAACAGTAGCATTTTGCTATCAAAATTCTGCATAGCCCTTCATACACCTGCCTTCACAAGCATGTTTCCAAATGATTTAGTACTTTTTGGTGCTCTCATTGGTGGCTTTCTCAAAAGTATTTTCATCTTGTGCAAATTTTAGAATCTGAAGCAGAGCCTTATTTGAATGAAATTCTTACTAAGAGTAAAAGGTTTTTTTCCTGATTCTCCTTGATATTATCTTTTTTATCCTAAGGGCATATATCATAGCAATTGAAATTAGGGACTTTCCAGTAAAATAGACATGGCTCAGGGAGCCCCTCTTCCTTTAGTTACATGTGTGATTTTTTAAGCAAGTTACTTAACCTATGTTATTTAAAAGGGTTATTAAGTGGATTCAATGAGATAGTGGTGGTTACATTCTTTTCAGATCACGTTACTGTTTCTAACTGCGCAGAGTTTATTCTACATATGTACATTATTTTAAGATATGTTTTCAATAATACATAAAGTGACAGAACTGTTTGCTCTAAGAATTCCTTCAGCAGAAGTACAACTCAGCTTATCAAAGACAATTAAAAGTGCACTTGATACTGATTTAAGCTTGGTCTATGGATGATAAGAGGCTCAGGAAACCATAGGGAGATTTTAAGGTGGACTCTGGAAGGTTATTCCAGATAGGACCAAGAAGCACATGTCTTTTGTGACTAATGAGAGCCGATCCCCAGAATAAGCAGCAATATGGAAGAAGATGGCTGTCCTTTGCAGCCTTAGACTCTCAGTGCACATGAAGGAAAGGCTTTGAAAGCCACGGCGACAAGCCTCCATCCTGGTGTCAGAGTTGCTGCAAAGGCTGCGGTTGTTTGCAACCACGCATGTGTTTGAAAGTAACAAACACTTATTAGATGCCCTGTTTAGTTGCTGTGGTTGCTGGCGTTACAACAGTTAATACACAGTTCCTGCTCCCCAAGGCTTTAGTTTGGCCAAAAAGAAGACAGTAACATTGTAAAACCAATGGAAGGGCACCAGAAGGTAATGCTTAAGGAAATAGATTTAAAAAAAAAAAAAAAAAAGAGGGAAAGAATTGGTAATCTTAAGGTTGAATTTATTCCAGTGTTTAAGTTTTTGAAAATCTGTCTTAAATATTTTATTTTCCAAAACCCTATTCAAGAATGTAATTAGTATTCATATTAATTGTCTAATTAAAGGGAATTTTTTGTTTGTCTGTCTAGAAAAGTCTGTACTAGCATCCTTGCTTTTCAGACTTCAGTGGCAAGGTGAAACTAATATGCCTGGTTGTGAGAGAAGTTACCTTGCTCTCCAGTGGATGTTAATTACTTGAAGGCAAAAAGCAGAAGTTCTTATCTTGGGCCTATAGCCTCCCAGAATTTCTTAGTTAAATGATGTGTTTATGTAAATATTTTAGGTAAGAGGATCTTAACTCTTACCAGATTTTCCAAGTGATGACCAAAAACTAAAAAGCAACATTTACTTAGGGGGATAATGCAAAACTAAATGCCAAGCCTTTAAATTCTATTTTTCATGATAAAAACATCACAATGACTCATAGTAGTTTTGCTAACCTTTTGTCCCTAAGATCATTTTTACACTATCCTCAAATGAGTCCAACTTTCCCTCATCTTTATTTCTGGAAATCGCTTTTCTTAACTAAAAAAAAGTTGCATTTTCCATAATGTCTGTCTACTTCCTGGAATATCAAAGTCATTTTTCATTTCAACACTATTCTCTAAATTTAATTCCCACCACATTCTACTTTACAATATTGTGGCCATAATCACTAAAGCATTTTAACAATACTGTTTATTCCAAAATCAAGCTACAACCATTATTCATTTCCCCAAAAAGAAGAACTAAGAAGAAAATTTGAAATTTACTAATTTATTTTACAAAATTTTATTATGTCTTATATAAAATAATGCATTAAATCACAAAATGGCATTTTTCCCTATTCTTGCATTGTATGAATTCACCTATGCAAATTTTGACCTCTATCTTTGTTATAAGCCATTGTCATCTCTAGAGTGTCTTTTTGGAATATACAACACAATTTTTAGGTGTACCTTGTCTTCATTTACTTCTAAAATGCTTGGAATATGACAATTTTGAAACATGTGCATGTTGAATTACAAATTTTATCCCACACCACAAATAGCCACTTACATTTGTGTACTCCACCACCTTTTTACTACATTTCTTTTAAAATGACTGGCAAAGGGGTGCCTGGGTGGCTCAGTCTCTTAAACATCTGACTTTGGCTCAGGTAATGATCACTGCAGTTTGTGGGTTCATGGGTTTGAGGCCATGGGGCTCTGTGCTAACAACGCAGAGCCTGCTTGGGATTCTCTCTCTTTCCCTCTGTCTCTGCTCCTCCCTGACTCATCCTTTCTCTTTCTTTCAAAATAAATAAATAAACTTTAAAAAATATAAAATAAATAAAATAAAATAAAATAAAATAAAATAAAATAAAATAAAATAATAAAATAAAATATTGGTAAGAGGCATCCGGGTGGGCACAGAGCCTTGAGATTCCCTCTCTCTCTCTACCCTTCCCCACTCACTCTCTCTCTCAAAAAGAAATAAATAGACTTTAAAAAGAATAAAATAAAAAAATTAAAATTAAGTGACTGGTAAAAGACTTCTTTGCAATATTTAACACTTAATAATTACTATATCTATATCAAAATTTTTTTTTTTTTACTTTTTTTAATGTTTGTTTATTTTTGAGAGAGAGAGTGCGAGCAGGGAAGGGGCAGAGAGAGAGAAAGACCCAAAATCTGAAGCAGGCTCCAGGCTCTGAGCTGTCAGCACATAGCCCGATGCAGGGCTGGAAATCATGAACCATGAGATCAAGACCTGAGCCGAAGTCAGAAGCTTAACTGACTGAGCCACCCAGGCGCCCTATTTTATTACTTTTTTTTTATGACTACTTCAGATGATGTCTATAAATACCTAAATATATACCTAAATATCTGAATATCTCTATATTTGTACTATAAATTTATACAAATATATTATATTAATATTAATATATATATATTTAGAAACTAGCAACAGTATGAGCCATTTTCGGCTGGTGTGTCTTCCCTGAGTGGTACTTTTTTATTTACAAAAAGTAAATAAACACATAGGAATTTGAGAGATTTGAAAGGGCATTAAAAAGTAATTTCATAAGAATAATTGTGGAAAAATACAACTTGGTTTATTTTGTGATGCATAAAATATATTAAATTCGGCAGTCACTTTGCTCACAGTATAATCCTCCGCTAGTTGTAAAACTGTCTCTAACAAATTATTTCTTATTTTTCACACATAGCAAAATAATAACAGTAAACTATAAATGTATAGAAACTGATCTACTCAATATTCTAGAACTGACCTGATTGATACTCAAATACTTACCTAAGTAGCACTGGGGGAAAGTAGACCATGGAGTACTTTTGAGTGTAACAGAGTTAATCATCCATGATATAGTGCTCAATGTGGGTATGATTTTTTATTATGTTTCCATTTTGCAAAAACAAAATTCATACTTCAGTTGTTTTCCTGATTATTCTCTTAGTTTCTTACATTCTCTTTGTAACTTTTTAGAATATTTTGGAATCAATTATAGTTTCTATTTTCCCTTTTAATCGTTCCTCACAATTTTACATGTCTTATATATTTTTTTCAATACAGTTTTCTAATGGTGGTAAACACTGGGTCTACCAGAATATACTTCACATTCATAATAATCAGTTTTAATCTCATCCACATTAGAACATCAATCAAGCAATACATTTTCTAGTAGCCATTAACACTCAGTAATTCAGTCAATACTTCCACTTTCCTTACAATTACAAAGCCGGATATTCCCTGACAATAATATATTTTAATCTTTAGTTCTTATTAGTCTTCATATTGCAGGAAAGATTACATAGTACTGTGTAAAACCACAATCAAGGTATGAGGTGATTTGGGCCATAATAAAACACTATATTTAGTAATGCCAGTGAAGATACGGTGTGCTTATGTTCTCATTTTTAAATTTCAGCCAATACAATTATTTTGAAGTGTAGAAAATTTCCATGTAAAAATGTTTTCTAATTTTCCTTCAGGTCATCATTTCTATCATCAGAACGAGAAACCAAGAATGAGTCACAGACAAGAGGAAATGAAGACAATTGTAGCACAGTTTATATGTCAGATTTGTGGTGCCAAGTCCTTTACAAGCCTTTTACATGTGTTCTGGTATTTTGCTAATGTAGCTACAATATCTCCAGGGCCTTAACATCCTTTCTTTCGTCTCTCAAATGACCTATAAAAGATGGTTAGAAGAACATAGAATAAAAAAAGAAAATGACCAGAGGGGTTTTCTGGTCACTTTTTCCAGTTTGATCATTTAAACAAATTCCTTTTCGTTTTCATCGGTTCTGCTTATTTTAGAGAACAGTTTAAATATTACAGAAACCCACAGGCTAACCAAATATCTAAGAAAGTTCCACTCCCTCTTCTTGATGTTGACAGTGATTTTAAAGGACCCCCAGGTATAGACAATGATATTCTTGAGTTGGATATTTTATGAGCAAATGGAATATAAGCTTCCCTCTTTCTCTCCCATAAGCAATGAAAATAAGCCTAAAAAAGGACTGAAGTTCAATTAGGGATTGTTTAATTGACCTACTGTTGAGTCAATCCTGATTTTCTTTTCACACATTAAACTACAAAATTTATAGCGTCTGAAAATGTTGCTTTTTACAATGTGTGTGAAAACTGTGAGCCATATCCTCCAGAGCTGCTGAAATCATACAGACTGAACATTAAGTTTACCCTCCTCAGAGAAAGGAATTTTCTTTCAATGGATGGCTTACTTACTTTTACACATCAAAATGGTTACATTTGGTATCTTTCTTTCTTTTTCCTTTTTTCTTTTTTTTTTTTTTTTGCCTCTATATTTTAGATTGAAAATAAATAAGCAAACCATACAGGCATTAACATCCAAAAGCACTCAGAGAACTGTAATACAATAATGAAAATAAATATATAAATTATTTTTCTCAAATAAGAATTCAAGTTTCATGACCTGAAAAACTATATACTATGCACTTTCCCTGATGAACCTTACTGATTCCACTGGACTAAACTTTAAAAAAAACCTAGTCAAGTATACTGTTTACAAATAGTGAAGACAAAGCTATTCCTTCATTTTAAGAAACTAAAAATAATTATTATATACAGCATATACAAATTTGATTTATATTCATTATTATTCTTCAATTTTAAATATATTACACCATAGGAAATGTTTTGATACAGTTTGCTTTTCCAACTTAAGCTCCCCCCCACAACCAAAATGCTGACATACACAAATGAATAATGGGCAGTCTGTACCAGCTACCCATTGCTGTACAATAAATCATCCCACAGTGTAGTGGCCTAAGAGGTAAGTATGTATTATTGCTCGTATTGAGACAACCAGTCTGCAGGTTGTTCAGTCTAGGCTCAGCTCCCTCCTCATTTGTGAGTTTCTGTGAATCTCCTCTGCAGCTCTGCTTCTAATACTTTGCTGGATGCTGACCTTGTTCCTCTCCCTGCTGGGTTAGGCTTGTTCATCTGCTAGCTGAGCAGGATTCAAGAGAATGAAGCTCTTTTGCAAGTACAATTTAAAAACTTGTAAGTTTCCTCTGCATCTGACTCAAGTCCATTCTAATGGCCAAATACACAATTATTCAGGAGATACTTATCTCTTTGTAAATTCACTCATAGTTGCTTTGGCCGTGTGAGAAGGTTACTGGATAAGACCCTTACGTTTCTTAGAAACCCTTTTATCTAGGGGCACCTGCATGGCTCAGTTGGTTGTACCTGATTCCTGGTTTCTGCATGGGTCATGATTCATGGGATCAAGCCTTGCATTGGGCTGTAAACATGGGGCCTGCTTGAGATTCTCTCTCTCCCTCTTTCTCTGCCCCTCCCCTACTCGTGCTCTCTTTCTCAAAATAAAAAACAAACAAACAAACAAACAAAAAGAAACTCTTTTATCTACCTGAAAGCGTATCCTCAATCCTTAGGCCTCAAAAAAAGGTCTTATAATAATAAACTTGATTTGATCTTATCCTCAGAACTTGTTTTATGTTGGGACTCTTACTGGTTGGGAATACAGAAGATGAGAAACAATTTTGTTTTCTTTTTTCTTTCTTTCTTTTTTTACATCCCTCAGATTTCTTGAAAACTGACCAGTTCTTTCTCTACCTCAGAGGTTAGCAAACTAAGACCTAGAGGCCAAATCCAGCCCACATCCTACTTTTGTATGGACTGTGTGCTAAGACTATTTTTACTTATTTTTATTTAAAAAAAAAAGAAAAAGGATAATATTTTGTGATACGTGCAAATGACATATTCACATTTCTGCATCCATAAATACATTTTTTGAAACACAGCTACATTCATTCATTTACATATTGGCTCTGGCCATTTTTTGCATGACAATAGCAGAGTTGAGACAGACACTGTTCAGTCACAAAGCCAAAGTTATTATCTGGCACCAAAGAAGAAGTTTGGGGACCCCTGTTCTAACTCAAACTGTTCCTGTATTACTCCATCACATAGAGCTAAAAGAAGCCCACTGACACTTTCAGCATTTTGTCTGGAAAGCATTTTGTCAAAGTCCAACAATTTATTAGGAACATATCTATTGGTATAGTCTTGCCAATTGTTTTCTTATTTTATAATTGCGCTCTGTTTTTTCAGCCTCCGGTGGCAATCTTTCACCATTTTCTAGCCTCCACTAAATATTTGCTTACCAAGTTTCCATTATCTGTGCATTGCTTTGCTTTCAAACCAGAGTCTCATAGTTTAAGTCAAAAACATTCCAGTTCTCTGTACCCATTTCTATATCGGTTACCTCTTGCAGTAGAAGAAATAAACACCAAACTCTGTTGCTTAAAATAACAGGATTTAATATTTTCAGTGAGTCTATGGGTCAGGTAGGCAATTGTACTGATCTTGCCTGGGCTTTTTCATGTATTTAAATCAACTTGTAGGCTAGCTGGTGTAGAATGATCTTTTTCACAGATCCTTTATTTGGCTAGCTATTAACTAGGGCAGCGGGAATGATGAGGCTATGGTCCTCTCGTCCTCAAGCAAATGACCTTGGGCTTGTCTTCATGATGGTGGTGGGGATCCAAAAGAGTGAGTGGGAACATGCAATATTTCTCATGAAATGAGAAATGCCTCCAAAAGAGTGAGGCATGGACTAGGAACTAGCACTCCATATTTCCTCCACAGTGTGCTAACAAAAGCAATCCAGCCCAGATTTAATGAGTGAGGAAATAAATTCTGCCTCTTGATGAGATAGCCATAAAATTTATAATACCATATTAAGAAGCTTTTGGTATATACAGTATCCTGGCATACAAAGCATACAAGACAATTTTTGTATTTGCTAATAGTCTTTCCATTCTGAATATATTATACACAAAAGAATCGTTCTTTTTCAGTCCTGACATTGTAACAATGACAAATGAATAATGAAACACTCCCAAAAAGTTATTAGCATTGATGAATATCATATTTCAGAGAATTGGGGAAAGAACATGTAAAATAACCAAAGAAACATAAATCCAGGTAATTCAAAGGTCATCCTTTTCTAGTGTACATTTGGGAGGAAGGATTTTTTTCTTTTAATTCCCTTTAAGTGACCCGCTTAGAAACTCTTCCTCTCTATTTTGGGATTTCCCTCCCTGCTCTTGGTTGTGATGTAGGATGCTCCTGATTCTGTTGCTAGTTATCCCTTGAGTACCTTTGTTATCATCTCCTTTTTCAGGATTATATGTTCTTTTGGTATGCGTTGCTAAAATAATACATATTAGGTCACACAATTTTACTATCTTGTCTCTTTATTGTCCATAATATTTTGTCCAAGTACTAATATGAGAGGATTAGTATTTACTGATTGGTGTAATGATTCAGAGGAGGGTCGTAAAGTTTGAACAAAGGAATAAGAATACTGAGTGAGTTTTCTGACCTAGAAACTACTGTCTACAAGCCTCTTGCTTACCCATTTTCAAAGCTTTCATACCACCAAAATATAAGAGGAGGGGGGGATGTGACTTGATTTTAATTACTTATGGTTTTCAGATAGAAGAGGAGGCAAAAACATATAGATAAACAAACAAGCAAACAAACAAAACATACATTTTATGCCAGCCTTGTGAGACCCAGGCCAGACAAATTTACTACTGAGATTGTTAGGACACTTTTTGGTTAGAAAAATAAATCAGAGAATCAGCGACCTGGGGTCAAATATTAGGTGGGTTCAATGGGCTTTCCCAACTGTGTTTCTTGAAGGGCCACAGAGTTCATTCTGTTAGCTTTGAATGGTATTGTTTTCTTCAAGCATAGCGTTGTCACCATGCTGGAAAAATCACTTTCATTTCCTGGAAACTCATACAGGGAGCTCTGTCTGGGCTTTGTAGGATGGCTTCAAAGGCATCTGTGACTGAGAGAGAATCTTTTTCTAAACTTCAGATGGGGGCAAAAGCAAAGTTTGAAAAATGTGTTTTATCTCACAGTCACCAAAGTGAATGTATCCAGAGAATTCGACATTTTGCAAGGAGTTGCTTTTCATAGAAAGCCTGATTCATAGCCTGCTTCTTTGTAACCAATGGTTTATCTCTTTAAAAAAGAAAGGAACTTGCTTTTGGGGCAGCTCCACATCTTACATAGTAAGTCTCACCCTTTATTCAATTGCTAAGTCTTACTTATTTTGAATTATCTAAAATGTTACTTCTTTAGAAAACCCTTCCTGCTCTCTGATTCTTTAAAAAATGCTATTTGTTTACTTATTTATTTTTAAGACGTTATGTAATTTTTAGAGCGAATTTAGTGATCCTTTGTGTGTTTGTGTGGAACAGCCCCCAACTTCCTGATGGAGTCCTACTTTCTCCCACATCCAGAGCCTGGTATTCATTGGTTACTTTAAAAAGACCCAGCAGACACATTTATAGTTTCCAATATCTGAGGCCAAATCACCTCTCCATGTAGGGTGTTTCCAGACTAGTCTTTACAAATGAAATGGAAAGAGTGAGCGGATATATAATTCTCCTTTGTGAGATACCTCAAACATGGGAAGTGGGCATGTGACTTGATCTTCCCATTAAACTCTATGTACTTCCCTTCTAGTCTAATTCAGTCACATATGTATTCAATTAACTGCTCTATCTCACTCTCCCCATCTCCTTACCCATCCCCACATACAAGCCTTAATCTGCAAGGTCATCAGAACTCGAAAATATTTCTGTGAATAATTCATTTATCACTTCTATGTACAATTTGTCCAGTCCAATGGAATCCTGAGAATTTTAATGTGATTTATGATCCTTGTTTATTCATAAGGTTTATCACATTCTTCAAATATGTACTAGGAGGTCCAATACCATATTCATTTTTTTCTTCTCTTCATTATTAATCTTTAAATAGCCAAGAACCTGTAGTTGGAGACACTGTTATATAGAGTTTTAAAACTTACTTAGAAAGAAGGGATTGCTAAATTGGATCAATTTTAGCTGAAAATGTGCTGATTAACTTAATGACTCTCACTCTTAACAATTTAAATAACTTTAAAGATATATATTTAAAAAAAAACAGAAATATTGGTATTTTTTTCTTTCCTATCCATTGTTATTTACACATTTACTAACTTTTGTTGAAGGTAATCGTCAACACAAAAATGAAAATGTCGTAAATGTATAGCTTGATGACTTTCACCAAATGAACACACCTGTGTAGCCAACTTCCAGATCCATAAACAGAACAGCATCAGGAACACTTCCTTTTCGGAAATCTCACGTGGGGGCAAATGTAGGGGCACCTGACATCCACTTGAGTTTTCTTTTCTTCATCTGTAAAGTGAGTGGAATAACAAATATGCCGAAAAAGTGCTCTATAAATGTGATCAACTCCATTGAAACATGTTGTAAACCACAGCAAGTTGCACAAATGAACAGTACTATTTTAATTTTCTGTTACTACAAAGTACCCATTGCAGAATTCACCTTGGAAAAATGATCAGACTTGGCTCCACCATGAAGAAGAAGGAGTGTTGCTAGGGAATGCCAGCAGGCTGCCTTCCAACAGACCTCTTAGAGTCTCATTACCTTGGTAGATTTGCCTGGCTCTCAGTCTGGCCCTCAGCCGTTCCAGACTCTGAAATCTAGTTGTCTATTGCTAAGGGGCCTAGTGATATTAAATAAGCTCAAGAGACTGATTTTAAAAATCAAAGCCTTGATTTATTAATTTACAATGAGGGGACCAGGCACTAGAGTCTTCTGGCCAGAACATTCTCTCCCCGCTGATACTCCTTTGGGGAAGCTACACTGTATTCATTAGCTTGCTTAGAGAGCATGGTTTCGGAATAAGAATTAGGTGAGAGGAATCTCCTTCTATACTGTGTGATATTGGGTCAGTACTTTTTTGTACCAGTGCAACCCTGCACTTTGACTATTCTCTTCAGGCCAACTCAGCTGCCAATCCCATGAGGAAGCACCCTGAAGCCTCCAGATTCTAAGAAAGGAAAAATGCAGTATTTTAGATTCTCAATTTAAAAATCAATTTAGGGGCACCTGGGTGGCTCAGTTAAGCATCCCACTTCGGCTCAGGTCATGATCTCACAGCTCGTGAGTTCAAGCCCTGTGTGGGACTGTGCTGACAGCTCAGTCTGGAGCCTGCTTCGGATTCTGTGTCTCCCTCTCTCTCTGCCCCTCCTCCCCCTGGCTCACACTCTGTCTCTCGTGCGCTCTCTCTCTCTCAAATATAAATAAACATTTAAATTTTTTTAAATAAACAAATAATAAAATAAAAATTGATTTATAAGTCTCATGTGGGCTCACCTGCAGCACAACCTCTCTGACCTGGTGACCACCCTCCTCTCTGGCAGAGGGTATGCATGCCTGACTGGAACACCCAAAGGCTCTATTTTCCTTTTCTTCTCTTCCTCGATGTGGTACTTCCGAATGTTTACTTTTGGAGCTAATCTTTATTTTGTATAATTAATAGAGGAAGAGTAGAGGTTCAGATACATAACTGAGTTCAGATACATAACTGAGATGGAAGCTTGTACCCCTGAAGGTAAATGCCAACTGACCATCAAAAGCTCAAAGTTAGAGAAGTGCTTCAGAGACTTGTTAGTAGAATCACTAGTAGATCACTTCTCAGACTCAGCACTTAGGTGGGTAATGATCTCCATCTTCTTTTGCCTCTGACCTCTCTTATTTGTATGCTTCCCTGCTTTAGCAATCCTCACCCTATCCCAAACCCTCAGCTAATTGAGCAGGTGTTTCCTTAATAATGTTAATATTTTCAAACTGTCATGTACTTCTGGAGACATTCTTGTCCTTTGTAATCATTAGTTTTTGAATGTCTGAACATTATATGTTCATTTTATGTTCATTATATATTGACTCTGAGTTTTTGAGCTCACAATTGACAATACCGATAATACTTTTAATCTGTTCTGTGGCAAACTTACACTTTTATGATATTTATGAATGTATGTATGTATTTCAAAAATTTATTTAAATTCTGGATAGTTAACATAGTGTGTAATATTGATTTCAGTAGTAGAACTTAGTGATTCATCACTTACATGTAACACCAAGTGCTCAACACTAGTGCCCTCCTTAGTACCCATCACCCATCTAGCCCATCACCCCACCCACCTCTCTCCATTAGCCCTCAGTTTGTTCTCTATTGCAAAGAGTCTCCTATGGTTTGTCTCCCTCTCTTTTTTTCCCCTTCCCATATATTCATCTGTTTTGATTCCTAAATTCCACATATGAGTGAAATCATATGGTATTTGTTTTTCTCTGACTGACTTAGTTCACTTAGCATAATATACCCTAGCTCCACCCACATCATTGCAAATGGCAAGCTTTCATTCTTTTTGATGGCTGAGTAATATTCCATTATATATATATATATATATATATATTCCACTTCTTTTTAATCCATTCATCAGTTGATGGACATTTGGGTGCTCTCCATAGTTTGGCTCTTGTTGACAATGCTGCTATAAACACCAGGGTATATGTAACACTTTGAATCTGTATTTTTTTTATCCTTTGGGTAAATACCTAATAGTACAATTGCTGGATTGTAGGGTAGTTCTATTTTTAACTTCTAGAGGAAACTCCATAGTGTTTTTCAGAGTGGCTGCACCAGTTTGTATTCCCACCAAGGGAGTAAAAGTGTTCCCCTTTCTCTGCATTATCACCAACACTCGCTGTTTCTTGTGTTGTGAATTTTAGCCATTCCGACTGGTGTGAGGTGGTATCTCATCATGGTTTTGATTTGTATTTCCCTGATGATGAGTGATGTTGAGCATCTTCTCATGTGTCTATGACCTACATTTAGATCATTTCTAATACAGAGCTCTTTGAGGATTTATCACCATAAGTGTAGGGGCACCTGGGTGGCTCAGTCAGTTAAGTGTCTGACTCTTGATCTCAGCTCAGGTCATGTTCCCATGGTTTGGGGCTTCCATGTTGGGCCCTGTGCTGACAGTGGGGAGACTGCTTGGGATTCTCTTTCTCCCTCTCTCTCTGCTCCTCCCCTGTGCATGAGCACATACATGCATGCTCCCTCTCACACAAAATAAATAAATAAACTTAAAAAAAAAAAATAATAAATGTAAAGCACTGAAGCTGGAACCTGACACTATTCATGGATGTGCTCCAAAACCACAGTTTGATCAAATGCAAAATGGCTAATGTTAAAAATCAATACTTGGTATTTGTGATTTTGGACTTTTTCCTCTTCATGAATTTTTGAGCCATTAAATTTGATATTTTTCCTCAAATTCACCCTCACAATATGTTAAGAATACCAAAATCAGATTGTTCTTGAGAGAATCACGACCTAAAAAAGTATTCAATGACAAAGTATTAAAAGCAGATTTTAAAGGTTATTTTTCCACTTATAATACCAAGTAATTCTAAAAGATTGGAATTACGATAAAACATATTTGGTACCATACCATTTTAAAACAAAAACTTTTAGGCTCAAAAAGATTGAGATGTTCCCCCTAATTTTTAAGCTAATCCACTGTTGTCACTTCAATCATAAAATACTTGTCAGGACGCCTTAGCCAAGTCGGCTAACTCTTGATTTCAGCTCAGGTCGTGATCTCATGGTTGTAAATGGAGCCCCACATGCAGCTTCCCACTGAGCACGGAGCCTGCTTGAGATTCTCCCTCTTTCTGCCCCTTCCCAACTTGTGCTTGCACGCACACTCTCTCTCAAAATAAATAAATAAACATTTAAAAAGTCTCTACTTATCCATTTTAAAGCTCTTAAATTTTTTAAAACAAAATTCACAGCATCACAATCATCAAATATGACAATATTTTTTTCCTTTTGTAAAAAATATACATGTATACTTAAAATGACCGAATTTCAACATAAATATACATAATGAGATTTTTCCTTTCAAGTTATACCAAGAATGCTTTCAAATTTGAAAGTACATATTTAATTATTAATAATATACCCAAATAACAAAAAAAATATTAATATCATTAATAGTAGTAATTAGATACGATCATAATTATTATTGATCATAAACAAGTTCAGAGTTGTCAGAAAGGAACTGCAGTGGGCAGTCAGCTGTTTGGCAATCCAAGGGTCAGTGCAAAAGCCATGGTCAAATGACAAGCTTTTGCTAATTTCCTGGGGGGGGGGGGGTTGGTTAATTTTATCCACAAAGCCAAAATTTAGAGAATTTCTAAGTAAGAAGCATTCAGGAAGCTCTCATAATTATCAGCCATGTATATGTGTTTCTGCATGTACATAACATAATTTTCTATTAATACTTAAAAATTAAGCAATAGGGAAGATGGCGGCATAGGAGGACGCTGGGCTCACCGCGCGTCCTGCTGATCACTTAGATTCCACCTACACCTGCCTAAATAACCCAGAAAACCGCCAGAGGATTAGCAGAACGGAGTCACCGGACCCAAGTGCAGACGAGAGGCCCACGGAAGAGGGTAGGAAGGGCGGCGAGGCGGTGCGCGCTCCACGGACTGGCGGGAGGGAGCCGGGGCGGAGGGGCGGCTCGCCAGCCAAGCATAGCCCCCGAGTCCGGCTTGCAAAAGCGGAGGGGCCTGACGGACTGTGTTCCGACAGCAAGCGCGACTTAGCGTCTGGGAGGTCATAAGTTAACAGCTCTGCTCCGGAAGCGGGAAGGCTGGAGGACAAAGGGAGGGTGAGCTGCGGAGCCCCCGGACGACAGAGCTCAGTTTGGCGGGGAACAAAGGCGCTCGCCAGCGCCATCTCCACCGCCCATCCCCCAGGCAAAATCCCAAAGGGAACCGGTTCCGGCCAGGGAAATTGCTTGCTCCGCGCAAACACCCAACTCTGTGCTTCTGCGGAGCCAAACCTCTGGCAGCGGATCTGACTCCCTCCGGCTGCCACAGGGCCCCTCCTGAAGTGGATCACCTAAGGAGAAGCGAGCTAAGCCTGCCCCCCCTCCCACCGTGCACCTTGCCTTCCCACCCCAGCTAATACGCCAGATCCCCAGCATCACAAGCCTGGCAGTGTGCAAGTAGCCCAGACGGGCCACGCCACCCCACAGTGAATCCCGCCCCTAGGAGAGGGGAAGAGAAGGCACACACCAGTCTGACTGTGGCCCCAGCGGTGGGCTGGGGGCAGACATCAGGACTGACTGCGGCCCCGCCCACCAACTCCAGTTATACACCACAGCACAGGGGAAGTGCCCTGCAGGCCCTCACCACACCAGGGACTATCCAAAATGACCAAGCGGAAGAATTCCCCTCAGAAGAATCTCCAGGAAATAACAACAGCTAATGAGCTGATCAAAAAGGATTTAAATAATATAACAGAAAGTGAATTTAGAATAATAGTCATAAAATTAATCGCTGGGCTGGAAAACAGTATACAGGACAGCAGAGAATCTCTTGCTACAGAGATCAAGGGACTAAGGAACAGTCACGAGGAGCTGAAAAACGCTTTAAAGGAAATGCAAAACAAAATGCAAACCACCACAGCTCGGATGGAAGAGGCAGAGGAGAGAATAGGTGAACTAGAAGATAAAGTTATGGAAAAAGAGGAAGCTGAGAAAAAGAGAGATAAAAAAATCCAGGAGTATGAGGGGAAAATTAGAGAACTAAGTGATCCACTAAAAAGAAATAATATACGCATAATTGGTATTCCAGAGGAGGAAGAGAGAGGGAAAGGTGCTGAAGGGGTACTTGAAGAAATAATAGCTGAGAACTTCCCTGAACTGGGGAAGGAAAAAGGCATTGAAATCCAAGAGGCACAGAGAACTCCCTTCAGACGTAACTTGAATCGATCTTCTGCACGACATATCATAGTGAAACTGGCAAAATACAAGGATAAAGAGAAAATTCTGAAAGCAGCAAGGGGTAAACGTGCCCTCACATATAAAGGGAGACCTATAAGACTCGTGACTGATCTCTCTTTTGAAACTTGGCAGGCCAGAAAGAATTGGCACGAGATTTTCAGGGTGCTAGACAGCAAAAATATGCAGCCCAGAATCCTTTATCCAGCAAGTCTGTCATTTAGAATAGAAGGAGAGATAAAGGTCTTCCCAAACAAACAAAAACTGAAGGAATTTGTCACCACTAAACCAGCCCTACAAGAGATCCTAAGGGGGACGCTGTGAGACAAAGTACCAGAGACATCACTACAAGCATAAAACATACAGACATCACAATGACTCTAAACCCGTATCTTTCTATAATAACACTGAATGTAAACGGATTAAATGCGCCAACCAAAAGACATAGGGTATCAGAATGGATAAAAAAACAAGACCCATCTATTTGCTGTCTACAAGAGACTCATTTTAGACCTGAGGACACCTTTAGATTCAGAGTGAGGGGATGGAGAACTATTTATCATGCTACTGGAAGCCAAAAGAAAGCTGGAGTAGCCATACTTATATCAGACAAACTAGACTTTCAATTAAAGGCTGTAACAAGAGATGAAGAAGGACATTATATAATAGTTACAGGGTCTATCCATCAGGAAGAGCTAACAATTATAAATGTCTATGCGCCGAATACCGGAGCCCCCAAGTATATAAAACAATTACTCATAAACAGAAGCAACCTTATTGATAAGAATGTGGTCATTGCAGGGGACTTTAACACCCCACTTACAGAAATGGATAGATCATCTAGACACACGGTCAATAAAGAAACAAGGGCCCTGAATGAGACATTGGATCAGATGGACTTGACAGATATATTTAGAACTCTGCATCCCAAAGCAGCAGAATATACTTTCTTCTCGAGTGCATATGGAACATTCTCCAAGATATCATATACTGGGTCACAAAACAGCCCTTCATAAGTTTACAAGAATTGAAATCATACCATGCATACTTTCAGACCACAATGCTATGAAGCTTGAAATCAACCACAGGAAAAAGTCTGGAAAACCTCCAAAAGCGTGGAGGTTAAAGAACACCCTACTAACGAATGAGTGGGTCAACCAGGCAATTAGAGAAGAAATCAAAAAATATATGGAAACAAACGAAAATGAAAATACAACAATCCAAACGCTTTGGGACGCAGCGAAGGCAGTCCTGAGAGGAAAATACATTGCAATCCAGGCCTATCTCAAGAAACAAGAAAAATCTCAAATACAAAATCTAACAGCACACCTAAAGGAAATAGAAGCAGAACAGCAAAGGCAGCCTAAACCCAGCAGAAGAAGAGAAATAATAAAGATCAGAGCAGAAATAAACAATATAGAATCTAAAAAAACTGTAGAGCAGATCAACGAAACCAAGAGTTGGTTTTTTGAAAAAATAAACAAAATTGACAAACCTCTAGCCAGGCTTCTCAAAAAGAAAAGGGAGATGACCCAAATAGATAAAATCATGAATGAAAATGGAATGATTACAACCAATCCCTCAGAGATACAAACAATTATCAGGGAATACTATGAAAAATTATATGCCAACAAATTGGACAACCTGGAAGAAATGGACACATTCCTGAACACCCACACTCTTCCAAAACTCAATCAGGAGGAAATAGAAAGCTTGAACAGACCCATAACCAGCGAAGAAATTGAATCGGTTATCAAAAATCTCCCAACAAATAAGAGTCCAGGACCAGATGGCTTCCCAGGGGAGTTCTACCAGACATTTAAAGCAGAGATAATACCTATCCTTCTCAAGCTATTCCAAGAAATAGAAAGGGAAGGAAAACTTCCAGACTCATTCTATGAAGCCAGTATTACTTTGATTCCTAAACCAGACAGAGACCCAGTAAAAAAAGAGAACTACAGGCCAATATCCCTGATGAATATGGATGCAAAAATTCTCAATAAGATACTAGCAAATCGAATTCAACAGCATATAAAAAGAATTATTCACCATGATCAAGTGGGATTCATTCCTGGGATGCAGGGCTGGTTCAACATTCGCAAATCAATCAACGTGATACATCACATTAACAAAAAAAAAGAGAAGAACCATATGATCCTGTCAATCGATGCAGAAAAGGCCTTTGACAAAATCCAGCACGCTTTCTTAATAAAAACCCTTGAGAAAGTCGGGATAGAAGGAACATACTTAAAGATCATAAAAGCCATTTATGAAAAGCCCACAGCTAACATCATCCTCAACGGGGAAAAACTGTGAGCTTTTTCCCTGAGATCAGGAACACGACAGGGATGCCCACTCTCACCGCTGTTGTTTAACATAGTGCTGGAAGTTCTAGCATCAGCAATCAGACAACAAAAGGAAATCAAAGGCATCAAAATTGGCAAAGATGAAGTCAAGCTTTCGCTTTTTGCAGATGACATGATATTATACATGGAAAATCCGATAGACTCCACCAAAAGTCTGCTAGAACTGATACATGAATTCAGCAAAGTTGCAGGATACAAAATCAATGTCCAGAAATCAGTTGCATTCTTATACACTAACAATGAAGCAACAGAAAGACAAATAAAGAAAATGATCCCATTCACAATTGCACCAAGAAGCATAAAATACCTAGGAATAAATCTAACCAAAGATGTAAAGGATCTGTATGCTGAAAACTATAGAAAGCTTATGAAGGTAATTGAAGAAGACTTAAAGAAATGGAAAGACATTCCCTGCTCATGGATTGGAAAAATAAATATTGTCAAAATGTCAATACTACCCAAAGCTATCTACACATTCAATGCAATCCCAATCAAAATTGCACCAGCATTCTTCTCGAAATTAGAACAAGCAATCCTAAAATTCATATAGAACCACAAAAGGCCCCGAATAGCCAAAGGAATTTTGAAGAAGAAGACCAAAGCAGGAGGCATCACAATCCCAGACTTCAGCCTCTACTACAAAGCTGTCATCATCAAGACAGCATGGTATTGGCACAAAAACAGACACACAGACCAATGGAATAGAATAGAAACCCCAGAACTAGACCCACAAACGTATGGCCAACTCATCTTTGACAAAGCAGGAAAGAACATCCAATGGAAAAAAGACAGCCTCTTTAACAAATGGTGCTGGGAGAATTGGACAGCAACATGCAGAAGGTTGAAACTAGACCACTTTCTCACACCATTTACAAAAATAAACTCAAAATGGATAAAGGACCTAAATGTGAGACAGGAAACCATCAAAACCTTAGAGGACAAAGCAGGAAAAGACCTCTCTGACCTCAGCCGTAGCAATCTCTTACTCGACACATCCCCAAAGGCAAGGGAATTAAAAGCAAAAGTGAATTACTGGGACCTTATGAAGATAAAAAGCTTCTGCACAGCAAAGGAAACAACCAACAAAACTAAAAGGCAACCAACGGAATGGGAAAAGATATTTGCAAATGACATATCGGACAAAGGGCTAGTATCTAAAATCTATAAAGAGCTCACCAAACTCCACACCCGAAAAACAAATAACCCAGTGAAGAAATGGGCAGAAAACATGAATAGACACTTCTCTAAAGAAGACATCCAGATGGCCAACAGGCACATGAAAAGATGTTCAGCGTCGCTCCTTATCAGGGAAATACAAATCAAAACCACACTCAGGTATCACCTCACGCCAGTCAGAGTGGCCAAAATGAACAAATCAGGAGACTATAGATGCTGGAGAGGATGTGGAGAAACGGGAACCCTCTTGCACTGTTGGTGGGAATGCAAATTGTTGCAGCCGCTCTGGAAAGCAGTGTGGAGGTTCCTCAGAAAATTAAAAATAGACCTACCCTATGACCCAGCAATAGCACTGCTAGGAATTTATCCAAGGGATACAGGAGTACTGATGCATAGGGGCACTTGTACCCCAATGTTCATAGCAGCACTCTCAACAATAGCCAAATTATGGAAAGAGCCTAAATGTCTAAATGGATAAAGAAATTGTGGTTTATATACACAATGGAATACTATGTGGCAATGAGAAAAAATGAAATATGGCCCTTTGTAGCAACGTGGATGGAACTGGAGAGTGTAATGCTAAGTGAAATAAGCCATACAGAGAAAGACAGATACCATATGGTTTCACTCTTATGTGGATCCTGAGAAACTTAACAGGAACCCATGGGGGAGGGGAAGGAAAAAAAAAAAAAAAGAGGTTAGAGTGGGAGAGAGCCAAAGCATAAGAGACTGTTAAAAACTGAGAACAAACTGAGGGTTGATGGGGGGTGGGAGGGTGGGGAGGGTGGGTGATGGGTATTGAGGAGGGCACCTTTTGGGATGAGCACTGGGTGTTGTATGGAAACCAATTTGTCAATAAATTTCATAAAAAAAAAAAATTAAGCAATAAACATACATTTCAAAGCACCACATATTTTTTATGTTGGTTTGAATTCAAGATTCAAAACAATCAAAATTTTACAAATCTAAAGTAAAGTTTAAAAATACTAAATCCTAAGTGTTTTAAAATATTATCCCTTAAAAAGAAACTAAAGTATTTCAGAAAGGATTATTTGCAGACCGCACACTACAAATAATTTTAGTTGACCCATTTTAAATGTTTAAATCTGGGAGAATCCTATAACTCACTTAATATTTAAGCATCCAAGGCTTTCCTTCTCCTCTGGATTCCTCTTATTTGAAAACAGAATGTCACTCTTAGGATAATTCGATAAATGTTGTGTCAGCAGTTTTTAGAAAAAATCTTCTGTTGTAACAAAACTGCCAGACGCTAAACAGACAAAGTCTCAGAATAATTGATATGGACAACAGAAGTAAGAATTTTGACTCCCAGTGGGCAAGCCACCTGTACAAACAACACTTCTAACTTCAATTTGAGTTGCTGGCTTCTGAACACTCAATTATTTAGGGCATTCAGAGGATTTCATTAATACAAGAAATGCCTACAGGCCTGAGTTACAAAGGTGGTCTTTATCATTAAAGATTGGGGTTCAGTAATAAGAATTGCTAATGCTATGTGGATGACAAATGATTTTTCTCCACCAGAACTAGAATTCTTCCCTTTTTTAAAGTATTTTAATATGTTCTTCTTCAGAATGTTTTAATGCTATTTTGCCTTGAAATCCTCAGTCAGACATTTTTAGAGGCAGAATATAAAAGGACAGAAAATGACCATCCAGATGTTTCCACATTCCAAGGTTGTCACAGCATTGCCATCCAGACAAAGTCTGTTCTGGATTCTTAAGAAATTAGTTCGGATTAGAGGGGTGAACTACTTGCACAGAGTTCTCTTTTAGCATTAATATGCTTTGTAGAGCCTCTTATTACAATGAATTGACTTAGATCCCCTGTCTCATATTTAAAGCGACAAATAATTTATTTGGTTTTGTTTCACTGAAGAGTAAGGATTTAAGTACTTTTAGAATCCAGTTTTAAATTGTAAAACAATTTTAGATTTACAGAAAATTGTGAAGGTAGTACAGAGAGTTCCCAGATTTTGCACCCATTTTCTCTTAGCAACATGTTACATTAGCATACCACATTTGTTATAATTACTGAACCAGTGGAGATATATTATTATTAACTGAAATCCATAGCTTATTCAGACTTCCATAGTTTTTACCTAATGTTCTTTTTATGTTCAGGATCCCATCTAGGATCCTACATTATATTGAGTTATCATGTACCCTCATGTGCTCACGGCTGTGACAGTTTCTCAGACTTTTCTTGTCTTTGATGTCCTTGACAGTTCTGAGAGTACTGGTCAGGTAATTTGAGCAATGTCTCGCAACAGAAATTTGTCTGATTTTTTTCTCATAATTATACTAGGTATGGAGTTTGAGGAAGAAGACCACAGCAATGAAATACTATTTTCATATCTTATCAAGGATACATGCCTTATTACTGATGTTGATCTTAAGTTCCTGCCTCAGGCAGTGTTTTTCATGTTTCTCCAATAAAATGTTATTCTTTCCCACCCTGTCCCCTTTCTGTACTGTCTTCCTTGGAAGGAAGTCACTATGTGCAGCCTGCATATGAAAGGTCAGGAGTGATTCACCAACTCCTTGAGGGCTCGTTATCTATACAAATTATTTGGAATTCTTCTGCACAAGAGATTTGTCTCTTCTCATTCATTCATTCATTCAATCATTCAATCATTCAATCATTCATTTGTATCTGTATGCACTTTTTGTACTGGGTTATAATCCAATACTGCTTTTCTTATTTTGTTGCTCAAATTGTTTCAGTCCTGGCCTTTAGGATCTCTTCGGGTGTCTAATATACCTCATATATCTCTTATACCTCATGTTTGTGCTTGTATATGGAGGTCTTTTCTTAGTTTCTGATGTTACAAGGTGCTGTAGGCTCATCATGTATATTTTCTGCATGAATACTAAAATCAGTCTTTCTTCAAGGAGGTTGGTTTCTGTTATTGGAGAACAGTGTTAGAAACTGAGATCTGGGTGTTATGTATGCACATAGCTATGTATCATTGAAACCAGGTCCTCTCAATCAACAGTGTAAGGAAATGTATTTATGTATATATGCTAACCCCTGAATCTATACATATCTGTACTTGTATATGTAAATATCTGCCTATAGTAAACTAAATCTGCATGTGTTTTGAGGACTCCAAGTCTAACTCATTACCAGATGGATCATTCCAGCCTCCTTCTCTTGCTTGTCTGCAAACTACCAATAAGAAACCTGGATTCAAACCACCTTTATCCATTGACTTAACAATCTCAGTATACACAGAGCGGTTACAGAATTGTTAACCTGTATACCTATAGGAAACAAGGTGTTCAACTAGACTGCAGTGATAATGTATAATTCCTCTTGACTTTAGTCATGAAAACTTCACTCATTTTCCAAGTTACTCAGGCTACCAACGTGTTTGAAGTTGTTTCATATATTTGTAATATGTGAGATTCTTTTATAGCATTCCACATTTCATCCTGGGAACTCCCAGTCTCCTATTTTTTTTTGAAATTTACATACATTAAGATTTATTTTTTATGTTGTAAAGTTCTATTTTAACAATTACACAGTTTCACGTATCTACCATGACTGTATCATTTAGAATATTTTCACTGCCCTAAAAAAATCCCCTGTGCTTTACTTATTCAACCTTCTTCTCCCCCACAAACTCCTGACAACTACTGGTATTTATGCAATTTTTATAATTTTGTCTTTTCCATAGGTCATATCATTAGAATTACAGATTTTGTAGCCTTTTCAGACTGACTTCTTTCACTTAAAAATATGCATTTAAGTTTCATCCATTGCTGAGATGTCTAGCTGTCTCAGTCAGTAGAACATGCAACTCTTGATCTCAGGGTCATGAGTCCAAGCCCCATGTTGGGCATGAGGCCTACTTTTAAAAAGTAATTAATGTGGGAGCCTGGGTGGCTCGGTGGGTTAAGCGTCCAACTTCGGCTCAGGTCATGAATTCATGGTCTGTGAGTTTGAGCCCCGTGTCAGGCTCTGTGCTGACAGCTCGGAGCCTGGAACATGTGTCAGATTCTGTGTCTCCCTCTCTCTGCCCCTCGTCTGCTTGTGCTCTCTCTCTGTCTCTCAAATATAAAACAAAAAAATAAATAAAATAAAAAAACTAAATAATGTAATTCACTTTAATTAATTAAAAATCAATTAGTCAATTAATCAACTGGTTAATTAGTTAAGCGATTGGTTATTTAAATGAATTAATTAGTTGATTAATTAATTAAACATAACTAAAAAAGATTCATTCATTGCTTTCCCTGCCTTAATAGCTGATTTCTTTTTATGGCTGAATAATATTCCATTGTATAAATGTAGCAGTTTATCAGTTGGTTGCTTCCAGTTTTTGGCAATTATTCATAAAGCATGCAAGTTTTAGAGTGGAAAAACTTTTCCAATCATTAAGCTAAATACTTTAGAAGAGGTGGTGCTGTATCATACGGTAAAATTATGTTTAGATTTGTAAGAAACTGGCAAATTTTCTCCTATAGTGGATGTGTCATTTTCAATTACTCCCAGAAATGAATGAGAGTTTTGTTGCTCTGCTTTCTTGGCAGTTATTGATATTGTCAGTGTTTAGGATTTTTGCCATTCTAATTAATGTGTAGTTGATATCTTGTTATTTTAATGTGTAATCCTCTGATGACGATAATGTTAATATGTTTATATGTGTATTTTGCCACCTGTATATCTTTTTTGGTAAGGTCTGTTCAGATCTTTTACCCACTTTTTAAAAAATGATTATACATTTTCTATTTGTTGAATTTTAAGAGTTCTTTGTATATTTTGGATATGAGTCCTTTATTAGATATGTGTTTTGCTACTGGTTTCTCCCAGTCTTTGGCTTGTCTTTTCATTCTTTTAATAGTGTCTTTTGCAAAGCAAAAGTTCTAATTTTCATAAGGTATTCTTTTTCATGGACTATATGTTTGGATCACTGTTTTTGGTGTTTTATCTGAAAAATCATCACCAGAAAAATACTTTTAATAGCTATGTATGGTTTTAAATATTAGATAGTTACTTTGAAATAGTAACTTTCAAATCTTTTTCTCTTTTTATTTATTTATTTGAAAGAGAGAAAGTTTGAGTGCAAGTAGGAGATAGGGGCAGAGGGAGAGAGAGAGAGAGAGAGAGAGAGAGAGAGAGAGAGAATCTCAAGTGGGCTCGGTGCTCCGCACTCTGACACAGGGCTTAATCTTACGACCTTAAAATCGTGACCTGAGCTGAAATCAAGATTCGGATGCTTAACCAACTAAGCCATCTAAGCACCCAAATCTCTTTCTCTTTCATTTTTCTTTCACTGCTCTCTTTTCACTTTCCTCACTCTTTTTTGTGTTCTCTTTCTCTGTTTGCCTCTTTTCTCTCTGGCAATAAGTAGGCTAGAACACAAAAAATGAGCTTGTAAGTCAATTATTCTTTAATTTATCCATTTTCTTCTATGGATTTAAAAAAAATATTTTACTTATTTTTGAGAGAGTGTGAGCAGGGGAGGGGCAGAGAGAGAGGGGGAGAGAGGACCTGAAGTTGGCTCTGCACTGACAGCAGTGAGTCCCATGCTGCGCTTGAATGCACAAACCCTGAGATCACGACCTGAGCTCAAGTCGGACGCTCACCTGACTGAGCCACCAGGCACCCCTCTTCTGTGGAATTTTTACATACATTTTAGAAATATTCTTTTGTGATCTAAAGATCATCTGTATGCTAGTTGGTTGGTAGTAAACTGTAGCAATAATTAAAGGATGCTCTAATAATGTGCCAATTAATCAAAATCAATATTTGATTAGTTATCAATGTAATTATCATTATAATTAATTATCAATAGAATAAATACATGTTATCCTATAAATTATAAATACTTATTCAAAGACAAGTATGTTCTCAAAATGAATTCCCTATGAATGAACACAAAGCTAGTATTTGTCATGTCCCCCCTCCTAGTTTGGCTCTCAAAAATCTAATTGAGGATAGAGTGCAATTAGCAAATTAAAATGAATTAAAAAAACTATACTACATTAAGTGTAATCAAATGTAAGAACACCATGCTAATGTCATATACAGTGTAATGGTTGGTGAATGTGAGAGCAATGAGCACTGCTGTATTGGTGGTAGGTTTCTGTTCATTTGTTTAAATGTTTATTTTTGAGAGAGAGAGAGAGAGAGAGAGAGAGAGAGAGAGAGACAGAATACAAGTGGGGGAGGGGCAGAGAGAGAGGGAGACACGGAAACCGAAGCAGACTCCAGGCTCCGATCTGTCAGCACAGAGCCTGATGCGGGGCTCAAACTCACAGACTGCGAGATCATGACCTGAGCTGAAGTTGGCCACTCAACCTACTGAGCCACCCAGGTGCCCCTTGGTGGAAGGTTTTGAAGAAAGCAGAGCTTGTGCTTGCCACAGAAGATGATTATAATGTAGATCGTCCAAGTTAAGAAGAAGGGATGCTCCAAACGAAGGAAAACGTGAACAAAAGCATTGACTTGAAGTTGAAAATGCAATACTCATTGGGCAGGTATAGCAGAACTCCAATTAATCAAATGGCTTTTAAAATCAGTGTGTCAAGTAGATTGGTAGGTTACATGTGTTTATGTAGGAGCCTGAAGTTTTTTTTAATCGATGGTTAATGCAACACAAAGAATCTTTAAGACACACTTTGACTATTGAGGCCTCTGTTATGACGTAGTTAGGACACTGAAACCCTCTGACAAGAGCATATGGCATTCTTTTGTCCCCCGTGATTGGCTCAGATGTGGAAATATAATCTAATTGGATCTAGCAGAGGGAAATTTATGATTTTAATTTGATAGTATTTGGAAGAAAATTCTCCCTTCTGAGTAGTATGATTACAGATGGGGCATTTGAATTTCTCCAGTTACTTTAGCTCCGTGAAAGATCAGACCAGCCAATAGAGAAAGATAACACCAAGAGGATCACAAGGCAGCAGAGCCAGAAAACTGATCAAAGGGTACTTGGAGCCTGGCCTACTTCTGGATTGTTGTGTTAATTGAGCCAATAAATCCCGTGATGTGCCTTCTTGCAAGTACTCAGAAAATCTTTTATTTTCTCTCACATCCCACATATAGCCTCATATTAGGAAATTATTTTTGTTCTACCTTCAAAATATGTTTAGACCCTACTACTTCTCATGTCTCTACCCTGTCTCCCTGAACCAGATCAGCATCAGCCATCACCTGAGTTAATACAACCGGTCCCTAATCAGTCTCCCTTTTTCATTACTGTTCTTTCACAGTCAATTAACTACACAGGTGGTAGTGATCTTTTAAACACAAAATAAGATCTAACTACTTCTCTGCTCAGCATTCTCTAAAAGCTCCCCATATAGGGAATAAATTCCAAAGGCAAGACAATGGCCTGCTAGGTCCCACAAGGCATGGGGCCTTAATGCTTTTGCAGTATTATCTCTTACCAAAACCCCTTTTTACCCCAGGCCAGGTGGCTTTTTTTTTTTTTCCTGTTTCTCAAACATGTAAAACACACACTCACCTTAGGGCCTTTGCACTTACTGCTTCCTCTGCCTGAAACCTAGTTTCACAAAATATTGCTTTTTCTCTTACTTCACTTGTTTTCCTTACTAGAGAGAAATTGGCTTCCATTTAAAACCACACAGTGTCCTCACTGGTACCAGATAATATTTTCATCATCCAGCTTTACATTTATTCAAAGTTTTTGTCACTACTCAAGACACTTTATTTGTTGATTTTATATCCCCTCACCAATCATGTAAGTTTCCTGAGAACAGGATAGCTCTGTTTTCTTTGATGTTCCTAAAACCTGCAGCAGAGAAGGCAACACATAGGATATTTTTTTAAAGTAAGTCAAATCATTCTTCAAGGTAGAGTTGTTCTTATTTCTGTTAATGTCATTTGCTACTAAAAGCACTTTCATTAGATAAATGACAATCTAACTAGTGTTTACTAAATTTAATAAAGACAATATACCACATCTAGAAGAAAAAATATATTATAAATTATGTGATAGTGCTTTAAAGTGACTCTGTATTTAATATATTCCATTAAAATTAGTATATTATACAGCTAAGAAAAACTGAAATCATTCACAGAAGTCTTTTGTATTGAGAAAAGAAAAATAGCTAAGAATGAAACATTCCCTGTTGTAAAAATATGGTGGTTTTTACTTTAAAAAAAAAAAAAGATAGAAAAAGAAAAACCTACCACCTTTCTCTAGGAGTACAGTTTTAGATTTCACAACAAAATGTTAACAGTGGTATAATTTAAGAGGGATTTGGTTACATAAAAGGTGGGAATTGATGGGTTATATACTTATGGAACTCATCTTAAGTCATCAAGCTCTTTCTTGGGTGCTTTACAAGTATTATCTTATTTAATATTTTCAAACCTCTTTCTGATAAATATTAGTTATTATTTTACAGACGAAAAGAAAAAGAGGTTCTGAAGGAAAAGAAAATTCCTAAGAGCCCACAATTCATACTGACATCCAAATCTAAAGCTTCAAGCATCAAAACTCATTTAAAAAAAATGCTCTTTCCAATAAACATGTAAACCTATTGGTATGCACACAAATATTGTTAAAGTATTGTCTGTGAAGCCCTGTTTGGAAAATATTAAAATCCTTGTATGGTTTATCAATCTGTCAACTAAAATTTGAAAAAAAAAAAAAACAAACCTAGCTCAATGCATTTTTTTGTTGAAAAAAAAGAAACTAGCTCAGTGATGTTTTACAGATGAATAATGTTAGCACTGCTCTAATTACTTAAAAATGCATGTAATTATATGAGCACGAAGACTAATAATAGCAAATGATACTTACATATAAAACTACATTAGCAAGTGCTACAGTCACTTGTTAAAATAAATCATATCAAAGGGAAGGGGGAGGAATAGAAAGGCAGACAAGAAACGACAGTGATATTTAAAGTTAACGATGACTAAGAGCTGAACTTTAAGTCTATTTACATATTTCTGGAAGACTGAAACATCAAAAACCACTAACCTGAAATACAGAGGAAACAGAGGAAGAAAATCACTCCACATCGACAAAACGTTCCTTATAACATTATGTGATAACAGAAAATACGCCATGAACTAAAAAAGAAAAGTATGCATACACTCAACAATGTCATTACAAATGTGTGACAGTAACACTATTTTAGAGACAGGAACACTGAGGTGTAAGTGATAGCTCTTGTTAAGTGGTTACTAGTAAAATAAGATACAAAATAAAATCGGCATGTGTCCCAGGCTGTGGTTTTCTGTTCTGGGGCCGGAAGGTCCTGCCAGACAGGGTCTGAAGATGACCGGCATTTGAGCTTCCAGCCATGTGAATATCTAAAACCCCCTGGCAGTGAGAATTTAGTCGAGAACCAGACACTAGGCTCCGGCACCAACAGCCACCAGTGGTATGGTCACAACCAGGCCAGAAGAATCTAGTGTCACCACCCTGCCCCCGTGCTATAATCATCAAAG
Source organism: Lynx canadensis (assembly GCF_007474595.2). Taxonomy (NCBI): domain Eukaryota; kingdom Metazoa; phylum Chordata; class Mammalia; order Carnivora; family Felidae; genus Lynx; species Lynx canadensis. The sequence goes on from NC_044306.2 coordinate 99,383,193, forward strand.
GAGTAAATGCTTGTTGAATAGACTCTTAAGTGCCAGGTGCTGTATGAGCCCCTTCTGAGGGGCTCAATTTTGGAACTCCACATCTGCAACATCACCCCCCATTTGCTCTTTCAGAGATTTTGGAACCAGACTTTGGGGATATAAGCCTGCCACTGAGTTCACTCTAGAAGGAAAAAAAATACAGGAATGATAATAACGGTAACTACCGGATGAACTCGAGGAATGCCAGAGGCATCTGCAGCTGTTAACAGGCTCCAGTTTAGAATTCAGTAGTCCTGAGGTGGCTGGGTGGCTTAGTCAGTTAGGCGACTGACTCTTAATTTCAGCTCAGTTCATGATCTCATGGTTCGTGGGTTCAGGCCCCACATCGGGTTCTAAGCTGTGCCAGCATGGAGCCTGCTTGGAATTCTCTCTCCCTCTCTCTCTACCCCTCCCCCACTCATTCTCTCTCTCTCTCTCTCTCTCTCTCTCAAAATAAATAAATAAACTTGAAAATAATTGAAGGACCGCTAAAAAAATTATAATAATACAGTAGTCCTGCAGCAAATGCTGCACCATTACTCTTTTACTTCTACTCAGCTGGTGGTGGCACTGTTTCGTCTGTTCTGGTATCAACCCAGGAGCTTCCATGGGATTTACGCCAAATAATTTGGGTGGGCCAAGAGCAAAAACTACAACTGCATCAACAACCCTTTCTCTAGCATTGGTTAGACTTATACATAGACCCAGACTCAGACTTACATGTACACTGACACTTACCTACACATAGCTGGTTTGGGAGGTTTGAGTTTCCAAAGTTCAAGCACAACAATCAAAACTTGAACAGGAGGATATGGGCATGACTTCGGCATCTACTGTAGCTACTTCAACTGTGGCCAGTGAAGAATTTAGTGGTATAGATTTTAGTAGCTAATAATATAAAAAGAGTGAGAAAAGAGGAGGATGGCCAGAAGTAACAAAGCACTGAAGGATGAAAACCTTCCTCATGTCCTTCGCCAGGAGATGGGAAATCTTAAGAAATTTGTGAAGGAACAAAAATCAATACAAAAAAATAAGCAATGATCAAAGTTTAAGAAGTATTAAGGCTCTGGGGCACCTGGGTGAGTCAATCGATTAAGCATCCGACTCTTGATTTCGGCTCGGGTCATGATCTCAAGATTGTGGGATTGAGCCTTGCTCAGCATGGAGCCTTGCTTAGCATGGAGCCTACTTAAGGTTCTCTCTCTCTCCCTCTCCCTCTGCCTCTCCTGCACCCCCTCACTAAAAAAGAAAAAAAAAGATATTAAGGCTTTAAAGTACCTTCTGTCATTGGGTACCTGTGGATGAGCAAAAAAAATACTCTTGATATCAACAACTTAAAAATATAAGTTACTCAGGAGTTAAATAAGGCACATATAGCATTCAGAACCCAGGAACTACTGCACAGACTTCAAAATTAAAATACAGCTTCTGCCGACTATGTCCCAACCACAGTTCAGCAGTTCCAGCTATAGCTTCAACAGTACAGACAGCAGATTGAACAACTAGAAAACTGTCTTGTCACTCAAGCAAATAATTGACATATAACCACTCAAGATTTATCAAGGACTGTGTAGAAAACTTACCAACATTTGTAGCTTTGGCTCTACAACTTCGGTCTATTATTAAAACTGTAAAAGTGGGGTGCCTGGGTGGCTCAGTCGGTTGAGCGTCCGACTTCAGCTCAGGTCAAGATCTCACGGTCCGTGAGTTTGAGCCCCGCGTCGGTCTCCCTCTCTGTTCCTCCCCCGTTCATGCTCTGTCTCTCTCTGTCTCAAAAATAAATAAACGTTAAAAAAAATAAAAATAAATAAATAAATAAAAGTGTAAAAGTGTTCAAAGAGTAATACCTTCTCTATAGAAAAATGTTGGAAAATGGTATAGACATATTTGAAGTCAGGCTAGCAGAAGCTAAGAAATGGCAGAATGCACCCAGAGTTCCTACCAGACCCATGCTTCTCAGTAACATGCACGTGAAGCTGCCATCACGACCTTGGTGACACTAAGCTTAGCAAGGATGGTGACAGGTCCAGAGTTTAGTACAGATTCAACACAAGTATTGGCAATGATCTGCAAGCAAGTGGCGTAGGGTCTTCACACTGAAGATTTTGGAACGAGCTTTTGCTTTAGAAATGCCATTGCCGAGGCCACATTTGGGTTTTGGAAAAATAAATGAACCTTCAGTAATCCCAGGGCAACCTTTGGCATCTCTAGTACATCTTCATGTAACTTCAACAATTCTGGCATCGTGGTCCCCATGGATTGGACCAACAGGGTACCCAGTCCTGTCTCTTGGATCAGAAGGGGAATTCTTTCAGTCGAAGAAACCTCCAACAGGAAACAAAACAAGAAAAATCATTAATATATGAGTCGATGTGTTAGGGGAATCCATGGCAGCATTGTTCATCACGAGCCTATTTTCCTAACCTTGATGCGGTAAATTGCACCTCAGGAGATTTCTAAAGGTTTGATATTTTTCCCCTACTCTGGAATTTTGAATTCATACTGATAAACTGTTTTCTTGTGAATATAAAGTCCAGTAGTGTATTTTTCTTTATTTTGTAAACTATATTCTGCTTACATCCCTGACTAGTAAAGCCTATTGTTTAGCAAAGTGTTAATAGTTGTGGTTTTTATTGATAAGGTTGACACTACATAAATATATACCTATTTGTTTCTCTTAGAGTAGAAAAGACCTCTAGTGTTTATAGTTGAGTCAATTCTTATTTGATAAAAGTCTCTTGAACTACACTGAAGGACATCTTTTATACAGAATAATATTCACACTTGTGCGTATGCATAAAATATGAATTTGTAGAAAGAAACTCTTGCTTCAAACTGTTTCCCTTTTTTAAGGGTATTTTGTTTTTCACAGTTAAAACTTCACATCTCAGTGCATGTAGATTGAAAGTCAATGGAATTAATTGCTTAAAAACTTGTTGCAGGAGTTATTGACCTGTTTGGCTGACTCAATTTAATTGTCTCTAGTCTTCCATTTTTCCTTCCCATGCTGATCTTTGACAGCCTCTCCATAAGAAGAATGCTGTGTATCTTGTCAAACAAATGTTTATTATCCTATAATAATTACCTTTAGGATATTTATATAATATTGGTTTTTTTTTTCCCACATCTCAAGTGAACCTTCAAGAACCTATTTCAACTCTAGTGGGATTGAGTGCATGCACGTAAAAGATTTTCTATTATTTTAGTGAAAACTTTATGAGCTCTTCGAATGCAGAGTTAATTCTTACATGGCTATAAAAGACACCTAGGTGGCTCACTTGGTTAAATGTCCAACTCTTGTTTTCAGCTCAGGTCGTGATCTCAGTTGATGAGTTCCAGCCCTGCGTCAGGCTCCACACTTGTGCAGAGCCTGCTTGGGATCCTCTCTCTCTTCCTCTCTCTGCCCCTTCCCAACCTTTGCTCTGTCTCTCTTCCCCCCCCCCAAATAAATAAATTTAAAAGCAAATTCTTACATAGCTATTAATACCCCAAATGGAGTGGCTTATATGTCTCTTAATATATTAATGGTTTAATATAAGCTACAGACACAATACATTTAAAATCTGGTTTGGGTACCAACTATGCACTCTTTCCAGTCTTATCTGTGACCACAGAGCCATAATTACGTACAGGCAGGCCAGGCTGCCTCCGTGTAATGTGCCTGTAATAGCATTAATAGCGGAATGAGAGCCAATAAAAAGGAAAGCCCTTTGACAGAGAACTGCCTTACCCCTAATTTAAGAGAAAAGCAATTAGATTGATGTATTTACCTTTCAAATACAGTTTCCAGATGTAGTCTGAGTATGGAATGTCATTGAAAATTGTGTAATTTTTTATACAGATTTAATAGTATGTATTAAGTGAATACTTTCAGAATCATCTTCATCCAGCCACTATTTTGCTAAAATAGATATTGTACATATGTATATATTTTCAGTAAACATTGGCTGGTTTTGATTATAAGTGTTGTAAAACTGTTTTATTTGCTTATAGCAACAACTGATTTTTCTGTCATATAGTAAAATTCGAAAAGATACTTGCTTTCTGAGCACTGAACTTGTTTTTGCTTTTTCATACTCCTCTATCACTAAAATTCCCAAGTTCAGATTGTGAAAAAAGGCAAGAAAATGTGTGATTTTTGTGTTCTGTGATGACTGTCAGTTAAGTGTGCAATTACATCTTTTTTATTTATTCTTTAAAAATTATTTTTGGGGCGCCTGGGTGGGGCAGTCGGTTGAGCGGCCGACTTCGACTCAGGTCATGATCTCGAAGTCCGTGAGTTCCAGCCCCGCGTCGGGCTCTGTGCTGACAGCTCAGAGCCTGGAGCCTGGTTCAGATTCTGTGTCTCCCTCTCTCTGACCCTCCCCCATTCATGCTCTGTCTCTCTCTGTCTCAAAAATAAATAAACGTTAAAAAAAATAAAAAATATATTTTTAATGTTTATCCATTTTTGAGAGACAGAGAGGGGTAGAGAGAGAGGAGACACAGAATCTGAAGCAGTCTCCAGGCTCTGAGTTGTCAGTGCAGAGCCCAATGCAGGGCTCGAACCCACAAACCGCTAGATCATGACCTGAGCCGAGGTCAGATGCTTAACTGATTGAGCAACCCAGGCGCCCCTACATCATTTTTTAAAAAGGACTTTTTTTGGTTTGGAAAAATCCAAATATATTTTTTAGTTTTCAAAATGTAGTTTTTATCTTAACATATTAAACTACTTGAAGTTTTGTAATATAGTAATTCGCAATAGTTTAATTGGGCTGTCATTTTTCCTTAATGTTTTCACTTTGTCCAGAGTCTGCCTTTGTGTAAATAATAAAATTTAATGAGTCAATTACTGTTAAAAACAAATCTGTTGTATTCAAAAAAGATATGTTAAAGGGTTTGAAAGTCATTGAGATAAATTATTTTACTTCAATATGGCTTTATAATCTTTACTTTCTGGTGATGGGGCACTCATCTTAGTGACCCATGTCACTGGTCAGGGGACCTGTAGGGCTGATGTAATTGATCACCTTGACTAAGCACCTTGATTGATGTAATTGACTACCTTTACTGACCTACCACCGGTACCATAAATCTCTTTACCATTAACAGAGGCTTTCAGCACTGTTCCACCATAAAAAAGTCAAAGAATTATACAGTTCAGAAAACTTGACTTATCTCAAACTGATACATTATTTAACACAGAAACACCTCTTTTCCATTACAAACTCTACAATGCTCAAGGGCTCTTGGCATCTTATGACATTTACTATGACATCTGCTCCAGAGGGTATTGCTCCATTTTCCCTTACGTCAAATATTATATAACTTCTGCAGATGAGCTGAGAGATTTGAAAAAATCTGTGACAAAATGAGTGTGGTTTATCAAGGGATGCCCCTGCCCCCACCCCTGTTGAACAGATAACAACCTGCAAGGTGACAGAAAGCTGTAACATGGGCTAGTTCTGCATAATCATGGGGAGAAAATTACCTAGAGCAGCATGGCCTCCAGATCCCTGCTGTCTAGATAGTTCTTCCAATTCCATCTGAAGTCACTCTCAATATATGCAAAGTTTCACTTTCAATTAGGAATGATCAAGGGAACAACAAGAAAGCAGTGCCTAGCACAGCCTTCTCTACTAAATCCTAATAAGGAAGGCTAAAGTGGGTCTTTCTGCTGCCAAAGTATCAGGACACAGATGCACAGATAGGTCTTGATTAGAGAAAGGAGAAGGATTTGCAATTTATATTACAAGAGAAATGGAGCAGATAGTCTGACCATGGTGATTTGGGTCAAGTGTGGGCAAACATGTCGGGCAAGAGGAAAGTCCTTGCTTCTTTATTATCTGCTGTTTCTCTGTTACCAGTCTGCTTTTTGTTCATTTACTTATTCCACAAATGTTTATTTTTTTTAATGTTTATTTTATTTTTGACAGAGAGAGACAGAGCATGATCAGGGGAGGGGCAGAGAGAGAGGGAGACACAGAATCCAAAACAGGCTCTAGGCTCCTTCCTAGCTGTCAGCACAGAGCCCGATGTGGGGTTCAAACTCACAGACTGCGAGATAATGACGTGAGCCGAAGTTGGACACTCAACTGACTGAGCCACCCAGGCGCCCCCTTTTTAAAAATGTTTTTTAATGTTTAACACAAATGTTTACTTTTTAAATTTTTTAAATTATGTTAACAGCTGCACATCAGGACTATTGAACACATCATTGAGTAATTTATAATAAATGGTGTGCCATTGCCAAGGAATTTTTTAACATGATACCGTAGCATTATCTTTTCTAATATAAATCAGCTATCAGTGCTCTTCTTAACTTTTAATGTGTGTGAATCATATGAAGATCTTAGATGTAGCTTCTGATTCAGTAGGTTGTGGAGGATAAGGGGGCGTTGAGTTTCTACATCTCAAATGAATTCCCAGGTCTGTTGCTGCTAATTGTCTATAGACTACACTTCTCATAGCAAAGATTAAATTATTTTTTCATCCTCTTTTACAACTTCTGAGGTTAGTAACACTATAATCTCAAGACTCAGCACCTCACTATAACCTTTGAAAAGGTTTATCTTTTACTTCCCATACTCTATTAGTCCTCAAACTTGCTATCCTTTTACTTTGTAATACTTCATATGCCTGTCCTTTCCTTAACACTATTCTCCTCTTTTTTTTTTTTTTAATTTTTTTTTCAACGTTTATTTATTTTTGGGACAGAGCATGAACGGGGGAGGGGCAGAGAGAGAGGGAGACACAGAATCGGAAACAGGCTCCAGGCTCTGAGCCATCAGTCCAGAGCCCGACGCGGGGCTGGAACTCCCGGACCGCGAGATCGTGACCTGGCTGAAGTCGGTTGCTTAACCGACTGCGCCACCCAGGCGCCCCAACACTATTCTCTTCTAATTCACATCACTGTACGTTAGAAATGTTTACAAATCATCTATAGCATCTCACTCAAACCATCAATGTCCCTATTATCCCAGATTTCAGTCTTGCCTCTCTAATCTCTAGTGTCTATGTCCAATTTCTTTCTTTCACTTATTTAACTCTACCATATCGTTTTGCTCATATCAAACAGCTTCATAACTCCTTCCCATGCATGTGTCTCTCCCCCCACTCCATTACAAATTTAGAAATTTAATAAGTAGAAATTAGGAGTACTTTTCATAATCAAATGAACATTATAGCAGATGGTCAATATTAACAAGAAACAGGATGTTTGGTTTTATCTCCACTACTCTGAAGAATCTGAAAACTTTCAGCATCCTCCTAAAATATAACCAAAATGGAATTTGCAGCATATTGTACTTTAAGGAAATTCATTGTACAGGATAGAAACAGGGATGGTGCACAAGGAAGAAAGGGTATTAAAATTAAAGAAAAAAAAAGTTCATAGAAATAGTTAAGAGGGGAGGATCAAAGAAAGAAGAAAAAGCAAGTATTTCTGAATTTCCACCAAAAGTAGACTCCTGCAAAGTAGAACTTAGAGGTAACTGAATTGGATAGATCAGGGAATATTTATGCAGAACATTCTGAACTATGTAAATTTTTATAGTAGGCAAGTCTGCAAGACCTTTAACTAGAAAGTAATAAACAATATAATTTATTTAATCATATCACAATTCAATGATATAGTAAATAATAAAAATGTTTCAGATAAGTAAAAATGGCCCTGGATTTGAGGACATGATATATTTTCTAAGAGTTTTAATATTTTTCAATGTTTATTTATGTTTGAGAGACAGAGAGAGACAGAGTGTGAGTGGGGGAGGGGCAGAGAGAGAGGAAGACACAGAATCTGAAGCAGGCTCCAGGCTCCAAGCTGTCAGCACAGAGCCTGATGCGGGGCTTGAACTCACGAACTGTGAGATCATGATCTGAGCGAAGTTGGGTGCTTAATCAACTGAGCCACCCAGGCACCCCTGTTTTCTAAGTTTTTTTTTTTTTTTATTTTTTTTATTTTTTATATATATGAAATTTATTGACAAATTGGTTTCCATACAACACCCTTAAAAACTGAAAACTGTTTTCTAAGTTTTAAAGAGAAAGTGCCCAAGGCTGTATCCTGTTTGAAGTTCTGTCCCCATTATTCACTCCCTGTTAAGTAAAAATTATTTTATCTCAGCACAGTTTTTCACAATCTCTTCCAGAAAACGGAAGGGGAGAAAATACTTTCCAGCTTATTTTATCAGGGTAGTAGTACCACGATAGCAAAACCAGACAAAGGCAATGCAAAAAAATGAAAACTACAGACTAGTATCTCTTATGAACTTAGACTCAAAAAACCCTCAACCATGACCAAATAGAATTTATTCCAGGTGTACCAGGCTGGTTCAACATTTGAAAACCATCAAGGTAATTCACCATATCAATAGACTGAAAGTGAAAAATCATATGATTATTTCTATTGATGCAGAAAAAAAGCATTTGACAAAATTCAACTCCCATTGATGATTAAAACAACAAAAAAAGTCTCAGCAACTTAGGTAGAGAGCAGAACTATCTCAACCTGGAAAAGATCACTCACAAAAAAACGTGCAGGATTCTTAAAGATGAAAGACTGTGGTCAGAAAGAAGTGTGTTCAAACTTATCACTTATTCAATATAGTACTGGGAGTTCTAGTCAGTACAATCAGAGAATAAGTAAATAAAGAAGTGTCACACAAATTAGGAAGAAAGAATAAACCTTCCTCTGTTTGAAGATGATGATTATATAAAAATACCAATAATTCTAAACAACAACAACAACAATAAAAACAACAACAAAACTCCTAGGACTAAGAGGTGAGTTTAGCAATTTACATTTAGATGTAAATAGATGTAATTCTATAGAATTATAGAATGATAGATGATTCACACACAAAAATCAAGTACATTTCTACAGACTAAATATAAATATGGAGACAAAATTTAGAGGCATAAAATCATTTGGCATCACTACAAAAAATATGAAATACTTAAATATAAACTTAACAAAGAATGCATAAGACCTATATGCTGAAAATCATAAATAAATAGAGAAACATACCATTATCATGGATTGGAAGACTTAACACAGTAAAAATGTCAATTCTCACTGAATTAATTTGAAAATTGAAAGCATTTTCTATCAAAACCCCAGCAAGATTTTTAATAGACATAGACAACGTTCTTCCAAAATAAAATGGAAAGTCATAAGTCCTAGAATAGATTTTAAAATCCTGGGGAAAAAAATAAAGTGGGACAAAGCACTTTAACTGATTTTAAAGTCTAATATGTGTAGCTACAATAATCAAGGCAAGTGTGATATTGACAAAGAGAAAGAGACCAATAGGAAAAAAAAAAAAAAAAACAACTCATAAATAGACCCAACACAAATTATCCCAACAGATTTTTGACAAAAGTGCAAAAGCAATTAATGAATGAAGGATAGCCTGTTGACATTACATATGATGCTGGAGGAGTTGGATATCCAAAGGTAAAATATAAATACATAGTAATAAATGAAACCCCCCAAAAGGAGCATAGATATAACCATAAAACTCAAAACTGTAAACATTTTACAAAAAACATAGAAGAAATTTCTCAGAATCTTGGGCTAACCAAAGTGTTCTTAGATTTGATTCAAAAAATCATGATTTATCAAAGCAAAAGTGATAAATTTGACTTCATCAAAATTAAGAACTTTTATTCTGTGAAAGCCGATATGAAAAAGATGAAAAGGCAAGCTACAAACTGAAAGAAATTATTTTCAACTGTGTATTCAACAAAGGACCATATCTAGAATATATAGGAACTATAAACACTCATTAAAAAAATAGAAAATGGGGAAAGAGCATGGATGAACATTTCACTGAAGAGGATATAATGATAGTAAATAAGCACATGAAAGATGTTTAACATCATTAGCTGTCATGGAAATGCAAAATACAACCATAATGAAACATAACTACACATTTATCAAAATGTGTAAAAATAAAATAAAAAGTGGTGATAATACCAAATGCCAGAGATGATGCAGAGAAAGTGAGTCACTCATATTGCTGATGGAAATGTAAAGTAGTATAGCCACTCTGGAAAAGATTTTGATGATTTCTTATAAATCTAAATAGTTATCTATCATGCAACTTTCTTGCACTCTTGGGTGTCTTTTCCAGGAAAAAGAAAACTTATTTTCAGAGATGAAAGATTACTGCAGCTTTTTTCATAATAGCTCAAAACTGAAAATAACCTAGTTATCCTACAATAGGTGAATGGCTAACAAACTATGGCAGATCCATACCATGGGAAAATACTCAGCAATAAAAAGAATTAACGATTGATACATGCAACATCTTGGATAAATTTCCAGGGTATTTTGCTGAGTGAGAAGTCAATCCCAAAATGTTGTATGCTGTATGAGTCCATTTATAACATTCTTGAAATGAATGACAATATTTAAAAATAGAAAACAGGTTAGTGGTTGGGAATAGTCAGAGAATTGAAGACAGGGGAAGGTGGTAGATGTGAATATAAAAGAGTTGCTTTTAGTATTAGAACTTTAAAAAAAATTTTTTTAAATGATTATTTATTATGGAGAGACAGAGAAACACAGAGTGTGAGCAGGGGAGGGGACAGAGAGAGGGGGAGACACAGAATCCAAAGCAGGCTCCAGGCTCTGAGCTGTCAGCACAGAGCCCAACATGGGGCTCAAACTCACACACTGCAAGATCATGACCTGAGCTGAAGTTGGTCGCCGAACCAACTGAGCCACCCAGGTGCCTCTGTTTTGTTTTGTTTTTAATAATGGAACTGTTCTGTAACAATATCAATATACTGGTTGTGATACCATAGTATAGTTTCATAAGATGTTACCTTTGGAGAAAGCTGGGGTGAACATGTGTATACTGTCTGTATTATTTTTTATAACTGTAGGAGAGTCTAAGGTTATGTCAAAATTGATACTTAATTTAATAAATTATCTTTCCTTTTTGCATTAATTATTTTATTTTATAGCAAAGAGAAAAAAAATATTTTTAATACACTTAAATACAAATACAGGACTTTGTCCAGCATTGTGATGTAGATAGGTAGATAGATAGAGATATCAGAAAGAAAGATTATATATAAAGCTCGAAGATTGTTTGTTGCCAACACATATACTGATTTAGTCTGAGAACACAAATATCTGTAAAATGGGCCTTTTAAGTGATACTTAATGAAGAAAAAAACAAATTCATGGGACATCTCAAAACGGAATGGTCAAGATTCAAAACTTAATCTTATGATAACTTAGATTATTGACAAATGTCAACAACTCTTCTTTACACCTTCATGAATAAGCAATAACTAGCTATCTGCTGCTGGCTTCCTGTTTCCTAGAAAAATCCTTTGTTTCTTTTTGAAGTATTACCTCTATTGGTCAGTTTTCCTCTGACTTTAAGTAAATAATGCCACCTGTGCTTCACCCCCTACTGATTTCTCAATGCTTCCATATGAATTTCATTTTTCAGTATCTCATCTCTGCTGTAAATCTAAGTTTTGGAGGGCACATGGATACTTTTTGTGGTTGACAAATGATTCTGAGCTAGTTTTGCTCCTGCTGTGTCACTAGAGATATACATAAAAACCAAAGTTCAGATGAAATTATTAATTCTCTCCTTTACGTAGTAAGGTGAATGAAACTGGGATTACATAACACAAAAGAAGCCAGTTTGGAGGAAGGGTGTTGGGGAGGTTCTATGAATATAAAATTATTCTAGCAGCATCAAGATCCTTCCATCAATTCAAGAAGAGACAAATTCTGAAATCTATTAACTGACTGTGATGCTAACACTAATATCATTAAAGAATAGAGAGTATTCCATCTTCTCTATTTTGACCATTCCTATCCTAGAAAATCTAAAAGAAAATGATGCTTATTTTAACAGATGTCATTCTGTCAAATAATTCTAGAAAATCAATTACATTCAATAGCTAATTTAAATTGTGTTTTGTCGTAGTTTATGAAGACAATTCCTATGTTCTTATTTGTTAATCAGTAGTCCTCTTAAAAATTAAATGAATATTAGAATGCCCATCTGCATACATAAACAGATCTTCATGCTTTAAGAAACGTTGCATATAGTATGCATATAGTATGCATATAGTATGCTTATCTTTAATTGTCACATATGTGTTTATATTAAAGTTCACATGTAGATGTTCATTTCAGACTTATCTTGTGAAACTCCTGCAGGAAATTTAGGGATATAATTTTATTCTGTGTAGATTTGAGACATTATAACATGACAAATCATAGTTTTTGCAGCTTTTCCCAATGAGTATTCCCTGAATACTAATGAACATTATATATTCAAAAATTTGAGATTAAATATACATGATTAATAATAATATTCCGTTTATGAGATGACATTGCAAATAAACCTGTTAAAGGGTATTAAATTTTTGCCAAAAATGTGGAAAAATCTTTTTTTAAGTTTATTTATTTTTGAGAGAGAGAGAGAGAGAGAGAGCGCACAAGTGGGTGTTTGTGAGTGAAAGAGTGAAAGAGAGAAAAACAGACTCTGAAATCAGGTCCAGGCCCTGAGCTCTGAGCTGTTAGTGCACAGCCTGATGTGAGGCTCAAAGCCACGAACTGTGAGATCATGACCTGAGCCTAAGTCAGATGCTTAACTGACTGAGCCACCCAGGCATCCCCCCAAAACGTGGAAAAATCTTAAACGCCCACCTCCCAAACTTATTTGATTATGATTTTTATCATCAATGTTTTGTTTTAAGTCTTAGAGAACTCCATTTGGAGCTCATCTTCCTCCTATGAAATTTCCTTTAGAAAACACTTTCCCGGAGTAATTAAATTCTTACACTAAAAAAGGACTTTGAAAGAAAATATTCAGTCTAGAAAACTTTTACATATGTGAAAGAGTATTGCATTTGTGTGTGCGTGCGTGTGTGTGTGTGTGTGTGTGTGTGTGTTCCTCCCTCATCAAAAAGTTATTTATTCAATCTCTTTTCCTTATCACCCACACCTTTTCAGCAGATGCTAACAACTCTGACTTGAAAGTAAATCAGAAACTCAAAGATGTCTCCTAGTTCCACCATTTTTGTTTTGTTCCACTATTAATGCCTAGATATTTGCAAAAGCCCACCTAACTCATCTCTTGCTTCTGTACTTTCCATGTTCCTATAAAGCTGCTACAATAGAAAAGAAGTATCATATCATTTTATCAGTTTACAACTTTTAATGGTTTTCAATCACATTTAGAATGAAATTTATACCCTATACCAGGTTGACAAGACCCTATCTGACCTAAACTCATTATCTCTCTGGTCTCTCCTCTGACCCCTCTCCGTCTCCTTTATTATATACTATACAAGTGACCTTTGTGTCATCTCTCAAACACTGCAAATTTGTTCCTTTTCAGGTGTTTTACTTACTATTCTCTATGCCTGGAAGCTTCTTTACTCAATGTTTATATGACTTGGTTCTTCTTTATTTATACCTTAGTATCTGTTCAAACATTTTCTCTCAGAGAGTCAACAACTTATATGGTAGACATTGACATATTTAAAATATTACCCTTTTTCTAGTCACTTTCTTTTCCTGTACTCTTAGTTATTTTCTTCAGAGCACTTGTAAATATCTGAAATTATGCCACTGACTCCTAAATCTATTTTCTTATTGTCTTCATCCAAGAGTCTAAAAGCCCAGAAGAATATGTATGGATCTTGCTTGTTTTTCTTACCACACTATCCCAGAGCCTAGAAAAATGGCTAGTACTTATTAGATGTTCACAAAATGTTTCTGAGTTAATGATCATTGTAGGAATGATGAGAAGAGATCAACAATACTTCTCAGCAAAAGTGACACTACATTATTCAGCAAAAGGGAAGAGGTGGGCTTGATGTAGTGATTGACTTTAAGGTAGTTTTGACATTTATTAGCCTGCTGATCTCAGGAAATAATTTCAGCTATAAAAAAATATTGTTCCTATCTTGTGAGGTGAGAATATTATAAGAAAATTATGAGAAATAGTAGTTATTCAATAGATGTCAATTGTAAAAGTTAATGCTGTTATAGTCCTGGAATAGAGACATAATATGTCCAGCAAGGATTTCCATGTGATATTGACAGAATGAGACACAAAGTGTAATTTAAGTTTTCAGAGTAAGAATGACAATAGAGTAAATTGCTGGGTAGAGCCAATAAGTAGGTACTCATTTAACAGACCTGGGTAAAAAATTCAGCAACTCCAGGGTGGCAAAGAGTTGAAGTTAGTAACAGAACTGCACATTGGTATATCACAGTGTTACAAGTGAGTTTACGTATATATGATTGGATGTTTGTCTCATTTAATAAATTACATACATTGGTTTCAGAATTATCAAATAATCATGTTCATCTGTATAGACTTTTATTCTTTTCAGGGATTAGTAAAGTCCCTGAGCTCAAGTTGTAGTTAATGAAATGGACAACATAGTTTTCACAGAATAATATTCTTGAAACTCATCTATTTCTAATTAAGGATATCCTGGGTCACACATTATTTAAGTCAATCTAGAGTAAGCCATTTCTGTACTAATTTCTTTTACCCTCTTTCCTTGAAATGTTCTGTTCTTTTGAAGAAGAAAGCCAGGAAATTGCTAGAATTCCAGCCCAATTCTCTTGTCCCTTTAAGTTGTGCTAAAAGCTTAAGTAAAGTGATATTCTAAGCAAGGAAGTTATTTTAACTGCTGACTAAATTGGAGCAGCAGAATAAGATATTTTACTGTATAAAAAAATTACTACGGAAAATTTATTGGGTTTTCTTAAATACCAGGTGCTATGCTGATATATGAATTATCTTATTTAATCCTTACAAGATCCCTATGCATTGAATAACGTTAGTATACTCAGTTTTACTAATCAAAAGACTTAGATTTATAAAGGTCAATTAATTTGCTCATGTTTACCCGAGACAGTGTCTAGTGGCAGAGTTTGATCTGAGAGTTCATAAATTTTATAGTTCGACCTTATTTAAATCTATAACTATTTTAGGGGCGCCTGGGTGGGGCAGTCGGTTAAGCGTCCGACTTCAGCCAGGTCACGATCTCGCAGTCCGTGAGTTCGAGCCCCGCGTTGGGCTCTGGGCTGATGGCTCAGAGCCTGGAGCCTGTTTCCGATTCTGTGTCTCCCTCTCTCTCTGCCCCTCCCCCGTTCATGCTCTGTCTCTCTCTGTCCCAAAAATAAATGAACGTTGAAAAAAAAAATTAAATCTATGACTATTTTAGTTACTGCCAAAGAGATCTGCTGAGTTTATGTGTACAATCTCTGATATTTAGGTTACTCCGACTATTTCAAGCCTCATACGTGGGTGAGAGAGAAAGGAAAACAAGATTAATATAATGAAGGCAGCTTGATTGCATTAAAAAAGGAATAGTAGCAATGTTCTCACTTGCCTCAAACTCAATCAGCACTGTATCAAGAAATCAGTAACATACTTTAATTTAATGATTTCTTTCATATGTGATATTCACTGTAATTCATCTTACTTCTTCCAAAAGAAAGGTGGTTGAGATATTCACTTTGAGATGTTAATTACAAAATGGTGAAAAATGTTACATCATCACAGGCCTCCAGTTGAAAGTGAGACTCAGAATTCAGAGGCAGGAGTTGTTAGGGAAAAAGAGAAGAGAGGGAGAGAGAGAGAGAAAAGAGAAGAGAAGAGAAGAGAAGAGAAGAGAAGAGAAGAGAAGAGAAGAGAAGAGAAGAGAGGAGAGGAGAGAGGAAGGAAGGAAGGAAGGAAGGAAGGAAGGAAGGAAGGAAGGGAGGAAGGAAGGAAGGAAGGAAGGACTTGCTTTGGAACAATCAGCAACATTAGTAGCATTTTGCTTCAAGAAAAAGTCAGAATCTTGACTTGGAATTCCTTTTGAAAATTGAGATGAAATTGCACCTTCTGCTAGACTATTTCTAGAGCCTGGAAGCTTCACAGTTAAATAGGTCTAACTGCTTAAAAACCATGCTTCATTCTAAATTTACTATGCCAGTCCATAAATTTCACTTATAAACCCTTATAAACCTTACATCTATATTCCGGAAATAAACCAAATGAGTCCACTGACTCTTTCATATGACAGCCTTACAAACAGCTGAAAATTACTATCTTAGTCTTATTCTTCTATAACAGAGCTTTTCTTTAGGAGGGCTCTTCTAAATTCAAGGAAAATAAATTCAGGTGGAGTTCTTTATCAATAGTTATTAATAGACCCTTGTTTAAAAGCAGCTGAAAAGAAACTGAATACAAATGAGTCAAAATATTAAATATTTAGTAAGTCAGCTTTCTTTTACTTACCGGTTTCTCATTGCTCTGTGTTTGTATTTATGGTTGATGAAGTACATTGCATTTAACAAGTTCTGTGATAGTGAATAACTCCTCTGTCAGTGGACACTGGTGTGGTGTTTTCATATAAATCCTTGGTTATTTTATTCCACAGCCCAAATCCTAAACATAGGGACTATAAAGCAACAAGTCATCTAAAGACATAAAACAGAAAAATCACAGGAGAAGAAATAGCTACACTTTCAGAACTTTGTTATTTATTCAAATTACTTCCCCAAAAGGTAACCTTTCAAACTTTACCCTAAACCTCAATTAGATATCATATAAGTGCTTCCTCCCCATCTTCTTTCCCCAACCTTGCTTAAAATCCTCTAGTGGCTTTTAGATTAAGGTCAAAATCCTTAACATGGATTCCAGATTCCAGGTAAACTTCAAGGTTCTCCATAATCTAATTTCTCCAATTTTCACAGCTTGATTTCATTCAACATTCTCCCCAGCTCCATGTAACTCTGGCACACTGGCCTTCTTCTGGCCATTGTGGGTCTTCCCACAACAGCAGGTCCTATGAATGGAACACCCACCCCTGGACTCTCAGCCTTTTAACCTGGTAGAACCCTCCTCATCCTCTAGATCTTGGTCGAATGACAATTCCTACTGAAATCCATCCACCCTGGATCACCCTTCCCTTCACAGCACCATCATTATTTACTTGGGTAATTATTTAATTTATATTTTCTTCTCCCAGCAGACCTAAAGTTTGTCAGGATAAGAATATTGTCTATTTTTCAGGGCACCTGGGTGGCTCAGTCGGTTAAGCGGCCAACTTCAGCTCAGGATATCATCTTGCAGTTTGTGGGTTCGAGCCCCACATCAGGTTCTGTGCTGACAGCTCAGAACCTGGAGCCTGCTTCGGATTCTGTGTCTCCCTCTCTCTCTGCCCCTCCCCTGCTTGTTCTCTCTGTCTCTCTCTCACGCGCGCTCAAAAATAATAAACATTAAAAAAAAATTAAATATAAAGAATACTGTCTATTTGATTTGTCATTTTATCTCCAGCTTATAACACATTGCCCAACCCATAGTAGGTACTCAATAAATATTTCTTAGAAGAATAAAAGAATAAACAAGCTAGATATTATGAATCCTGCTTGCTGGTTCTACTGTGACTTGATCCTCCGTTATTCTGACAATCATGACATTTTATTGCCATATTTTCATTTTTCATATGAAAGTAGAAAAAGTGTCAGTAATCACATGACTCACTATTCTATGATGATATCATCCGGTAGCATAATTTTTGACACATGTGTTAAATAGAAACTTAGATACTTTCAAATATTTCCTCCTTTTTGGCAATTTGTTTATGTGACATTTTACTTTTGACTAGTTAACTGAGCCATGAAGATGTCTTCATGGATATGTACACACACATGCATCACATAAGTAGTCAATGATATGCCTGAATATAATAGACCTTCAAAACAAATTTATCTTTCCTTTTCCTTTTTTTTTTTTTTTTTTCTTTTTAATGTAGTTTCATGCCCAGTGTGGAGCCCAGTGCAGGGCTTGAACTCACGACCCTGAGATCATAACCTGAGCTGAGATCAAGAGTCAGAGGCCTAAACGACTGAGCCACCCAAGCCCCCCAAATTTATCTTTTATCAGCCCCTTAGCCCTTGCCTGAAAGAAGCAGATATGTGTAAATTATGCACATTGTGTAACTGAGTGGTCAAAGGAGTGAGGGAAACAGTAATGATATATTTATTTATCTACCATGTGTTAGCCACAATTTAAATTAGATTTTCACTACTGCTTATTTAATCCTCAAAACAACTTTATGAACTGTGTATAAGCACAGAGGAGAAAAATGACAGAGAAATTCAGGACCCCAAGCCCCCACACCTAGTCATGGAGGAGCTGAGATCTCTGTGCTGACTTTCTAACACCAACAGGTTACTTGTAGTTGTGAGAAAGAAATCATCTTTTCCCAAAACACAGATTTCTGTCTACATTAACATGACTTCACTATAATTTCAGGACCTCTTATCCAGGCACAAGCAAATTGACTGTTCATTTTAGAAACTTCCCCCAAATCCTGTGAACTCTTTGATAGTATTCGCTGACAGTTTATGCCCCAAGATTATTTGAACCCCTTGCCTCAAAAATCCTCACTTTTCTCTTTTTACCAATCTTAAACTACTGTGTTAGAATACTTAATCCAAATCAATTCTCTGCATTTGAAAGAACGCAAACCAAACTTTAAATATTCTCTAAAAAATCCAACCTCTCCTTTCTTCCTCCCAAGTGCTGCCAAAGTTCTGTTGAAGTTCTGTTCTCTCTTACCACAGTATTGGTATTGGTGATATTTGAGAAATTGGCAATCAATAGTTACCGTTGCAGGCAAGAACACAGATATTGAGATGACATGCAAACATCACCTGAATGTATTCCAATAAATCCCTAAAACTGTAATATTCATTCAGAAGAGTGAAGACATCCTTTCCACCACACAAAGAATTTTCTAGAACATAATTTTATTTAGCTATTGGAATTTGTAATTCCATGTCACTGGAATCACTTATGCTGATTAATTCCCTGTATTCATATAGAAATGTAGAACTTGTAGCATAAAACATAAGACTTTACATACACTCTTTTAAACATAAAATACTGTTTCTCTTGAACACCTGGACTATGTTTCTATTACTCCAGGTTCAAAATAACTGTATAGCTCTTGATTTAATCACTGCCAAGAAGCTAGAGAAGAAAAGTTTAGAAATATGTGATAGGCAAGTCCTAGATCCGGCTGATCTTCTTTCCATAAACTTCAAACCTTCAGACCTGTTGATATCTAGAGATGTTTCAAACCCAAACATCAAATTTCATCTACTCTTGCTCTTTTTATATGTAGTTGTCACTAAATAGACAGATACATATTTGGTGCTTTTTCTACATCTTTCAACATGTTCATCAGCTCGGAAAATAAGCATTATGAAAATGCCTTGCTAATACTGCTTCATTTTTGTAATGCGGACAAACTCCTTGGCTTATAGTCAAAGGCTGCTTTAACACTGAGTTCTAATTGAATTTATGAACGGAGAGCGAAGTCATGTAAATCAGCCCCAAATGATAGAACAGTTTACAAAATGCTAACATAAAGTTACAATCACGTAGTAACAGAGGAATAGAGTTTCAAATTATAAAATGCAGTATAAGTCTTGATACCAGCGCTTTTCACCTACGTAACTCCATGACTTCTGTGACGGATACTGTATTGTGCCACCCAGATAATCCGTCAAGAACAAAGGACTTCTCTTCTAGTTGCTAGGAATGCTACCACACAACTGTCCTCTGTTGTCAGCCTCGTTGGGGATCATCACACTAGGGAGATCAAGCCTAAGGCCCTTGCAGATCTGACCTCTGAAGAGTCGTGCCAGATGGACAATAGCCAATGATGTCTACTGAGGCCCTTATTAGGATTGCACTGCAACTCAAGTTCTCCCTCTGCCAATCTTGCTTTTCTTCTCCCTTCCACAGATGTTGATCTCAGGTATGCTTCCTAATAAATACTGTTCACACAAAGCTTTGTGTCCGAGTCGCAGGAAATTCAGCCTGTGCTAACCTTAATTTTCCCACCTGTGAAATTAGACTAATAATGTTACTACCTATTTTATAGAGTTTTGTTTCTCAAATGAAAAAGTGAAAATATTTTGAATGGGAAAGTGCTATTCAAAATTAAATTGTGGCCATTGTTATGGTTAGTTTTATCTAGGTGTTTTCCTAAACCAAGAGATCTCATAAAGCCCTTAGTCAACTTAATAGGAATTCAATAGTTAAAAAAGTGTAGAGCTACCATCACCTATGAATGACACTTCTCATCAACATTTGTGTGCCTATGTGAACACTCAAATACCCTTAAGGTGTGTATAGTATGGCATTTCCCCTACTAATGAGTTAGTTCTCAAAACACAGTAAGTGTTTATTTTGCATCGTTTTGCAGCACATAGAACATATTTTGCTATAGGCTATTTGACACAGTTTCAGCACCACAGAATTAAAATCATAGTTTTAAGGCAGAGCTAGTGTGTGATCTTCAGGGAACTTTCATCCCCTTTGCTTTTTTAATAAACTCTAGGATAGAGCCCCAAAGTCCTTAGCTGGATTTGGTTGTCTGCACCTTAGGGCACTTCAGTCCTCTGAGCAATAGTAGCAGGCAGGAGTCCCTTTCCTGATGCCTGCTGCACCCTGGCGATGCATATCAAGAAGAGAACATATTTGTGTGCGTGCACCCTCTTGGCTAAAATATTCAGCTTTGAAAATACATAGCTCAGTCTCCAAGTCAACCATTTAGAAGGTTATTCTAAGAACTTATTCTTCTGTAAGCAATTATGTTCAAGTTGTAAGTCTGTTCAAATTAGGTTTTTTTTTTTTCAAATATGTAATTCAATGAATCTCTGTTACCATGGTAATTAAAGATTTAATAGCCACTTGCATCTGCTTAATAATGAAGAAATAGGAACTAAGAACTGAAAAATAAATATTGCTGAGTTTTCATTTAACACAAAATGAATCTTTGAATGTAAAGATATTTTAGGGGCGGTTGGGTAGCTCAGTCAGTTGGGTGGCTGACTTCAGTTCAGGTCATGATCTCACAGTTTGTGAGTTTGAGCCCCTCGTTGGCCTCTGTGCTGACAACTCAGAGCCTGGAGCCTGCTTTGGATTCTGTGTCTCCCTCTCTCTCTGACCCTCCCATGCTCACATTCTGTGTGTCTCTCTATCTCAAAAATAAATAAACATTAAACATTTTTTTTTTTTAGGTAAAGATATTTTAAGAGAAGTGAAAGCCTGGTACTTACAAGGTTTTTCTAAAACAGCTTTGTAAAGAAAATAGTCCCAAATACCAGACAACATCCCTGTTATTGAACTGCATTGGGGCAAAAATAAGCACACAGAGATACAACTACAATTTGTACAGGCAAATAGGAAAGCCCTCTCAAATGTTGTATTTAAGTGAACCATCATATAAATGCAGTTTTTTAGAGACCAAGGGGATGCTTCTAGACCACTGTGGGGAGATTCTGTGCCCTGAGTGCCTTCTCATATAGGAACAGACACCATTCTAACCTGAGTGTCTTGATAGGACTCCAGTGACAACCAGCGCATCTATACTAGTCTGATTCACCAGGACCAGTCTGCTGGGAAAACTATGAAAAAGGGTTTAAAAAATGAAGTTCTATACTATTTGAAAAAAAATATTATGGGGTCAAAATAAAACAGCGATGGATTGAGAGCAATATTAAAATAAAGCATTAGTCTGAAATGTTGAACAATTGAGAGTTGATAGAGAACCAACCTATGGTCAATCCTTGGCTCGGAAAGATGTGATCCTCTTGAAGAAATATGATAATATTATTATTATTAAAATAATAATGTACAAGAAAATGATACTATATAATAATATTTTAATGTGGGTTAATATAAAAATATAATGTGGGGCGCCTGGGTGGCGCAGTCGGTTAAGCGTCCGACTTCAGCCAGGTCACGATCTCGCGGTCCGGGAGTTCGAGCCCCGCGTCAGGCTCTGGGCTGATGGCTCGGAGCCTGGAGCCTGTTTCTGATTCTGTGTCTCCCTCTCTCTCTGCCCCTCCCCCGTTCGTGCTCTGTCTCTCTCTGTCCCCCCAAAAATAAATAAACGTTGAAAAAAAAATATTTAAAAAAAATATATATATAATGTAAAGATACTATTATTTGATGTAAAATTTTGAAGTTTATAAAGAACTTTAAAATACTTAATTTTGGTTTCAATGTCTCTAGAATTGAGTGGGCAAGGGAATGAAATCCATGAGAAAAATAATAAAAAATATGTTATGTCTTGGGGCGCCTGGGTGGCTAGTGGGTTGAGTGTCTGACCTCAGCTGAGGTCATGATCTCACAGTCTGTGGGTTTGAGCCCCACATCGGGCTCTGTGCTGACAGCTTGCAGCCTGGAGCCTGCTTTGGATTCTGTGTCTCCCTCTCTCTCTCTGCTCCTCCCATGCTCATGCTCTGTCTCTCTCTCTCTCTCTCTGTCTCTCAAAAATAAGTAAACATTAAAAAAAAAGTTATGTCTTTTATGCTTTACTGAATCTCTTAGTAAACTGAAAATATTTAAATGGTCCTGAAATGAGAGTGACCAGCTGACACTATGCAGAGCATGATCTGATTGGACAAGCCTCAGCCTCTGACACAGAAGACCTAAAGGGACAGCCAAACTGATTGGGCACTTCCCAGAAATGGTTATTCAGTCATGCAGGTATTCACACAAAAAGTTCTGCTTCTGCAGCTAAAGATGACAAGCGCTTCTGAGATCTGACTTGCAGAGATAAAGAGTACAATTTAGATTAATGAAGGAACAGATTTTGACAGAATTGACATCAGAGGAGCTTGTGAGAGGAGCTTCAATTTAAAACAAATGCCTTGAGGGACACCTCGTTGACTCAGTTGGGAAATGTCTGACTCCTGATTTTGGCTCAGGTCATGATCTCACAGTTGGTGAGTTAGAGGTCCACATAGGGCTCAGTGCTGACAGTGTAGAGTCTGCTTGGGATTCTCTCTCTCTCTCTGTCTCTCTGTCTCTCTCTCTGTTTCTCCCCTGCTCATACACACACTGTCTCTCTCTCAAAATAAATAAATAAACTTAATTTTTTTTAATAAAAATTAAAAATGAAACAAATGCTTGGATGATGAATAGCTAAGGATGTAACAACTTATAGAATTAAAAGGATTCCATAAAATATTACTGAAGCACATTTTAATCACATTAATCAAGTAATCAATTTATATGCTAGATTTTATGTGAGAATTCAGTTGGAAACGTGAGGGCTAAAAACTGTTAATGGAAAGAGTGAGATGAAGGGACAAAAGCCACATAGGAATATGTTTTGTTTTGCAGAAACAACAGTTCCAACTAAGGATACACTCAGCTAAGTGTTTTACTTCATAGCCCCTCGCTATTTGTGTCTAATCTGATAGCTTCTATGTGAGACATTTGGAGGTGTGAGCCATTTGGAGCTGGGTTGGAGCTAAGGAACTGTATAGAAGTCCCCCTGAGTTATCCTAAAGTTATCATTACCTCATCATAATACTGAGATCTCCTCCTATGGGCAGAGGCTTCCACCATTTTTGGAACATACGATGTATGCACGAACATGTTGACATGCTGGGCATGCACAATTGAATTCAATTGCTTATGTAAGCTCCCTGTCCCCACCTCCAATACACAGAATAAAGCTTCCTGTACTGGGGCACCTGGGTGTCTCAGTCAGCTGAGCATCTAACACCTGATTTCCGCTCAGGTCATGATCTTATGGTCATGGAATAAACCCTGTTTCAGGCTCGGCATCGAGCATGGAGTCTGCTTAAGATTCTCACTCTTCTTCTGTCCCTTTCTTGCACTTAGGCTCTCTTTCTCTAAAATTAAAAAAAAAAAAAAAAATTAAAAAAATGTTGAAGAAGCTTCCTTTACTAACCACTTAAAGAGATAGTGCTTTTGACATAGGCAGGCAGGTCAGAGGACCCACAGTGGGTCCTGCAGGACCAAGAGGGTCCTTGAATTTGTGCAGGACAGAAATCAGACATGATCCAAGAAGAACCGAAAATAGAGTTTATTGAATAGCATAAGTGATAGAGTATAGCAGATGGAGTGACTGGGAGAATCGGAAAAGAAAGGCGGGTGAGTCTGTTCAACGCTTGGGGTTAGGGATTTATTTGGAAAGGGGTCCAAGGTATGTGTTCCTTCAGGAATCCAGGGTAAGATCCAATCAAAAAGGTGAGTGAAAGGTGAACAGTAGGTGTTATTTCATAAATCACTTAAGGTAGGGGTTACTGATGCCAGCATCAGACAAGGTTTGTTGGAAGCTAATGTTCTGGAACATCTTTGGGATCCCGTTCTTCTTAGATGTTATCAGGTGTTTGAGGGCCCTAGGAGAAAACTCAGAGAATGATTAACTTTCTTGTTTCCCCCTTGGAGTGACAACACAGCTTCTTTGGTTTATTCAGGTGCAATGTGAAATATAGAACATGAGTAAATGGGGTCTAGCAGAAAAGCAGCAGAGACGGAGCCTTTCTAAAAGTGGGGTCCTTTATTTCTCTATCTCAAGCTGAGAGCTTTCTTTCTGTCTCCTTACTTATAAGAAGTAATGAAAAGTTCTCTGCTTTCAACACTTCCCTGGGTTGTGCTGAATCGGATGCACCCCAAGCAACAAACCCCTTGAATTTGGTTACACTCTGGTTCTGTCACTAGGCTGTGTGACATTGGTAGAGTTAGGCAACTAAACATTTGTGTTCTGCTAATCTGGTAGATGGAGATAATATTATAGAACCCAGTGGAAATTATAACTCCTAAATTTAAAGCATCAGTTACATTTTAGTTAATTTATAAACTAATTATTTTTAACTATTTAAGTAATGGATTTACTTGGCCTTCCAGTGAACTATCTTTAATACCAATGGGGATGTAGTCTTTCTTCCCTACTAGACTGATCCCTTAAACTCAGGAACAAAAGATCCCTCACAGCACTTTTGTAACACAAAAGTCCCAATGTTGTGTTTCAATGACTCACATCAAGATTAACCTGATTTGAGATGACATAACCCAGGGCTATTTTTCAAACCCTCAGAGAGTGTCACCTATTTAACCTTATTTGCAATTTCCTAGGACCAAAGGTCAACTGTATTCAAATAGAATAAAATCATCATGCGAAAAAAATTGAAAAATGTAACAAAAACATTCTTCAAGTTGTCAAATAAGTAAGAATGCACATAAAAAGAGGGGAATTTTCTTAACTTGCTAAAGGCATGTACAAGAAAGCAAAACAAACACCGTATTTCAAAGTAAACTGTTGAAAGTGTTTTCTTTAAAATCCGTAACAATTTAGGGGCGCCTGAGTGGCGCAGTCGGTTGAGCGTCCGACTTCAGCCAGGTAACGATCTCGCGGTCCATGAGTTCGAGCCCCGTGTCGGGCTCTGGGCTGATGGCTCGGAGCCTGGAGCCTGTTTCTGATTCTGTGTCTCCCTCTCTCTCTGCCCCTCCCCCGTTCATGCTCTGTCTCTCTCTGTCCCAAAAATAAAATAAAACGTTGAAGAAAAAAAAAATTTTTTTAAAAAAATAAAATCCGTAACAATTTAAAGATGCCAGTTATTATTTCTATAAAGCGACATACTGGAAGTTCAAAATGATACAATACAACACAAAAGAAGCAAAAGATGAAAGGGCTAAATGTAAGAAATAAATTGCCATTATTTGCAAATAATAGATCTTCATTAAAAATAGGGGCACCTGGATGGCTCCGTTGGTTAAGTGTCTGACTTTGGCTCAGGTCATGATCTCACAGTCTGTGGGTTCGAGCCCTGCATCGGGCTCTGTGCTGACAGCTCAAAGCCTGGAGCCTGCTTTGGATTCTGTATCTCATTCTCTGTCTCTGCCCCTCTCCCACTGTCTCTCTCTGTCTCTCAAAAATAAATAAATGTAAATAAGTAAATCAATAAATAATCTACATATACCAGTTGCCTGGGTGGCTTATTTGGTTGACCTTCGATTTAGGTCATGATCTCCCTGTCAGTGAGTTCCAGCCTCGCTCAGGGCTCTGTGCTGACAGCTCAGAGCCTGGAGCCTGCTTCAGATTCTGTCTTCCATTCTCTCTGCCCCTACCCTGTCGCACTGTGTCTCTCTCTCTCAGAAATAAACATTTAAAAAAAAGTTAAAAAAAAAATAATCTACATATACGGTTCATCAGTAGCTGGAAAGTATTGATGTTTACAAATCAATGCCATTTTGTACACATTCAACTATCAGTTCCAATATATTTGTAAATTGAAATGCTACTTAAGTCATCCATAATGTATGCAGGACTATGTCTAACAAAAGCGTATCTCCTTTATAAAGAAAATTATAAAACTTTATTCAGTCATTAAAAATACCTAATGTATGCAGGACTATGTCTAACAAAAGCATATCTCCTTTATAAAGAAAATTATAAAACTTTATTCAGTCATTAAAAATACCTAACTAAATCAAAAGCTATACAATTTTCTTTTACATATTTTACTGAAGATTTTAAAGATGCTAGTTTTGTCTAAATTGCTCAATAGTATCAATGTGATGCAAAATCTCAAATAGGTTTTTTGGGGGGATGCACTTGACATATTTATGTAAAATCTATTCAAAAGAAAAAGGTCTAAATATAGTCAAAGGACTTTTTGAAGAAGAAAATAGGATAACTTGCCCTTTCAGATATTAAGACCTAATACTAAAGCCATAATACACACAGCGATATGGCATTCAACACTGGGACATGTGAAAGCTTAGAAATAAGCCTTCTTATTTATTTATAATTTATGACAGAATGAACCTTCCAAATTATTGGGGAAAAAAATGGGCTATTTAACATACAGTGTGGTAAAACTACATACATATGCATGAAAAAAATAAAAACGAATACCTACACAAAAATTAAGGTAAATTAAAGATTTACATGTCTAAGTTAAAACTTTTTTTTTTTTT
Organism: Lynx canadensis; assembly: GCF_007474595.2. Classification (NCBI taxonomy): domain Eukaryota; kingdom Metazoa; phylum Chordata; class Mammalia; order Carnivora; family Felidae; genus Lynx; species Lynx canadensis. The sequence continues at coordinate 99,410,009 of NC_044306.2, forward strand.
CAACGTTTATTTATTTTTGGGACAGAGAGAGATAGAGCATGAACGGGGGAGTGGCAGAGAGAGAGGGAGACACAGAATCGGAAACAGGCTCCAGGCTCTGAGCCATCAGCCCAGAGCCTGACGCGGGGCTCAAACTCACGGACTGCGAGATCGTGACCTGGCTGAAGTCGGACGCTTAACCGACTGCGCCACCCAGGTGCCCCAAGTTAAAACTTTTAAACATTTAGTTAGCAAGATCATCAGGGTAAGGAATGATCTCTTAAGTAGAGATCTGACAGCAGAAATCATAAAGAATGATTAATTTGACTACATTATAATTAAGAATGTCTATGCAACATAAAACACTATAAAAAGAATGTAAAGACAAGCCATATAATTTTGAAGAAGATATCTGCATCACATATAACCCATTAAGAATTAATCTATAATATATAATCCATAACTATATAATATATATGACATAATATAACATATATATATATATATAATAGTAAATAAAAAACAAATTGCAGACAAAAGACAAAATATTTGCCTTTATAGTTAACATAAAAGGGAGAAAATTAAACCATAAAATTTGGGGAGATGTATATTTACCTAATAAAACTAAAGAAATCAGAGAACAGTTAGTTAAGCATCCAGAATGATATTAACGTTTAGGTGAAGGAGAGAGGGGATTTGATCAAGGAGTGATATGCTGGACCTTCAAAGTTACTAATAAATTTTAGTTTTTAAACTGACTGTAGGGCAATCAGTATTTCTACACTATTTTAAGAAATTGTACATGCATTCCCATTTCATGTAAAGAGTGTCTCACCAAAAACAACAACAAAATTTAAGATATATTTGTCACGGAAAGTGATAAAATTTGGTCTGATTGTCTCCAGAGAAATATCAACTTAAGTCTATGAATTAGTTTATTTTTGAACCCTAAATCAGGAATTTTTGAAAGAAAAGTTATTCTGCAGATAAAAGTCATTCTTAGGAACAGAGTCCTGAAATTTTATTTTCAGAGATTTGGATCCAGGAGGAATACATGTTATGTCTTTTAACAATGTCCACCACTTCTGTATTCCTCTCCCTCATTTTCTTTTAATGTTTTGTTTTGTTTTTATTTTTGAGAGAGTGCAAGCAGGAGAGGGGCAGAGAGAGAGGGACAGAGCATCCGAAGCAGGCTGGGCTTGAACTCACCAATGGTGAGCCAAAGTCAGATGCTCAATCATGGAGCCACCCAGGCATCATTTCTCTCCCTCATTTTCTCACATGGTAACTGCAGGGAAGAAATACATTAACCTTATAGGCATCATCGAGAATGTTGTGGTGTATTGCTTTTGCTTTTGCTTCATATCTTCCTCTTCTTTCTCTTCATCCTTCTCTAGACATTGTTTTTGAAAACACGTGACCTGTGGTATAAGCAAAAATTACCAGATCTGGAGGATTATTTCATGGTCAAGATCAGAGAAAACTTTGGTTTTTACTCTCATCTAGGTTGCAGGTACTTTCTGAAATCGTCCAAAGAAGGGAGAATCCTGAATTAGTAAATAATTCCCTGAAAAATTTACTTAACAGGTACTTGTCAAAGATGAAATATGGAAAGCAGAAGAGACAATTAGGGGGATTAAAGTGACATGAGTACTATTGCAGAATGTTCACAGCAAAGTTCCAAAATTAATACATAATAATATTTTAGACTCTATTAAAATAATTCAACCCTCTAAATCTTAAGACATGATCTGTTAAAAATAAGACCAATGAACAAGCAAAAACGTAAACAAAGCAAGACAAAAAACCAAGTTTAGGCTGACCATATCTCCATCTCATTCAAGAACAAATAGAAATGGGGTAAGATACGGAACTTTTCCCATTTAACATACAATTCAGTAAAGCCAAGAACTAATGGGAGTAAGCACTCAGCTCCTCCCTTAGATAGTATAGGTTAATCAGCAAAGTATTTTAAAAATGTATGGCAAATGATTTATTTTTCTTCATTCTCTATGCTCTTTTTCTCCTTACTTTATCTTTATGGAAAAAAATTAATAAGGAAGGAAATGAGTTATTAGCCTTCTAACATTTCATCCCTTTGGACTTCCCTGTACCTACCTCCAGCTGCCATACTAAGTAAAAGAATTTTTAATTGTTAGTTTTCCCAGCCACTCACAAGCTATATCAGCGAGTCCTAGTATCTATGACTTCATGAGAAAATGCCTGCCGAATGCACAACCTAATGCCTGGCTGTAATAGCTCAGTCACCGATCATCTTTCTTTCTCGCTTTTTGTTGTTGCAACTCTTTTTGTATTCAGTAACTTGAATATGTCTTCAGAGATTTGGTGTAGAAATTCATCCACCCCTAAAGAAGCTCAAAAAATAATATGAATGGAGTATCTAATTATTATTATTATTGTAAATAGGCCTCCCATAAGATTTTCTCTTATTCTCTGGTGTATAATGTGTGATTTTTTGGATAAACAAAAGCATTTACAAGTAAAATGGATCACTGACACACACAAACCACTGAGCTTGCCCAAAGTGTGACCGAAACCCAAGGCAGAGCAGCAAGACTGGTGTCTTTTCACAAGAACTCTGAAAGCATAGGGGTGCCTGGGTGGCTCAGTTTGGCTCAGGTCATGATCTCACTGAGTTTGAAACCTGCATCGGGCTCTGTGCTGACAGCTCAGAGCCTGGAACCTGCTTCGGATTCTGTGTCTCCCTCTGTCTCTGCCCCTCACCTGCTCTCTCCCTCTCTCTCTCTCAAAAATAAATAAACTTAAAAAAAATACCTCTTAAAGTATAACAATAATAAAGTGGAAAGAGAGCTTTTCCTTTGTAGCTTGCTTTCCTCAGTGTTATGTTGCTACTGGATTTACATCTCCCTTCTAATTTCTTTCAGGGGACTGAGGCAAAGTCAGTGCCAGGTGGCTTTGTGGATTTGCACTGACTATCCAAGCTATTTTAACTTGGGATCATTTTCCTAACAATTCACTGTAGTGACAGCAGGAAATTGTCCTCACAGAAACATCTAGCAATGCTGGGGGAAAAAAAAACCTTCTGGTTTTAAAGACTTGTGTTCTGTGTTCCCTTTTCACAAATACTGTAGTCATTAACATGGATCATATAATGAATGAAAAGCTTGTGACAACCAGTTGAGGAGATCTGCACTGGTCATTAGCAAGTGAGGGAAATTCGCACAAGTCTGCATGAGTAATTTGTAAGTGAGACAGTACCAAATGATACGTCTACCCCCTAGCTTTTTTTTTTCCTTTTTTCCAAATGGCTGGAAATCCCCTTGGTATAGGCATCAGTTTGGAAGTAGATGTGGAATTTCACTTAGACTACATATAGTGAAGGATTGACCCTTTAGGTGTGAGACTTGGCGGCTGAGCTACATGGAAAATGCATAAGCAGTGGAAGAATAAACGCAAACATTGGGGAGAGTTGGATGCCAATGTGTCCTTCACATCTGCGGCATTCCCTGTTGAGTGCGTGCTTAGGTTAGAAAACAATGTTATCAAGCGCTCACTGCACACTTAATGGCCCATGATGGATGTTGCTATGTAATTCCCAAATGCAATCTGAGAACTTTTTCTCCTGAAACCTTGACGGGGATAAAAGATGATTCTCACTTTGTAATATCCAGCTGCTCCTATCTAGACTTGGAAATAGATGATAAAGCTAGACATCAGAGAACTTCAAGTGAAATTTCAGAGTGGGCCACCACCTTCTAAATGGTAATCACACCGCTTTCCCAATATAGGTATTCAATAAATATTTGTTGACTTAAGCTCGATTCCAAAACAAATAGTTCTGCAGTTATTATTCAGTTTGAGAACTACTTAGGCTTTTTCCCAAGGATAATAAAAGGGAGTACTTTCAAATTTTTCCTATACAAATGAGAATCATATGAGCAATTTAACTTTTAACAAGCTGAAAAGCTGATAGTTTGGAAGTAGTTACCTATTCGAAGTATAGAGTGTGGAGTAAGTTCTAGATCTAAATTCTGTTATGTTTATTATTTTCTCTTAAATCTTAATGTTATGATGTTGGGGGAAAACAACATCAATATATGATTAAATCAAAGCTATGTAGTCAGAAATATGTACAGAAGAGAACATAATGGTAAGTATCTCAGTGCATGTGCTGTTGAAAAAAGATTAGGGGAAATGTCTGTCTACCTACCTTTCCCTTTTCAGATGAGGCATCTAAATTTGATAATGAGGAAGAAGCCCAAACGCTTCCCTTACTATAACACATGACTCTCTCAATTCATCAGGCACATATCATATCTTTCAGTTCTCTGTGGACAAAGGGAATCTGAAAACTAAGGCAGACTGTAGAATAGTATTTGGGAGGCAGTAAAATAAATTGGAACTGCAGGGGAAGAAGAAAATAGGAGTTGAAAGTAAATATTCACTGTTTATAAGCTGTGTAATTTTTGACAGATTATCTTTCTGAATGTTAGGGGTTTTTTTGTGTGTGATATTAAGTTATTAGAAGCACAGAAAACAATTTACAGAACAGCTTTCACAGCACCTAGCATGTGGCTGGTACTCAGGGAATGTTAGTTACCTCTTGTTCTCTGCCTACTGACCTCGTATTACTATTTCTTCCCATCTGTGGTCATCTCCAATTATTCTCCTCTTCATGAAAATTGGTCATACCTTTTAACTTATTAAAATAAATAAAGAACTTCAAGAGAGGATCGATTATATTATCAAAAAAATTAAGACAAAAAGTCTATAAAAGTAGCAAGAGGGGGGTACAATCAGATATTAAGGATTTAATTCTAACCTACAGACAAGACAAAAGACATGACAGAATTTTTAAAAGAAACAGGAACACTGAATAGTTTGGCTAGCCAGTATGGATGTCTTGTTATTGGCATTGAATGTAGAACATAGGTATTAATTAATAGTGGCTATTTCTCGCTGATCAAACCAGGCATAACCATTGACAAAGATTTTCTCCTCAACCATACTCTGGCCAGGTTCCTCTCAGCCCTCTCTTGACCAGTCTTCAGCTTTAGCCTCTAAAGTCTTGAACAGAACAGTAACATTGTTTCTGACAACTCAAGGCCACATCCTTAGGATTACCCCAGCTCCCTTTAAAATGCCTACCAGAGAAAACTGGAGGCTGCCTAAAGAATTCAGTTTGTTCCAGCCAACACCTGAAGATGAGAGCTCCAGGGTTCCAGTCTCTCGGGAGGGTAGGAGCTACCTTTGATAAGCATCAGTCCACAAAACAAAGCCAGATGGATTCTACATTGACCATCTGCCCCTTCATGCTTTTTGTAATCTTTCAATTCCCTGACTCTACAGAGTCTCTGCTCACCACCCCCACCATTCTCTCATTCTCCCTTTAGAACCCCCAGTCTCCTCTTTACAAATTGAAGTTGAGATAGATCAAGCTGGATTCTTTTTCCCATGGCAATAGTATATTACTGATCCAAATCTGTCCTTATCTCTTTAACTAGTGTCTGATTTTGTCTTTGACACCACATATAAACCTACTGTGAATAATTAAGATCTTTGGTGTTCTCCCAGTACAACTCCCTGTGACAAGGTATTGTGGACAGAATGTTTGTGTCCCTGAAAAATGATGATGATGTCATGAAATCTAATCCCCTATGTGATGGTACTTGCAGGTGGGACCTTTGAGAGGTAAGATGTTATGAGGATGGAGCCCTCATGATTAGGACTGTTGTCCTTATAAAAAGAGCCAGAAAACTAGCTCACTCTCTTTCTGCCATGTGAGGGGGTAACAAGAAGTTGTCAGTCTGAACCTGGAAGAAACTTCCAAGCAGGACGTGACCATGGTGGTGTCCTGGTCTTGCACTTCCAGCTCCTAAACGGTGAGAAATAAATTTCCATTGTTGATAAGCCACCTGGTGTCTGGTACTTCATTAGAGCAGCCCAAACCAACCAAGACAAGGGAAACTGCAAAATGTATCAATCTTGTCACCTACTAAGTTTCTTTATGACTTATACTGCCAGAAAAAAAAACAAAAACAAAAAAAAAAAAAACTCTGGAATATATCTTTTGTGACATTGAAGAAATTTGAGGATTTGGAAGCACAGATGGTGCTTACATCTCTTCTCACAATTGACACTCAGGATGTGAAAAGCAAGTAAGCTTATAGTGGGAGTGAAATGCTGACCAGAAATATTGCCTTGGGTTTGATCTGTGTACAAAATCAGAACGATGAGTGTCTTCTTTGCAGAAGAAACCGAGGCCATCAGATGCAGTGACCGGGATCTTCCTCATGCACGTAGGGCTTTCCTGTCTGTGTGGCAGCATCTATCTTTAGTGCTTCTGCAAGGGTTTCCTTCTACGTGTGGTCTAGAGCACATCCTCTCCAAAGTTCTCCAGGACCTCGCCCTAGTGATGTCACTCCTGTCAATGATTAGTCACTGACACTGGATTTTATTCTTTAACTCATTTTTCACTTTTCTATCACTAAAGGTACTTCTGAGAAGATGGTCTACTCTTACAGACACTCTGTTCCTATTCAGCACTCAGCACACTGTAGCCCCGTGACGGTATTCAGATGGCTTGTAAAGTATTATCTGGGAAACAGTGTAGTCAATTGAGAAAAATAAAAAGAAAGTCTTTTCCTAAGACACTAATTGAATCTAGTTTAACTATCTTTCTATGTGGACTTTCTGTAGCATTTAACACCATCAGCAATCCTAAATTCTATTTTCTCAGCTTCTTAGAAATTATTCACATGTGTTTTTGTGTTATTTTTCTCCATGCTTTCAGTTTGCATGGTTTTTTAAAACAAATTATTTCTATTTATTTTAAATTTTATTTATATTTTTATTTTAGAGAGAGAGAGACTCTCAAGTAGGCTCCTTGCTCAGCATGGAGCCCAACACAGGGCTTGATCCCATGACCCTGGGATCATGACCTGAGCAGAAACCAAGATCAAGTGCTCAACCAACTGAGCCACCCAGACTCCCTTGTTGTTGTTGTTGTTGTTGTTGTTTTTTAAACTTGAGTTCCATGTTAAAAAAATTTCAGGAGTGCCTGGGTGGCTCAGTCGGTTAAGCGTCTGACTTCGGCTCAGGTCATGATCTCGTGGTTTGTGAGTTCGAGCCCCGCATCAGGCTCTGTGCTGACAGCTCAGAGCCTGAAGTCTGCTTCGGATTCCGTGTCTCTCTCTCACTCTGCCCCTCTTGCTCTGCCCCTCCCATGCTCATGCTCTGTCTCTCTCTATCTCAAAAATAAATAAAACATTAAAAAAAATTTAAAAAATATTTCAGAGAGTCTATGAATACTCTTGATTATAGCATTTATTTTTCAAGGAAATTAGTCTATAAATTTGTTTGGTGTCTCAGAAGGCCTATGAACCGCTAAAAGTTTGAAGTTTTCTCTATATACTCTTCATGGGTAACCTCATATTTTGGTGTCAAATTCTCTATTGACTTTTATTTCCATCTTGCAATCTTTTCCCAAATATGCCACAGTTATCACAAATCCACAAGTCAAATATCCCCAATTTCTACTAGCATCTTCCCCTTGAAAAAAAAAAAAAAAGTCCTAGTTTTAGCTATCCTAAACTAGAATATTTGTACTTATGTTTGACTCTGGCCTTTATTCTTCCTTTATTTCTAATCAATCACATATTCTTGCTAATTCTTTTCTTTAATGTTTATTTATTTTTGAGAGAGAGACAGAGTGTAAGTGGGGGAGAAAGAGAGAGACACAGAATCAGAAGCAGGCTCCAGGGTCTGAGCTGTCAGCACAGAGGCCGATGTAGGGCTCAAACCCACGAACCACAAGAAGATCATGACCTGAGCTGAAGTCAAATATTTGACTGAGCCACCCAGGTGCCGCTAGTCTTGCTAATTCTACCTCAGAACAGAGATATCTTTAATTTTTTTATATTTATTATTTATTTTTGAGAGAGAGAGAGAGAGAGAGTGTAAGCAGGGTGGAGGGGGGCAGAGAGAGAGGGAGACACAGAATCCGAAACAGCTCCAGGCTCCGAGCTGTCAGCACAGAGCCCGACAAAGGGCTTGAAATCACAAACCATGAAATTACGACCTGAGCTGAAGTCAGAAGCTTAACCGACTGAGCCACCCAAGGTGCCACATAGAGCACAGGTATCTTTAAAATACATTGTCTTTTGTCTGTCATCACTAGTGTTTTTGTATTCCTGTCCACTCTGCACTCAAAATCATTGTAAAATTCTTTAAAAGGGGATGGGTGCATGGGAGAGGGGGGCAAAAAAAAAAAAGTAAAATAAAATAAAAAGAGAAAAAAAATCAATTTGACAGTACTTTCGGCCCCCATTTAAAAATCAGTTGTCTCCAATTTACTTTCATGATTTCTTAGTCCATTTGTGTCACTATAACAAAACATCACAGACAGGGTGGCTTATAAACAACAGAAGTTTATTTCTCACAGCTCTGGAGAGTGGAAGTCCAAGATCAAGGTGCCAGCATGACAGCCTTTTCGGGCAAAGGCTCTCTTCCTGTTTCATAGCAGTGCTCTCTCACTGTGGGCTCCTAGGGTGGAAGGGGCAAGCAGGCTCTCTAGCCTCTTAAAAGGGCACTAATTCCACACATGAGGGATCTATCCTCAGGACCTAAAGCACCTCTCAAAAGACCCCACCTCCTAATATCATCAAACTGGGCTAGGATTTTAACATCTTAATTTTAAGGAGACAACAAACATTGAAACAATAGCACATACCTAAATTCATTATCAAAGCATATGCAATCATTTAAAATGTGCTATAACAAAGGAATACCAAAGACTGCTAGCTACGTGAGAAGCTAAGAGAAAAGCATGGAACAGATTTTCCCCTAGAGCCTGCAGAGAGACCACGGCCCCACCAGCAGCACCTTGATTTTCGATAGCTAGCCTCCAGAACTGTGAGAAAATAAATATCTGTTGTTTTAAGCTACTACTACTAATATTACTACTGCTTCTTCTATCCTATTATAGGAGTGCTGACAATTCTGAATCCATCTTTGGCCCACCATCTTGTCCATGTTCAGTGATGACCTGTCTTGAGGCTAGGTGTTCCAATCCCCTTGGAGGTTAATACACATATGTTATAAATGCCAGTCAAGTCTGGATGCTTTGGCCTCATATGAATCCATTAGAGATAACATGGACTTTCCTTTTCCAGATGTGCAGGTATGGCCACAAGATCTAAAAAAAAAAAAAGGTTAGCTGCAAACCCCTTGAGGTGCAAGCAAATCCTTTGATCTCAGTACAGTGCCCTTCTCCACATTCTTTGCTCTCTAAAAAGTGTGGACTAAGGTCTGGACTTCGTGGGAAATAATCTGTGCAGCTGGCTTGGAGCTTCGCCCACCCGATCACCCCTGTCAGTAAGATACCATGAATAAAACTCTAAACTGTATGGAGTTGACTGTTTTGTTTTCTGGTGTGAAAGTGCCTTCTCAGTTTGGGGTCCTTTACTGTCTCTCCCTCACCTTCTAATACCTATGCTTCAATTGCTTTAAATGTCTCTGAAATACCAAATCCCCCTGGTTCCATTATCAAATTCCTTCCTGACTCAATTCCCTTGTATCTCTCCCACTAGGGAATCCCTTACTATATTAGTCAGTAAAAAGTTCTGAGACCCAAATCCAACCTGTGTGTATGTGGGGGGCTGTTCCCTCCACACCAACAATACTCCAGATGCCAACTGATTGTCCTATTATTCAATTCTGACACTATGTACCTGGAGATAGCAAAGATTCCACAATTTAAGTGTTCCATCCTACACATCTGCCCCACCACCCCACCTCTTCAAGATTCCAGCTGCTAGCCTAGGTTGTTACCTGTGCTTCTGACCAACTGGCATATTCAGAGGTTTCCAAAACTCTCTTCTGAGTTCTATTAATTTGCTAGAGCAAGTGACAGAACTCAAAGAAAAATTTTACTTACTGGATGGATCACTAGCTATTATAAAAAGATATAACTCCAGAATAGCCAGCTTCAAGAGATACATGGCACAACGCATGGAGAAAAGTCTAGAGGTTCAATGGCCTTTCTAGATGTACAACCCATGAAGTACCACCATCAACCCAGAAGTGCTCTGAACTCCATCCTTTTGAGTTCTTATGGAGGCTTAATTACATAGACATGATTGATTAAATCACTGACTGCTGGAAATTGGACTCAGTCTTAAACCCCTCTCTCCTCCCAGTCAGGGGGATGGGACTGGAAGTTCCAACCCTCTAATCACATGGTTAGTTCTCCTAGCAACCTGTCCCCATTCTGTGATATGGTCCAAAAGTCATATTGTTAACACAAGAAAATACAAATTTGTCATTCTTAACACTCAGGAAACTTTAAAGGTTTTAGGAGCCCTGTGCCAGAAACCAAATGTGTGTGTGTATATATATATATATATATATATATATATATACCAAATATATACATATATTTCTTTTTTTTTTAAATTTTTTTTTCAACGTTTATTTATTTTTGGGACAGAGAGAGACAGAGCATGAACGGGGGAGGGGCAGAGAGAGAGGGAGACACAGAATCGGAAACAGGCTCCAGGCTCCGAGCCATCAGCCCAGAGCCCGACGCGGGGCTCGAACTCACGGACCGCGAGATCGTGACCTGGCTGAAGTCGGACGCTTACCCGACTGCGCCACCCAGGCGCCCCTATACATATATTTCTTATTGTAAATGGCTTAGTCAGTAATCATCCAACTCTTGATTTTGGCTCAGGTCATGATCTCATGGTTCATGAGATCAAGCCCTGAGTCAGGCTCCACACTGAGAGTGCAGAGCCTGCTTGGGATTTTCTATCTTCCTCTCTCTTTGTCCCTCCCCTTCTTGTGTGTGTGCTCTCTCTCTGTATCTCAAGATAAATAAATAAGCTTTAAAAAGAAGAAAAAGAAATTACATAAATAAATAACAAATTACAGTTAGGATACAAATTGATAATGGCTCTAACCAAAACTTGGTGCCTTAACACATTATAGATTTATTACTTGCTTGCTTTATTGCTCTAATCAAATAGAATGATTCTACTAGAAAGCAATCCTCTTTGTACTGGCTTAGGGATCCAGGTTCCTTATATTTTGTTACCGACTATATTAGACTTCACATCCATCTGTCGGGGAAAAGAAGGAACATGGACAGAGATCCAGTAGGACTTTTAAAGGCAAGTGGCCTAAATGACTCCAGCTCACATGTCATTACCAGACCTAGTCACATAGACTCATTGGGTGTAAGGAATCTGGAAAATGAATTCTTTCTTATGTGGGGAGGGGGAAAGGCAATGAAGATGGTTTGAGCACCACATGGCATTACTTCTACTACATTTCCTCAACCTCAAGACTATTCTCCTCTGTTGAAACTTCTCTGGCTTTAGAGATGCTACACATTTTTATTGTTATATTTCTCAGCTTGTACCCCTTTGTCATACAGTTTATTAATTTAGTCATTAAACACTTCTCTGAACTTTCTCACAAGCCTTCCAAAAGCAGGTATGGCTCCCATTAATCTTCATCTTCTCTGACATATATATATATATATATATATATATATATTCCATTGTTGAACAGTAGGAAGTTTAACACAACATTCTTATTAAGAAAATTAAGAAAATAAGCAAAGGGCCACCTGGGTGGCTCAGTCAGTTAAATATCTGACTTCGGGTTAAGTCATGATCTCATAGTCCCTGGGTTCGAACTCCACATTGGACTCTGTACTGACAGCTCAGAGCCTGGAGCCTTCTTCAGATTATGTGTCTGCTCCTCCCCTGCTCATGCTCTGTCTCTCTCAAAAACAAACTAAAAAAATTAAAAAAAAGAAAATAAACATAAATGTAATTTATTAAGGTGGATCTATATTTTACCCATTTTAACCATAAACAAATTTATAAAGTGAATCAACTAATACACACATATTAAAGGCGGTACCAAATGTTATTTTGTTCCAGTCAAGATGAGTAATTTATTTTATATTATTGAGATAGTTTCTCTTTTCTGCAAATTAGTGACCATATAAAATCTGAAGTAACATTTTCAATTTATATTAGTTTCAGAACAAAGCAATGTTTAAATATGCATATTTGCCAAAAAGAAGTTGATTTCTCTAGTTTCCACAGACTCAGCAGGTGTGAAACATAAAAAATAACAGATGGAAAAGTCAGAGAAGAAAAAAGAAACTGGGAAATGTTGCAGATAATTCTATTTACTATAATAAAACATGGTGTTAAAAGAGTGGCCTGTTTATTTTTACTTTTCTCACTGAAATAATTAACATGGAACATAGCTCCTAACATTTCCTGGGACCTGAGAATAAGAAATTATTCTTCCTATTTTGAATTGAATTCCATTCACTTCACATATTTTTGAATGACAACAGAGCAGAATTTAAAATATATATATATATGTTTCATAGATTAATAGACAAATATGTTTGCCCACAACTCAGTCATTTAACAAATGACACCTTTATTTTTTTAAATTTTTTTCGGCATTATTGATGTATAATTGACAAAACTATAAGACATTTAAATTGTACTTTGTGATGATTAAAACTTGACAACTTTATTTTTTTTTAATGTTTTAATGTTTTGTATTTATATTAGAGAGAGAGAAAGACAGAGCATGTGCGGGGGAGGGGCAGAGAGATGGAGACAGATTCCAAAGCCTGCTCCAGGCTCTGAGCTGTCAGCACAGAGCCCAGCTCCGGACTTGAACTCATGAGCAGTGAGATCATGACCTGAACCAAAGTCGGATGCTGAACCGACTGAGTCACCCAGGTGCCCCAAAACATGACAACTTTAAAGGTTACACCATCTTTATTATGTTTTTTCATTATAGGTAAAGGAAACATTGACAACAGTGTTTACATTTACTAGTCAAAAATTAGATAGTTTTGTTGAAAATATCTTAATTTAACTAAATTTCTTTCCAATCTCAATAATAGAGAAATTTATTTTTCATAAAATGCAAAACAGTTCCTCATATAACCTTTTCTTTTTATTTTTTTTAATTTTTTTTTTAATTTTTATTTTTGAGACAGAGAGGGACAGAGCATGAACAGGGGAGGGGCAGAGAGAGAGGGAGACACGGAATCGGAAACAGGCTTCAGGCTCTGAGCTGTCAGCACAGAGCCCGACGTGGGGCTCGAACTCACGGACCGTGAGATCACGACCTGAGCCGAAGTCGGACGCTTAACCGACCAAGCCACCCAGGCGCCCCATAACCTTTTCTTTTTAAAACTTATTTTGCAAATGGCACCACCACACTTCTGGTACCTAGCTTGAAAAGTTAACATTATAATCAATAGCCCAACTCTAATATTTTCCCCACATCCAGTTATGTTCAATACCTTGTTGCTTTTTTACTTAAAAATGGCTCTGGCACTTAACCCTGTTTCTTTCCACTTCAATTATCTTAATTAGGTGCTTTCTTTAGCAATATGTCTTGGCTATGAGATATCCTTTGAATAGCCTCTTTACTTCCATTTGGTCCCAGGTAACCAACCCTTTACAAACATTCCAGAATTATATTTAAAAAATTTTTGATTATAAAACTTAATTGAACATTTCACATGGCATATTGTCTTTAAAAAAAGAAAATTTTTATTAAATATCTTCCAGAATCTACTCAGTGTATTTCTAAATTTACTTCCAACTATTTCCTCAATATAAATGATGTGGTCCAAGCAGTCTGTTCATATTTTCTAAACATCTTCTATAGCTCCTTTATACAAACACAGTATTCCAAATATATGAGAATGTGTTGCACTATCCCAATTTTGAAAGTTGCTCACACCAACTTTCTCCTTGGGATGCCCCTCACAACCCACTTAATTTCCTATCACCTCTCCAATGGTGTTATGAAGTCTTCCCTAATAGCCCAGATAGAAGTATTTTTCTATCTTCTCTATTCTTTCCTTGTATTTTATTTATAGGATTCATATAATGCATTATAAGCAACTTTGAGAGTAGATGTCTCAACATATGTCCCTAAGAAATTCTCAAGAACCATGTCCTTTGACATCATCAGTTACTACCTCTTACATATAATAAGCCCAAAGAGGAATTATTTTAATATCATTACAATGCCTAATCATACTAGTCTATTCACACACATGTATGAATTTTTTTAATAAGTTATCATTTTCACAAATGAAATCAGCAAAAACAAACAATGACATCAGTCCCTTTCACGTATTGCTGGTTGGGTTATAAGGAAGGGGGGGAATCTGGGAAAACAACTTGGCGATAGATACTTTGGGCTTTAAAACCTCATGCCTGGGGGGTGCCTGGCTCAGGTGGTTAAGCGTCTGATTCTTGATTTTGGCTCAGGTCATGATCTCACTGTCATGAGATGAAGGCCTGCACTAGCTCAGTGCAGAGCGTGGAGCCTGCTTGGGATTCTCTCTCTCTCTCTCTCTCTCTCTCTCTCTCTCTCCCCCTTCCTACCTCTGCCCCCCCCCCACTTGCTCTCTCTCTCTCATGTTCTATCTCTCTAAAAATAAACAAATACTTAAAAAAAAAAAAAAAAGCTAGTGCCTGGAAATACAAGTTTAAAATGGCATCTGTCCAACATCTCCTGGCTCTCTTTTCCAAATTCCTACCAAAATAACCACCAAGACAGAATAAAAGAAAGAACACACACACACACACACGCACACACACACACATGCACACTGAAAATTAGAACCCACAATCAATTTTATAATCTAGAAAAAAGTAGTCTAATGGCAAGACTTACAAAAGTAAAAACAAAATAATAATTTCAATTAATTCCACTTGATTAGTTACATTATGCTATGCCAACAGAAGGTATACAAGCCTAAATAAAAACGTGTAGGGAGAACTTGTATCTTTCTGTCACTGGCTCATCTCTGATTTATAGACACAAGATCCACAATAAACTGAAAATCATGTAACTGCCCAATTATTTTGTGGATGTTCTTTTTTTCCTTTAAGTCGGCTCCACCCTCAGTGTAGAGCTTGAACTCATGGCCCTGAGATGAAGACCTAAGCTGAGATCAAGAGTTAGATGCTTAACTAACTGAGCCACCCAGGCACCCATATGGGTGTTCTTAATAACACCCTTCAAGTCCTAAAAGTATCTTTTCCTTTACTTGTAGACAAACTGCTCTTTCTGAACGAACTTGAGAGAAATGAGGGGATAAAGATGAGCCTGTTAGGGGAGGAGCATATAAGCTCTAAATCTTCTCTAAATAAAGCAAGCATAAGTACTCAAAGAGACTAGGTATCACAATATATATGTGGTCTGTATTTTTCCAGGAACTTGATCTACTGTCCATCAGGCACTTGGGGAGAAAGGAAAATGGAGGAAATACCTAATTTTTCCATTGGCATTGGAAGTCTGATTAGACATTATTTCTCTGCAACTGTGTATCAAAGAAGAGGATTTGGGTTAAGCCACAGGAATAAGTAAGGGCAAAAAAAAAAAAAAAAGTAAGGTCAAATGTTTAAGATTTTTAAAATGTAAATTGTGATGATTTTAATTGATGACAAACTTTACTGCAACAATTATTATGTTTTGTAATATGTTAGCTTGAACATAATTTCCAAGATCCCATAAGATAAGCTAATGATCCCCTTGTGTATCTGACTTATAAAACCCAGGCTTTTTCCTTTTCTTTGAGATGTTCCTCATTAATGGATGTTTTTCCTATTCCATTAGCTTGAATAAAATTATTTCTTGAGGTGCCTGAGTGGCTCAGTTGTTTAAGCCTCTGACTCTTGATTTCAGCTCAGGTCATGATCTCACCATTATAAAATTGAGCCCCACATTGGGCGCTGTACTGGGCATGGGGCCTGCTTGGGATTCTTGGTTTCCCTCTCCCTTTGCTCCTTGCCTGCTTGCACACACACACACACACACACACACACACACGCTCACTCTCTCTCTCGAAATAAATAAATAAACCTTAAAAAAAGGAATATGAACTCATCAAAAATAAATAAATTCACTTTTCTTTTTCTGACTGGATGAGCTAATCACTATGTATCTCCTTTAAAACAAGTTGATTTTTTTCTGCCCAGGTCAAGATAAATATAGAATATCATGCTCTTTGCTTGATATCACATCTCTCCCTGTAAAAAGAATCATTTCTTTCTAATGAATGCTGAATTTACACTGGAAAAAAATCTCTGAATTAAACATTTTGCTAACGTAACCCTTTCAGCTATATTTATTCAAGTTTTAAAGATATCTAATTTATCTGAACCACCTGACTTTTATCATCTGGGCTCCAATGCTTCTTTACTGAATTCTACCCACAAGTGAGATCCATTAAATTGGAATTTATTAACACAACTGATTCTAAATGACATAAATTCTGCAGCTTTGGAGAAGATTGAGTAGATTCTCAGTAGAGCTGAGGCCAGACATTCCCTCATCAAGCCTGCGCAGTAACATATTTACTGTAACTTATCTGAACCTTCCTGACTGGAATACGAAGGGAAACCTGCAGAGTTGCTCGTCGTAAACTATGTCTTACAATTAGGTGACAGCGTTACCCAGGCCGAGTATGTATCAGGAGTTTTGTAATGGTGCAGTGATATAATAATATGAGGACACACTATTGCCCATTTTTCAAGAAACCATGCAATATTACTTCATGTATTAACCACTTTTGTGCTCTTACCACGCAATTACCCATGATACAAAATCTGTACTAGAAAAATAATCTGTCTCTAACTCCTTTCTTCAATTCTGCATTTTCTAGCTTATGCTTTTGCGGTTGCTGTTTTTTGTTTGCTTGTTTGTTTTTCTGTTTAAAAGGTTGAATTTTTCCTCTAGGTCAGCTTGAGAGCCACTTCAAATTTTATCTCCTCCATCAAACCATCACTAAATACGTAGAAGATATCTTTCCTTCTGTTTATGTGTCTCTTTAGACTCAATAGGTGTTTTCATTGTGTATTTACATATATAATTATTTTCTTCAGAATTATGCCAATTTTGGTAAATTTCCATTAAAAATAATTTTTCGGAAAGAACATTGAGTCTATCCATGATTACGTTTGTATGTAAGATACTGAAAACTGATTCAATATTTACAAAATATTTATGTAAAACTACTCTAAGTTGGTTTCATTAGGTCAGGTTTTCCATTGTGGATATTACAATAAAGATTTGACAATATTTCATTCATATACATTTTACCAAAATTACCGATTGTTTCATTTTTATTTAATTTTCATTTTTGGTAACACATAATTAAAAAAAAAAAAAAACAGCTATGAATCATGAAATTGGTCGTCTTTTGCTCCACAACTTCTTTCCAAATATTCCCTTTTCTCAGTAACAATCACTTTCAACTCTTTTCATGATTAGCATAATTTTTTTAAGTTTGTTTATTTATTTTGAGAAAGACAGAGACAACACAAGTGGTGGAGGGACAGAGAGAGAGGGAGGGAGAGAGAGAGAATCCCAAGCAGGTTGTGTGCTGCCAGTGCAGAGCCCAATGCAGGCCTCGAACTCACAAACCGTGAGATCATGACCTGAGCCAAAACCAAGAGTTGGAGACTTGACTGACTGAGACACCCTGGCACCCCTAATTATTATTTTTTAACATTTACTTCCATATATCTACATAATATGATATTTAACTTAATATTCATAAATAATTACATGTCAATGTTTTTATAAATTATAATACCAAGATTAAAAGGAGCTGTATGATTTGACTAAGAATTATATCTATCCTGTTTGAGGTCCTTAAAGACAAACTAATATACATATGGCAGAAGGAGATACTTTGTCACATTCACCTGCTTTGGCCCTAAACCTTCTCATTTAAATGGAAAATATTTTTTTTTGAAATTACAGAAAAGGTATGTTTTATTTTGATATCTTATTCTGGAAGCTCTCCTTGTTTACTGTCCACAAGCTACAATCTTCCAAGATGGATCCAAAGAGAGTCATCCTAGACTGGAAATAGTTGTGTGGCCACAGGGTGGAGCTGGGTCCTTGAGGTGATAGTGAATAATAAATACTATGGGAGAATAGGAAGGTGGAAGAGAGTCCAAGTAAGGAAGAAGCTTGTAAAGCTACTGCAGAATGACCCTCTAAAGTCAGTTTTAAGGGGGAAAGTCAAGAATATTTTAGCCTATCCTCTAGCTTCTGAATGTGTTCTTAATTAGTTGACTGTAAGAATATACACTTTTTGCTAAGACCTGTTTCTGGTTGTCCTTGCATTTACCATGTGGGCCTTAACAATGGCACCCATGCCTAAAGGGGTTATACCCACCACTGCATTTTGTAATCCCTCAGTTTTCTTTCTTTACACCCAATTTGCTTTCACCTTAACTTCATTTTTACCTTACTTGATTTTCCTCAACTGACTTTGAAGTGGTTATCTCTCCAGATCTCAATGTCCTGATTGCCCTGGGAAGGAATGCTTATCTAAATTCCAGGCCCAGAGCAAACAACTCCTGACCAACCACAATTGCTAAAATTCCTGCCTGGGTCATTCTCTGCCTGGGATTGGAGGAATGGATGGTGTGTGAGATTTGGATATTTTCCCAGAACCATGACACAGATCTAGACTTTTTGTTCCAAATTTAGTGATGTTAGGATTACTCCATCCTGCCTATGAATAAGAATCTTGAAGCTGAGCTTAGACAAAAATTCGCCTGAGAGACTAATGTATTAGCTGAAGGAAGATGTGAAAGAAAATCTAATGGAGAGATAAAAATGAGTTCTATTTTCAATCTCTCAGAGTTTGGGAGGTACTTAACAGAGAAGTAGGAGAAAGATTTAATTGAGATTTTAGATCATCAGAAATATTAAATTAAAAGAATCTATACTAAGACTCTCAGGTACATATATAGTTTACTACACTTAAAAGTCTTATTCCTCTTTGCTAAAATTGTAGTTTGCTTTTAAAAAGTTATCCAAATAGGGAAAAAACTACTTACAACTATCTCTTAGTATTAAATAAATTTGTGGGAAGCTAAATATTAGCAAAGTCAACAATCATAAATTACATATTTTGGGGAAGCCCTGAAATTCTAAAATTCTAAGCAGACCCTCATTGTCAAAGAAGACATTGTAAATATTTTTTTTTTTTTTTTAAAGAATAACATTTCAAGCAAATGTACTTGACATATGGTAGGGGATGATTCATGTGTGTTGAAGTTTTGAACAAAAAGAAATTAAGGGTTTATTAAACACAGCAAGAGAGATACAAGAATATTTGTAGTGCACTTTTCATAATAGTGCAAATTTGGAAACAAAGTAAGCATACATCAGTGGAAGAGTGGATAAATGAAATTGTGAAGGGTTACAAAATGAAATGTATAAATTTGAAACAAATGCACATCTTAACAATATAATAATAATTATCCATTCCAAAGCTATTGAACAAGCATAATATATCCTAAACTTAACCCAACTAAAAAATACATTTTTAGAAATTGTTATGGGTTCAATAAAACTATATACAAATAGGAAGTGAGGGAATTTATGAACATAGGAGTCAATATCATGCTTGGGTGAGGATCACATGCTCACTTTGGGAAAATGAAAGGTGGAACCATATGGTTTACCTGTAGGTTATTGCCAAGACCCTAGATTTAATGAGTGGTGATAGGCTCATGGACCATTTTTAAATTATTAAAAATAATGATCAACGCACGAATCAATGATAGGAGGGAATTAGAAAGGATTAGAAAAAACCTAGTTCTGTATGAGATCCAATTGGGAAATGTGCAGTGTATGGATTTCTGAACTCTCACCCTATGAATTCTCCCTAATACAGCCAGCTCTTCTTTGGCTAAAACTGTAAAGCAACAATACCAGCCTTCCTTTGTGATAGGTGAATAGTCTGGGCCATCTTGTTCTGCTTTTGTTTTTGTTTTTGTTTCCACAAAGAGACAAAAAAAAAAGGAGATTTAATATCTTAATGATATCTCCTTCAAGAGTTTTTTCAAGAGGGTCACAATTGGCTGAATTTTTGTTGGAATTGAATCTGTAGAAGTTATAGACTAGAATTTATAAACTGAAAATTCACTTAAACCTCAACCATTTCTCAACTTTTCATTCTTCCAGGAAATGAGAGCAATGACCTAGAGCTCCACTGTCCAATATGTAGTCATGAACTACATGTGGCTGTTGAGCATTATTCTGAAATAGGATGTGCAATAAATTTAAATATAGCCCTAATTTCAAAGATAGCATAAATCAGAGAATTTAAGCTCTCCCATTAATAATTTTTATTATTAATTACATATTGAATGAAAATATTTTAACTATATCAAGTTAAAATATATTCTTACCATTAGTAATCAATTTTATTAATCTTGTCAATAACCAACATCATTGTAGCATTATTTACAACAGCCAAGTTATTGGTTTATAAGCAACACTTATAACACTTGCACTAACCAGTACTTACAACCTAAGTGTCCATCAGTGGATGAATGGATAAATAAATTGTCACACACACACACACACACACACAGGAATATTATTCATCCATAAAAATAAAATCTTGCCATATGCAACATCAGTGGATCTTGAAGTCTTTATATTAAGTGAAATAAGTCAAATGGAAAAAGGCAAAGACTATATGATCTCTTTTATATGTAGAATCTAAAAACAAACAAACAAACAAACAAACAATAGCAACAATAAAAACCTGAGCTTATAGATACAGAGAATAGATTGAAGGTTGCCAGAGGTGGGGATGGGTGGTAGGAGAAAGGGGTAAATTCTTTATTTAGCTTGAATTAAAAATATATGCTGTTAAAATTAATTGCATCTAGTTCTTCTTTTTTATGTGGCTACTAGAAAATTAAAAATCTCATCTGAATTTACATTCTATTTCTCCTGGACATTGCTCATTTAGATAAATCATCATTGCTGTGACTATTGAGCTTTCTTTAGCTATTAACCTCCTGCTCCATTGAGTAGGAATACAAGGAAAAAAGGAGGATTTTGCTTCTATGTTCTGAGATGCCAAAGCAATTCTTTCATGTAGGAAATGGAAAAATATTCCTAAAGGGAAGTGGGAGAATATAGTTTAGAAAACTCAGCTATCTGTGTGCCTGGGTGGCTCAGTCGGTTAAGCGTCAGACTCTTGATATCAGCTGAGGTCATGATCTCACTGTTTATGAGTTTGAGTCCTGTATCAGGCTCTGAGCTGACAGCACAGAGCCTGCTTGGGATTCTGTGTCTCCCTCTCTCTCTGCCCCTCACCAACCTCCCCCCCCCCACCAAATAAATAAACTGAAAAAAAAAAAACAAAAACAAAAGAAAAGAAAAGAAATCTCAGGAATCAACCTCAAACCCCTGTGTACACACACATACAATTCTAGGTGAGCTGGAGGTCCCCCATCAAGAAAACTTGAGTGTAAATAATTTCTTAAGAGTATCAGCCCTTCACATGATCCCATTGCCCAAGCTTATAGTGGTTTTCTATTGCTTAGAAGATTAAAGATTAAAACAATATCCACTCTGGCATTCGTCATCTTTCATTACACTTAATTCTTCCACACTTTTTCTCTTCTAAGAAGGCTATCTTCCTATAAAATTGAACCCAATGCTCCAGAACTTGACCTCCCTTCCCTCTCAGTCATCCTGTCACATGCCCCTTCACCCCAACCCCCCACCCCAGCCGCTCAGAACAACACCATCTGTTGTAGTTAATCCCACACTGCTGCACCACCCTTCTTAAACTTTGTAAAAATTCTGTTATACATCTACTGTTTCCCTCCTTTGTAACCCCACGTAAGTCTATTTATAATTTCTAATGACAATTAACATTTTTAGTTTTTAATTATAATTATGATTTTATTATAAATATTAAACCCTAAGCTGTATCAGACAAGCATAGCTTCATCTTGGGAGTGGGAGTAGTCCAAGAAATATTCATTGAATTACATACACTTCACAGTTTAATAGAAAACAATGCAATTTTAAACTTAGCTCTTATTCAAGCAAATGTCCATGACTCACTTATTGAAGAAAAATTAGTCTGGGAGTAGCTTCATACTTGCACATACTGACCTAGGCTTTTATCAGTCATGAAATGATTATAGTTATCAAAAATAACTTACTTCAGAAATGACAGCTTTCACCTTGGAAACAAGTTTTAACCTCATTTATAATTGTTGAACTGGCATTTTTAAAAACAATTAATGTAGCAAATTATTGGAATACGTTTCTTTTCACTTCAGAGATGTCCCTCTACCTTTTCACCCAATCCTTGTAGGGGAAAACGTTTGAATTATTTTCATGCAATTAACAACCATTAGAAAAGAAAAGCTTTTCAGCACTTTGTCTCATTCCTTTACAGAGTTTAAAGTTCATTATATAATACCCTGATTTTAATTCTGTCTTGAGTATTCCTTCAGTGAATTAGGCAATATTAAATCTTACTCTTCTCAAAGATTTTATACAATTTCAAACCACTCTAATTTTCAAGGAAGAAGAGATTTATGGTCCTTGGAGAAACTTGATCAAAATAGAGTGTTTCTATGATTCTCAAGACTCCCTCCCAATTACGAAGATTTTCTCACATCAAAGCTTCCCCACTCTGTTTTGAAGAAAACTGGATGACCAGTCAAGTTACCATGGTTAGTTTATTAATTACTGTTTACCCAGTTCTATGAACCAAGATCTGAGGCAACCGACAGCAGACCTAGGCCTGCCGCACTGTAGTTTCTCAGACTTTATTTCTCCAGAGTTTTTCTTTTTCTACCAACTTTTCACTCCCTTTCCTTTTAAGACTTTTTTCTTTGTTCTCCCCCCGCAAATAATTTTTACATCAGGTGTTAAACAATATTACATTTCATGCTTCCTTGCTGCTTCAGGTCTAGTAACCACATTTCTTATGAACCGTGTAATAGTAAAAGTCAGATTGGTTATTTGCTTTTTGATGTGAAATGGTTATTGCACATGACTGAGGTGACACAGATTATTTTGCCTCTGATCTTGTCACACATAATAAAACAAGTAACACTCAGTCTCGAACACAGATTGACTCACAAAGTTTACCGAGGGTTGTCTTTTTATGTGAAATGTATTGCTAATACAGAAAAATAAGAATTGAAAATTATCCCCCCCAAAAACTGCAATTAAAAAAAAAATTAGAACCACTTTAAATATATGTGCATGTATATGTGTGCATGCATGCATGCACACACACACACTTATACACATATACTTATAACCAGGTTTATTATTCACTATGTGTTTACTGTTTAAAAAATAGAGTTTAAAAAAATCTCAATACTTACGGGAGATACTCTGTGAATTACATATGATCTTATCTCAAACAGAGTAATGGCAAAGCATTAGAGGGGTAAAATAAGACTATAGAGGAATAATATAAATATGTACAGAAAGGTGAACCTATGATATCTAATTGATATAGAAAATGAAAAAAAGTAAAAACAGGAAGAAAGTGTATATAAAAATATATATGTATGCACATACACAAATACTTAAAGACATCATTTTCTTATTTTTCTCCCTGGCAGTGATGGCTATCCAAATGTGACTTTTTGTTTTTATTTTTAACCATGAAGACAGTATATATTTTCCTTCTTGTTTCTGTTCTTGAAGAGGATACATATTCCACTTTCACGATCAGAGAGTAGATTTTTTCAAAACCTAAGAAGGTAACTGGAATGTTTTGAAGCATTTTATGAGTCGTATATTAAAAAAAAAAAATAACAGCCCATTATAAAGAGACTACAATGTCTATGACACAGCCATCCAGTAAAACAGAGGCATGTATATTTTTAAATGTTACGGTAGAGTTTTGTTTGTTTGTTTAACTACTTATGCACTCCATTTGTGAGGGAGACTTTCTTACTCTAGGGTTATGGAGATGGCTCACACACAGGACACCTACCAGTGGGCAGATGAGACAACAGTTGATTAGTCACATATCCCCAGAGCCTGAGAGGACACTGCACTCCACACAGAGCCCTCTGGAGACTGCACTCAAGAACAGAGTACACAATGAAGAACTGTAGGAGGCAAGTTTTTTTTTAAGTGTTTTATTTTATTTTATTTTATTTTATTTTATTTATTTTAATTTATTTTATTTTTTGAGAAGGAGGGGGAGGGGCACAGAGAAAGGGAGACACAGAATCCAAAGCAGACTTCAGGCTCCAGGCTCTGAGCTGTCAGCACAGAGCCTGATGAGGCGTTCGAGCTCACAAACCGGGAGATCATGACCTGAGCCAAGTCAGAGGCTTAACTAACTGAGCCACCCAGAACCCCTAGAAGGCAAGTTTCATAATATCAGGAGGGTAGCTTATTCCCGATTCCTGCAGGAGGATGTGATTGGTTTGTGTGAGTAATTGCAGGGGCTGACAGGAAACTGAAAGCAGCACCTTGCAGATAACAAGAATTGGTAAGGAGAGGGGTGGGGGTTCAGCTAGGGAACCTTCCCTGAGGGAGCAGAGTGAGGAGGAGAACTTGTGGTTAAGTCAGATGAGACCCTTCCAATGTCAGTACATGAGACAGGCAGCACATAATGTTGGGCCTCAATTTCAGACCTTATATTATACTCTTTTAATAATACAATTGTTGGGGAAGAAAAACATGTTGAAATCAAAATCAGAGAGTGTAGGTGGTAAATTATTATAATTGAACTGGCATTTGTAGAAATGTCCATGGGTAATGAATAGCAGCCACACAGAATAGGAAAATCACAACTAAAGCAAATAAATACTCTGTTACAGGAATTGTTTGATTCAAACAATCAAGCAAATTTTCCATTTTCCCCCCTAGTATTCTAGATTATAACACAACAGCAGTATTACTCTTATAGATACCCTTGTGTAAATAGAGGGCTCATTATCTTTTTTCTGAGAGATACCTAGGTGTTTTATATCAATGAAACTAGAGGGAAAGAGTTTAGCAAGATTTACCTGACAGGAGGGATACCCCTTTCATATTAAATGCACACTTCTGTTTTTCTCTTGTTTGAGAAAGTCTCAGAAAAGAAATGTTTCACCTTAGGAATTAAAATGGAGTTGGAAGACAATTTTACTCCAAACTCTGTCTTGGCATATGACTCTCCTTGTCTACACTGACTCACCAAAGTGACCACAGCCTCTTCTTGGACCTATCCAGAGAAACAAAGTGCTTTTCTTACAGGATAAACACATATTTGCTACTGGTTGCAATCTTTTCTCTTCCAAGTGGGTCAAAGTGTGTCTCCAAAAATATTAGAAGTCAGCTTTTCTTTTTCCCCCACCAGTGGCGTAGCTAATGTATTTGACACACAGAGTGAATCACTACAAAGCCCCTGCCTTTATATGACAAAATTGTATTTAGTAATAATCAGGAAGTGATACAAAATAGTAACAGCCAGAAAAGAAATGTGGTCATTGAGAAGTTTCTACGTTGAACTTCATATCTGGAATTATATCAACATTAAACTGTTACAACATTAAAAGAGAAAAAGTGTATTTCATTAATTTAATTATATTAACTTCTGTTTTGATAAAAGGGGAAAAACCTATACTTATATTTTAGCTGGTTGCATTAGTGAAAGAAAATCATGCAGTTTCTTTTTTAACCCTTATTTAAAAGTAGTCTCCTTACTCAACGTGAGGCTCAAACTCACAACCCTGAGATCAAGAGTTGCATGCTCTAGTGACTGAGCCAGGCACTGTCTTCAGCCTTAACATTTGCAAATTTGTCACTACTTGTCAAAACTGAACTAGACAGTATAGACAAATAGACAATATAGACAAATTTATCAACCTATGGTCACAGGGATAAAAGAGTAATATTTATTAATTTCAAGTTTGAACAGTTTCTTTTGCATGAAGCCTCAGATGTACAAATATTTCAGAAAAATTTTAAACATAAGGGTAAGCTTGGCATACAGTTTTGAAAATCCAATTTTATGATAAACTCCAGAAATCAAAATGCGGTCTACGCTTTTGTTTTTTAGCTTCTTAGAGAAGCTTTCAAATGTCTGAACCTTTTAAAGGCAAATAAAAACTCCAAGTTGTCATATAGAGTAACAGCTTTGAAGTAACTCAACTTCTGTTTCTTGGTTATAAATTATTGTGCTATTATTACTTCTATAAAATTACTGTTTAAAAGCAAGAATAAGTTGTGCCACAGTGGTTTGAGACACCAGCCTCACTGACAGTGATATCCAATGATTCTAAACCCTTCATCAATTATTTCCAAAAGGAACATCTATAGCTGAGTCTGCATATTTTAGGATGATGATAAAATGGGGAATTTCCAAAATTAAATTTTATGTAGTGTATATTTCCTAAAGGATAAATAATAGAAATATGCTACTTTGAAACATATAGTATGAAAACTCAGCAGAAATACCAAGTAATAATTAGAATTTAGATTAACAAAATTTCTGTTGGGCAAGAGTGTTTTATTATTGACAATATTTGGAATTGCCAATGCATGGTGATAATAAAAATTTGGACCACTTTTTACTCAGTATCAGTACTGATTTTAAATGTTAACTACACACACGCAATTCTTTGCACCCAATACTGACTGGTCCCACTTCCTTCTTTGAATACCTCTGCTGTCAAATGGCTTTGTGGGTAAAGATTCTCTAAGGCTCAGGTACTCCCTCCTGCTTTGACGTTTATAATATAATAGTACCCTGAATCTTCAACATTTGAGTCCTACATGCCCTCTGCCTTTTCAGTAAGGCACCCAAATTTTAGATTAGTAATAATTGAAGCTGATGGTCAATTCTTCTTTCTATTATAAGCCAAAAGTTGCAAAATATCAAATGTATTCTTCAACCATGGAATATTTCATCTACAAAATTTTATAAGGTTCTCAATATTATCTGCCATCACCAATACAAGCAATGCTAGCTAGTTATTTTATTAATTAAAAGCATCTCTTAATATTTCTGACCAACAAATGATCACAGGAAAATAAAAAGAACTTATACACGTGTGCAATTAACATTCAGCAAATCCTTCTCATGTTCATTATGCCCCATTTGTCTGCTCTATTTCTCATATCAACTGAGTTAATCAGTATTTTATAATCTCTTTTTTGGCCTACTTTTGTGTCCACCTAATTGTGGATTCCCTACTGCCATTAGTAAGGTGAAATTGAGTAGTTGTAATAAAGTATTAAAAATTAATGTGTGATAGCTTTATCTGAAAAATCACTTTGAAATTAAATGCAGTTTTGTAAATGTATCCCAAAATTGAAGTTGAAATTTTAGCCCCCCCCAAAAAAAAAATTCTAGCATATCAATATGCAGACCCCTAGAGAGGGACAAAACCTTAAATGTAATCTAATCAAATTTCTTAAAGTTAGAGAAAAATTAAGAGTCAGAGATGTTAAGTGGTTTTTGAAGTCCTCAAGACCTAGATTTGAGACTTAAGTTCCATTTACCAAATTTATTACGAGCTCAGGAGTTAATTCCTCGAGCTTTTATTTCTTCATCTGCAAATACTTAGAAATAAAAATATCTACCTTGTGCAGTTGCTGTGAAGATTAAGTAAAATAATTCATGTAAGGAAGGCAGTTTTGCACAATACTTGGCATCAATACTTTCTATTGAGAAGAAGCACAGCACAGTGAAAAGCTGAATGGAGGATTCATTGAACATTGGATGTAGAGCCAGAAATGTCCAGGTCTGAAACTCGTGGCTGGTAAGTCTCTTATGTTTCAGTTTCCTCATTTGTAAAATAGGAAAGTAATGTTACTTTCTAGATTTATTATGAGGGATAAGTAAGTTTATAGGTGGGAAGTATGTAAAACAAGAAACATTATTGGAATGCTAGTTATATATATGTATATAAAACATTTATGTATGTATATATGATTACCACTACTGATTTTATTCTTCTAAATACAATCTCCTTTAAAAATTCCTGATTCTGTGTATAAGTGGGGCATCATATTTTTTTCCTATTTAAAGCTAGAAAAAAAGTATTACCAGTAAGTATTTTCGTATACTTAAAGAACTGAATCCTGAGTGTCTGCAAAGCAGTGTAGATGGGGGTCATTACTGAGGACCACACATATCTGAATATGTAACTTGGGTGGTGAGGAAGGGCAAAGATGTATTTTTCTTTCTCTCTATAAGCATTTCACTTTTAAACCCTTCAGAGGTTAATAACAAGAGTAACTAAAATGTGGTAGTGAATTCTTTCTCCGTCTTTTATAACCATTTGGAAATTCAGAACATGCCTATAAGAGCCTCTAGATTAGGAAGATATTACTTGTGTTCTGAAAGTGTCTGTGACCCTCCAAAATGGAGAAATTATAGTCCAGAACCTCAGGCATAGGCAAAATGGAGCACAAGGTAATAAACAATTAAAAAAATATCTTTAAGGCTCTGGAGCAAAAGTTTTCAACTGGGGTGATTTCTCCCCAGGGGATATCTGGCAATGTCTGAACACATTTTGGGTTGTCCCAATTTGGTGGGTACTGCTGGCATCTAGTGGGTAGAGGCCAGTGATACTGGTAAACAATGCACGGAACAGCTCTTCTGCAACAAAGGACCATCTGATCCAAAATGTCAGTCCTGTTGAGTTGGGAACCCTGCTGTGGAGGGACAGCCTGAACTTCTTAAAGTACTTCATTCCAGGGAATGTCTAGTTTAATGTAACCTTACTACAAACATAAGTGTGTTTGTTTAAGTTGTTGTGCCAGCATTTCTAATACCAGTCACTACTGATGAGGAGACATTTCCTGGTATACTAAAAATAGCCTGTTGGCAAAGGTAACCTGACTGTAGTACTGTTATTTTTATCAGCCCCTAATTGCCAGGAAATGTTCTTTCTGCTAGTTATTACCACATAATTATGCACATTCTGCATGTGAAAATTATGCACTTACTTTGAAAGTACTGTAAATATTTGCTCTAAATATATATCAGCTTTTTCTACATTATAACTGTAACCAGGCAGTAAAATAATACTCACTTAAAACATGCAACCCATGTACAGGGTCTATAAGGTCAGAAACGCTGTTTTGAGCAAAAGATTTTACAATGTCAAGTTTCAGATTATAAAATGTATACAAAGTGAGGTTTTTTCATTCAGTTTTGATAATGGAATTATGTTCTGTGCTTCTTCCCAAGTGAGTCAATCATTATTTCAATTATAAAATAATGCATACTTAGGACAAATGAAAAGAGTCACATGATCTCCCATCCTGCCCTTCTACCCACAAGTCCTTCTCTCTAGAGGTCACTACTTTGGTCGTGTTTCCTCTGCTTCATTTTTGTAAATCCACTGAGCATCCCCCTCCCTTGGATGGGAGCACTGAGAGAAAATTCTATTATGTGCATAGGATCAGCTTCATATCAGAATAAATCACAAGAAGCAAGCAGGTAGATTTCCCTTCATCACTTCACATCACAACTCCCCTGTCAAAATAAGAAAGATTCCTCAAAACCACAGGATATGTACCTTGGCTTTCTTCAGGAAAAATGGTGGGAATTTTTAGGTTGTTACTTTTTTAAGAATGTGGCTTAGCTTGATGTTAGCTTAGGAGAAATATTTTGTTGCCAGTGGTTTTGCAAACGCAGGTCTGGGGAGAGGAGTTGGGTAGTGACTGACCTACCCATTGGTCTCTTAGAATTCCTGAGGAAATTCCTGATATCTACTCTCTTTCCAGAGTATGGCAAAGAGAGTCTAAGCTCAAAGAGTCTCTGCCTGAGAAAGAGTGAGTCCCATCTCTACCTCACGTGAGGATCCCTTTTTTTCTGATTTATATGTACTTCAATTGCTATTCTTTCCAGGGAATCAAAAAGAAGGTTGACATTGATCTAAGTATCATTACTTATTGATCAAAATGGATTAAATGAAACTAACAACATCTGATTTAGTTTTATAATTTACATTAAAAAACATACAGTACAGAGGTGCCTGGTGAATCAGTTGGTTAAGCATCCAACTTTAGCTCAGGTCATGATCTCACGGTTCATGAGTTCAGGGCCTGTGTCAAGCTCTGTGGTGACAGCTCAGAGCCTGGATCCTGCTTCTGATTCTGTATCTCCCTCTCTCTCTGCCCCTCCCCTGCTCACACTGTTTCTCTCTCTCAAAAATAAATAAATAAATATTAAAAAATGTTTAAATACAGTAGATTACATATAGAAAAAAGCATATTTTCTCACTGAAGAATTACAAAATAGAAGTAAAAATGAAAATCATATAAACCTTTATTGATATCTTTAATGAATGAGGAGAAAATAAGTTTCCAATGCATTTCAATTATGTCATTTCTCATTTTCAAAAAAAAAAGGTGTTCTAAAGAAAAGGATAAATATAAAAAATAAAATTAGGTTAAATATACGATATAATTTGGGTTCCATGTTCTGGGAAGAAGTTACATCTTATGAACAACAAAGTTGTTATGTTATATGTTAGATTTATGGAGAATTCAGCAAAGAAGATATTATTTCTACACATCGTCACCTATTGATCAAAATAGTGTAATCTTACATGATCAGTCTTTTTATTTCCAGAATAGTCTCAATAAATGTAGTCATTTCTACATTTCATAAAAGAGTTTTCATGTCTATGAAAAGTATACAAATTAGGTAGTGACTTAGTTATTCTGATATATTCAGTTAAATCAGATGAGGCATGTCAGCAGAACTGTCAAAAGTTGTTTCCTTCCTTAGAAGTTTACAATATTGGTGCAGATGAATATGTTCTGACAGTTGAAAGAAATTTCATGACTAGCAGAAACCACTGCCTGGAGAATTATCTTCTGTTGTCAAGTTCATGTTCTTTGTACTATAAATTTACTGTGTTAACTACTTTGCTAGGAAGTCAACTATAAATAAGGAAAATCAGAACATCATGATTAATTTGGAAAGTATATCTCAGTATTTGTATTGATATCCTCATATATGTTTTATCACTTCTATTTAATAAAAAAATCAGAATTATATGATGATTGAGTCTTTTGATATATGGACGATTATCAAATGATAGGACCAGTGATTAAAATAAAACAACATAAATTCCCCTAAACATGTACACACACATCCATACATACACAATGGCCTTAATAACACTTGAGGGAATGAAAGGATATCCAGGGTGTCTATTTAGTATTATCTATGTGTAACCACTATTTACATAGAACCCTTATTATACGCAACCATATAATGTGTACATGTGTGAACAGATACCTACACATATATATGTATTTCATTTCTATACCTATATTTAATTTTGTCCCTGACCCATCTTTTTTTAAGCTTATTTATTTATTTATTTATTTGGAGAGGGAAAGAGAGAGTGTGAACAGGCAAAGGGGCAGAGAGAGAGGGAGAGAACCCCAATCAGGCTCTGCTCAGCATAGAACCTGATGTGGGGCTTGATCTCACAATTGTCGAGGTCGTGACCTGAGCTGAAATCAAGATTCAGATGCTCAAGACACTGAGCCACCCAGGTGCCCTCGTCTCTGACCCATATTAATACTTGTTCCCAGAAAAGCATTATGATGTGAGGGAAGAAAACTGGCCTGGAATTTAGGAGATACAATTCTAGTCTTCCTCTATCACTCAAAACTTCAGAAATGTCTAGATGAACTCTAAGGTTCCTATCACTTCTCGCATTGTGTAGCTTCACATGTAATTCCAATAGAAGACAAATATCTTCTCTGAATTTTTCTAAATTCTAAAATAATGGTTATAGAAAACTACTAAAGTTTTTTTCTCAGTTTTTATCTATATTTTCTCAAATTTATAGCTTCTTTGCAGGATTATTTTTATCCAAAAAGCAGATGCAATGACCATTATTTTTTGGCAAAAACATGTAGAATGATATCTCAGTATCATAAATAAAATGTTATTTTAAAATTATATATATAGCTATAAAGCTATATAAATATATTATGTCACTTTTTATACCTCTTTTTCTTTTTTATTATAGTATTTATTTCCTTTTTGATGTCTTCTTTTCCTATATAGTCTGAGTTCATCACTTAATCGTTTTAAATGTTTGTTTGTTTTGAGAGAGAAGGGAGCAGGCAGGGGAGGCAGAGAGAGAGGCGGTGTCAGTGCAGAGCCCGACATGGGCTTGATCTCAGGAACTGTGATATCATGACCTGAGCAGAAATCAAGAGTCGGACAGTGAACGACTGAGTCACCCAGGTGCCCCTTCACTAATTATTTATTTATTCACAGTTTTCCTATGGTAGCAGACTTACAAATGTTTCCACCTAGGGAGTTTGTGAGGATTCTGCTGAGGAAATTCACTTCAACTATACTCAGGAATAGGGGGAGTAATGCCAGGCTAGTTTGGTGTTTCAGTGGGTCTATCTGCTCATCAGATTATGGTCAAAACCCTATTTATCTTATGTTCTTATATGTATCATAGGGAAGCATCTCAAGTCCTGACATATCAAGGTTGGCACACAGCCATATCCAATAATTCCCAAAGAAGCAAATATTTAACTTGGTCACACCAGTGTAGTTGATTCACAGGGCTGGTTACTGACATGCACGTCAAGAACATGCACGAATAACGCTGAAGTTACTGATTAAAAAAAAAAAAAAACAAAACAGGAAAGGAATGTTTTTAAGTTCAAGCATTTATTTCATGTTTGAAATATTTTTAGTTCTTAGTTTTTACTTTTGCACATTGTCGGGGGCCTTCTGGACTTGGAACACACATCAATAAGTATTATTCTTCTATAAACAGTTCCTCTCTGGTAGTAATGAGGAGCCCAGGGAGGTTTATAAAATTTATTAAGCCACTAGGTTACCATTTAGAATATATTAAACAGTATTAATAATAATAAAAAAATAGGATTGGGGAGAAAGACCATAAAGACATAATAAAGCTAAGATGCCCAAGGGGGACAACACAATGCTTTGGCCCTCTGTAACAAGATTGCAAAACACAGTTAAAGAAAATTAGTATTTCGTCTGTGATGATAAAACTTGCAGCATAATTGAATTTAAAACTCAACTCAATATAGTTTAAGATAATTCTACCAAAGTCCCCGGTGTACTCCAACAATAATGCACTAAATGGCATCATTATATCTTGGAAGAATTAGTGACATTGTTCAGATTCTAATAAATTTGTCAAGAGGTGAGAAACTAGCTCTGCAGATTCTAAAGTGTGACATTTTGCTTCATTTTAAAAGGCCACCATTTGGGGAATTATCTGAATAATTCAGGTCTATAACTCTTTTGACTGAAATACCAAATAATTGAGAACGGTACACTGGCTGGTATAATCTAAAATTTTGCCTTCCATCTACACTTCTCCCTTTCGGCCACAATTAAGCATGGGCTACAACACAAGAGGAAGTGCTCTCTTGTGATTAGTATAGAATTCTTGCCTCATAACAACATACTGAACTAAAAACGACAATAACAAAAATGTGTAGTACCTAAAGGGTATCTAGTAAATGTGAACCAAAAAAAAAAAAAAAAACTTACCAATGTTGAGAATGAAAGCTAAGCATAAATTGCTTAGTTTATGGGTTATTTTATTAATAGCAAATCATGGGAAATTAGAATAATGTTTTCTACCAAAACCTTGAAGTGAACCATGAAAAATATGAATAAAACAGAGCATAAATATCTTACAACACTTTTTGTGGACTTTACAAACTAATTATCAAATCAAGAGGGCTTTTGCGTAATGGGAGAAATTGGGGACAAACCCGATATGTTGTAAAATTTTGGATTATCTATGAACACGTGAAGTTTGTAGGGGAGAGGCCAACCAGAAATGAGTTAAGTGAAACTAGAATAGTGCATGTCAGCAGAGTTAAAACACATAATCTGCTTGCAAAGTTTAAAACAATAATGTCCTCCATATCCTTTAAAGTCAAGCTGAAGTCACATGTTTTCCAAACCTTTGGCATATATTGCCAGTCAAAAATAATCTTTCCTTCCCTTGTTCTGCTTTTGTAATTTGTCTGTAATTCTATTTTAATTCTTATTGTAGCCTGCATTGCATTATATGTCTTTATACATATTTTTGTTTTCCAAACCATACCGCAAGCTGCCAGAAGGTAGGATCCTTTTTACTCTTCACAATAACAGTTGGCTGAACAGGATTAACGGACTTGATGAGAATGTAAGTGTGATCTAGCTTGGACAACTGTCACTCCATTTCCTTCCAGAGTTGATTAAGCTGATCTGGCAGCCTAGGCTGGAATCCCGTGGCTTCCACATAGCTCTTTGTTGTACATGCTTAGATGAATAGGCAAACTTCTCAGAGAAAGAAACTATTGTATGTACTTGAATAAAGTTTATTCCATTGAATGGTAATTATGGCATAACCTATAATTAATTTGAATGTGAGATATATAGGATATATATCTTGAACTGTTGCAAGAATATCAACATGACATGAAGATATGGCACAATCAAGAGCAATGCAGAAACAGGCTTCATTTCTTGTGTATATGTGTATATACATATATCATATATACATTTTATGTCAAATATTTAAATATGTGCCAACTGCATCTAATATCATCAGCACATGCACATAGCTTAGTCAATTTTATACATATGATGCTATATTATTATGCACCATCTAGATAAGTAATGGAGAAAGTACGATTAATTCAGAATATGAAATAAGATCTTGTGCCAATCCACTGAAGCAATTTAAACCGAACAATGACTATTGTAAACCAAATCATAACGGGTTTTTTGGAATCCTGAATACAAAAGCCATATCCTAGGCCTGTTTCAAATGAAATGATATTTTGTAAATGTCTACTATATTCAGCATCTGATTCATTGATAATCTATATTGTTTAAGTGGTTTTAAGAGCCGTTTTCAAGTCATACACTCAAGGCTGAGAAAAAAATGAACAGGCACAATTCTTCAATTTTCTCTGCTTGATTTGTAGATCTTCTCACTTTTGTAACTGCTGATGCCCTGGATTAGTTCAAATTTCTGAGAAGTAATATCTGATTGGCCAAGCTAATCACCACAATTATTGTCCGGGTAGAATTTTCAATATCAGACAGCTTATGATCCCTGGCCATCTTCTGTGTTATCTGGCGTTGGGTTAGGTGCCACAGAGGACCTACCACGTTTGGCTTTTGGAGTGAATTATGAAGTACTGAACAGGGCCATTCTGTGGCTTTACTCAGCCCCTGTTAGGGATGGAGCAGTTTCCTACAAAGGAATGACGAGATGGCAGAAACCAGGATTGATCTGTCCAGTAAATATATTTTCTTATGCACATATTTAAATGTGGCCAAACTATGTGCGTGCCAAACTGGAAAATCATCTCTGAATCTGTAAAACATATGAAAATCTGAAAGCTAAGTACCCAGTGGAATTTAAGGAGAAAATAATATGTCCCCATTAAAAAGAGCTATTTTTCTTAATTGGCAATATTTCCTAGTGCATTTCTTTTTATCCTTTCCAACAAAGCATAAGTAAAGCATTGACACCTGGAATGTTTGGCAAATGCATTAGTCGTGGCACACAGAGAGATGAATAGTTGGCAGACACGTGCTGAAGTCTGGCATATCACCAAACCGAGAGATGATTCGATGCCTGAGATACGACTGCTTTCCTTTTTACCTAAATTGGGCTTTGTATTTAATGGCACTTCAACAAGAACAGCAAGGCTGTGATTTTAGGAAGGTGCAGAGGTGTAGAAGGCAGCAATAGCTGCCGCCCTCTCTAGTAAACAGATGCGTGACACTACGAAAAAGACTGTCTTCAGTTGAAAGAGATCCCCTGTTTCAGTGGGAAAGTTGATGAGCCATGACTAGGTAACATGAAGAGAAATTAAACAAGCAGAAACATACCACCTTCTCCCTAAATCAGCCAGGAATTAGCACAGGAAGGCGATACCCATTCTAGACACATCAAGGGAAGTAAGTCTACACAAGTACATTCAAGGCTCTGGAGGATCAGAAACTGAGATAACCACTGGGTTACCGAGTGAAAGGCCACAGCGCTCTATCTGCAATTGCCACGACCACAACTGTGCCTCACACCATGACCTTGGGGACAACAATAGCCGCATGGCCTGCCGCTGCCTCTGAGCCCCAGCTCTCTCTGACCTGGCTACCACAGATGGCCTTGGTCTAACTTTCATCTGCCAAGTTTTACACAAGGGAATGTACTTTGTACCCAGAACTTCATCCCTAAGGGCATCTGAGGGATGTGCTATCTAGCCAAGGCATAGGGTAGAGATGAGAAAACACTGTTTCTCACATACAGCAGTCTTGCTCAAATACTTTCATCTCTCATTTAAGTTTTTCTTCCATATCTTATTTTTCCCTTTCACTCACTATCCTTTTCTATCAATTATCCACACACACGCACGCACGTACACACGCACACACACAATTGTAAAAATAAAATCTCTGATTCTGAAAAACAGTGTATCATTTGGCAGGTAACAGGAAATGTTAATCTATTTTACATCTTCTTTTTGTGTGTCTATTATGGTAGCTAAGACCTCGTACTATGTTGAATAAAATTGAAGGTATTGGACACATACATTTCTGACCTTAAAGATGATGCTTTAAATATTTCATCATTGTTTGCTTTAGGTTTTCAGTGATTATCCATTATAAGTTCAAGAAAGTCTCCTTTCATTTCTAGTTTTATATCAACTTTCTATGACAAATGGGTATTGACATGTGTCCATGCATTTATTGAATGCCTGGAAATAAGCACATGATTTCTTTTTCTCCTTTAATATGTTGGTATGGAAAGTCATATTGCTAATCAAAGTACCTGGTTAAAAGAAGTTGGTTAAGAGAACATGGTATTTTTGGTGTCAGGGTTTTTACCAACTTGTTTAACAAATTTGAGAAGCATGCCATTTCTTTTTGTTTTCTTTCTACCTCAATATTTTGACAGACTCTTGAAAAATATTCTTAATATTTTGACAGACTCAGACAGGCTGCTTCTGTTTTGCTTTTGTTTTCCTCCCATGCAAGAATTTTAAATTAATCATTAAGTCAATCCTTTGATGGCTGTAAAACTAGTCAGAAGGTCAATTTCTTCTTATTTCAGTGTTTTTTTTTTTTACAGAATGAATGTCTTACGAGTTTTCAAGTTTAATGTTATAAATTTATTCATGTATTTTCTCATTTTCTTTTTGAACTCTTTTATATTAAACTAGAGGTTTTTTATTTGATTGGTTTTCTTAACTTCGTTTTTCACTCAGTAGAGGCTGAGGTACAATGTTTATTCAGGTAGTTTATTTTGGAGACCAGCCCCAACAGCTGGAATGAAGAATCAGGGAGACTGATACAGGGATGGCAGGAATGTTAACATAATTATGAATTATCCAAATCACCACTGTGGGTTATAGGAGTGTACAATTGTGCCAAAACATCCTGGGAACTATACAGAAAGCCTGTGAGAAATAGCTGTCCAAAGGATGGAAGGTGGGACACGTAGCTATCAGCTTCTGTGCCCTTTAACCAAGGGTTAAAGGATTGCCTGTAGGATTGCCTGTAGGATTGCCTTCTGCTTTCCTCAGTTCTTGTAATACACATATCCCGCATAAGTCTCCACCAATGGCCACCGCACTGGAGGGGACTGAGGCAGATCATTGGACTATGTAACCTGTTTTTTGAAGTGGGCCACTTTTCTCAAAGAGAGTGTTAATACCCATGCAGAACTATCCCCCACAGCCAGCACTGGCATCAGAAGTGTCATTGAGAAGAAACAAAAGCATCTGATACAGTCTACCTTTTGCATAAGTCCTTTTGCATTTATGGCCCAAATTACGTTTTTGCTACTGCTGGGGATTCATGGTAATAGCCTATAATCTTCACAAATACATAATGCACGAAGGGTAGTTTAACAAGCTCTAGTTCCTGCGACTGCCATTGTTTACATGACCACAATGGATAGTCATAATTTCTCTCCTCCAATATTCTAGATATTCCTTTCCTTAGCCAAAATTGACAGTAATCCAGGTTGCATTCCTGTGCAGTGACCCAGACTTTCATCCCAAAGAAGTTTGAGCCTTTGATTGCCTTCCCTTGATCAAACCGTAGCTGCTGAAGTTTCATATTCTCTGTTTTCATTGACAGTGGAAGTAACATGATATGTTTCGGTGCCCTCTTCATCTGGCAGAAATCATTGCTTCTTACGGTAATCAGCAGGTGTAACATCGACCCTGTGGCAAGTGAAGCCTAAAAGATTTACTGTGTGACCCTTTAGAAAACATGTTTGTCGATCTTTGTTGTAACTGGACCTTCAATAGGCCATTGCAACATGTAAGATTTTTGGTCTTTGGTCTTTGGCCATGGACCCCCACTGCTGCATCTATTTTATCACAAAATATGTCTTTCCATTGAGGTGATGTTATAAATTATCGATCACCTGTCAATAATCCAGGCTTTTCCTAAACTGTTGGTGCTGGGGTAGAAGGAGAACCCAGGCATTTCACTTGTTGCTATGGAACTACCTAGTCTTGTAAGATGGTTACGTATCAAGGGCTCAGCATTCATTTTGTTATTGATGGTTTAGTTATTCTGAAGTGGCAATAGTTGTATTGGCTCTCTCTCTTACTGAGAGAGAACTCATGTGGCTGAGTCCACGCATAGCCTCCATCTCTACGGACACTCTATTCATAGACCCATTGTGCAAACTCTCTGAGGGTCAGGAACAGCGACTTGCTGACATCTGCCAGATAAATATTTTCCACCTGGTTGTTAAATGCCTCTTCTGCAGCTAATGCTTTTTGGTGGAGCTCACTTAACACAATTTTATGTCCACTCTCATAGGTCTATTGCACACCTTTCCCCAAGATCTCCTTGTCACCAATTTTGCTCCTTCAAGACAGAAAGAGCCATGCATTCCAGCCTCCAGGAATCTGGAATATATATCAATCTGTATATTTATACAAAAGCAATAATTAAGTGGACTCCTTGAAACTAGTTGGAGTATTTCCCCTCTCCTTTGTCCTTGCTCCTTAAATTGTAATCCTCCAACAAACAGCATTAACATCAGTCTGGAGCTTTTTAGAACTTTAGAATCTCAATCACCACCCCTGTGCCCCTCCGTCAGAATCTGCATTTTAACATGATTTCTAATCGGTTGTCATATAAACATTAAAACGTGAGAAAAACCAAGATAGTCTTTCTATATTATAATGCAATTTTAAGCTAATAACATTAATAACTCTTTGATCATGGATTTTTTTCATTTCTCCTTGAGGTTTTCTCAAATATTTCAAAGCTCTTTAATTTGATATACACAAATTTTAAATTGTAATTCACTCTTGTTTTATTAAAATATATGTTTTATGATAACTTCATTTTTCTTAAGAATTTTTTGTCTTAAAGTCTATTTTGTTTGATACTAACACAACTCTTCTCAGCTTTATTTTTGTAACTATTTTTCTAGTATATTTGAAATCATATATTTTTACCATTTCCATGTCTTTATTTTCAAACTTTGTATGTCCTTATATTTTAGGTGTGTCTCCCATAAGTAGCATGTATCTTTTCTGAATATTATAACAATTTTTAAAATAGTATATTTAGTAGATTTAAATTTGTTGTGATTTTCAATGTATTTTGATATACATATATTTGATACATTTGATATATTTTTGAGATCTTATTTTGTGCTTCCTTACTTACTCGTTGCCTGGCTTTGGTATGATATTTTCTTTTCCAAGTTTATATTGTTCTAGTCACTTGTAAACTGTATACTCTGTATCTTTTTTTTCCAGTGGCTAAACTTGAATTTTGCCAAGCATACCTTACAAAGTCAACCATTAAATTTAATACTCATATACTCTCTTCACAAATAATAACAGATCTTAGAATACTTCAGCTTCTAATCCCAGCTGAAAATGGTGTTTATCCAGATTTTAGTTTACCTTGTATTTATTTCTTAACCACACAAATTAAGCATTATCATTTTTTTTATTCAGACAAAGCTTCTTACATTTATTCTTTATATGCCCAAATCTATCTATTTTTTTTTAACATTTTTTGTTTCTCACTGTAGATATTCCTTGTGGGATCATTTTCCTTCCCCCTAAAGTATATCATTTACAAGTTTCTCTATTGAGGTTTGGTTGGTAGTAAACTCTTTATTTTGTTCATGTCAAAATGTTTTTAATTTGCAATTACTCTTGAAGGATTATTTTTCTAGGACCCAAATTAAAAATTTGGAGAATGTTTTCACACAGAATTTTGAAGCTCTAGATTTCATTTTCATTGGTGAGAAAGCCAGTAAAATTCTAGCAATATGAATTTCATTCATTTTACAGAATATGTTCATGTTTTTCCTGGCTGGTCTTCACATCTTTATCTTTGACATTCTGCGGTTTCATCATGATGATCTTAGATGTGGACTTCTGTTGGGTTAATATTTTTCAGATACACTATTTTGTTTTGCTTTTAGATATATTGTGTTTCATTATCTCTGGAGTTAATTTGTATTTTGGAAAATTTGCAGCCATTATTTTTGCAAATTTTGTCTATTGGTCATTCTCTTCTCTCCTGAAACTCCAGCTAGAGATGGAGATGAAAGAAACCTGTTTATTCCACTCAGAACACTTTGGACACTAAATATATGGCGTATTTTTTCCCACACCAACCAGTTCCTTAATTCTCTGCAAATACCAACTGTGTCCTATAATTTAATTCAATTTTGACACTAACTATCTGGAGTTAGCACAAACCCACAGGTTAGGGGCTCTGTCCCATAAAACTGCCCCCCTACTTCAGATGCCAGTTGCAAGTAATAGTTTTCTAAGGTATTTACACTTCCGTCCAACTTGGTTATAAAGTTGGGGGCTCCCACCCCCTTCCAGTTTGGTAATTTGCTGGAATGGCTCACAACATTCAAGGAAACATTTATTTACATTTAGTGGGGTATTATAAAGAATATTATAAAGGACACAGAAGAAATGCCAGATGAAGAGATACGTAGAGTGAAATCTGGAAGGATACTGCATGCAGGAGCTTCTGTCCCCCTGCAGTTGGGGCGCAATACCCTCCTAGCATGTGGATGGGTTCACCAACCTGAAGGTTCTCCAAACCCCATTGGTTAGGATTTTTATGGAGGTTTATCACTTAGGCATGATTGATTAAGTAAGTGGCTACTGGTGATTAACTCAATTTCCAGCCTCTCTTCCCTCCCTGGAGAATCAGGGGTAGGCCTGAAAGTTCCAACCTCTCATCACACAGTTGGGCTTTCTGTTGGCCAGCACTGATCCTGAAGCTATCTGGTGACCCCAGCCACCAGTCATCTCATTAGCATACAAAAAGACACTCCTCACTCAAAGATTTCAAGGGTCTTTAAAACTTTTACATCAAGGGCTGGGACCAAATGTTATAACCAAGGATGTTCTTATCACCCCTATTAGGGAATTACAAAGGCTTTAGGAGCTCCTGCCAGGAACCAAGAACAAAGACCAAATATTCAGTTCTAATTATATCACAGTGTCAGAGTAGACTTGATCATTCTTAATTACATGTCTCAATATCTCTTTTATGTTTCCTGTTTCCTTAGTTTTCTGTGCTGGATCCTGGGGAATCCTTTCAGCTTTAATTTCTAGGTTATTGATTCTCTCTTCAGCTGTATATCATTTTGATGCAGGCAGGCTGGGTCCGAGGACCCAAACAGAGGACCTCCCGACAAGCCAAGATTCGCTGGCTGTGCGCAGGATGGAAATAAAATGTGAGCCAGCAGGAGATGAAAGCAGAGTTTACTGAAGGTACAGAGAGAGTGCAGGTACAGACAGGGTGTCTAACACTCAGAAAGGAAGGGAGATAGAGTCTCATCTTTGGTAGGGGTCTGGTGTTTTTATTGAGGATTGCAGTCTGATATATGTGTCCTCTCAGGCATCTGGGAACCAGCAGAGCAAAGACAAGGGCCCAGGTGTTATTCCTTGGAGCCAGGGGGGTCTTGGAGTCAAGATGTCTAGGATTGGTGGTCTGGAATACGCTTATGATGGCTTTGTCCAGTCTTTCTCACCTGGTCCTTCCCTAGATGTTATCTATTCTAAAGAAATCATTAACTCCTTGTTCCTTCTCTCTTAAATTTTTTTTTTAATGTTTATTTATTTTTGAAAGAGAAGCAGAGAGACAGAGAGAGACAGAGTGCCAGTGGGTGGGCTGGGGGGGGGGCGGGAGAGAGAGAGAGGGTGACACAGACAGAATCTGAAGCAGGCTCCAGGCTCTGAGCTGTCAGCACAGAGCCTGATGCCCGGCTCTAACTCAAAACAAGATCATGACCTGAGCCAAAGTCAGACTCTCAACAGACTGCACCACCCAGGTGCCCCACCTGTTCCTTCTAAGGAGGATATATATACTATTTGCATTCTGGGCATGTGTAAAGTTTGGTGCTGGTCTTAGGAAGAATGGAAGCAGGAAAAGGAGGAAAAAGCAGACTTTTATAATAAGAGTCCTTAAGTTTCCCTATCTGAATTTTTTTTCCCCATTCTTTGCTGGATTTTCTTTTTTTCCTAGAAGTTCTCTCTGACTAATTTTTTTCTGTGCCTGTTTATTTTGGTTGTCACTTTATAGTACTTGCTGACTTTATCTTTTGTCTCTTTAAACTGCCTCATGTAGATCTACTATATTTACATCTAATAATTCCATTTTCCCCTAAGGATGGTTTAAGTAAATTCCTTCTTTTTCCTATTGACTTTCTCTCATGATGGCCTGTTATGTTTTGTTTTATATATAATATTTTGCTCACATGTAATTGAACTAAGTATTAACCATTGAGAACTCAATTCATGGCAATTCCAAAGTGCTACGATGGAGCATACCTTCCTCAGGGAAGTTTTTGATTTGTTTCTTTCTAACATCAAGGGCCACTGCAAAACTAAACACTTCAGTGTTATTTCTTGTTTTGGATTCCCCCCAGGGGTGGTGGGGGGGATGGATAATATAAATTAATGTTCCTGATCCATCTGGGAGCAGGCCTATGGTGACAAAATTTGGAGCATGGTGATTAAGTGATGATGACAAGATGATGATGACCAAGTTTTCTCCTCAAAGCACAACAGAGAATGTTAGGGTTTCTTTTGGTTTCATTTTAGCAAAAAAAAAAAAAAAAACAACAAAAAAAAACAACTTTCCTAGAAAGCTCCCCTTTTACGGACGGTGTGACTTTTTATTTTATTTTATTTTTTAGGTATGACGTTTTTCATGACCCTAGCTTTATAGGTTGTTACTGATCAGATTGTCCCTCCCCCACCAGTTAAGCCCTGGAACCTCAATATACATATGACCATGACTCTTCAGTGATAATCAAAATCTTCCATCATCTTCACACTCCTCAAATGTAAGGTTGACCATTTTCATGTGCTTACCTGGGTATCACCTATACTATACCATCTCAGTTCTTCATTTGCCTTCTCATTTCATATGCATCACACTTTCATAAAAAGTAAATTGTTGCTTTATAGTTATTAAAAATAAGAAAAAATGTGTATTGTCAATTGCCTACTACATTATTCTATTAAGACAGAATTAGAAGGAGAAAATTTTCGAAACAAAAGGAAGGATTAACTGTGACTTACAAAGACCAAGTGCCTATTTAAAGAGGATTCTGTATTATTTTTTTTTATTCTATGTTTTCTGTTACGAATGAGAGACACTCTTTCTACATGGTTTGGAATGTTACAGTCTTTCAAAGGGATTATTTTACTATGAAGTATCTTATTAACAAACTCTACCCACACAGATTATTTTGAGAATAGAGCAAGAAAATTTCAAGTATAAAATGTTTAGAAATGGTATGTGTCTTCAGTAACAATTTTTTCCTGTTTGTAAAAGATTCCTCTGTTCTATTGTTCCATGAATACATGCTTCCAGACGTTTAAACAATTAGTGAATGAATCCTTTCTGCCAAAGTAATTTTGTTAAGAAGTATGATGTATATGAATATAACTTCCTCTGAAAACATCACTCTCTTAACATCTTAAAATTAGTCTAAAAACTAATCATAATTAGTTTCCATCATAATTTATTTATATACAGTAATATAAGGAATAGTGACATAGTTTCAAGATCAATCTCTTTTGCTGTGCTTATTTGTCAATCCACTCCACTTTTCCTGGGAAAGAAAGTAATTAAAATGATATTTTTTGAGTAATCACTTCAACACTAGAGAGTAGATTATGAAACGTAAGGATTAACTTGTCTCTACACAAGTTTTTGTTTCATATTCTGAGAAGCAAAGCTTTTTAAATGTTCTATTAACTTTCTTGGGAAAATGCAATGGATTACTATTTCCTTAAAATTGATCCATGCAAACTTAGCTTAAAATATGTACTGGGTTTTCTTTTCTTTCTTCTCTTCTGCTTATTTTTTTCCCATGTCTTTCTTTCTCTATTTTTTTTCTCTTGATTTTCAAAGTCTTCAAAAAAAAAAAAAAAAAAAAAACTAAGATGTAATTTCTTCTGCAGTATTTTGTGTTGACACCTAAAATTTGACCAGAAACAATTCTGCTTTAAACATTCAAGAGTGTGTGTCTGTTTTCAATATGAACTGAAACGTTAGGGAAAACATTTTAGGCTTACACAGTCTTAAACAGTGTTGCCTGCCAGAAACTCCAAGCAGCTGCAAAACTCACTAATGAAAACTGGGCT
Organism: Lynx canadensis; assembly: GCF_007474595.2. Taxonomy (NCBI): domain Eukaryota; kingdom Metazoa; phylum Chordata; class Mammalia; order Carnivora; family Felidae; genus Lynx; species Lynx canadensis. The sequence continues at coordinate 99,454,508 of NC_044306.2, forward strand.
GCTTTGAACAGAAATGGCGATCAAATGTCTTTACAAATAGAAACGAGAGGCGAGCATAATTAACAAACTTTATAGTGTACTAACGTATATTTCTGTGACTTTCTCATTCTTTCCATCGACACTGACAAAGAGAAAGTGTGTTAATTTTGCAACCTTCAAAATGATGGGTGGCAGAGATTAGTCACCTCTCACTCATGTCACTCACACTCAAAACCGACTCCAGTTTAGATCTGGCAAGAGACTGGAGAGATTTTAGAGTCAGGATATCCAAAGCTGAGAAAGCAATTTTTTCTTGGGATTACACAGAATTGATCAAAGAGTGGGAAATTGCTGTACTGTGCATTGAGGCTAGGAAAAAGGTTTAAAGCGAACATTTATTTGGTCTCCCACCCATGTGTGACTCCACTTCTGTGACTAGAAAAAAATGTGTTAACAAAGGACAACAATATTTCATCTTTTTGTGTGTGTGGAATTATATATATCCATCAGGGTGGAGGCTGTAGGGTGAGGGTCAGACAGAACATAATAAAAATATAAAGGAGGTGAGAAGCCATATTTCTCCCAGTTAGTGCCTTTCCACATGATCTGGTCATGCAACTGACTTACACAATTATTGAAGGATAATAATAAATTTGAGACCACTTTTATATAAGATTCTGAATGTTCTTTACAGTTCTTATATTATAAAACTTCAGCACAATGTAGTGCAAAATATGCTTGAAAGATAATTTTGGGATAATTTTTCCAACTCCAAATATGAAAAAAATTGAAAGCCAAATAATATAGGAACAATTTTCCAAGCTACATAGTATGGTAAAATTGAGAAAGCAGTTAAGTAGCAACACTTAAGCCAGAATTAAATGACGCATCTTAAAGAAATGACTCTTTTCCAGCAATTGTGTTTAAAATCCACTTACCTAACCAATTTTTTTTTTTTTTAATTACCCCAACCAGATGTTTTGTTGTTGTTGTTGCTATCAGTATGATTTACACCATGGCTTCTCACAGTTAAAGTTCATTGAGATCACTAGAGGATCTTGTTAAAATGCAAATTCTAATTCAGACTCTTCCATTTCGGATGTGAGATTCTGCATTTAAAATAAACTCTTAGATTATTTGGACACTGCTGGCATTTCTAGACTTTGGATAAAAGGATCTACAAATCTTTGCATGATTTCACACAGGATTGACAAGGAAAATATTCAGTAATTAGGTAGTAGAGTTTGTGTTACTTTGCAAGATCAACTATAGATATTTTTTAAAACAGGGAAATTATTTTGAGTTTTCTTGAAAGCAAAGTAATTCATGTGCTTATATCCTTGCATTGGATGAAAAATGCCTCCTCAGGTTAGATACAGCTATGCAGTTCTATTTGTCATCTGGGTGTCTATGTTGGAATGAGCTATAAATATTTGTATCTTTATTTTGAAAGGATACTCTGTTAGAACATTTACATGGCTCAGGATCTGAGGGTGTTTCTGAAGAAGGATTGGTTATAAGATATCTTCTCAAAACCAAGAACCCACAAAAGGCATTTCTTTGCTCTTAAATGACAATTTAAAAAGTAGATAATCCTTAATTGTGACAGTCTGGTACTTTCCTGACACAAAATACTATGAAAATAGAAATATAGTATTTTGTTAACTTTTGGCTACTTATTTAGAATCTCCTTCCCTGGAGGAATTATATATGTATATATATATATGTGTGTGGAAACAGTGCCTTTAGCAACTTTTTATGGATTCAGTTGTTGTTCTCTTAAAAACAAAGCGGTAGTTGTAGTATTTGCCTGAAAACTGTGGTATTCCTTCCTTTCCCCAGGTAGACCATCCAATGCAATCTCATCCTTCTTGAGAGTAGGCTTTCATTTCCTTCCCATCTCCTTCTAGGCCATAGTTACTCGCCTTTCGTTGCACATGAGTGCTATTTCCAAAGTTATCTGTACAAAGGAGAAAGATTGAAAAGAACATATTGGATTTTTTAATTTATATTTTATTATTATTATTATTATTATTATTATTACTATTATTATTATTATTTTAGAAATTTAAGCAGTGGAAAGACTGATTTGTGTTTCCTGGAGGAAGAAAATCAGTTGAATTTTAGACATTTTATTTGTGGTCACTTTAAAAATGAAGATGTCCAAGGAAACAATCAGCAAAACTAAAAGGCAACTGACAGAATGGGAGAAGATATTTGCAAATGACGTATCAGATAAAGGGTTAGTAAGCAAAATCTATAAAGAATTTATCAAACTTAACACCCAAAAAACAATCCAGTGAAGAAATGGGCAAAAGACATGAATAGACACTTCTCCAAAGAAGACATCCAGATGGCCAACCGACACATGAAAAAATGCTCAACATCACTCATCATCAGGGAAATACAAATCAAAACCACCATGAGATACCACCTTACACCTGTGAGAATGGCTAACATTAACAACTTAGGCAACAACAGATGTTGGCGAGGATGCAGAGAAAGAGGATCTCTTTTGCATTGTTGGTAGAAATGCAAGCTGGTGCAGCCACTCTGGAAAACAGTATGGAGGTTCCTCAAAAAACAAAAATAAAACTACCCTATGACCCAGCAATTACACTACTAGGTATTTATCCAAGGGATACAGTTGTGCTGTTTCGAAGGAACACATGCACCCCCATGTTTATAGCAGCACTATCAACAATAGCCAAAGTATGGAAAGAGCCCAAACGTCCTTCGATGGATGAATGGATAAAGAAGATGTGGTATATATATACAACGAAGTATTACTTGGCAATCAAAAAGAATGAAATCTTGTCATTTGCAACTACGTGGATGGAACTAGAGGGTATTATGCTAAATGAAATTAGTCAGCAAAAGACAAATATCATATGACATCACTCATATGAGGACTTTAAGAGACAAAACAGATGAACATAAGGGAAGGGAAAAAATAATATAAAAACAGGGAGGGGGACAAAACATAAGACATTCATAAATAGGGAGAACAAACAGAGGGTTACTGGAGGGGGTGTGAGAGGGGGAATGGGCTAAATGGGTAAGGGCATAATCTACTCCTGAAATCATTATTGTACTATATGCTAATTTGGATGTAAATTAAAAAAAAAAATAAATGAAAATAAATTTAAAAAAAGATGAAGATGTCCACTGGTTAGCTGAATGCACAAGGCAGCGTACCAAGAGTAGAAGTAAAGCTAAATGCTGAACTCTTGTGTGAGGCCTGGAAGGAGGGGTCTAGCCACTAAGGTTAATGTTAAGGAGTTGGGTGGGATACTAAGGTCCACAGTGAGAAGACCACAGGGCAGAGATGAAGCAACAAGCAAATAAGCAAGATATCCATACATTCATGTGTCTGTTTCTCAAGTCTCTGTTTCACTTAAGTTGGAAGAAATGTTAATCTTTGGATCAAGTGATATATTTCAAATTCAAGTACCACATATTAAAATTAAAAAAAACAACAACAACATATAACTAGGGGTGCCTGGGTGGCTCAGTAGTTTAAACGTCCAACTCTTGATTTGGGCTCAGGTCATGATCTCATGGTTGTTGAGACTGAGCCCCGTATCGGGCTCTGCAGTGGGCATGAAGCCTGCTTAAGATTCTTCCTCTCCCTCTTCCTCTGCCCCTACCACACTGGTACTCTGTCTCTGAAAGAAAAATAAAAGTGTCTATAATTTAATTTAAAATTTGACAAATATCCCCCTAAAGCTAAATACCTTATTTACTTGCAATAATTATTTAGAACGAACTAGTTATTGACAATAGCTTCCTTAATATTGTAAGTCTTATGTTTTATCAATATCCAATAGAGAGGTTTAGAATCTCACTAATGAAAAAAATAAAAATGCATAATTGTTAACATTTATTAAACTTTTGTGGATGTCCTATAAGAAATAAATTACTAAGTAAACTGTTTTATCATGATCGTTATAAAGTATCCAATGACTAATTCTATAAAATTATCTAAAGACTAATCAGCCAACTTATACAACAAATGTCTCTCCAAACTTCTGTGTTAACCAGAAATATTAATGTTTTCATTAATTTACAATACAGAAACTTATCAAAGTAGTATTTTAATACCTCAAGCAACTATTAGTAAATGAGTATACCAAAGTGATCTTACTAGAATGATAAAATATTGTGTAAGAAGAAATTTCTAGTATAAATATGAAAAATACAAATGATACTAGAATATGTAGTTCTGAAATGTTTTCTAAAATTGTTGATTATTTTTCCCTTTACTTTGCATTGCTTCCTAAAATTTCTCAGAGAACTTCCACTCTGTTCAGGCATAAATGTACTATTTTAGAAGAGAGAAGAATGGGCAGACTCTTAGCTTAGGTTGAGTACAGAAATGCTGTGGTGTCACCAAGCTCTGCTGTTTGATGGCAAGGAAAAGGCTTATCCAGCACCATTTCCAGAATACGCCGTATAAATGTAAAATTAAACTGTTTATGATACAAGCTTGTCAAGATGTCTTTCACTGTACCTAATAGGGATTTTCTTCTTATACCATCATCTTATATTCAATTCTAATGGTATCTCTGGTTCAGCCACGCTTAATTTGTCAATAACTCAATGATCTCAACTCACATCTCTTCTTATTCTACTTTCATTTTGGATTTCACTATCAACTTCATCCAAAATAAATTATCTTTGGAAAAAGAAGAGTGATTAGCATATAAATATTATCAGATAAAATAAATGATATCTTGCATAAATATGTTTGGAGAAAATTCAGAAACGTAGTATTGTGCCCTTCTAAATTAGGTGCCTTTTAAATTATGCCTTCAAAATATTTCTCTAGTTTTTTTCGTTTTTTGGTTTTTTTTGGTCTAATTTGAAGAAATGACTCTAATGTTAGGAATTTCAAGCTAAGTTAAGGGAAAAGTCAATAATATAATAGGATAATGGAAAAACAATTTTGTGGGAATGCCTGGTTTTAATTACCTCCAAATACAATGTGATTGTCAATGTTGTTTTTACATTAAAGTTTATTAGGATGACCAAACATCTCAAATTTCTACTCCAAATGATATCTATCCCTTTCTCCTTATCAAATCTCAGAGAAAGATAGAGTACCTGCCATTAAATTTAAGCTTCAGTAAACTCTGAATTTTATCCATATCTCTAATGATCAAAGTGGTCCTTATGCTAACTTCAAATTCTTCTCTTCAGTTTTCTCTCCTCTCTCACTAAGCACCAAGAATTCAGATTCTGTTGACTTGCTTAACTTCTCTATATCCTTTTAATAGTCTCATTTTATTATCCCTATTGTTTTTTTTTTTTCTTTTTCTTACATAAAATCTTGAATAATCATCTATTTTCTCCCTCATATGTCATCCTGGTCCTAAACATGAACATATATTTTATATTTCTCAACTCCACTTAAATTATTTTTACTGTACTCACTATTCTTCCTTTTTTTTTTTGTTCACATCCAAAGGCTTCTTTTTAAACTGCTTTTTCACTTTCCCATCTTTTAGGATCTTGATCAGACTCTCCTTAGTACACATTTTTGCCTGATATGTGTCTTAAGATTCTCTGGCCATTAGGTACATATTAAGTCAGTTGATGTGTCTCCACTTTTGAAACTCATCTTCATTCTTCAGGTCATTAATTATGTATTTCAAGATTTACTGTTCCTTGACTTGGGTAATTCAGTGGATGCAAAGCCATATCAGATATGGTTCCTGTTCTTGGGCCATTATGGTTCAGTTAGGAAAATGCAACACCATGTACAAAAATATGAATACTAAACACAATGTAGCAAAAAAAGTATAAATGGATGGATTTTTGTAGTACCAACATGTCTTTCTCCATTTTGTTGTTGTTAAGGGATTCTTTAGGGGCAGTTTGCTGGCCTTTTCCAATTTAGAAAAATATGTTCACTGTATGTATTCTTACCATTATTATATCTTTCCATAGAGTCTTGTAAAAAAAAGGACCTAACTAAAATATCAGTAATTTCAGCTTTCAGAACACCAGTCACCCTAAACTATGAAAGGATATGCATGGTTCCTGTGACTATCAACCTTTGCCACCAAATATTGTGATAAAGTCATCTGTCTATATGAGCTGTGGCCATAAAGCCCTCAAAGTGTTATTCCAACTTCTTGGATGACATAGTACCGTAATTTTCAAAGTGAATTAGTGCAGGGCACACCCACGATTAATTGGGCTATAAATATAGATGTAGTAGCATATTTTTTTATTCTATTAAAAGAAGTCTTCCCATTCTCCCTTAGAAATGTTACTCCCAGAGAACATTCTCCTCCAGCTTCACTTCTCTTCTATGAAGCAACACTTTTCCACAAAACTGAAAAGCCCTAGGATTTCAGAATGGGAACTCTCCAGAAAGATAATCCAGTTGGAGTATGTGCTGACAGCAAAATTTCAAAATATGACTGAAAATATGAAAATATACCAGAGGAGTTTGTGTCTGACCTGGGGAACGGGGAGGACAGGTGCCCTGTCAGTTACTGGAGCAATGCGGGACTGCCCCCGCAGCTAGAGGTCTGATTGTGTGGGCGCCCACATGCGCAGTGCAGGGAGGAAAAAGAGTTAAAGGAGAGGAAGGGAGTCGTTCAGGAAGCACAGAATAGAAGAGATGCACCTGCTAGCAGGAATGGTAATGAGGAAAATAAGCAGGAAGCCAACAATGAGGTACATGAAGAAGAGGAAGAAGGTGGTGGGGGAGAAAGAGGAGGAGGAGGGTGATGGTGAGGAAGAGGATGGAAACGAAGAGGAAGAGGCTGAGGCAGCTAGGGGCACCCAGACATCTGAAGATGATGAGGATGATGAGGTCGCTGCCAAGAAACAGAAGACCCCTGAGGATGACTAGACAGTGAAAAGGAAAAGTTAAACTTAACAACGAAAGGACTCCTTGAACTATTCACCCTCCACTTCCTGTCTCAGAATCTAAATGTGGTTGCTTTCCAGTGGAGAGTTGGGACCCCAGCCCAACGCGCACAGCGCCCCCTTGACACAGGCTCTCCACCAACCAAAGCCGCAAGGAAAGTTTGCACCAGGGGAGGAAAACAATCAAACTTCCAAGGCCCTGCTTTTTTTCTTAAATTTTCAAAAGGAAAATTTGTTTTTATTGTTATTTTATTTGTATTTTTGTACATATTGTTAGGGATCAGCCATTTTTAATGATCTCGGATGACCAAAGCAGCCTTCCCAGTTCTCTGTCCTACTTCTGACTTGACTTGTGGTATGGCCATGTTCATTATAATCTCAAAGAAGAGAAGAAGGGGAAAAAACAAACAAACAAAACAACATTTAAAAAAAGAAAAAAAGTAAAAACAACAAAATTTCTTTGAAAAAGAAGAATTTTTTAAGAAAGTTTATTTATTTTGAGAGAGAGAGAGAGAGAGAGAAGGGGCAGGGCAGACAGAGAATCCCAAGCAGGCTTCGTGCTGTCAGTACAGAGCCTAACTTGGGGCTCTATCTCACATACCACAAGATCATGACCTGAGCCGAAATCAAGAGTCCAATACTTAACTAATGGAGATACCCTGGCACCCCTCAAAACAACCCAATATATTCCAAGCATTCCAGTAAAGTTTTTTGTGTATGTACTTAGCTGTACTATAATTAGGCAGTTTGTATGACATGGTTAAAAAAGCCAATGATAAAATATTTCTTTTTTTTTTCTTTTTTGTCTATGAAGTTGCTGTTTAATTATTTAATTAATTAATTGGCCTGTTTGATGTGTGAAACAATATTGTCCAACAATAACCCAGAAATTTACTTTGCTGAGTTGTTCTGAAAAAAAAAATATGATATCAGAGGAAAGATTGACCTATAAGCAAAATTTGGAAGGTCACAGGCTGAGGTGCAGATCAAGAGAGGTGAAGAACAGACAGAACCTTGGCAATAAGAAGAAGAGAGGTTTTTGAACCAAAGCACACATTAATTTGATTGTAAATCTGAGGAAGCACTTCCAAAAAGTGTTCCAAAAAATAGGCTTAGAAGATGATGATCACAGAGGCCAAAAAATGAGGGCTTGTGTGAAGAGAGGGGTGGCCAAATAATTCTGGAATCTCTGGCTTAAAAAAAATTGAGTGTTGCTTTATCAGGCCTTCTCAGACTTTAACATACTTGTTCAGAAATATAAAAAAGTAAGTATAATATGCAGTTGATTGCTACTGGTTTTGTTTTTAAAGCAAATTTAAAATTTGATTGTAGGGTAAAACAAAGCTAAGAGGAGGTTTTATTCAAGGCACAGGACAAAATTCTTTTGAAACATTTTCCCCAGTGCTTCTCATGTAGCCTAACAGGCTGGTTGGCCCCAGCTCTCCATTTCTCTCCCAGACCGTACAATTTTCTGCCTAGAAACCACTGGCTGCTGCTGGCTCTGGTTCTTCCTACCTCTCTCACCTTTTCCAATCTTTTCTGAGGGTAAACTCTAACTTGGACAATGAAATCAATCAAATTGCTTGTGGATGCTTTTAATAATTTTTCTCGATCTTATAATTTCCACCCTGTCAAGATTCAAGACAAAAAAAAAAATCAAAGGCTGGCTTCTTTTAGCAGATTAAAGAGACAGAATTTGGGGTGCCTCGGTGGCTCAGTCAGCTAAGCATCCAACTTCTGATTTTGGCTCAAGTCATGATCTCACAGTTCTAGAGATAGAGCCCCACATGGGCTTTGTGCTGACAGTGTGGATTCTCTCTGTGCTGCTTGGGATTCTCTCTCCCTCTCTCTGTGCTCCTCCCCTGCACTCTTTCTTTCTCTCACAAAATAAATAAACATGAAAAAAAACTTTAAAAAAAGAGAGAAAGAATTTAATTCATTTATTTATCAGTTTGTTTATTTTGCTTTCATACACACACACACACACACACATATAACAATTATTTCAGAGCTTGGTGATTGTTAACAGTCAATAAATAATAGCTGTTACTACTATTAGTGATAGAGGCACAGCATGGAAGGTGGGGAGATTATACCAAGCCATTTTGGGGAAAAGCCCAGAAGTTAGTATTATGAGTATGGAAATCTGAACTAAACAATTCCTTAAAAACACACGTTTATTATTAAAAATGTATATATAGGGGCGCCTGGGTGGCGCAGTCGGTTAAGCGTCCGACTTCAGCCAGGTCACGATCTCGCGGTCTGTGGGTTCGAGCCCCGCGTCAGGCCCTGGGCTGATGGCTCAGAGCCTGGAGCCTGTTTCCGATTCTGTGTCTCCCTCTCTCTCTGCCCTTCCCCCGTTCATGCTCTGTCTCTCTCTGTCCCAAAAATAAATAAACGTTGAAAAAAAATAAATAAAAATGTATATATAAATAAGTAGAGAGAATAATACAATTAATCCAATATGTTCATCATCCAGATTCAACTATTATCAAATATGTCCAATCTTGTTTGAGTCATGCCAATACCCACTGATTTATTTCCAATGAATCTCAAAAATTATATCTTTTCATCAGTACTTCAACATGCATCTCTAAAACATATGGATGCGATGCTTTATATAAAATCACAAATACTCTTATTACATCTAAGTTATTATTTATTATTCACTAATACCATTAAACATCCTGTGTATGTTCAAATTTCCCTAACCATGTCATAAATATTTTTTACAGATTTTATTATTACTGTTTTTAATTGATGTATAACTTGTAGTAAGTTGCACAAATCTTAAATATACAGATTGATGAATTTTATACAAGTATTAATTATTTAAACACCATCCAGATCAAGATACAAGCATATCCAGCATCTAAGGTTTCTTCTGGTCTTTTCCAATGAAGACACTCCCAAATTAGCTGTTCTTCTCACTTCTGTCATAGATTAGTTTTGTGTGTTTTTAAACTTCATATAAAACCATTAAACATACATTTACTATATGATTAACCATTTCATTCCTAAGTATTTGCCAAAGATAAATACAAGAATATGTCCATATAAAGATTTGTACCTGAATGTTTCTAGAGGCTTAATAGGTAATAACCAAAAACTAGAAATAACCCAAGTGTCTACCCCTAGATGAATGGATAAATTGTGGGTGATGCAGTAGCATACTATTCAGCAATAAAGAGGAATGAACTATTTATTGAATGAGAAACAACTTAGAATTTCCTTTTTTTTAAGTTTTTTTAATGTTTATTTATTTTTGAGTGAGAGAGAGACAGAGACAGAGAGAGAGAGAGAGAGAGAGAGAGAGAGAGAGAGAAAGGGAGAGAAAGAGGGAGACAGAATCTGAAGCAGGCTCCAGGCTCTGAGTGTCAACACAGAGCCCAATGTGGGGCTCAAACTCACAAACCGTGAGATCATGACCTGAGCCAAAATCAGATGCTTAACCGACTGAGCCACCCAGGCGTCCCACAACTTAGAATTTTCTAAATACTAATATTCACAATGGAGCCAGTCCAAAAAAACACTGCATATTTTTGTTTATACACAATTCTGAAAATGTAAACTCATATACAGTGTTAGAAAGATCAGAGATCAGTGAATATCTGGGTATTGGTGGATGAACAAGAAGAAAAGATTACAAAGGTGCAAGAGGGAATTTGAGGGATGGTGAGTATGTTCACTATCTAGATTGTGGTAGTAGTTTCATGGATACATGTATACACAAATAAAAACTTACTGGGACATTTGGGTGGGTCAGTCAGTTGAGCATCCAACTCTTGATTTTGCCTCAGGGCTGTGGGATCAAGCCCTGGTCAGGCTCTGCACTGAGTGTGGAGCCTGCTTAAGATTGTCTCTCTTTCCCTCTGCCTCTCACCTCAACTCACAGTCACTCTCTCTCTCTCTCTGTCTCTCTCTCAAAAATAAAAGATGAGAACAAAACTCTTTAAAAAAATTTAAAGGCTTACCAAATTGTATACTTTAAATAAGTGACATTTATTGTACACCAAATATTTTTCAATAAAGCTCCCAGAAAAATAGAGAGGTTAGTATGGCCCTTTCTCTTCTTTTTGCCTGAAGTTTAGCTGGAACACATGGAGCTATATTCGCTATTTTTAATCATGAATAAATTTAAAAAATAATAACAGAAATCAAAGCCATGCATTGCCATTTTAGAAAAACACTAAAAGACCTGTATAAGAATATGCAGCTAAAAATTCAGGGGGCGCCTGGGTGGCTCAGTAGGTTAAGCAGCCGACTTCGGCTCAGGTCAGGATCTCGCGGTCTGTGAGTTCCAGCCCCGCTTCGGGCTCTGTGCTGACAGCTCGGAGCCTGGAGCCTGCTTCAGATTCTGTGTCTCCCTCTCTCTGACCCTCCCCCGTTCATGCTCTGTCTCTCTCTGTCTCAAAAATAAATAAACGTTAAAAAAATAAATAAAAAAAATAAAAATTCAGTATAAAATTTTCAAAACTTGAATAAACTAAAAATGCATGAAAAGAAAAAGAAAGGAAGAATACATGGCACAAATAGCAACATGTGCCATTTAACACAAATATATCAAAAATGGCAATACTTTTAAATCCATTAAAATTCAATTAAAAGTCAACGTTTGTTTAACTGGATAAAATATCAAAACAACATTTATGTTGCTTACTAGGGATAGCACGTGAAATATAAGCATACACAAAGGGTCAAAAGAATAAAACAATCTATAGTATGCATACATAAACCAGAAGATAGCTATTATATGTTTATGAATATTAGGCAAAGAAGACTTAATAAAAGGGGTCCTACTAGTGGAAAAGAGACAGTTCAAAATGATAAAAGAGTCAATTCTATGGAAAGATACAAGAATTCAAAATTAGTGTTTATACAACAGAGCTTCAAAACATACATAGTGCATATCACAGATTTAAAGGAGAAATAGAAGAGCCCCAACTTATTCCTAAAGGTATTCGGGTGCCTGTGTAGCTTAGTCAGTTAAGTGTCCAACTCTTGATTTTGACTTGGGTCATGATTTCAGGCTTTAAGGAGTTCAAACCCCGTATCAGTCTCAACACTGACAGCTCGGAGCCTGCTTGGGATTCTGTCTCCCTCTCTCTCCCCTCCCCCACTTGCTCTCTCTTTCTCTCTTGAAATAAAAATAAACTTAAAAAAACTTATTTTTAAAGGTATTAACAAGTTGCAGAATATTTGAACAACTATGAACAAATTTAACCCTAGCGACCTACAAAGAATACTTCAGTCAGCAACTAAAATAAATAAACACCTAATCTTTTCTATTACTTACATTATTTCTTCACTGGTAACTGATCTATGCAGGCTCTCTCTCTCTATCTCCCTCTCTTTTGTAAGAGAGAAAAACAGTTTTTTAAAATTAATTTGCATAAAAGTGTGCACACTAAATCTCTTAAAATTCCTATATTTTGATGATTGTTTTATCTTCGTTATTGCTAACTTGGTTCTCCACCTCTACCCAATTCCCCTCAGCACTATCACTTTCTAATTGAGTTAGCTGTTTTTCAATATCCTTCTTTAAAAAAAAATTGTTTCTAAAGAACCAATATTTAGATTAATTTTTATTGCTGTTTTCTCACAAACTTACGTTGGCTTGTGTTAAAAGTAATGCTGCAATACTGGGTTCACAACTACTTAGATATGTTATATCTTCATTTTGAATGTTACCTATGACCTTACCGATTGTCCTTTTTTTGTTCCCCTTTCAAGGTTTTTTTGGTCTAAATTCTATCTCTCAGTTATCAATCTGCTTTCTTGTTCACAGTTGCCTAGTACAACATTGTTCATTCTTTATTTTCAACCCCTTCAGAATATTTGTTTTTGGTTTATCTTGTGAGTGTAGCACAGAGTACTGCATTTTACTTTGTTAGGCAATTTGGATTTTTTTTTTTTTTCTCTCACTCTCTCTCTCTCATTGGGTACTTTAAGCTGTTACACAACTGTCAGTATGAATAAGAACTTAGGTTTCCGTTCTCTTATGTAATTTTATGTTGTATACACCCATACAGATTTTTATTTCGGAGCTGGTTTTATATATATTCTTCTTTCTGTGAGTGTGCATCAGTACCTTTTGGCATTAGTAAAGGTTTGCATTTTTTTTTTTATGTTTATAAAAATAGTATTGGTTGCATTTCCGCCAATTTTGTGCTGGGTTAGAAAAAATTACTCCAAAATCAATGTTTATTTATTTATTTATAGTTTACTCATTTATCTTTGAGAGATAGAGAACAAGCAGGGGAAAGGGCAGAGAGAGAGACACAGAATTCAAAGCAGGCTCCAGGCTCCAAGCTGTCAGCTAAGAGCCTAACGTAGGGCTTGAACACACGAATCACGAGATCATGACCTGGGCCAGAGTCAGATGCTTAACTGACTGAGCCACCCAGGCACCCCCAGAATCAGTGTTTAAAACAAAGAACATCAACTCATTTTGTTCGTGTCTGAGTCAGTGATTTCATTTGGGTGGTTTTTCCCATTAAAACTAAACCTGCTTGCACCTCTGGGGCTATGCTGGCTTTTAGCTGGCATAACTTAGTTCTGTTCTTTCTGTGTCTTACATTCCTCCCACAGGTGAGACCAGAAATCATACTGCAAAAGCAGAGTTACAAGAACCTAAGAAGCAATAGACAAACATAAGCATACCTAGGAGCTGTTGCGGGTTGGGTTCCAGGCCACCGCGACAAAGCAGATATTGCAATAAAGTGAGTCAAATGAAGATTTTCATTTCCCAGTGCATATGAAAGTTATGTTTACACTATGCTATAGTCTATTAAGTAGGCAATAGCATCATGTCTATAAAAACAATGTAGATAGTTTAATTGAAAAATGCTTTATTGTTAAAAATTGCTAACCATCATCTGAGCCCTAAGCAAGTTGTAATCTTTTTGTTGGTGGAAGGTCTTGCCTTGATACTGATGGCCGCTGACTGACCAGGGTGGTGGATGAAGACCGGGGCAGCTGAGGTAATTTCTTAAAATAAGACAAGGATGAAGTTCACCGTATCTATTGACTTTCTTTCACAAATGATTTCTTTGTGACATGTGATGCTATTTGCTATTATTTTGCCCACAGCTAAACTTCAAAATTGTACTCAAGCCTCTAAAACTTTGCTGCTGCTTGATCAACCAAGTTTATGTAATATTGTAGACCTTTGCCATTTCAACAATCTTTGCAGCATCTTCACCGGGGCAGATTCTATCTCAGGAAAACATTCCTTTGCTCATCCACAAGAAGCAACTCCTTATCTGTTCAATTTTTATCATGAGATTGCAGCAAGTCTGTCACATCTTCAGGCTCCACCTCTAATTCTTATTTTTTTTGTTTGTTTGTTTTTGTTTTTGTTTTATTTTGTTTTGTTTTGTTTTTACTATTTCAACCACATCTGCAGTTACTCCCTTCACTAAAGTCTTGAACCCTTCAAAGTCATCCATGAGGATTGGAAACAACTTCTTCCAAACTCCTATGAAGGTATTTTGACCTCCTCCCATGAATCATGAGTGATCTTACTGGCACCTGAAATACTTTCCATGCATTTTTCTGTTTACTTTGCCCTGATCCATCAGAAGAATCACTGGCATCTATAACCTTACAAACTGTATTTCTTAAATAACAAGATTTGAAAGTTAACGCTTAGAAGTGTTCCATTGAGAGAATGCAGACATGGTACATTTTGCATAATTTTTAAGGGCCCTAGGACTTTCAGAATGGTAAGTAAACCCTGGATTCAACTTAAAGTCACCAACTGCATTAGCTTCTAATAAGAATCAGCCTGTCTTTTAAAGCTTTGAAGCCAGGCATTGACTTCTCCTCTCTAGCTATGAAAATAAAACTCCTAGATGGTATCATCTTCCAACAGAAAGCCATTTCATCTCTAATGGAAATTTGCTATTCAGTGTAGCTACTTTCATTAATTACTTTGTTAGATATTTTGTACCACTTGCTGCAAATTCTACATCAGCTCTTGCTTCTTCATCTTGCACTTTTATGTGATGGATATGGCTTCTTTGCTTAAACCTCATGAACCAACCTCTGCTAGCTTCATATCTTTCTTCTGCAGCTTTTTCACCTCTCAGCCTTCATAGGACTGAAGAGAGTTAGGACCTTGCTCTGGATTAGGCTTTGGCTTAAGGGAGTATTGTGTCTGGTTTGATCTTCAATCCAGACCACTGAAACTTTCTCCATATCAGCAAGAGGCTGTTTTGCTTTCTTATCATTTGTGTGTTCACTGGAGTAGCTCCTTTAATTTTCTTCAAGAACTTTTTCTTTGCACTCACAACTCGCATAACCGTTTGGCACCAGAGGCCTAGTTTCAGGCTTATCTTGGCTTTCAACATGCCTTCCTCACTAAGCTTAATCGTTTTTTAGCTTTGACTTAAAGCGAGAGATGTGCAACTATTCCATTCACTTGAACACTTAGAAACTATTGTGGGGATATTGGCCCAATTTCAATATTCTTGTGTCTCAGGGATTAAAGAGGACTGAGGAGAGGGAGAGAGACTGGGGAACATTTTGTCAGTGGAGCAGTCAGTACACACACAACACTTAAGGATTAGGCTCACCATCTTATATGGGTATGTTATACCCCAAAACAATTACAAAATTTCACTAATCACAGACCACCATAACAAATACAACAATAATGAAAAAGCTTGAAATATTACAAGACTGACTAAGATGCAACACACAGAAACAAAGTGAGCAAACGCTGGTGAAAAATGGTGTTGATAGATTTGTTTGCTTGTTTGACTCAGAGTTGCCACAAACCTTCAATTTGTGCGAAAAAAAAAAAAAAAATAAAGCAGTGTGAAATACAGTACAAGTACAATGATGAGTGCCTGTTTCAAACCTCTGTTTCAATTATATTTATTAACTTCCCATGGACCAAAGGAAATAATATGGCTAAGCTCAGAAACATAGGAAGGCAAATGGGAGAGATGAAGAATTGGGAGTCTTTTTCTTGCAATTGAAAACAGTTACAACTATTCTAATATCTTCATGTAATATCTTTAGGCACCTCCTTGGGGGGGGGGTGATCTTTTTAAAATTTTTCTACCTATGAGAAATATTGAAATCAGCCAGTAACATTTTTTTCCTCCCCTCCTCTTTCCTTTCTTAGAATCTAATTTGAAATCATGTCATTTGGTTTTCATTAATTCCTATAAGGCAATCAGCAAGATTTGGAAATAGGCTAATTGAATTATATGCATTTGGAAAGAAACATCAGAAATAAGGAGAATGTATTACTTCCAGGAGTAATAAATAATTTAAGAATATCCAGTCAACATGTTACATGTTTTTCAATTCCCAGCACATTAAAAATTTTGAATGAAGATGTGAATTTAAGGAGAGTTGGGGTTTTGCAAAGGTGTGAGGAAGCAGAGAACAGATGATATAAAATTGCTATAAAGGTGAGGGTAGGGAGCTGGAGGGTAAAGATCTGAGGGGCCTGACGGACAGGGAAAACAAGAGTGGGAAATGGATTGGGAAGTCCTTACCATGTCTACAAATTATTGGAAGAAATAAACTTGGAGGTTAAGAGGTAGTATATGGATAGCAAATGTTGTAAATTGAGGTTTTGAAGATGTAGCTAAAGAGTATGATGATGGGAGTAAATGGCTTAGTTAGGAAGGATGACAAGATCTTGTGAGTGAGAGGTAACAATTTTAGAGATAAGGCTTACCTTTTTTTGTACTGAAGTAAACTATGGACCATCTGAGATCAAAAGAAATCCATTCATCTATTCAAAAGGCAATTAATGCTTACTTTGTGCCTAGGGTGATTGTATGTATTAAGGGATATGGTAGAGGTGAATAATACAGATCAGATACATACTGATATTCTAGTGGAAGATTAGTCTAGAAGGGGGTTGACCTACAGTGTTTCTAAAATTGAATCAGTCACACTTGGGATAGAAACCAGTATTATTCAATTGCATACTGATCTTTGTGGCAAGGTCTGAGACAAATTGACTAAAAACAGACCCATGTTATATAGATGATATGTATATAGTTGGAAAATGATAAAATTGTTCATTAACAAATTAAAATTATATATGGGAGATCATCTCATATTTACAAAGTAGGAGTAGATTATATGTGTCTACTATATCTTCTTAATGTGTGGAAACAAATAAATCTATAATATTGTAACCTTTTATATTACTGGATCCACTTGATTTAGAGTATCATGGAATCCTCATCTATAAAGTCTCTATATAAAGAATCTTCACCAAAGAAGCCCTCAAAAGGCAACTTTGCCACACTTGCCACAAAGCATACATTATGTTTTCCTTTCTTATAGCAATTTCACAACTACTGCCTCCAACTTCCATAATGATATTGCTAGCAATGTCTCTTAAGAGAACATGAGCATCTGTGTAAATTATTGTCTCCAGATGCCCAACACTATTACTGACAATTCGTCAATGTTCTAGAGGAGACATTAGCTTCATAAAAACATTAGGAGTTGGGTGGTATAGGAGATAGATTTCTATTTAATTTCATGCCATAGTTGCCCTGGGCAACACCCTTGTGCATGGAGTTCCCAAGCATCTCCCAGGACAGTTCTTTTAACAAGCTATTGGCTCTTGGTCAATTCAGTGAGATATATGTCATTGTGATTAGGAGCTAGAACCCTAGAGTCACATAGAACACATTCCCTTTACAATTTTTAATATTGAAGACTTTAAAAGACATCTATTTATAATGAATAGTTTTAAAATACATTTATTAATGGATAGTTAAGTTCCAAACTGTAAACAGATGTAGGTCATTCAGTGAAAGTCATACTTAAAACATATTCTCAACTTTTAGTATGACTATGTGGAAACTATTTATTAAAATAGTTCTCAATATATAAACATATTGCTAGGAAATAATTTTTATATAAGAAGACAAAATGTGGATAAGGAAATATTTGGTTTCTTTATCTTTACCTTCAATCATGAATTCCACTCATAGAGGTGGGAATCATTAAAAGTAATGGACTATGGATGAAGTGTTGCAAAAACCAGTAGAGGCAAAGACAAAAATAGAAACTGTATCCTTGAAACCAAGTCTATACTTATCTAGAAAAGATCTGCACCTCAAAATTCAAAATATGTTGGTCAACCAGAATCCTCTGGGAGCCATTCTTTCCTGAACTTCTTTTGGTTTAAGTACAAAAAAGAAAAAAAAAAAAAAAAAAGAATAGTTATATGGGTGAAGTAGCAGTTATTCTTGCTTTTTAAATTAGTTTCCTCTTTTTAACTGTGATTCTACTGATATTTATAACATAATTGTACAAAGATGTTTGAAACTTAGCAATGCAATACAGTGCAACAACCTTATAAATTTTATAACAGAATCAAATTATTATTACTCTTAGCGATCATTTTGATAGTAATCCATTCCATGTAAACTGATCTGGCCTGATTAAAATGGAATTTAGCATTTGTTCCAGGGTATGTGAAGAAATTTTGGTTCACATAAAAAGAGTGCCATTTTTTTCAATTACATGACTTGATTGAGTGATTCTTTAAAAATGATAAAGAAAAGAAAAAGAACATTTCAACTTGACACTTTTCTGTTCAAAAAACCAAAGCAGATCCATTGAACAAAACAATATAGGCCTTACAATTATTCCTTACAATTATTCCTTACAATTTCCTAAGGTAACAAGAATAATAGATGATCTGGTTTTTTGACTGTGATCTCTCTGGATTTCAACAGATTTTCCTTTTAAAATGAAGAGTAAAAATTCTGAATCTACTGAGAAGTGGTCAACACATGAACCCCTGGTCATTCACCTAGTGACTTAAAGTGTACTTTTCTTAGTACAATCATGTGACATTGGAAATGAAATAGCAAAAATGAGCCCGTAAGAAGTATAATCTGTGTAAAAGTTCTGTCCAGGAAACATCCTTAAAAACTGAATTCTGTAATTATATTTATCTGAAAGAAACCATTCCAAAGTCATTTTTACAATTTAATTTTTTTTTGCTACTATGTACTTGTTTTTGTTTGCTGTTTTTAATGTCTATATCCAAAAGTTATAATATGATTTACAACTTCCTTCCCAATGATGAGAATTTAATATTTGTTTATAGCTTTTAGTGAAAAAAAAAAATGTGTTACCTGAGCGGGGAGCAATTAGATTTACTAAGTATATCTGTCACGTAACCCTCCGGGAGGAGAACTTAATTGTGTTTTCCAAATAAGAAAGAATGAGATACTTTGCCTCTTTCCTCTTTAAAGAAGGTCAGCAGGGCTTAGATCCAGGAGGCCTGAGGATATTCTTCCTGTGGGGGAGAGTTGAAGATTATGTTTGCCAAGACCTAGGCTCTTGACAAAGGACTAGATTGTTGGAAGAGGAGTTATGCTGGAGTCTCATGAGAAGCAGCCGCTAGGCCTATTTCAGAAAGCAGTTTCCCAAAGAGAGAGCAGACTACATAGGTATTGGTGAGGGACTACATAGGAGGAAAAGGTACCTCTTACATGCAGTGCCCTGGATAGGAGAGATTGGGGTTGATGGTAGCATAGCTCTGTGGCAAATAAGTTAAGGAATTCCCTGAGCTTGCACCAATGGGTTAACAAGGCTTAGAGTGGGGAAAACAGCCACAACACAAAGCCCTCCAGGGTAGAACAAAAGGGTAGAACAGGAAGCTGCTTCCACAGGATGAAAGCCTCTGAGAATAGATAAACAGGTAAACAGGACAATAGAAGGCAGCAGCAGGGTGAAATTGCCTGGAGCTAATTGTCAAAAGAAAAGTGCCTTGTTGACTCTGAGATACCTGCTCTATCTGTCTTATCCCTTAGGCGAGTTATGATAAACAGGCACAGACTGGTGCCTGCTGTAACAGCCATCTGTTGGGGGCCCAGATTTTGTTTTGTATTGACCCAAACCCTAACACTGCATATCTTCAAAATCCCCTTTCTCTCACAAACATGAGTTAATGATCTCTGTTTCATTGTTTCTTTCTGCATATCTATCATGTTTGTAAGCCTTTTGATCTTACTAAATATGGAGCAAGGACTCTTACTCAGGGCTCTTGTCTCCTCCCAGACATTAGCCTCTCTCGTATTCAATTCTGTGTCTGCTCTCTTGCTGGACAAGAGAGAACTTCAGACTCAAAGTCTGTGACGTAGCTGTACACAGGAGACACATTTGAGAGAAGCTGCAGTTTTAGTTGAGAACTCTGTGGAAGACCAGCATTCATTTGTCAGTGGTAAAGTGTAGCCACAGAGCAATGAGAACACAGTGAAGTTCAAGACCAGCATCCTCCCCACTACCTCCTGAGAACCTGCAGGAGTTTTATCTGCTAAGAAAATGGAAGAGATCTAGTCTCAAGGCCTGACTAAAAAGTACTCCTGCACAAACCCTGACAGGTCAGCTTTAAGTTTATTAAAGTGTTTGAATCCAATGGAGTAAACTCAGAAGATTTACACAAATTATTCTGTAGCCAAGACTGCCATTTTTCACGAAGTGCTGAAATTTTTAGGTTTCTTATCTGTACTTTCCATCTGAAAAGAAAAGTGAACGTTTCAGCACAGTATATATTTCAAGTTTTTTTGCATCAGGTTTTTTATGCATCAATAATGAATACATTCTCATTGGTTACTTTATTCCTTCTGTTCTGCCTCCAACTTCTTGTGTTACTTAGGTTTTATTTTGGAAATGGCTGTCATTAATCAAGCATTTCTAAAGCTGTCTTCTTTCTTTATGTATACTTTGGGTAATATTTGAACTTATTCTTTTGAATTTATTCTACTTGTTTTTGGTGAAATTGCTTTCAAAATACGTTCAAATCAGTGGTTGTAATTCTTGATTATAGTTTATAGTAAGAAAAAGTTAAATTCATGTAGTTGGGTATGTGTCCAATGATCCAGTATCAAAACACCAAGGGGAAAAAATAGCTGATAACATATTTGCCTATTACTGTATTATTAAAATCTTCTCAAAGTTAGGAATTCTCTCCTGGCCATCACTGTATCCTTAAATACTAGCTACTTTGACCTGGCAAATGAGACTTCATGTGACAAACAACTTTCATTAAGTATTTGAATGAATGAATGAATGAATGGAGTGTCCTGAGTCAAGTTCCAACTTTACATGAAAAGAGCCACTGGAAAATCATTTAGCCAATGAAAAAATTAATAAGCCAGAAAACTAGTTAATGTTTAATAATAAACTAAGGTATTCAATTTTGGGAAACAAAAATTAGAAGAAAATAGCTTTTCTAAACATTGAGGGGAAAACTCTTTACAAATATTAAACAAGTGCATTTATTTTATAACAGCTTTAAATTTTCTTCCTTCTAACTCCTCATCTAGGAAATCACCACACTCCTCCATCTTCAAAGTTTATGTCAAAATATTCGATTTTGGGAAGCATACCAAGTGAACAAGTGGTGCCCTCAATGCATTATGCCATGCAGCCCTTTTAATGAACAAATACTTAAGACAGAGATTTTGCATCTTATCCCTCTGTAGGTCATATTCCATGAAATACTAATTTTAAATTCATGGGTCATTTATGGAAAACTCTTCAATATATGTGAACCATCTAGATACATGGTAATAATCTTATTTTAGAAAATGGTTTAGGAACATTCTTTCACTATTTCTTTGGCTATTTACCTAATCACTAGTTACCAGCACATATAAGAAAACATATTTAAATAAAGGAACATAACACACAGGTAATACCAAAGAATAACTATAATTCAGATTACAGAGATATAAATAAATATTTCTAAAGGCTATAGAAAGCTCAGAACATAGGAAGGTGGTATCAGTTTAAGTTTTCAAATTATCGTGAAAATATATCTTAGGATAGTTCCTATTAATTTTCAAATATAAGGTTTTGCTTCAAATTATTTATTCATTTCTTAGTAACCAAAAAATAGCATTTTGAAGAATGTGAAAGCATTATTTATTCTTAATCATCATTTACATTTCATTTGTACTTTCTGATTTTAAATATTATATAAATATATTCATGAATAAGTTTAATAAATGATACTATCAAATATACATATATGCACATATAAATATATGTTTTTAGCAGGTTCAAACTAAACCTGCAAAAATTGTTCTATTTTTCCATTTCTTTGCCATATTTTAAAGGTTTCTTTAAATATTATTTGTTTCTTGTTAAAAGGCTCTTTTCAATGGAAACTGACTGTATTTATAATTTTATTCAGAGTTTATATATCTTGCATCTTGTGCCAGGGTTAACACTCACAAAACTGTTTTCACTCTGAAAATTCAAATCCATGGATATACCTAATCAAAGAAAGTGTGATGAGACTAAGAATATAGAGAACAATGGGATTAATGAATTTAGTAAATATGTTTCCTGGGGCAGGCCCAAACCACACTCTTCATCCTCATTTTGATAAAGACACTGTAACTTTGTGTGAGCAATCACAGTCTCTTTCAGACAATAATCTAAAGGGTATTTTGGAATACATGCACATTGAAAAATATATTTATGGCCTATCTCTCTCCAAAGTAAATGGCTGGGAGATTCTAGAAAGTTATGCACCCAAGAGTTCAAACATTAAGAAAATAAATAAGATTTCTATCATTTAATTTTCTTCTATTTTCTTTTATTCAGAGAACCAGTAGACTCACTCACATACATAGAAGCATATACCTTAAAACGAAGGACAGTTACAGCAGGAACTTCACAGCTGAAAGCCTGTAAGACTGTCTCATGGATAGTATATTAGAGAATGTATAGGCACAAGTCGTTGGAAAATACAGGACAAGTTAGAACCAAGAATGCAAAAAAAAAAAAAAAAAAAAAAAAATCTGAAAACAAAGCATGTTGATTAAATTCTCCTATCTGCTATTAGGAACTTTGAAAACCACTGGCTTCCTTGATGTTGAGACTCTCATCCCTTCCTTTGTCTGTCATTGCCTCCCTCCCTTCCTTCTTTCCTTCCTTACTCCCTGTTTCTCTCTTCCTCCTTCTACCTTCCTCATGTGCATCTCTCTCTCTTCCTCCCCTCCCACCTCAGTAGCACGTGTTAAAAATCATTAACTAAGACACTTGCTCAATTAAACCTCTGAAGTATGATCCCAGAGCCTACATTCTTAGCCCCTAACATCTAACCACCTCATGATTTCAATTTCTTTCCATCTATGACCTCAAAGAGATAGAGCATGGGTTCTTTTTCGTTAATGTTGTACAATGCTTTTAATTTAAACAAGCATGTGCACGTGTGTGCAATTTTTAGAACATTAATTGTTTTTCATATCTGCTTTTATTTATTTGTTGTTGATTCTTTAAAAGATAGGCTTTTTAAAAAATCTAAAATCTCTTTATTATTGCAATTTTTTGGCATAATAATCCCTTGCAGTCTGCTGACTAAAACCTCCTTTTAGTAGGTTTTGTGCACAGTAGCTACCACGTCAGGCTGCCAAAATGTTACTGTGTTCATATTTTTTTGCTGTGTACCAGGCCCTCTTCTCTAGGAGGTGAGGATAAAACAAACCCTTGACTTCCAGGAAACAGAATACATATAGACAAATGTAAAATCAAACAGTGTGTCAGTTGGCAGTAATTACTATCAAGGTTACAGAGTGCAGGAGAAGGGGAAGAAAAGTGTTAGAGAAAAGACATATTATATTTTAGCCAGTCTCAAATTTACGTTAACTTCTTGGTTTAGAGATTTCCATCCCATACAGACGAACAGATAATGTTGATTCAGATTTCATACCACACGTAGCACAGTAGCACCAGGCTTTTAGAGTTTTCCAGGAAGATATTTATGTAAAAATGTGTATATGTTTATGGATTCATATGTGTATATTTTAAAAATATATATAGATAATGCATATATACAAAGATTATACAGAGAGAGATTATACACACACACACACACACACACACACACACACATACATTTTTTTGTTTTCTTCCAGGAATTGACTCACTTTTTTTTTTCTTTTTTTTGTTTTTCATTCTTCTGGGATGATGGCCTGCCCCAGCTTCATGTGTTGATCTCCATTCTGGTTTTTTCCTCTCACTCCGGAGTCTGTGTCTCCTGTTCCAGAATGGGCACACCATCTCAGGCGCTAGCCCTCAGGTCTTATTTCTGTTCGGACGACCTTACAGTCACCACCATATCACTTTAAGAGGATATTGCAAGCTTATTGAAAGTTTACTGCTGTAATTTTAAGTTTCCTTTTGATCTTCGGCTTCTGGGAACCTCCGAGATGTTTTGTTTGTTAAAAATGCAAACTTTCTAGGTGTTTACTCTAGGCCCAACAGTATTGGGCCTATATTGGCTCAATCCATTATGCTGTTGGCTGCTGTGATACTAAATTCCCCTGAATTTCCTCATTTAATCTTCTTCCCATGGGTTTTTTTCAAATTTTAGTTTTTCTTTATGATTTTAGTGTTTCTCACAATTGAATATTGAAGAAAAAACTTCTTTGTGGGTAACCATGAGCTCTTCTATACTTGGAGCAGGAACATCTAGTAAAAATACAAGAATTACTGCTCCAATAATGCAGCATGGTATGATTTTTCTATTAAGAAAGGTTCCCCCCCCCCCATTCTGACATTTCCTTCCTGCTCCTCTCTCTTCTTACAAATTTAAATGCTAGAGCATTTAGCATTCTTTTCCCTAAAGAGAAAGTGATAGCATCAAGGAGAAAAGGGGGGACTATCTCCCTAACTTTAGAGTTCCAAAAGGTAAAGCCCTTTAGGGAAGACAGAGTGCCCATGACCTGGAAAAACATTTGAAAGAAAGCATCATAGATTAGATGAAGGTTTCCCTTGGTCTAATTCACCATTCAACCCAGGACACTGGACAGATGTCCTAAGGCGGGGATGGTAGAGGATGAAGAGGTGATTAGAAGAGAAATTTAGGGGGTGCCTGGGTAGCTCAGTCGGTTGGGCGGCCGACTTTGGCTCAGGTCAAGATCTCGCGGTCCGTGAGTTCGAGCCCTGCGTCGGGCTCTGTGCTGACAGCTCGGAGCCTGGAGCCTGTTTCAGATTCTATGTCTCCCTCTCTCTGACCCTCCCCCGTTCATGCTCTGTCTCTCTCTGTCTCAAAAATAAATAAACGTTAAAAAAAATTAAAAAGAAGAGAAATTTAGTTATATGCACAAAGGCAGGTCTCAAGCTAGGGAAGTGCCCACACCTGGGAGCTTGGATGAAGCCTTTGAACAAAAGCAAAAGGCACAGATAGTTTGGTAGGTACTGAGAGTAGAGAGGGATAATGAATCATTCTCAGTGAGAGGTGTTTACATGTTGTATCTGGACAGATAGAGCCTTAGTTGACATTACAACTGAGACATGTTGGAGAAGCTGATCCACTTCTATGTTTCCACAAAGCCAAGAAATAGTGGGTACAACTTGGCAGACTAGAAGCCATACAACTGGAAACAGGGATGTTTCCACAGGGTGGACCAAGGGCTGAGATCCAGAATGTTCTATAGGTATCTTAGTAGATGCTGAAGAGGACAGATAGCACTGACAATGATCACTATTAATGGCTCATTATTTCATAAGCCTTCCTAATACTACATCTCTTAAGAAAAAGAGTTGATCTCAGATTGGTTGATATTCATTTCCAGGACCACAAAGGAATGGAAGACAGGAAGATAAATTAAGTTGAGCTATAGAAACTATAAACAGGTTGTATTACTTACATGAGCTGAATTTAAACCTGCATGGGAAACAATGCCTTCCTCAAACCAAATGTCCCTTTCAAGTTTGTTTATTTATTTAATTTGAAATGGTTCACCCTAAAACACTCAATGTTTTTCTTTTAGTAGCAAAAACATGTAATACTTGGTATGTATGTTTTCCAAAACACCGATTTCAAACTAATATCCAAGGGCTGATTCAAATACGTACACTCTTTCGTTCATGTCACAGTGGGATGTTGGAGACTGCTCGGGCTTGCTTCCAAGAACTGCACACATTTCTTTCCAGCTTACATTTACTGATGTCTTCTAAGTAGCTCAAAATTGGCCGTAGTGGGAGTACGTACACCATAGAAAGCAGCAAATGCCATACAACAGGGCATTGTTGTATGCTCTGTTCTCCCAAAGCTGGTGTTAAATCTTTACCAATACACTACTGATTCTGTATGTTTAGCACTGGAGAGCCATTTTTATACTTCTCGTGTTTGTTCTACAAATGATTGTTTTTTTAGTTAGTTTGCTTATTAGTTTTTGAGCAGAGAATACTCAGTCACATGACATTTTTTTATGCATCCTAGATTTCCAAGTTTCTAATTTCATTAAAGTAATATTTAATATTTTACAAACTAAATGAAATCTTGTCATTTGCAACAATGTCGGTGGAACTAGAGTGTATTATTATACCAAGCAAAATAAGTCTATCAGAGGAAGACAAATATCACATGAATTCTCTCATACATGGAATTTAAGAAAGAAAACAGAGGAACATAGAAGAAGGGAAGCAAAAAATAAGAAGAAAAAAAAAAGCCAAGAGGGAGACAAACCGTAAGAGACTCTTAAAGACAGAGAACAAACTGAGGGTTGCTGGAGGGGAGGTGGGTGGGGGAATGGGCTAAATGGGTGATGGGCATTGAAGAGGTACTTGTTGGAATGAGCACTGGGTATTATATGTAACTGATGAATTATTATATTCTATTCCTGAAGTTATTTTTAAACTCTATGTTAACTAACTTGGATTTAAATTAAAAATAAATCTAAAAAATTAAAAATCAATAAAAACTAAAATTATCAGATTTGTAGAATGACTTCTACAGGGCTGGGATCCAGTTTCATTGTCTCCCTCCCCCCAGCAGAGAACTTGGAAGCTTGCATATATTGCACGCATGTGCCTACAGCAGCTACAGAAGCAACAGCTGCTTCTGAGGATCGATGACCCAGAGGGTACATTTTCTATTAGCTCTTTCATGGAAAACAGTGGAGTAAGAAACACGTGGTGTAGAAGTTCTTTGGGTAGATATACAAGGATAACATCGTCTGTATTATTTTTTAGAGTACTGACCAATGTCAGACTTTTAAAGAAATTAGTGAGGAGGAAATTAAAGGAAGGGAATGAAATGTTCTGCGAGGGTTTGGATCCTTTCTTTATCTAGCCTGTGAGAATTCAGAGATAACGGATGAAAGACTTGTTCCAGAAGCAAAGGGTGGGAGTTTCTCTTATCAAGTGCAAGGAGTAGAAGTAAATTAAAAGATCACTCAGAAGTGACTTTGTTTATTATCCAGATCTCCCATGTTTTATCTTTTATGGAAAATAACTGTTTGCTAATGCTCTGCATAATGCCCTATATGACAAGGGGCCAGGCGGTGGCCTGGGAGTGAGGCTAAAGACAGGAAAACAAAGTTTAAAAATGGCCCTGAGGATTGCCTGCAGTGGAGAAAAAGGGAGGAGGGATAGGATTTACAGAAAAGCGGGCGATTTCCAGACCCCACACAGACTTCCTTCAGCAATAGGGAAAGAGCCTCAGGATTTCACAGTCACGGAGACTTGGAGGACATGATGTAGAATAATGATCTCTCGCTCAGAGGCCAAGCCAGTTGTCTCCACTCCCTATAGTTTATAATAGTTATTACCTGAGCCGCTGATGCCAAAAAATTATAAAAACTGGCTATTTCTCTAAATCACAATCTATTTTCATCTGCAAAGGGTCTATCATAATATTTTCCACTCAGACTGCAACTTTCATTCAGAACTTAAAGCTATTTTATCCTCCAACACTTTTTTTTTAATCAATCCAATCATACAAAAACTGGACTAAAATAGATGTGAATATTCAAAATAAAAGTTTACACCTTTTATATATTTTATAACTTATTAACTAAGTAGTAGACATGATTTTAGAAACTACATTGGCTAGAGTGAAACAAACATATAATAATTGATATGTATTGGCAGGAAATATTTTAGCTGAAAATATATTAGGTTTTTTTTTTTTTTTTTTAGAAAAATATAGAATGCAATATCGTAGGAACATGCACATGAGTAAACTGTAGCACAACAATAAATTGTAGTGAATGGAAAGTTGAGAATTGAGCCACTTCCATTCAAGAATGTATAAAATAATTCTAATGGAACTTTATTAAGGATTCCTATTACTAGTGATTCAAATTAAGAAAAAATGCTATTGAGCAGATGAGGGATTTTAAGGCAACGATAGAATGAGGGAAAAAAGTCTCAGATGATGAGTCTCTCCCTTGCACTCAATTAAATGCAATAATTATTTTAATTCACTTTTTCAACAAATATTCACAGGAACCTACCATATGTCAGGTACTCTTTTAGACACTGGAGATACAAGAGGGAAAAATAGGGGCTCCTGGGTTGTTGAGCTCAGTTGGTTGAGCGGCCTACTTCGGCTCAGGTCATGATCTTGCCGCCTGTGAGTTCGAGCCCCGCGTCGGGCTCTGTGCTGAGTCTGGCGCCTGCTTCAGAGTCTGTGTCTCCCTCTCTCTGCCCCTCCCCTGCTCATGCTCTGTCTCTCTCTCTCTCTGTCAAAAATAAATAAACATTGAAAAAAAGTTTAAAAAAAAGAGGGAAAAATAGACAAAAAAATAAATAAAATGAAATAAAATAAAATAAAATGATAATATTGGATTATTTCCCTTCGTGTCTGACCAAGTAGGGAGATGATAAGTCCTAAGAGAAAGTAGTGGTCGCTGATTGCATTTGGCACAGTGGCACGTTAACACCTGGGGAACACGCAGAAACTGACTAGACCCTCTTCTTTGTCCTAAGGAAGTTCTGTTTCTGTTCTCTTTATGCACAGAGCGAAAACTTTTAAAAGCCTAAGTGTGGAGTTGGTGCAGGTATGTCTCTCCTCTCTCCTCAAATCTATGATATTAGCTAATGGCTTGATACTGGCCCAAAAAGTTTTATCAAAACTCTGATATGAAGAAGTTGAAAAATTATTTCCACTCTCTTTAATAAAATTCCATTTGAAGAATTCTTTTATCAACACCTTGAAAATTAGCTTCAGCTTCGTCCATGGGCGAAGAACAGGCATTAATCCTTGCATGCTTTACCCATTTGTAATTTAGACCTGGAATATTGTCAGGTCATGAATTATCCTTATAGCCTCAGAATTTATCTAGTATTTTATTTTAAAGCTTAAGTTTTTTTTTTTTTTTTAATTTTATCCAATTTTAACAAGACAAGACTGATGTCCTGACTGAAATTTATGCCTTTACTATTTTAAGATCAAATTTGTTGCATTCAGAACTTTATAATAAAATCCACTTTTAGAGCTTTAGCTGTTCTGGTCTCCTTTTTTTGTCCCTCAATTAGGCTATTCTCAGTTCTGGTACAAAGCTGTTCCTTGTGCTGAGAGAATTCCTTCTCCTAAACCCAGCATGCTTTTTCACCTAGTTAACTCCAATTCATCCATCACGTCAGCTTTCCTTAAGCATCACCATTCCCTTCAGTTTAGATTTGATTCATTTTGTCACATATTCAGCAACAGCTTGTAACTTTCCTATAAAGCATTTAACAACATGTAATTTCTAACTTTTTAATATAGAAACTTGTAGAGAGAAGAGTATGATGAATTTCCATGTACCCATCACCTTCAGCTTTAATAACAATAATCCATGGATGATTTTTCTCTCAACCGTGTAAATCACTTTTAATATATGTATAGCAATTTTAAATTTAAAGTCTGATTAATTTTGTCTACTACATAAAGTTCTGTTACCATCACCACAACTGTGATATAGAACATTTCCATCACCCTAAAATTTCCTCTAGTCCCTTTGATGTCAATCTTATACCATTGGAGTATTATGGAGGAGATGCTATGCAACTCTTTTCTTTCTTTAGAAAAAAAATGATTTCATTGTGGTTAGAACACTTAACATGAGATCTACTTTCTTGAATTTTTAAGTGTACAGTATAGTATTGTTAACTCTAGCTATATTGTACAGCAAATCTCTAGAACGTATTCCTCCTGCTTGACTGAAACTTTATGCATATTAACAGCCCATTTCCCCTTTCCCTTAACCCTTAGGAACCACCATTCCATTCTTTGAATCTGTAAATCGGACAATTTTATACACTTTGTATAAGTAGAATTTGCCCTTTTATGTCTGCCTTATTTCACTTGGTGTAATGTCCTTAAGGTTCATCCATATGGTCATATATTGCACAATGCCCTTCTTTTTTAAAGCTTAATAATATTTTATTTTATTGTATTTGTTTGTTTATTTATTTATTTTTAAATAAAATAAGCTTACTTTGGGGCCCCTGGGTGGCTCAGTCGGTTAAGCGTCTGACTTCGGCTCAGGTCATGATCTCGCGGTTCGTGAGTTCAAGCGCCGCGTCTGGCTCTGTGCTGACAGCTCAGAGCCTGGAGCCTGTTTCATATTCTGTGTCTCCCTCTCTCTCTCTGACCCTCCCCTGTTCATGCTCTGTCTCTATCTGTCTCAAAACTAAATAAACGTTAAAAAAATTAAAAAAAATAAAATAAAATAAAAATAAAATAAAATAAAATCAGCTTACTTTATTTACTGGGGCTCCTGGATGGCTTAGTCACTTGAGTTTTTGACTTCTTGCTCAAGAAGATGTCATGAGAGCCAATGGTTCATGAGCTTGACCTTGTCACTGACAGCACGTGGAGCCTGTTTGAGATTCTCTCTGCCCCTCCCTTGCACACTTGCATGCATGGGCTCTCTCTCTCTCTCTCTCTCAAAATAAATAAACAAACATATAAAAATCTATAAAGTTAAAAAATATTCCATTGTATGTATATATATATATATAAATACATATATATATATATATATATATATATTTCACATTTTTTTATTCATTCACCTGCCAGTGAACATTGAGGTTGTTTCCATATCTTGACTATTGTGAGCAGTGCTGCTATGAATATGGTAATGCTCATATTACCATATTACTTCTTCTCTAAGCAAATTACTTCTTCAAGATCCTTATTTCAATTATTTTAGATAAATAAAGAAGATGCTGCCTGGCACTCTTTCTGTTTCACAGTGTTCACCTGTGGAATCCAGCTACCATGTTATAAAGAATACCAGGTGACATGTAGAGACAATGTGTTAACAGCCCCAAATAAGGTCTTGGTTGATAGACAGCAATGACCAGAAGATATGTGAGTAAAAAGTCCTCAGAAAATTATGGCCCCCAGCGTTCAAGTCTTACAACTGAGACTCCATTTGGGACTAGATGCCTTCTCTAAATTGATGACCTATAGAAACAATGAGAAAAGAAATCATTTTCTTATTTTAATCCATTAAATTGTGAGATGATTGGTAACAAAGCAATAGATATCTGAAATACTTTCCATGACATTTTCTGGCCATGATGCTAGCCATAGAAAGGGCTTAGAAGTTGCTTCATCTTGATTTTCCTCCTCTCAGCATGGTCCACCATGTCTACTCCTCCCATCTCATGGCACAGATTTGTCCATGGTTTCTTCTATTAATTCCTTTCAGCAAAAGGACATGGCATAGTAATCTGGGCTTCCATCTAGTCACTTTATAATCTTTTAATAAATAGCCAATACAAAATAAATATGACTTGTATTAATACACACACACACACACACACACACACACACATACTAGTGTTTCCAAGGCTTCCATTTCAATTCTCAAGATATTGTTTAGATACTTAAGACAGTGAACCTTGATTCTTTCTTTCTTATCCCTTTTCTGTTGTACAAATTTTAATTCTCCTTGATTCAGTGTGGAAGACTGATGGGATGTGGAAAGAAAGAAAAACACAAAGGTGAATATTTTAAGATATAATCTTACTAAATGTGTATGTGACATATGTTATATGATTATAAATGGAAACGACATCACTTGTAGTAAGTATGCATTTAAAATGTCTTTTAAATTCTTCACATCCACTTTCCTGGGGAGCTTTAGCATTATTCCTATTCTAGATGTCCAGCACCAAAACCAGCTAGCCCTTAGTGATGTATATGTGTTATGCAATTCTCCCAAATCAGTCAATGTCATTTAACAATGTCCAGTAATGAGGCAGATTAGAGCAAGGAAACATTTTTCCTATCACTCTTCTTATTGGATTACTATTTCTTTCTACCAACATATATTCTCAATCTTTTTCCAACTTTCTTGTTGAGCTGATGTAAACCTTCATTCAAACAACAATAACAGAACAAAATGAAAAACAAATGCAAATCTTCTTCTTCCTGTTATGAGAAGTTGTTCATCTGCTACTCCCACTTCTACACTCCTCCCCAGTACCATGCTTCTTAGCAAAAAGCACAAGGACCTTCAACATCTTTCCCATGTTTATTATATATATATATATTAAAAAAAATTTTAATGTGTATTTATTTTTGAGAGAGAGAGAGAGAGAGAGAGAGAGAGAGAGAGAGTGCTAGTGGGGAAGGGACAGAGAGAGAAGGAGACACAGAATCCAAACCAGGCTCCAGGCTCTGAGCTCTCAGCACAGGGCCTGAACTCATGAAACATGAGCTCATGACCTGAGCTGAAGTCAGACACTTAACCAACTGAGCCACCCAGGCACCCCATGTTTTCATTATATTTTTATTGCAAGACTCATGGATGGAAGTATTGGCAGGATAGGGTAAATGGAAAGAGAAGCAAATTACTTTTAATAAAATTTAAGATACATACCTTAACATTTAAATAATAAGATTATAACTTAAAACAACACAATACTGGTTGCTACTCAGTTATTAAAAAGTTATAACTACATCTCGATTTTTCCCTGAAAGTGAATTTAGCAATATAAAGTTTAGAATATAAATTGGTGTAGCCAAATTATTTCTAATTTTATTCAGGTAGATCTTTTGTCAATGAAACTGTCAATCATTCAGATTTTTATAAGGTTTTTGCTAATGAGTGAACACAACATTAAAAAGCTATCAAAGTAAACCATCCAATCAGAGGTACTAAATGCACTTTACAAGAATGGTTGTCTTATCAGGAATTACATTTTCTTCAGACCAAATTTCAACGTATGCACACATACATATGAGTTTGGTGCCTCACAAATTTTCTCATTTTTCTGGAAATCCCTTATGGTTTGCTCACCTTTTATCTGCCATGTGGTTGAACCAAAAGGAAAAAAAAAAAAATGGGCTGAAAGCCTTGGACATGAGGTAATTTGTTTTCTATAAACTAGAATTCTTATAAATAAAACCCAGGAGAAAGGTTGGCTAAAAAAAGACCTTTTAAATCTCTTTCTGCCACATGCCAGAGGAGGATTTTTTTAGGCACCATGAGTGTGTTTCACAATATACTTAAGGGTCAAAGAAAGTGCAGTCATTCAACTCTAGGAACTTGAGGTCATATGATTTCAAGGGTGTCTGTTTTCTAATACCTCAGGACTGGAAAATTCACCTGGACTGAGGGATTTAATTTAAAAGTTTCTAGTCATTGCTAGTTTATGGAGGAACACGAAGCTAGGTAAAGTGAACACAACACAACACAACAAAAACCAAACCAAAGATACGCAGAAAGTACAGCTACAACTTTATGTTCTCCGCACTCGCACTCTCTTTCAAGGAGTCCTGTGGAGGCGGGGGTGGGGGGGTGGGACGGGTGGGGGGGTTTGGGGAGGGTGGAGAGTTGCTGACTGGGAATTCAAGACGAATTTTTGCCCGAGAGGAAAAGGGAAGCAGTGAGGTTTCAGGCCTTGGACTTTGAGTAGATGCCTGAGAGTATTGGTCAGTCCTCTCACATTCCTGCTTTTGGGAGAAGGGTGGGGCCACGAAGGCTTTCTTTCTAATTATTTACCGATATATTTTAATTCCCCATTATAGCAATAAATGATTCCAGCAGAATATTTACAATATCCCAAGGAGGAAATAAAACAAATACCCATAGACTTATCACACAGGCAAATACTCTTGGTATTTTGGGACATTTTTTTTTTTTTTCTCCTGTGTTCTTTTAAAGCATGGTTGTATTTATATAATACGATCAAAATTACATACTAATTTAAAATTTCATGCAAATGTAATATGCTATATTAACTGCTGATGTCGAAAATAAATGCATTTCATATAGTTTCATATTTAACTTTTATAGATATAGTTTACATCTATATCTATCTATATATTTGTATTTTATCTGATATTGTTTTCTGATTAAAGAAGTAATACAAGATGTGTAACAACCAGAAATTCCAATTTTTCTTGAGAAATAGGAAAGTGTGTAGAAAGTAATTTGTAAAGATACCTGCATGGTATCTATCTTAGTTTTACAGTACTAAGGATACACGTATTTATATTCATACATACATTAAACAACTGATATGAAATTTTCAACTCACACGTTTTTTCCCAACAACATTGTCTAGGTGCTGATATATTGCACTCTGTCATTTAAAGTTGCACAGGTATGTATGATATATGCTTCTTCCTTTGTGGTAAAACTTTTCTACCAATATACCTGAATAATATTCTTTTTATTCCTTATCAGTAAAAATGTTTTGCAAGCATTTATGTTGTTAAGGGTCTTTCCATTTTAGTGTTCCTTGAAATATGGCATACTTTGGGTAGTACATTAGTTTTTGTCAATGAAGAAAAGATTTTCTTCCACTGTTTTAAGCTTCCTTGCCTTCATGTTTTCTGTTCTTCAAGAACATCATTTCTGTTCTTTTTTCTTCAAATCTATCAAATCCTGTTTAATTGTTTAATCAATTTAACATTTGGTCTGTATTTTAGATTTCTCAGTTAGTCTTGCTTTTACATCCATCAGTATTATGTATTTATACTATTTTCTTTGTTTTAGATTTTTTAAAATACCTCTTTTATTTATTTTCCTTTTCATCTCATCCTGTTAACTTTTTCTCTCAGATATGCTCCCCTTACAATTTTTTAAATTTCAAAATTGTTGGCTTCTTGAAGATATTTTATATTAAACCCTGTTCCGCTGAAGACTCAAAGACTGCTTTTAGACAATTGATTATATTTCAAAAAGTTCTTGAAGTTCATTGGAAATATTAAACCTTTTCCAGAAATTTACTTTGGGTACTAAAAATGGATGGTTTTCAAAATAATATTCAGTGGCAATGTACTGTAATGATTTGACAAGCAGACTAAGGGTCAGAGTATTGGAATCAAAGATTGCTTCCATTACTTACAATAGTAGAACTTTGGCCAAGTTACTTAATACTCTATGCCTGGCTTCCTCATTGACAAAAGGGAGATGATATGAACTCATATGAAGTGTATGCCACCACACACATTAGTTGTTTATTAAATGTCAGCTATTAATAGTTAATTACTCTGGCTTTCTAAAAATGTCAGAAGGCAATCAAAATGAATAGCAAACTGGATGCCAAGTTTTCTGGTTAAGAATGACATTCCTCTAAGACTTTTTTTTTCTGAAACTTAAGACAATTTTTTCTCAGTAACTTTCTCTGCTTTGTAGTTAATGGAGAACTCTCCCAGATTCGGGCATTACTTTACTTAACAGACTCAATTTCTGATACTGATGTTGTTTTTGACTTTTTCATTTTATTCATGTGTGTGTTTTTGAAGGAAAGCTGGTAGAAGCTGCTGTTTCAAGTCATAAAACAAACCAAGTCTGTGGATTATTTATTATGATTTCTTCATTCAGGTATGGAATCCTGCAACAATTATCCTGGGCTGCCTGGAGGCTGGGTCTGTTATTCTCCTGGGAGGAAATTGTAGTCTTTATTTTTACCAGGTTACCAGAGCAGTGATTTTCAGATTGAGGCTTTTATATTCTCTCTGGTGAGCTGGAAAGGGGGTAGCTGGGATCAGAGAGCAACCTGAGTGTGCTGAAGGGCCTCTGAACTTTATTACCTAGTTTAGTTTTATCAGACTTAAAGAAAGAAGTAACATTTTACCCAGGACCCACGTATATATAAACCAAAACAAAAGTTTCCTAAAACTCTATTTACTTTTACCATTTGTGATAAACTTTTTTTACTATTCCATTCTATTTTATGTATATATATATATAAATAAATAAATACCATCACAAGTTGTTAAATCGAATTTGTTACTTCTGAAGATTTGTGGCAATTTAAGAAAAAAACATTAGGAATTATTGGATTAGAGCTTAAGGATCATAGGACTTTCTCTTACTCCATATTGATTCTTTTTTAATCTCCGTTGAAAATGACCAAAGATGATGGGGCCCGTGGGTGGCTCATTAGGTTGAGCATCCAAACTCCGCTCAGGTCATGGCCTCACAGTCCTGAGTTCGAGCTCCACAGGCTCTCTGTTGTCAGTGTGGAGTCCCTTTTGGATCCTTTGTCTCCTTCTTTCTCTGCATCTCTTCAACTCATGCTCTCTGTCTCAAAAATAAAATAAACATCACAAAAAAAGGGAAAAGAAAGAAAATGACCAAAGATGAGATGTGTATGAATGATACAGAAGGATATTAAATCAGATGTACAGTACATAGACAGAAAATAGGTCAACAGCAAAACAAGTGTAAAAAGTAAATGCCTAATCAAAATATCCAGAATTTTTACTAATATTTATTGTATGCAAATTTATTTTCTGCATTTGGACAATTTTGCTTTCATAGGCTGGAAATCTGAAAAGAAGAAAGATCAACTAAAACAAGTTGCTTTGTGTCATTCAGAGGATGGAGAGGTTGTTCTCTGACAAAAACCAAAAGTTTGTAGAAATTGCTGTAGAGGCTGTAGAAATTGCAAACTCATGTCAATGAAGTTTTCCAAGCATTTATTATTTCCCCTTTAATTTAAGAATAAATAGGGGCTCCTGGGTGGCTCAGTTGGTTGAGCGTCTGGCTTCGGCTCAGGTCATGATCTTGTGGTCAGTGGGTTGGAGCCACAGGTCAGGCTCTGTGCTGGCAGCTCAGAGCCTCGTGCCTGCTCCAGATTCTGTCTCCCTCCCTCTCTGCGCATCCTCGGCTCATGCTCTGTTCTCTCTGTCACTCAAAAATGAATAAACGTGAAAAGGTTTTTTTTTTTTTTAATTTAAGAATAAATAATTCTTATCTATATTGGTAACAGATAAAAGTAAAGGAAAAGCATAATCAGACACCAAACATATCTTTTATGTTTGCTTTTTTTTTCTTTTATAGGCAAGCAAATTACTGTAGCTAAAAACTGGCATTTTACTGTGTGCCATAACATGTCAAAATGATCTGAGATATATATATAAAGTTCTAAATTCAACTTATGATGCCCTAAGGACAATGTAGGGCTAATATTTTATAAGCCAAAAAAACAGACATCTGAATTATTGTAGCTTCTTGTTATTGCACACCAGGATTTACTGTACCTGCCTAATTAGACAGCTAAAAGTACCATAAAGGAATCTTTGAGCGTCTTAAGTAGTTTATTTAGCGTAAACTTTTCTAGTTATTTAGCTTTGGGAAGTCTGCTGATATAAGGGTACAGTATCATTTTTCAAGTTTAATGCTGGCTCATAGTCAAAAAGAGAGAGAGTGAGAGAGAGGAAGAGAAAAGAAATTATTTCTTTGTCAAATTAAGTCATTTTTCAAGGGTCCCAGGGGGGAATATACTTACTCGCTTCTTGTAACAGAAATTGGTAGGGAGGTTAGGTCAAAAATATTGTTCTGAAACTGAAGTGAGAACTAACAGCTGAGAAATGTATGTTTAAATTAGAGGTTCACATGAAGTATCAAAAGTTCAAAGAGTGTCTTTATTTCCATTCTATGTGTTTCATATCTATTTAACTGAAAGGCAGAAATAGTTGAATATTTTGAGTAATTTGTACACTCAGTGTCAGGACAGGGGATGGTGATTAAAAAAGAGCCTCTCACAAGACACTGCCATAAAGTTGGCAGTTATTTGCAATTTGATAGCTCTCTTTTCCACCTCTTGGTCTATCTGCTCCTAGACGTAAGCACACTCAATCAAATGAGTTTTACAGTTTAGTCCTAAAAGCTGTATTCTATAGGCAAACCCTTTAGGATGTTTTTTAATTTTCAGGCTTATGTACATTTATGTTCATTGTAGTCAAGCTAATTTTCTTTTATACTATAAAATTTGAAAAGATCACAAACAATTTTCTATTTAGATTTATCCCCCACCCCACATTGAATTTGACTGAATTCTAGAATAAGAAAAATACTTACTTTTTGTTGTACTTCAGTCCTATTAAAATATTTTGAAAAAGAAATTGAATAATTAACATCCATAAATATTTTTAAGGAATTATCAATAAATTATTATGAATTTTGTCTTCTACCTTAAAGGAGAAAAATATGTTAATAACAGAAAAAAATAATTTGTCACCTATTCATTTTTGTCCAATCTTCAGGTCAGCTGAATAATATACTATCGATGAAATAAAATACTCCAGGATTAAATTTTAAAGGAGCAGGAGGAACCTTTGCAAACTATTGCCACACACTTCAGGTGCTCTATTTTCTGTCTTTAATTAACTAAGGCATCTCTTCGGCTTCACTCTTTATTTTTTTTCTTTTTCTTGTAATTTTTTTACTCCATATAAAAAACTTTTAGTAGTTCCTCAGTGTTTGTTTATACCTTCTTCCATAGTAATGGAATTTTAGGTGGATTAAAGGTATTTCTCAGCTTCCTTTGCAACTAGTTATGGCCATTCAAATGTAATATGCTTCATGTTTTCATCTGTGAAAACTTTAATGGCTTAAAATAATACCTGAACATGATAAGCACTATTTACATTTTAGGAAGGGAAGGAACATGAATTAAAAAAAAATACACCACTTACTTCCAGGTTTTGCTTTAAAACAAACAGGCATAGCTCCTCAAGTTTCTTACCTTCTTTTCACTAAGTTGAAGATGGTTGAACTGGAGCGGTCATGTTGGGCTCCCACGTTAATGGCAGAGAGAGATTGATAGAGGCATTTACTACTCCCGGATACCTGCCTACCATTAAATTGTCATATGAGAGGGAAATAAATTTCCATCTTCCATAACCCACTGAAATTTGGAATATCTTTGCAGCTGGGGCTTATCCTGTAATCAACTAATATGGATTACTAATAATTTTTTGAAGAAATTTTTTAGAAAAAAAATTTTCTAACAATTTTAGTTTTGGAAAAAACAAAACTAGTTATTAATTTTAAAATAGAACATAGAGGTTTGTTTGGCGTAGTTATTAACTATAATGTTACAAAATAAGAAGCATTTCTCTATAAATTTTTTAACATACTAAGGCATAGATTAGTTAAATTTGAGTAGTTATAATTATATTAACACATAAGTAGAAAGATTATTAATTTCAAATTTATTACTCCACAGAGAAATTTAATAGGGTCAGGTTTATCTTATCTTTCAGTCTGGTAGACATGCATTATGCAGCTCTTACTATATACGGCACTTTACCAACAACCTCTCCTCTACAGAAAATGATCCAGTATTACATACAAATTGTGTACAGACTTCCAACCAAGCCTCTCAAATCCTTCCCTTTCCCATTCATGTCCAACAAAATCACTAGACTGTTTTAACTTATTATTTTTCAAGATAGTTTGCTGTAATACAAAACTCTAAGGCTTCCCTGCATGTTTAAAACTTCACATTTTTTGGCACATTATTCAGAAATCGTCAATATCAAGTGCCGATCCACTTTTTTGTCTTCTTGGTTTATCCTTTTTTCCAAGTATTTCATGTTTTATCCAAGTAGGTAGAATGAGTCATGATTTTCTTATTGTTTCCATAGCACAATTGCTTTGCATATATTAGCATAATAATCATGTTGTTTTGTGGGTATTTGCTTATCTGCCTTCTTTATTATTCTGTGAAATTTGTGAAAGACAGGTATTTTATAGAATTCTCATTTTATACACTCCAGCATTTATTCCAGCATTTTAGTATTGCATTTCAATTTCAGTTATTTTTCTAAATATTGCCTGAACCATTTAGTGGTAGGAATAGAATGCTTTAGAATCATAAATTAAAAATGAAGTTTCTTATGTAATGCTTTATGTATGTGTGTGTATGTATGTGTATGTGTGTGTGTGCATGTGTGCATGTGCACGTACACCTTTACATCAGACATTCAGCCAAAAGATACTTTAAAAAACATCTTACATGTATAACATTTTTATGGGAATCATCAATATATACAAAAATACACAGAATACCACAAACAGCTACCATACACCTATCAATCAGTTTTAATATTGTCAACTCACTTCCAATCTTGTGTCATTTCTACACACATAATCTTCCTTCATGGCTTCTTTTGAAGTCAATCCCAAGAGTTGTATCTTTTTATCTGTAGATAATTCATTATGCTTTAAAAAATAAGACCTCTTATTAAAAATGTATCCACCAAACAATTACCACAAATAAAAACAATAATTTCTTTATGTCATTAAACATTCAATAGTGTTCAAATTTCCAATTTAAAAATGAAGTAAATGTTTTCAAATTTTAATGTATAGATTTCCTGCCCGTAAGTTTTTTTAAAGTTTTTTTTTAATGTTTATTTATTTTTGAGAGAGAGAGACAGAGACAGAACACAAGTGGAGGAGGAGCAGAGAGAAGGGAAGACAGAATCCGAAGCAGGCTCCAGGATCTGAGCTGTTAGCACAGAGCCTGATGTGGGTCTCAAATCATAAACTGTGAGATCATGACCTGAGCCAAAGTCAGATGCTTAACTGACTGAGCCACCCAGGTGCCCCCTCCATTTAAAAAAAATTAATGTTTATTTTTGAGAGAGAGAAACAGTCTTTTTAAAAAATTCCAGTATAGGTAGCATACAGTGTTATGTTAGGTTAAGGTGTACAATATAGTGATTCAACAATTCTGTACATTACTCAGTGCTCATCAAGGTAAATGTACTCTTAATCCTCTTCCCCTATCTTACCCTTCCCCCCACCTGCCTCCCTTCTATTAACCATCAGTTTATTCTCTATAGTTAACAGTATGTCTTTTGGTTTGTCTTTTGTTTTGTTCATTTGTTCTGTTTCTTAAATTCCCCATATGAGTGAAATCATATATTTGTCCTTCTCTGACTGATTTATTTCATTTGGCATTATACCCTGTCAAGCCATCCGTGTTGTTGCAAATGACAAGATTTTATTATTTTTTATGGCTAATATTCCACTATGTGTATGTGTGTTTGTGTGTGTGTCTATGTGTATGTGTATACCACATCTTCTTTATGCATTCGTCTATCAGAGGACACTTGGGCTGCTTCTATAATTTGGCTATTGTAAATAATGAGGCAATAAACATACGGGTGCATGTATCCCTTTGAATTAGTGTTTATTTTATTCTTTGTACAAATACTCAGTAGTGTGATTCTTTGATCATAGGAGAGTTCTATTTTTTAATTTTTTGAGGAACTCCCATACTGTTTTCCACAATGGCTGCACCAATTTGCATTCCTACCAACAATGCAAGAGGGTTCCTTTTTTTCTCCACAGCCTTGCCAAAACTTGTTGTTTCTTGTGCTTTTCATTTTAGCCATTCTGACAGGTGTGAGGTGATATCACATTGTGGTTTTGATTTGCACTTTTCTGATGATGAGTGATGTTGAACATCTTTGTATATCTTCCTTGGAAAAATATCTGTTCATGTCTTTTGCCCATTTTTTAATTGGATTGCTTGTTTTTTGGTGTTGAGGTGTATAAGTTCTTCCTATATTTTAGATACTAACCCTTTATTGGATATTTCATTTGAAAATATCATCTCCCATTCACTAGGTTGTCTTTTAGTTTTGTTGATTGTTTCCTTTGCTGTGCAGAAGTCCCAATGATTTATTTTTGCTTTTGTTTCCCTTGCCTCAGCAGACACATCTAGAAAAATGTCGTTACAGCTGATGTCAGAGAAATTACTGCTTGTGTGCTTTTATGGTTTCAGGTCTCACATTATATCTCCTACCCACATCTTTTTATATTATATATTGGTTTGTCTTTTAAAGTTTGTCACTATCTGGATTTTGCTATAATAATATAGTGTTTCGTCTCCCATATTACTTCTGCTATTGGTAGTTGGGTCTACTGGTTTGATTAGTATTGGATTTTTTTTTCTCATTGTACTAATTCAGGGTAATGTCATGTTCTTTTATCTGGAGGAACATCATAATATTTAATGTGCCAGTTTCTCAAAAGCAATATTTAGCTATTTGTTATTATCTGTAGAAACCTTTGGGGTGCCTGGGTGGCTCAGTTGGTTGAATGTCTGACTTCAGCTCAGGTGATGATCTTTCAGCTTGTGAGTTCAAACCCTGCCTTGGGCTCTCTGCTGTCAGTGCAAAGCCCACTTTGGATCATTTGTCCTCTTCTCTGTCTGCACTCGCTCATGCTCCCTCTCTCAAAAATAAATAAATATTTAAAAAGACTATAGAAACCTTCTACTATGATTTGAGAGTACAATCTTCAAGCTTCAATAATTCCAGGAGCTCCTCTGATCTTCAGGCTTGTTTTTTTTAGCCAATCAAATCAATTTTCACAGGAAAAAAAGACAAAAAAAATTGAGTTTGGAGAAAAGCACCAAATATTCTAACGAAAATATGTTGAATTATAATACAGTCTTGTAGGAGATTGAACCACAAGTAAATGCTTAAAAGAATGTCATAAAGGGGCATCTCAGTGGCTTAGTTGGTTAAGCCTTTGACTCTTGATTTCAGATTAGGTCATGATTGAAGGGTTGTGGGATTGAGCCCCAGGTTGGGTTCCATGCTGTGCATGGAGTCTGCTGAAGATTCTCTCTCTTTCCTCCACTCACATTTGCTCCACTCACAGTTGCTTTCTATGTCTAAAAATAAATTTAAAAAATAAATAAAAAAGAATGTCATAAAGAGAAATATTGTAAGGTTTACAATAGGTTGGTCAGGCAAGATCCTAAAGAGATGTTGGATATGGTTAGGAAAAGTTTTCATGTAGAGAAAAAGATGGAGAACAGAGGCAAAGGATTAGTTGACTGTAAGTTTGATACGAAACAGTATAACATAACTACATAAAGACAAAGAATACTCTTTATAATATCTTATTCCATTCTGTAACATATGAAAATAGGTTTAGTTAAACATTGAGGATTTTGAGAATATTTAAAAGCAATTAAACATGATCATTGAACAGTTGGAGCCTCTGTCTTGCTTAGCTTGAAGAAGTAGCACGTGTGTGTGTGTGTGTGTGTGTGTGTGTGTGTGTGTATGTAATGGTATATGGGGGCAGTGTTAGATCAGCGGCATGATAAGAAAAGTTTAAAATATTTGAAAGGATATCATTTGGGACTTATTCTGTCTAATTTCAGAAGAAAAACCTATAACTGGTGGAT
Organism: Lynx canadensis; assembly: GCF_007474595.2. Classification (NCBI taxonomy): domain Eukaryota; kingdom Metazoa; phylum Chordata; class Mammalia; order Carnivora; family Felidae; genus Lynx; species Lynx canadensis. The sequence goes on from NC_044306.2 coordinate 99,497,579, forward strand.
AGAAACTGTAAATAGATGGATTTGGTCTCAAAAAAATTTTCATCTGTGGTAAATTAAAATGAGTTAAATTTTGGCAGACTATTGATAACCTCTTTAGGATTGTTATACAAGAGATCTCTGTTTTACATCAAAAACCACATGACCCTTTAAGGATGCTCTAGAGTAAAATCTAAAGCAATAAATTCTAAGTGAAATAGAAGCCACCCTGGTTGAAATCTTCAGAAACTAAGCTTATTCCCATAGTATATCACTTAGCTAACACATTCTCTAAACCTTGTTCTGCCAAATTCTGTCACTAAGGATGTAATACATAGAATGAGATGTTGTACAAATAATTCTAGCTTCAAGGACTCTTTTAATGACAAGCTTTCTGTTTATTCTTTTATCATCCTCATCATCATCATCATCATTACCAATAACATTTTGCTATTACCTTAAATCTTAGAAATCAGAACTCAGCTACAGCAGAGAGTATCAGGTTTTATGTTTTCAAGTCCCCAGCATTTCTTCAAAGACAGGAATTTAGGACAGTTGGAGAGGAATGGAAGCTGCCAGGTCTGTCTGGTTTGTCACTCCATTTGAGATTCTAGAGGATTTCTAGAGGTGGCTAGGAAACATAGGTGAGAAATGTGTAAGAGGGAGACAGACTAGCTGGGACATGCTGGCAAAATTCCCTTACCATTACTAGTAGCCTGGAATCAGCATTTGGCTCAGCCCAGTTTGGGCTTGCATTTCACATAGGGATGTCCAGCTTCTTAAGTACCTGGTCTTTTATCCCCTTTTGCTTGGTTGTTTCTAGGTCCCTATATAGTAGCTGTTTGATTTCAGGATTCCATCTGCCCATCTTGAGACAATGCATACATGGTCTATGCAGCACACACTCCTTCTTTCCAGGAGGCAACATTTATAGAATGTTTTGTCTCCTCTCCCACTTCCACTCACTCCTATCCTTTATCTGATTTTTCTCAATCCATCCCGAATTTCCAGAATCCACCAACGTGTACTCATTCCAAACCCCAAGAACATAGAGACAAGATTGTTTATTTAAAAGTTATTGTCAATATACCTTTTCCAGGATATACACATACCCATGGATAAAGCAGAAGGGGGTGAAGTGAGGTGAATGATGCAGATGTTGTGACAACAGCATTGCTGTTGGCCTCTGACCATATGTCAGAAGGAATGTCATCTGCTTCAGGATAGTGGTTGCCCATGGGTAACTGAAACCAAGGACAGCATAACTGCAAATAAGTGGGGACTGCTTTCTTTTTCTTTCTTTCTTTCTTTCTTTCTTTCTTTCTTTCTTCTTTCTTTCTTTCTTTCTTTCTTTCTTTCTTCTTTCTTTCTACATTGTTTTCACTTCCAAGATTTTATTTAAATTAAAGTTACTTAACACATAATGTAGTATTGATTTTAGGAGTAGAATCTAGTGATTCATCACTTACATATGATACCCAGTGCTCATCACAAGTGCCCCCCTTAATGCCCATCATCCATGTAGCTATCCCTCTGCCCACCTCCCCTCCAGCAATCCTCAGTTTGTTCTCTATAGTTCAGAGTCTCTTGTGGTTTGCCTTCCTCTCTATTTTTGTCTTATTTTTTCCTTCCTTTTCTCTATGTCATTTGTTTTGTTTCTTAAATTCCACATATGAGTGAAATCATATGATATTTGTCATTCTCTGACTTATTTTGCTTAGCATAATGTAATCTAGTTCCATCCATGTCATTGCAAATGGCAGGATTTCATTCTTTTTGATGACCAAGTAATATTCCATGATATATATATATATATATATATATATATATATATATATATATATGTGTGTGTGTGTGTGTGTGTGTGTATATATATAATCTCACATCTTTTTTTTAATATGAAATTTATTGTCAAATTGGTTTCTATACAACACCCAGTGCTCATCCCAACAGGTGCCCTCCTCAATGCCCATCACCCACTTTCCCCACATCTTTATCCATTCATGAATTGATGGACATTTGGGTTCTTTTCCAGAATTTGGCTATTGCTGATAGTGCTGCTATAAGTGAAAAGTGCCTTGGCATCAATTACTTACAGTGTCTAGGCTTCTCAAAATGTACAAACAAAACCACACATGTATGTAAGTGAACTGGTTCTTTTGCACAAAGCACTTGTTCACAAAAATATTCACACTGTGGCAGTTATTTTATTATTAATCTAAATATTTGAATAAAAACAACAAAATAATACAGGCTTTAAGATGATGATAATAATTAAAACAATGGAAAAGCAATTTTATATCTGCTCAATTTCCATTGTTTTTGCTCTAAGAATATATCTTTTAAGTTGCCTATCTTAAAATTGTATATTCTTAGAATTCTATAATATTGTAAATACACTTATTGGAGCTCTAACAGAGTAATCATATTTTTATTTAATGAACAGCTCCAGAAAATAAACAATTGAAAATGTAGGGAGATAATAATATATTTATACACACACACACACACACACACACACACATAAACATGCACACACTTATACATAATTGTAGATGGAGAGACAGAGAGGCAAAGAGAAGGAGAGACAGGAGAGGGAGAGAAGAATATGAAAACTTATTAAGACAGAGTCTAATCATTAGAATCATTAGGGCTAAATATGAAAGGCAAGTTTTTATATTTGAAAATTGTTGAGTGATTTCTCTTGAGATTGAATTTCTTTCAAACTAAACTTTGACAATTAACTAATTTTGAGTTATTTATTAAGTAAATAGTAACATTTTATAGTTTATTTTCTATTCATGAAGATAGACAGTCTATGACTCATCAGTCTTCTATTTAAAAAAAAAATTAAAAACACTGTAAAGTCTTGGTTTCCTTTTTCATGTCCTCTACTCTTTTCATTTAATCTGTCTAAATCATGTAAATTTCAATGGTGAATAAAGAGATTCTATTCATTGGAAATGGCTTGGGAAATACAAATGCTGATCCATAGGTAGGTAGATGATCAACTAGAAATAGAAACAGATACATTTCCATGTCATGGGCCATGAACTTGAAAACGATTTATTATTCTTTATATTTGTACATCTTTATCTGCTGATATTTAATATATTATTTATATTTTATAAATGGAAGTAACAAAGGAGTTTTTTTTCTTTTTCTAAGTAGTTTAAGTTAAAATTTGGAATATTGACTTCTTATGCACAAATATGCAAAATATTCTGCATTCAATAACTAGGACAGCATTTTTTTTAAACAACTAGTGATTTCAGGGAGAAAACAAATGAAAAAAAAACCTTACCAATCCTTTGCCCCCCATGGAGTCTCAAAGGCCAACCTAGATCAACTGGGTTACACTGCTCTAAGTCAGCAACCAGGTAATTGTGTAATTCCTAACATGAATCTCTGGTCTCTCTCTGTCAGACCTTTTCAAATAAGCTTGTGCTTAGCCACTAGTATACTCAGTGTTGTCACCAAACTATGTGCTTATCACAACATAACATGTGGAATAGAACAGGACGTACATCATTCGTTAGTCCTCCACATCAGAATTGTCTCATCCTTGCTGCTGGTGCTGCTTTGATTTGGGGACACCAATCATCCACTGTCTAAGTTTCCATTTTTGAGGCTCAAGTTCATACTATTTTTATTTAGAGATGGGATTCCAGACTTTGAAGTCTACTTTCTTGAACTAATTATGGCTTTGGCTGCCTTAACTCTTTACTATTCATTCTTCATTTTGATAATAAGATCTTGAATTCCAGTTGAAAGAACAGAAAACCCTGCTTTTCTAATCATTGTCCCTTTTTTCCTTTGCTTAGATTTATATAATTGGCTCCCATGTTTAGAGGGTTCTAATCAATTTCTTCTTCCTTGACTATGGAGGGCAGGTCCTCTACCTGGATCTTTTTAATGCTACCTGGACTGCGATCATGACACCATGAGGAAGATAACAATAACCTTTCCCCACTATTCACTGACCCAAATTCTTTATCAACCAAATTCAAGGAGATATCTTAAAAGGCTAATAAAAGAAACATAGCACATTTTGCAAAGTTTTACATAAATAGAAACAAAAATGCTACACCTGAGTTCAAAGACTATGGGGATACAGGAGATAATGAAAAGTAATGAATATGAGAAAAACTTGGTAGTGACAGTGAATTCTAAGAGAACAAAAAAAATAAATCATAATGGAAAAAAGTCTAAATGAAGTCAGATGATTTGTGAAAATTATATATACTCATTGTATCTTGCATGTATATATATCTACAATCATAGCTACACTCTACTCAAGCATATATGTTGGAGAGCAGAGCACCCTCCCCCTCTTAGCAACCAGCAGCTTTTTGCCTTCAAACATCAGATTTGCCAGTTAACCATATGTGCCCTGCAAATACTACTTTCATTTGCTAGGTAGGCCATGAAGAGAAATAGATCAGGAAGCACTAGGGGCAGTCACGCACTGATGGTGTTAGCATATGTTGCCTTGCAAAGGTCTTCTTTAGTTCACTTCATTATAAATATTATAACAACATGGGTTTGTCAAATATGGATTATCTTTTTTAGTAACTGAATTCTCAAGCAAAATTATTTAGAAATGATGGATTAAAAAGTACTTTGTAATAAGTTATATGTAACTTCTTTGTGCCCTCCAAATCCCTGAGGCATACATCATAAATCTCAGATTTTCATTATTGTAAAATAGAAGAGCACAATTATCTAACTTATGAGGATGTTTCTAAGCTCCATCACTCGGTACTAAGATGCCTTCTGATTAAAGCTCACAGTATTAATGTTTCTAAGAGTAAGGACATTTTTCAAGAACTTCAGTTACCAATGCAACATGTTAAGCATGATTTAATTAGTGCAGAACAGGCTGTCTCCAAGGCAATCAAACGAGCCATGTCCTACTCAGTGTGTGTCTCTCATTTTTCATAAGGATGGCAAATTAGGTTCACAAGATATATAGTAAGTTAATGTGGAAGTTGCATATTAAAATCATCTGGTTCTCTTAGATAAAATTGAAAACTTGGTAAAGATGTGAGGTCTTTGATAAGTCACTTGAAATTACTTTTACTGTCAGTTTTAAAAAAGAATATGCACTGCACTTGTCTCATTAAGGGAAAAAAGAATAAACAAATCATGTGAACTGATCCACCAATACTATAAATATGTTTGGCTCCCATGCTAAGTGTAATCCAATAAAGTGTAGTAAAACCGGAAGCTGACATGTAATGAGAAAAGAAGAAATGCTCTATTGATTTATAGGGGAAAGTTTGTTCTTTGAAATGAAATAAAAGCACCTGTTACCAGAAGAGAATATAAACGCCAAAGGGAGTAGTTCTGTTCATAAAGCTTTCTACTTAGAACTACAGGATTCAGCTTAGTAAATCAAAATTGTATGCAATAAAAGAAAAGCCAAGAACTACTTTGATTGTTAAAATGGCGTTTTAAAGGCTCACTAGACCATCAATTCTGTCACAATGTTGAAAAAATAAACTGTAGTTGACTATCCAATTGGCCCTTTCTTCCAGAACAAATTTTAAATTGGATTCAAACATCGTCTCTATGTTATATCCTACTGATGTTGACACTTGGCATACAAGCTTTGGTTGCTACTCACAAATGTTCACTGTAGGCCTCTTTATGTCTCAATTTTTTTCTTCTCTAACCCATTTCTTTCTACTAAACATTTACTGAGCATCCACTACGTGTGCAATACTCAGAGGTTTGGGGCAAAAATAAACATGGGATAGGGCAACAGCAAAGGAGACCCCAGCATTCTCGGTGCACGATGCCCAAGGTAGGGTCTCCATATCATGAGTTGGATCTGGATGAAAGAAGTGTGCCACCCTCTCTCAACCATTTGCCCAGGACTTAGCCTCAGTGACAGGTAGCTGGGGAAAAATGAGAAATGCTGAAGTCATGTTCCTCCCAGGAAGAAAGCCCTTTGAGAGTTTAGGGGAGAGAGAACCTGGTATTGTTGGCCACAGTCATCTGGATTAGAGTCTGTACCTTGCTCAGCCTGGAGTGGGTGGTAGAGTGGTCTTGGGCCCAATAGTATATATAGTCTTTTTTTTTTTTTTATTGGATTCTCATAGATTTTCTTGAATAGATCTTTCTTCACTTGCTGTTTACTTTAAGTACCATTTCCACAGGCTTTAAATGGTTGAGTTTTTTAGATAATTTTCACCAGTTTCACTGGTGAGTCAGTAGAACTCCCCACATTGTCTTACTGGAAGTCAGTCTGATATCTCATTATTTTTAAACTGAAAATTTTTAGTCAGTGGGTGAAATTGGCAACTTTCAATTTCAAAGAAATAAGACCTTACTTGCCAGACTTGCTATCCTATGTTTCTCAAAGAACTCTGGCTGTAAGTGCAGTGACTTCAAGAAATCTTTCCTTCATCTTGCAGGTACTCAGTGTCCTTCTAAAAGTTAAATAAACAGAAAGAGAAAAGGAAGGAAAGAAGGAAGAAATGGAGGGAGGGAAGAAGAATGGAAGGGAGGGAGAAGGAGAAGGAACAAACTTACAAATTGATGAACAAATTAGACTTGTATAAGTATTTTGCTATAGACACCAAACCATGTCTTGGGTAAGCTAATACATAATATGCATAGCATATATTTATCATGTTTTAAAAATAACATGTAAATGAATGATTTTTTTTTAAGTATTCTAAACTCTCTCCCTCCTGAAATTTGCTGTCACCTAAGATCCTGACCTCCTACAAGATATTTATGTTAACATTGTCTCTAGGTACCTGGTACCCAGTACAAACTTAATTCATATTTTAATTCATATTTTAAAATATATTTAAAAAATAAATAAATTACTCCATCTTGGCTACCACCTTTGAATAAAATTTAATAGTTTAGTACCATTACATTTGAGAAAAATAATTAGGACCAACATCAAAGAAGAACTTAATTTTGAGAAGTGAACTTTTTAGAAAAGTTTCTAATCTCAGAAGCACTTAGTTAATGCTAATTAACAGCCATCAATTTAATTTAACTTTTTTCTACAATATTGCTATTATTGGTCTCCATCTGGACTAATTAATAAGAACCCTTCTTCCACTAGTTCTGATCATCAGCCAAATTTCATTTTCCCCAATCTGGTTTGATTAAGAAATATTGCTACTCCATCTGTACAGGCTTATTTCTCTAATAAGCCAGCAACAAAATGAGTGCTGATTATACCACCAAAGCTATGTTCTAGCATATCTATTGGGTCTCCATCTTGCCATTTACAAGGTGTGAAAAAGGCTGAAACTGAAAATGTCTCTTCCAGAAAAATGCTCTCTACATAACACATTACAGTTTAGAGTTTAGAGCTGGAAGTGTGTTGTTTGGAAGTCAATGATAATTATGAAACTTACCTAGTCAGTTACACGTAGAAATTATGAATAAGCAACAGCCACAATACTATCAAATGAATAAATTATGCCTTTAAAAGGTTTTAGAAACAAGGACATCATTTCATGAGGACATATAACTCTTATTTTATATATGTATTCACAATAATTTATATTTTATGAAGAATTTTCAATGACACTTTTTTTTCAGAAAAAGGAAGGTTTACATTATAGTAACTCAACACTAAAACACAATAAGTGCATGCTATTCAGCTTCCAGATATTCGTCTATAATCTATTCAATCTAAACACTTCTATACTTTTATACTCTTCTAACTAGATTGAGTACACTGTGAATTGCACCACCACCTTGATTATTACTTGTTCTCCCAGTGTGACATTTTCTTTTAAGTGTTTATTTATTTATTTTAAAAGAGCAAGCGCGCACGTGCACAAGCAAGCATGAGCAGGAGGAAGGGTAGAGGGAGGCGAGAATCCCAAGCAGCTGACAGCACAGAGCACAAAGCACCAGGCTCAATCTCAGGAACCGTCAGATCATGACCTGAGCCAAAATCAAGAGTCAGACGCTTAACCAACTTAGCCACCCAGTCACCCCAAAAATCCAAAGTTATTTTAAATTTTAAAAAACCCTATATTATTTATAACATCTAGTTTTTTGGAAATCAAACAATTGACATTTGTCTTATTTGCAAACAAGTTTTAGAACATCTTTTTCTCAATGACCACAGAAGGAAAGAAATACATTTCAGAAAAATCACTAATAAAATGATTTTATTCCAGTTATAACCTTTTATTTTGCTTTTGTAAAGAAAAAAAATTAGCACCAGTTTAGGTTGACAACAAAATGGAGAGCAAGGTACCCAGATTTCCCATATATCCCCTGCCTCACATGGGTACAGTCTCCCCCATTATCAACATCACTCACCAGAATGGTACATTTGTAACCAAGGATAAACCTCCATTGATACATCATAATCAGTCAAAATACATATGTTACCTCAGGGTTCACTCTTGGTGTTGTACAATCTTCAGGTTGGGACAAACGTATAATGACATGTGTCTATCAGTATGATGTTGAAAATGAGTGGTTAACAGTACACATTCTTGCATTGTACCTGATCTCAGTGAAAAACATCTTCAAGTTCCTCACACTTAGTATGATGTCATCTATAGTTTTTTGTTTTTTGTTTTTTTTTGGGTTTTTTTTTTTGTAGATAATCTGTATTAAGTTGAGGCAGAAAAGGAAGAAGAAAAGGAAAAAAAAAATTCTCCTTGTGATAAGAACTCTCAGGATTTGCTCTCTTAATAACTTTCCTATATACCCCAGAGCAGTGTTAACTGTAGTCATGACATTATACATTATCTCCTTCAAGAGAATAGGGTTAGGGTCTCTGCATCTTTTTAAGTCCTACAGTTAGTTCTAAGACACATAAAAGTTTGAGAACCATTGCACAGTGATTTTTAAAATCACAACTTTTGGGGCACCTGGGTGGCTCCGTTGGTTAAGTGACTGACTCTTGATTTCAGCTCAGATCATTATCGCATGGTTCGTGGAATTGAGCCCCACATAGTATCTGTGCCCACATCATGGAGCCTGCTTGAGATTCTCTGTCTCTACCCCCTGCCCCATGCTCACATGTGTGTGCTCTCTCTCACTCTCTCTCTCAAAATAAATAAATAAACTTAAAATAAAAAATAAAATCAGAACTTCTTAGTCTTCAGAAGTATGTGTTTTTTCTTTACAATTCTACTCTTTCAGAACTGTCTCTCCTCCCTTCCTCACTTCTTTAGTGGGTTCTCCTGGATCTGACTTTACTTGGGCAGTCCTACCCCCAGTGGGCTCTCAGGAAATATTTGTTGAAATAAACCGTGTAAACAAAGCCTTTATGAAAAATCTGATCTTTAGTCTGCTTTGCGCTAACCAAATTTCATTTCCTTTAGAAATTAGCCTGAGGTTATTACTTTTTCAGAGTAGTGACACAGATTTTGCTTTTCAGATCTATGAGCAAATCATTTAAAATAAAAATCCAAACAGAAACACAATTCTTTCCCCTTCTCTGCCATGTCCATATTGGCATTTAGAAACAGAACTTAAATGATGACAAATTTGCCTGAGGAAAAATTGATTTAATATAATGCTATAATGCTTTATTGCTACTTTGCTGGTAACTGGATGGAGAATGCAGCATGTGGCTCTGATTCACAAATTGCATTTCTAATTCAAGGGCATATTCAATCAATGAAATACAGTTTTTAGTTTAAATTTTAGAACATATTGAAATATTTGGTAGAAAATTGAGTTTTGGGGGCCTATGGCTTTCTTCCCCTCAGAGGATCCTAATTGAAGCCAAATTCTAATGAAGCTAATAAAAATTTAGTAGATTGACAGTTGATTACAAGAACGCGTTTGTTGCCAACTTACTAAAATTAATCTATTCCACATGTAAAAATAGCATATGAGGCTATTCTTCTCTTTGACTCATGTTATTTTAGCTTTAATACCTACCTTAGGATCCAAGTTCTCTTATAAGACTATCTTCCCTGAAATTGCTGGTGATAATGCACACATGGCTTTTCATGGCTATACAGGGCTGCATGTGGATCTTAGGCTTTTATATATGGAGCACATACGTGTGTATTCACACACATACTCTCATTAACAGATCACATGCATGTCAGCCTACATGTAACAACGTTCTATCAGTGTTAAGCTGAGATGCTGAAGCCTACATAAATCAAGAGATTCAGAAGTTGGGTTCTCACAGCAATTTGAAACTAGCACTGATGTTATGTGCTATGACAGGGTTTTTCCATTACACAATCAGATAACCCTGTATAATGTGACATAAATATTTGGCAGATCTTCGCTTTGCAAACATACATATACTGCGTCATGTTGTGTAAAAGGCTTCTATAACGTGGATGATGCTGAAAATGAAAGCTCTTGGTTTTATATATCATGTGTAAATATTTTGCTTATGAGACATGAATTAATTTTGAAGGTAAAACAATACAAAGGATTGCCCTTTGAAAGACAGTATTTTGTTTAACAATGTATTTCTAATGTTAACCAAAAGAAAAAATGTTGAAGAATTAATTAGTAATCACAAATGATAAATGAAGCCTACATTTGGTAAATATAAGATAAACTATCTCGGCCCATAAAGATATTTTGTCATTAGGTTATAATCTTACAAAACATTAGATACTTGGAAATACAATAAGCCTAAAGAAAAGATTTTAAACGCGAGGAATGAAAAATGAATGTAAAATCTTAGACATAAGCTAATATTCTTATCCTTTATATATCTTAATGAATATTTGGTATAAATGACATAAATATTTTTTATTGTTGTTTTATATATATTTTATAATGAAAATACAAATATTTACCAAAAATAGGAAATACTCATTGAATGTGACTATTTAAATGCCTTCTAGATCTTCATCAAATTGCATGAGAAAAAATTGCAGTGAAATGCAGTTATTAGCATTTTTGGTTCTTTAACATGTCTAAATCTAAGCATAGGAAACCATTCTTAAATTATTAACCCTCAATTTAAATCAATTTAATTAAATATAATACCAATTACATATCAAACAATATGTAATACTGGTTTGGATTCACAGCAAATAAGAGGCAACTCTTTATTAAGTCATTCAATCTTCTCATACGCTAACCCATTTGGTCTTTAACCCACCAATCCACTTGGTGAATGGTCATTAGGAGTTCTCTGCACCACACACTTTGCTAGGCTAGGAGATTCTGGGATGAATTAAATAGACATAGGTGGGAACTTCTCTCTGTTTTATGTCCAGCAGGGAAGATAGACATTCAAAATATCAGTATACGTGCTTCAAGACACATATTTTCTATCATTTATATATATACATATATACACAGTATATATAATAACAACTAGTATTTGTTGAAAGTTTATGTACCAAGAATCATATTAAAGATTTTACATGTATTAATTTGTTTATTCCTCACAATGTCAATGGGTAGGTATTATTACTCACATGTTATAGTGGAGGAAATTGAAGATCAGATTTACTCTAAAATGCCTAAAGTCATACAAATTATCTGGTGTTAATTTACATGAAATACATAGAAGTAAGAATTAGTGTGCAGACATAAAATCCAAAAAGTTACAAAAAGAATAATAATTATAATATTCATTAACTATTGGAGGTTTTTTGACTATAAATAATTCACAAAAAGATCTTTTTAACAAAGGGTTAAATGTTTTCTCTTAAAATGGTCAGTAAAGTATATGAAATCTAATTTTTTAATGAAAAACAGAAATTATGCTTTCTAAATTTAAATATTTAAATTTGTATTCTACAAGAACTGAAAACTACTTTTTACATATTTTTATGTTTTGTACTACAGCTAATAGTACATGATAACTAACCTTCAGGCTTATCCTGGTAGTTTTAAATTCAAAAATAATAAGTTATGAGGAAATTTTTATGTAGGAGGTATTATTTGCTATAAAATTTTACACAAGAAAATCATTTTTAAAATGTGACTCAGTTTTGGGCATCTGGGTGGCTCAGTCGGGTAAGCAAACGACTTAGGCCCGGGTCATGATCTCACGGTTCTATGAGTTCGATCCCTGCATTGGGCTCTGTGCTGGCAGCTCAGAGCCTCGAGCCTGCTTCAGATTCTGTCTCTCTTTCTCTCTCTCTCTCTCTCTAAAATAAACATTAAAAAAAATGTGACTCAGTTTTTCCCACATTTCCTTCATGTAGTTATGATCTTTAATTTCTCTTTGTTATTAAACTCTATTTTTCATCATAAAAAGAATATGATACAGAATTGTAATTTTTTTTTCCTCATAGCTGCATACCATGTAAAGAAAAGTATAAACCTTAAATCAGCATTTCCATTCTCAAAAGCCTTTGGCAAACACCAAAAGACAACATCGAGAATTTTTTGCAGACCTAATATATAACCAAGTTACCATGAGGCTATGCATAAGATCTTTTTCAGGGACAGAGAATTATCTAAAATTTATGAAACAAAAAATAAAAATAAACAAAACTTGTCTTAATATATATGCCTCAAAAACCTCTACATTTGGATACTGGACCTGGTTTCATTTAAGATTATTATAAGTAATCCAGAAGCAAGAGCCCTCTATAAAATCTTCACATCCATAGAAGGTGCATTTCCAGATAATTACATGCATATCAATGCAAAGAAATTACAGGTCGTTTTAAAAAAAAATTTTTTGATGTTTATTTTTGAGACAGAGACAGAGTGAGCAGAGGAGTGGCAGAAAGAAAGGAAGACACAGAATCTGAAATAGGCTCCAGGCTCTGAACTGTCAGCACAAAACCCGATGCAGGGCTGGAACCCACGAACCGCGAGATCATGACCTGAAGTCGGACACTTAACTGACTGAGTCACCCAGGTGCCCCTCAAATGAATAATTTCTGCAGCTATGCTTGGCATTTTTACATGTCAGTGGATATTTCCAGTTAGCAAAATTACTATAAAATGGGATGAAATATGACAAATTATACACATTTTAATATATATTAATTACAAAATAATATGTATCAACTCTTTATGATGTGCAACATGCTATTCTACAGTGTGTTAAGAAAATACAAAAAATTAAGACATGATCTTTAACCTAGAGGAGTATATAGCCTAAATAGGAAATATCACTCGTAAAGAGAGGGCCATAATATTGTAATGAGTAGGTGTAAAACTGTGATGCAGACCTTTAAGACCTCAGAGAGGATGCCTCAGAGGCTGTTGGGAGAAGGTGAAAGGTGTGAAGGGAAGGAGAGGATACTATCAAGAACTTACCCTTAGGTCAACGCAAATAAAAAACAATTCAATGAAACCTGATGGAATACTTTGCAAGTGGATTCAAAAGTGGTAGGTGTATTTGAAATAACTAGAGTTAGGCTGTTCGAACCCTAACATATAATAAAGGGGGATGTAATGAGTGTACTACTACTACTAATGCTATTACTATTTCTACAAGTGTAAGCAAATGCTTGAATAGTCTTTACAGGAACTTAATTGCGGAAGAAAATAACAGGAAAATAATTAGGAGATTCTTGAATGTCAGGGTTAGTGGGTTTGTGCTTAAATCAATAAAATTGGCCAACTATTCTGGCAAGGTGAACAGACAACTATGAGGTTCACTTTTATTTTATTTGCTTATTTTTTTATTGATTGATTTTGAGAATGGGAGAGAGAGCGAGCATGAGCAGTAGAGGGAGAGAATCTCAAGCAGGTTCCATGCCTAACATGGAGCCTGATGTGGGGCTGGATCTCATGACGCCAGGATCATGACTTGAGCTGAAATCAAGAATCAGATGCTTAACTGACTGAGCCACCCAGGTGCCCCAATAAGGTTCACTTTTAAAAATGGGGTGCCTGGGTGGCTCAGTCGGTTAAGCATCCTACTTCAGCTCAGGTCATGATTTCGTGGTGGGTGAGTTCGAGCCTTGTGTTGGGCTCTGTTCTGAGAGCTCAGAGCCTGGAGCCTACTTCGGATTCTGTGTCTCCCTCTCTGTCCACCCCTTCCCCACTCACACTCTATCTGTCTGGTTCTCTATCTCTCAAAAATAAAATAAACATTAAGAAACATTTAAAAAAAGATACTGATCTATAAGATTTGAGTAACATAAATTAAAATTGGGGGAATGTAGGAGAGGGACAAATTGGGCCTTTCTTGCAATAAATAATCATATATCTCAAAGAGATTGTTTACAGTCACAATAAAACAAATATAATATATATGAGAAGCACTGGAATTAACATCTGCAATATCTGACAGTAAATTAGATGTGGGGCTAAAAGAGGAAGGACAGAATTATTTAGTAACTCGGAGCTTTCCTGCCTGAGAGGTGGGAAAGATGGAGTCAGGGTAGAGCAGATTCTGGTAGAAAAATAATTTCTTAGATTCATTCTTATACACTAAAACCTCAGTAATGCTTAAAGCCACAGCAGCAGATGGTTCTATGAGGGTGATAAGTTAGATAAGGAAATGAAGGAGGATAAAAATTTTACCAATGCCCGGCTTCAGGGTATAAGAGAGAAACAGAAGCCAAGTGCTATGGAGAATAGATGAATATTTACAACTGAGTTAAGATTGCTTTTGACTTTTGAAAGAGCAAATTCATTCACCTGAGGAAAAAGTCGTTTTAGGGCAGTAGAAATGATATACTTTTCCCAAACATTCAAGAGTGCCTATACTTTATAGGCACTTTAAATTTCCTGAAACTCTCTATCAATAAACTGTCTGTGAAAGACCTTCCTCAACATCTTGTCATGTCTTTAAAAAGCTCATTTAAAAAAAGAAGAAGAAGAAGAAGAAGAAGAAGAAGAAGAAGAAGGGTGCCTGGGTGACTCAGTCAGCTGGGCATCTGATTCTTGATTTTGGCTCACATCACGATCTCATGGTTTGTAAGATTAAGCCCCAGGTCAAACCTGGAGTTAAGCTCAGCGCTGAGTGTGGAGCCTACTTGGGATTCCCTCTCTCCTCTTTCTGACCCTCCCTGCTCGTGCTGTCTCTCTCTCAAAATAAATAAATATATAAAAAAAAAAAAAACACCTCTCTCTAGTTCATCACTTTTTCCCTTTTAATTATTGTCTAATTATACAGCAAATAAGTAAATAGATGTGGTATCATATCATTCTATATCAGAAATATATCAGTAAATATCTTTAATAGATATATTTTTATTTAACTTACTCACCAATATCATAATAGTCCTCAGTATCATCTTACAGCCATTCTGCTTTTATTTTTCCACAATTATCTAAAAAAAATAACTTAGTATGGTAATATTTTCGAATTGGTATCTCAACAAGGTCTATCTTGCAATTGTTCGGTATATCTCTAAAATCTATTTTCATGGTAATTTAATGTCACTATTTTTTTTTTATAATATGTATCATTTGTTCTGGAAATTTTCAGCATTCTGCAGTTGGCTAAATGTGTCCCCCTGGTGTTATTTAATATGTTTTCCACCCCCTATATTTCCTGAACATGGTTAGTTAGCTCTACAGTCTTGACCAAATATAAACCTATTTTCTTTTCCTTCTTTTTTCTTTCCCTTCCCTTCCTTCTTCCTCTCCTCCCCTTCTCTACCTCCCTCCCCTCCCCTCTCCCTTAGCCTCCTCCCCCTCCCTTCCTTCTCCCCTTCCTTCCTTTTCCCTCCCTCTCCTTTCCCTTCCCTTTCCCTCCCTCTCCTCCCCTCCCAAAACCAAGAGTCAGAGCTTAACTGACTGAACGTCCCCAGAGCCCCTATCTAGAGCTTCTTTGTAATAGTTTTTCTGTTGCTGCTGTAACAAATTACCACAAACTTAGTGGCACTAAGCAACCCATATGTATCATCTCATAATTTCCATTAGTGGAGAGTCCAGGTGCCATTTATCTGGATGTTCTGCTGAAGTCTTGCGGGCTGAGATTAAGGTGGCCCCCAGGGCTGCGATCCCCATTTGAGTCTAGTGCTTCTCTTTTGAGCTCACTGATGGTTGGCAGAATTTGTTTCCTAGTGCTCTTAGGACCAGGTTCCTCTTTTCTTGCTGTAGACTGTAGGCCACTCTCAGCTTCTAGAGGCCTCCCTCTTCACCAGTAGTTCAAAATTACCTTTGTGCTTTCTTGCTCAAAGCCAGCAAGACCTCATCCATCTGATTTCTGCCACCAGCCAGAGAAAACACTACTTTTAAAGAGTTTATCTGATTATATCAAGCCCACCCAGATTATTTTTGTATTTGAAGATTAAAGGACTTGGAACTTCTATTATGTCTGAAAAATCTCTTCCCAGAAGTGCCCAGATTAGTCCCAAATGAGAATCTCACAGAATTCTGCCTATTATGAGCTTGTCATACAAAACTTTTCTCTTGGGGATTTTGTGTCTATTTGTCACATCTCCTGGGAGCTCTCAACTAAGGTCTTTTCATGTTTGGTTTCTCATGCTTGGTTTTTCCTTCAAGTCCCAGTATAAATATATTTCCTCAGAACGAACCTCCTTGATTACCCTACTTCAATCTTCCTGTCACAAAGCAGCTACCCTACTTCAATCTTCCTGTCACAACATTCTCGGTTTCCTTCATAACAATAATCACAATTTCTGTTTATTTAATTGGCATATTTGCTTAGTTGTTTATTGTTTCTCTATCCCATGACAACATAGAACCTAAAAGACCATGAAACTTATACACCTTCTTATAACTCCCAAGCCTACCTGAGTGCATGCACCCAGTGGATCCTTATGAATTGTCATATTATAGCTTATGAATTTTATTGAATGAATGAAGAATATCGGTCTCCAAAGATGTAAATAAAATCTAAGCTCTGAAAAATATTCAATTGCTACTTGCAATATAAAACCTTTATATAAATGGAACTGTAAATTCCTTGAAATTGAATTTCTGCTTCTTTTATCTCAGAAGTAACAAACTTGGCATTAATTTTTAAAAACAAAAGTAAAATAACCATTTCACTGAGGAAGAATAATGAGGCAAAAAAGAGAAAAGCACTGAGCAGTATATGTCCTTTTGACAGACCACACATGTTAATCTCTTCTGATCACATACACACTCACATACTTCTGAGGCTTTCCTTTGCTTGCAAAATATGGTATGTTAAAACACAGTGGAAATAGATGGGAAATTAGGAAAGAAAGTCATATTTTTCAAAGCTCATGATACTAACTTATTTCCGTTTTCAATCAGAGCCTAGGATTTTCACACTCCCATAATCTTGTCCTTTCGAAATGCTTTTAGGGGCACCTGGGTGGCTAAGTTGGTTAAGCATCTGACTTCAGCTCAGGTCATGATCTCAAGGCTCTTGAGTTTGAGCTCCTGGTCGCGGTAGGCTCTCTGCTGACAGTTTGGAGCCCGGAGCCTTCTTTGGATTCTGTATCTCCCTCTCTCTGCCCCTCCCCTAATAGTGCTCTGTCTCTCTCTCAAAAATAAATGAACATTAAAAAAAATCTCTTAAAAATGCCTTTAGCATATTGCATTTAGCAGAGTAGAGTGTTGGAACTAAGCTCCCCTCTGTGCTTTTTTTGGTCTTCTAACCAAAGAATGGACAAATTAAGGGTTTAGCTCCGGGTGGTGTACTAGGCACTGTTCAGTTTGTCTCCTCCCCTTCGAAGAGTTAAGCCCCAGTAATTTGCGACCCTTCACAATGAACCCTAAAGCTTACTTTGCTTTATGCATTTTCACATTTATTTAGCATATCGTGTCTTCAATATAACTTAAAGGCAGAGGAATAAGGGCATGTATTTCTGGCCCTTTTACTCCTTACTTTTCATCAACAGAGCCCTGACACTCACAAGTCTTTTATTTAGTCGTTCCTTTTATGGGGATATTTGAAAAGGCAGCGATGTTAGCTAAAGCAAATCCTTTGTGTTAGCACTGGACCCACCCGCACTGCTTTGGCTTCCTGTGTGGCTCTGGCAGCCACTCTCCTTCACAGACAACTTCTCCAGTAGCTTAGAAGACTGGGCTGTGCTTCCCTTCAACCTCCTCAGTTAATAAGCTATTAATAAACTGCACTGTGTAATGAATAGTCTTTATGGGGGATCTTGCCCTCTTTGTTTTATTCATGCGTTGGTATCTATATTAGCACTCCGATTTTAAGCCTCTTTCTCTTCTTTCTCCTCTATTTGTAATATTATTTTTCCCTTCTCCCTGGCCTCTTCCTGCAATTTACTGTTTGATGTAGATAATTTTTTCCTGAGTTTTTTTGTTGGCTTGCATTTCCTCCCTTCAGTGGAGTGAAGTAACAAGGTGCTCTAAAATAGTGAGCAGGGAAACATGAAAACTGAAGGTTGAAATTTTGCAGATGTAGTGCTTTTTATAAATTCATAGCTCTCTTTCAATAGCTGAAATGTCATTGTTTTCATTAAGAAGAAATATATACATATCAGACGGAGCATACATATTTTTAATTATGTGATAATAGTCGTGATAAAATTATCACAATATATCCATTTATTAATTTCATTTCAAATAAAATATCTTTCTGGATTGGTATTTTAAAAAAGAAAAGAAAAGCCACATACTTTTGAAAGATTTCCTGGTCATTCGATCATAATGAGTTTGACTGAAGATAAAATGAGAGCAATTTTTCTCAGTGATGAGAGTAATTTTATATTTAATACTACAGGTTTCAGAAGAGTTAACCACAAATTCCTAACCCTCCCATAGGTTCCTTACCTTGCGGCTCACAGAAGCTGTAAAAGTAACTTAGATTTTGATGTAGACCATTTTGTAGTGTATAAAATGGTCAAATAATGAATTAATATTCCACATTGACTTTATCAATTGCTTTACTTGGCTCATATAAGTAGTAAGGCTCCTTATATTCCCAGGCTTGGGCTACATCTCTAAAGTGTGTATGCGCCAGAACAAATAAAATTAACATATAGATGATGGATTACTCAAATTAAAATTGAAAATTCTGGAATGAAAAAAGAATATCTTTAGAAAAACTAAGCACCTTTATATCTTCCTTAAACTGAACTAAATTATCAATGTGCACATTGGGTTCTTACAAAGCTCCAGGCACTTTATAAATGGATTACAATTATACATTGTCTTATCAACAAAACAATTCCATTAAAGAGATTCTGTAATTATCACCATTTCTCAGAATAAAACTGAGGCGCAGAGATGTTAAATAAGTTGTTCAAAGTTACCAATCCAGAAAGCAGCACTCCCAGAAATTGAACAGAGAGTACTTACAATGTGTCCCTCGCACAAATGCGCACACACACACACACACACACACACACAAACTCAGTTATTTTTAATAACATGTTTGCCACTATGCTTGCTGCTATATATACATGGTATTTTTATCTTGTCAGTAACACTGTAAAATAAGTATCATTTTAATTCCCATTTTATGATTGAGAAAACTGATTTAGCTGGGTTAATTTATGTAAATCAGTAAGTGAATAAATAGCAGAGTCAGGATCTGAAGCCAGCACTCTCTGACTCCAGAGCCTACCTGTTTTCCTGGATGCCATTGCTTCATTCCTAACCAAACTCTAAGGCTGTCTTGGGTATTTTTTAATCAAAATCTGTGCAGGACTCTACCTAAGGGATTTCAGAAATGCCAAAGTATAATTGTATAATTCTAATTCATTCTGTATCAGTTGCTTGTGGCTGATGTAAAAAATTACTATACATGTAGTGTCTTAAAACAACATAATTTTATCATCTCACAATTTTGGAGGCCAGAAGGCCAAAATCAAAGTGTTGACATTGCTGCACTCCACCTGGAGGCTCCAGGAGAAAAGCCCTCCCCTGCCTCTTCTCCTTCTGGTGGCTGCCAGAATCCCTTGATTTGCGGCTCCATTACTCCAGTCTCCAAGGTCACCATCTCCAAATATTTCTCTGTTCTGTCTTCACGTTGCCTACTCCTCTGTGTAGAGTATCCCTCTTACAAGGATGCATGACAGTGGACTTAAGGCCCATATGGATAATCCAAGGTAGTCTCTTCACCTCAAAATCCTTAATTTAATCACATCTGTCAAGATTCTTTTTTGCCATATAAAGTAACATTCATAGGATCCAGGGATTAGGAAATGGATATATTTATCACATACTTCACATTTATTAATATTGTAACTGTAATTATCACCTTATTTTCGGCTCCAGGAAAAGACCAAGCTATCTTTTTTGCAAAACTAATCCCAACACCTGGTACTCCCAATTCCATTTCTTTTGATTCTATCCTAGGACCGTATCCCACCAATCACCCCTTACTTCATGTACCAATTTCTATTCCAATATTGGCTCCTTCCAGAAAGCCTATGTCTCCCCTGCCATTAAATACAAAACCAATAACAAAATTTTTTAAACTTCATTAAAATTTACCTTTCCATCAAGACTGCCCATTTCTCTTTTCTTTCATCAACAGATTTCTTTTTTAAAATTTTTTTTTTCAACGTTTATTTATTTTTGGGACAGAGAGAGACAGAGCATGAACGGGGGAGGGGCAGAGAGAGAGGGAGACACAGAATGGGAAACAGGCTCCAGGCTCTGAGCCATCAGCCCAGAGCCTGACGCGGGGCTCGAACTCACGGACCGCGAGATCGTGACCTGGCTGAAGTCGGACGCTTAACCGACTGCGCCACCCAGGCGCCCCAACAGATTTCTTAATTATATCATCTTTTAGAATCCTCTGACAATAAGATATCTTGGATACTTCCCCCATTGCTTTTAGGATTAAAATTCAAGCTCTTTTTCTTGACATTCAAAATTGCTTTAAATCTGATTTCCATGGTTGTCCTAGTCTCATCTGTTACTCATTACATACTCCTAAATGCAATATGCATATGATAGATTAAACAAAGGTGCTAATTCCTTTGCAATCCCCCCCTCCACACACACACACACACACACACACACACACACACACACACACCTTTAATCTGGATAGGCTCTGTGACTACTTTCACCAGTGCAAAATGAACTAACATGGTGTCAGTGTTCAGGCTTGTGCCTTAATAGACTGGCAGCTTCCATGCCTGCCTCTGAGAATTTTCTCTCCAATAGTCCTCATCCACCATATAGATGTCATACTATCCCAAAACCATGCTTGGAAGCCTGGCATTGTTTAGTATGTTTAATAGTCCACATTGAGCCTATCTTTTCTGTCATCTTTGATAAGGCATCAGAAATATGAGTGAAGTGGCTCTGGTCATTCTAGACCAGCCCACCCACCAGCTGAACACTATTGAGTGGCCTCAATCAATACCACATGGAGCAGAAGATTTGGCCAGATGATCCCTGCTGGAATTTCTGAAACACAAAATCATGAGATAAAATCAAATTGTTATTGTTTTTAGCCTCTAATTTTTTAGGTAATTTGTTGTGGAACACAGGATGGAATTTGGAACTTCAAATATCACTGACTTTTTTTTTTTCATCATGATAAGTATATTCTTTTATCCCCATCCCCTACTTCCCCCATACACCCCCCCCCCCACCCAACTCCCCTCTGGTAACCATCAGTTTTTCTCTATAGTTGAGTCTGTTTCTTGGTTTGTTTCTCTCTCTTTTTTTCCTTTGCACATTTGTTTTGTTTGTTGAATTCCATATATGAGTCAGATCAAATGGTATTTGTCTTTCTCTGACTGACTTACATCACTCAGCATTTTACTCTCTATCTCCATACATGTTATTGCAAATGGAAGATTTTATTCTTTTTTATGACTAAATAATAGTCCATTATATATATCTCACATCTTCTTTATCCATTCATCTATTGAGGTACATTGGACTGATTCCATAATTTGGTTATGGTAAATACTACTGCAATTAATATAGGGGTACATGTATTCCTCTGAATTAGTGTTTTTATATTTTGGGGGTAAATATGCAGTAGTATGATTCCTGGATCATAGGATAGTTCTATTTCTAATATTTTTGAGAAACTTCCATACTGTTTTCCACAACTGTTGCACCAATTTGCATTCCCACCAACAGTGCAAGAAGGTTCCTTTCCCTCCATATCCTCACCAACATTTGTTACTTCTTGGGTTGTTGATTCTTGACAGGTGTGAGGTAATATCTCAATGTGGTTTTGATTTGCATTTCACTGATAATGAGTGATGTTGAGCATCTTTCTATGTGTCTGTTGGCCATTTGTATGTTTTCTTTGGAGAAATGTCTGTTCATGTTTTCTGTCCATGTTGAGCATCTTTCTATGTGTCTGTTGGCCATTTGTATGTTTTCTTTGGAGAAATGTCTGTTCATGTCTTCTGCCCAGTTTCATTTGGATTATTTGTTTTTTGGGTATTGAGTTGTATCAGTTCTTTATAAATTTTGGATACTAACCCTTTATCAGATATGACATTTGCAAATATCTTCCTCCGTTCAGTAGGTTGTCTTTTGGTTTTGTTGACTCTTTCCCTCACTCTGCAGAAACTTTTTATTTTGATGTAGTCTCAATAGTTTATTTTTGCCTTTATTTCCATTGTCTCAGGAATATATCTAGAAAAATGTTGCTACCTCTGATGTCACAGAGATTCCTGCCTATGTTTTTTTTCCAATGATTGTTATGGTTTCAGGTCTTTAATCTATTTTGAGTTCATTTTTGTGTGTGGTGAAGAAAGTTTCGTTCTTCTGCATGTTGCTGTCCCATTTTCTCAACACCATTGGTTGAAGAGATTGTCTTTTTCCCACTGAATCGTCATTCTTCCTTTGTTAAATATTAACTAACTATATAATTGTGGGCTTATTTCTAGGTTTTCTGTTCCATTCTATTGATCTATGTGTCTATTTTAATGTAAGTGCCATCCTGTTTTAATTACTACACTTTGTCTATAGTCTAACTTGAAATCTGAAATTGTGATACCTCCAGTTTTGCTTTTCTTTTTCAAAGTTTCTTTGGCTATTCAAGGTGTCTTGTGGTTCCATACAATTTTTAGGAGTATTTGTTTCAATTATTTGAAAAATGCTGTTGATATTTTGATAGGGACTGCATTAAATGTGTAGATTTCTTTGGGTAGTGCAGACATTTAAACAATGTTCTATCATCCATGAGCATGTAATATCTTTCCATTTCTTTGCATCATCTTGTATTCCTTTCATCAGTGTTTCATAGTTTTCAGAGTACAGGTCTCTTACTTTCTGAGTAACTTTATTCCTGGATATTTTATTGTTTTGGGTCAGTTGTGAATTGTATTGTTTTCTTAATTTCTCTTTATGCTGCTTCATCATTAGTGTATAGAAATGCAGCAGATTTCTTTACACTGATTTTGTGTCCTGCAACTTTATTGAATTCATTTATCTATTCCAGTAGTATTTTGGTGGAGTCTTTGGGGCTTCCTGTATATAGTATTATGTTATTTGCAAAGAGTGAGAGTTTTACTTCTTCCTTGCCAACTTAAATGCCTTTTATTTTTTTATGTTTTCTAATTGCTGTGGCTAGGACTTCCAGTACTATGTTGAATGAGACTGGTGGAAGTGGACATCTTTGTCTTGTTCTTGACCTTGACAGAAAAGCTCTCATTTTTTACCCATGAGTATGGTATTGGATCTGGGTTTTTTAATCTAAGGTCCTTATTATGTTGAAATATGCTCCCTCTAGACCTACTTCACAGAGGTTTTGTTTGTTTTGTTTTTTTATCATGAATGGATGTTGTACTTTGTCAACATGTATTAAAATGATCGTATGGTTTTTATACTTTCTCTTGTTGATGTGATGTATCACATTGATTGTTTTGCAAATATTAAAGCACTCTCACATCCCAGGAATAAATCCCACTTGATTGTGGTGTATTACTTTTTAAATGCACTATTGGATTTGGTTTACTAATATTCTGTTGGGGATTTTTGCATCCATATTCATGAGAGACATTGGCCCTGTTTTTGTGGTGTCTTTATCTGGTTTTGGTATCAGGATGATACTTACTTTGTAGAATGAATTTGGAAGTTTTACTTCCTCTCGTATTTTTGGAGTAGTTTAAAAATGGGTATTAACTCTTCTTCAGATGTGTAGTAGAACTCACCTGTGAGCTGTCTGGTCCTGGACTTTTGTTTTTTGAAATATCTCTGACTTTTGGACCAGATATCAATCAAAACTGAATGGGCCTAGAGGAGATTCTTAATAAAATCTGGAAGGGTCTCAGTGAGATTATTGGTGAATTCTGGGAGGACAGAGAGGAATTTGTAGTTGGTGGTTAGAGAAAATGATATCCTTATTATCTAGTGGGAAAACATTGACAATAATGTGGAAAATAGAAAGGTTATCTACTTAACTTACGGATCTGGCTCTGGAGATTTCCAAGCAAAAGGTAGAAGGTGCCAACTCCTTTATCTTAGATGCCTATGAGGAAATATGAAAGACAGACATAAACTAAAGAAGGATTTTCTCAGCTTTCAAACATAATATACAGAAATATAAAGAAGTAAGAACTTCCTGGGTTGTAATTAGTCTGTTTCTCATCTATATTCTCTTCCAGAAAAAAAAAAAAATTCTGAAAGTAAGAAATGGCTTCAGGATAAACATCAAATCCAGCATGAAGATTAAAGATGCTTTGCTAAGGCCACAGAAAAATTTGTGGTGGTGCAACACATACCATTTCAGCTAGTCAAAAATCAAAAAGATTACCTTATTGATCTTGTCTTCTAAGACAGAAATGCTTCTGGGTCTTAAAGACATTGTTTCATAGAACCCTCACACAGTGTCTTTCACAAGATAGAGAAGGGTCTATCTAATCAAGTGGCCTAAGGAAATTTGTTGAAAACCTGTAACATTTTAAAGAGGATTATATCATCAGAAGCAACAATACCTTGGACCGATGGGGACAGAGATAGTACAAAATGAAAAGAGACCTTATGGTCCCCTAGTATTCCAAATGGGAAAAGAGATATATGTGGTTGTAAACATGAACCAAGAAGGATAATTCAGAAGACAAAGAGTTCATGGGATAGAGCTAAGAGCCAGAAAAATTTTTCTTAGGAAGCAGGACTCAATCCTAATCAAGGAACTGATGACACCTTCCAGGCTGATTCAGAGTTTCTATGAAACAGTGACTACTACCTGGCCAAGAATATCCTCTTTTTTTAATGTCATATAAAAAAATGCTTATTATTTATTTTGAGAAAGAGAGAGAGAGAGAGAGCAGAGAGGAGGGGCAGATAGAGAGGGAGAGAGAGAATCGCAAGCAGGCTCTGTGCTGTCAGTACATAGCCTAAGGTGGGACTCCATCCCACAAACTGCGAGATCATGACTTGAGCTGAAATCAAGGGTAGGAAGATGCTGGACTGACTGAGCCACCTAAGTACCCCTAATGTCCTCCTTTTTGAATAGGAATATCTATTGTGGTTATCCTGTCTCAGTCTTGCCATTATGTAGTGAGGTTTTTTGAAAGGAGAGGAGAAGGAGTGTGGATACGTAACAGTGTAGTTCACATAATTTTAGAGTGAGAGGGCTCATACTCAAGAGATACCTACGGAGCAGCATAACACCTGAATCTAACTTAGGTGATAAGATCCAAAACTTTGAGCTAAAGAGATGAAATGTAATGGTGTTGGAATGGAGAGAATGTGTTATTTAGGGGAAGGCAGCCAGAATATGAATAATATATGACAAAAGGGAGAATGATAGTGGACTAGAAATGGCCAAGCGTTCTCTGAAACTTCCCCCACTAATAGGTGGGGCCTGTTTTCCCTTCCCTTAAGTGAGAGCTCTCTCGCTGCTTTGGCCAACAGAATAAGACAGAAGTGAGGACTGTGCTAAATTTTTGTCTCAGTCCTTAAAACATTGACAGTGTATACTCCCTAACCTTTGAAAGACTTGCTTTTAGATTCTAGTTGCCATGCCAGGATCAGCCAAAGCCACATGGCAATGCTACATGCAGGCACCACAACAGATATCCCTGAGTTCCCAAAGAGCAATCAGAATTAACTGCCAGCTCTGAGTGATACATCTTGGATATCTGAGGGCAGTTTAGCCCTCAGATAATTCCATCCCCTGTCACTAACTGACTATAACTGTGAAAGAGTCCAAGTAAGAGCCAACCGTCCGCCCCGAGTCAAAACTCAGTGCCATGAGAAATTATTATAAATTCTAATTTACGCCACTATGATTTGGGGAGGTATATTACACAGTAATAGGCAAATGGAAACATGAACTATTTTATTTTGTTGCTGTCCAACAATTTCTATAATCTCACTAAAACTGTTTGTCATTTTTGCTATAAATAGTTGCACAGCCACGGGGTATATTTGCAGACCTTCTTGGATTCAGAAATGTCCATGAGATAATTTTAACAAGTTAAGTGTGAGCAGAAATGAATTACCCTACCTACTCCACAATATTTCTGCTCCAAATTTAATTACTTTTTGGAATAGCTCATTATGATTTTATTTTATTTATTTTTTGCTAAGAAAAACATTCTTTTCTTAGGATAAATTGAAATCTCACCTCCTTCTAGCAGAATCTTTCTCCCACACATGCAGATTCTTATTACCTTTTCTGCCACCTTGGAATCAGTCCTTTTTCCTCTGTGCTCCAATCACATTTTAATAGCATTATTTTTTCTTTCCTTATGGTAAGTAGGAGAATAAATCTCCTCACTCATTATTATTCTAGACCACTTGGGCTGCTGTAACAAAATACCACAGACTGGCTGGCTTATAAACAACTGAAATTTATTTTTCGCAGTTGTGAAAGTTGGAAATCCAAGATCAGTATGGTCAGGTGAGGGCCCCAGCTTGTATCCTCACATTGCAGATGAGGTTAAGAAACTCTTTGGAGTCTTTTTTATAAGAGCACTTATCCCATTCACAAGGGTAAGCCTCCCAAAGTCCCCACCTCCTAAAGCATTGCCTTTAGGGGTTAGGATTTCAACATAAAATTTGGGGGAACACAAGCATTAAGATAATAACAAATGTATTAACATTTTGATATCAAGAAACTAAATTACTAGCACTCAACCCAATGTTAGATGCATAGAAAATATTTTAAACTTGTTGAATAGAAGATAAATGCACTAATTAGCTACAGTGTTTATTTAAATTCCTTAGAATCTAGTAAGTTAAATTTTAAAAGCCAACTTTCAGATATGATATTTTATCTTTTTTTTCCAAAATAAGTAAAAACCTTTTAAGGAATATCTTGGTAGTTTTTTTTTTCTATAAAATGAGTTTTAAAATAAATGTGTACATTAATGTTTTGGGTAGAAACAAGTGAAAGAGATTTAAAAAAACATACTGAGAAATTTACTTGAAAATAAATTCTTTTCAATTGTCTCCCTCTAAAAAAAAAAATCACCAAAGCTGCCAAACATTAAAAATTATACCAAGCAAGTTAATAGATCATTGTATTTGAAGTTATATTGTTATTTCAGTTTTACTGCTATCAGTTTTAAGATTTATTTAATTAAGATTTTAACACTTAACTGTTACCAAAGAGTATTTCCATCTCATTATCACAACTTCTGGGTGAATAAACTTCATTTACTCAGAGCTAGTTAGATCTTTCTTTTTATATACTTGGAGAAGGTTAGTGTAGTTTTAGATTAAAAAAAAAAAGACAGAAAGAAACCTGAAGCTTGAAGTAAATTATTTTATATTTATCACCAAATAATATTCATCCATGGATGTGTAGTAAAGCTTTTATAAAACTTTAAAAAAACATGTGCACTTAAAGTTTTTATAAGCGCAAACATACACTAATTCAAAATGTTGTTTCTACCTTAAATCCATGCATAAATAGCCACACATAAATGTTTGGAGAAAACTGGGAGTGTTAAGATAATAAGTTCAAATGAGAGACATAATTTGTTTAGTTTCTTTAGTACTTTATGATACTTTACTATTTCACTATCTCTTGGAATGTGGACATAGATTGTCTTTATTTTGCGGGGAAGCAGACTGCTAGAGTCTCAGACCTTTCCATTTGAACAGGAACCCTGTATCATTTCAAGTCAACACTTGGGACCAACTCAAGGAAGGATGTTGTCAGCACTGTGAACTTGAAGTTGGATGAAGGAAAAATCTCAAAAAACTCTTTTCAATTATTTCTTTCAAAGTTTTAAAACTTTCTTTACATTTCAACATATGTATATTTAGAGAAAACAATGTTACACTTTGACCTGTAAAGGATAAAAAGTCCTCTTTGACCACCAACAAAGCAATATGTTTTATGTTTGTTTGTTTGTTTGCTTTTTAAACAGATACTATTAAAAGAATTATGTGGCATTCTCAAAGATGAAGTGTATGTGAACATATACCTAATATTTTCTCACTGTGATGTGTAAAATGCTTAGGCTCATGAAGTGATTAAATAGTAATATACTGAGAAGTAGAGTTGACAATTTTATACTTTGGACACTGTCTCTGTCTCTCTCTCTCTCTCAAAAATAAACATTAAACTAACAAAAAAAAATCCAAATTAACCTCATATATGCTGAGATTTGAAAACTATTAGATTATGCTTCCCCATCCCCTCTATACTTGAGCAGGATGAGTTTGGGCAAATAAGAAGAAAGGAGCTTTAAAAGGAAGCATACTTTATTCTTTGTAAATAAGACTAACAGACATTGAACGGTTGCTTGATTAAAAAAAAAAAGTTGATGCTTTATTTATATGCTTAAGTTTGTGGAGCAAATCTATGCAGTTCATATCCATTTATTATCAAGCATGTCTTCTCACTGCTCCACAGAGTTGCCATTTAAAGCACTATTTAATCTTGTTCGCAGTGAGAGGTTATATATCTATATATCTATATATCTATATGTTTATAGACATATAACTTCTTATGAAAGCCTAGATCAGCACTTTACTTGTGTACAGAGCTGAAGAATGTAAACTCACTTCCCTAAACACACTTCCCATAGAGCATATTTTCCTTTCTTTTCTTTCTCCTCATGAAGTTTTAATATGTTCTTAATGTGTAATTTTACTCTTCATATTTTTATACATTATTTGTACACATATACATTTATTTCTTTGGGAGTAAAGCAGTAACATTTCTCCTATTGGTTGTAAGATACAATACAATATACAATATATAAAATTATACATATACAATATATAAAAATAAATAAATTATATAAGTAGATAAATACATCTCCAAATGCAATAGATTCAGTCCAATACTTTCCCAAGTGGTTCTACAGTTTACAACCCCACTGGTAATAATGACAAAATTT
This sequence comes from Lynx canadensis, assembly GCF_007474595.2. Lineage (NCBI taxonomy): Eukaryota > Metazoa > Chordata > Mammalia > Carnivora > Felidae > Lynx > Lynx canadensis. Next base: position 99,526,606 of record NC_044306.2, read on the forward strand.
GGTTACAACAGTCTTCTTAATTGTAGCTACTCTTCTAGGTATGTAATAGTATCCCCTTTGATTCTAAGTGGCATTTCCCTAATTATTAATGAAGTCAAACATCTTATTTCTATATTAATTGTTCAGGTGGACAAATGTGGTGAAAGTCTATTCAAATCCCATGCCCATTTTGTAGTGAAATTTTTCACTTTTTTTCTCATTGCTTTGCAGATTATATGAGATTTTTTTGGTAATATATTGTTATATGTGTTGCAATTTTACATTTGTATTCTCTTACTGCTTTTGATATACAGGATTCTTTTTATCTTTACTGTTGTCCGTTTTTTTTCAATCTTTTATTTAACGTTAGTGCATTTTGTATATAGTTTAAGAAATCTTTCCTTACTCAGAGTTGATAAAAATATTCTCCTTTATTAATTATTAGAGGCAATTGTTATGCCATCTGTATTTATATCTATAGTCTAACACAAATGATTTTGAATACAGTATGAAGGATGTTATCAAATATTATTTTTCTTGTCTATATCCATTATTCTGGGAATTAATGAAAAGACTCTTTCCTATAGGGTTTTCAGTACCACTTTTGTGGTATATAAATATGAATCGTTCTATTTCTAGACTCTTTATTCTGACCCATTAGTCTATTAATCTCTCATCATGCCAAAGCTTCAATATCATAATTCATGTAGCTTATAAAAAGGTGTGACACTCACTAATGTTTTTTTTTGCATTTTGCAGGTCTCAAAAATAGTCTTCTCTAATTTTAACTCTAAATTTTTGCATGCAATTTAGAATTAGTTTGTGAATTCATTCATGAACTTGTAGAGATTTTAAGGAGACTGCATAGATTCCACACAAAAATTCCTGAAATGCTGATAATTTTATAAGAGTAAGTCTTCTTGTTCCATGAATATGATATATTTCCCTTTATTTTGTTGTTTTAAAGTACTTTCAATAATGTTTAATTAATTTTTGTGTAGATATCTTGTACAAATTTCATTATATTTATTTTTAGTTATTTTTTTTACTATATTCCTATATAGAGTGGCATTTTTAAAATTTCACTTTCAACTACTTGTTAGGATATGAAAATATATATTTTTATATATTTGTCTTCTATCCAGAAATAGTGTTAAGCACATTTATTTATATTATTTGTAGACTGTTTAGTTTCTAATGTTCCCAATCATATCTATAAGTAATGGCAATTTTATTTCTTCTTTAACTAGACCCTAAACTTTCATTTCTTAGTTGTATATTTTGCACTAACTAGCAATCTGGCATGCTGTTGAATAGCAGAGATATAGAGTGTATTCTTGCCTCATTCCCATTCTTCATTCAGACAGATTTCAGTATGTTATCACTAAATATGATTTTTATGTACTTTTTCTTTATAATGTTAGGAAAGCTCTTTCTTATTTCTATTTTATCAAAAGCTTTCTTTCTCTATTTAGTTAATAATGAAGGAATGTTGAATTGGATCAATGCTTTCTCAGCAGCTACTGAAAAAGCCCCATGATTTTTTCTCTTTTGTTAATGCAGTGATATACCCAAACTTCTGTATGTATTTCACTTAGGTATGTTTGCATGATATGATAGATTTTCTAGTCATATTTGGTGGAAAACTTAGTATGGAAAACTTAGTCCGGTCCATAAGTGTCAGAAGTAGAATTTGTACATTATACAAATATATAAAATTTTTATATTATTGTTTTGTGCCTATATCTGAAAATGCCCCATCAAGAAATTTACTATAGATGAAAAGCATTGACTAAATTTTAATGTTATCCCCCTAACAAATGAAAGAATGAATTAATAGTTGAAAATAATTATAAAAAACAAGAATTAAGTGTTCCATAATTTTAAGATAAAATTACATGCTGTTGATCTGTTGATGTCTGGCTTATTTTTAGAACTTAGTAGTCATCTAATTTTTTTTTTTTTTTTTTTTTTTGATAACAGACTGACTCATTTTCAGAACCAGTGTTTGTTTGTTTCAATTCCCTCCTCTTCAGGGTTACAAATTTCTAAGTAGGTATTTAAATTCATGTTTTTGAGTAATAATTTCACAAATATGCACATTCCCTTTACTGATATGCACTGGTAAGATGGCCATATGGCTGATATGCACCATTTATGTATGTATGGCGGCAAGACAAAAAATAAAAATGAGTGAAATCTGACACGTACTGGGTATTCAGTAGCTTCAGTATAATCTATTGTGAGAAATGTGCATTTCCTCATAATGCTAAGAATATTTCTATTCAATTGCAGATAGATAAGAAGAAACAATCCTCAGAGAATGCAAACCTATACTGGACCTAATAATACCTAATCTCATGTGAAAATCCTTCAATGAGTATTATTATGACTGTCTTTTCTGACTACATGAGTTTGATTACCATTGCTATTTCATATTCCACTCATGTATTTATGTTAGCAATAATGAAAAAATATTCTAAATTATGCCTTTATAAGGGAAACAGAAGGAGAGTGAAAAAGTACTCTTTCTGGAATTATAATTCAATCTAATTTTCTACAAATATTTAAATAAAATTGTTATATATCAGCTCTAAAGGAATTGATAAATTCCCAAGACATTCCAGGATATAAACATTTTTCCTGTCCACATTTACTCCTAATTCACTGTTTTTTCTTGGTTATATTATATTGTGTTGAAACTATATGAGACAAAAAAAAAGGTAGTCTTGTCTCATATAGATCAAAAATAGTTATGTCTTGTGTAGTATTTTAAATTTTTTTTTCAACGTTTATTTATTTTTGGGACAGAGAGAGACAGAGCATGAACAGGGGAGGGGCAGAGAGAGAGGGAGACACAGAATCGGAAACAGGCTCCAGGCTCTGAGCCATCAGCCCAGAGCCTGACGCGGGGCTCGAACTCCCGGAACCGCGAGATCGTGACCTGGCTGAAGTCGGACACTCAACCGACTGCGCCACCCAGGCGCCCCTCTTGTGTAGTATTTTAATACTAATTGCATTCCATTACAACTCTGTACTCAAATACTGGGTGTATTTTGGTTATTATCTAGAAATACTATTCCTTACCACTCTTATTACTGGTGGTGCCATTTCTTCTTTCTCTGTTTTCTCAACCCATCAGAGTGTTGCATACAGACTCAATATCTTCTTACTGGAAGGACATTTTCCTGATCAAACCAGACCTTAAAAGGAAGAATCATTGCTCCTTCAATGATACTCATAAATTTCTTTTCTGCTGATGAAAACAATGAAGCTTGTGGACAACGACTTGAGTAACAATTTAGGAGGCAAGAGGACCATGCAATGAACTCAAGGCTGGAATTATATATCATGTACTTGATCTCAACTGATACAAAAAAAAAAGGAATATTGCCATGACATTCTATAATTATTTTTTTTAATGTGGCTTGAGTAGAAAGATAATACATTCATATGTAGATCACGTCTATCATCTGGTCAGAGCAAAAGAATAATATGCATATAGTTGTTGCTTTGGAAACATCTCAATTTTAACATCTTGCTAGAACTGTACAGAACTGTGGAATAATGCCCGGAACCTCAAGAAAACAAAACAAAACAAAACAAAACAAAACAAAAACAACACAGACGCGTGCACACACACACACACACACACAACAAGCAACAAGCAACAAAAAACTAACTTCACTTTGAAGATAATTGTTAAATATTGACATTAGAACAGGGTTCAATAGTAGTTTGATCAATGATCTAAATTTTTTTTTCTTGAAAAAAAAATCAAGGTGCTTAAAATTTTTAAATATAAAATGAACACAAGGTGTTTATTTGTCTCCTAAGCAAATTGTTAGGGTTTAGTATTTTTAATCATAAGTTGATAAAACTTTACCTAGTTAGAAGCTTCAGTTGAAAAATTGTCAAGTTTTGTTCAACTTTAAAATACACGTGTTCTTTATTGTATACTGAGAGATAATACAGTATGAAACAGTTATTCCCCACAGTATAATGTTGAATCAGCAGGCCTTGATTACTTACTCAGTAGGATGCCTTTGAATTGGTTAAATCAAATAACTGTCATGTTGGACAATTCATAGAGGACTAATGAAGTGGATAGAAATTGGAAAAAAGCCAAAATAGACTTTTGAAAAGGAAAAATGATGACCATGAAAATTATATATCATTCAGTTTAGGTGTAAACATCCATCTGTTTCCATTATGTTATAATAGTTTATTATTCAAATGCAGACTTTAAAGGAAGACTCTCAACTGATAAGCAATTGGTTTAGAATCTAATAAACACCAAAGAAAAGAAGATAAACATTTAGTCTTGCACAAACCATCTGTGTTTGACTAAACTGAAAAATTGGAGTGAAGAGACTTCTAAGAATAAGCTTCTGTTAAAATTTTCCATTTGTAATAAAGAGTCACCAGTATCCCAAACAAAAGAGTATTTTACATTTAATTACTTGATACTAGCAATAAACATTAATTAAATGTAAAATTTAAAAATATTTTGGACATTATAAAACTTTTACATGCACGTAATATTGAGGGATGCAAATTTATAGGAAATATTTGTGCTAGTCAAAAAGGAGAATAATTTATTTATGACCAGAAAATCCATTTCTGGGTGAAATTAGTGAACTCAATAATTCAATTTAGTTTCAAAATCAAATTAATGGCTTCAATTCAGCTGACTATTCCATTTAATATTAATTATGCTCTTTTTATGATATTATTTTAGTTTTTACTTTTAAAGTTTACATTGAAGTTTAGTGAAATTTTCTGAATGTTCAATGGAGTTTTTGTTGTTAGGCTTTTGATTGTATGCTTTTAATTAAAAAGACATTAATCGTTCTAAGCACTTTTAGTTAAAAAGGACTCAAATTTCAGTAAAGAGGAAAAGTTAATGATGCTTAATGTTTTAAGCTCAGTTACTGAAATTTAAGAAATAAAATAACTTAGATCTTGAATTATTGTCAATTCTTCTTTTAAAATAATTTTCAATTTTTCACTTTTAAACATATTCATTATCACTAGCTCGATGTCATTTCACTAAGTACTTGGGCAGTTGCTATAAATTCTTAAAAGGCTCTCTATTCCTTCAGTGTCCTTCTTTCCCAATACAAATTATTAAATCCTAGGAGGATAAACCTTTAAAAATTTTTGATAGCTATTACCTAGCAGATCAGGGCCAAAGCTTTTAGTCTCATGTTAAAACTATTTCTCAGCTGAGTCTCCATCTACGTTACTAAATTTATTTTGAATTTGTTTTCTGAGCAAACTCTCCATTAGACTTTCTTCAACACCCATATGTAAGTTTCACAGTGTTAAGCTTCTTGTTATCTGTGGCCAATTTTTTCCTGAAGTATCGTAGCAAGTAACATTCCCACCAGCAGTGGAGATGTTTCCGTACATCATTGCCAAAACTACATAATTTTGTGTGTTTTCAGTAATACCATCTTCTAATTATATATTTGCATTATAGTTGTCCTCAGAAACTGCTTAGTTCGCAAGACTGTTAATAGTAGTAAAATTAAATAATTAAGAATAGATGTAAGATAATATTTGTATAATTTAATGATGCAAGTTCGTATTACACAAACGTTATACTAGTTTCTGTATAGTAATGCATTGAATATGCTCAACAATTCTGTTTTATTACTCAAATAAGATAACTAAACTTTAAGAATGTAAGGAATATGTCCAAATTCACCAAACTAGAGGGAGATGTAGGTGCACCTCAACCTTATGCTTTACATAGCATATGACATTGTTGAGAATATAAAATGGTATGATGTAAGTACTGAAATAGCCTCATTCATAGTATGCATGAAATGTTCACAAAATAATATCTTATAAATACAAATTCTGAACTGCTTGTGTGCAGAAGCATAACTAATTCATTTTCATACCTGTCACCTCCAAGCAAAAAACTTGGAACATGTAAGTATCCAATAAATATTGGCTTACTTATTGTAGAACATATATTCTTAAATTTCTCACTTCTCTTTCCCAAACTGAAAGACAGGACATTTATTTTAATAAGAGATATGATTATGTCAACAGTTGTTAAGATCTATTCTATGAAGTTGGACCCATTATCATTAACATGTTATTTAATAAATATTTGTTGAACATCTATTATATGCCAGACATTGTTCTAGATGCTGGAGACAGTAGTTAATAAAACAAACAAACAAAAAAAATCTTAGCCTGATGGAGTTTAGATTCTAATAGAAGACAGACAATAAATGACACGAATAAGCAAAACGCATACTGAATAAAGTACTGATAGTGATAAATGCTAACAAGAAAAGCAAAATGTGTGTGTGTGTGTGTATGTGTATGTAGGTATGGAGGTGTAAGAATATGGAGTTTTAGATTGGGTTGCCAAGGAAGACTTCATGGATATTCTTCTGAGTAAGGATCTGAAGGGTATGAAAGATCCAGTCATGTGGATTTCTTTGGACAGAATATTTCAAGCAAAGGAAAAGAAATATGGAGGACTAAGGTGGTGTTTATCTAGAACATTCAAGAAACTTTACAAAGAGGCCTTAGCAGTGAAAGTGAGGGAAAGAGGAGTCCAGGTACAAGAGATGAGCAGCTCATGTGGACTCTGGAGTCCATCAGCAAGGCTTTGGCTTGCATTTCCAGTGAGGTGGAAGCTGATGTAAGATTTTGAGGAAAGGACTGAAAACATCTGCTGTCTCTACACAGGTTCTCCCTCAATTTGCCCATTCTATTGAGAAAATATTTAAAGGGGAAGAATGGTAGATGGGAGACTCATTAATATTTTATTTATAATACTAATGTAGGCAAAAACAGAATGCAGATTAGACTCAGAAAGTAGCAGAATTGCGTGGAAGGGAATGTTTTCAAGGTAGATTATATGAGTCACCAGTGTGATACAAGGTATAGGACAAAAAGAGCAGTTAAGGATGATTTCAAGATATTTGAACTAAACAATTGGAAGAATGGAGTCCTCATTTCCTGAGGTGGGAAAGATCAATAAAGGCATATTTAGGAGGGAGGGGTCAGTGGGAGACATATGAGGAGTTAGGTTTGGGCCTTTAGGTTTATAGTGGAGAATCTACTGGAAAACAACTACTTCCCATGCCCTTCTCCAGTAATATGTTAGCTCAGGCCAACATCACCTCTCCATGGATTTTTGAAATAATTCCTGATTAATGTTTTCTTTTCTTTCCATTCTTGCCTCCTACAATGAAGTCTCTCAGCTCTCAGTGGCAGTTAGTGTGAAAATTGTATGAAGTGAGTCAGATCATGTCAGTCCTACTGCTCAAGACCCTCCCATGGCTTCTAAACTCATTCACCATGAAAGGTTTTACCCTGGTCTCTTTTGTTTGGCCAACAAAAAACTCTCTGATTTCTCCCACCCTCTCCACTCATCCCATTCCCCACTCTAAACCCTTTTTGTTCTTCCAACCCTTCAACCACATGTCCAAGGCCTTTGTGTTTGCTATTTCCATTGCTCTATGTTCTTCACCAAGCGCCTGAAGGCTTGCTTCCTTAATTTTTTGTCAGGTCTTTGCTCACATGGAACCTTAACAGAGTCAGCTTCCCCGATAATTTTTTTCATAAAATATCAAGTTTCTCCATCCTTAATTAACAGAATAGTTAATTACTTTAATCTTGCTTATTTTAAAGCATTTAGTAATTTTTTAAAAATTTTATTTAACATACAATTTTACATGGTTATTTGGCACCAGGCACAGTTCTTAGATTTTTATAAATATTCATTCCTTCAATTTTCATAACCCTTCAGTGAGTAGGTTAGTCTCTCCTTTTATAGAGAAGGTAATAGAAGTATAAAGAGCTTATGTAATTTCTCCAAGATGCGATATCTAGAAAATGGTGGAATCAAGGCTGTCTTTATCTCTGTTTATTTATTTACCATATTCCCACCATGCTATTATAATATTTGTTTACTTATTTGTCATATCTCTACCATACTGTCTATTATATCTGTTTACTTATTTATCATCTCTGTTCCCCTATTAAAATGCAAGCTCATTGAGAGGAGAAATTTTGTTTTTGTCACTGCTGTATCAACAGGGCCTAGAAGAGAGATCCATACATGAAAATATTTATGGAATGGTTAGAAACAGAGACACTTTATCACAAGAGAATATATGAGTAATAATGATGGTACTTAGACACATGAAAATTGTTCAGAGATATTCACTGCTTCCATTGAGGTTTCCAAGCCTCCACAACTTTGAGTTAGGACCCACTAAACTACAAAAATATAAACTATTTTATTTGCTATGAATATAGTTAGCATAATGTTCAACAGATCAGACTTTGAAGCATTTAGAACAAGTCTGCCTTTGATCTAACCCCAGCTCTGATACCTACTAGCTTTGTGACCTTGGGCAAGTTACCTAATCTCCCTGTACTATCTACAAATTTTAATTGAAGAAAATTGTAATAACTTACCTTACAAGTCACTGAGAGAAACAGTGGGTTTATGCACATAAAGAACTTGGCAAATAATGCCAAGTACCTGGCAAATAAAAAGCATTCAGGAAATGTTGCTGATGAGATTATTTCTATTGTTTGATTGTTGTTTAAAGAATATAAATTCATTTGCTCAGTAGAGGCTTATCTTACTGAGAAAATAATGGAGATTTCCCTCCTTCTAAATTTGTATATCATGATTAACAATAGACTGAACTATTTCTCATTGCCCACCTCACACAGGCTATTTGTCATTACATAATGTAAATAAAATGGGTGTGCACAAATATTTTCTTTTTTATATACTTAGTTAGCTACAAATCTAAAAATATCTATTGAAATTGATCTTTTGTTCTGGGTGTTCTTTTGAAAAATTTCTCTTATGTGTGAGAAAAGACCAAATTTTTAAGATTGGTGTAAAATCCCTTAACTTTCTTTGTAGTTACATGCTTACATACATAACTATACACGTGTGTGCGTTAAATATGCCTGAAGGACCAGTGGTGTAATCTTACTGTATTTATTCAGTTTGGTACCTGGCCTTCAATATCCTTTATAGATGTCCATATTGGTATATGGGGTGCCTGGGTGGCTCAGTCAGTTAAGCGGACAACTTCGGCTCAGGTCATGATCTCACAGTTCCTGAGTTTGAGCTCCACGTCGGGTTCTGTGCTGACAGCTTGGAGCCTGGAACCTGTTTCAGATTCTGTGTCTCCCTCTCTCTCTCTGTCCCTCCCCTGCTCACGCTCTGTCTTTCTGTCTCTCAAAAATAACAAATAAACATTAAAATTTTTGTTTAAATTAAAAAAATAAATAAGAAGATGTCAATATTGGTATAAATTGATAGTTCTATTTTCTATTGACATTTTATGTTGTAAAAAAGTTCAGTCTATTACTGATCTCAAATAGTGTAGAACAATATGAACTCATATAACTGCATGTTACTGACATAGAATTAAGAAACAGGAATATACATATGCACATATCCAACTTGAAGATATAATTGGAATTTGGAATCATGTGTTGGTAAACTGAGATATGTGTATCAGTGGGGGAAAAGAGAGGGAAAATAAGATCAGAGGTATATGACAGGATTAGTTCATAAAGGTACGTTTCAACTAGAAGTTGAACTCATACTGAAGGCCCTTATAGGCAACTTTGATTTCATAAAGTGGGCAACTTGATCTTAGTTTAGTCAATTATTGCATACAAATAACAGAAATGCTGCCATTTAGGAAGAAGATGGCTGGGTTGGTTAAAATACAAAACCCAACTATGTTAAATGTTTTTAATGTCACATATATATAAAATAACATACATATAAAGGCTAAAAATTAAAGAATGGAAAAAGACATACTGTGAAACACTAAAAAGGGCAACATGTGTCGATATATTAATATAGCTCATGTAATAGACTTATAGGTAAAGCTCATTATTAGAAATACGAGAGATGCTTCATATTGAAAAATGATTCAACAGAAACATAAAACATCCAAATTCGTACACACCTAAAAATGTGACTTCAAGCCATGTAGAGTAAAATCTGACAAAATTAGAAGAAAAACAGAAATTTTTACACTTGCAGGTAATTTTGCAATACTTTTAGCAGTAACGGAACAAGTAGAAAAATACAAGTATTAACAGCACACAGTATTGATCAACATGTTTGCAAATTTGAACTAATGGATATGTAAAGAATCCTAATCTTCTAAACTGCACTATGCACATTTTTCAAGCTTAATACATAAAACATAAACAAAACAATGACCGTATGCCAGGTGTAAATCTTGTTTCAATAAATTTCAAAATTGAAGTTCTACAGAAGACTTAATCTGAGAACAATAAAATAAAGCATGAAATCATTAGCCAAAGGTAATTATAAAATTCCGTATTTCTTTAAATAAAACAGTAAATTTCTAAGTAATTTAGAATCAAAGAAGAAATTATAATTAACATTGAAAATTATTCATGAAAAAATAATAATAGCACACAAAATGCTACGTATCAACACTCCTGCATGTTGAAAGAGAATTGTTGTTTTAAATGTATATATTAGTAGAGAAGAAAACCTAAAAATCAATTCGAAATTTAGAGGGTTGCTTGGGTGGCTCAGTTGGTTAAGGGTCTGACTTGAATTCAGCTCAGGTCACACTGGGTGTGAAGCCTACTTAAAAAAGAAAAAAAAAAAAAAGAAACAAATAGCTATTTAAATCTTAAAAAGTAGAAGAAAAAAGATAATGAAAGAACAGAAGTTAGTAAAGAGAAAAATAACATATACTAAAATAATCAGCAAAGGCAAAATTGTTTTTTGTGAAAACACTTCAAACTTTTTAACTCTTAAGAAACTATCAAAAGAATAAAAGAGGGGCACCTGGGTGGCTCAGTGGGTTGAGCGTCCGACTTCCGCTCAGGTCATGATTTCCCAGTCCATGAGTTCAAGCCCCATGTCGGGCCCTGTGCTGACAGCTCAGAGCCTGGAGCCTGCTTCGGATTCTGTGTCTCCCTCTCTATCTCTGTCCCTACCCTCCTCGTGCTCTGTCTCTCTCTGTCTCAAAGATAAATAAACATTTAAAATATTAAAAAAAAAAAAAGAAGAAGAAGAAAAGGGAGCGGTGCCCTGGTGGCTCAGTAGGTTAAGCATCAGACTTTTGATCTCAGCTCAGGTCATGATCTCAAGATTCATGAGTTCTAACCCATGCTCTGCTCTGACAGTGGGGAGTCTGCTTGGAATTCTGTCTCTCCCCCTCTCTGCCCAGCCCCCATAAGCACGCACATGGTCTCTCTATCTCTCAAATAAATAAACTTAAAAACAGATAAAAAATAAAAAATAAAAGAATAAAAGAGAAAGGCACAAATAACAATATCATAATGAATGGGAGGGATGACTTGTAAGTCATCCAGACAATAATATTTTATCATGGTAAGTATTATATTAGGTATATATGCATTATATGTAATACGTAATAATAATATTATGGTTAAATTCATGCAAACTAACTTGCAAATTTAAATGAAATTGAATAATTCTAAAGACAAAAGTAACCAATATTGATAAAATATGAAATGAAAATAGGAGTACTTCTATTGAAATGCAAGTATTTGTAGGCATTATTAAAAAATTTTTTATTAAAAACTTTTCACAAAGGAGACCTGTGCTTAGATTACTTCCCCAGAAATTTCTACTAAAATATTAAAAAAATAGATAATGCCACTTTTCCACAAATTTTTCCAGAACATAGAAAAGAACACTCACTATTTTTATGAAGCCAGGCTTTGGCACTCAAACTTGAAATATATTATTTTTTTTAAAATAACCTTTACACAGCAATCTATTCATTAATTACATGCAAACATTTTAGACTAATATATTAAGTCAAATCTAGTAAATATTTTTAAAGGATACTATTGTTTTACTATCCTGTGTCTATTTTAGAAATGCAAATTTACTTTAAGATTTGAAAAAAACAATTGATGAAATTCATCACATTTACATACAGAAGAGAAAGAAAATCGTGCAATCAACAGAAGATATGGCAAAAGAATTTGATAAAATCAACAACTGTTCATGATAAATTACAAGACAAATTATGGACCAGAACTTTCTTATTATGATAAAGGATGTCACAGCATTTTACAAACATCATACTTGATAAGTTAATTTAAAATGGTATGTAGGAAAACACTAAGAATAATGAAGAAGACAATTTTTAGAAAATTGGAAGAACTCACTCTAATTGATTTTTAGACATATAATAAAGTTACAGTAATTATGACATTGCACCATAAAATAAGAATAGACAAATAATTCAACAATATATAAACAGAGAGCCCAGTCACTAATGCACACATACAGGGACAGGATGTAAAATAAATTTGACACTGTACGACAGCTGGGAAAAGGTGGTCTTTTCAATAAATGGTGCTGGGACACTTGGAAATCTGTGTGGAAGAGACATGACCATTACTTCAAACCATACACAAAAGCAACTTGAGATAAATTATAGATCTAATTGTAGTCTTAAAATAAAATATAGTTTTGGGATGCCTGGATGGCTCAGTCAGTTAAGCATCCAACTTCAGCTCAGGTCATGATCTCGCAGTTGGTGGGTTCGAGCCCACAGCTCTGTGCTGACAGTGTCAGATTCTGTACTTCCCTCTCTCTCTGTCCCCTCCTGTTCACACTCTGTCTCTCTCTCTCAATAAATAAATAAATATTCAAAAGAATAAAAAAATATATAGTTGCCAAATGTACTGTACAAAACTGTCTTCATGTTATTAGAGTAGGTTATTTATTATTTTAGTTTATATTTTCATTTAAAGTGTTTTAAATGCAAGAATATTTAGTTCCCACTGGGAAAAGACGTGTTGAGGAGTATCTTCAAAAATGAGGAGGGAGCCAGCAATTGAGAACAAATTTCAATGATGCCTCCAGAGGAAGAATGAGAGTGAAAGTTGACAAAGGAAATAAACCATTGTGGAGAATTTAGGAGGTAGTTTGAAACAAGTTTGATAACTGATTGAAGATGAGAAGGTGAGGCAGAGGTAGGAAGTCGTTAAGAATGATTCCTAGGTCCTGAGTGTATGTCTGGACAGTATTAATCGCTAGAAATATTAATAAATAGATTACTGTTATGTGCTGGCCTGAATGCAGAGAACGAGACACACAAATTCAGTAATCCTATGTTATTTGCAAACTGTTGAAAGTGAGCTTCAGGCTGAAATCATGAGAATAGAATTCCTAAACCAGAAATACCATATAGACTGGACTCCAGTAAACTAAAGGAATGGTGTGGTACCATTATTGTAGAAAGACATTCCAATTCAGCTTGCAACGTGGATCTTATCAATAATCAAGTTTCTTTACAGTATAAATAAAAAGAGAACACAAAAAGAGTAAAAATGATTCTTCTGGGAAGCAGTCGTGTTTAATTAGCTCTTTATAAGTGGTGTAATAATTGGCAGCATTCAAATTGCTGACAGCTTCTCTTTCTCACTTCTTTCTTTTACTCCCTTCTTCTTTTCTCTTGCTCCTTTTAAAGGAAGATCAAAGCCTTTATAGCCTTTATAGCTGAGTGAATGCTAATGGTGCATACATTTATTTGAAAAGCTTTAAGCCCTTGAAAATCTGCACATAACATTTTTTATTCCCAAATGTCTGTAAGTGTATTCGATACTATTAGAGGAATTATCTCTACTTTTTTTCTCCCCTGTCCTTTTAAAAAGAAAACAAGCCTACTTTAACATCTTGGAAATGTTGATTAAAATGAGAGTTACATAACCTTTTTTGACCCTCCACAAAATAGATACTTTGAACTACAGACTTGCCATAGAGTTAATGAGTCTCTTCCTCATGCATATGCACTTCCTTCCACATTGGACGTGGGATGGGGAGGGGCCTGAGCCCACCACACAAGCTTGGGAAAATGATTCAACCCTCTTGTTGGTGTATATATAACTCTGACAGGTGGGAGGTGTTGCTGCTGCAGTTTGTGAAGAAAGAATGGAATATTTTCAGTTGAACAAAAACATTTCCCGGATTCTTACAAGAACAAAATGCATTTCCGCTTTTCTTGACATAGTAAGAATTATTCATGGCAACTTTGCAAGACTGGCTCAGAGTTCCTTCAGAAAATGGAAGCTGATAAATACTAGTGCTGATAGTACGGTTTTAGAGGAATCAGTTTTCTGAAATATTTATAATGTTTAATTTGGGGTTTATGGATATGGATGTTCCTTATAATGGGATACTCAGTTTTGTTGACTCTTATGCTTAGTCAAATTTCAAGGGACACTATGTGTACTTGTATACTTTGTCTGAGACACACATAGTCTTAAGTTACTAGCTGCTATTGCTGTTATTGTAGTTAATGAAGGAGAAAGGGTGGAGGTGGAAAAAATTGAGAATTTAAAATACCTATAGCACTCTGTGACTTAAGGAAGCTGTACTACCGTTCCTGGTAACATTTCACATTTTTGGTAACCTCAGAGTGAAGAGTGGCCACATCGCATTAAATGGCACTTTATTAATTACAAAACACACAAGCAAATGTTTAGTATGGCTAACCTAAACCTTCCGCTTGTTCAAAACCTGGAGAAGCCTTCAAATACCTCATCCTTGGGGTGTCTGGGTGGCTCAGTTGGTTAAGCATCTGCCTCTTGATTTCAGCTCAGGTCTTGATCTCAGGGTTCTTGAGTTTGAGTCCCTCATGGGGCTCTGCGCTGACAGTGAGGAGATTGCTTGGGATGCTCTTTTTCCCTCTCTCTCTGCCTCTCCCCCACTCAATGCACGTGTGTGTGTTAGTTCTCCCTCCCTCCCCCCCCCCCCCCCCCCCAAAAAAAAGTAAAACTTAAAACAAAACAAGCCTGGTCTTTCTCCTAAGAATATACTGCACAACATACCAGTTTACACAACAGAGTATTAAAACGGAAAAAGTCTTTCACCTGAGTCCCCACAGTATTGAAAACCAACTTCTCCCAAAATCTAATATGAGACAGATTCAAGAACACCTGTGCAGGGCAAGCAAAGGAAGGGGGCAAACTCCTTTATGGCTCTTGGCTCTTAATGCCTTCACTTTTTAAAACTATAACAGGGGATAAAATAGAAAGGGTGGGACCAATGAGAATTTGGAGGATTTCTTTAGAATAAGATTACCGTGCATCTTAGATTCCCCCCCCACCCCCCCACCCCCCCGCCAAACGCACACACCACAAACACATACACAAAGCTAGCAGAGACCAGGAGATTTTCCTTTGAAAGGAGTGCAGAATTTTGACAGTTTTACAGTACTGAATATGTTACCATAAAAAAAAAGTATACTATGATTTGAGACCGGTAGGGGGGTTAAAGTCACAAAAGGCGTTTTATTATCTGAGAATATCCAGAAAAATCTCTCAATTGTATTCAAAAATAATTAATTCAGAAATTTAAGCAGGAGAGTCTCATCTTCCGTTCTATTCTTGTTGAGCAATGTTTGTTATTTAATATATGAATATTTCTAGGGGTCTCTATGGTAACAAAGAAATGTTTTGGCAGTGATTGGAGTGGTTCAGATGATTGAAAGGGTGATAAGAATTATTATTTTTAAAAATTCCAGGCCCCCTGCCAATATTTTAAAAACCTGTCCCTCTCCAAGCTTAGGATTTTATTTAACCACAAATTTTTAAAAAGGAAAAACTCCCTCGGTGGAGAAGCCTACTTTATAATGAGGACACTTCTGAAGCATTTTGCAATATGTTGGCAAAGAATTAAAGTGTTTATTCTTTGTTAAGTTTAAACTGATAACTGATTAATAAACAGTATAATAATTAATTCTCACTAAGTACTTAAAATGTGTCAAAGCTCAGAACTCAGCTCTTTATATGGGTTGTCTCATAAACTCACAACAACAATGCCCAGTGATTTCCTGTACCGTTATCACCCTCTTCACTTAACTGAGGAAACTTGGGAATAAGAAGTTAGTTAGGTGAATTCCTTAAGGTCATACAGAATTAAAATTTTATTTAATCTAACAGAAGACCCTATGTTTTTTATTATTTTGCTGTCACTCTCTCTCATGTTTCAATGTTCCAAACATAGCCTGGTTGGAGTATCCAGGAATTCTAATAAAATAAATGTGTGCTTGTTCTGTAAATTTGTGCACATGTGGTGTGTATTTGGGTGGAGTGTGTGTATGTGTGTGTGTGTTTCCATAAATCCTACAGTTTTCTACCCATCTGAATTAATCCTTCCTGTCAAGACCCTGTAGGATCACTTTTCTTCTATATGAGTTTATCCAGAGCAAAAGCAGACATCTCAAACACTTATCTCTTAAAGGTGAAATTTGTTACTCATATATAAAAGGATAATTATTACAGAGCACCCCATAGAGCAAGGTCAAGTCCCAGTCCGTGCTGTCTCAGAAAACTGTTGGTTTTGTTTGTTTGTTTGTTTGTTTGTTTAGCTCCTTTCTTTTCTTGCCATTGTTGCACGGCTGTTGTCCATTCTCCTGGCCTTTGGAGTCTGCTCGAGTATGCTGCTGAATGGGTCTAATGTCTGTGTGTGGCTGGCCAAGGCCAGGCTGGGTGTGCTATTTGTTTTGAGGCTCCACCTCTCACAGCATATAGGAGGGAGCAGGGGCACCCTCTAATGGCAAATCCAATAATCTAATCTAAAACATGAGTCTTCTGCTCCTTCCAGGTCTACCAGCATCCTGTGAAACACCTATTTACCAGTTAGGAAAAGGTCATCCTTCCTCTGGTAAGCAAAGCCCTGCATCCTGGTATAGCCAGAAGTAGGGAACACAGGTCAGATGCCATCATCGGGGGTGTGTACTTGTGTAGTAAAGACCTCGCTTGAATATATGCAGCAGCTACATATGCAGACTAAAGCAGCTAAAAAAGATGAGAACCTCACGTCTCAGAAGCTTTATATTTCTGGTTACCAACACAATCAACAGTAATACCTCATAGTTAGAGAGCGCTAGGGGGAAAATATGAAACCAGGCTGGTTGATGGAAATATTTGGGGAAAAAAATACAGTATGCTTCCTTCGATTCCTCCTGCCCATTTCTAGAAAGGGCATTCCATTTTTAGATCTTTTATTCTTCCTCTAGCTTACGGGTTCTCAACTCTGGCTGGGTATCAGAATCACCTGGGGAACTTGGAAAACGACTGATCTTCAGGTTCAACTCCAGAGCAGTTAGATCAGAAACTCGAAGGGTGGGACCTAGGCATGTATAGTTTTGTAAGTGCTTCAGGTGATTCCAAAGAGGGAAGTTGAGAATCACTGTTGATATGAATAAATAATTGAGCCGTGAAGTAGTGCAAGGATAAAACCATGCAATCTGCTCCCTTCCTTCAACCCATACCTCACTGTAATGAGTTTGCATGACTTACATTATTGAAAACATTAAAGGTTCACTTTATTATTTCCAAAATTTTAACTATGGAACTTAACTCAAGTCAATTATTATCTTCCTTTAACAAGATGATCAAAATTGTTAAGTCTAGGATATTGGTAATCAATTGAACAATGTATTTTAGCTAGCACAATTTCTTTTTCTAGAAAGTTCTAGCAAAGTAGCAGCAAATGAGCATTATTTAGATAACAAGAGCAGCTTTTCACTACATTAAGGTTCCTGACGAAATTATTAGGCCTAGAACAGCCTCTTTTTTTAAAGTTTTAATTATAATAATTACTATAAAGAAAAACAAAGGAAGTTTAGCATCAAATCAATAAATAGTCCCCTTTGAGAAATAACTTTTTAATAATTCATAAGTGATCCATCTGCAGAAGATATAATGGTACAAATAACAATGCCATCACTAGGCCTCAGTAGTATCATAGTATATCAGCAAACCACAGTTAACAGAGCAAATATTTTTGGCTATAGAGAGGTAGGCTCTCCAAACACAAATTAATCTCCTTAATGGATTTTCCTTACCTTCATGAAAAATGCATTATGGGCTCTTAAGTCACACTCAACACATTGTTAGGGTTTTATATGATGTGGGGTTGGCACAAAGATGATTTTTCTTTCACACTGTGGGTAAAAAAAACAATGAGCTGGGTGGTTTGGAGCCAGACTATTTAATCACTAGCAAAGGCTGGTTACTAAGAGAAGCTGTATTATTCTTAAGCTCCCTCTTTCTGCAAAAGCCCCTCAAAGTTTGTTGAGAGGTTAAAAGAAAGTGTATTAATGGGCTTAACATTTGTGAAATTTTAAAAGTATCCCAAAACTTGTCCCAGTTGACCTCTTTATTAATTGTTCTAATTTTTTAAAAAGCTGAATAAAGAAAAGTTATCCCAACACAACTGCTTCTGTTCATGCCCAGCCTCTCTTTGAAAATTTTTGTTATTTCTGGGTGTCATTTCCTATGCATGCCTTTACTGGCAGAGATGTAATACGTAGATTCGCATTTATTCAGGACTGAATGGCCACATTAACCAGGTCACATGCATTAAGTAACTAAGTTTATCCTGCCTCAGATACATAAAGATGGGCAAGGAAACCTCACTGCCATGCTCCTTAGGGTGTTAATTGGATGCACAGCCACGAGAGTTTGGTAAGAACATTGAAAGGGTAGACGTGCGGCACTCAAAAGCCTAGGGCTACATTTGAGTTTTATGGCGCAATCTGCCTTGTCTTTAGTTTTCTGTTTCAGTGTGTAAAACTGTTTCCAAACTACTGACTTTTATTTTCTTTTAAGAAGAGGTCAACAATCAGCCTTCACATGGTTCAGATTAGTCAACATAGATCAGAGCTGAACTCACGCCCTGGAAGTGAACATAACTTTTCCTGGGAGAAATCACCTGGTGGGCAGAACCTTGAGATGAGAGCATTGTTACAGCTGTGCAGAACATTCCTTTTTGAAATGGCGTTCAGGAGCACATCGAGAGTGCAGCTCGAGATCTTTCAATAATCATTGCTACTGCCTGATGGTTATGTTTCTAAGGATCTGGATTTAAAAATCATTGACGGCCATGTCAAGGATTCATAGGATCCATGAATTTTAAGCAGTGTGCTTTCCAAATGTATCATACAAAGAAATGACATTACTCAGTTATTTGGGGTTGTCAACCTGTAATATGACCATTTCATCACAAAACTAAGTGAAGAAGAGTTAAGAGGGTCTTTCAATTTTTTTTTAATGTTTATTCATTTTTGAGAGACAGAAAGAGAACGTGAGTGAGGGAGGGGGAGAGAGAAGGAGACGCAGACTTGGAAGAAGGGTTCAGGCTCTGAGCTGTCAGCACAGAGACTGATGTGGGGCTTGAATCCATGAACTGTGAGATAATGACCTGAGCGGAAGTCAGACACTCTACCAACTGAGCCACCCACATGCCCCTAGAAGGCCTTTTGAAATTTTGTGAGCATCAACTAACAGAATGAGAACAATCATGTTTGGATTATAAAGGGAATTTTAATGATGGTAAACTGCTAGGACCAGGGTTCTGAGAGTCACTGTTTTAGTGTCATCATGCCGGAACTCATTTTTTCAGTTCACCATGTGCAGCCACCCACACATTTTCTGAGAGTTTATTGCTGAACTCTTGACTCAAGCAAAGTCTAATGTGTGGTAGGGCCTTAATTTCCCAAATTTCACAGTTAATAACTTTTCCAGTTCAGAGGCTAAACATCTCTGCTCCTTTTTACAGTGAACTAAGTTTGTAAAGTAAAGCATTTTATCTCACAAACACCTGCCTAGTTGTTACTTATTTCATTTTCCAGATGAATATCTGAAAATATAGAAACGAAGTAAGTCTTTATTTTTACTCCTGCTCTGTTCCAATCCGTTGTTCCCCAGAAGAGGTGACATAAATTAGACCATGAAAATTTCTTGCTTGCAAAGAAACAAAAATTCAAGAACTCCTCACGGTGTTAATAATAAACCCAAACTTTGTACAGAAGCCTGAACAACTTAGAAGAACGGACCTCTGTCTCACTGTCACACTCTGCTTGTGCCACAGTTCACTCCTCAATCTCAGATCATTGGCTGAATAATGGTCCCCCCAAATGTCATCCACACCCTAATCCCAGGAATTTGGGAGTATATCAGCTGACATGTAAAAGGAAGTTTGAAAATGTGATAAAATTAAGGATCTTGAGATGGATGGTTATCCTGGATTATCCAGTTGGGCCCAACATAATCACATATATTTCTAGAAGAGGGAGCAAGACAACAGAATTGCAGAGAGATGTAAGGACGGAAGCAGATTTCAGCAAGGAGAGAAGATGATGTGATGCTGGCTTTGAAGGCAGAGGACGAGGCCAAAAGCCAAGGATTACAAGATGCCTCCAAAAGCTGTGAAAGGCAAGGAAATGAGTTTTCCCTTAAACACTCTAGAGGGAATTCAGGCCAGCTGACACTTTTTTTTTTAATTTTTATTTTTTTAACGTTTATTTATTTTTGAGAGAGAGACAGAGACAAAGAGTGAGCAGGGGAGGGGCAGAGAGAGAGGGAGACACAGGATCTGAAGCAGGCTCCAGGCTCTGAGCCGTCAGCCCAGAGCCTGATGCGGGGCTTGAACTCACAGACCGCAAGATCATGACCTAAGCCAAAGTCAGACGCTTAACTGACTGAGCCACCCAGGTGCCTCAGGCCAGCTGACACCTTGATGCTAGCCCAGAGAAACAGATTTTGGATTTCTGACTTCCAAAAATGGATGCCAATAAGCTGAGGGTGTGTTAAGCCCCTACTCGTGTAGTAACTTGTTACAGCAGTAATAGGAAATGAATGCAGCCATGTTGCCTTCTTTCCTTTGAAACAAACACAAAACCTCCCTGACTCAGAGGTTTGCAGTTTCTCTAGACTCTAAAATGTATGGAGGAGAGTTTCTATCTCTTTCTTTACCTTTGTCTCCCGAATAAACAAGGCACTGAAGAAATATTTGTTAAATAAATGAGTGATTGGACAAGAATATCAGAAGGCAAGCGTACGGACTTGGAACTGGTTCTAGTGTGTTTTTTCTTGCTCCACACAGGATTGGTTAGAAAAGTGTAAGCAAGCAACTACCAAGTACCCAGAGTATAGGATTCGCTAGATGCCTTCTAAGCTCCTATTCTCACTTTGTTTCTGTACAGAATATTCCTTACTCAAGACACGTTGAGAGGAAAATGGAAACAATGGGATACGAACCATCCATCTCTCTCCAAAAGTGCTAATTCGGTTCCTGATTACTACAAACACAAGCAACCCACCCACACTACTAACCATGATATCACCAGCTGCTGAGTTTCCAGAGGATGTGAGTGGTCAGGTATATCTTTGACAAGGAAAAATGTTACAAGGAGGGATTACTTCATGTTTCTCAGAAACACTGCGAATAGATCCTGATTGGTTTTATGACCCACTGACCAACTCGTGCCAAGGGTCTTCTCTTATACCTACTCCTACAATTGTATTATATTCGTTAAATAACTTCCTATTGCTCAATTAGTCCCATCAGAAACATATTGGCCTTTCTATTAATTTTTCACACAAAATTCTTTGTACAAAATTTGCTAGCATATACTATCACTATCAGAAGGTGATGGATTTGACCTTGTGTCAGTCTACAAATGATATTTTAACATATCAAGTATGAAAGCCTATATGAAAATGCATATGCTATTCCTTTCTATATATTAGGAAGAGCCAAGCTTTTGGACCTTGAAGATTTCTTTTTTTTTTTTTTTAAGTTTATTTATTTTGAGAGCGAGAGAGAGGGTGAGAGACCATGGGAGGGGCAGAGACAGAGGGGTTCATGCTGTCAGTGCAGGGCCTAACGTGGGGCTGGATCCCATGAACTATGAGATCATAACCTGAGTCAAAATCAAGAGTTGAATGCTCAACTGACTAAGCTACCCAGGCATCCCGTATCTTGAATATTTCTTATTAAATGTCTTGAAATACAACTTTCATTTGCTATTGCTTTTTGAACTACAATGTTAAGATTCATTTATTTTTAAAAAGTGAATTATACTTTATTTGTGCAAAGAAACAATTTTAATATTTAAATATATTTTTGAAAAATGTATGACTGGTGAAGCCACATAATTTGATTTGATGAGTAGTACTTACGCCATATTTAAAAGTGTAGAATTTTTGGGGTGCCTGTGTGGCTCAGTCTGTCGGGCATCCAACTCTTGGTTTTGGCTCAGATCATGATCTCACAGTTTGTGGGATGGAGCCCTGCATCAGACTCTGCACTGACAATGCAGAGCCTGCTTTGGATTCTCTCACTCTCTCCCCTCTCTGTACTCCTCTTGTGCTCTCTCTCTCTCTCTTTCTCTGTCTCAAAATAAGTAAACTTAAAAAAAAAAATTAGTGTAGAATTTTTTTTGACAATTACATCATTTTTTTTGAAAAGGATGTTTATATCAACTTAAATTTTTATAGAAAAATACTGTTTGTTTTTATCTAGCTTGAAATCCTTTTATATTCATATTTATTACATTTATTTATTTTATATGTTTATATTAACTAAAAGTTATACTTTATATTTATTAAAGTTACACTATACTATTTCTTACTAATGAACTAAAAGTTAGGACTCATTTTCTTCAGGATTATTTATGAACACTGTCATAAAACTATTATAAGACTCCAGAACCTCTTTTTGCTTGATCTAGTCTTACGAAAATAATATCTTTACAGAGATTCCCCATTTAAAAATAAGATGCTAGGGGCGCCTGGGTGGCTCAGTCAGTTGAGCATCCGACTTCGGCTCAGGCCATGATCTCGTGGTCCGTGAGTTCAAGCCCCACGTCGGGCTCTGGGCTGATGGCTCAGAGCCTGGAGCCTGCTTCCGATTCTGTGTCTCCCTCTCTCTCTGACCCTCCCCCATTCATGCTCTGTCTCTCTCTGTCTCAAAAATAAATAAAAATGTTAAAAAAAAATAAAAAAAAAAATAAGATGCTATAGGAGTGCCTGGGTGGCTCAGTCGGTTAAACGTCTGACTTTAGCTTAGGTCATGATCTCGCGGTCTGTGAGTTCAAGGCGCATATTGGGCTCTGTGCTGACAGCTCAGAGCCTGGAGCCTGCTTTGGATTCTGTGTCTCCCTCTCTCTCTGCCCCTCCCCCACTCATGCTCGCGCTCTCTCTCTCTCTCTTTCTCTCTTTCTCTCTCTCTCTCTCTCTGTCTCACACACACACACACACACTCTCTCTCTCTGTGTCTCTCAAAAATAAAATAAAATGTTAAAAAATAAAAATAAGATATTGTAATCTTTTTAGATATATTCTATTAAGAGATCGTGGTTATTTCATATTGATTTTTTGGTAAGAGAAAATAACTATAAAACCACAACACAAAAATAAACAAAAAACAAAAAACTGAAATCTAGACTTTTCTACCTAAGGAGGGTAATGATAAAGGACAGTGAACTAGTATTTTCTTCGAGTAGCTTAATGAGAGTCATAGGAGCACAGAGAACTATTTTATATTAAAGAAAAAGGTACTCATTCCCCCTAAAATTGTAATGGAAAAACTTGCTGAGCCTTTAAGATTAGCAATGGTTATCCCTGGAATACAAAACATTTAATAGATTTTCATTTCTGTTCTAAATTTTATTTTAAAATTTTTAAATTTTTTAACTTAAAAAAAATTTTTAATGTTTATTTTTGAAAGACAGAGAGAGAGAGGGACACAGAGCGCAAGCAGGGGAGGGGAGGTGGGGGAGGAAGGGACACAGAATCCAAAGCAGGCTCCAGGCTCTGAGCTGTCAGCACAGAGCCCCACACTGGGCTTGAACTGTGAGATCATTAACTGAGCGGAAGTCAGATGCTTGACTGACTGAACCACCCAGGCTCCCCTAGCGACCAACTCTTGATTTGGGCTCAGGTCATGATCCCAGGGTCATGGGCTTGAGCCCTTTGTCAGGCTTCATGCCCAGCATGCTTAAGATTGATTCTTTCTCTCCCCTTCTCCTCTCCTTCTCTCATTCTCTCTAAAATAAAATAAAATAAAATAAAATAAAATAAAAATTAAAGAAAAAATAGATCAGTAAGTTGTGGATATAACAGACTATATTTGCATTCTGTTCTGCAACACGCTTTTTTTTCTTTTTTTTATTGTAGTAAAATACAACATAAAACTTATCATCTTAACCAAAGAGCCTGACGCGGGGCTCAAACTCACGAACTGCGAGATCAACACCTGAGCCAAAGTTAGATGAAGTCAGACACTCAACTGACTGAGGGCCCAGTGCCCGCTAAGTTTTTTTCTATGCTACATCAGTGTTGAGAAAAATGTTACGTTTACTTCACCTTTATTTTCTTTTTCCTTAGAAATTATTGGTACTTTGTAAATTGTTCAGAAGAAGATATTACATCTCTCTACAAGAAGTCCAGTTTTGTTGAAGATACTTGAATCCAAACCTGCAAAGAATGTACTAAATGCACAACCATCCATTAAAAAATTATCCAGTTAAACTATACAACTTCAACTGACTCAAATTCTATCCGTGCCTTGGAAATAAACTAGGAGATTCATTTGCCTCTAAATGAAGAGGGAAGAAAGATTAACTGGCACCACTATTAAATTGTATCTTTTCTTCCACGTTTTTAAAAAGTAGGCAGAGAGCAGTTAATCAAAATATTTTGAGGTCACTATTTTTTTAATATTTATTTATTTTTGACAGAGAAAGAGACAGCGCGAGCTGGGTGGGATGGCAGAGCAGAGAGAGAGCAAGACAGAGGATCTGATCCGAAGCAGGCTCTCAGTGCAGAGCTCTGCGTTGAGAGCAGAGACGCAGACATAGGCCTGGAGCTCAGGGTGAGATGGTGACCTGAGCTGAAGTCAGACACTTAACTGACATTCAGGCGCCAGGAAGTCACTCTTTTGGAGAAATTTTGTTTTGAGGCTTTTTTGGTACCTGAATGTCCCTGATCTTTTACATAACAAAATTAATTAGCAAATTTAAATTCTATTTGATTGAAACCACTATTACCTACTATCAGATTTTCTGGAACATTGCTGATTGTTCCACCCTTCAGTGAGAGCCACTGGGGAAATTTATATCTCAGGACAAGAAAATTATGTAATTTTGATTCTGTTATTGATTAGAAAACTGAGCAATATGAGGATTAGGAGAACACAGAACTGTCTACGGGGAATCGTAAGTCACTTGGTTTGTCTGAATTAACTGTTAACTTCAGACAAGCACATTGTTTTGCTTCAGCCTGAGTTTACTTACTAAATTTAGTAGTTTCAAGCATTATTACTGCATATACAACATAGACAGCTAATTAGCCTCTGTTGAATATTTTAATATGTTCCTCTGTAATACAATTTTTAATGGTAGAGAATAAATTAAACTTGTGTTGCAGGAAGAAGGAGAATCCACAAACTGGTGCTTCTTAATTGTTACCAAAGGAAAAGTAACAACAACGCATGAATTCAGAGGGAGTATTAATAATTCAATCAACAGATGGTTAAGTGTACCTCTGAAAAACACAGACAAATTAATTCTCACTTGCCTTCATCTATTGGGAGATAGAAGCAGAATTATGACTTTCTATCTTAAAATATTTACATTACTCTATGCCAAAATATTTTAGTGAAATAATCTGATATAAGCAATAAGAGAGTATAAAGGATTTTCTGCAATTTCTGCAACAATTAATATCTTTATTGCCATTTGCTTCCAAGA
Organism: Lynx canadensis; assembly: GCF_007474595.2. Classification (NCBI taxonomy): domain Eukaryota; kingdom Metazoa; phylum Chordata; class Mammalia; order Carnivora; family Felidae; genus Lynx; species Lynx canadensis. The sequence continues at coordinate 99,552,177 of NC_044306.2, forward strand.
ACATTTGACACTATTAAACTTGAAGTTCAAGGTTACTCAAGTCTTTGTTTCATGAGCTTCTCTGTATTAGGTTTCAACAGACTCTGCTACAGTAACAAATCACCCCGTATTTCAACGGCTTACAACAATAAAGGTTTATTTTTCACTCACATTAGTTAATGTCTGTTGCAGCACTGCTGCACATGCTCACCGTTCCAATACCCACGTGGAAGCGGCAGCCTCTATCTCCTATGAGCCGCTTTTTTTAAAAATATGAAATGTATTGTCAAATTGGTTTCCATACAACAGCCAGTGACCATCCCAACAGGTGCCCTCTCCTATGAGCCACTTTTAAAACTTTTGCTCAGAGGGGTTCCTGGTGGCTCAGTCAGTTGAGCGTCTGACTTCAGCTCAGGTCATGATCTCATGGTCTGTGGGTTCCAGTCCTGCTCTGAGCTGTCAGCACAGAGCATGGAGCCTGTTTCGAAATCTGTCTCCCTCTCTCTCTGCGCCTCCCCTGCTCACACTCTGTCTCTCTGTCTCTCAAAAATAAATAAACATAAAAAAAATTAAAGAAGCAAAAAACGCTTGCTCAGAGGGATCACGTATTACACATTCACCTTTAATCGGCAAAAGGAATTTACATGGCAAGCCTGATGCCAGTGAGATTAAAAAATAAAATCTTCCTACCGGGGTAGTCCCTGCAAGAAGATGCAGCAAGAATTTTGTTGCTAATTCTATCAATCCCATAATTATTTTTCTAAAATCAACTTATAAAACTGATTTATAAATTTATAAAACAGCCCCAAAACCAAGTTCTTAAGACTTGCTGAAAGACTGTGAGTCCACATGACAGGAAAATGAGAAACTCTTACAACTAATTATAAAATATGCTGCAACATATTTACATATTTTTTTTTAATCTGGCTAAAAGTCAGAACATCCTGACATTATCACTCAAATATCTTCATGAAAAGATACATATTTTTATTAGACTATTCTTCTGCTTATAGGTCTGATCTAAGACTCACACGGCTGTATCAAAAGATTATAAAGAGAATCAGTTCACATTCTATTCTGAAATTTTAATCAGTAACATGGATAAATGCATTGATAAATACATAAATAAATTTATGTATCATGTATCAATGAGATGGAAAGTCTTGGAAGTAAGGTCAATAATATGGCTGGCCATTATTGCGCAAAAAGAGATAGTGATAAGAAATCTTTACGTTAAACCCATATTTTAACCCTGAGAGTGGGCTCCTTTAGAATTACTGGCAATAGTTTCAGAACAGCTCACAGTTTACTAAATACCAAAGCAATGTTAGAGCCTAAAGATAGTGCTCCAACTATGAAGTCATCCATAGTGCTTACCTATTCATCACCCAAAGCAATCAAGCCAAAGAGCTGGGGTTGGACTGATTATTTCTTAAGTCAGATTATGACCCCAGAAGCTAACTCCCAATGCCTGAGAGAAATGTTTTCTGACTCTGTAAACTCACAAGAAGAAGAATAAAATTTATTAGTGTTTTAACTGATATCACATCATATACAGCAAAATCATTTTAACATCCCAGTAAGTCTTGTTTGCCATATTATATCCTATCTCCATCTACTTTGTTTCTTGTCTCAGGATCCTAGACCTCAATCATCTCTATTCTCCAGTCAAAAGCAGAAAGGAAGGAACATACAGTAACTACACCTCAGAATATCTTCTCCTTTCAGGACCACATGTTATGCAAACTGAAAGGTAGAATTTACTAAGAATTGTATGGTACATTTTTGTATTAGTCTCTATTCTTTCAAAAAAAATCAAAACAAAAAGTGCCATTCATTACTTTAAAACATATTCCAATTAGATTTCTTACATTATTCTCTCTTCCATTAAGAAATTATTTGTCTAGGGGCGCCTGGGTGGCGCAGTCGGTTAAGCGTCCGACTTCAGCCAGGTCACGATCTCGCGGTCCGTGAGTTCGAGCCCCGCGTCAGGCTCTGGGCTGATGGCTCGGAGCCTGGAGCCTGTTTCCGATTCTGTGTCTCCCTCTCTCTCTGCCCCTCCCCCGTTCATGCTCTGTCTCTCTCTGTCCCCAAAATAAATAAAAAAAACGTTGAAGAAAAAAAAAAAAGAAATTATTTGTCTAGTCTTCAGAAAGATTTAGAAGAAAGAATGCACACATGCAAGGGTGGAGTGCTAGAAAAAAAGTACCACTGAGGCAGTCCTGAACATATTTGCATTTTGCTTTATACTCTACATATGTAGTTTCCTATATTGCATTTAATGAAACTTTTCAATCACTGGTGGGGGGGATTGAAGACACTGTCACTCAGAAAACTTGAACAATAGTGGAAATGTAATTTTTTTAAGTTTATTTTTTTGGGAGAGAGGGTGGGGGAGGAGAGAGAGAGGGAAAGAGAGAGAATCACAAGCAGGCTCCACACATGAGCATGGAGTCTGATGCAGGGCTCGAACTCATGGAACCGTGAGGTCATGACTTGAGCCAAAACCACGAGTCAGATGCTTAACCGACTGAGCCACCCAGGCACCCCTGGAAATGTAATTTTTAAAAGAAGATGTGACATGAGAGCCAAGTTCAAGTTGAAGGTTTGCCCCCAAACCCCATCGCTTAAGAAGCTGTGTTGGGTACAGTAGGGCTTCAGTAGGTGGGGTCCAAAGAGCACACCTCCAGCCTCCCTACACCTCCTGTACTGTTAGGCTCACCCAAGACAGAGCTTCAGCAGGAGGAGCTCTGGCATTTTTTGTTAACGTGTTTTGAATGTTGTTGCTTCAAATATCACTTGAATCAAGTGTTTTCCTTCTTCTCCATTGGTGGGCTTCTTAGGTGTCGTTGGAACTGACAGTGAAACACCAATGGACTAAACTGTATGCAGGAGGAAATGAGAGCAAAATAAATCAACACAAGTTTACACATAATCAAATAAGGGAGAGAGGAATGAGAACTGTGGCACAACATTTTAATAGCATTATAGAAATTACAGAAGATAAATGCTGCTTTGTATTTAGAACCCAACTTCTACTGATGTTAGTCTACGGTGACTTTTTAAATTAGCGGACATTGAGCATAAGGGCACCCAGGATTTCAGAGCAACCCAGTTCCCTAAATAAGTATGCTCTATAATAAATAAAGTTTTGTTTGTTTGTTTCTAGGCCTCAGTATTTTCACTGAAATATCCTTTGTTCTTTGAGAGGAAGGAGACTATATAATGTAATTCATGTAACCCCCAGAAACAGGAAGAAAATTTTATAAACAATAGTAGGGAGCTAATGCTATTTTAGTATTTGATCTCAGCAACCTTGTATAATGTGTCTAATGAAGAAGAGTTACTAATGTGGGCTTCATTCTGTAATTTAACATTACTTAAGTGGGAACTAAGTCAAAATAAGTACTTTTAAACAAAGTATGAAAAATGTTTAACTCTTATTAATTTTCTTTTTGTGACTTGCCTGAAAATGCTCCTTATCTTTCTTCAGCACATTTCTATTCCTTAGAACTTATTTGTAAAATCTGGAATGTTGTAAGAGGAAAATCATGTTAGAAAATGAAAGTTAACTTTTCTAAGGCATTGTTATTTACCAAATTATTGTAAAGAACTTCAGGAAGACATTTCTGTCTTTCAGCATGCCACTACCTTGTTTTTATATTGTATTCTTATGGCAACATTTATGCAAAATCAGCATTCTGAAATTTTAAAGGTAAAATTAAAAGCTAAATTTTAAAGTGATGAGCATGTTCACATAAAATACCTCAAGAGAAAGATGAAGCACTATAAATTTATGAGTGATTCATTATTTTATATTTTTTACTGTTTAGGAAAAGCCTTATAAACCATTTGGGACTTCGCATTTCAGAGAAGATTCATTTGTAGGTTTTTGTTTGTTGTGCATAGGTATTATATTATTTCTTTTCCACCCCAATTTTTATCAGATATAATGGACATATAAAATTGTATGAGTTTCAGTTGTACAACGTAATGGTTTGATACATGTATATATTGTGAAATGATTACCACAATAAGTTTAGTTAACATCCATCACTTCACATATTTACAAATTTGTTTCCTTGAGTTGAGAACTTTTAAGATCTACTTTCTTAGCAACTTTCAAATATACACAGTATCTATAACCATAGTCTCCATACTGTAAATTATATCCCCAGGACCTATTTACCTTATAACTGGAAGTTTGTGAATTTTGACCCCCTTCGCTCATGTCTCCCACCCCCTGGCCCCAGCCTCTGGCAAATACCACTCTTCTCTGTGTCTACGAGTTTATTTTTTTTTCAATCCCACATGTAAATGAGATCATGCAATATTTGTCTTTCTTTTTCTGAGTTATTTCACTTGATGCTTTAAAAGTATGCTATTATTTCACAATAATAATTGATGAGCAATAATCTTATATATGCACAGTTCCCTTTCATGAGAGCAATGATTCACCCAGAGACCGTATGATGATTTATAACTCCGATATTTGAGAAAGATACTAAATTGGCTGCTCTAGAAATCATTACGTTAACTGAACGGGCGTCTCATTTATGCCTCGACTGCAACTTTCCTGGCTGCAAACTGCAAGGAAAAACCAACTCATTTCATTGTAAAAGAAATTTTTGATTTAGAAAGGTAAAACAATGTACCCACAATGGCTTTCTGATGAGAATATACTTTTGACAAGAAATATTTAAAACTTTGAACTAGGGGCACCTAGATGGCTCAGTCTGTTGAGGTCAGGCTCTTGATTTTGGCTCAGGTCATGATCTCAGGGTCGTGGGATCCACTCCCATTTCGGGCTCCATGCTGAGCGTGGAGTCTGCTTAAGATTCTCTCTCTCCCTCCCTCTACCCCTGTCTCCCGCTGGCATGCTCTCTCTCTCTCACTCTAAAAATAAATAAATAAATAAATAAATAAATAAATAAATAAATATTAATTCATTACCTCAAGTCTAATGAAGAGTACTGACAGTGATATAACATAGTTGCCAATTTTGTATTCTAGATTACAAACCCCTAAGGTTGTCTACAGAGAATCCTGTCTTTGGAGGCTCATAATGATATTAGAAAGGTGTTTCAAATTTGTTTGCCCCTTCTGTGGAGTAAAGACCTTATACTTTCATACCAAGAATATTAAACGATTAGTTTGGTATTTTTTCTATTCACTTGACTAGAGGCCAGATCAGATTCTACTAGTATGACAACGAAAACACCAGCCTCAGGATTAAAATCATTATGGCTGCTTACTCAAAGTTTGAAGAAAAATGATCTGCTTCATCCCCTTTATTGATGGACTTCTGATTATGTGTAGACACTTAATGTTTTAAGCACTTCGTGTAAATGAATCCATTTGCTCTTCACACCATAGTAGAAATTACTATCATCCTCATACACACAGAGGAATAACAAAGAAGAAGTAATAGCAGAAGCACATCGTTTCAGGATCAGCATCACAAGCAAAAAGACACGAGGGAAAAGAGACAGATGTATAAGCCATGTTGTAGGAAAACATGGCAAGGGCACACCATGTTAAGAACCGTAGGCAAAAGTTAAGGTTTACTAACTAGGAGTGAGCTTTGACTAATATGCAATTTATTGGCATATTTAGTAGTAAAGTTGACTTGTAACTCAGAGGAGCCTGGGCTTAAATTCCAGTTTTACTCTCCATCAGTTATATGACTTTGTACAACACCTAGCCCTCAATTTCTGCATGTACAAGTCAGGTAATAAAATTATGGTCATTGTGAGACAAATGAAATCAACTAATTAAATGAAATAATGTACATTAAGTTGCTTAGCACATTTTAATGAACTTCTATATACATTACTCTTTATTTTTAGCTTGTTGATGTTATATTTTCTTTATTGCTTTTTTAATATTGGTTCCTAATTTCCAGTAACATTAACTACTGCCAGATGCAAATTTCATCATTATTTTTAACATGACAATTCCTGGCTCAATGTTTCTCAGATGACTATAGTTTAATGCCAAAGATGATACTCTGGCATTTCACCCTTTCTGCATCATAATAAACTGGAAGAAAACATTCCAAATGGGGCTAATAAGTCTATTTAGAAAGAAACACTAACTCAACCAGTTATTAACTGTGACTTTGTCTCTTTGTCTCTTTGTCTCCATTTTCCTCTCAATAAAATGCAACAATCATTCTTAGTCAACCCCACAGGTGTGATATAACATTCAAATTAGCTAACTCATTTGAAGACTCTTTGAAAGCTGGAAAGGCTTATATACATATTAGGGAGTAGGAGGAGCAGAGTGAGCTTTGAAATCCAGTTCAAGTTCAGTTCAAGTCCTAGGACCTTATCTACCTGTGGCAATTAGGGCTCATTTACCCTATTTGATCCTCAGTATTTTTAACTAAATTTGGGAAGAATAATAGCTAATTTCAAAGGACTAAATCTTACTGCCAATTTTTTTTTTTTTTTGACAGAAGGGTATCTTATCTATAAATCAAATTGTCCCTAGGACTAGGACACTGTTTTGTGACTTCCTCATATGCTCCAGGCTCTGCTATGACCAGCACAAGCCAACACATAGTAAACAAAAAACAGAAACAAACAAAACAAAATAAACATAGGTAGAATTTTGATCACTATTCTCCAACCTTTTTGTCAATATCTACCTTGAGTCTAATAAGTTCCTAATGTTGAAGGAAGGAAGTTCACTGGAGTCTGAAAATCAGAATGAAAAGAAGATTCTTTTGTAGTCCATGACGATTTAATTATGTAGCACAATTATGAAAAATGAAAATGTGTTTACCATGGCACAATTTCCCTGCATTAAAGTTGTGTAGAGAATGGATGACAGCAAGGCCTAGACAGCTGTCATGAGCCCTGACGAAACGGGTGGACTGCCAGCACAGAGGGCAAGCATCAAATGCTGGCTTGGCCATGGGCTTCTGAGAAATAAGAAGAGCTGACAAGCCAGCCTGGTTTGAAGCAGGAAGACATTAGTTCACCACTTTAAACCAACAGATTCAAACTGATGCTGAATATAAAAGGCAGGGTCACAAATGACGGTAGTAATGACTGTAATATGACAGATTGAAGAGTAATGGCTTACAATTGCATAGTAGAGAAACATCGAAGGATAAATTGTGTGAGAGTGTTACTTATATAACTATCACATTGGTGCATCTATTACAATTATCTGGGAAGAGATTCATCTCAACTGTTAAACAAACTAAGTTACAAAGCAAATTGATATTAAATACAATTTCTTAGGTATGCTTTAATTTCATGCCTGTTAGAAATTTTGCAATGGGAATCGAGCGTTGGATAGTAAGTTTTCATTAAGGCTGTGAGGTTTGATAGTGCTGTCACTTATGTTATGTGAATAAAGCACTCAATGAATATTCAGTGAGTGTGTGGAAGAAACATGCTTTCAGTGAGGGTTCCCAGTGCTCATTCCTCAAAAAAGATATATGTCAATAGCTGATTCATGAATTGCCTGCTTGTCACGTTTCTTGTAAGCCTAACACCATAAATCTGTGTTACCAAAACCTTCCTTGTATCTTCCAATGTTAAAAAAAAAATGTTACTTTGAGCAACTAAAGTTAAAGCTGGGATTAAATGGTCTGTTTTGCCAACATTTAACATAGCTTAGAGAGGGGGTACCTGGGTGGCTCAGTCGGTTAAGTGTCAGACTTCGGCTCAGGTCTCACAGTTTCTGAGTTTGAAGGCTGCATTGGGCTCTGTGCTGACAGCTGGGAGCCTGGAGCCTGCTTTGGATTCTGTGTCTCCCTCTATTTCTGCCCCTCCCCCGCTCATTCTCTGTCTCTGTCTCTGTCTCTGTCTGTCTGTCTCTATCTCTCTCTCTCTCTGTCTCTCTCTCTCTCCCTCTCTGAAAAATAAGTAATAAAAACATTAAAAATTATAAAATAGCTTAGAGAGGAGACCCATGAGCATCACCACAAGCCTTTGTGGTATTGAATGTGGCTTCTCTTCTTTCCTTCTTTGGAGCCCCTCTTGGTCCCTTGCCACAATGCACAGACCCTGGCCCTTTTCAGCTCCCAGACATGGGACTTGGCTGATGGCGAGGGCTTTGTTCCTATGCCTGCCTCTGTGAGAGGTAAGTCACTGCTTCAGTCGTCACTCTAGAGAGGCCTTCTTCAACCAACCCATCAGTAACTTCCTAGTCACATCATAGCCTTTTGGAACTAAAAGGACATTCAGCATGCTAACTGCAAAGTCATTCTCTTTAAATCTGTATTTATTAGAATATTTCCTCAAGTCTCAGTGATATCAAATTGTCAAAAATACTCAAAAAGACTCAATTTTGAAAAAGGTCACAATTTGCTTCATTTAAGTATGTATAAATTTGTGTCTGCATGTGCTATCAAAGAGTTGTAGTCATAAGATATCATATTTAGATTGTTAGGTTTACTACTTTTACTTCCTTTTTAAACTAATCTTGTTCATACTCTTGATTTTTGTAACAATTTTTATATTAGGGGAATTATTAAAGTGGTAATCTTAGGTTAATGAACACTGAAGTTAGTATTTTTGTAATTGTCTTTGAATTTGCCTCAAAATTCTCAATTCTCCCAAAAGTTACTAGGAAACATTGTAAGAGACAACATTTTAAACACTTTGACTTTTCTTTTTCAATGTTTGATAATAGAGGCAAAATGTTTCTTACTTCAGGTTGCTCTGGGACACCCCATTCATTATTCTGTGTGTTGTCTTTGTTACAGAGTATTATTAATAAGACTATTATTATTAATTTTATTAATTGATTATTAATCTTGTTAATTATTAATAAGACTATTATTAAGAATAATAAGACTTTGTTATTGGCCTTTGTTCCTCATTAACAAAATATAGCTAAGATTTCTAGGGCCATAAAACGAAACCAAATTCTTTAATGAATACTTTCAAACTGTAGCAATCAGTTATTACTCTAAAATGTATTTGTGGTAGAATTCAATATTTAAGATTTATTTCATTTGTTTTGTAACATTAATGATAATGGCAACATTTATGCTCAGACAAAATTAAATGCTATTTTTTTGATTATCTCATATGATAATTGAGTCTACAAAAAATTTTTGCTAGTTATTAAATGCAGCACCTTTTAGGGGATATGAAATTTTCTTCAATGAAAACCTTGAACTATATCATATGAAATAATGAACGCTCTAGAGAAAATTTACAGAAAAAGCAGGGCACATAGAGTTATTTTATGCAGTTTTTTCAGATTACTTAGAAAAAATAATATGGTTTAAAAAACAAAAATGTCAAGAAAAACATGAATCATTTGATTACTCTTTTTCCTCACAGTTTTGACTGCCTTCTTTCTACAAACATAGCCATAAATGAATCCTATGACAATTTGAAAGGGGCCAGAAAAATTAAAATGGAAAATTGAAAGGATCGGAATTGGAAAGCAAAGGAACTTTGAGATAGCTTGACAACTTGTCAGAGGTAATTTATTCAGTAATTTTACCCAAATTATACTTCAGTCCTATTTACCACAAACAGAAAAACATGCTGCATGTGGATAGCCTCACATACTTTTTACTGGGGATGACACCAAAGTTTGTGAAAAAGTACAGTTCTAAAAACAAATGAACTAGCTTAAAAATACACAGATGAAAGAACAAAGTTGATATTAGTTCAGGGCAATAGCTTTCAAATACCAAGTATATCAACTAAGTCTAACCTAAATAGGCAATGTAGGAATTGCTGAAAAATATTGGTAACTTGCCTAAAATTTTCTTTAAAAGTCACTAACCGTATTATTTTGTTACTTTTGAAGATGCAATAAATTGTCAAAGTTCAAGAAGTTATTGATTATATTGGATATCCAGGAGACTGCATGTGGAACATACATGAGTGCAAATAGAAATTTCTTTGAAAATATTGACATTATTCTCTGAAAGCAGATGTATGCAGATTTTGAAGTATTTTGGAAAAGGGACAGTCTAGTCACCAGATGCAAGTTTCTTGAAGACAAAAATCACCTTGTTTGCTTAGTTCTTCCCAGTGCTGGATGCACAGAGCTGAGCAAATTAAAAACTGCATGCATCACCATGACTCACAGGCTAATTTCCAGGGAGTAGTTATGCTTTCAATTTGATGTTCCACAAATATCTATTTATAAGTGCATTAAATGCAGAATGGCCAGGGATTGGGCCTTAATTTGTACAGAAAGCTGCCTATAAATTATAGATAATTGATTTTGCCACTTTAAAATCTGTTGAGCATTTCTTGGACTCATTCTGTTCTGATCTGAAGGTGTATAAATTAAGAAGATTTCAAATGCAAATGTACTTTTTTTCTATGCTATAATACTGACAGCCCGAACCACCCTCTATCAGAGGGCATTATTACGTACTCACTGTCTAAAAACTTAAAAGAATAAAAACTTCTGGTTTTGATTCACCTCCAGATCCAGGTATCCCTGTATGCAGCATCTGCTATCGTAAGCTTTTTGCACGGGTTAGAAGAAATATTTTTAAGACATTAATGGTTTCCTGTTATATAGCACATGACTGACAGCCAAAGTTTCTTGATGGCAGTTTTCCAAAGCAAAAGAGGGCAGGTGAGTTTTTGTTTTGTTTTGTTGTTTTGTTTTTTTGTTGTTGTTGTTTTGTTTTGTTTTCTTTTGTTTTTGTTTTTGTTTTCCATTTTCTATTTATCCAAATTTATTTCCCAAATGTGTCAGGTTCCCATGAAGAGTCCATTTCATCATGTGACTTTCCGACTAGAATTACCCCAGTTTCAGTACATGATAGCTTTGTTTCCTTTTTACTTACAGCTGTAGAAGAATAAACCCATTTCTGGAGTAGGTTATGCTGCACTCATTGCCTTATTCATATTGCATTTCTAAAGAGATATTTCCCTAGATGTATCACTTTAGACTTCAGAGTCAGGTATATCGATAAAACTCTGTTTTTGGCGGCGCTCTGACCCAAGACCTTGTGAATAATGGAAGAGAAGGGTGACCCGAGTGAACAGATCGCTTGAGCAAAATGGAATCTTATTTTGAGCAACGTCTGCACCATACACAATATGGTTTCAATTTGAAATCTGGAACTCAGCGACATTGCCAGAGAACTTAGTGCATTGTTGGTTATTTTATTTGGGCTAAAATGGCACACAGATTAAGATCCTAACTTTCTGCCAGAATACCAGGATGACTGTACTTTATACTTTGCAACCTGATTTGAGGGTTTGGTACATTGATTCATAAACTAATAAAACCAGAAGTATCCAAAATGGGCCACCTGGAAATTATCTGCCTTTATGCGTGCATTTTTTTTTAACTGTGCTTTTAAATATTCTGGGGGTCTTTTTGTTTTAATTACAGTTCTTCAGATATGGAGATTCTCTCACAAATGATTTCAGTGTATCTATCTTGAACATATCACACACTGCATGAGGGTATGAAGAGTCTGTCATTACTCAGCATATTCCATTATTATGGGCAAAGAGTCCTTAGCTTACCTATATGATGTGAGTTACACATTGGTCAGAATCGCCTACATGAATCTTAATGTAATTATGAGTCTGCATATGCACACTGCACAGTACATGAAAAGACTTCATCCAAGAGTTTTTATGGTAAATGGCAAAAGTATGACTTTAAGTCTTAATCCCAGTGCATCACACTTCACTTGAATTTGAAAAAAGTTGTATTAGTGTTGCAAAGATGAAGGCTAACTTCACTTACAACAAAGACTCAGTAAGAGACATTTGGACAAGCCTTAGTTAACTTGAATTCAGACAGATTTATCATTGTGTCTTAGAGATATTTTATTTGCCATCACACTCCCCACCAATATAAGTCTTGTTTTATTTGAAAACCTTTTCTTGCAAATGAGCCACTTCACAAAAATAGAAGTCAGTTTTTAAAATTAAATTTTCTGGAATTCTAATCAGTAGATATCTCATACTTTGGATATGTTAAAGTCTCAGCAATAAGGAAGCAGACTGCCTTATTTTCAGACATCTTAACACACTTCCTGTGGATATGTCTACACATTTGGCTTCATCCCTGAGAATAGCATGAATCAATCAATGTTAGCATAGACATTTATCTCAGTTATACATGTCTCTCCTTTTGTCTTCTGGATCTTAGGCACCAGTGCAGAATGAGGTCATACACACTTTCTCAGGATCTACTTTGCATTTAGAGAGGCTCTTATTTTGCAAGATAATGCACATATACGAAGATTTGGTTCAATGGTAACCTCTCTGGGTAAACTTCCTGGGACTGTTCTGAATTCTTATTCTTATTTTTTTTTTTTTAATTTTTTTTTCAATGTTTATTTATTTTTGGGACAGAGAGAGACAGAGCATGAATGGGGGAGGAGCAGAGAGAGAGGGAGACACAGAATCCGAAACAGGCTCCAGGCTCTGAGCCATCAGCCCAGAGCCTGACGCGGGGCTCGAACTCACGCACCACGAGATCGTGACCTGGCTGAAGTCGGACGCTTAACCGACTGCGCCACCCAGGCGCCCCTTATTTTTGACCGTTCATCCCTAAGATTTTTGTGGTGCAGCCTTTGCTGATGTGTAGACAAACATCTGGCCCTCGACTCTCTGGCTGCTCCTCTAACATGGAATGTTCTCCTATTCTGGGCTTCCCCATGCCATTGCCCCTACCTGCAGCAGCAATATCCATGAGAACCCATGACTTGCTCTTCTGCCTCATTCAGCTTTCTGCTCAAACGTCATCTTTCCAGAAAGGTTTTCCTTGATCAACCCGACTAAAATAGCCTACACATTCCCAAGTCAGTATCTAGCCCTTTGCCTGCTTCAGTTGACCTTCTAGCATTTGTTTTCACTAGATCCCACACTCTATAATTATTGCTGTATTTATGTATTGTCTCCCTCCTTTACTAGAATGTAAGTTCCATAGAGGAAGATGCTTTGTCTGTTGTCTTCACTATTTTATCCCATGATTTAGAGGAGTGCCTGGCATGCAAAGGGCACTAATTACTACTTGTGATTAAATAGATTTTCCCAGGACCCTGACCTTTTATATCTCAATTAATTTCTCTGTTGAGGGAGAATATTGTACTTCATGGTCTTTAGGCCAGAATATATTTATTTGCAATGATTATCATAGATACATAGATTATGTTAGGAGAGAATTACTGGTATTTATTCGTACACACCAAAATTTATTGGAACCTAATGCCTTTTCCCTCATTAACAATGAATGAAAATTTTAGGGGTGCTCACTCTGTTAAGCGTCTGCCTCTTTTTTTTTTAATTTCTTTTTTAATGTGTAGTTATTTTTTAGAGACAGAATGCCAGAGGGGGAGGGTCAGAGAGAGAGGAAGATATAGAATCTGAAGCAGGCTCCAGTTTCTGAGCTCAGCACAGAGCCCGATACAGGGCTCGAACCCGCAGACAATGAGATCATGACCTGAGCTGAAGTCGGACACTTAACCGATTGAGCTGCCCGGGAGCCCCAAAGGTGTCTGACTCTTGATTTGGGCTCGGGTCATAAGCTCATGGTTTGTGAGTTTGAACCCTGCATCAGTCTCTTCACTGACAGCTGCAGAGGCTGCTTAGGAGTCTCTGTCTCTCTCTCTGCCCCTCCGTACTCTCTCTCTCTCTTTCTCAAAATAAATAAATAAACTTAAAAATTTTTAATTAAAAAATAAATGAAAATATTGAACTCATGTATAACACTGGTGTATACCTTTTGGACTGATAAACTGTTAAAACTACTGGCTTGGCTCAGTAGTAGTTACCATATATATTAATGATGTGACATTTCACACAAAGTATCTTTAAGGAGTATTTACTAAATTAATTTAGACTTTTTATTTCACACTGAAAGCTCTAATACATATATGCTAAAATATATTTTATCTCTAGTCTTGTTTTTCCTAGGGGAACGTAAATTCAGTCATCTTGAAATGTTAGTCCTTTTAAAATTAAATCTATAACAGGGGCACCTGGGTGGCTCAGTCGGTTAAGCATCCAACCTTGGCTCAGGTCATGATCTCACGGTTCGTGGGTTCCAGCCCCACGTTAGGCTCTGTGCTGACAGCTCAGAGCCTGGAGCCTGCTTCAGATTCTGTGTGTCCCTCTCTCTCTGCCCCTTCCCCACACAGGTTCTATCTCTCTCCGTCTCTCAAAACTAAATAAACATTAAAAAATTTTTTTTTAATTAAATCTATAACATAAAATAGGGAAAAAGTGGATTGCTGCATTGCCGATTCAAAATTTTGGAGTCATTTTCACTTATTGCAGATTAATTTTACTATAATGTTGAATTCAAAAAAATAATAAAAGCATTTTAGTGAAAATAGTGCTTTATTCTTAGATGGAATGTTAAAATCACATGATGATATATTTTATTTTCCATTATAAATAAAATATTTAAAAGGGGCATAACTTTCAGTGGTTTAGGCCAGTTATATTTCTCATCAGCCTTGATGTTGGTAAACATTGTGACAATGACATGTAAGACAGAAGTTGTGCTCCAGGCCCTTTTGATCTTTCATTTCCTTAAATTGATTTTAATTGATCTGATAAACTATTGATGATATTAGCCAATTTAGAAATTTCCAGAAACAGCCTTGAAAACAACAGCAACAGCAAGAGCTAAGTGATCAGAGACCTGGGCCGTGTTGCCACTCTAAACCCATGGGTCTTGCGTGGTCACGTGCTTTTCCTGACATGGTGCTCATGGAGGCATTTTCAGTGTGCATTTCAGCACTGAAAGAAAGTGCTGTTCTCCACAACACAGTTGCAGGAAGAGACCCAAAAACAAAGACTGTGTTCCAGGCCATTCAATAAACTATTGCAGGGGCTGAATAAAATTCTGAGGTCATGATTTTTACACGTGAACGTGCAGCTCACTACTCACCGTTAATTTTGGAGGGTGTTTACCTTGTCAGTTTGCCTATAATCCCTCCCCACATTCACCACAGTGCATGTTCTGTCACTTCTGTAGTTTAGTAAAGTAAGTATTAAACTCTGTTTCAAGTGAGACTTTCATTCCATTCATTTCTGATTTGTTTTGCTCCAAGTATTGTTCTTGCTTCAGTGGAAAAGATTTTTAAGCGGAACCAAAGACTAGAAGTTTTCTTATAAAAATCCTATCTTATTCCAAAATTGGGATTGATTAATCAAAGGAATAATAATTCTCTATCTCACAAAGAACTCTTAGAGAATTAGAATACAGGATCTTGGCATCATGTTCGGAGGCCTTAACCCTTAGCTATAATGATGGTTATCATTTTTGCTTTTAGCTCTGTTCTCAATTATAGCATTTATATCCTTGAGGACATCTTAAGCTGCTTCAGAGTTTCTTGAGAAAAGAAAAGTATTCTGTTTTGAGTTACTCAAAGCAATCAGCATATTCCCATATTTGGCACATAGTTGGTTCATAATACTAAAATTCATAAAAAGATACTAAAACATGTTGGCTCATCACAGGTGACAAAAAAAAAAGAAAGAAAATTAGATTAGTGTCTTACACTCAGTCTCTAAACTACACTGTAGGAATGTTATAATTTCGATTAAACCCACATTTTATTTCCTATTCTGAAACAAAAAAATAATCTCATCATTATTAAATGACAAAATAATTCTGGCATGTATCTCAATCTGTTGGTATTAATTTAAAAATACTGTACTTACTAAATCGTTTACATATTTCATGCACTAAAAACTTTTACATATTGTTAAAATTTTCAATACAGCACAGCCAACGTTAGAGGATAATATTCTGAACAAATATTCGCTATGGTGCAGATATTTAATAGCAAAAAGTTCTGAGATTGTGAGGCAATCAATTTGCAGAAATCCAATTATTTCAGATGCAACTCTTTGTACACAAATGAATCTTGTTCTGGACTAGTCCCTTCTGAATTGTTTCACTCTTGGTGACTATTTAAAAGTAGAGGTTTGTCTTGGCCAGGATAACATGTAAAAATGTGTTTAGAATTTATGCAGCAGAGTGATCAATAAATTAAACACAGGTATGTGTAGCAGAGATATCAGTGTCATTTTTCCGACCCACCATCCGACCTAGAAAATTTGGGGCTGGGTCCTTGGAGAAAATGAGAGCCAGACATTTTTCCATAATTAGCTTTAATTCATTGCTGTTCCTAAAACTCTAAGCCTGGTCTAAAGCTAGCCTTGAGTGAGCATACTCTGCTGGGGATGTCCAAACATTTATTGCCTGAAGGCTTAAACCAGGTTCATAACAAACTTAATCCCCAAAGACCCAACCTCGTCTAGACTCATTAGGCTCTAGGGAATTTCAAGAACTCTGACAGGTAGGAATGTACTAACATGACCTTAAAATATCTGCTCTGGCAATTATCCATACTCAGGTTTTTTAAAAGAAAATGATGCTTCTCGTTTGTAGTTCAACTTGCAATACCCCTGTTGACAAGTAGAGATTATTCAGGTTGGACGTAAAAGAGTAAAGAAAGATGAAAATACACTGTGAATGCAAAGTATTTTAAATAAATATTTTAATTCTATTGTTGGCATTTACAAGTAGAAAGCATACAGTATGTTACAAATATCAAAATGTGAAAAATATGAACGTTACATAAGTAACAAATGTAAAAAAAGTATTTTCTTACCTTCCCTGAAAGTAAGAAAACTTTTCAGCATAGGAAAATATCAGTATCAAAAACACAGCTTAGGTGTAAAAAAAAGTTTTTACACTGTATTAAAAAATGATCTACAAAATGACAGAAAGAAAGAAGAGTTGAAATTTGACTTTATATAAATTATAAAAACTGGGTACTTGGGGTAAACTTCAAATGGCTGAAAAGTCCAATCATAGGCTTTCTTTAGGTCGATTCTTTAAAATTTTAAAAGCATAGAACATTTTTCAATAAATAACTTCTAAAAGTGTCTCTGAGAAGCGCTGCTGAGAACATCATTCCACGGTAGGAAGGGAGCAGTGTTCTAAGGATAATAAGCAGTCATTTTGTTCCTATTGGAAGCCTGATGAAAGTCAGATGACCATAATTGTTCACAAAAAGAGAGAGAGAGAGAGAGCAAGAGAGAGAGAGAGATTCGGAAGTTTTAACACAATTTTGTAAGAAACTTCTAAAGTGCTGAACAAAATGACTTCATTTTAGTACCCACTGTCATGTAAAACCTACTCAAATATCAGACATTTCTGAGCAACATCAAATATGGAATCTACAGCTCTGGAAAGTGTTAATACTTAGTCTTTCATTCAAGAAGAGGAAGGCTCTTACTACACTTTACAAGGATTGGTTAAACCCCAAGGATCTTGCAATGCAAAACATAAGGATGATAACACAATGGAAACAATACACATACCCCACTGTGAAAGCACAAATTCATTTCTGCAATGGCAACGGTATTCATTTCAAAAATCACAAATCAAACATTGGTAAATAAGAAAAAAACTTTCCGAACGCTGCATGCCACATGACTAGTTACAAAATACGATGCATGCAGGAAAAGAAATTCAACCAAGCATATTTAAATTAAAGACTTGTTTGGAGTCTGTTTCAGCAGCATTGTGGTTATTATTTTTTAAAGTTTCCCTCCAACACCAGTCCATACTGGCCTCTTTCGCAAATGGAATACCCCTTCGTCGGCAACCTTATAATGGTTTGAGTGTTCCTTGTTTTTCTGTTTTTCCAATGCCAGTACATAAAGTTCACACATACTGCTCTGATTCCCCATCTTTGGGGACGGGCTTAGCTGTCCCATTCTTGCCTTCTTCGTTTGCTGCTGCTTTTTCTGGGAGAGATGCCAAATCTTTAAAAACATCTACATAATGGCCAAAGCCAGGGCCCCAGTTCAAAAGGTTGTCCCAGTTGAAAT
Organism: Lynx canadensis; assembly: GCF_007474595.2. Lineage (NCBI taxonomy): Eukaryota > Metazoa > Chordata > Mammalia > Carnivora > Felidae > Lynx > Lynx canadensis. The sequence continues at coordinate 99,569,981 of NC_044306.2, forward strand.
TCCCTGCTTGCTGCCCAAGTTTCAAGGGCAGTGTGTTGTCAGCAACCCCTGGTGCTGCTGCCTGTGTGCCCCCAGGTCCTCCCTCAGCCCTTCGGCCATGGTATCTTCTAGGCTTCAGTCTGGCTCCATAATTATCTTCGTCATCTGCATCAGATTCATTGACTTGAGATAATTTGGGCATCCTGGAAGTATATACCATTGGCTTTTCCCTGTCATACTCCATCTCTGAGCAAGTGAAAGACTCATGTGAGTCACTATCAGAAGAAGATTCTGGAGCTGGAATGCCATCTGCTGGGTTCCTTGTTCTGGACAATGGTCTTCTGCAATCCTCTTCTGAAGAAGACCTTCCGTGATCTGCACTGCAGATACTTGGGTTTCTAGGGCGAGGGGTGTTTAGCCTCTCCACCTCTTCAATCGAGAGTCCTACCGGAGGGGAAGATTCCAAAGGAATCTGCCCAATTGGCTGCTTTAAGCGACTCCCTGGTCTAGAACCGTGAGAGGTCATGGCCTGAGGACTCTTACTTCTCCTTCCCAGCCTTGTGGCATAGTTGAAAATGCCAGGTTGGCAGGTATCAGCATGCATTTCCAAAGTATTTCCATCTCTTATAGGAAGATGCAATTCCCTGGCGGGACTGTTCCTATAGAAAGTAGAAGACTTTGAGAAAGGGGCTGGGCTGTGTCGAGACAGGGGGTTGGGGGTTGGGCAAGCTGAATGGCTCAGGGAGCTGGTTCTCAAACCCTGACCGTATGAAGGTTGGTAAGTCAAACTGCTTGCTCCTAAGGGCATGGGGGATTGCCTCGCAAAGCCTAGGGGACTATGCCTCTGGATAGAAAATTTAGGTGTGTGGCTGCGGAACTGCTTGTAGTGTTGGATGATGTCCGCGTCTGAAGGGGCGATGCTGCTGGCGTTGTCGATGTCGTAATGCTCTATCTCTTGCTCCGGCGAAGCCAAAGGGGCGCTGGGGATGGTTTCTGAGCTGTGGGGAATATCAGTCTCATCGTAGATGAGGTAGGGGTTTTCCCGCTCAATGATATCTGGCTTAGGGTTCCCCTCGGGCTGCTTCCTCACAGTCATATCGTCTCCGTAGGGGGGGATATTGTCTGGGTCATCAAAAGCAACGTTCTCGCTTCCCTTCTTCTTCTTCTCCTTCGGTTTCTTCTCCTCTTTAGGGTCTTTTGTCTTCTTCCCCCTGCACTGGTTACACAGAATCAGGCTCAGGACCAGGAGGGCCAGGACTGTCGCACAGCTGCCCACGATGGCAGGAACAGCCCACAGAGGCAGGGAGATCTCTTCGGGACCCTGACTCAGAACACAGACATGCCCTCCAGGGCTTCCAGCTTTGCACACTCTCCCCTGAGGACAGAGGACCCCAAGACAAGCCACCACCGTCTCACAGGTCCTCCCTGTGTGGGACTCTGGGCAACTACATGTGAAGCCAGAGTGCAGGCCCGGCTCGCAGCTGCCCCCATTCTGGCATGGGTGGGAGGCACAGTCTCCAGGGGGAACGCACTTGTAGGCATACCACTGATTAATGCACAGTAAGTCGCCCCAGCAGGGGTTGCTGGCACAGATGTTCGGGCCACGACAGCCAATCTTCACTGAGGGGTCCGTCTTAGAGATGGAGGCCAAGCTATGCTTCCCACTGAAAGGAAGACTTTCTCCACCATACAGCATAGAGGCAATGCAGCCATCAAAACCTGTAGGGGGGAGAAGGAGCAGTAAGGCATTTTAGAGAAAATGCTGCATTTAAAACACTGCACCATTGAGCTATGGTAAAAAGAAGCCTCCCAATCACATCACAAGAGCTAAGAAACCACAGTCTCAGAGCCATCAGCCAGTCCAAAGTCAATAACTCTGTGTGTCTTATGACATAACTTAGTAAGATATATAAGATTTCCATGACAAAAGTATGAAGAGAATTGCTCAGATACTGCTCTTTCTGAAAATTTATAAATGACTCAGACAGGCTAGGTTTCCTTTTACTCCCTCTTTTATTAATTTGATTATCTATTTGTCTTATTTTTATAGTATATATATATCAAGAATTGCATACATAGAAATAAAATGTATTTAAAAAACTTATAAAGAACAAAAAAATAAGTTAATAGCTTTTTTCTCAATTTTTTAAAATTAAAAAATATTTTTAAAGGGAAAGAAAGACAGTGCAAGCAGAGGAGGGGCAGAGGCAGAGAGAGAGAGAGAATCCCAAATAGGCTCCATGCCCAATGCAGAGCCTGACATGGAGCTCGATCCCATGACCCTGAGATCATGACCTGAGCCAAAATCAAGAGTCAGTTGTTTAACCCACTGAGCCGCCCAGGTGCCCCTAGGCTAATAGTTGTAATCATTAGATCATGCATTCTCAATGGAGGTGATACTGCTCCCAAGGAGTTGAACATAAGTTCTTGAAGAGCAAAGGGAAAATCTTAGGTATTACAATGGTTTACGGTCATCTAGAGGGCGGCTATAGAGTATAACTGTGGCATGAACGCTTCATGAGGTGGGACAGGCAGAGTTAGGAAAACATATCTTAAATGGCTCTTTACAGGGTAGTAATTATTATTATTTCTTAAGGTTGAGAAACTCTTTGTTGAACTTGAGTGTGTTAATATTGCTAATTCCCCTGTCCCAGAGCCCAAGAATTGATTTTGACACTAACAAAAGAGTATGATCTACTTCGGCTTGTTTCTTAAAACATCCAAATGAATTATCATCCATATTCTAAAATAAGCTAAGTATATAAGAACAACTTGTGACCTGAACTTATACTTTTGTGCCTTAAGTCCATCACCCTCCCCTGCATTTTCCAATTTTCTTCGTATTTGATATATCCTTCCACCTTAGTGACATTTCCATACCTGATACACTTTTTCCATAAGGTTCTGTAACATCTGCTTTTGTTCCTACTCTACAGATTGTTTTTCTATGACTTAGTCTCTTTCATGTTTCATTTTCCTCTCATCAACCACTGACTCCTAGAGTTGCTCAAGCTAAGGCTCCAGGCTTTCTTTTTAATCGACCCCTTCATGTTAGGTTATCACATCCATGACCAGTACATCAGTTACTTGCTTGACTCTGCTAACTCTTAATATGTATTTCCAGCTGGTGTCCATTCCTGATTATAGCCCATCTATCCAAAAGTCTTTCTCAAAGGTGGTGCAAACGCCAGGTGTCCCAAACCACCATTTTGATATTTCCCATAGACAGGCTTCTCTCTCCACTGCTCTGCAGTTTCCTCTTTCAATGGTGCTGCCCTTTTTCTAGTTGACAGGTCAGAAACCGTCTTGAATTTCACCACAATCATCAACAGTTTGATTTACTCTAATTCCTAAAAAAAATTTCTTCCCCATTTACTTCCCTGTAAACTCCTCTGCCACCACACTAGTCAGAACTCACATAATACCTTGCCTAGATCACTACAGTATCATCCCAGCTAATTTATGCAAGCCCACTCTTGTCTCCACCAATGCATTCTCCATGTTGTAATCTGGAAGATCGTTAATATCGCTACCTGTCTAGTCTTGACACTCCTAACATAAATTTTTTATTGACTTCCCACTGTCCTGAGAGTAAACCCAAAAATGCAACATGGTCTAGGAGGCCCTGCTTCATTCTTCAACTCCCTTCGTTACCTGATGACATCAGTCTCCAATGTGCTAATAGGTCAGGTTCTATGATTTTTATCTACTTTTTGTTAAGTTCCTATCAATGTAAATTAATCTTTCATACTCTCCCATCTTCATCTTCACAGTTCATTTTAAGTACCAATAGTCAATTTCCCATGGAAATTTCCCTTTCTCATTTTTTGGAAATCTCTTAGAATTCTATATTCCTTCTTCACATTCTTTTTCATATTTTAAAATAATACATCTAGTTGTATAATGGTTTGATCAATGTTGCCTTCCTTACTTGGCCATGTTTTGTATGAGGAGAGTAGCTATTTATTTAGCCCACCATTGTACTCCCAATGCCAAGTACAGGGCTCAGTAATATCTGCCATGTGAATGGACACATGAATGAATGGATAAATAAGTGTTTGGTGGACAAGGGAAGAACCATGGGATGAATTATGAACTTGGTAGAACAAATGTAAATGACTAAAATAAAGTAAGTGATGACCAATCGTTTATTATAGACTTTTTTTTTGTTTGTTTTATTTATTTTTGAGAGAAAGAGAGAGCGAAGGAGAGAGTGAGCATGGGAGGGACAGAGAGAGAGGGAGACACAGAATATGAATACAGGCTCCAGGCTGTGAGCTGTCAGCATAGAGCCTGACATGGGGCTTGAACCCACAAACTGCGAGATCATGACCTGAGCCGAAGTCGGACACTTAACCGACTGAGCCACCCAGGTGCCCCTATTATAGACTTCTTAAAGATAGTTATGAGAGACTTAGAATAGTCATAATGGATATTATCAGAAGTCCAACTACTTTTATAGGAATAATTTTACCTTTCCTTTTGCTCAACGCAAGCATTTTTTACCTGTGTGGGAATCTCGATGAGCTTGATTGGGTGGAATTCCTCCAAGAGATATAGTGAGTACATCGAGGCCACCAAAATCCTGTGTAGGGTGGATGATATCTCTGTTATATATTCTGTCGATGGACAGTACTGTGGCTGTTCCATTTTTTCCGATTAGAAAAGTATGCCAGTGGCCATCTGCAACATAAACTTCAGGGATATTTCTCTCCACTTTCCCAGCAATTCCTGCATCTGATGTAAAATGTACTTTGCCATTTTTAATCTGTAAAATGTATTAAAATAATGTTCAATTAAGCTATGATGTGCTTGAGTAAAAATAGAATAGAAATGAAATGAAACTTACAATATTGATCAACTGAAAGCTAACAGGCTAGCTGAAGAGTCTGGCTATATCAGAGTATACTTACCCATACTTCCCCTACAAATTTAGGTAACATATACCTTCATATTTAATAGTTTTAATAGTTTTCAAGTTGTTATTATATTTATACCTAATTTTTTAAGATGCCTAAAATTATTTTCTGGAACACAGCTGAGATAATAATGGAGTGAAAACCCATTTAAAGATAAGTAAAATATACCTTTTTGTAATTACTTATAATTTAATCACAACGGCAAGTATAGAGAATCAATCAGTTTAGTAAATGGTCCACAGTGATCAAAAAATGTTAAAACTACTTGCAAAAAAAGAAGCATCAATGCTTAGGCAAAAATGAAACATAGTTGGAAAAATAGACAAAAAGAAATTCTTTTATATGTTATCTATTATGCACTGGAATTTTAGAAGAAAACATGCCCATTGTTTATATCATTTATTCAGATGAAAATTATGAGTGAATTCCTAATAATGAGGTGTCTGGGAAAGTCTTCACTTAGACTGCCTTTTACAATTTATCTAAGGGATATTTGGTTTCTTTGACTTTGCCCAGTAGAACATTGGGTAACAGGATGCTCCTACTCCAGTTTCCAGCTACCAAGTTTCCAGTATTCTGAGGAGACACTTTAGAAAATGAAATAATTTATGAGGCAACATGAACATTTGGTTCAGAGAGCATAATCCCATCATGCTGCCAGACAGAGCTGGTGCCTGGGCTGGGGGATGAAGTGGCACTGTGTATCAAATGACAGGAATGAATGGATGGATCAGTGATTTTGTCACTCGGATCAGATGCTATTTCTACATGCAACAAACACATCTGGTAGAACTAAAAGTCAGTTCATTTTTACTCTGTGGAAAATATGCCTAACACATTTACATACGTTACTCATACTGTAAGATTTTATTTAAAGAGTCTCTCTAGATGGTAATATAATTCAGTACCAAATTCAGATGGGAAAAGAAAAGAGAGTTGTGGTTAAATGACAATAACATTTCATCAAGTGAGCAATGTCTCATGAAACACACGTTGAAAATAGCAGCCCGTCATTGGTGATACCTAGAGTCCTTTTGGAAAGAAGCCGTGAGAAGAGCCTTCTCCCGGCACTGTGTTTCCCTCCTACCTGATCAAACCCTGGCATCCTTCTGTGTGACCAAATCTGATGAGAGTCTTTAGAATACACCATAGAGTAGGGTGAACAAGAACCTAAGTGCCCATTGTAACATTCCTGATGTTCTGCTTCTCCCCACTAATACTCTACTCGGCTCTTGCATCCTTCCTAACTTCAAAACATCATGCTCACTTTTTATGTTCATTTTTGCTTGGTTTTATTTATCCATAGATTTATTTATTTATTTATTTATTTATTTATTTTTGATCTAGACCTCCGAATCCCTCATCCCAACTCTGTACAATACATTTAGGCCCGCTTAAAAATAAACACAAACAAACAAACAAAAAAAACCTACACATCAAGAAAATAGGATTGATTTGGAACAGAAATAGAGTCCGTAATCTTACATTATTACAGAACTCTAAATATGGAGATACACAAAATGCCATAAAAGAAGGGAGGTTGGCAGAACACTTTAAATATACCATCAGCACAGTTAGACATGAGTATGCTTCCTTATGTTTTTCAATCTAATATTCTCTCTACCTAATGTCTTTTTTATCTGAACAGACTCTATTCTACATATTCTCCTCTCTCTTCACATTGCTATTGCTACTCACTCTTGACACTCCCCCCAAACCATTGGAAATCTCATTTACCCAACTCTCTTTTCTAAGTTCAAAATGATCATCTTGATTCCTTTGTGTGTGTGTGAGAGAGAAGAAAGATGGATTGATGTAGAGAATGAAGAACAAAAGAAAGAAAGGAAGAAATAAAGGAAGGAAGGAAGGAACTGTCAGAAAGAAACTGTCAGAAAGTGAGCCAAAAGAAAGAAGGAAAAAAACCAGGGGCCTTACTCACCGATAAACTAAATGAAAAGTAACAGTTCCTTCTGACTAGCTTCCTAGCCTGTGCAAGTAGATCGTATTCCTGTCATCCGAATAATTTGCCTGCTTACTTACAATAGCCATTCTCTTTCCATCTATTTTGTTCTCTTTATTCACTGGTTTTTTAATCTACTTACTTTACCTGCCAACCCCCTTAATCTCTGAAAAGCTGCTTTTCAAAATATTCATAGAAAAGAAATGTGCATTTTGGTCTGCATTAGTCATTATTTTTATTCATTAGCATTTACTTTTCCTTCAGGAAAAAAATCTCTTTCTAAGTGCTTGCTACCAATGTAAGAATATCTGGAGAAGTTGAATGCTGCCGTCCTGTTGGAAATGCAAGATTTTATGGTGACAAAAATGGATCCTGACATTCAGCTTCTTCCTTAAGGAAAAAAAAATATTCTCTCTCTGATTTCTTCAACCACATTGTATTTTGTATCTCTTGGCTTAAAGAGATAATGTACAGAAATATTTCATATGTCATTTAAATGGCACGAGGACTTGGAAGCAGCTTAACAGATAATGCACAGACCTCAATGTCAAAGCCTCTCAACGCATACAAAAAGTGTTTCTTGTAGACTGTGAAGCTTTACGTCTTTCTGTACTTCCACTTTCTTTGGTTCTGATACACTTTCCAATACAAATTATAAACACCAAATAAAATCATAATATAATGACATAGACGCTTTGTTTTGCAGTACATTTATTAATTTTGAACTGGGCTCCTTGGTTGAATATGGAGGTAAACTTATAACCTGAAGATGTTCTTTTGTACTAGATTAGAGCAGAGTTGTTCAACTTCGGCACTATTGACATTTTGGACCAGATTCCTTCTTTGTTTTGGGGTACTGCGTTGTGCAATGTAGGATATTTAGTGACATATCTGATCTCTACTTACTAGATGCTGGTAGCACCCCCTCCCCATTGTGACAATAAAAAATGCCTCCAGACATTGTCAAATGTCTCCTGGGGGAAAGATAGGGTAAAATCATCCACAGTTGGGAATGACTGGACTGTGAGGACTAAGATTTTTAAAAATATTTTTTGTACTACTTCCTAAAGATATGTGCATGCAGCATAACAACCAGAGTTGACTTGGATGGAGAGAAATTTTAAGAATAAAAAGGCTGAAGTTCAGAGGTGAATGTCTGTTTTATTTTTAAATATTATATGTGAGTTAAATGGAGTAATTCTCTATGCATATTGCTTTTTTTCTTCATGAACTAAGCTTTTAGTAATGTTCAAAATATTAATTTATAGGTGAAGAGAATACAGGATGTCTGAGTTTATTTTCTTCAGAATTTACCAAAATTCATGTAAAAATTATGAGTGGAATTATAATATCAAAATGATATTAATCAAAATCAGTCAAAAGAAACTGATGATTTAAAAGGTGAAGTCTTATTTGTGGGAAAGAAAGCAGACTAATATAATAGTCTTAGAATTAAGAAGCTAAAAGCTGAAGGAAAATGCATATCTTGGGAAATTATTCACTGGGTTAGCATCTCATTTATAGTTCAAAATATTATGTAAAAGCCTAATGATAAATCAATACATTGTTCTCATAAAACAGAATGTTTAAAAACAATGTTTTTAGAAATTATTTGGGGTAGTCAGGAGGAATTTAACTTGCAATAATTCCAAAGATACTTAATTTCACAGGGTTTACCTAGATAGTTAATTGACTATATGCTCCAGAATAAAGCCAGATAACTTAAAAATGTTTTTTTCTTATTCTTGTCCCACCAATTAATGTAAACATGTCAGTGTTTGGAATAATTTCTGGAGCTTTTTTTTTTTTTTTCACTTCAAAAGCACATTATCTTTTTGTTTTACTTTGTTTAAAAGTAGAGAAAGAAAAGCAATATAAATTTTTATTTGACAAAATAGATTGCAACAAATTCTTTCTATCCTGGCCTACCTAGCAGTGGTCTTTACTCTAAACCAAGACAAAAGTGTTTAGAAAGCAAACCATTCAGATCTTTGTTACTCTGGCCAATGCCTGGGGAATAGTTAAGATAGATGATATTGGAATAGTGCCCAGTATTAGTCGGAACTCTAATGGGTTGTAAAGAAAAGGACAGAAATTATGGGCGAAGTGATTTAAATCATGACACAGCAGGCGGTCTAATCAAGTGAAGTCACCATTAGCTTTTATCTTACCTTCACAGTAGTGTAATTGCTGCTTTCTTGGATATGGATTAAAATGCCATTCTCGCTTCTTGTTCTGAATTTTATTTCCAGACTGTTCACACCAAAAGGCTCCAACATGGCACCTCGTATGCTCTGTCTTAACAAATATTCCCGCTTCTCATTCTGACTCATGTGGTAATCCAAGCGGCCTTTGCCTTCTAATGATAACGCAGTGTCAGGAGTAATAGCTGAAAGGCAACGAAGAAAGGGAAAAATGAATGGATCCATTTGGCTTCTGAAGAAGTTTTTATAAGTGACAAAAATTATAAAAAAGGACAATAAAATATCATGTTTTTGGAATCCATATTCCCCAAGCCTCCTCTTGGGAAAAAAAAAAAAAAATCCATTTGTGAATTACTGTATAAGGTAATTTCAAATGCTTAAATCAAAATCAGAATCAATCATTTGGTTAATATTCAATAAAATATTTGGTATAGCAGGGGCACCTGAGTGGCTCAGTTGGTTAAGGGTCCGACTTTGGCTCAGGTCATGATCTCATAGTTCGTGACTATGAGCCCCGCCACCGGCTCTGGGCTGACAGCTCAGAGCCTGGAGCCCACTTCAGATTCTGTGTCTCCCTCTGTCTGCCCCTCTGCTGCTTTCACTCTATCTCTCTCATTGTCTCAAAAATAAATAAACATTAAAAAATTAAAAAAAAAATATTTGGTATAGCATATAAATCATGAATACTTATAGAGATACCACCTGTTAAAAACATGGAGTTGCAAATGTGTTTATAATAAGTGTTACTTTATTCCCAAAATTTATAAATGTGTTCAGAGTTGAATGATTTGTAATCATAAGTCTCTAGCATGTTAGAAATTTGGACAAAGAAGTGAACAAATATTTAATTTGTATTAATTTTATTATTAGCAATCATCATATAATCATGTTGAATTTAATTTATCATTATGTGTAACTGTAATGTATAATTATAATTTATCATAATTTGGTAAAATGTTCACACTACTGAACTTTAGAAGTTTGTTATCATAACAGTTAATATAGCTAAAGAAAAGACATAAAGCAAATGAGCTCAAAAGGGTTTCAGCACTGAATTATATACTTTATAGAGCTAAATTTTATAGTATGTGCATTATATCTCAATTAAAAAAAAAGAACCTCAGACATCTCTCAAGCCGATGACTCATTTCATGTTCCAGGCATAACTGGATTCCTACTTATAAATACTCATTACTTAATGAAAAAACTATCTGACAACATACTTTTTTGTTGTTTTGATGTTATCCTAATTCAATATGATTATATCTTCTGCTAGTAAGATCTTTTTGACTACAGTATACCCTTAACGTGATCATGAATTTATATTCATTCTTATAATATAATTAGGACTCCTTGGGAAGTGGTCAAATAACTGCAATGATTTGAGTATTAACCATATACTTGAAAATAAGGCAAATTTTATAGAAGAAACTCCATTAGGGTTAGTTAGTGGGATGTACAGCTTGAAATTAGAGAATGCTGTGTTCTAATGATGGCTTGAACGCCTCTAGCGTCTTATTAAAAAACAGTAGTAGGGTTTAAAAAACAACTAATCATACAAAGATTTAAAAAGTAAGACTCAAAACCAATTCTAATAATTGTAAATTAAAATGCAAGTATCACCCTTAATTGTAATAGATTATACTGCCATTGTATGATGGTTTGAACTCAGTGTTTGGTCATTTATTATTTACATTTTTCTACCACATACAAAATATTTACTGGAGAAATATTCCTTAAAGGCAGATAATATTAGACCCAAACCTGAATATAGTCCTTGGCCTTGTATTTGTATAGCATTCCTATAAATTAGCTTTGCTAAATTCATAAATTCATAAAATGGAAATTAACAACTTAGTAAATAATTCTGAAAGACTATCACTCTTCCTCAGGTTAAAAAAATAAATGTAAAATGTCACTATAGTTTCTAATTGTTACCCATTTATTATTTTCAACAGTTAGAATGAAAAAATTTCTTTGAATATAATTACATATTTAAGTGCATATATTTATACTTTTCATGATTACTATAATTTCCAGTGGAAGAGAAAACAGCTTGCATACATTTTTCACAGTATTTCCCAGTTAGTCCTTCTTTGCAATGACACTGCTGCCATGACCAGTAATCCGTACATGTGCCACCATGTTGGCAGGGGCTGTGAGTACAAGCACCTTCTAGTCTGGGACATCTAAAATGAAATAATAATAAAGACTCATAAGGCACAAAATAAAGTGTGGGGGATTTGTTAAAACTAGATATAAGCTTTTATTAACTTGCTTAGTTTCATGCACTCACTTCTTGGAAACTCAAGTTACGACTATATTTGGGGCATCTAGTCAAACTAGGAGCTGTAACACAGGGCTTGCCTCATTCAAAAAGGAGAAAGTTAAACCAAATAACATCCTACACAATACAGAAAAAGAGGTGATAATTTATTTTTTAAATTAATTCTTATTTGAGTAGGACATCTTTGGTTAATGTAATCTAAGGCCCCCATATTTATTTGCTTATACATCTCCTCCAGACAATTCATCAACTGATGTCTATTAAATGTCTACCATATGCCAATTACAAGCATACTATTCTAAGCATGGGGGCAAAGTGTTGAAAAATCCACATGTCGTGGAGTATTTATTTTTCCTTGTGTAGGAGGCAGTCAAAAAACAAAACAAAACAAAACAAAAATTAGGTAAATATGTAATATGTTAGAACAAAGAAAGTTCTTTGGAAAATTAAGTTAGACAAAGGGTATCGAGAGATTTTTTTTTAGGATGGAGGGTAGATTCATCAGCGAAGGAAGGACATATTTTTGTAAAGACCTAAACAAATTGAGAGAATGAAGAATATTTGGTAGAAGATCACTCCAGACAGAGGAAACAGCAAGTAAGAAAGTTAAATTGTACCTAATATGTTTGAGGAACACCGAGGGGCCCAGTATGGTTGGAGCAGAGTGAACAAGAAAAGAAGCATATGTAATACAGTGAGAAAATGGAGAAAGAGGCTAGATCATGAAGGCCTTGTCAGTCAGGCTTAGGACGAACATCTGTTTTTAAATGTCATTGTGGTTGTTGGTAGATTGGATGTGAAGTATGTCAGAAAGAGAAGAATCAAAGGTAAGTCTAAAAGTTTTGGCTGAACAGTTTTGGCTGATTGACTTATTATTTAAGACAGAGAGAACTGTGGAAGAAATAGATTTAGAAGGTTTTGGGAAAGAAGGCCACGAATTCAGTTTTAAACTTAAGTGTGAGATATTTGTTAGAAAGACACATAGGATATTGGGTAGTCCGTTGGATAGAAGGGTCTAAAGTGCAGAAGAAAGGCCAAGTTGAAGATAACCATTTAAGAGTCACCAGTTTTAAAGTTAGTACTTAAAACCAAGGGCTATAAAACATGATTTAAAGAATGAATATATATACAAAAGAGAAGGGGTCAACCAGATGAGAAAAAGAAAACCAGGATTGTATCATATGCTGATAGAGGTATTTTTAGGGAGAGGAAGAAATGAACATTGGAATTCAAAGAAGATGAGAACTGACCATTGATTTTAGCAACACAAAGGTTATTGATCACTTTGACAAAGAACAATTTTTCAAAAAGAGAGAGGATGGTAATTAGAGAGTAAAATGGGATTAATAAAGTTTTTACAAAAAATAAAATGGGAGAAATAGCAGCATGGATTTAAATGAGGAAAGACATGCCAAGGAGACAGCTGGACTATTGTTTTTAGAACATTGCAGGGGACTGAGCCTTTTACATAAAAAGGGGTTGGTCTTTATGGGAATAAGAGCAGTTCGTTCATAGTAATAGGATGCAATGTAGACCATGGGATGCACACGTGCATGGGCAAATGTGGAGGAATAAGCTTTTGGAAGTTTTCTTTTGATTGCTTCCATTTTCTGAGCAAGGTAGGAAGCAAATTCATTAGCTGGGAAAGATGGTACAGGAGTGATATTTGGGGTATGTGAAAAGGGGAGGCTGGAAAGTAATTGAGAAAAGTGAGCAAATGATTAAACTGGGGAATAGAATATGTTGCCACGCAAAATCATGGCCGCATTAGAGATTAGTAATCACGAATTTGAAGACAATGAACTCCTCCAGAGCAAGAATCTGCCTTGTTCATTTATTTGTAACTAACCTCAGCCCAAGTGCCTAATTCAAGACTTAGCTTTGCTACTCACCAGCTTGTTGACTTTGAGAAAGTTTTTAAAACACTGAGTAGCTCAGAAATAAATATTATCTATCTCATAAAATGGTTGTAAAAGTTAAAATAGACTAAAAATATTAAGAATAGTATTAACCACAGGGCTTTTAATATATTAGTAAAATTAGAAACAAGTAAAGTGTATAATAATAGTTAAAATAGGGCACATTCATATGATGGAACAGCAGGCAGTCATGAACCTCACAATGAGGTTAAGAGTGTTTGTCTCTGGGTGGTGCATAGGATACTTTATATTTTTCTGAATTTTCCAATTTTCATTATGAATAAGATTAATTTTTAAAATAAAGTGTGTTATTTTCACAATTCCAAAATCATTGCAGGGAACCTTAACCAATAAGCACATAGGAAAATAAAATGTTTTACAATTAATCAAATTATTGCTTGTTAAAGGTGTACTAAGGTGTATTTTGAAAATATATGTTTGTATGTAAAGCTATTTAATATCAAAAGGTTTTTTGTATACATTATTACTAACATTTATACATCATTATGTGGCAGATACTTTTCTATGTGATTCATCTACTTGTCATTATAATCTTCACAACTGTTTTGAAGCGTATATAGGCATAAAAGCATACGTATATTTTTCTTACACTCCAGAAAATAAGAGTTAATTTTCTAAGTAAATATCACATTTTATACCAAACAGTAAATACTTAAATTTAATAAGTTAATTAATTCAAATAATTTCTGTGTTAACTGTAAAAGTTAGCTGGTGGTAATTAAATTAAATAAGTAATTAAATGAAATGAATATTTAAAATTCAAAACAATGTAAAACATTTGATACTTTTAGAACTGTGGTCACAATAATTTCAGCTTTGGATGCTCAATTATCATGCATTTTGTTCATTTTTATTTAAAATAATAAGAAATAAAATTGTCATACTGATCTAGGATGCCTTGTGCTGCCAGAGCTTGGCTGGGTTCCAGAGGCCTTCCATTGACTGCAAACTCCATTATGCACCCAACAAAATCATGGCTTTCCACGTGTCCTCTCCTCTGAAGGATCGGATCTAGGGATCTGATACCTCCAACTGTGACTCGATTTGGCTGAACGTCAAGAGTCCTACATGAGAAAGCAAAGATAAGTATATTAGCTCCAACATGATAGATTTCAGTAGAATGTTTAGCTTTAAAAAGAGTGAATATAACTTTCTGGCATGTGTTATAGCGTGGTAAATTTGAATGGAAAATATTACCTATTGATGCCTATTCCCTTACAGATTTCTACAGGATTATGTTTTCAAGGCATGAAAAATAATAAAACTTATGGAAGTGATATTTTCAGTTAGCCAAATGGGATGTATAAAACAATGCTGAATTAGCAAGAAGCAGCATAACATCAGAGAGAAGATAAAGTGCAGCAGAAATAGTGATTATATTAATGTTAGATAATATTAATGTTAGATTATACATTTTTCTTCCCCACAAGATGATAATAATGCCAATATGTTAATTAATATCATAGATGATATGTCAATATTTATTTTTCTCTGTTGTTATTTCTGTTAACATCACTTAGGTTTTAGGTGGCATAATTCTGTGTCTCTTCCTGAGGTGCCATTGAAAAGTATCTGTGGATAATTGTGGTATACAACTTCCAAAGGAGGTAAAGACTGGGATCTTTAGACTAGCCTTGCAGGACCCAGGTCATAGGCAACAATTTCATGATCTACTCAAAGAGCACAGGCCATGTTAGTCTTTCCTTCCTCTATTTGTCCTCATCTCTCCCATCTCGTGTCACACCATTTTTACATATTTTTTATACTCATTATTAACTTTTTATTTACAGAGTAAAAATTCCTTTGGAGAGCATAAAATATTGTAAACTCTCATAACACTTAGCATAATAAAATTATTTGTAAATGCAGAATTTCCTTTTTAAGGTCAAGTAATAGTAAGATCAAACGAATAATTTTACTTACCAGTCATCTGAAACTGCCACATTACTGACAGTGCAATACCCTGGTTCTTGGTTCTCGGAACAAGAGTCCACAGTTAAGGAAGCTGCCTATAAAGTAGGAGAAGGAAACATTCATCCTGGGTTCTGCTGTCCCTATTGTCCTTTACGGCCAACACTGCCCAGTACTTGTTTCTACGTGGACATGATTTTGAAGTCGTGATAACATTTTGGCTTAGTATATAATGACATAATACACCTATAATATCAAATTTTGGGCACATATTTCTTTTACATGTCTAAAACTGTGACATTATTACATATAAGAAGTAGGAAGTACTTTGAAAAATCTTCACCAGGCCCCTTGTGTATAAGTGAAAAACCGATAGGGCACCTGGGTGGTTCAGTGAATTGACAGTCCAGTGCTTAATTCTGGTCAGGTCACGATCTCACAGTTTGTGAGTTTGAGCTCCGTATCGGAGTCCATGCTGACGGTGCAGACCTGCTTGGGATTCTCTCGCATCTAGTTGATATTTTCAACTAGAGAATATCACATAGATATTTATGAATGATTCAACTAGGAAAAAAAAACACTTTAGATAGTGGCATAATATTTTGATAAATCTTAACATAATTTTCTGATTTTCTAAAAGCTTCATGATACAGAACGTCTGAGGGGAAGTTTTATTTGAATAACACCCTATGCAATTTAATCGTCAGAGTTAAATGTGCTTTCTCGTACTGTTGAATTTTTCTACCAGTACTGCTGTAAATTGACATGTTTGTATCCTGTCTATTCAGTGATTCAAAGCTGAGAAGTTAATGATTTTGCCAGTTTCTAACAAAATCCCTTTGAACTGTAGAAAATGACAGATTCAAAATCCAGTAAGGGCCTTCTTTTGGGTATTTTCTAAAATAGGAAGATAACTTTTTTCCTCTGAGTGAAGTACTAATGGCAAAGGTATTTTTTTCCACATTTGGTATTATTTAAAACTTGATAGCCACATACTACAAATGAACTGAAAGAATTTTTCTTCTATCACTTTTAGCATACACAGAGTACCTCTTTTTTTTTTTTTTTTTTTTTTTTTTTTTTTTTTTTTTTTTGCTTTCCCTCTTGCTCCCAAGTCCTAAATTTAGATAGAATTAAATGGTCATAAAATTTAAAGGGGCCTTGGAAGTCATCAGATAAAATCACCTATTCTACATAAATGTCTGTTGACAATATCTTAGCAATATAGTTATCTCCCACCTGCTATGCCCCATTAGGATGCTGTCATTATTAGGAAATCATTGTGGCTAATGTAAGCCCCAATATACAATATCGATACCAGACTCCATATGCTTGTTCTAATTCTGTCTGTTTCAATAATGCCAGAGTAAATGGATAATCAGGAATATTGGACTTTTCTAAATTTGTATTCTCCTAAAGGTCTTCCTCTGAGAATACTAGTTTGGTATTAGGCTGGTTTAAAAAAGCTCAGGCAGGAAGGTGCATACTAACTTATTACTAACCTAAAAAATTATTATTGCCAAGATTTGCTTGTTATACCCCTATTAGAATTCACTGAAGTCTGTATGATTTTTTAGGCACTACTCATAATTAAAATTTATTGAGATTAAAACATTTTTTTCTAACCTCAAAAGGATGTATGGAGCCATGTTTTTGAAAACTCAGGATGACTAACATTCAACAAGCACCTATTTAATATCAAATATTTAAAAATATATAAAATATATACATTTTTATAAAGGAAACTATATGTAAAATATATAACAATATATAAAATTTTAGATATAATTTATATTAATCCTTGCAATAATACCAAAATGTGGAGATATTATTCCCATTATAGACCACATTTTGATTTTCTGCCCAACCCCCTTTTCAAACACAACCCATCTTGAATTATTATCAGATACAGTCTCCAAATGAGTATTTTTCAAGTAGATTTTTTTAAAAAATATTTTTAGAATATCAATGTTTTAAATTACTGTTACTAGGGGCACCTGGGTGGCTCAGTCGGTTAAGCTTCGGATTTCGGCTCAGGACATGATGTGGTGGTTTGTGGGTTCAAGGCCCAGGCTGGACTCCTCACTGACAACTCAGACCCTGGAGCCTGCTTCAGATTCTCTGCTTCAGATTCTGTGTCTCCCTCTCTCTCTGCCCCTCCCCCCTTATGCTCTCTCTCAAAAATAAATAAATAAACATTAAAAAAATAAGTTACTGTTACTAAATTTTATTCTCGTTTTGGTCTCATTTTCAGAATATTGGGGGTAATTTTTTAAGTAAACATTTTATAAATTAATATATGTTAGAATAAAGTTATAGTTACAGAATATTAATACCAAGTTCATAAGAAAATGGAAGACAATATATAAAGTAATATAATATATAATTTAAATGATTCATAAATTTTCACTAATACTTTTATTGTTTCCTCACTTATATTTTAATAAACTACAACTACTAGTCTTGTAAGACCCTGAATGTAACACAATGGATATGGAGATATCAGTGGATGAATATCTGAACATCTAACCTTGATGATGTTGATAAAATCATCTGGTCATCTTTATATCCATCATCATTCCTTTTTTTTTTTTTGTCCTTCGTGTCTCTGTATTTAAAAAATTGTTTAAAATCTTCTTTTCTAAGTTATATTAGAGTGGAGGAGAGAAAAGCCATTGTATCTGATGCCATTAAACACACACACACACACACACACACACACAAAACAAACAAAACAAAACCCCAAAAAATCCCACATGGATTTAAAGTACTGCTAAAAACAAATGGGGAATTTGATCCTTTGATAAAGATTGTTTGTTATTTATATTTGTCAGAAAAAAAATCAATATAAGATTCCTCCTGTCTTATGGCTTTATGAAATTTGTAATTAAGAAGGGCACAAAAGTTTTTCTTTTAAAATTGTGGATCACAGAAAAAATAGCAGAAATATTTTCTATGTTCTTTCTATAAATTTCTTATATGTAGTCCAACAATATAAAGTGGTCCCAAAATTTAGTGCCCAAAAATTTCTATTGTCAGACAAATACATGATTCATTTGATCAGTTTCAAAACTATATAACTCACTGTATTTTTTATATTTTTCTGGATTGTCACAGAGCTGAGACATAAAACTATAATCATTTAGATCACATTTCTTCATTTAAAAAATGATTTCAGAGCATTTATTTTGTTCTTTTGGCTAATTTTTATTTTAAATATTTATTTATTTTTGAGAGAGAGTGCCTAAGCAGGGAAGGGGCAGAGAGAGAGAGAGGGAATACAGGATCCAAAGTGGGCTCCCCACTGACAGCAGAGGGGCTCCAACTTATGAACTACGAGATCATGACCTGAGATGAAGTCGGATGCTTAATCTACTGAGTCACCCAGGTGCCCCAAATGTTTATTTTAATACATGACTTCAACCTTTAACTCTATTTCTATGTAGGGTAGAATGTAAATTTTAAAGAGTAGTTATCATTTTAGAAGTTTGATGATAAAATCCAAAAATATTTTAAATAGTTTTTGTTAGCATTTACTTTTTCAAAAACCCTTGATAGTTGTTGAAAATGCCCCCATGAAGAGACAGTTGGTAAGTAAGTAAATATATATGTGTGTGTGTGTGTGTGTGTGTGTGTGTGTGTGTGTATGTGTGTGTGTGCGTGCGTCTTTCCATTCTAGATGTATTGCTCTGTATCAAATGGTTTCAAACACTTACAGGTAAAATACATCATGCATTTTCCTTTTTAAAGAAAAAAAATACTTGTTTAATGAACACAAGTACTAAATAAATACATACCGTCTTACTGTAACATGAGAGCCATATAATTAAGTGGAATAATATGGAAATCTTGAATATTACTGAGTTTATAATTCTAAAAATACTTTAGCTAGTCAGCAAAAAGAAATTCATTTTATTGCAGTCTCATGTGATAGACCTCACAGATGACAGCATATTGAGGAGCTAAGTGCAGTAAGGACTACTCACTACTGTTTTGGAATATGTGTCAGCATCATCTTTTATCAGTAATTTATTTACAGAAAAGTTTTTTTCATTTGTTTTTAAATTGTTTCTTCAGTTAGGACAAGGATACTTACAAAAGTAGCCATTTTAAGTACAGTTCTGACATGGCCTTAAACATATATAGGAAATGTATAAAATGGAATATTTATGCACTAGGATGTTTTATTTACTTTGCTTCCTTTTATTATTTTTGAGACAAGTTGTTTTTTGTGACAGGCATAGCTGTCATGAGCAAAAGAAAGATTATTACCTACTTGTGGCTGTAGTTCATACCAAAATGGTTAAATTTGACCCTTAATTCATGCTTTAACTTGAAGGCCTGATTGACTGGATGTACAACAATAAAACAAGTTTTAACGTAAAATGAAATGTCTTACCATTCCTGCTCTCCGGGCAATCACAGTGTGAAAATGTCCATCTGACACTTTCTTCATAGTGGTGAGTTTATATGTACCACTGCCTAAATTATAAGAGAATCTTAATCTTTCTTCAGCAATTTCAAGGGCCAAAAACTCAGCCCGGTCCCCTGTCTGGTTGTCATAGTTGTAAAGCAGTAAAGCATGACTTTTAATAGTTGCAAATTTGACATAAATATAGTTGTTATTGGGGTCCAAGCTGGGAAATTCCATGTATGACAGCTCCTCAAATCCATAACTGTTCAACTCACAGTGCTTTCCAAAGACACCTGTAGATGAAAAAATTGACAAATTGACACATCAAATTCCAGTGAAGTTTCAGTAAATGATTTTGGTTAAAATATTTTTATGTTGCAATAATGAATCAGGCTTTACCAGCCTTATTTTGTATTATTCTCCAAAGAATATTGTCTAAATTAAATTGAAATAGAACAAATCAGTGATCTTTAAGGCATATGAGAGATGATGAACTACTGTACTTGCTTCTCTTTGGCCAACTAAAAACCATACCTAAGTAGGTCCCATTTCTAAAAATTAGAATTAGTGGAATGGAGTATGTCTGGAGTTATTTCTTCCCTGGAAAACTTTCAAAATAGTTTGTCACCATTTTAAAAGTTCTAATATGCTGTAATTTTCAACTGAGATACTTCCCTTACAATACTTAATTCTTAAAAACAATTTTAATCCAATTGATGGTAAATTTTGTTTTGACCTTCAAAAAGAATTAATCACTATACTCATGGTATTTTCGAGAGCCACTAGATTAGGGAACCACTGCTTTTAGGAAAGGAAATAACTGTCTTAAGTTTTTTATCTCTGTCTTGCTTTATACCTTCTTTGGGTATGATTTACAACAGGCTACTTTAAAATAGCTTCCTGCTTTTTTTTTTTTTTTTTTTTTTTTTTTGAAATCCAGTATCCCCACTTGTTTGTGCTGGTTCTTTTTCAAACTTGAAAAATGAGTTTTATTGATGTTACAGTGCTACGCCAAAATTCTTTTCCCACAAATATTAGTAGACTGTAGCAAATGATTGGAAAATTAACCCATGCCAATACATCATGATTCTTATTAACTGGCAAAGGTTCCATTCCTTAATTTTGGCTGTATATCTCTTGTAAATGTGTTAAATTTAGTCAGGGAATTGTTAAGCTAGAAGAAACTAATGCCATCATTTTACAAAATATTTAAAACTCGCCTGAGGTCACAAAACCATGGGAGACAGAGCCAGAATTTGAGGCCAGATCTACTGATTGTCTAGTTGTTTTGACTACATCACATTTTATATCCAAATGTTCTTTAAATTAAAATGGCCTAGAAGTTGCTGTAAAAGCCTGTGTTGTTTATCTTTTCCTTCTCTGTCAAGGTTGAGATAATAATCATAAATATGTAGGAAATATGCATATGAGTTATTTCTAAACATTAGCCGCATGAAGGAAAAAGCAAACATATAATAGAAATTATATCTATCGTCAATATTTCATACATTTATTTGTATATCATAAATATATGATATATATCATATATATTATATAATTAATAATGTGTATATATATAACATATATGCACAAATTTTTAAATTTTATTTATATTAAATGTTCATTTACTATATTATATATATCTTGCTTATATATACAGGAAGAGTAATGAAAGTTAAAAGAACAAGCAGAGATGGAGCATAGAAATGAAATAGACTATTGAGTAAAAAACTGTGCTGTGTCTTCTCTTAGGCCTCTTCTAATTAAAAATATGAACACACGCTTAAAAATTGATTTATGCAAAAAGAATATACATACTGGACAGATGTCCTACATTTTTATTCAAGTAGGCACTAGATACAAATTGATTCATGAAATATTTGTTTATGGAATATTTTTCTTAGAGAAAGGTACATTCTTGTTTTTAAAATAAAATAAAATTTAATGAAGATTTTAACACAGCCCTCCAAATGAAATGCTGTGAAAGAAATCTACATAAAGATCAGGTGAAATTATTAAAATTACTCTAATAAGCTTTTCTAAAACAAAATCCAAAAAAATAAAAATCTGAAAAAATTTTAAAAATCCAAACAACAAATCCTTCACTGATGAGAAAGTAAACAGTGCAAAATTTTTTCCCAATTTCAAAATTACAGTTAGGATGTTGTTTTATAGGATGCATGTGTAACTACCTCCAGCTATTTGTATGAGGCATTCCATCTGTCATTTGTATTTGTATGGTTCACCCACATTCAATTTGAAAAGGAAAATACTTTATCCTTTAATTCTCTCTGGTCTCCAGTCATGTATTATTGTTTTAAGGTTTTCTGTTTTCTTTTCTTTTATAAATCTTCTATTGCCAACTGACAATGTCAAAGTTTACATAATGTTTGTTTGTTTGTTTGTTTGCCACTGGAAGAAACAGTGGGAGAAATCTGCTGCCAACTGTATGTGATCTGCCTCCAATTTACATTGTTGTGCTAGTCCGCTTTCCCTGGGGAACTCAGGTAGGGTGAAGGCAAGGTCCATTTGGACCCCAAACACTTTTGCCCAATAGGCAACGATTGTTGTATCAGCTACACTGCAGCAACGACTTGTTTCTATTTGGTATCAATTATCTTAAATCTTCATATTTGCAACTGAAATGCAATGCAATCTCTAAAAATGTAAAAACCTTTCTTCAGTCACTTGAAAATTCATTTTTTCCACTTTGCATTCCAATCCCCTTATCTTTCATTCCAAATACAAGTTAAACCATGAAACCTGCTTGTGGTTATCTATAGAAAGCAGCACCCTTTAGGATTATAACAGATTACTGAAAGAAGTTTTTAGAAGATCTAAAGTTGTGGTTATTTTGACCTTAATCTACTTTTCACTGCTTCAGAGGCATTGTTGGTGAGAATCTCAAAAAAAAATTTTAAAAAGCAGGGATCCTGTAAATGTCACTGAACTGAAAATAATATTGTGTTCTAGTTACTATATCATCTTGAGGTAGTTTTGTTTCATTTTTATTTTTTTGACTTTAGAGAAAGTCCTCAATTTCTGGACCTCAGAACCACTGCTAAATGCATTGCTCACAATTAGATACTTATATTCTGTTTTTCTTTATCATTCTACTGATGTGCTTTGGGAAGATAAAACTAGATAGAGTCATGGAGTTATTTGAAAATGAATTAACACTACATTTTACTTTACTAGAAATCTCAGATTCTGTTTTAAATTCTATTCTCCAATATATGTTGAGATTCACTTTTCAGAGTCCATACAGCACAATGATATGCTCAAAAGACTACAAAATATCTTTCTCTTCTCTTGTTTACGGAGAGAGATTAGGGTCTTTAATTACCGTAGGACATCTGGGGATGAATACTATATTGTGGGGTAAGGTATCTCTTAAATAAATGGAATAATCACAAAGCGCTGAAACAACCCAGGTTAAAATAAAAGCTTGCTACAAAGCTGTTTTCATAGTCCTTGGTGGTCTCAGTGCTGGATAACATTTGAGTGAGATCTGAAAGAAATCTTTTAGTTCATTCCACTATGGTCAATAGATACTAATGTGTTAAAAAAAATTGTAACAACTTTCTTTTTCAAAAAAGACATTATTAGTCTGAATTTTGATTAGTTATTTGGTAGTATCTACAAAAAGCCTGTCATGAAAATTGCATGTCTAGTTATTAAATCCTTCTATTAGAAGTGGATGAATTAATGTAAAAAAAAAAAAGCAAAACAAAACAAAAACCAATTCGATTAATTATCCTTAAAGATTTTAAGTAGGGAGTGACGTCATAGAGTGCTTTAAAAGATTTTTTCTTTGATATGTTCCAGGCTAAAAAGAAGTCATCCATAAATATTGAAGGGAAATGTCCTGAGGAGACAACATCAAATTCAATTATCTTGCATCAACTGCTTTTCTAGTAATAATCAAAGCAATATATTCAAGGGCATTCCATAATTAACTTTTTAAAAAAGTATCAAACCTTTGTACCTTCATTTTGCTAAAACCTCCTGTGTAAAACAACTAATATCTTCTTAATCACTCATGGCCACAATAAAATAAAATTGCTAAACTGTATGCCAAAATAGATTGATATTTTATATCAATAAATAAGCTGAACTCACCAAATGGACAATGGCAATAGTATGACTCCACACCACTTTGGCAGGAACCTCCATTAAAACAGGGGTTACATTCACAGTAATTGACTGAAGATTCACACAGTTTCCCTGAAAAGTATCAAATTCATTTTTAAAAATCTTATGCAAACATATTGATACCATTACTGCATCACCATATGTAAAAATCTGTTCTGAGAGATCATATCTTGGAGAAAAGAAATATAAGAACATTTTACTTGCCATGAGAAAATTGGAATACCTCAGAGTTCAAAATCCTATTTACTTGTCTCAGCGTAAAGATGTGCATTAAAATAGTTGGGAAATAATTTGTATAATCATCTTGGAAGGAACTACTGTTTTCAGGAAAATCACAAATGTGAACATATTTAAATGTTTTCACTGAACTTATTTTCTCTTGTCAGTGTTGCTTCTTTTTTTCAATTTTATAATGAGATTTGAAAGTTCTATAGTATAATTCTCACTGTAGAGATTTCCTTGACTCAGATTTTTTTAAAGGTAAGAATCAATTTCGTTTAGCTTATTTGTCAAACTAAAATATTTTCCCTCTCTGAAATATCCCTTCACTTAAAAATTTCTGTTGTAAAACAGAATAAGAAATCCAGAGAAACACATCATATATTTCAAATACTTAAGATTTACTCTTGACTACAAGTTATGGATACCTTGTCTTTTTTCTAAAACATTCATACACAACCAGTACATCATTCAGTATCCAAGAACTCCTCATAGATCTTAAATCCATTAATATTAACTATTACTGGCCATCTTCTAAGATGGGGATATGGCAGTCAAAAAGAAAAAAAGCAGATAAGTGTCAGAACATGGCATTTCCATTTTAATGGGGGAGATTAATCCAAACAATAGGAAACTTTTACATTTCACAGATGAAAAAGAAGAGGGTCTTGAAGTCTAATATTTTGCCTAAGAAATTGCAAAACTATGGCACAAGACCAATGTAGGTCTGCTCCCATATCTAGGTTTTGCAAAGCTGTGGGTGAATACTTAACCACTTGGTAGGCCAAATTTAGAGTTTATGGTCAATCCTATCTGTTTTTGGTTGTTCTAATGCCACTTTTCTATAATTTTAAAATACTGTAATGACTTATTTGTTAGAATAGCTTCTAGTTTTCCAATTCCCAGAAACAATAAGATGGTATAGAGTTCTTTGTTAATTTCCACTTATTGATATGAGGGTTTAGTTATTTAATTAAATAGAGTTTTTTTCCAGAAAGTTATTTTCTACTTCTTAGTATAAGAACTAGAAATGTTTCTATGAGCATAGATAATCCATTTTATCATGATTACTATGCTTAAAACATAGTCAAAATTTTGTTTAATTTAGTTCTGTTTTTGTGGCTTGATTATGTAGCCACAATTGTTCCAGTTAAAATTATAAGCATGAGTCAGAATGCATGACATTGCTAACTAAACATGTTTCTCTACATCATAGGGTCATAAACAACATTTTTTCTTTATAAATAAAATTGGGAACCTCCTTAAAAGGTAAAACAGTAACAATTTTAGAATACCTTTCCATTCTAAAGGGAAATAATGAAAATAAACAAGTTACCAATCTAGAGGCACAGAAATTGGGTTTTAAGCATTATAGCAATTAGTTACATTTGAGAAACAGGCAGAAGAACTTTATTATAAGCCTGTACCATATCATAAGAGAGATGCTATGTCATAGAACTCTTTCCTGTGGCGTTTTCCAATTGGATTTCTGACAGACCATTCTAGAGAAGTGAATTTTTTTCTTTAATAAAATATTAGTATTGCCCAATAAATAAGGCCTATGGGCTGTACTTTTAATTATTTATTTGCTATCAGGAAAGTCATATCCACTACTTGTATTTTTCTCCACTATAAGAACATACATAATTTTCACATGTGCTATGGGACTAAATAAGGTTTCATTTTCTTTTTTTTTTTCTTTTTGAAAATTTCTTTTAGAATTATGTTAAAAGTAGCATGTATTGAGTACAGTTGTTCTTGAACAATACAGGGTTTTTAAGGAAGCCGACCCCCCCCCCAGTTGAAAATCCACATATAACTTTTGACTCCCCCAAGAGTTAATTACTAACAGCCTGCTGTCGATCAGAAGCCTTGCCAATAACATAGTCAATTAACACGTTTTATATATGTATTAATATACTGTATTTTTATAATAAAGTAACCTTGAGAAAATAAAATGTTATTAAGAAAATGAAAAGGAAGGAGAAAATAGGTTTATAATACTGTACTATATTTATAAAAAAAATATATATATATACATGTGAGGTGGACCCTGCACAGTTCAAAAGTGTATTGTTTAAGGGTCATGTGTACATAGATTAACATACTGGACAAATGCAGTCAGTAGAACACTTATATTGTGAAAACAAGTTAGTGGGTTCCAAAATTACAGCTTTACTTTTTGATGACTGGAAACGGGGAGCAAAGAGTAACCAATTTAGGGAGCACGGGCATGAACAATACTCAAATATTTGGACTTAAATTTCCTCCAAGAAAAATATCTGTGTATAAAAGCCCAAGTCATTGATACTATAAATCTCAAATACATCCTCTTTAGAATCCTGTTGGGAAAGACTACCTTTTAAACTTGTGGTGTAAACAACAACAACAAAAGAAAATCAGGTGTTTTTTTTTTTTTTTGTAATTTATATAAATTAGCTATCTTATTTACCCCTCACAAAATTAGAATTTAATACAGACATCTGAATTTAATTTAAATATACACTATAGGCTATTTCAGTCCAAAATTAAGAATGGAAAAAAAAAACCCAAATTAGGTAGACTTACTCATGTATTAAAACATATAGCAACTATGGAAATTGCAGAAGAAACTACAAACTAAGAAAATATTAGTTTGAGAATGAATTTCTTTTAAAAGTTAAAATAAATTCTCAATGGAATCTGATTCTTTGAGTATACAACAATTTAAATAGACAGTTGTAAGAGAAAAATTCAGTCTTTCATTTTACGTTTTAATTGAAACCAGAGCTTTATTTTCTTACTTTTCCCTAGTAGATAAATATTTTTAAAAATGTGAAAAGTGGCTTTGGTAGGGGTTAAATAAATGGATTTATTGTTGAGTTTGAGAAAAATAGTCTTAAATGTTGGTATTACAGTATGTAAATTATTTACCATTCAAAAATTTAGTTTGAGTACTCCATTTAATGAGGTTTTTTTAATAATTAGTGAATTTCAAAGAAGTTACCATACTAGATTCAAAGACATAGTTTAAAAAACTCAATGTTGAAATTTAAATTATTATTAAAAAGACTTGTGTAATGAAGGAAAGATGTCATAATTTTACGTAGAATCAAAAGAAAGCCTTCAGTTGCAAATTTCTTAGGTTTGGAAAGTTCATGCTCTATTATCCAGTTAGAAGTCAGCAGCAAGTTCTGCAAACATCTATCTACTTAAATACTCGTGTTAATGGCATAATGTTTATTAGAGAACACAGCAGTTTGAATTACTCTAACATAGAAAATAATCTGATGTGTTGGAGAATCCATATAAAGCTAGATCTTCGGTCATTAACTTAATTAAAGCTGCAAGTCTATTAACAATATTTGCCATAGCCTTGAGGCTTTGAAGTATACTGATAGGGCTTGCACAAAGAAAAGGATCTCAAACTCAAGGATCTGGAACTCAAAAGGCCTTGTTCTATTAAGATATGTTAGTTGTGACAGAAGTTGTTTACAAGCTTAAACTGGTCTAAGTCCTTTGACATCCATCAATTAATTGTGCTGATATAAATTATTTATCATAGATAGAAGGATGTGTGCTTCAAGAAGTATAAGCTCTTAGCACCTGGAGAATAGGAATGCTGAAGATAATGCATAATTGGAGGCCAGTGTATCTACAGACTTTCCAAGATTATAGTTTAAACTTACAAAATAGATTTAGCATGTATCTTCACGTTTGGGGCAGAAGTTATGATGAATTCATAAACTGACCGTTCTGTGATCACCTATGGTCTTTTCAACAAGGACGCATATTCACGTTTCATTCATTCCAATGGAACATTTCAGTGTTGATTATGTGGAGCAGCACACTTATTCTCATCTGCTAATTTGTCCAGCTATGAGAATATGATTTCTGATACCTGACAGTCCATGTAGGCTTCACTTTAATATCTTAGACTGTACGTAATATATTATATCACAACGAATATTATTTTTGCACCTTTTGTATTTGTACATAGGTAGAAAGGAGACTATGTGAAACTATTAAAGTCCATTTTATATCTAAATTGATTATACTATTAATAAATATAATTCTACAGGAATGCAAGCTGGTGCAGCCACTCTGGAAAACAGTATGGAGGTTCCTCAAAAAACTAAAAATAGAACTACCCTTCTACCCAGCAATTGCACTGCTAGGCATTTATCCAAGGGATACAGGGGTGCTGTTTCGAAGGGACACATGCACCCCTGTGTTTATAACAGCACTATCAACAATAGCCAAAATATGGAAAGACCCCAAATGTCCATCAATGGATGAATGGATGAAGAAGAGGTGGTATATATATACAGTGGAGTATTACTCGGCAATCAAAAAGAATGAAATCTTGCCATTTGCAACTACGTGGATGGAACGGGAGGGTATTATGCTAAGTGAAATTAGTCAGTCAGAGAAAGACAAAAATCATATGACTTCACTGATATGAAGAGACAAAACAAAAACACTGATATTTAAGAGACAAAACAGATGAACATAAGGGAAGGGAAACAAAAATAATATGAAAACAGGGAGGGGACAAAACAGAAGAGACTCATAAATATGGAGAACAAACTGAGGGTTGCTGGAGGGGGTGTGGGAGGGGGAATGGGATAAATGGGTAAGGGACACTAAGGAATCTACTCCTGAAATCATTGTTGCATTATATGCTAACTAATTTAGATGTAAATTTAATAAATAAATAAATTAAATTAAAAATTAAAAAAATAAATAAATCTAATTCTATGATATATATGTTATTTATTCTGAATATTTATGCTTATAAGCTTTTTTACTATTTTTGCAGAAAGTAGCTTTTATTCAAACTATTAAATGTTTCCTATTATTGTGAAAAAAACTATGAAGATAGCTCATCTAAATATCCTAATCAAATAGTATTTTGTTTTATTACATCAAAAGAAAGCAAAAATATCATGTTTAAGAGCTGCTAGAAAGAAAGGCAAAGGGGAAAATATTTTATTTTTGTATTTTAAAAAATGTACAAATACAATTTCAATGAGGCTACAGATGATGATGTATAATCACATTCATAATATCCATGACAAGTTTACAAATACATGTTTGTTTTCTGCAGAAATAAGAAGCATTTAAGCTTCTGGAAACCTCTTATTAATGCTTTTGTAAGTTGCAAATCATATTTTAAAGTAAAGTAATCAAAACAAGAAATGAGCCACTCTTCCATATCTCTCAGAAATTTTCATTTCCTATCTATTCGCTACATTTTGTTTATGTTCTATGGTTTTCTTGTCACATGATCATTGACAACATCCATGTATGACTGTTGTGATTTTGAAAGAAGGACTCAGTTACAACTCCCATCTTCATGAAAGCAAATGTTTGCCAAGTTTTTCAGTAAAATTACTATGCACAACCTGTTTATAACTTTATATATGTCTGGAAAAAAATTCCTATTTATACTGTCAAATGTCATAAAAGTGATGAATGGACATATCTCATCCTCTGAAATATCAGGACTTATTGAGAGCATAGGAAAACTTCTCCATATGGTAATGCACCCTGGCACGACTCCAAATACCACACCTAAAATGCATCCAGATGTGTGAAAGTGGATGGGAAAGGTTAAAGGGGCTATGAACTAATTCTGTTAGGAGAGACCCAGATTTGGGAATAAGCTCCATCTACCTGCTGCATTTTATAACACCATCCATTCCTATGTGAATGACTTAATGCAACATTGTGCTACAAACAGTGGAAACCTAGAACAGGAAGACAAATGATAAGTGGTTACTGACTCCAATTGTGCTTTCTAATTAGTCTTCTATTAAATGCGAGAAATTTTCATTTGTATGGGAAGAGAAATACTGGATTTGTAGTTGTTAATTTCCTCTGGAGGAGGAACTGAGGCATGTTATGAACTTCTGAGGTATGAATATATGAAAGATATTCTCTTTTGATTTACTGAGGTATATATCAACAATGATGTAATTTCTGGTATTGTTAAACCTTGTGAAAATCTAGAAATTAATTTTTCACATGTCCTATACTATACTAAATTGATTCATTCTTTCGAATAACCTGTATTATAGTGAATCAAAGTTCCACTTAGTGATATAAAAATTAAATTATAGAACAGTTTTTTAATAATGAAACATGAAGTGATTGTTACTGAATGTGAAGTCTCACTATATATTTTTTTCAATTTCCTTTTGATCATTTTTCTGGTAATTAGGAAAAAGAGATCAGAAAGACAAGTTATACAAACAAATTCATTCCCTCTAAATCACTCATTCATTTAAAAAAATCCTTATTTCATGTGTATTATGGGATGCTATGATAACCAACTGGAAATTAAAATTTAAAATATATATATGGTATATACATATATATCAGGACTATGCTGGTGGCAATGTGGTAATCACTACATCCCTTTATATCTTTTTATTGTGTTTGTTCCATAATTTTCATTTTTATACTTATACCTCTAGAGGACGTTCACACAAAATCCTTGTTCAGCTAACACTTAATCACCCCCTGTAGGATTCTTAGGATAAAGTCTCTTGGTTTGTGTCAGTGCATAAGCCACTCACTCTTTCAATCTTCAGCACAGTTTCTAACTTCATGTGAAATATGCAGTGGTTGTGTGTGTGTGTGTGTGTGTGTGTGTGTGTGTGTGAGAGAGAGAGAGAGAGAGAGAGAGAAAGATAGAGATGGGGAAATATCTGAGGATTATTTTAAACATAAAGTTTAAGAAAATCTCACAGTTTCAATTTGTAATGCCACAGACTTTAAAAACCGTTAAAGAGGGGGTGCCTGGGTGGCTCAGTTGGTTAAGCATCCTACTTTGGCTCAGGTCATGATCTCACGGTTCATGAGTTCAAGCCCCACGTTGGGCTCTGTGCAGACACCTGGGGGCCTGGAGCCTGCTTCAGATTTTGTGTCTCCCTATCTCTCTGCTCCTCCCCTGCTCACACTCTGTCTCTCTCTCAAAGATAAATAAATATTTAAAAAAGTTAAAACCATTAAAGAAATACAGATTACATTACAAAAACAGTAAACAGAGTAAAAAATATAGGTGATTGGAAATAGTTCTCATGATCTGATATTGAATATACACAGGCTTTGGAGAAAGCTTTACTAAAGCATTAGTACTTAATTAATATTAACAAAGCTAAAGCTGACTGCAATAAATATTTTTAAAAATTCATTCTATGAGGTACACATATGCTTAAGTATCAATCTTGTCTTATGGCTGATTAGCTCTTTAAGATGTTTTGATGCATTTACTCCATCTTCCTTAAGTCAGGTTAGCTGGTAAAGACTACCTGGAAGGAATAACTGAAAATGATCTTTCAGGCATTACCTTTACAAAGAATTAAACAGATACAGACATTTGAACAATACATTCTTCTTTAGTGTATGGAATAACAATTTGTCACTATGTTTCCTATAAAACAAAACAAAACTAAAACTATCAGACTTGAATGATCTGCTAGTTTTACTGGATGGACTGTGCATGTAGAATTTAAAACAATGAATTACATGAATTCAAAAAATAAAAGATCCATATTAATCATTTGACTTTGTTTTTTTACATCATTCTTGATTAGTTGGATTATCTCCAAGTATGCAAATGAAGACTAAAATGAGCTACAAAGAGGGACAGTATGTAAAATTACATAGTAATTGCAAACTATTTTTGTAACTTCAAATAACTTTTCTAACAGAGGTTATGATCTAATCTTTGGAAGCTTTGGCTCTAGAGTCACCTGAGTGTAGGCTAAGTTTTCTACAACATAATATAGGAGTAATAATAGTATCTTTCTATGCCAGATATTATCTCTTGACACTCAGCATCATTCCTATCCTTCTGAAGTACAGGGCCTGGGAGTCACAAAACTCTCTTTTCTAGACTCCTGCCCAGCAGGGCTCAGGTTTAGGTTCTGCCAGAGGGTGAGTTGAATGATATCTGAAGAGTCAAAGCAAAGCAGGGGCTGTTTTGGGACTCTTTGCAGACTGCAGGTAGACAAGATGATCAGTTGCGGTTTCTTGCAGTATCTGCAACGTTCTTATTGCTGAAGTTAGTGGTGAATTTTCCTGACCTTCATTCTTAGGCAGTTTAACGATATTGTAAGCCATTTCCAAGTACTAAGTACCTTCCTACCTAGAAGTCTGGGAGTAATTTCAGTTCTTGACCAATCTCATTCCAATACACTATCTCATATGCTTTTTGTGAGGATCCAGTAGAAAAACGTACAAAAAGTTCTCAAAAGATATCATGGACTTGCCATGATACTCTATAGCAAATACAAACAAATGTGTGATGAAGAATCACATATAGAAATCACATATAAGAAAAAAATATAAAAATTGTATACATATAAAAAAGTATGTGATGAAGAATCACATACATAAAAAAAAGTAGAAAGAAGTCAAATTTATAGTCAAGACTCATTTAGACCATCTTCTGTGCCATGCAAGAGGCAAGTTATTTAATCTCTTTTAACCTATCTGAGACCCAATATCCCAATATTTTTTGCCCTTAAAATAAGAATAATAATAGTGATAATACAGTTTCATTGAATTTTGAGAACTAAATGAATAACTAAGTGAATAATAATGTCTATGATGCAAAGACTTTAAGAAGTGCTTTTTTTTTAAAGTTTATTTATCTATATTGAGAGAGTAAGAGAGAGCACAAGCTGGGAAGGGACAGAGAGGGAGAGACAGAATCCCAACCAGGCTCTGTGCTATCAGCGGAGAGCCCAATGCAGGGCTTGAACTCATGAACTGAGAGATCATGACCTGAGCCAAGATCAAGAGTGGGATGGTTAATCAACTGAACCACCCAAGCTCCCCTAAAGCAGTGCTTTAAATAGCCACCTAATAAATGATATGCATATTTCATAATGAAAAGAAAGGTATTCCTAAAAGTTTCAACTACTACATTTAGAAAAGTAGGCAATGTACGTTTAAATCTAATGTAATGAAGAAAGAAAGAATTAATGTTAAAGAATTAGTTCTATGCCCAATCATGAAGCAACATTTATGCTGCAATCAGCATATGGTGCTTTTGCTCATACCCACGGTACTTTCCCTGTTTCCTATCTACTACCAAATGCCTTCACACATTTTTCATTTTAGGACTAAGTATAAACTCATTTTAAATCTAAATGTGAATGAGCATATTATACTAAAATGGACAAAAATAATCCTTATTGTTGAATTTTCAACAGAGGAAGTAATTTTTGGGGTTGGAGTAGGAAAGATTGAGGAAGATTTTCTAGAAATTCTGAACTGATAACTTAGATGGAGCCAAATTACTCATGATGCTAAGAATACAACTGTAGTAGGATTCACAACTTGTGCATTGAGGCTTCTGTCTTTTTAGAAATTCTGTGCTGCCCCTCTATAACACCACTACTAATACAACTAATTTACATTACTACTTATTGAATGCTGGACACTCTGGTGGGCGTTTTACAAGCATTATCTTTATTCATTACCACAAGCCTGAAAGATAAGTAAATACGAGTAATCTCATTTTGCAGATGGAGAAATTGAAGGTCAGCAAGGTTAAATGACTTTCCAAAAGCTATAGTTAAATCAAATACTATCAAATTCCTGATTGTTTTCATTATACATTATTGTTGCACCTTTTCTTCATCTATACTTCAAGGATATTATTTTGTTAATAGGCAAAGCTTGTATGTTAAACCTTGACTCATTCACACTTGCTTTATGTCACTATCAAGCAATTCAATTCTTCAAATATAAAACCATTAGTAACCCAATGTAATATATATGGACTAACAATGTATAGTGTGCAAATGACAGCAGAGAATTTTTCTCTCCTCAGACTTATTAAAAGCATAATATTTACACACATTGAAGGTGCACCAACCACTGATCAGTTAGTAGATAAATGATAGAAGATAGCCAGCTAGCTAGCTGGATAATTAGAGACAGAAACTTACAGAGATATATGTATATTTGTACATCATACCCTGTTAAAATGCCAAAGACTAGTGAAACATATTTGCTGCTGTATGTTTTATTATGCTTCTAAAATGTCAAGGTAAATTGTGGTTCAGTTCTGTTGTGATTTTCCAGAGAAGTCAGGTATTATGCCTTCTACCTGACTAGTAGAAATACATGGCATTTTAATTTCAATCTTAACACATTGCTCTTGCTGCCCTCAAATATGGATCAAATTTCAGCAATAATGATAATGATTTTAAAAGATCATAAAAATGATGAAGATACACCAAAAAAAAAAAAAGATGACGATAAAATAAAAGAATCAACAACCATTGTTGACATATTTAGGACATTAAATGGTCCAGGCCTTATGCCTTAGACTTGAGAACACTCTTATTTGAAGACATTATATGGTTTTTGCTCTTGTACAAGACATTTAGCAGATTGAGAGCTTAAACTCTGGAAATAACTGTGTAGGCTTACCACCTGACTCTATGACAAATCTGGGTCATCTTAGAAAACTGACTTACCTTCTCTCTCCTTCAGCTTCGCTATCTGTATAAACTGGAAAATATTTACCCCAACCTCATGGGTCTCTTGTGAAAAGTAAGTAAAATAAATACAGGTAAAGTCCTGAGAACAGTGTAGGCCAATAGTAAGTACTTACAGCATTTGCTATGATTATGGAAAACCATTTAAAAATGACAAAACACACTGCTTTCTACTATACTTGACATGACTAAAGCCTTAGTGAAAAAGCCAAACATTGTCATACCTGTGTATCCAGTTTTGCAAACACAGTTGAAGCTTCCTGGAACATTTTGGCAGGCAGCACCGTTCTTGCAGGGACCAGGCAGGCACTCATTGACATCTCTCTCACAGGCCCTGCCAGTGAAGCCATCCGGGCAGCTGCAGGAAAATCCTCCCACTAAATTGTGACAGGTCCCACCATTGTGGCAAGGGGATGGAAGGCATTCATCTATATCTATTTCACACCAGCTACCAGCATAACCTGGCAGACACTTGCATAAGAAAGGCCGCAGAGGTTCGTTTGCCACAATGATGACTGGGAGACTCTCGTGGCTCTTTAATACAGAGCTCACAGCCAGTCTTCTTATACAGCTCCCTCCATTCTGACATGGGCCGTGAACACATGAGTCATGATCCACAGATTCTACCTTTACTCCACTCTGCCGGAGAAGGATCTCTTTGATGCTTTCAAAGAAGGTGGCTACACCACTGGGATTCACATACTGATTGTTGTTTCGTTTCACAGCTGCTAAAAGAAACGTTCTATTGTTCTCCTCGTATGCACCATAAAGTTGCACAGCAGTCCCTAAGCCTGTCAGTTGGGAACTGGCAATGCGTAGAAAATGAAGGTAGTGGTTAGTCAAGAAGTCCTTTACTGTTGGAATGCTGAGACGCAGTAGGATGCTGTTATCCACAGTAGCATTAGAAAATCCAGCAAAGAAAACTCGGATATTGCTCGTGACTGTGCTGTGAACTCCATCACTGCTAAGGACAGTGAGATCAAATGTGCCGTCTGTTGACCTTGGCTGTGAATTCAGATCACAAGTACCCGTTGGAATACTGAACAGGCTTGTAACTCCTGAAGTAAGGGAGCAGTGGAAGGTATCTAACACATCCGGATCCTGCGGCTTCACAGAGCCTAATATCCCACCAGGAAATAAATTGCCATAATAATTAACAAATATCTCCACAGTCCGAGACTGTGAAGGATTGTCATTTTGGTCTATAACTGTGATATGCACGGTTCCTGTGGAAGACATTTGAGGAACACCAGAATCCCTAGTAATCACAGACAGGTAGAAGTCTGCAATCTGTTCTCTGTCAATCTCTCTGGTTGTGCTCAGAACTCCAGCAGTGTTCAGACTAAAATAATTGGTGGCAGGACCTGTGCTCAGCAAGTAATAGGTAAAAGGGCCTTGATTTGGAGGGAGATCAGGATCAGTGGACTGAAGGGTCATCACCAGAGTTCCTGGGCGTTTGTTTTCCATAACTTCACCTTCACTGATGGTCAACATAGGTCCATTATCATTTATATCTTCTAGGGTAACTAACAGGGAGGCACTTCCTGTAGCGGAGGGGGTCCCTGAATCAATAGCCAACACCGTGAGATTATAGACAGGTAGGGTTTCTCTGTCTAGTTCTGCTGTGACAGTGATCTGTCCCGTCTGTGGATTAATGGAAAAGGCACCATTTTCGTTTCCTGATCCAATGAAGTAAGAAAACCTGCTCCAGCTGGGGACAGAGTCTGAGTCAAAGGCACTGACAAATGTCACATGGGTTCCAGTTGGGACCCCTTCACTGATCTGAACACTGTAGATGTTTAAACTAAAAATGGGTGGGTCATTGGCATCAAGTACAGTGACGTTTACAGTGACCTCGTCTATATCGGCACCTCTAATGCTGCCAGAATTCTTGGCCAGTACCTTCAAAGATACCCTCTCTTCTTTTTCCCTATCGAGAAGGCCAGAAACATAAATCTGCCCAGTCTTCTTATTGATCTGGAAACCCTTCTTCCTACTGTTACCAAAAATCAAATAGTGTACCTCCCCATCGGTGCCCAAATCACGGTCGCTGGCAAACACTTCTCCAACAATTGTGCCTTTGGGAGCTGCTTCTGAGATTTCAAAATAGTAAAGTTTGGAAACAAAGCGAGGCACGTACTCATTTGTCCCTTTTAATTGTATATTAACAGTGGCAAAACTGCACCTTTCTTCATCAGGGACATTGAAGGCTTTCACAGTCAGATGGTAGCTCTGCTTGGTTTCAAAATCCAAGAAGCCTTGAGTGGTGATGACTCCTGTGTTAGGGTCAATGACAAAGAGGTCACTGTCAGATGACTGGACGGTGTATGCAATCACAGCATTGGTTCCGGAATCAGCGTCTGTAGCATTTAGGTGGATGACCGTTGTTCCACTTGGGGCATTTTCCAAAACAGTAGGGAAATATTCATCAGGGAAGAATACTGGAGAATTGTCATTCACATCGATCACATTTACAGTCACGCTGCAGTAACCAGTTCTTGCAACCCATCCTCCATCTGTTGCAGTAATAGTCATCTCATGTTTCTGGCATAGCTCATAATCAAGAGCTTTGGCTAGTGTTAATATACCTGTGGAGGAATTGATTGCAAAAATGCCTTCTTCGTTTCCTGAAGAAATACTGTACCTAATTAAGCCATTCATCGCTGCATCTCTGTCTCTTGCAGAAACGGTTCGGACAATGGCCCCGATACTATGGCTTTCAGGGATGGTTGCACTCATGTGACTTTGAGAGAATTCGGGCGTATGGTAGTTTTCCTCAGTGACAATTATTTGAACAGTTGCTTGGGATGAAAGCGGAGGGTTTCCTTTATCTCTCGCGGTGACAGTAATCACAAAGTTTTGATTTAAGTCAGAGATCAGGGAAGATGCTACTGAAATCCACCCTGTACTGTTGTCCAACTTGAATTTTCCGAAATGATTTTCATTAGAAATCAGATACTCCACTTCAGAATTCAGTCCAAAATCTCTATCATCTACTGCTGTAACTTTGATTAACTTCGTACCGACTTTAACATTTTTGGTGACCGGAGTAAAATATTTACCTTTAAGAAACTGTGGTGCATTGTCATTACTGTCCACTGTGTTGATGGTGACTGTTGTCTCACTGAGTAATGAAGGATTACCTCGATCTGAAGATGTCACTATAAAACTGTGTCTGTTGATGTTCACATTACTGGTGCCACTGACATTTTGGTATTTTAAGACCTGTTTATTGAAAATCTCTCCTGTGGTGGCGTTAATCCTGAAATACTCTGACTGAGATTTTATAAAATAAAAAACTTGCCCATTTGATCCCTCATCAGGATCTGTTGCAGATACCTGAGTCACTTTGGAGCCAATTTCAGTAAGTTCAGGACAATCTAAATAGTAAGAGGGTCTGCTAAATCTTGGAGCATTGTCATTGACATCTGTCACAAATATTGTGACATCTGTACTTACAGTCCACCCAGAATCATGTGCAGAAACTCGGATTCTGTAACGGTCCGTATCTTCTCTATTTAAAGGTCTGCTAATTACAATATCCCCTGTGCTGGGATTAATTGTAAATGGAAGACTTGTGTCCGTTATAGAATATCTACTGATTGCATTTACACCGATGTCTTCATCAGAAGTTGTGACACGTGTAACTGTGTATCCTAAAGGGGAATTTTCAGGAACATAGGCACTAAATATTTGAGAGAACCTTGGGGCATTGTCATTTTCATCTAAAATGTTAATGATGACTTTTACTGAGGTACTCTGAGAAGGGGAGCCTTTGTCCGAGGACTTTATGGTGAGCACATACTGAGATATTTTTTCCCTGTCTAACGACCGAATGCTTCTAATTTCGCCAGTGGCGTGATTAATAGTGAAACTATGTTCTTTGTTGCCATGAACAATTTCATAATCTAACTGTCCATTGGGTCCACTATCCTTATCCATTGCTGAAACAGTAAGAATTTTTCGAGGGGAGAGATTTTCCAATATTTCAGATACAAATGGATCTTCCTTAAAAACTGGGGAGTTATCATTGACATCTAATACTGTTAAGTCAAGTTTCTCATAAGAGGATAGAGGAGGGAAGCCTCCATCTCTGGCCTCTATCCATATAACATATTTTTGTATCTTTTCAAAATCTAGAGGTTGACTAATGGACACTTGCCCTGTTAACTGATCGATTTGGAATGTACTGCCGAGATTCCCACTTGCAATATAATAGGACAAAGGTTCTCCTCTCAAGGAGGACCCAGTAACGGTGGTGACAAGAGTGCCGACTGGCTGGTTTTCAGGGAACATGAAAGTCTGTTCCTTGGCTCTGACTTTAGGGAAATCTGCCTTGTTCACAAACCTAACAGTCACTGTGGTAGAATCTGTCTTTGGAAATGAGCCACCGTCTTTTACATGTACAGAAAATGTCACTTCTGAAGCCCCATTTAGTGGTCCAGCTGCCATAATAGCTCCCCTCAGTGGGTCAATGTGAAATTTTTCAGAGTTTCTGCCCGAAAGAGAATAATGCAGCTCAGAATTGGGTCCAATATCAGCATCTGTGACTGTAACCGCAAAGACGAAGGAACCTATAAAAGATGGAGCGTACAGTTATAATCACATGGAACCCAAACAAAACATTTGATAGTGGATTAATGTATACAAAGTATTATATTGCTCCCTAGTATAACTTAATTTTCTCATGATTACTGGGAAGAACAGTAACTCCTATATCATCTCTGAAGTTCCCAAGTCAAATCTACTTAATGGTAGTCTTTAGGGGCTGACCTGCCATTTTCTAACTAAAACCCATATGGTCTACTAGATTTAATACTTTTCAGTATGCCTTTGAGAAAAGTACAGTGAAGAGCAATGGCTAATCATTCAAAATTATAGTTCCTAGGAGAAAAATTGTACATAAGACAACTTTCAACAAACATGATACTATGTGAGTTCTGCTAAGAGCTACGTTTCTGCCCAATGAAAAAAGATAATTGCTCTCTTAGGTCTTAAAGTATCTTTGAATTACCATACATGTAATCAAGTCAACAATATTTTTAATACATTTTTTAAAATTACTGTGATTCTTTAATTCACCATTTTTTGGCAAAATGCTTTTATCTGTGATCTATTATCACACGGAGACAAAATCTATATACATATATGAATACATATATTCATAAATCAATTAGAACAATTATAAAGTAGTATGAAATAAGAACTGAGGAAGAATGGAGTCAATTTG
This sequence comes from Lynx canadensis, assembly GCF_007474595.2. Lineage (NCBI taxonomy): Eukaryota > Metazoa > Chordata > Mammalia > Carnivora > Felidae > Lynx > Lynx canadensis. The sequence goes on from NC_044306.2 coordinate 99,609,704, forward strand.
GATTCCAAAAGTTAGTGCTTGGGATGAATGCCAATGAAACAGATTGTAGCAGAAATACGCAGGAAAACTGCCATAAGGACATGTTTTTGATGTACTCATTCAAAAAACCTTTTCCAAACCTGTATTCATACCCTACAGTAAAGTTTGTGACAAAAGCGAAGTCTTTTATTAAGGCCAGTGATTCTTATTAATTACAATAAGTCTAATGAGGAAAAGATGCTTAAGCATTACATACTCCCTTTTTATAGGGGATGCTATATTGCATCACCACACATTGGATGTAATTAGAATCATGCCTGCCGGCATCATTTCAGCTACAGGCCTTCATCAGGGATATATGACTTTGATATTGACATTTCCTTTTGATAAAAGATTGGCACAGAAATTTATGCATTTTATACTTTGAATTGGTATCAATTTGACATTCTCAAGTGAATAGGAGATCAAACACCACTGAGAGAAGAGATCCTGGATCCATTTGCTTTTTCTTCTAATTAAAAGTATTTTAAAGCAAAGCAGATCAAATTCATTTGGGCCTATATTTGTATATTTTCCTGTTTGGAAACACATCTCAAAGATTACAAATGGCAGATTATTTGTGCAGTTTTTTAGAGAGCTTGCCATTTTTTACAAACAAGCAAATGAAACCAAAGTAAATTTAAATGAAAGAAGATAAATGCATATAGTGTCATATGAAAGTGGTCACTAATGTCTTCATAAACTAACAGAAAATCTTCATCCATCAAAACTGGAATAAAATATTAACAATAATAATTCATTAGAATTATTCACTCATTAAATATTTTTGAAAACCTACCTATGAAGGATTAAAACAAAATCTTTATTTTCTACCCACAAATATAGTAGAATGCTTTCTACCTCTCAGATGTTTCAGGAAATAGCATATGGCAAAAAGAAAGGAAGAAAGAAAGAAAGAGAGAAAGGAAGAAAAAGAAACAACATCTCTCCTCTCAGGGAATTTACAAACAAATTACATACATCTCTGGGCAGAACCCTTCTTGACTATGAAGTGACTCTTTTAATCATTTGAAAATATTCAAATTATATTAAGAAACAGTACCAGGAAAGATGTAGCAACTATAAAATCTTAAACACAATCGGTCTAAAATTAAAAAAAAAATCATTTATGAAGATTCAACATTCCTTCAGTTTCGTTAGTCAAAACAAGTTGAATTTAGAGGATCTATGAAGCTAAGCTGTATCAGAAATATTCATATAAAAGTAACAAAAATATGTTTATAGAAAACGTCCAATGTATAGATTGCATTTATCCATGACACCTCAGAGTTGGCTTGATTACCTGGAGGAGTAGGAGACGGGATGTGTGTGACATATGGGTGATGTTGAAATCTTGGTGGGTTGTCATTGACATCAGTCACAGTGACAAGCACACTGGCAGAACTGGAAAGAGGCTCCGGGGATCCAGCATCACTGGAGACCACAACTAAAGTGTAATTCTCTTTTGTTTCCCTGTCTAGCAATGCACTTGTGATGATTTGTCCTGTGGATGGGTTGATGGTGAACTGAGAGTTTCCACCAATGATTCTATAACTAAAGAGAACAGAGATGGGCATATTTTTTCTGGTGTTCATACTGCAGCATCTATTCACTACAATTCAAAAACTGAGGCAGAAATGTTAAAACAAATCATTAGAAGTACAATCACACAACAATTAAAGAATATGGCTAGAAGATAAATATTTCAAATTTTATGTATCACATTGACAATCTTTACTGTGAGATGTCCAGTGAGCTCAAGCAGGTCCTCACAAGATATCTGGATTTTTTGGATCATGCAAGTCCCCAAAATATACCCAGAAGACTATTGTGTTATAAATAAGTGAACCTGAAGGCATAAATCAGGGCCTCGCTCTAATATTGCGGTTAGTGGCCAGGATCACAAATGAACATCTGTTAAATGAATCTAAAAATTACTTTTCTGCTGTGTACCATAATAAACCAGAGAAGATCAGTTGAAGATCTTATTTTATAAAGACAAAAAACACTGTATTTGACATCCACCGCCTACCCAGAACAACTAAAGAACTGATTATTTATACAGAGACATTCCTGCTTACTAATTCTCTCATTTGTCATTCCTCATATGGCTATGCTTTTCTTTCTTGTTGTCAGGAGAGGTATGACATTTTCATGGATATTCTGATGCTAACCAGATTGGTTAATAGGCGGGAGTTTCCTCTGAGAACACCTTCTCTCTTCTTTATGAAGAGAAAGCTATCTGTATATTCCTCAGAGATCAACTAGAAAAGAAGTAGCTAAGCTTGAAGGTTCAGAAACTGGCTATGGTCCATTGTTTTTAGAGTTGGAGGGTGGCAAGGAAATGGATGTCTTTAAAAGTCTTCTCTTTTAGACTAACAAAGAAATGGCCTTGTTAGAATTAAATGCATGTTTCTATAGTTTGGTTTGTGCCCATGAAAACAAAGCAACAGCAAGTATATCTAACAGTAGAAAAAGGCCTACATTGCAGTAAGTGGAATGGGCATTCCTCCTATTGAGCTCACAGTTCAAAACTAACATTCAGCAATTTTATCCTTTTTAGAGAAATAATGAACTACTCCGGAGCTGATATTTTTAAAAAGTAGAAGTCCTATCAAATGATAACAAAATAGAAAAAAAAAGGTACAGGGGGCGTTTGGCTGAGAAATGACTTCAGTATTTACAAAGTACTTGATATCACTCAGACTTTCAATACATTTTGGCGTACTCACATGCCAGGATCAGCAGTAAATGAGAATAGCATTTCCTGGACCAGAAGTGACTCTTTATAAAGTATAATTACTGCCTTTATACAGTAGATATCTATTCCCTTTATCAAAATAAAAATATCACAGGTTTATAAGTGAATTCTTAAAGTTATAAAATCAGGACTTATGAAATAATCAAATTATTTTACCCTTTCAATAAATTCTGTAAGAACCTGAATTATGCGAATTGTGTCATCTTATTCTGAGAAACCTTGTGTCTATCAGTAGATGCAGAAACTATCAAACAGGGAAAAAGAGCAATTCGTAACTCAGAGCACCACAAACTTTTTTACAGCTTTATGACAGCAAAGTTCAGGGATTGATTAAAAAATACCTCAATTATTCACAAATACAAATAAAGTTAAAATGATGAGAAATGCATGAAAATTTAGATTTGGATATTTGTCTATGACAAGACTGTGATGTATTAGGAAGAGCAACATGTTGAAAGGCAAATGATGTGAGTTCTGAAGTAGGCTCTAGGCTCTGAGCTATTTGTTAGCACAGAGCACGACGCGGGACTCGAACTCACAAACCACGATTCCATGACCTGAGCTGCAGTTGAATGCTCAACCGACTGAGCCACCCAGGAGCTTCTCTGTTTAAAAGTAATTAATATCTTTACTATTTTTAAACATTAAAAAATAAACTGTCACACTAGTATGTGATTTTTTTTCCTAGACTTTACCTAATTCTGAAGTGTATCAAAAGTCTATTTAAATTTTTTAATGTTTATTTATTTTTGAGAGACAGAGAGAGAGACAGAGTTGGGAGGGGCAGAGAAGAGAGGGGACACAGAATCCAAAGCAGGCTCCAGGCTCTGATCTGTCAGCACAGGGGTCGATGCGTGACCTGTGAGATCATGACCCGAGTTGAAGTTGGATGCTTAACTTACTGAGCCACCCAGGAGCCCTCCAAAAAGTCTATTTTACATATGAAGTATTCTGTAAATGCCTCATAATATCTAAAATATCAGTTTTATCTGATATATACTTGTAAGTTAAAAAACACACATATAGAAGGGACACAAGTGGCTCTATAAGTGGATAGACGTTCAAGATAATATGCCCAGGTTTGCCTTTCCTCTATCACTTGAATCCTGGTTTAGTTCTCATCCCTTCATGAAGATCTTTCCTCCTTCTCAGTCCAAAATTTCTTTTATGGATATTAACTTTATCACATTGGGTTTTGTGCTGTCCTTTCACACCTGAACATCTATGCTGGGGTTTAAAGCTCTGCAGCATCTTACCGTGTCCTTATTGTGTACTGAGCACAGGCTACAAGGCACTTTATATATGCTCTCGTTTAGGTTCGAAACAATCCTGACATTTTGGTTTTGTTTTGGATTTTTTATAGATAATGAATCTGAATCAAAGAGAGACTAATACACTTGCACAACAAAGCACGCTGTCTACAACAGGTCAATCTAGACTTTGAATTTGAAAATCTAGTCTTTAGGACTCAACACCCACTTGTTCTATCATACTACAGTATAAAGAAGGTAAAACTCAGCTGGAGTGAAGGCAAGAAATGCTGCACCTGCTTGCTAAGACTAAAAGGAACTAGTGCTCAAGGTGTGTATCAATGTAGAATTGGTTTCCATTGATTTGGCTCGGTGCAAATCAACAAATATTTATTTGCAGATTCAAGAATAAGAAATTACTATTTCAAATTATGGGCATAGACTGACATCATTGTTACCTAAAATCTAAATCACTTTTGCACTTTTAAAGGTAAAATATCACAATTTGATTTTTTAATCTTTTTTTTTTTTTTTTGCCTCTTCCTGACATCTACTAGGAGCATAAAGCACTGTGTTGTATGTTGCGAGAATACAATAATTCAGTTTCTGTATTAAATTGTGTGCACTTTGAAACACAATTCACTTGGACATGAATTTTTACCTCACTTCTAACACTTCAATTCATAAAATTCCTTCTTTCTAAGCCTTTTCTCTCCATTTATAAAGTGTTGATCACATATACGTTCCTTTCACTTAGTACTTTGGAGCATTAAATGTAATTTCATATGGAATGCACTTGGTATTGTAATTGGTACATGATGAGAATTAAAAGTCCAGTTTTACACACATAACAGAATATATACACATATTCAATTATAATATAATAGTCTATCATATATAATCTATTATAATCCATCTACATATTTAGTCAAATGGATAGGTGGGCTAATTGATAGACACTTGGAGAAGTAGGTGAAAATCCTGTCCTCAAGCTTACATCCTGAATGGAAGAAAGAGAGAAATACAAAACAAGGCAGTATATTCAAGTAGAAGTATTGCTCTAGTTATCCGAAAGACAGAGACCACTTTTGACTGGAGTGATTGATTAAAGGAAAGCTTTCTGTGAAGAAGGCTAAAGTTAAGCTGAGCTTTAAAGGAGCTACCCATCTTGCAATAGTGGTGAAAAGGGAGAAAGGTGGTCTAGGTCAGGAGTCAGCAAATTTTTTTCCTTAAAAGGCCATTGCTAGTCAATATGCCTCTGCAGGCCATAAGAGCTCTGTTGCAATACTCAGCTTGCTGTTGCAGGACAAAAGCGGCCGCAGACAATACATACATGAATGGGCATGGCTATATCCCAATACAACTTTACTTACAAATGCAGGTTTAGCCTACAGATTGCCATTTGCAGAACCTGGATCTAGGATACAGAAGAACTCGAACAAAGCCATAAAGCTTGGGAAAGCACAGATCCTTTTCCCAGGGGCAGAAAGTGATCCAGTGAGGCTGAAAGTTTGGCTATATGTTGAGGGTTTGTGCAGAATAAGCTCGGGAAGACGCTGGGGCCATTTATGGAGTGACTGGAATATGGAGCCTGGGCATTATGCCACAGGCAAACTGGAAGTTGAAGGATTTTGAGGAAGGGAGTATCACTGTTAAAGCTGAGCCACTGAACGCCCAAGCTGGTTCATATTACTGCCATTGCTCTTTCATTCACTGACTCAGGCTTTGCTTCATCCAGACTACTTCCTACAGTACTGACAGATCAATCATCATAAAATGTAAACTAGTCGTGTGATTGCCCAGCTCAAACACTTCAGTTGTTTCTCCCATTAGACACAGAAAGGTGTGTGACTTTTTTCATATGATATACAAAGCCCATTCCTAATCCACACTGACCATAAGGAATCGCTTTGCTTCTCTGATAACATGCTTCTGCAGAGCCCTTTGCCTTTGTGGCTGTTGTTGTCTTTGCCTAGAAGGTCTGTCATCCCTTATTTTGTGATAAGCTACTTCTCAGTCTTTCCAGAAATCATCAAGTACTTGAAGCTTCTACTGATTTCTTCGAACAGCATCAAGTATGCTATTCTTTCCACCCATTCTGTGCTTAAACTATACTTGTTGCAAAGTACTATAATTTCAAGATTACAAAATTATCTCCTATACTGAACTGTTCTCCTTGCGGTGGCTGGAGGTCCTAACTCCTTGGAACTTAAAGTGCCCAGGACATAGTGAGGGCTTCAAAATTATACAGTACAGGGTAGTATAGAGATTAGAAACCAGAGTCAGGGAAGAAAGTTAATTTTTATTATAATAGTCCAGGCATGATGTAATTGTGGATTGAACTAGAATCTTGGCAGGAAAAATGCACAGAAGAGAATGGGTGCCAGAGGCCTTAGTAAGGAAGAAACATGAGAACTTGTCCACTGACTGAGTATAGGGGGAGAGGGTGACCCCTGGCTATCCAACATCGATGAAAAAAGCAAGACAACACCATTAAGAGAAAGCAGAATGCCAAGATGAGAAACAGGAAAGTTAGGAGCTTCTGATATGCTGTGCTCCTGCTGCCGGCAGATCCTCCAGGTAGAGATGTCACCTGCAGAGTTAGAAATACAGGAAGGGGATCTCTGGGATGGAGTCGGAATCAATACCACATATTTAGAGGCTTCTGCATAGTTTTCTGGGTGGTTGCAGCTGTGAAAATGAAATATTCTCCCTCTCCTTCTCTCTCTAGCTCACGCTCTCTCACTTTTCTTGCTCTCTCGCACTTTTGTTCTCACACACACACCAAAAAAAGAAAAAAAAAAAAGGACTGAGAAAAATATGATGGGCAATATCTAAATTACTTTGCAAAGAGAGAAAGAGGAGATTAGAAGGTAAATTAGAAAGTGTGGTCAGAGATGCAGAGTGAGAAATAAGAGATAACATTTCCATAGACACTGACGAGAAAAAAAAAAGGTTAAAAAGAAAAGATGATCTGTGGTGCAAATATTGCAAAAGGTAAAGGAAAATAAAGACTCAGAAAAAGTCACTGAACTTGGTGAATTTCAGCAGAATCTTTGGATAGATTATTTTTTTCATAGATCAATGGAGGAGAAAAACCAGTTGGAAGATTTTTGGGAAAAAAATGGCTGGAGAAAACTGTGAGATAACGACCCAGTCTGGGTCAAAAGTGTGATATAAAAAAAAAAAAGTGAGTGCAAACCAGCAGTTCTAAGAATATTGGAATCATTCACTCAATGCATTTATTTAGGTGTCAGTCACGACTATGGTGCAAATGTTGTGAAAGGAAGACTATACTAGGAATAAAATAGATATAAGAAGATTAACAAGAAAAAAAACATTAATTTAATGAGTTTTGGGTCCTGATAATTGTATGAGAGACATTTATGCATATTAACTGATTACATATATACTACTTGGCACATAGTAGGTGATCAATATATATTTAACTCTCACAAATTATAAAATAACAGTTCTTACTGTTATTTTATATATATACTACTTGGCACATAGTAGGTGATCAATATATATTTAACTCTCACAAATTATAAAATAACAGTTCTTATCTCCACTTTCACTGATGGATACACTGAGCCTTAGAGACACAAACATGACTTTTCTAAGTCATGGTAGGTAAATAAAAAAACCAGCATTCAATACCAGATATTCTGAGGGTTTCCATAGGGATAAACATGATTCAGGGAAGAGGGATGATTTGAAGATTTAAGAGAGAAATGCAAAAACTGTTAAATTAAAGATGTGGAGGAAGTTAAATGGGATGGCATTAAGAGCACAGAGTAAGGGACTTGCCTTTGAATGTTGACCCTGTCAATACAATTTTGTAAGTTTCCCCACTGCTATGACATAAAATTAGAAATAAGGTTTAAATGGAGATTTGGTCCAGTTGGGATAAAAAGGGATACACTTCCTTAAAAGCTAACTTTGGAATGAGTGTCTGTCTGGGAAGCAAATATGTAAACCAGACAAAGACTAGGAATTAATGCAGTCTAGTTTACTAGAGGGGAAATATTAAAAGTGAAATAAAGGGTATAACTCACCATCCATACAAATCTATAGTTTTATCAAATGGGTAGAATGAAAAATATAAATAAGTATTGGTTGGGCGATTGCTGTGTGTAAGATTATGGTAGACTATAAGGGAAAAGTAACAATATATGACACATAACAGGTTGTGCTATTAGAGAGCCCACAAGTAGTTGGGTAAATGACTTACACTGTAATATTTAAATAAGCAACATAAAATTAATATAAAATAGCTCTGCTAACCAGGAGAATGGGTTTGCCCCAGATTCTATGCATAGCGAGGAGCAATTAACACCTAATATAAAAGTGTATTATATTCCATTAAAAAGATATGAAGCCAGAGTAAATAAGGTTTAGGTTGGCATCACTACTTATTTTACCTATGAAAGTATTTTAAATTTAAGCTGTAATAATTGTCTGTCCTAAGTTAATTTAAAAGTGAATTTAATAATTTTACAAAATAAAAATAGCTTCAATTTTTATATTATCTGACTTATGACAGTCAATGTAGTCATTTGAAGATTTTTGCATATGCATTTTATAGATTTCAGGGCATGTAAAAGTATAAAGTTAATTCTCTCATATTAAAGGAGGAAAAATATTCAACCAGTCAACCAAACAACCAAAAATCAAAACAATCATTTCAAAGCTACCAATACAACTGTATAAAACACTCTGGAAATATTGACAGGATTTCCTAGACCAACTTTCCATTGATCACCATTGCCCACGAATGTAAGATCACATGTAGCAGTGAAACTTTGACATACGCTAGAAGAAAATAGCATACCATCATAGCATTTTATTCTAGCACTCATTGATTTTGTAAGCACACAGCTTCACAATTGTTGCAGCAATTGAAACATCTCAGATGGGAATAGTTATGCTGCTGATTTGTCATACTCTATATTTTATCTTTAGAGAAGGACTCCTTGGCATGGCAGATAAATATTTATTAGACTATAACACTACAATGGATAGGACATCTCTTCCAAAATTGTCACAAACTTACTGAGCACTAACAGATGGCAAGAAAAGGGAAAAGTGCTTTGCATATATTGGGACAGTATGGGTTGATGGATATTGAGTAATTTTTGTTCTAACATTATTCTAAGCAGTTCACTTAGAACTGTTAAAGTATTTTATTTGTCCTCACAACAATTCCATAAAGTCACTTTTATTATGTAGTATACCTATTACATTGATAAGAAAAAAACTGATGCCCAGAAATGTTCAATAAACTGCCCCACAATTAAAAGGAGAGTCAGGATTCCATTCTACACAGCTTCATTCTCAAGGCTGTGCTCTTACCACAAAGCTAAAGACTTAGTTCTTAGGGTACAGATTCCATTATTCCTATGCTTTGGTGTAGGACAATTGAAGGATGTTGTATTTACTGCCTTTTTGAGGTTCATGCCAGGAAGTAGTTAGGTTGTACCTGCCTTTCTCCAAGTGGTACTAAGCACAGTGAGCCAAAAGCATATAACTATGACCTTGGGCAGAAGTTTTCTCCATCCTTAATGATTTGACTATATAAGCCTCTTAGAATTCAGCTCTTTGCCTGGAAGTAGGTCCCAGCTTCTGAAAGAAGTTCATGCATAGCCTTTCCTCTTATAGTGCATGTCAGTGTCCATTCTCTTCTGGATTTCCTTCTGTATATCTCTGGTCAGAACTGCTTAGCTCCCTAGGTGACTCTTCCTTCTAAACGTGCTTATCAACTGTTAGGAGAATTCCAGAAGACTCATTCCTGCCCCCCTTTTATTTCTCTATTCTCTCTCCTAAAGTGTTCTTATTCAGTGCCTTGGTTTTACATGTGCTGTGAGCATTGATGATTCTCAAATCTGTATCTACAGCCCTGATGCAAACCTAAGCTTCACACTCGTAGTTTTAATGTCCCAACTGATATCCCCATGTGAATGACTAGTAGTCACTTCAAATTGGATTCAAGTAAGAACTCCTGGTTTCCCCCATGCCTGTTTCTCCTCCAATGCTACCCATAATGGTACCACCATCTGCCCAGGTGTTCAAGCCAAAAACTTAGTAGATGGCCATTCTGATTTCTCTCTTTCTTTTAGTTCCACTTACAATCTCAAATGTTTTTCCAAATACATTCATTCAATTTTCATTTTTCCACCTTAGTACAAGGACACTCCACCTTTTGTTTGAATCAGTATATTAATTAACACCTGAATGGTCTCACTGGTTTCTCTTCTAATAGCTTCTTTCTACAGTCCTGCCTGTAACCCAATCCAAACAGATCAGTTTATTTTGGCCCCTGTTTGAAATACTCCAATAGTTTATCACATAAATGATTTTAAGAATTTCAATAAATAAATAAATTAATTAATTAATATCTCAATTTCTTACCATGACCTAGGAGCCCTTGTATGGGCTACATGATTTGGCCCCTGCCTACCTCTCTGAGCCTGTTCTCACTCTGGTCCACACTCACAAAACTTCCTAGTTAAATGCACCATGCTTACTTACATTCCACAGCCCAGTTCTTCAGCCTAAAGGTCACTTCCATAAAGAAGTCACCCATATTAACCATACCTAACAGTCCCTTGTCACTCTCTTGTTATATAAGCCTATTTTATTTTCAAGGCTGCATTCACCATATTAAGTAATCTTCTTTATTTCATATTAAATTGCCTATCTACCTCACAAAGCATGCCGGCTTGAAGAAAGTGGAAACTTTGTCTTGTTACCCATACTAAAAACTCAATGCATGTTTATTAAATGAAAAATAGCTTGAGGTCTTCTATATACCTCAGTCACCTCTGTCAGCAGGAAGAGACTACTTAATAGCAGTTTCCCAAAGTGATTTTATAAATAGGAAATTAGTAACAAACAAAATAAATCACTAACCAAATCATCACAGAATCAACATTCATAGGCCTCCTTTTACTGATAACTCCTCAGAACACTCAGATTCTCTTTTCTGATCCATTACACAGCCATCTGACCTACTCTAATTTACCTTATATAAGCCTATAGAGGGTAGGGATGTTGTGTGGGTAAGAAATATTTATGTCTTTGAGACTCTTCTTTGGAAAACTTAGAAATCTTCATTTCTTACTGTTGATAATAGGAAGAAGTGAAGAAGGTGACACACAACTCGATCCACCAAATGTTACAACACAACCATTTTCACATCGTCTCTGAAAAAGGTACCATATTGTTTTCTCCATTTTAAATGGGTTTCAGTAGATTAACAGAAAGTTTTTAAACTTTGAAAACACAAATATTCTTATTGAGGCTAGTGGCTGGGTTAAAAATGGCCAAAATTCTTTGATATTCCTCTTCAAGTGGTGAGGTGCATTTCTCCTCCCAGTGAATCTAGGCAGGTCATGGCTGCTTTGACAAAGTATTATGGAAGTGATGCTACACCACTTCTAGGACTTTTCCTTAAGAGCACTGGCAGATTTCGCCTGAGGTTCTCGGACCCCAGAGCTACCATGTAGCCCATTTCAGCTACCTGCCAAAGAACCATATTGTGAAGCCCTGAGACCACAAGATCAGAGACAGCGGGCCAGCAGAGCCCAACCTTCCAATCATCCTTGCCGAAGTACCAGACGTTGAGTGAAGACATCTTGAACCTTCAAGACTGCCCAGTTACCAGGTAAATACCATTAAGTGATACCAGTCAATCACATGAAGCAGAAGAATCTCCCTGTGAACCCAGCCCTGTAAATGAACTACATGGACTACAAATTCATGAGATAGATAAAAATATAAATAAAACTAAGTAATTAAAATTTTAGAATGACAAGTACAATCATTGTTTAAATCCTCATTTTAGCCATAGTTAGTTATTCAGCAGTACATGGACATAATAAGGCTATGGGTTAATGTTACAGAATTTCTAGCAAAATTAAGCATTATATTCAGTTAGTCCAAAGACTAATGTTTAATGAAATAATAATCAAAGTTTACAAAGGAAAATGTACTGACCTGATAACTGCATTTGTTGAGGCATCAGCATCTGAGGCATTTACCAATAAAACATCTGTTCCAGTGGGTGCATCTTCAGGAATTGTTGTGAAATACATTTTACTGGCAAAAGTAGGGACATTGTCATTGACGTCATCTACGATGACATTGATTGTTCCAGTTCCAGTCAGGGCAGGGGATCCTAGAAGGAGAAGAAAATCAAGTTTTTAATGTTTATAAATAACAAAGATAACAGCAAATTTAACATTAATTAGTTACAGATAACACTACCGGAGACAATTTAGAAAACATCTCAAAGTGAAATTTCTAAATGCTACAAGTGATTGAGTGTTTTTTTGATTTTGTTACAAGACAAGTATTTTCATTTATAAACTGGTATTTCAAATCTTTTCTGATGATATTGAACAAAAAGAGTATGTCAACCTCTTATTCTATTTGAAAGGTGCTGATTCGGCAATGAAAAACACAACAATATCATTTAAACACCACAAAAGAGGCACTGCTGGTTTCTCTGAAATTGCATTAAAATAGCTCACTCCAAATTTGGAGACTACCCATGGGCATTGAATATCTGGCCAACTGACAAAGCACGAAAACTAAATTCCTAGCTGTGACTATCAATGTTAATATCAAAAATTTGGGTTTCTGGGTCTTTAAATTCCCTATTCTCAACTAATATTTGTTTGTAAAGGAAAAGAAAAATAAAGCTTCAAGTTATATCTCAAAACCACGATCTTCCACTTGGTGGAAGTAACATTATGTGGATGAGCTGACTTGGAATTATTTTTGTTACATTTATTTAATATTTAATATAAATGTGAGACAATTATTTTTTTTTATTTCCTGTTCCAGCTCTGTTATCAGCATATAATGAAAAGCCAACATTGAAGAAAACCTTGGCATACACTGTTCGTACTACACAAAGTTAACAGACTCTTTGTGGTGAAGGTCAGAAGCCATATTTGGTTACATTCTGTGGGTTGTCCCAAAACTAAAAGTCAAATCAACTGTCTTTAGATGCATGTTCAAAATCAGTTTTCAAACTTTAATCTCTCTAAATAGAAACAATAGAGATCTGTTTAACTGTGTTTATCTAAAATAAAATAAAGCTCTGAATACTCTCTTTTTCTGTTTAAGATATTAAAACTTTCCATAAAATTATTCACCCTTATATGAAATTTAAATTCTACTTATTTTTAGCACTCAACACTTCTTAATAAAAGCCATCCATTCATTCACTCATTCATTTCTCTGTAAAATGTCTACGGTGTTCCCTTTTACTCCTTACAGAATGGTATTGAGATTCACAACCTTCCAGTATTTTTTTTTTCTAGTAATCCTGTGATTTGCTGATATTTCCTTTACTACTATTTAAACCTGTTCTATGTTCTTAGATTGTAACTACTGATGGCCTATAACCAATGAGCTTTTATGCTCAAATATATAGGAACCAAAATCAGACTAGAACAAACAGACTAGAAAATTATGGAATGCAATGGATTTAGTGATGTTATATCTGTGCTCTATACAAGGAAGCTTGAATTCTACATGAGATGAAAATGCGTATGACCAGTTGAGCTAGGCACTGTGATGAAGCATGACTGCTCCCATAAATCTATGCCATTAAATTTAGGTTACATGGTGATAATTATTGCCAAATATATCTTTCTCAGTAAAGTATTTTATATTAAACATTCCATTTCCATTAACATATTTTTAAATTCATGACTCCCAAAGTCTTACCTTTTATTTTTTTTAATTTTTATTTATTTTTGACAGAGAGACAGAGCATGAGTCGGGGAGGGGCAGAGACAGAGGGAGACACAAAATCCAAAGCAGGCTCCAGGCTCTGAGCTGTCAGCAGAGTCCGACACAGGGCTAAACCCACAAATCGCAAGTTCATGACCTGAGCTGAAGTTGGACACAACTGACTGAGCCACCCAGGCACCCCAGAGTCTTACCTTTTAGATGTTTGATTTTGTATTAAAGGAAACAAAAATTAGTCTTTACTATTGCTTACAAGTATAATTAACTATAAACTTACTAAAAGAGTATAATTGCCTTTTCACTAGTCACTTGATGTTAATAATGGTAAAATGATGTCACAAATATTTCATACACAAAATAGATTTGGAAGTATTATAAACACTGGAGAAGCACATCAAAATAAGACTTTAAAGATCTCACTCAACATATTAATAATGATCATATCCTTAGGTAGGCAAGTACTGGTTTAAGAAGTTTACATAGACTACATTGTGTAATCCTCATCAGTTAGTACCCCTGCTATCCCCAATATATGTTTAAAAAAGCTGATAATTGGATTAAATGATTTTTCAAGGCCATAGACATAGTGAGAGAGCTGGAATTTAATCCATGGGACTTGGATGTGAAGCTGTTTGCCACTGGCAAAAAGCTGAAAGGTGTTGCTAGCGACTGAACGGGTGCCACTCAGCGAGATGTGCTGGGACTCTGAACAAGCTGGGCCCAGAGAACAACATAAGACACAAGTTGGAGAAAATCCCCAAGTCCATAGGTGATAGACCCTAGTTATTTGCCAGTTGAAGTTTGTGGGGCATTTGGAGACAGCACTCCTGTCAGAGACTTTCAATTTCTCATAAGGGTCATGTTAAAGCTAACTAAATACCTTCAGGGGTATCATTGATGATCAATGTTTGGACTAAATCTCTTATATATGTTTAATTATGTACAATTTGTTGAAATGGAAGTTAATTATCTGCATCATGTTGGTATCTCTTCCACTAGTTACATTAAAAAAAAAAAGGTAAGTAAAGGATAACTGTGTTTTCATGTGGGCAAAAGAGGATGCCATGGGAAGGACAGTGTGCACACTAGGATGTATTGAGAGAGGGAATAACTAAATCAAGTCCCTAGAAGCAAAGGATAGGAGGATATGGAGGGCTCTTTTATATAGTTTACTGACATTGAACTCTACTCACTAAATCTCAGTTTCCTTTTCTGTAAAATGGGAATAATAAGCATAGAACGTACCCCAAAGAGGTACTGAAGGAAATGTAACATGCTAAGGATAGTGACTGGTATATAGTTAAAATGTATTCCTTGTTCTTGTACTTGCTTTAGACACAAGAAAAATGAAAACTTTACATTAGGAAGGTCCATTTTCTTAATATTAAAGATTTCAATTTTATAGTTCTCAGGATTTTTATTCTCCAATGAAACTTTTGACTCAGCTCTATGATAATATTATTCAGGAAAATATTTTGAGTCATCCTTTCTTCTTAATGATTCCCTTGTAGTGTAACAAAATGAGACACTTAGCTCTCAAACCTTTCATAGCTTTGTGGAGGACATGTTGATTGGAAATTTAAAGAGAAAAAATTTGGTACTTTACAGTGAGAGTTTAAAGAAGACCTAAATATTTCTGGTATGCCCATTGCTCTCTAATCAACAATACTTAGACTTGTTAAGAAGTATCCCAGTAACTGCCAAGCAAAGGTTTTATCCTTGGTATTCTAAAGTGTCTGATGACACATATATGGAAAACCACATAAAATGATGACTAACTCATTTGGTCAGGAACATGTGATTTCTTTCTTTGTCTCTAAACTACATAAATATGGTTGCTGATGTGTTTTCTGAATTAGTAAGCAAAAAGAGAAAAACATTGTTTACCCAGGAAAATATTCAGCAAGTTCAATCTCAGTGTCTTCATACCAGAGAATACCTAATTTTCCAAAAGATTTTAAAAGCACACCAGTGACAACAAGATGGTCCCAGCTTGAGAAGTAGCCCCATAGGTGATCCCATATCCACATGGGAGCTCTTCTCAAGCAAAGGGTCCCCTTTGCTTCTCTTAGTAGCTGCCACAGCCCAGTTTATAAGCACTTAGGGTTCTTTTCCTATTTTCTTCAAGAATTGTCAGAATGAACCACAATTCTCCAGTGGCCTCCCCTTCTTTTTGCCCCAAAGGATGTGCATGCAGGTCTTATCTACTTTTTTCAATTTTATAAGGAAACCTTACAAACACATTGTTCTAAATTTCTAAGTTTTTTACTGAGATTTAATTAACCCTAAATTTGAATTCTGCTTCCAATATGTTTTACTTTTATTCTTGGGAATGGGACCTAACCACCAAACAACCAGATCCCATCTCATCCTTGTCCACTAATAGCGTGAGCTCTGGAAGTCACTGCCTCTGAACTTTAGTCAGGAAAGTGAAATCAAAGGAGAAAAATGGAACGCCCCTGATTTCACATAAATCTTATTTCTACATCACTGGTCTCAGATGAAAGACACAAGTTCCCTAGTTGATGGCCCACATAAATTTTAGCACTTCCTCTCATCTGCTAATTGAATGATGAAGCCATGTTTTCATCGTTGCTTTTCTGTGTTTGGTTGTCTTTAAACTCTCTCCCTCTTAACTATGTGAGGAAGTGGTCTAGGATCCTTATGTTCCTGTTTCCTAACAGTTTTTGTTATGTCCCTTGTGAAGTGCAGCACAATGCCTACTGTTACTTTATCTTTAGTCCACACCTCTCTGTTGGCTCTAGGCTGACACATGCGACTATCTGTTGTCTCTGCTTGCAAGTTACCAAAAAGCCTCAATATTAGTATGCGAAAAACTGAAATATTAATTATTCTGTGTAAATGTAGCCCATATTTTTATCTATAAATTGAAATATAAATGTATATATACATATATATTTGTATATACATATTGTTGAACAATTACTTGAGATCATGTATATATATATATATATTTATATATGTATTACTCATTTAATATACAGATTCCATAAAATAGGTATTATTTTTTTTGATAAAGAATTTGAGATGAGACTCAAAGAATTTAAGCAATTTATTTATATTCAGCCATAGTGGAAAGAGAGAGCCAATTTTGAACTCAATGCCATTCTTAGTATAGATGTTTTACTCTGTATTATTATTACTATCAATGTACTCTGTCATATCCTCTATTAAGTTATAAGCTAATAGAGAGCAGGAGTAATTTTATTTAATTCATCTTTATGTCAACCCATAATGCATACCATTAGACTTTGTTCTCATTCTGCAGTCTTTTCCTCTGATTCTTTATATGGAAATCTGGTCTAGTGACTGGCTGAAAGTTCAAAGAACAGAATACTTCTAGAAATATACATCTGGGAATACAGGCCTTAGCCTAAGGCTGGGGTCAGAGAAGAAAACTGCAGACAAAGGTCAACGTTTTGGAGGTAGTCTACTACTTAAAAAACAGAGGGTCCCAATTAATACTGAATCCCAGGAGAAGAATCAGAATACTAGGGACCAATGTTTAGTTTGAATAGGTCTGCTAATGATGAATTATATAGGCAGTGGCGTAATAGAGCAAGATTGTTCAATTTCATCTTGGATTGATTTATGAAAAACAGACACTATCAGAAAGAAGAGGCAGGATGTAGTGACACAGACTCCTGACAGATGACAGTGAGCCAATGAAAAGGGTTGAAGGTACAAATAAAATAAAAGGTCAAGGCCTCAGAAATTTATAATTATAGAGGCCAGGAGGTGCGGTGGACATTTGAAATATACTTGTAAGTTGGAAGATAGGAAGAACTTCAAATTTCATTTTGTATAATTTTATGTATTGTATACATTCATCTGTATACATGTATATATATACATATATATAAGTGTAAAAATAAACATGAGTAAGTTGGTAGAAACCTTCTGAAATTTTTAGAGCAAATATCAAACAATGCATATGATTCTGAAAAGCATTTTTAAAAGGGTGTGAAAATAAATCACACACACAGAGACTGTTTACAACTTAATCTTCTGATAATCCATTATGCTATGGTAGTTTCATGCTCTGTGTGGGTCATATTTTATATTTTTGAATTTGGAAAATGATTAAGTGGATATTGGCTTTTAACACTGGTGGCTTAATATGCTCAAATACATCAACATAAAGTTCAAGTTAATTTAAAATGAGATTTAAAAAGAAAAAAGTTTTAAGCAACTGCTCTATCAGAAAATACATTTTTAGTAAGTGTAATAAATGAGTCTAAATGAGTAATTAAAGTTCAAACTGCAGGCAGATTACATTTTTTATGTTAACCCTTATAAATTAAACATACTTTCATGAAACATAAAAAACTACTCTGCAGAAATAAAATTTTTGCTTAACTAAAATCTGTTGCTTTGCAACAAAGCCGATTTCATTCTTGACATCAAACATTTGGTGAATAGGTCCTCTGGATGTGTGTTTGTTGTAGTAAAGTATTAGCTTCTTTTTTTTCTTTCCCAAGAAGTAAACACATTTTTCTCACAGTAAGCCATCCGCTGAAAATCTACTGAAATTTCAGCCGTTCTATATTAACATTAGACCTTGTGTGGTTAGATTTAAATTTGAATTCAGCAAATGTATAAAGCAAATAAGTACGGAATCTTTCGAATAAGAACAGAAACTGTGTATTTTAAAAATAACATTTATAATGTAATTTATTACTGCTAATCAGTTTTACAAATATATTTATATAAATTAGGTATATATACTCTTAGATAACACTTGATTTTTAAATTATTGCTGTAGGAATCTTTACCAAAAACACCATATTTCCTTGATAAATTCTTTTACTAAATAGAAGTGATAAGTAAAAAAGGGAAACTATTTAATAATGTTATGAAAATGACACTGAAAAGTCACACAACTATATGAATGTACTTAATGCTACTGAATTGTGCACTTAAAATAATTAAAATGGGAATTATGTTATATATATATACATAGCCACAATTTAAAATTCTTATAAAGTAATATATAATGTTAACAAAATATTTTATCCTGCACAAAAAGCAGGTCTTGAGGAATTACTTTTTAGAGGACTTTAAAAGAAAATCCTCAATACATGTTGAAACTCTGAAACATTAAAGGCTACCTCAAATGCTAAACACAACTTGCCTCCTGCCTACTTAGTTAAAATATCTAATTATATATTTATGAAATAATGATCAAAACACACTACAAAATGATTATGCTTTATCAGGATAAAATGAAAAGACTTTTTGAAAAGGTAAAAAAAAATTCTCACAGTGAGGTCAGTTTTTACGACATTTAATGTTTATGTTTTAAGTCATATAAATATTTTCCTTAATATTGCAAATAGTTTGTATCCATTTCAAAGTTGGGTCCTTTGTCCACTTGTATTTATAGCTTACATGAATAAATAAAATCTACACTGAAATTATTTTATTAAATTTTAATTCTATGCAACATAATGACAATTCTAGCTTTTACTTAACAATTTTAGAAGCTAAATCATTTGTTTTTGTATTTGTATCTAGTGAATATACAAATGAAATTCTATGTAGGAAGAATTTTTCTTACTAAAGAGTACCTGGTTTTAAAAAAAAGTATTTAAATAAATAATTTATAATAATATAATGTCACTAACATACATGGTACAAAGTCTTACTAGAAATAAGAGGAAGTAAAACAATTGTTATCAACTTTGGAAATAAAATTCTCATCCTAGGACAAGTATTTTGTTAAAGTAAGCATATTTGGCCCAAGATGGACCCATTCATGTTAAGCGTCACATCAGCAAACCAGAACTTAATTGTCTGTGCTCAGTTCTCCAGAAACAGAGGTCAACCAACCAGTACCTGCCTCTTCAGCACAAATTACCTTAGCTCACTCCAAGTCTTCCTTATGCCTATAAGGAAAGTAACCTTGCTTTAACCAATCAGCAAATGCCCTGTATAATGTCCTCGTTCTTCCCGTTGAAGTACTAACCAGGCCAGACCCTGCTTAGCTTCTGAGAGAAGACAAGATCAGGTGTGTTCAGGGCTGTAGAGGGCTTATCTGGTCTACACAAATCTCTTGCCTTGTACAGCTCTGTGAAGGTTCTTTCTGTCTACTAGCTTGGATACTGTTTGATTCATGAATTGCTGAACAAAAGCCTATGAGATCAGTAACTTGTGGAAAAAATTTATTTCAGCAACTCTGATGGAAATAACCAAGACTGCCTTAGACGCAAATATACAACAAGTTAAATACAATTAATTTTTTTGTAATTGAAGATAATCCTGGCTCTATCTGACTTACGGAACCACTGGTGCCTTGTGGAAAGCTTTCAAGCAATTTTCATTTTTAAA
Organism: Lynx canadensis; assembly: GCF_007474595.2. NCBI lineage: Eukaryota > Metazoa > Chordata > Mammalia > Carnivora > Felidae > Lynx > Lynx canadensis. Next base: position 99,629,849 of record NC_044306.2, read on the forward strand.
AATGTTCATCATAACACACAAGGCAAGCTCTTCTTCAACATTTTCCCACAAATAATGCTGACAAAATGCCATCTTTCTGGAACATTTAAAAAACAACCATCTTCCAATGTAAAATGTCATATTCCACATTTCTGACCTCTCTTTTGATTATAGAGCCATTTATAATGCAATGACTGTCTCAGCTTAAACAATATGACAGATAGCATTCATTCAAATGTCATCATATCTTCACCAAGAAAATAAAGCATAGTTATTAGCCCTTTTAGCTTTTAGAATCAACTTTTGCAAAAGCATCATGTTTCCCCTCCATTAAAAAGTAATTTTCTATCCCTGCATAAGAATGAAGTTTAGTCCTTCTTTCAGTCATATGATAAATGTCCTTAATTAGAAATGCTAATAACTGAACTTTTCCCCTCAGACCTATTAGTTATGCTGACACATAGATGTTTCATAACTAAACTTTTTGGTCTAATCTATACACAGAATATCTCTATATCCCTTTGTATATTAGACCAAGAACAGATAAAGAATAATGTATTTAATTTGTGAACTGATTAATTTCCCACCTCCAAATTCAATGCCAACATACACACATAGCACAACTGATTCATTGTATGTGTACATATGTGTGTATCACACATATTGTATACTGGAAAAATATCTAACACTCGTTTTACACTTTCTAAAACCCTTGGACATGCATTTCCTGATTTAAGAAGAATATCAATCCTTTGATTTCAAATTTATGAATATTCTTATTTTGCAAGCTGTTTTAATGGCTAAAAACCACTTGGTTTTTAAGCGGTTTTTTTTTTTAAATATAAAAATAACATTTAATCCAAAGAAAGGAAATTCTTATAAATGTGGTCTATGCAAAACATATCACAGTAGACAAGCTAATATGTGGAAGCAGTGAGTAATGGTTTAGAAATGTTTTCCCTGACAGGGTTACCAGTTTTAAATCCCATTTTCACTGAAAAACAGCTGCATGCTAAGCCAAGTTGCTTATCTTCTTGAATGCTTAGTTTTATTTTTTTTCTTTTAATTCATAAAATTGGAATAATAGTGTCTAATTTACAGTGCCATTATGAGATTAAATGAGATGATATAGTACAAATTCTGGCACATACAAGCCCTCAGAATTCACGGAATGGAAAGTTTATGACTTTTTCACGTTGTATCTACCCCAATGTCTTCTCTAAGAACTAAACTTTTATATATATCTCCCTGACATCTCCACTGGATATCTCATATCTAAAATATACCATATCCAAAAATTAGTTCTTGATAATTTATCTTAAAATTCTTCTATCTCCCTGTCTCCAAATTTCTAAGACAAATATTCTAGGACTCCTGTTTGATTCATCTGTTTTCCTAACTTCCCACGCCTCCTATTCGATCATCGAGTCCCACTAGCTCTATCTTCAAAATGGATAAGATATTTAGCTCGTTACGTCCACACCGTCACCTTATGCCAAATACTATCATCTCCTTCAGGGATTGCTGTCATGGTCTTTTAACCACCATCTCTATTTCTGCTCTTGCTCTTTACCACCACTACAAAGCCAGATCTCTTCTCCATGAAACCAGATCTTTCCAAAATCTCTCGGCACTCTCTGTCCAAAACCCTAACAAGGCTTCACCTCTTTGTTTGAACAAAATTAAAATTCTTTACCCTGCCCTAAAACATTTGTGTGATCTAGCTTCTGCTTCCTCCATCCTCCAAGACTGTCTTTTTTTCACCCTTGTCCAGCCATCCAGCACCTCTTGCAGTTCTCTGGGTGTGGTCAACTCCATCCTTGCCTCAGGGCTGTTTCATCTGCCAGCAACACTGTTTCCCTAGATTTCTACATTTCACTTTCTTGACTATACTATCCTCCAGTTCCTCACTCTGTGCCACTTAACCTGCTTTATTTAACTTCATAACAACACAATATCAAGATGCTTGTTACACATTAATATAGCCTATAGAAGCAGAAGAATCTCATTGACTGTAGTCAGAATTCACTTATAAGGTCTATTGAATTAGCTTCATGGGGGCGCTTGGGTGGCTCAGTCAGTTAAGCATCCAACCTTGGCTCAGGTCATGATCTCGTGGTTTGTGGGTTTGAGCCTTGTGCCGGGCTCTGTGCTGACAGTTCAGAGCCTGGAGCCTGCTTCACATTCTGTGTCTCCCTCTCTCTCTGCCCCTTCCCCATTCATGCTCTCTCTCTCTCTCTCACACACACACACACACACACACACACACAAACACAAATAAATACCTTAAAAAATTAGCTTCATGGTTTGATTTTAATAAATGCAAAATGACAGCTGGCAGGGATCATTGATAATATTCTCATCTTCTACCTGGAAATTCTAATGAATTTTTTTGTATCTTCTCCTACCTAGCAATTTAGATTGAACAATGGCTAAATTTAAGCCTATTTTCAAAAGATCAATATTGAAATTACTGATTCTAATTAATTTGGCTTCACTTAAAAATATTTTGAACTTGATTCAATGTATTTGGAAAAATAAAAATAACAGTTAAATGTCTTATTCATTAGAGTACAATGAACAACATATAAGAAGAAAAGCTTTATTAAAATTGCATTTTTGGAAATCTGTGTTATTCAGAGAGTCAGCAGATCCTAATTCATAAATACAGTATACATGAGCAAGAACTCAGTTGACAGGCAGAAATCCTTGATATTGTTCTTGACTCTGTCAGTCTCATTCTTCAAGCTCTGGCAAACTGCCTAATTATTCCAGGCCTCACTTTTCTTATCTCAAATATAAAGAAAATGGTCTGGTTCATCTCCAAGAAGTCCTCTGGCTATAAAATTATTATTTTAAGTCAAATTTTTCTAATTTGAAAGTGTTTCATATATAGTTCTCTTTCAAAATCCTTCCATATTACAAACTGAAATACAACAAGCATCCCTCTATTGTCATATCACCTTGTTTTAATGTTTTTTACACACTAATTCAGTTCCCTGAAAGAGTAGTGGCAGACAGTAATGACTCACAGATTCTAAAATTTCTGGTGAGGGCAGAAAATAATCTTGCATTAAAAGAATGTATGTAGGGGCGCCTGGGTGGCGCAGTCGGTTAAGCCTACGACTTCAGCCAGGTCACGATCTCGCGGTCCATGAGTTCGAGCCCCGCGTCAGGCTCTGGGCTGATGGCTCAGAGCCTGGAGCCTGTTTCCGATTCTGTGTCTCCCTCTCTCTCTGCCCCTCCCTCGTTCATGCTCTGTCTCTCTCTGTCCCAAAAATAAATAATAAACGTTGAAAAAAAAATAAAATAAAAAATTAAAAAAAATTAAAAAAAATAAAAGAATGTATGTATATACATATATATATATATATATCAAACCTGAAAAAATTACTTGTATAAATGTATATCTATTGGAACGGTTTATCTAAACACCAAAATTCCCATGACAAAAGTCAAAACAAGTGAAAGTTTTCATATTACGTTTATATGAAGAGTCATAGGCCCTTATTATTAAGCCATGTGAAGCTAAATACCATACATGTGACATATTTCTATAGCTAAAAAGGTGCTGGGTATTTGAGTGATATGGAAGGCTCACACTTTTTTTTGTTTTGTTTTGGGAAGCCCATGTATTAAAGAATTGCTAAATGGTAACACTTCAAATGCACATAATTTCTTCTTATGCAGATTTTGAATTAGTGAATTAAATTAAGAAAAGGTAGGGGGCACAGCACAGAGTAGAACAAGACCTACCTAGAAACATCTAATAGATAACAGAATTGAATGAGATCCAGAAGGTTCAAGGGAAAGTCATGAGAACATAGCTCAAACAGTATTTTAAGTATCTGAAACTGAATTAAAGCTATAAAATGCTTCACTGGGTCCTTGCATATGACTGCAATTTATCACATCACACTAAACACTCCAGAGCCTTAAACACTTGTGCTGTTTTTTGAAAGCAGAGGTCAATTTGAATGACCACAACCAATGTAGAAAAACTTCTGGAATTTCAGCCATGAGTTTACAAAGATTGGTGCTTTTCCTTTTGGTAGGACCTTTGAAAAATCTGCAAGTGATAAATATACAACAATAAACTAAAATAAAATATGAAATAACAGTTGCATATTAAAATAACAAGATGGTGATGATTGATTATCATGACTTTTTACCCATTAAATCATTTTATCATTTAACAAATGTTTAGTAAGCACCTGTTATGTCACAGGTTCTGTTCTGGGTGTTTCTGGCAATTCATTTTTTTTAAGTTTATTCATTTATTTTGAGAAAGACAGAGACAGCACGAGTGGGGGAGGAGCAGAGAGAGAATCCCAAGCAGGGTTCGCGCTGTCGGCCCAGAGCCTGACATGGGGCTCAAACTCACAAAACTATGAGATCATGACCTGAGCCAAAACCAAGAGTGAGATGCTTAACCTACTGAGCCACACAGGTGCCCCTCTGGCAATTCATTTTTGCACAAGACTTAGGAAGTTTACATTCTATTGGAAGGATATCTATTGATAGAGTTTGATTACTCCACACACTCATGTATGATATTAGATTTTCAGATAATAATTGGTTTTAAGACAAAATCACAACAAGGCAAAGTGATAGTAAAACTAGAGAGAGGGGATTACATTAGATTGGTGGTCAGATAAGTCCTTTCTGAGGGGCGCCTGGGTGGCTCAGTCAGTTAGGTGTCCGACTTTGGCTCATGTCAAAATCTCACGGTTTCTGAGTTCGAGCCCCACGTTGGGCTTTGTGCTGACAGTTCAGAGCCTGGAACCTGCTTCGGATTCCATGTCTCCCTCTCTCTCTCTACCCCTCTCCTGCGTGCGCTTTGTCTCTCTCTCTCTTTCTTTCTCTCAAAAATAAGTAAACATTAAAAAAAAAAGAAAAAAAAAGATAAGTCTTTTATGAGAAGTTGACATCTCACCTAGATATAATGGCAGGATGACTAAAACATGAATGTGTCTGGCCTTAAAAAAAAAGAAAAGAAAAAAGAAAAAGCCAGCTACAGGGTAGAACACTTCAGACAGAGTGAAGTACCTGAACACGGGGGCAAATGCAGGAGAAGGTTGGCAATTTTTAAAGGCCAAATTATCTGACATTGGCAATTTGCAATAAAAGTGACGGCAACTACTCTCCAGAAGCAAGTCACCTGATTGGTGACATTTACTGGTTTCTGTGTGTCAAATGTTTCCACACTGGCTGATGTCAACCCATCAACATGATGACACTGAATGCAGAGCTGGAGGTGACAGTGGCTGAGCCTGCCCAGTTCGGGAGGGCAGGTGCCTGATAAAGGTGGCAGTGGGTGGGGAAAGACCAAGTCAGAGAGGTGGACAGAGGCCAGGTCACTGAATGCTATGTGTCATGGTGAGAAGTTCAGGCTTTATTCTCAGAAACCACTGAAGGGTTTTTAAGCAAGCGATAGGGCATGATCTAATTTATAGTTTCAAAGTTCATGAGATGCTTGAAGAATGTACTTTGGGGAGAAGAGTTAGGCAGTTAGGGAGCTATTATATTAGTCCTGGCTTAGACCAAGGTGTTGGTAGTGGAAATGAAGAAAGTGGAAAAATTCAGGATGTTTTTCAATGTCTTTTTAAGGAAGAAATCTACTTGCCAATGCAGTTGTTGAATGTGGGGATACAGAGAAAAGGGAACGAAGAAGGATAACAGCAATTGGGAAATTGTGGACAAAGAGAAATTTATGGAGGGTAGGGAGTCAAAAAATTTTCTCTGGGCTTACTGAGCTTGAGATGTTCAGCAAACAAGCTGACTAATATTAAACCTAAAAGTAAGTCATTCTCATATTTATTTCTGCCAGTAAGCTTTTCATGTAGAAATTGGTATATTCATTTTATCAGTATGAACATGAGGGTAACTTAACCAAGGTTATGTGGCTAACAAATGGCAAAGGTGAGATTTGAACTTCAGTTTAATTACAAAGCTATGTATTTACCTCAGGATATACTTCCATTTTGTAACTGAATTCTCTGAATTAATTTTCTAAGTTATTGCTTTGGGCTCCCTGATAATTCACTGCAACTTACTACATTAAACTCATATTATTTTATTTATTGCATATATAAGACAATGGTAAGGAAGACTCTTATAAGGAAGGCTACTTGGGAAGAGAATGCTAAATCTTGTGAAGGGCATTGACTGCTTTATAGCCAACGCCCCTCTTAAAAGCAACCACACAGTGATGGGTTCTCTGTAGTACCTGCATTACTGTGCCAAGCTGAAGCTTTAGCCTCCTAGGAATTGGTACTTGGTACAAACTATTTCTATTTCTAGAAAAAATAACAGGAATACAGAATTAAGGGGAATATTTATATTTTTAATTATAAACAAAATATTATTCTGAGTTGAGTTATACTTTCAACCCATTACATTACCATTTAATAATTTAAGCCTATAGGAAAAAAAATGAGGTCGAATTATCTTACTCTGTTCTGGTTTTGTTATTTAGCAATGTAACATTCAGCCCCCCACACACGTGATAGAGTGGTTGTAGCTCATTTTAAGTAGTAGACAGGAGTAGAGAGTTTCCAGATGTGCTACTTTATACTCATGCAGTCAGTAAATAAAAATAAAATGAGAGTGCAATGCTAATATTATCTCTCCCAAAAATATTCAAAGATTTAAAGGTTTTCTGATAAAAACAAAAACAAAAACAGCTGATTCAAGTATTGCCATATTGCCAAAGTTAACCTATCTCTGGGCTGCCACAGGTAAGAATTTTTAAAAAGCAATGGGAAAGTAATTTGTGGGCTAGAATAAAACTGTCAAACTTTTTTCTTGTTTAGAATGCTTTGATATTTCCTGGTCCTTAGAACATGGCAAATTTGAGAATAACATGGCATCTGGGATCTAAAGCTGCCATATTTTTCTGAGTTTTCTCATGTCACCTACCAATTTGACTTTTAAATCAAAGAAGTGAATCTGTATTTTAAATCTTGTGTCAGAAACTTCATGGTTGGAATACAAGATTAAACGGCAGATTCTTAAGCCTGATACCTCAAACTCATGTTCTCTCACAAAAATGGTTTATTTGTGATACCCAAAGTATGCAAATTAATGGCATATAAAATCATTGTCACATATGAGTTTTAATGACTTTAAAATAATTCAGTCCAACTTCCCACACAACTTCTGATTGTTTTCTACATGATCCATATTAAGTGATCTTCAGATACCTAACTAAGTACTTTTTGTCTAGGGGCCTCACACACATGAGCTCATATCAGGGCAACTCAAAAAAAAAAAAAAAAAAAAAAAAACCACTCTCATCAAAATCTGTGCTTTCGGACAAAGTTTAAGAAATCCTCAGGGCGCCTGGGTAGCTCAGTTGGTTAGGTGTCCAACTTCAGCTCAGGTCATGATCTCAGTTCTGTGAGCTCAAGTACCACATCGGGCTCTGTGTTGATAGCTCGGAGCTTGGAGCCTGCCTTGGATTCTATGTCTCCCTCTCTCTCTGCCCCTTCCCTGCTCGCGCTCCATCTCTCTCATTCTTAAAACTAAATAAACATAAATTTTTTTTAAGAAATTCTCTAATTTCCAGGCTGCCAAAATGCTGAATTTCATTTACATCTCCCATCATGCTCTCTAACACCATGTTTAAAGCACTAAATGACAAACTTCCAAATACCTTAATTTTACTGATAATCTTAATTTCCATAACTTAGTAATACTCCTATCTCAATATTTGGCAGAATCAATACAGACATGGTCTTTCCATTTTTCATGTAGTGCCAATAATCCTTTCTAGAAATTAGAGTTATACTTCTATTATTTGTCCTGATATTAAGAATTTTAGATCCCCAATTTTCCTCAGACTCAAGGCTGATGGCATCAGTTTGACTCGCTGGAACCAGGGCTTGGTTCTTGCATAGTCTGCACATGTAGATCAATGTTTTATTGAATCTCCTCCTTGTGAAAGTTACTCCTAACAGGTTCATTCACCCACGTCTATTAGAAGAAAACACTTTTAGCTTTATCACTTCAAGGTGTTTGTTTTTTTTTTGTTTGTTTGTTTGTTTTTTATTTTTTGTCTTTGTTTTTTTCCCCAAATTAAATGTCCCTTCCATATTGTCATTTTGATGGAGAAATAGCACTACGAGTGATGGTTAACTTTGCTGGTCAGTCCACAAAATCCTCTTTAACTGTATTTTGGTTGAACTATAGTTTTAAAAATCTGTGGTCTTCTTGAATAGTGAAACATTTACTACAAAATACATTCTTTGGAAGTTGAAAAGAAATATCTGCTACAAATTAAAAATTTCTAAAGTAGTAAAGTATAAAATGAAACTTAATGTGAACTACGATTTTTAAAAAATGTTTATGAAACCAATACATCTATACATCTTTTAATAATAACACTTATATAGTAAGGGACAGGGCAAATATTTCTAAGAATTTTACAGTATTTAAAGTGTATGAAGTACAATTCTTATTAAAATCATTATATACACTATGTTATAGGCATATTTAGCAATTTAACATAGGTTGTATCAATTAAACCTTATAATAAACTACTTTCTAGTTATTATTATCCCAATTGTAATGAAGAAGATACTGAAATTGAGAGAGATAGTACACCTTGCCTGAATCACAAAGAAAATTATGACAGAACCAGAATTCAAACTGAGATAGATTCAAAGTAAAAGTTTTTTTTCATTTTATTATACAGATTAATAACTAAGTTTTGGTTTGCAAATGAAATAATTTTGGCAATCAATATTATTCTTTTCAAATTTGACTTTGCTTACACACTAAAAATTCAGTATACTCTGAACTTGCAAGTAAGCTATGCTAAGGTCTGAATCATACTCTGCCACATAGCTGTGTGATCCTGAGCAAATTATTTAACCACACTGAGTTTGGGTTTACTGTAAGTAAAATCAAAATAACATGCAAGGTTTTGAGATGATAAAGAAAAGTGATGTATAAAAATGGGTTAATGTCTGTAAAACCTGTTATACTGCATGACACAGATGGATATAGATATATAGACATAGATATAGATATGGATATATATATATATATATATATATATATATATAAATTTCCTTCCTCTTCACAATATCCCCCACCCCTTGACTACATAGACATACAAAAATAATTTAAATTCTCAGAATCCCCTGGTTGAAAACAAGCACTCTTGTCTACATGGTTACATTCTTTCTCTACCATGATTTTTGACTTAGAATATTCCAAAGTACAAATCCTCTCATGGAGAACTTGTGGGCTGTGCCTGCTCATCCCAGATCACCCTGCGCTGTAACCTAACTCTTGCAATCACATCCTGCTTCCCACCCAGGGATGACTTCTCTGTGACACACATTCTGTGCACAGGTTTTATAGTGACTGATGCCTTAGCCAAATAGATTTCTGGTCCTGGTTTCTCCTTCCCCACTTCACTTTTACAAAGGCTATGTTTTCACACATGCATAGAACTGACCACACATTTCCAGTACTAACTGGAGAAGGAAGCTAAGACTGGGGTGTTTTAGTAATAAAACCTTGGTTGTAAATATCTGACTACCAGTGTCTACTCATTTTTTTTCTCTCTTCTATCCAAGTGACTGTTGAAATACTGGATTGATATGAGCAATGTAGTAGTGACTGTATTTCTTACATAAGAATACTTACCCTTTGTGCCTACTGACCATGAAGCACATTACTGACTATGCACATAATAAAACATATTTCAGATAAACTTGGTTTAAACTTTACATGGTTACCACACCATATTCTGTTCATTGTTCCTCAGGATTTTACAGTTTGCAAAAATATAACATGGTCATTCACACATATTTTCAAAAAGGCAGAGACTGTGGTTTTCTCTGTAGGCAATAGTCTCAGATAGTGACAATCCCAAGAGTAAATGGCAAATAATATATAAAAGCCACCTGAATTAATAATCATTGGCACTATCATCTGAATATCAAATATAAATCGATCATGACTTGTAATCTCAAAATCCCCTGCTCTTTTATGACAAGTGGTGACCGGAAACAATATATTGTATACTCCAAAATTGGTCATATATAACAAAAACTTAATGCCATGTTCATCAAAAACCTTTCAACAACAATAAAACGAGCACAGTTGTAAATTCAAAATTGTTCTGTATCAGTATCCACAACTATATTCATGAATACAAATTTATATACGTAGATATAGATATAATTTTAGTCCTTTGAGGTTCCAACAAATCGCTTTGGCTTAAAGTGATTTCAACAAAATTTTAGAAACTATGTCAACATTATCAAATTCTTTAATCCTTAAATAATAAGTTGTGTGGCTATTTGGATAAATGAATGTCACATAAGGCAATGTTTCATGATTCATTAATGCCTCTGGAATTCAATGATCAATTCATTCATTCAATCATTTATTCAACAAATATTTAAGCAATACATACTTTCTTCAAGGCATAACATTCCTTTGACAAATTTTTAATTATTTCAATTTTGAATTAGAAGTCTCAGTATTTAGAGAGTCAATATATGCAAAACAAAATGGTGGTAAATAGTAATATTATGTTTTAATAGATTGTATTTTGTACCACCTGCTATACAACTTTACATAATTACTGCTTACAGACATTAAATCCTAGCATATACTGTTTTTCATTATTTCTATGGTAGTCCACTATGCTGCTCAGTGAGGATGCCAGGTTCTCACTGATACTCCTTTTGGAGCTCTGTGGGTCTTCATCAAATGCCTATTATGGCTACTTACAAAACCTAGACGACTAATGAAGAACTCTGGACCCACTTTATTACCCACTATGGCCAGTTAGAACCATTGAATGTTTTAAAGCTGAAAGTGCTTGAAATGCCTCATGGCTCAATTGGTAGAGTATCAAATTACCCTCAAAAGTGATGGCTAAGTGGGCAGGGAAACATTTGGTCTTATAGGAATAGAGCCCTGTTTGTATTGTACTCAAGCCTTTATCACTTAGATATTTATACACAAATTTCACAAAGTGATATATCTGCTATAAATTATATAGATACAATTGGAGTGCCAAGAATTCATAAATTCTTCAATAAATGTTTAATTTCATGGTAGACGAATATACTTTTATTTATTTATATTGTGAAGAAATTCTTCATAACCAGACAAGGCGTACCTGAATCTGTAGCTGTGATCATCAAGACAAAGTGTTCCTTTGTCTCGCGGTCCAAACTCTGTGTTACTTGAAGTTCTCCGCTAGCCGAGAGAGTAAAAGCATTGTCTTCATTACCACCAAATAGAACATATGAGAGTTTGCTATTAGGACCTTGATCATCATCTCTTGCCACCACCTGTAGGGGAGAATAATACATGCCAGGAATGTGAATAAATCTAACACAATGTCCACCACAAAATAAAATGTATCATTAAAAATAATGAGGTAGAGGCATCTGGGTAGTCAGTTAATAGTCTGACTCTTGATTTTGGCTCAGGTCATGATCTCACAGTAGTGGGATCGGGCCCTTCATCAGGCTCCCCGCTGACAGCTTGGAGCCTGCTTGGGATTCTCCCATTTCCTCTGTCTCTGCCCCTCCCCTGCTCACACACTCTCTCTCTCAAAATAAATAAATAAACTTAAATAAAATGAGATAAAGTCATATATACCAATATTAAAAGGTTCCTGAGACACATCTTTAAGTTTCGAGTAAAAAGTAAAAATGGTACAGAGTAGTAGGTATTATTTGTGTAAAACTATATATAAAATCAACTTATAGTATTTTTGGAAAGCTTCACAAAAACTTTTAACAAAAGTTCCATCCAGGTAAGGAGGCGAGCGAGTAGAATTTTTGTAACCAAGTTTTCAAACATTTACATCATTTTATTTTCTCACTATGTTTAGATATTACTGTTATAGTGAAACAATTCAAAATACACAAATACATAAAAGTGTGCAACATGAGTATCCACAAAAGAACATAATTGTAATGTGATATTTTAATCTATGAGGAGGAAATCAGTAAGTTCTTGGGTATAGTTTTCATAAACCTTTCCTTTTCGAGATTTCCTGTATCTGCAGGTAAGCATTTATGGAGACAATGAGGAAGAGAGTGGGTGAAGCATGAACACTGTAGGAGAGGGTTGACATTTATTTATTTTTGAAAAAGTTTTCATGTTTATTTATTTTTGAGAGAGAGACAGGGCACCATCAGGGGAGGAGCAGACAGAGAGGGAGACACAGAACCCAAAACAGCTGTGCTGTACAGTACAGAGCCCTACGTGGGGCTCAAACCCATGAACCACGAGATCACAACCTGAGCTCAAACCAGACACTCACCTGACTGAGCCACCCAGGCACCCCGAGTGTTGACTTTTAAATTAGATGTCTTATAGTGAACATAGCATTTATTTTATTTAAATACACTGACCTGAAGAATTGTTCTGGGCAGTGTCCCTAAATTCTCAGGGACATTCACAGAATATGGAGATAGCTCAAACATGGGAACAAAATCATTAATATCCAGTAGAACAATGCTGACAGTGGAGGTGTCAGTTCTGGGGTTACTTCCCCGATCTGTTGCCTGAACAGTTAGTGAGTAAGTAGGAGTTTTTTCTCTATCCAAAGGCTTAGCCACAGTGATGGCACCTGTGACAGAGTCGATGCGAAATTCCTGATTGGCATTACCATCAACAATGCCATAGCGAACCTGTCCATTTGTACCTTCATCTCCATCTGCTGCGTATACTTGTATTATATCTGTTCCAGTAAGTGTGTTCTCATTAATCTCCACTTTATACAAGGCCTGCACAAAAACAGGGTTGTTGTCATTGATATCAAGCACCATAACTACAACTTCTGTAGATGAAGAGAGAGCTGGTTGACCTTTGTCTGTAGCCACCACTGTTAGAGTGTAATTAGAAACCTCTTCTCTATCCAGTTCTCCAGTGAGCCTCACTTCACCATCAATGGTCCCAATACTGAACTTGTTTCCCAAAGGGTTCAGCAGGGTGTATTCAATATAGCTGTTTGGGCCACTGTCTGGGTCTGTTGCTTGAGCTTTGAAAACAATAGTATCAATAGGTGTGTTTTCTGGAATGTATGTCAATTTAGGGGAAAGAAATGTTGGTGGGTTATCATTTACATCCAACAAAATAATGGAGACATGGGCAGTGCTTGTGAATCTGGAGGCTGGAAGTTGTGGCAGGTCATGTGCTTGAACAACCAGGTTGTAGAAGGACTGACTTTCCCGATCCAAACTTTTAAGGACTTTCAGTACACCATTCTTGTCCACTGTAAACTGACCAAGGCTATCACCTGAAGCAATGCTATAAGCCAATTGGGAGTTGATGCCTGAAATGGAAGGGAAAACATTAAATTTTCTTGAATGTGTGCTGATTACAGACCAAGTGATACCAAACATTCTGGCATAAAACTTTGCATATTTGATATATGATGCCCCAAACACAACTTTGGATTATTTAGCCACAGTTAATTGTTTTGTAAGTAATGCATACACATAATTCCTTGTCTGTCAACTTTTGTTCTGAAAAGATGTTTACAATCTGGTGAACAAATGATCTATATAATGCCTACAATTTACTACGATGTTGAAATGTTAAATTACAAAATTAGAAAGGAGAAAAATATTCCGGAGAGCGAATATTTTTCTATATACTTTCTTATTTCTATCAAATGGTTCCTGAGGGTTCAACATTAACAGTGCCACAGTCTATACTATTAGCCAAACATTTAGAACTTCAGTAATTTATTGAGGTTGACACCAATTTTCAGAGAAGGGTAATAAAATTTTCTGATGTATGGCATTAGTCATGTTTTAAGCCTACTTTTACATTTCTTGTCAGAACCAATAAATACTTTTTAATTCTTATTAAGCATCTGGCTCATGCCCTTTGTGAAAATAATTCTCTCTCGGATTTTATTATGTACACTTAATGTGTTTTAAAAGTATTCTTTGAAGGAAATGTTAGCAGTAAAGTTACACATAAAAGGCTGCAAATATAAATGCTCACACTATATTATTGGGCTATATTTAGAAACTATTTTATATATTTTTCTTACAACATGTGTCACTTCTTAATTATAAAAAAATAATATATAATTTCCTATTTCAGAAAATGACTGCAGAGAATATTCTCACAAAAATGATGTGGGGAATGGATTGGCCAATTGTTTTTAGTAAATAATTTGAAAGTAAATAACAGAAAAGCAGTGAAGACAAAAAGAAATCAGATTTCTTGCCCCAGATTTATGTTTTCTTCACTTGTGCATAATGCTATGCACATTTTTATATCTCTTCCTAAAGATGTTGGGACACTGTAGGATATTCTAAGTATTGTTAAGAAACATTTCATGTATTTAGATAATTCATTCTCAACAAGGATTTTATACTGTCGGATTTTATGCTAGGGAAAATCTGTTGAGTTATGTTAACTGCTGACAAATAGTTCCTATTTTTCTGAAGTTAATTTAAACTGTTTAGGCATCAGGGGTGCTTGGCTGGCTCATTCACTAGAGCATGTGACTCTTAATCTCAGGGTTGGTTCAAGCCCCATGTTGGGTTTAGAGATTACTTAAAAACAAAAAACAAAAAACAAAAAACAAACTATTCAGGTGTCAGAAATGATATCTAGTCTGTCCCAAGAGTCTTCTAAAGCAATTTGATCACTCTTTTTCTCTTTTTTTTTTCTTGAAAAATATTCTTTCTTAGAAGCCTATTACTACTTGAGTTAGCGCTTTTTTTTTTAACTTTTTTTCAATGTTTATTTATTTTTGAGAGACAGAGACAGAGTCTGAGCAGGGGAGGGGCAGAGAGAGAAAGAGACACAGAATCTGAAGCAGGATCCAGGCTCTGAGCTGTCAGCACAGAGCCCGATGTGGGACTTGAACTCGCAAACCATGAGATCATGACCTGAGCCAAGGTCAGACCCTTAACCGACTGAGCCACCCGGGCGCCCCTACTTAAGTTAGCGTTTACCGTTTTTTGAAACTTGTCATGTTCCTTGTGAAGGCAAGTTTTAGTTGAGTAATGGTATTTTCTTTTCTACCAGCTAAGGATTGCCTGCTCTTTAAAAAAAAAAAAAATGTTAGAATTACTCTTTCCCTGTGATTTTATGGTCTCTATCTAATGTCCTTTGTCTATATGTTGCTATACAGAAGAAATTTTTATGAAAATAACTTTCAGACACTGACTTATTCATAAAAATCTCCAGGATTGAATAGATCTTTGAAAAGGTAGATTTTCCTCCTCATTGTGAGTTGTGGCTTTTAATATTTATAGTTTATTTAAAACGATTCAGAAGTGAACAACCAGTGTAAAGTTCAGAATAATTAGGACTCTGAAGATCCGGAAAAATATGAATAAATAAAGCTAATGGGAGTCAAAGGTCAATTTACCAGGAGGAGATAAAGAGAATTTTAAGATCTGGATTGAACAAGGTCAACAATCTACTTCAACCTTAGACTTTAAATTCAAAGGATGGGGGACAAAAGTTCCATCAACTGGTGCAAAAAAATTTCCTTCAATTGGTTCAATATATAGAGATTTTATATATATAATATTTTATATATTTCTTATTTCAGAAAATATATACACCTATATATCCCTAAAAAGACATTTAATTTAAAAGATGTATATTATATATTTTTAATATACTTGTAAGTCATTTTTTACCAAGGAAATTTTCTGCGTTTTTTATGGCTAAACCCATCAGTAAATATTGAATTCCTATTCTTTGAGGCACAAATTCAGACACAATTATTACTGAGAAAAAGTTATGAAAACATCCGGATAAAATAATACCAACAAACAGAGATATAAAATTTAGCTCTGTGAAAGCATATAAAATCTTTCATGCCCAAGATCAAAAGAAATTAGAAAAACTGACAAAATTACACATGGCTACAAAGTGATGGCCTAGCATTTCTACATAAATCAATTGGAATTCAAGCAATTAAATCAAGGATCTGAACACTCTGGTCCACCACGTTTGCCACTTCCTTGAGTAAACAACTACATTTCAGAGGCAAAAAGAGAATGTGATACCAAGACTTTATAGCCTCCTTGTAAACAGCAGAACAGCCTCTTTTTTTAAGGAAAAAAAGTATGGTGAGGCAGTTGGGTGGGGTAAGTAGTAAGTATTAAACTTTAACAAGAATTACAAAAAAAGAAAAATTTGATTTTATATTCAGGTTCATAATGACAAATATTGATATTAGATAATAACATTAAGAGGAACTCATGATAACAATCATCTTTGAGAAAATAAACATAAAAATACTTTTGCACAAAAGTACTGCACAACATACTTTGCACAAATACTGCACCACTATCTGAAAAACAGCTCTCATCTCAGGAACTTCATGAATCCTTCCCGATGCAATTACAGGCCACAAGAGCCACCCAAATATTACCTTACTATAAAGAAAAGGACTTTTCCTTTCTGACAATTCTAAATGACTCTGGGCATGTGCTCTACAGCTAGAAAATAGATGTGGATAGAGAGAAGCTCAAAATTCTCCCTAACGATTTGTAGTTTCCTAAAAAAAATACAGAGCTCATATCATTTGTCTCTCTCTGTCCTTTGCATCAAATACTCAAATCACGAAACAGTACATACATTATTTTAAAATTCTGTAATTTACCCATAAGCAATGGGACTTGAGTTTAGTGGGATTTTATAGCCCATCAGGTCTTTAAACTTAAAACTGTTCATATTTCTAGCCATTTGTGTTCAATGTTCTGAAAGTGGTTTAGGCGCATGATTCTTTCTGGCAGTTTTATTGTGCATGTGTGGTTGTATTGAGTCTTTGTTTCTGTTTTTGTTTTTTTCAGTCTTGAGAATTATTTAGTTCCAGGAAATATAGCACGTAACATAGGTATATAGTTCTGTGATGAAATGTGTGTATTTATTCACAATCCCTAAACATGATTTAATTAGGCTACAATGAACTACCATTTGTCAACTTATCATACAGCTGTAAGGCACAGAACTGTTTCAGATAGCATTCAGCTTTATGAAGCAATTTCAAAAAAGGTCATCAAGTCAATGGAATATGAAACTTCTTTAATTTGAATGCCTGCAATTGTACCAAGCATATACAGGTGAACTTATTCAGTAATAATTACCATTGCTCTATTCTCAAAACAGTCTATGACTCCCAATATTTTGAAAAATCATATGCATTTATTTCTAGAATAACATAATAACTACCAAAGCCAGTTTATTTGCATTAAGTTAGGTTTATAACATTTTGCCTCAATATAATACTTTTTAAACTATACACAGGGAAGCCTTGAGATTAATACATATACTATTTGTATTGTAAAAATAGTAAAATATTTGACCTATTTTTACTAAATAATTCTGTAACCTAAAATTTTAGGTTAAACTCTGGAGAATCAGAAAATATTAACTTTATTTTTATATAAAATTTCCTCAAATGACAATACTCTCCCATCAGGAACCTTTTGATCACAGATTTAGATGAATTTGTTTTGTATTTTATTTTATTTTATTTTGTTTTATTTTATTTTATTTTATTTTATTTTATTTTATTTTATTTTAAAGTTTATTTATTTTGGGAAGAGAGAGAGAACAAGTGGAGGAGAGGCAAGGAGAGAGACAGACGGAGAGAGAGAATCCCAAGAAGGCTCCACGCTCAGCATGGAGCCTCAGGTGGGCTTGAACTCACAAACAGCAAGACCATAACCTGAGCTAAATTCAGATGCTTAACTGAGTCACCCAGGTACCCCGAATTTGTTATTTTTTAAAAAAATGTCTAAATAATACTGCCTGTGAAATACTTTGAGAACTATTTAGTGTGATTGAGTTGGTAATTTTAAACAAAGAAGGTTACCCTGGTTCAGTCTTATCATTATCCTTGAAATTCAGAAAGAATAGGAACCATGTCCTATATTTTAGGCCAAAGTACAGGAAATTACAGTGATAAAAACATTCAAAACTAAAACAATGGAAAAATGTAGCTTGAAACTTTTACTCAACACAATTAAAGGAAAAGAAATGCATGAAGAGTAACTTGAAGTCAATGGTTAATATATGGCTGTGAATAATATATTGCTTTAGGAATATTCCAACAGGCTTTCACAAAGAAAGTTTCTTATTTGCTCTTGTTCAGTTCTCTGTATTTGAAGGTATGAGGAAAAATAAAATTTAATCCAGAGGAACACACAGTCCTGTGAAGCAACGGTCACTCTCTAGTGCATAATAAATAAATCACAAAGAAACATAGCAAAAAAATTCTTCACTACAGAAAAGTCAGGACCAGTCATAAGGACAAATAAGATATTGATATTCAGAGAGCAGGTAAACTAATGAAAGTTATAATACAGACATCAACTTCCAAAATTGGGATTAAGCTCAATTGTATATAAATGCCAGTTGGAGCCAATCACAGAGCTGGGCTGGTGTAAATGAAATAGAGTGAGCAATGTTCCTAGGCCAAGACTAGTTACATGCTAAATATGCCACGAATATTGGTTATTATTAGCTATAGTAGTAGTACTAGAATTACAGATACTTCTTTTTTAGATATATACCTGCGACCAATATTAACTGTGCTTGTATATAAAAGGGGAAAACTTCAAAATGCACTTAATGAACTCTAAAGAAAGTATTTCCAATTTTGTGAATTGAAACATATATAAAATAATGTGCTTTTTCCCTATCATATCTTTCTCAGTGACACTTCTAGACAATTCTGAAAGGAAACTAAGTATAGAGGAGAATGTTGAGATACAATGGTATTCCGAAATTACATTAATCATCCAAGTCAGTAAGAACCAGGAAATTCTAAATTAAGGTTGATATGCCTATGTTGTTAGGCATATCCTCAGGCTCGAGACCTATTTCCTCTTGAAAGTTCTGTCCCTTGTTTTCTCAAGAGATAGGACATCTAACTCATCCAATAAAAGGGGAAACAAGGTATTAACTTTCCAAACATATCAGTTAAAGACTGATAATATGCACAATGTTATCTCTAGTGCTATATTATATAATATGTGTATTTACAAAACAGGTTTTAGAATAAAGGCCAGGAGAGTTATATTTTAAAAGAAAGTTTGCCAAATGATTTTGCAATAAATAAAATTAAACACATGTAAAGTCTAGAGTTAAGGTGAAATCTCAACTTGATTATATAGCATAAGTTAAAGAGATCTGGAATCATCTTTTCAGTCAAAGCATGAAAGCTTGCTAAAATATTATTAGAAGCTTTCTGTTGGAAATATATAACTAATTATGCATTCTTAAGTATTTTTTTAAATGTTGGTTTTCCTTTTGCTTCCAAATTTTATCCTTTATATGTTAAAGTTATAAATGTAGACAAATATTTTTACTAATCTGACAGAAGCCTAGTAAAAAATTGTTTTATGACTTCTACATTATTAAACTACAATACTGTAAAAAAGGAAGATAAAGAGGTTTGTTTTTTCATGTTTATTTATTTTTGAGAGTGAGAGAGAGAGAGACAGCGTGAGCAAGGGAGGGGCAGAGAGAGAAGGAAACACAGAATCCGAAGCAGGCTCCAAGCTCCGAGCTGTCAGCACAGAGCCCAACGTGGAGTTTGAACTCACAAACTGCTAGATCATGACCTGAGCCTAAGTCGGATGCTTAACCAACCAAGCCACCCAGGTGCCCCAGAAGACAAAGTTTTTGAAATGATAACAATGCATGCTGTGTAACTGTTACAAGAATTTAACTTATAAAGTACTCAGATTTTTAATCCTCTATAATTAAATCATAAATCTATTCCTTTTTGGACCTATATTAAAAAAATTGTGACAGCTGAACACAGTAAATAAATATAATATAAATCTGAGGTCATATTTAGTAAAATTTTAAGTGTATAAAATAAAGTACATACCGTCATCTGCGTCGGTAACATTAAACACAAGAACAGTAGATCCTAGAGGTAGATTCTCCATTAAAGATGTGCTATATGAATTTAAGCTGAAAATAGGTGGGTTATCATTTACGTCTAGTACATTAAAATACACCCTAATGGTAGTAAATTGTCCCCCACCATCTTCAGCTCGAACAGTGAGGATATAATATTGCTGTGCTTCATAATCTAATGCTCGAGTCAAATTAAAGACTCCAGTAACTGGATTCAGGAAAAATATGCCATCTTCATCATCTTCATTCACAATATATGTAATTTCTCCATTCACACCAGAGTCATCATCTGTAGCTAAAATAGCTGCTACCAATGAACCTATCAAAAAATAAATTAATGGTCTAAAATTAATGAGATAAGGTATTACTCAGAGACTATATGCAGACACCAACAAATTTTATTATTACAGTAAAACATTTTAACCAGAGAATCACTATGAAAATAGAGTGACCTCAACATTCTGCAGATTTCTACATTAATGCTGATACCAACCTTCCCAAATATTAATGAAATATATAGCATGTTAAATACTCAGGAAATTCTATGTTGCAGTGTAAATGTTCTGGAGAAATAATACTACTTCTGACATTATTTTTCTGCTTGGCACTAACAATTCATGAACATATTGGTGACTGCAATGACTTCTATTGGGGCCCATTGCTAGTATCAGGAAGGTGTGGGTCCCAAGCAATAATTCAGACTTATGCTCAGGGGATATCACTTGATAGCTCATGTGGTCATTGCTGTAATTAAGGCAGAAATAAACGTGATGGTAATTTCATGAAGGACGTGCACAACTCATGTTGGGGAGGGAAGAGAAAACTGCAGTGAGAAGTAGTCTATAAATATTTAATTTCTTTGTCAAATGAGTTTCTGTAACATATGACTTATTACGCAAAATCATTCCAAATGTAATTCAGAATAAAATTTCAATTTTAGATAAGAATTGCCAATAATTGAAATGAAGCGTACACACACTGAAAATATGGATATTTAGTACTCAAACTCAACAATCACAACATAATATGTTCAAAGAGGCAAGGTGACAATTCAGGATTGAGATTCCACTAACACTTATTGAGTACCTGCGATTTCCCAAGCCCCGTGTTAGCACACTATGATATATTCTCCAAATTAACCTTTACTCTAATTCCAACAGGAATTATTATTTCCATTTTATGGAACTTGAAATTCAGGCTAAGAGATATGAATTAACTTTCCCTGGGCCACACAGGTTTTAAGTGTTAGAGGCAGTATTCACAGGTTTTCATGTGTTTTTCTTTGTGCTTTGTACACATAGCACTATAAGTATATTAGGCACTTTTACAGTATCCATTTATTTTAATTTTTGTAATCAATTTAAAATATGTTAAAAATAAAGATGCAGTCCTGTCCTGCAAATGCATTTCTAAAGTACATTAATTCAGAATGGATGCAGGGGTAGCAAAGTACAACATATTAAATGACCAGTTTCTTAGAGGTCAGCATGTAGAAATATTAACACATAAAATGTTTAAGTGGGATGTAAAATATCACAGAGTATAAAGTGGAAAAATAGTATCAAAACGGTCATTGACAGAAAATTAACAACTCATCACAACTACTTTCAGAAACAGAAATATTTGTAATTAGTAATTAGATGAATTGCTAACTTCATTTGTTCTCCAAAGTCTAGGAATTCACTTGGGAACTATATCAAAGAAGGTTAATTAAAATACTAAAATATCTAGCACATATATTTTTATACCTAGTAGTATACAATAAAAACTAGTTACTTAAGAGCAGTCATTACATATCCCATAATTTTAGTCAAAAGTGACCTTGGCAAAATACACTTAAGGGTGTGCCGCTTACCTGGGGTTGTGTCTTCTGGGATGTCAAAAGAGTACACAGGTCTGGAGAACTTGGGTGTGTGGTCATTCACATCACTGACAGTGATGTTAATTCTCATATCTGAGGACTGAAGGCCATCATCTGCCCGAACCAGCAAGGAATATTTGGAACGGCGTTCCCTGTCCAACCGCTTGGTTGCTATCAGATCTCCAGATTCGGGGTCAATGCGGAAACTGTCATCAGCTCCACTAATGATAGTGTATGTGACCAGAGCATTTGCACCCTAAGAAAAAGACCCATATCTGAACGTGTTAGAAGTAGAAAAGTAAGAGCACCATTCTTTATGTTGAATATGTATTTGACAAAGTGAGGCTTTGGGCTTTCCTTTATAAGATATTAAAAGATTTCAAAAGATAACCACCCAAAGTAGTATATTACATAGTCTTTCAACACCTATCCATTAAATAACAGAAAATATCAGCCATCAGTATAAGATATATATCTTTTAACTCATAAAATATACACATAGAAAAAAGTCAAGTTGTTGCTACAGAAAATACAAGTGACACTACTACTAATCGCATGACCAGAGGATCTGCTATAGGCTTGCTCTGTGCCAGGCACTGTGACAGCATTATGTATGCATTATCTCACTTCAGTTCACGACTCCATGAGGTGCCATTTCACAAATGAAGACAGTGGGTTCTGAGATTCTAGGTAACTTACAGAGTCACACTGCATCAGTTAGCATGGATTTCAAATCCAACTCTGCCTGACTCTGAGTTCATGATCATTCTGATTCAGTATGAGAAGGTAATTAAATGAGGCAAGTACTAAATGGGGGAGGCTTTAAATAACCACTGTAAGAACCAAGTTGATTTCTTTAAGGAAGATAATAATGGAGAATGTGTATGGACTGAACTGGGGTTTGTAGAATGGCTTCCTTCTTTTTGTTTGTTTATTTGTTTTATTTATTTATTTTTTTTTGTAAAGCAAAATCTAAGGGAATATTTGAGTTTAAGCAAAAGTGCAGAAGAAAGGAAAATGATGTGTTTGGCTTACTCATTGTTAAACAGTTTGTTAGAGGAAAGAGTTTAAATGAAAAATAGAAGAAGGTCAAACCAAACTCTTGGTTTGGTTATGGGTATATTTTGGAGAACCTCAACTGCAACACAAATTGGTTTGAATTTTATGGCCAAGAAAACACTAATCTTGGCTTAATTGGAAGCAATCTTTCAAGGCTGTTGATAATGTAGGAGGGACTAGAGTGGGAAGAGGCCAGAGAAGGGAAACAGTGAGGAGAGTTTGGACCCAAAGGACTGGGGCTTCATTTCCTCAAGGTGAAACCTTCTACAATCTATATGGTTTGAAGTTCCAAGTCCATGTTCTGTAAAATGAGAGCGGGTGATTTCTTGTGTTCTCTTAGACCTTTGAGCTGTGACCCTCAAAACATGAAATCTAAACTAGAAAGTTAGTAGGGGACATGAAAAGGTTGAGAAAAACGGTACATTCATTCAGTGTTCACTAAGTGCTAAACACTGCCCTAAGCGCATCACTTGATGGGCACTCACTGAGTTTAAAGGGCAGGTTTCAAGAAAGATTAGATATTAGCAAAGTCAAAAATAAAGAAGTTTAGAAGAATTAAAATTAAAGAACCCATGTGGACTTGATGATGGGGAATGCCGACCTCCTAGTATTTTAAAATATATTCTACATATATTATTTCAAAACATATTTGGTAATACAGTATTTTAAAACATATATTAAATATAAACTTGACAGTACAATGTTGAAATTACAAGCAGTTTGATTTAGATATTTCTTAATTATATTATAATTAAAATACTACATTGAATATTATATACTGCACTGGATGAGATATGATGTTTTTGGGGTTGAATCTCTGCTCCACCTTGGTCCTTATACTTAGCCCCAATGAGCTGATGTTTCTTTACTTGGACAATCAGAATAATAACATTACCTGCCACATAGGGCTACTGTGAAGATTAAATGAGTTAATACATGTAAAACACCTAGAATGATCCTTCAGAAAGCATGTAACAGTGATAGCTGTTATCTTTATTCCTGTTTTTATATAATGGATTAAGTTCATTTGATGACTGAGATTCCTGTAAATGAATACTTTAAATGAAAATACAACTGAGTTGCTATATATTGCAGGGAAAAAATATGTTTTCTCATTTCCTATAATACATATATGTTAAGTTTTGACACTGACTTATAGTGTCGGAATTGTTGACTTCAAACAATTATTTTTTTACTTAAATATACTTACATAAAATAAATATCTTTTTTACAATTACTAAGCTCTAGAAATTTATTTATCAAAATATCCGGGATAAGAACTCCCAAGAAGAATATCGGGAAAACCTGAAAT
Source organism: Lynx canadensis (assembly GCF_007474595.2). Classification (NCBI taxonomy): domain Eukaryota; kingdom Metazoa; phylum Chordata; class Mammalia; order Carnivora; family Felidae; genus Lynx; species Lynx canadensis. The sequence goes on from NC_044306.2 coordinate 99,653,965, forward strand.
TTAGGATTTGTAGACTAGAAGTCTGGCATGCTGGGAGACCACAGCACCCACGGTTTCCATACATCTTTTCCTCCACAGATTAGATGTGTTTTATCCTTCATTACCAAACACATAAGGGTATGACTTCTATAAGCCAAAGACAAAAATACTCTTTGAAAATACATGTTCAGTGGGATTGGCTATATTTTTCTACTGCATTCTTCAAGCCAATCTTAAAATTTAGTAAAGTGAATGCCTCAAAGCACGTTTTAATTTGGTAACAGAATAGCTGAGTTTAACACAAAACCACATGTATCTTGTATATTCAGGTGTACATGGAGTATCTAACATATTTATTATAATTATATGGTTTAACAAAAACATTCAAATAAGAATTTTAGACTTCTAATCTGACCACATTCTGTACTATTTATTCTGTTTCACTAAGAGTTCCATTATTCTAGTAAAGCAATCCAGGTATGAAAACAGCTACATTCAATTCTTACCTATTAAAATGGTAAGTGTTTGGAAATTAGGGGAAAGCAAAGAAAAAAAACCAACTTAAAGCTATTACACAAATGGTTTGAAATTTAGATATGTCCTGTCTATATAGTGACAGTCATAATTAATACTCCTAAAGTTAAGATAATTCTTATGAACAGAAACAAAGGCATCAAAATATGTTGATACAACAATCTTTTTATATTCAAAATCAGCTGATGCAGTGAATTAATAGCTCTAGTGAATGTCTGAAAATGTCTGGCCAAGAGTAATGACTTAATTAGGTCTTTTGAAAAGTCTATTTATTTAATGTCTAAAATATGCAGTATCAGCAATACCACAAGAAACAAATATCGTATTTCAGTTGCTGTGCAGTGGAAATAATGCTGGTTGAAAACATGCTACTCTCCTGAGGAACCACAGAGACAAAAGCACGTGGAAGGAATTCTAAAAGTAAATAGCTATAAATTGCAAATGCATTTTACAACCTTAAGTAGTATTTTCAAAAACAAGTATGGTACTCTGAAACAAAGCTTGAGTATCCTGGCCCATTACAAGCATAATAATTCTGTTTATAAAAGGAAACAAGAGACTGACAAAGTCATGTGCTTCTGAAAGATGTGTATCTTGGTCCAACATATGTTTCAAATGATATTTAAATTAAGTTCAACATGTACATGTTGCTTCCTAAAACTGATTCCTTTACCCAGGCATTATTCTCCAGTTCCCGACTAGAGTTTCTCTAACATACTAATACTTAGATGTTTGATTTAGTCATTAAGGAATTGTGTATAAATAATAATTTATTGACACATAGTTTGCTAATAACTTACATAATATTAGTGTTTTAAATAATTCTATTGATCTTTTAAAACCAATCCACTGGATAATTGTGCAACAATTCAATGCTGACTGCAAAGCTAACTAAAAGAAATCCCTTGCATTCAATATTGAATTCTATTCATACTAGAGGAAGAAAAAAACAGTCATGATTTGGTGAGAGAAAACACTTCAAATATATATATATTTTTTTTCAAATTCAACTAAGAGGTAAAAAGCTGAGGATAGAGTAGAAAATAGAATGAAGGTTTATCTAAAAGCATTAATATTAATTTTTTGCAAGCCACTCAAAAAAGGAAACAACCAGATTCTGAATGCCATAGAAAGCTGAGGTATCCATTCCAGCTGGCATAGGGCCAAAGAAATGTTGATTCCTCATGTCATGAGTTGACAGAGTCAGCAATCATTTAAAGGCTCCTAAAAATTTTTAAGAAAAAACATATTCAAGAAGGAAAGCAACCTCATGAGCTTAATCCTTAAAAACATAATAGTCCAAGAGCAGTTTTACAGAAATATCTTCCTTTCTTTTAAAGTTGTAGGTAAACCTCCTTCCTCCCTCCCATCTTCTCCTGCCTTTCCCTCCCCCCCCCCCATCAAGAGATTTGATTACAAAGTACTTGGTGATTTTTATGCCTTCAGGCATAAAACTCAACCTCCATTTCCCTTTTCTGTACAACCTTACACTTTCCTGTCCATTTAACTCCACACCTTGTCTCACCCCAAATGCACTTCTTACTTATCCTAGATATCATCATTTTACATTTCAGTAGCTTTTAATACTAGGATGTCTAAGTGATAACACCTACACAGTTACTTACATTTTTTTTTTTTACTTAAAAAATAAGCTCAATAGAAATAAAACAAAGTACATTAAAATAATTTTGATATAAATACCTAAAGACATAAGGACCTTCCCAGCTTTCCTCAGATCTCATTGTAAATATAAACATCTCAAAAGATAAACTTGAAGGCAAGTATGCATGCACGTGCACACACAGCAAAGCTAGATGGAGAAAAATAAACAGGCAGGCAGCACTTTATTTGTAGTAAACCTTATTTGTCATAACTTGAAAAAACAGAGGGGCATATAAAATTATAATACTATGAACATCATAGTATTGTTGTCTCTTTCAAATAATCAGTTCTTAAGAGAATAGCATATCCCATTAGAATATTTTTATCATAGTTAACATGATTATTGCTTCACTCTTTGAATAAACCACTTAAAATATAGGAAGTTTGTTTATCTCATTCCTATTGAAAGAATAACCAATAAGAGTCATTACAGTTACAATTATTTAATGTGAATTGTCTTTAAAAAAATTATTAATGTTTACTTTTGAGAGAGAGAGACAGAGTGCGAGTGAGGGAGAGAGAGGGAGACGTAGAATCTGAAGCAGGCTCCAGGCTCTGAACTGTCAGCACAGAGCAAGACGCAGAGCTCAAACCCACGAACCATGAGATCATGACCTGAGCCGAGGTCTGACATTTAACCTACTGAGACAACAGGCACCCCACGGGTGCTTTTTTTTTATTTTTTTCTTTTTCTTTTTTATTTTGTTTGATTCTTCACATATTTTTTTCTTTGTTGGTTTTTATTTAAATTCCAGTTAGTTAACATACAGTGTAATATTAGTTTCAGGTGTACAATTCAGTGGTTCAACACTTCCACAGAATACCCAGTGCTTATCACAATACGTGCCTCCTAAATTCCCATCACCTGTTTAACCCATCCTCCCACCGACCTCCCCTCTGGTAGCCATCAGTTTGTTCTCTATAGTTAAGAGTCTGTTTCTTGGTTTTCCTTCCTCTTGTTTTTCCCTATGATTATTTTTTGTTTGTTTCTTAATTCTACATATAACTGAAATCATATGTTATTTGTCTTTCTCTGACTGGCTTATTTTGCTTAGTATAATACTCTCCTGCTCTACCTATGTCATTGCAAATGGCAAGGTTTCATTCTTTTTATGGCTGGGTAATATTCCATTGTGTATGTATGTACACACACATCTTCTTTGTCCATTCATCAGTTGATAGACATTTAGGGTCTTTCCATAATTTGACTATTGTTGATAATTCTGCCATAAACATTGGGGGGCATGTATCCCTTTGAATTAGTCTTTTTGTATTCTTTGGGTAAATAGCTACTAGTGCAATTGCTGGATCATAGGTTTACTACTTTTCTAAATAAAAGTTAATCAAATTTTATGAATTGAGCTAGCCAAATATATATTATCAATGAAGAGTTGTAAGAAAATGAAGTATTTACTAAATAATAGCTGATATATCATAGCTATAAATAATAATATAGTCACATAACTTTTAAGGTAGCTGGAATTAGGAAAGAAAAATTCTTAATTGTTAAAAAGGATATAGCAGGCCCAAAATAGAGTCCCTTGTGCTAAGCCTTATGTTAAAAAAACAAGACTTAATACTTAATCTATTTGCAGTTTCAACTCCTTGAAGAATTTAACTTTTAACCAGTCAACATGGAATTACCTGGTCAGGGCTAGTGAGATAATCTACCCAATAGACCCTTTCTGCTCCCCTCAGGAAGGTGACCTTGCCTAAAACAATACATTTGCTAATAATTTCCTGGCCTTCTCTTGGCCAGTCTGTAGTAACATCTGATTGCTGCTGGCATGTTAGGAGGCACATGTTTGTCTTGTTTTGTGTAGATAAAAGTTATTGTTAACAGGGATCTCAGAGGCCAAAAAGCTGCAAAAAATTGGTGGGCATGGGTCAAGCACTTAAAAGCTATTGTATATGCTTACCACCTAAATCAAAGACTCGTCTGTTAGAATAAGTTGGTCATGGAATGAGTTAGAAGGACACTAAGCCATCTGCTAATCTCAAGCAAATTTCCATGCAATGAGGTACACTGTAAAACACTGCACAGTCACCAACCCAGAGCCACATCCCTTTTCGGTATTAGTTTGGCTCCGAGAGACCCAAAAGCTTAGCTGAAAAAAGTAATTATAATAAAGTGGGATGTCTAAAATCTAAAGAGTTTCTGCTATTTTCCGGCACACCTGTTTATTTTATGTCTAAGAACTATGATCCTGGAAGAAATAACCATCTACAAAAATAGCAAAATCAGGGGGGCCTGGGTGGCTCAGTCGGTTAAGCGTCCGACTTCAGCTCAGGTCACGATCTCGCGGTCCGTGGGTTCGAGCCCCGCGTCGGGCTCTGGGCTGATGGCTCAGAGTCTGGAGCCTGCTTCTGATTCTGTGTCTCCCTCTCTCTCTGCCCCTCCCCCGTTCATGCTCTGTCTCTCTCTGTCTCAAAAATAAATAAACGTTAAAAAAAATAAAAAAAAAATAGCAAAATCATCTTAAGCTTTTGTTTTGTGTTCTGAGAACTTGGCTTGGTATCTGTCACCCTGGGAGCCCCAAGATATGGTGGGGTAGATAAGTGGGTCACACCCAATTAGCCAGCTAGATATGGCTGGACAAAAAAATGTGGGTTAAACCCCCTTTGCAGCTAGGGTCCCGCCAAACTGCTGCCAGCCCTCAAAGTAATTATAACCTAGAATTACAGTGGGCATTATGAGGAATGTTCCAATTAGGTAAGATCATTTAAGAAGTGTGTTTCAAAGCTAAGACTCCCAAATCAAAGAAACAGAATGGAATACCTATTTAATTGGCATACAAAAAAACTTCCAAAAGTCTCCAAATTCCAAAATAGTTCATTAAAAGATTTGTTGCAAAAGGTTAATGAAAAATTCAAGATACAAAATGTACCTAAAAACAAAACAAAGCGACACAAAAAATAAGGTTGATGTAAGTCTCACTGCTTCCCTCTATTCTCCTTTATTTGAGTACTCATTCTAGTAATCCTGTGTCTGAATTCCCTTAAGCAAAAGCAAAAGTATGCCAAGTTAATGACCCTAAAGACACCACATTTCTACTCTTGAAGGAGGGCTCTTTGCTAATGGGGATCTCCCAAAGTTGATGGAACTCTGAGGGATTTTCTGGTAAACTGCTGTTTTTCTCTTAAACAGCCAAGGGAAAACCTAAATTAAAATAATGAAAAACCTTGCCAAATTCTGGTAAAATGCTACAGATGGATCTTGGAAAAACTGGCGGAAGCCAGCTAAGGGTAAGAATTCTTGCCAGAGTCAGCTCTCCCAGATCTCTGTCTGTAGTGCCCAGTATAAGGAGGAAAACAAAATATCTTCTGCATCCTCTTTGGGGATGCCTCTTCATTCCCAGGGGTTATTCAATACTGCCAGAAATATTTACTGTTTGTTCCAGCTAAAAACTACAAAGTAGTTCTGTGGTCAGAAATTGGCCAAATTGCAGGGCCTGAAAGAACTTTTTTTAGGCCTTCTCCCCTACACTAAAATAAAACTATGAATCCAGAAGGAAAGAAAACCCTTCTAAAGCCCTTGTAAAAGAATTTATGGGTAAATCAACCTATGATGTCATTTAAGTTGCAATCCAATTCTTTGAAGAATTGAGAGCAACTGTCCTTATCTTACAAATCTTTGCAGAACTAAAAATGTAGCTCTAGAGACAGTTGAAGGTTCACTTACTCTTTTTTACCCATCCCAAAGAATCCCCTATTTATCTTAAACTCTCATTTTCACTGTGCCTTTGACATGTAAGTGTTAATGTATAAACTTTGGGTAGGTAACTCTTATCAGAATAAAAAAGGGGAAGAAGGTCATTTAGATTTTGAACTAATGGGAAATTTTAAGTATATAGAAGCTATAATGTGTCTTTTTTCTATATTTATGTGAGTATATATGTATAATATATATTAAACTTAATTTTAATAATACCATCTGGGAGTAGAGAATTCCACCACCTTTACCTCCAGATAGTATTATTAAAATTAGTTTGTGAACAAAGCTATATTTATTTGACTTAAGCAAATATGTGCTTATACAAATTTAATATTCATAAAAAATTCAAAAATACAATGAAAACTGACTCAAATGCTTTTCAAATCCATGTGATATAGGAAAATATTCAGTAATAAAGCTAATTCAAGTTTGTTGGTTAATTAAAATATACATGTCCTTAGACTTTTCAACATTGAATATAATACAGTCATGCAAATTTTATTTTACTTGGATTTATTAATCAAATAAGGTCATGTTATCTGCCTTATAAAATTTGTCAGCAATAAAAATAACTTGTCATGATGAAATTTTCATCAGTAATCTAAATGTAATTGTTAAGAAACGGTAAATAAAATAGATATAAGTAGCATAAAAGCTTTTAGGTAATTTTTTTAGTTTCCTCAAATCTTTTTGGTAACCTGAAACCTTAAAGTTTTACTTGGTTAAGTTAAATGATGAGTCAAGTTATATTCGTTGAATATCCAGATCATTTCCAAATAAGGCAAAATACTAAAACATTAGTTATTGAACATGAGCTTATCCACTTTCAGCTTCCTTTTACAGAGAAACTAAAGATAATTAGGTCTATTAGTGAACATGTTTATGCTGTGTTGAGAAATTTTCTATGAGGAAGTACCTGTTTCTAGAAATTATAAAAAGTGTAAATCTGCCAATCCATAGAATGCTAATGTAAAAGACAGTTTATAATTGCTTACTTCTTAGTTTTCATTAGAAATCAAAGGCTTCTAAGCATTATAAATTCTAATATATGTAACTAAAACTACTAAAAACAAGGGAAAGGAATTTCATGTGTGATCAACACTGGTTAAGATTGGAATGAATTTAATTAAGCAACTGAGTTCTAATATCAAAAGTAAGCTGGTGCAAAATTAGAATTTTGTTTTCTGGGGGCGCCTGGGTAACTCAGTTCATTAAGCATCTAATTCTTGGTTTCAGCTCAGGTCATGATCTCACAGTTTCATGAGTTCAAGCTCCCTGTTGGGCTCACTGACAGTGAGGAGACTGCTTAGGATTCTCTATCTCCCTCTCTCTCTGCCCCATCCCCCACTTGTGCTGTATCTGTCTCTCAAAATAAATAAATAAACTTAAAAAAAAAGAATTTTGTTTCCTGTCTGTTAAAAAGACAAAATTTTCTTGGTCCAGTGGTCTATTCTTGATAAGTGATTATAAAAAGAATTTTCCTTACTGTTCAAAGTAACATGCCTTAAAAAAACAAGAATTCTATGTTCTGTCAAAATAATTTCCCATGTTGTTTTTATCAAGTTTTTGGTTACTGAAACCTAGGACTCTCAATATTAAAAGAATTAAATTTTTCTCAGAACCATGAGGTCTTCTATATTTGCTTATGAAGTCTTCAATTGTCACTCGTTAAATAAATAACTAAATATTATTTCATGGTGACATATAGTCTTAATTGCCCAAGTATCTTAAAACCTTTTTGATATTTTTTGACAAACTTCCCTGAAATAAAATTCTAAACAAAGTCTTTTTGACCTTGAATTACTTTGGGATTTTCAAGAGGGTCCCTGAAATATCTCAAAAGATATGATCTCTCTTCTTATAAAAAGATATTAAAGTAGTTAAGTTTAATTGATATATTAAATTATTGTCAAATAAGAAATAATACTAAAGAATTTTTAATGCTATATTTGTATAGATATATGTTATAAGTGTTCCAGAAATAATATAAAATTCCTGGAAACATAATATGTCTTGGAATGTTTTCAGTCATAATGCTAGTTATTATATTAAAATTACATTTAATATTTTACACATAGAAATAAGCATATTTCTTTGTGAATTACATTGTAGTGACCTCTCACCAGATTTTAATCACAGCCATTTTTAAGTCTTTTGTGATTTATAGACAGTTATTTCATTCTGATGCTTTGGCAAAAGTGTTTAATTTTTAAGAAGACTTGTGGAAAGTATTCTAAAATACTGATTTCTGATAAATTTAAAATTAAAAAAATGGGCAAGAATTTCCAGAGCTAATGAAAAAAAAAAAACTGGATTCAATTAGAACAAGTATTAATTACATGGAACTAAATGAACTAAGGAGGATGATCATAATTCTTCATGACTTTTGTTTAAAACATTGCCAGTTCTTTAGTGTTTTGTTTTAATAGATATAAGAAAACTTTTTTCTTTTCTTTTGTTTTCGTATTTTGCTTTTCTTTTTTACTATGGCCTAGAGCAGATTGGTAAAGTATACCTTTGTAACTAAAGATGAAACGTCTGCTTTTTCTCCCTACCTGATCTCTCCAGAATTCAGAAACTATTTTTCTGGCAATATAATTGTTTCATGCAATATTGTTATTTGTTTGCATAAATTCAATGAGGATCCATTCTCTTTTAACAGGACATAATTGGAAATAGTCATAATTGGAAATAGTCTAGTCAAGGCTTTTACTAGAATGTCATATTTGAGAGAGATGTGTGTACATTCAGATATGATCAGTTTCAAGGAACTAGGTTGACTTTATGGAGTCAAGATATCCCCTTGGAAAATTGTCTTTGTACCTTGCTTCCAAGGTTTCAGCAAATTAATCTTAAAAAAGATCTTATATGGTCAGAGCACCTGTTTGGCTCAGTTGGTTAAGCATCTGACTCTTGATTTTGGCTTGGGTCATGATCTCATGGTTTGTGAGTTTGAGCCCTGCATTGGGCTCTGCGTTGACCTGCTTGGGATTATTTCTCTCTCTCTCTCTCTCTCTGCCCCTCCCCAACCTGTGTGAACTCTCTCTCTCTCTCAAAATAAATAAATAAATTTTAAAAAGAATAGCTTATAGGGGCAACCGCTATTTAGGCTGCACTTATGTAAATAATCATAAATAATGGACTTATGTAAATATGCAAACAAATTAGTTTTACTGCAATTATCTTTTAAAAATGGGAGTAACTGTAGAAAGAAAAGTATGTTTGCATTTTTGTGGATATTGGATTCTAGATTCTATTGGATTAGATTCTAGACTGTTAATTGTGTTTGAGGTTTTGTTATACACATGTAAATACTAGATCCTGCATTGTAGCTTCCTCAAATATCTGGCTACAATTTACCAAAGTAACATTTCCAATTCTCTCTCATCCTTCTGATTTAGACTTGTTAAGAAATGAGACTTCCCTTCAAACTCCTTGGGAAAGACTGTATCAGGTCCTTCTCACTACCCAGATGGCAACCACACTCCAGGGACTTGCAGAAAAATAACTCACATTAAAGAAAACTCCACTTGACAACTGGTCTTGCACAAATGCAGGAGACCTCCAAAGTCAAATTGACTAGGAAGAGAAATAGCCAACATCAAGGTACATGGCTTCTTCCCAAGATGCCAGATCAAGACTTCACATTCCAACTAAACATAAAACTCTCTCTTTTTTTTCTTTCTTTCATTTAATCTGACATCAGCCTAGAAAAATAATGCCATCATCAGTATTTCCCAGGCCATTGCTAAGGAAGGGAGACTTTGCCTCTTAGGCTGCTGGATTTGTCATTAAAAGCTCCTCTGTATCCATTATTGTCCATTAACAGTGTCACCTTATCAAGAATGGTTTATGCCCCTATAATATCTGTCTTTTCTCTATGGTGGTTATCATTCTCCTTGGACCTATGAATGCCTAAGTACCTGGTGCATAGCCAGGCAATGACTCTTAGGTTATCTAACTGTGTTCCTAACTATCCACAAAGACACTTCACTGGTCGGCTCCCCTAGATTTATACTGTTGAGCTGGAAAGGAATTACCAGAAAGAATTAATGATTCAGGATTCACTTCTCTTTGCAGGGCCATACTTCCTTGGTTGGGAGCAAATATAAATGAGGCTGTGATTAGAAACCTTTCCTTGACTCTTGAAAGTACTATACAGTCTGCAAAGACAATAGCTGCCAAACGAAAGTCCTTAGACTCTCTGAACAAAGTTGGTCCCTTGAATATTTTTTAGCTGAGCAAAGTCTGTGCTGTGGCTAATATCATCTGCTGCACACTTTTGGAGAAATGGAAACTCAGTTACATAAAATCACTGAGCAAGACACTTGCCTCTTAGAAAGGTGACTCCTTCAGCAGGGTCTTTCTTTTACTTATTTAATTTTGATTGGCTTGGTTTTGGGGACCAAGCTATGAAGTAATTTCTAAACATTAGAAATTATCTTGCATGTAATAATCATAGTAATCTCCCTGGCACATGGTATTCTCTGAAGAGTTTTAAATGCATGTTTGGCACTGCTAGTAACCAAGCAAATGATCTCTCTAAGTAAGACTGGAACATCAGAAAAGGAATGAAGAGAATGAACAACTTAAAATTATAACCTGAAGTCATGGGCTTCACAGAGATTAAGCAAAAAAAAAAAAAAAAAAAAAAAAAAAAAAAAAAAAAAAGTGTCATGACCTATGAATGCCACAAGGAGGATTGACAAAAGCTGTAGGAACAACTGAGTGGGATCTGTGAGTGGTGCTGATGCCTTAAATTTTGATCATATTTTGCAGTTAATGAGAGTCGAATCAAAAGAAAGGAATTGGTAGAAAGCAGAGAGCTGTCCCAAAATGGAGTTGCTTATGCTAAATCTCATGGCAATGAACTGAGACTGTAATACTTAATCTAACTGCAGTTTCAACTTCCCTAGAAATGTAACTTTTACCAAGTCCAAATGGAATTACCTGGTCAGCACTGGTGAGGTAATAGGAGCAATAGATCCCTCTGTTCCCTTTAGGAAGGTGACCTTGCTCAAAACAACGCATCCATTGCTAAGAATTTCCTTTTTCCACCCCATTCAGCCTTTAAAAACTTTTTCTTTTCTACAGCTTGTTGGAGTTCCTTTCTCTTGCTAGATGAGACACTGCCTGATTCATGAATCATTGAATGAAGCCAATTTAATTCTAATTTTACTTGTTGAGTTTTTGTTGTTTAACATTTTATAAAATTGAGTAGAATATACTGAACTTAAAACACCAAATCTTTTTAAATAGAAAACTACAATTATCTAAATATTTATGGGTTTTTTTGCTTACTTTTCCTTAGATTTTGGCAAAATTTATAAAAAAACTACATCATTACATTTCTGTATTAGCTGTTAAATTAGTCTGTTTTTTATTTATTAACCTTTTAAAGTTAAAGAAATAAATTTATGGAGATCTTACTCTTAGATCAAAAATCAAGTTTGAAGATACTTCTGAAGTTTAATTGAGGGCAAAAAAAATTGAGTCCTCTGGTTTGTGTTGGGGTTAGCTCAAGGTGAAAGGTGATACTGGTGTCTGGGAAGGTTATCTCTCTTTCCACAACACCATCACATTAATCAATTTCTTTACCTAGCAAGAAGGAGAAAGGAAGCAATGGGCTTTTTTCACAGGAAAAAGATAAATTACAAATTTTATAAGTTGTTATGCCATTTGGAGCTTGGTAATTAACTAGCTAAACTTGAAATATAAATATAGAAGACAGTAATCTAAATTGTGTTCCCAAATTTTACATTTACTACTAGATAAGAAATTTCTGTTTATTAACAGATTTGAAAAATCGTTAGCTTGCCTAGATAATTTCTTTAAAATGTATAAGGCTATTATTAAATCGTATATTTTGTTTTATAGATATATGCAAATTAAGTAAAACACTATATAATAGTGTTTTTAAAATATTTTAATTTTAAATAATCAGCTTTTTGCCAAATACAAATAAAAGTTCAATCCTTAGCTGCTAGGATAGCAAATTGGAATGATAAAGGCATAAAAAATATGGCTGTTTGATATTTTTACTATTTGTGAAATTAAAATAATTTGGCTAAGAAATCTAAAGTGCAACCAGCAACTAACTGAAAAATGAATTACTGATGAAAGGAAAATTAACTCCTGGTAGACTCTATCTTAGCCTTCTTATATCACATTTCAACAATTAATATTCTTTGAAAAAGAGTACACGATGCTTAACCTTAATTATTAGGTATTAAAAATGGTCAATAGGGGCGCCTGGGTGGCTCAGTCCGTTAAGTATCCGTCTTCGGCTCAGGTCATGATCTCACAGGTCGTGAGTTCAAGCCCCGTGTTGGGCTCTGTGCTGACAGCTTTCTGCCCCTCCTCTGCTCACGCTCTGTCTCTCTCTCTCAAAAATAAATAAACATTAAAAAAAACTTTTTAAAAAAGTGGTCAATATATGGTAGAAACTTGATAGGTCACTGGGATACTAGATTTCAAAATGCATTCAGGCTCTGAGTTACCTCATCAGCATCCATGGCTGTCAGTTGCATGATCTTAGAGCCATCTCCGATGTTCTCCTCCACAGTAAGGTCCAGCATGTCTGTTGGAAATACTGGTGGATTATCATTAATATCTTGAAGCGTTATTTCAACCTACAAGGAGAGAAATAAATAGCGCATGAAAGCCCCACATGTCTGCAAGGTGCTAATTAAAATGTATACTAAGAGCCCACTAGCTAGGTAGTCCTTCCAAAAAGAACAGAATTTTTATACAGAACATCCAAACAATGGAAATACCCTAGAGAAAGCTATGAAATCCTTATAAAAAAATATAAAATCCAAGTGAAACTCATTTCAAAGGGTTGCCTTGGAGTTTATACTAGAAAAGGCCCACTGATCAACTGCTGATTTAATCCCGATTTGTGCACCACTGAAGAACTGCCCAGACTTTGGACCGTCTGCCATTCAACCATGAAATGTCGCCTGACACAAATGAGGTGTAGAATTTCTTCCTGAAATGTTTATATATTGGCAATGTCTGGGGGAAACAAAGAAGTTCACATTTTGTTTTAAGAAACCCTCAGCACTTTCCCCTTTAAAATCAACTCCCAACCTGTGGGGAAGAAAAATACAATCATCTTCTTTTCTCTCCCTTTCCACTACTGCCAGCACTTTTTAATATGACTAAAGCTAAATAATCATTCCTTTCTGATGTCGTGTTTATGTAGATGGCAAATATTAACAGCTTTGTTTGAAAGATCCTAGTCAGAGTTATTTGTTTCCCTCTCTAGGAAAAAATTGTTTAGAAGCAAAGACTTGTGAAGTCTAAATAATAGCTTCAAACCATGTGTTTTCTCTTTTGAGCTAGGTGCTAAAAGCTGAATATCTGATAAGTAAGGGAAGACAGCTGCTAATAAAACTGCAAGTTTCCCCAGTTGGGTCACAAAATTAAGTCATGGAGAAAAATCCATCCATCCATTTAGCTCGGATATAACCAAGACATTTTTCTCATGGGATGAAATGTCATCTTTTATAGTTCCACGGTAAAAACTCCATCAGATCTAAGAGTGATGGAGACGAATATGAAGAGAGAGAAGAGAGCAAAAGAATTTTGATTTTTTTTTTCTGGGAAGAGGTAGAGATGGGGTAGAGGGAGACTGTCCTTATTCTCCGAAAAGGAATGAATGGGAAATAGAGCAGAGCTAGATGAATAAATGGATGAGCAAATGATAAAAATAACTCCCTCCCCAAGAAACAATATACAAATTAAGTACTAGAGAATTATTATGCCTCTAGTTGCACCTTTTAATAGGAGAGTTTTGATCATAACAAATGGCTCAAATTAGTCCAGGGTATTGTTGAAACAGGCAGTCTCAGTGGTTAGAAATGTGGCACTTCTAGTTTGGGCTCACATCATTCTCTATACCACTTCCTTTAAAGAAAAGGTCCACAGTATGTACAACTGCAGCCAAGGTTCAACTGCCTTGCACATTTGTAAATAACCTGGATTTTCAAATCAGAAAAACTGAAATTCAGATTCTGGCTCCCCAACTTATTAGTTAGTTGGATAAACCTGAGTGCTTAATTTATCTGGGTCTCAGTCTCCTCATCTTAAAACTGAGATAATACTATATGTCTTAGAGCATTTTATGATGACTAGACTTCAATGAGGCCAGCAAAATGCTTAGGCCAGAGGGAAGTGGTTAATAAGAAATTAATCTTGGGGCACCTGGGTGGCTCAGTTGGTTAAGCAAACAACTCACGGTTTCAGCTCAGGTCATGATCTCACAGTTCATGAGTTTGAGTCCTGCATCCAGCTCCACACCAGCGCCGTGGAGCCTGCTTAGGATTCTCTCTCTCCCCCTCTCTGCCCCTCCCCTGATGCCATGTGCTCTCTCTCTCTCTCTCTCTCAAAATAAATAAATCAAGCTTAAAAATATTTTTGAAAAAGTTATTCTTGGTTTTCAAGTTGTGACCACAGACCTCAGAGTTCTGTAGAGCTAGGGAGAGACTTTGAGAAAATGACTTAATAAATCAGAATTTCAGGTCCTAAAAGCCAAATTCAAAAAAATACAAGTTACTGTTCATCTCTGAAACATATTGAATATGTACAAAGTTTTCATGTAGGAAGAGCTTTGACATACATATTCATATATGTATTTCAAAAGCCTGAAAATGTGAATTTAAGAATAAATGACCCAATGGTCATCCAAAAACATAATCATCAATGTTCCTTAGAAATTAATAATTATCTTCACATTACATGTGTGCACAGTACTCAAAATACTGTAGGAAAATAAATGAAGAATAAGAGGTAACTAACCAAAATACCTCATAACTTAACTCTGACTTTTTAGCTTAATAGAATTTTTTTCAATTCTAAATTGTCTTTCATCTATAATTTTATGACTGAATCTAATTGTAAACCAAGATGCCAACCTTGTGTATGATTGTGTGTGTGTGTGAGAGAGAGAGAGAGAGAGAGGGAGAGAGAGAGAGAGGAGAGAGAGAGAGAGAGAGAGAGAGAGAGAGAGTTTTCTAAGTGTATTTGTGCGAGAATGTGCATATATGAGTGTATGTTTATGTAAGTGTATATGAGTGTGTGTGTGTGTGTGTGTGTGTGTGTGTGTGTGTGTTTAGGGAAGAACACTAAACTGAGAGTGAGGATAATCCATATTGGCACCAATTAAATATGACATCAAAGATGCATCAGGAAACAGTACCATGCACTAGAAGCATGTTGGGTATTCCAGAAAGGTACCTTACTCATTACACTCATTATAAATGGTGAGTGCATAAATTGAACACCTTTGTATATTTTAATAGTTATTACAAAATAACTAACATATGTCCAAGACATAGTTTTAGATTATACATGTACACACACACACACACACACACACACACACACATTTTTAAAAATCTTCGAAAGAGCCTTTGAGGAAAATACTACTATCTTCTCATTAGAGAAATTAGAGTTAAAGAGGTTAAATAATTACCCAATGACACAGAGCTAGCACATAAGTTTTCTCTACTGTTAGACAAACCTGTCTCTTTCATGTGCAGGTGTGTATGTTCAATAAACACAATGAATCATATTTGAAAAGTATGTCACAGCTATACAAATACATTTTCATAAATGTGCATATTATTTGTATCTGGAATCTGAATCACTTACATATGAACTAACTAGGCATATAATCTTGGGTCAGCCAACAAATTTATCTCTGTCAAATTTTAAGAAGAAATAAGACTGTACTACTGATCCCTATATACAGCTCTAGAAGTCTTTGATCATGCATGCTCTATGAAATTTTGTCCAACTCCATCATTTCAGGTAAAGAAAGACCTTTCCCATTTTACTAGAAAGAATAAATTTAGTTCAATATTAATAAGTTCAAAATTAAACGTTTCTGAATATATCTATAATCAGCCAGTTATAAAAACAGATCTAGAACATTTCATCATTGTATTCTGATATATGCAATGGTTATTTTTTGGATATCACATAGCACCCATTTAATAAGTCAGGCTATCATTTTTCCTAAAATCAGTGTCAGCTTGCCAACCAAAAAGGTAAGACCTCCATATTTCTTTCTCAGGCTGGGGGGTGGAAATATGGATATTTCTCTTAATTGTCCAGTATCTCTTTGCTATTCCACAATATCTTAGATGTTCCTAAAAAGCTTTTGGCATGATTTTTCTTTTTTTTTTCTTTTTTTTTTTTTGTTCCACAGATTATAATTTTATTTCCTTAATTCGCAAAGCTTAGAATTTTACAAAATGTAATTCTTTTTTATATATATATATATATATGAAATTTATTGACAAATTGGTTTCCATACAACACCCAGTGCTCATCCCAAAAGGTGCCCTCCTCAATACCCATCACCCACCCTCCCCTCCCTCCCACTCCCCATCAACCCTCAGTTTGTTCTCAGTTTTTAACAGTCTCTTATGCTTTGGCTCTCTCCCACTCTAACCTCTTTTTTTTTTTTTTCCTTCCCCTCCCCCATGGGTTCCTGTTAAGTTTCTCAGGATCCACATAAGAGTGAAACCATATGGTATCTGTCTTTCTCTGTATGGCTTATTTCACTTAGCATCACACTCTCCAGTTCCATCCACGTTGCTACAAAAGGCCATATTTCATTTTTTCTCATTGGCATGATTTTTCTAAGCTCTCTCAATAGCCTGGGGTAATGATTTATGTAGAAAGAGAGGTATGAACTCCTTAGCTCAGGTAGGTCTTTTCCTGCAATCCGTTCACTTTTCCTGACCCCCTGTAGCATGTTTCTACCAACCAAGAATTTCAGGACTATGAACCCTGCTTGCCTATGAGACTGTCACTGATTCCAGTATTCATCCATTCTATATTTTAAAATCTATCACATAACAGACATATGTTAGTCACTAGAAATACAGAAGAAAACAAGACAGATCACATCTCTTGCAGGGAAGAAGTAGAGTTTGATATCAAAAATATGTACAAATAGAAACATTTACAGTTATCCCTGGGAAAACACACTGTTGGTATCTTGATTCCAAAAGGTTTATCTCCCACACCTAGGATAATTCTTTGAGCTGTCTGCCATCTTGCCCTTGGCAGTTACCATCCTTCTGATGACTCCAAACTCTAACATGTGCTTGGCTCACTCTTGGGTCTGCCACCAACCTAAGAGTCTTGCCTTCTTTGGACTAAGATTCAATAAAATTTGTTTTGAAATGTTATTATACAAAACGCAGGAATCAAAAATTAAAAGTTTACAGAAGATATTGGGAAACAAGATTGAAGACTTTATAATTTTTAAAAACTTCTTTCTGTGCAAACCAGATCACTTTAATAGTAGACAGTGACTGGGGCGCCTGGGTGGCGCAGTCGGTTAAGCGTCCGACTTCAGCCAGGTCACGATCTCGCGGTCCGTGAGTTCGAGCCCCGCGTCAGGCTCTGGGCTGATGGCTCGGAGCCTGGAGCCTGTTTCCGATTCTGTGTCTCTCTCTCTCTCTCTCTCTCTCTCTGCCCCTCCCCCGTTCATGCTCTGTCTCTCTCTGTCCCAAAAATAAATAAAAACGTTGAAAAAAAATTAAAAAAAAATAGTAGACAGTGACTATTAGTGGTTTATTTTATTTTAAAATTCTGAGATTTTAAAATATTGTTCCTAAGCTAAAAAAACATGCTTATATCTTTTTTCCCCAAAGTTTATTGTTTTGTTTTGAGAGAGAGAACACAGACAGAGAGGGACAGAGAGAGAGAGTGAGAGAATCCCAAGCAGGCTCTGAGCTGTCACTGCAGAGCTCCAGCCAGGACTTAATCTCATGAACTGTGAGATCAGGACCTGAGCTGAAATCAAGAGCTGGTCACTTGGAGCGCCTGGGTGGCTCAGTTAGTTAAGTGTCCAACTTTGGCTCAGGTCATGATCTTGCTGCTCACGGGTTTGAGCCCCACATCAGGCTTTGTGCTGACAGCTCGGAGCCTGGAGCCTGCTTCGGATTCTGTGTCTCCCTCTCTCTCTGTCCCTCCCCAACTCACTCTCTGTCTCTCTATTTCAAAAATAAATCAACATTAAAAAAATTTTTAAATAAAAAAAAAAGAGTTGGTCGCTTAACCATCTGAACCACCCAGGCACCCCAAAAACATGTGTATGTTAAAAAATACATTCCATTCTCTTAAAAGACAAACCAAGAACTCCTGCACAGAAGCTAGTATTTGCCCCTTTAGTGTTTACATTTATCCTTACATTTGTTTAAACCTGAAACAATCAAATAATTGCATTAAATATTCATTTTGCAAAAATAAAATGAAGGAAAATAAAATAAAATAATAAAGTAAAATAAAATAAAATAAAATAAGACCACATTTTGAACTCAGAAAATTCCCTTCACAAGTAACTATATTTAAAATAAAAACAAAACAAAAACTTATAACAGCTTCGATAATTTAAGTCCAGGCGGTATGTTCAAGGTATGTATCCTGAAAGTTTGTGAAAATTTATCCTTAATGATTAAAGAAACATTACACCAGGAAGATAAGGCACTTGCATATTTTATGCCTGCCTATCAAATGCTGACCTTTGTGCTTAGATAGCTGGTGTTTCAGAAACATATGTAGTTTCACCTGCTACAATTACAAGGCCAGTTGTAACTTTGTGGTTGACTTCTTCATAACAAAACATCAGCTGCAGCTAATGGTTGAACCATAGGTATTGTCTTCTGACACCACCTCTGTTCAACCATTTAAAGTCCTTCAGAATAGTGACTTTCTTGGTTGAGACACCTGATCCCTAAGAGCGAAACCCTCGTAAATGGATGATTATATTCAGAAACAAAAACATGACTGAGATTAAGGGGGCTAATGACCAATTAATTTAAAAATAGCCTGCCTTTTGGTAGCTTAATAAAGTTAAAAGTTATATAAAAATATGGCTTTAAGTATTGTCACCAAACTTCTTTATGCTAAAGGAAGAGCCCTTGATAATTCAGCTCGCTGAATAAATAGGTACTTAAAAACAAACAAACAAAAAACTTACTGTGTAAAGAGCTGCTATGAAATGAGTACAATGCTTTCCTCTGATTTTTTTTCTGTAGTATGCAGGCTATAATTTTATTCTACAGTGCATCAAGAATAATATTATATCTTGGGGATTCATTTTTAAGTTTTTAAGTGAATAAATCAGCATACAACTACATAATCAATGAGGAATCATTAATTAGCAATATCAATTATCAAATCATTACATATGTGGGGATATAACTATAAAACATGGCATTTCACTGATTCAAAATGATATTATGAAGATAATATGTTACGGTCAAGGCTAAGGAATTGATTAAAATAGCAAGGTCCTTTATGAACTGATTCTCCAGTTAAATCAATAATTTCACTGAGGTCACTATATCAACAACAACTAAAATTTTTTTTCTTCAATTCATAACTTCTTGCAAGCTAAATAAAGTGGTTATTAATGAATCAGGATGAAAACATAAAACTTTTTTTTAATTCAAAACCTTCCTTCAACCTACATAAAATGGTTCTTAGTAAATAAGAATGAAAAACAATCTTTTTTTTTTTTCCTTTTGGGAAGTTGTAGAGTTCATAGTTCACTAAAAGTTCAGAAATCCACTTATTTGCAAGTAGATGTATGAAAATTTTAGGAGGAATATTAAATATCATCATGGCTCTCTCCTTTATTTTATAGAGAATCAAAAGTAAGGCATTGAAATAGTAACTCATTTATCTAAGCAAAACAAGGTCAGCCTCCTAATTCTAGCCCAGTGATTCTTCCAGAGACCTGTGGAGAGAGCCAGAACCAGAATGCAGACTGAATATGCCTTAGACCAAAGCTTCTAATCTGTGCACGAAGACAGTGATCTTTCAAACAAAATATGCATTTGACAAATATCAATAAGAAAATGACTTTGAAGAAATTAATACATGATTGTCTACAAATACTATTTAATCCACATTTTTTTAATTTTTAAGTTTCTTCATATTTACAGTAAGGGAAAATATTCTGGGAAGGTTTGTTTTATCAATGCCACTGAAACTATTGATCATTGAGCAGAAAGATGGTGGGTATATATTACAAGTAAAGAAACTAGCTAAATTCTCTATAGATATCAGCAAAAGTTACTGTTGTTAAAATGTCTACAAAGAATTTGTTTCTTCTTCTTAAAAGATGCAATCATAAATATTCATTTCCAGAAATGACTAAAATCTAAACTATAAAATAGTAAAAGAAGATGTATCAAGGAAAATAGTACTTGATTAGTTGTTTTTTAGTGACAAAATATTTACATTATTGTCTTTTAATCTGTGTGGGACTGACACCCCAAAATTAAACTCCTCAAGTAATACTGTTACCTAGATAGCATAAACCCTGACAAAGCATTGCACCAAAAATAATACTTAGAGTTCACATATAAGACTTCCAAAGATATTATGATAATACCATAAAGACTGCATTTCAATACACCTTTTAATTAACAATTCTGCCAAAAAATATTATTTTAATAATTGTACTTTGTTGCTCTGATTTCTTTAATAAATGTGTGTATTAAAGAAATCGGTCATTGAAAAATCTCTTCATGTTACCAAAGATCATTTATATTGCTCAGATTAGTGTCTTTTAAACTGAGCTTTTGGGAGCAAGAATTATCTTGCTCATTTTCCATTCTTACACCTTATCCATGCCTAACAATTATCTAAGTTATTTTTACATTTTTATTAGAGTACTAAGTTCAGCATATTTAATGAAATAGGTATACTACTGGTTTATGAAAGTGTATTGATCAAAGTTGTCTTCTATCACAGTGATTTTTGGAACCAATCCAATCCTATTGATTTCCTTGTTCATTAACATTTTTTTTTAATGTTTATTCATTTTTGAGAGAAAGAAACAGAGTATGAGCAGGAGAGGGGCAGAGAGAGAGGGAGACAAAGGATCCGAAGCAGGCTCCAGACTCTGAGCTGTCAGCACAGAACCTGACACGGGGCTTGAACACACACACATGAGATCATGACCTGAGCCGAAGTCGGAGACTTAACCAACTGAGCCACCTAAGCATCCCCCAATTGATTTCCTAGTTCTTGTATGACTGTCATGCCATTATGTGTAAATTTTATGATATGAAATCCTATAGCATTATAATTCAATAACTTCACATTCAGGATGATAAAATTAAAAGAGCCTCAGACAGACATCTTATGTATGTTTTGTTCAGAAAATCTCCCAGCTGGGAGGCTGGAATGTAAAATTTAATCAATGTTCATCACTACTTTAGAAATGCTACACTGAGCGCCACACAAGTCATAAGTAAACATGAAAGAGTAACTAAAAGCTCATTCAAATGTGCATTCCCCTTAATAGGTTATTATAATGTCACTCAAATAACACTTTACTAAATGATGTCCTAGTTTATATTATGTAGGTGCTACCTAAATTCACTGGGGAAAGAAGTCTAATCTTACACTCCAAACAATTTTTATTTCATCAGAGTGAAACAAGATGCTGAGACCTACCACTTAATTTTCTGTAGGCTCAAGTGAGGAGTTGAAGTTGAAAGCAAATTAACCAAGCTGAAATCCACACCACGACCAGTACAGCCATTACGCCTGGCCTGTCACTTCCTTTGACCCTGAAAAGGAAAACTCCACCTTTCCTGCTTGAGATGAGGCTGTGTGTGGAGTAGGAGTTTGCTCTCAGTGCAGTGACAGGCTCGGTGCTGAGGGACAACTTGCTGTCACCACATCAGGGTGGTGTGTGGAAAGGAATATTCTGGGGCTTGATATCAAACATGGGACTTGAGCACAGCATTCATTAGAGGAAAAACATCAGGATAAAAATATCAAAACCTGGCTCAAGTCAATAATCAAATATGTATTTTAAATGTTTGGCAATAGTTTCACATGTTCTGTCTTCAGTTGAAACCAAATACTACATGATTCATTTAATTCAATGGGATTGACACATTTTGCATGCTGCACAGGCTTCCAATAACAAAGTTTTATTTAGTAAATTTATGACAAAGTCTATATTGAGATTATATAGCAGAAGTTCTAATTAAATTGCAGCAGAAAGTTTGACATTCTACATTCATTTTCTTGCTGAACTAACCACATAATTTCATTTGGTAGAACATATACCTACGCCTTTTTATTTTTTTAAATCTATTTATTTTGTGTGCCCATGCACATGCACGAGCCGGGGAGGGACAGAGAGAGAATCTTAAGATGACTTTGCACTATCAGCGCAGGGCCCAACCTGGGACCTGCCCTCATGAACCATGAGATCATGACCTGAGCTGAAATTAAGAGTCAGACAGATTAACCAACTGAGCTACCCAGATGCCCCTATCTACGCCTACTTAAAATTTCAAGTTCAGAGCAAAATTCAGTAATCAGGAAAGAGAAAACTCAACATGCACTTGTAACTATCACTCATGGGGTTAAACTCTAAGTACTTTCATTTCTTAACAACAATAAAAAGCTGTATTGCCATGAAAGGGTGGTGCCAGGTTTGTTTAGTTCTTTCAGTTTGATTCTTCATTTCTTTCCCTATTTTGGGGTGACTGCTGGGAATTCTGCCGCCATGAGCCTGGGTGAAAATGTATCACTACATGCAGAACACTTCATCATGTTGCAGAGCCAAACTCTATTATGATTTGCAACTGACTCATATTTTAGTTATGAGAAGGCCCTAGCAAAGAACAGTTTACATTTAAAAGTCCTAAATGTCCGGAATGTAATGTTTGGACTATGTAGGTATGCAAGGTCTAATCATATTCTGTGAACAATGTTTTTAGGTAGTTATTTATTTATAACGCATAATCGACCAAATTCAAAACAGTCTGTGGGAGCTGTAACAATAGCATACTCTCTCATCTTGATGGTATTTCTGAACTTTGGAAACTGAAATCTGCAAGGAAAAGGGAGAAATCAAAGTTTGGAGAAAAGACCTACGATTCCCTGCCATGAAAGACTGGCAGGGGCTAGGTGTGACCTTTTAGGGAAACCTGGCAAAGCCACCCCCCCCAGGGCATGTACAAGTGAACCACAAACTCTTGAGGACACAGGTCTGTTGCAGCCCCAAACTCTACTGAAGTTTCAGAAACCATCAGAAAGTAAATCTATGTATTTATGTACAGTTTCTGTTTAGAATGACAAAAAATTGAAAAAACTATTGCATTTACTAGAAGATAAAAACCATCATGTTACCTAACACATACTAAATACTGTTTTACTATGTTGTTTTACAGAAAACACTTTAGTAAAACAAACGTGATGTAACGACAATATTTGAGGAAATGACACTTAATGTGGGAATTAAAAGACTCTTCTTTTTGGAATTGTAGGCCAGCAAATATTTTGTCGTTTTAAACTTTACCCCTTAAATTTAAATTATGTGTATATTTAGATACTTGTGTGTTTATTTCACACAAATTAGTACTGTTTCTATTCCATGTTTTCTGGAATATGAGGAAAGAAGGAAGCATGCACATTTTAGATTCTTTTTAGTTTACTTTTAAAAGCGAAGTAAAAATAAACATAATGAGTTTTAAAACAAAGCATATTTCTCATATAAGCTACATGTATGTAACTGTGACCAATTCTATTTCTCAAACAAAAGCAATTACATTAATCTCTCATCGCTAAAACTCTTCTAGCAGTCAGCAGCATATGTTCCTGGGATTTCAATGCATTTCTAACTAGGAAAGAAATCTGTATGAGTAACAGGCAGGCTTGGAGAGTAGCCAGAAATGACAAGAATGGCTAGAAGTGCGGACAAGACATAGTTAACTCCACTCTTGAAACAAAATGCTTTCCATAACTCTATAAATGTGTGGTGACATAATAGAAAGCTAGTTTTGTTGTGCTTTCAATATTGTTCAAATTAGAACCAAATAAGGATTTCTTTTAAGGCAGAGGCAATCATGTGTAACCACTTCAACTTTTCCTGAAATCAATACCGCATAATTTCAGAATTTTAACAGATTCTTAAGAACGCCCCAAAGTAAATGCAGAATAAAAGATCAAGTTAAAATATGTGCGGTTGCATATGAAACTTATGGAAATTTTTATACTATCCTTCAAAACAAACACCCTGCAAAAGCATCCTGTAGTACATTTTTCAATAGATGTGACTCTGAATGTGGTAGACATACATCAAAAGGGAAATGTCATATAAAACAAATAAAAATATTCCACTGTTTTTTTCTTAATTTTTTTCCCCAGTAGATAGATATCAGATCTTATAAAATATAAATCACGTCTGTTCAGACTGCTGAAAAACAGAAAAGTAGTGTGATTTATATTAATGATACAAGCCATGGTAGATTGAATCACTGATCCTGATTCTTCACCCCTCCCTATATGCGACTTCACAGTCCCTTCCATTAAAGGTGGGCTTTCTCTCCCTGCCTCTTGGTTTTGAGATCATCCATGATGATCAATTGTTTTGGTCAATGGGATATTTAAAATTTGAAACATGTTTGCTGTCTTGTACCTCTGTCATGGTCACCAGAAAACAATATGTCCCTGCTAGTCCATGAGTACCAGAAGGAAAACAACATATATTGGGTTGAGAAGTCTCCACTGAGAGACTTGGAGAGTCTGAAGCAGAGCTTCAAAGCTGAGCCCAGCCTAGATCAGTCCAACTGTAGCCAACCTTCAGGTGCACAAGAATAAATGTGTATTGCTGTAAGCCTTTGAGATTTTGTGGCTTCTTATTATGCAGCATTATTGTGTCAAAAGTTAACACATACCTAAGTCAAAACCATGAATTCATTGGAGCGCCTGGGTGGCTCAGTTGGTTATGCATCCAACTCTTGATTTGGGCTCAGGTCATGATCTTGTGGTCTGTGAGATCAAGCCCTGAGTGATGTCAGGCTCTGCACTAACAGCACAGAGCCTACTTGATATTCTCTCTCCCTCTCTCTCTCTCTGCCTCTCCCCAACCTGAGCATGTACGTGTTCTATCTCTCTCATTCTCAAAATAAATAAACGTGAAAAAGCCCAATGTATTTATTAATTGAATATTTTATTTAATCTTCATGTTATAAATAATGGATTACTGTTTAAAAGGCAAAAAAAGAAAAAATAGATTATACACACTAATACCTGTGATATACCTTATATTATGAGATAATCTTTATTGATAAGAACCTATTAATAATTTTTCTTATCCTGTAAAACTTCTCATTCTCACTTCACATGCCATACCCTCATCTTTTAGAAGGGCAACTTAGGGGTGCCTGGGTAGCTCAGTCGGTTAAGCGTCTGACTTCAGCTCAGGTCATGATTTCACACCTCACAGGTTTGAGCCCCGCATCAGGCTTTGTGCTGACAGCTCAGAGCCTGGAGCCTGCATTGGATTCTGTGTCTCCCTCTCTCTCTGCCCCTCCCCTGTTTGTGCTCTTTCTCTCTCTCTCAAAAATAAATAGACATTAAAAAAAATTTTAGAAGGGCAACTCAAAACAAGATGTGACCTTCAAGTCTCCCCCACCTCCCAACCAAACCAAGGATTGGAGGAAAAGGTAGGAATACCTGAACCAAGAGGAGAAAATTATGACTGGGTTGAGTCAATCAGATTGCCTTTCTTAAGAGTAGAAAATTATCAAAAAATGGAAATACTATAGAGAACATAATAGTAGAATTACAATACGAGAATGCAACCCCCATGAATATATACACTCCATCTTTAGTGTCTTTCTAGTACCCACAGGAGACTTGACTACACTTTTTTTTTGAATGGAATTACTGCAATGTCAAAATAATCCCTCTGTGCCATTTCGCCTTTGCACATTACTCTTCACCCTGGAAGAAATTTCTATTACTTGACATAAATGACATAAAGTTTGGACTTATAGCCAATCTATTTTATTTTAGTTGCTTTTGAGTATATTTGTTATACT
The DNA here is from genome assembly GCF_007474595.2 of Lynx canadensis. Classification (NCBI taxonomy): domain Eukaryota; kingdom Metazoa; phylum Chordata; class Mammalia; order Carnivora; family Felidae; genus Lynx; species Lynx canadensis. The sequence goes on from NC_044306.2 coordinate 99,679,741, forward strand.
TCCTTACATATTTTAAACAGCTATTTCAAAGTATAAGATTAAAATCTCATTTTAGAGTTTTGTGTTCTTTTTACTTCAACACAATAACAAGTTTAATTTATTTGAAGCAGCATTAGCTCATCAAAAATAGGGATGAATATAGTTTTTGTTTGATAGGAAGTGTGACACATGTTTTCTGAAGATATTGAACTCACTGTCAAAATAAAAAAAAGTTTACAGTGCACTGTGCTTTAATTATATTTAAAAATCTTATTTCAATAAACTCAGAAGAAAGACCACTTCTCTTCTAAGTTTCGATGGAGTGTTTAGTTTCCACCACAGTATGTGTCATACAGGAGGCACTTAAAATATGTTTATTCAATGACTTAAAAGCCAATATGCTCATTACCCTGACATCAAAACCAGATAAAGACACTGCTAAAAAAGAGAATCACAGGCCAATATCCCTAATGAACATAGATGCAAAACTCAAATCCAACAATACATTAAAAAAATCACCACAATCAAATGAGATTTATTCCTGGCCTGCGAGTGTGGTTCAATATTTTCAAATCCATCAACATGATATATCACATCAATAAGAGAAAGGATAAGAACAATATGATCATTTCAACACATTCAGAAAAAGCATTTGACAAAGTACAATATCGATCCATGATAAAAACCCTCAACAAAGTTGATTTGGAGGGAACATGCTTCAACATAATAAAGGCTATATATGAAAACCCCACAGCCAACATCATCTTTAATGGGAAAAATCGGGGGGGGCTTTTCTCCAAAGGTCAGGAATAAGACAAGGATGTGTACTCTCTTCACTTTTATTCAACATAATACTAGAAGTCCTAGCCACAGCACTCAGACAACAAAAATGAATAAATGGGATCCAAATCAGTAAGGAAAAAGTAAAACATTCACTATTTGCAGATGATATGATACTATATATAGAAAACCTGAAAGACTCCACCCAAAAATTGCTAAAAGTGATAAACGAATTCAGCCAAGTTACAGGATACACAATCAATGTACAAAAATCCATTGCATTTCTATACGCCAATAATGAAGCAGTAGAAAAAGAAATTTTAAAAAAATCCCATTTACAAGTGCACCCAAAATATTAAGATACCTCAGAATATACCTAACCAAAGATGTAAAAGACCTGTACTTCAAAAACTATAATACACTGATGAAAGAAATTGAGGATAACACAAAGAAATGGAAAAACGGCCCACGTTCATGGATTGGAAGAACAAATATTGTTAAATGTCTATACTACCCAAAGCAATCTACACATTTAATGCATTCCCTATGAAAATACCAACAGCAACTTTTACAGAACTAGAACAAACAATCTTAAAATTGTATGAAACCACAAAAGACCCAAATAGCCAAGCAATCTTGAAAAAGAAAAGCCAAGCTGGAGGCATCACAATTCTGAATGGAATTCAGAATGGAATATATACTCTAGTATATATAAATAATGGAATATTATTTGGTTATAAAAAAGAATGAAATCTTGCCATTTGTGATGCAAGGGTGGAGCTGGAGAGTATAATGCTAAATGAAATAAGTCAGTCAGAGAAAGACAAATACCATATGATTTCACTCATATATGGAATTTAAGAAACAAAGCAAATGATCATAGGGGGAAAAGAGAGAGAGAGAGAAATCAAGAAACAGACTCTTAATTATAGAGAACAAATGGATGGTTACCAAAGGGGAGGGGGTAGAGGGATTAAACAGGTGATGAGGATTAAGAAGTGCACTTGTCATGATGAGCACTAGGTAGTGTATATGTGCTGAATCACTATATTATACACCTGACATTAATATAACACTGTGTGTTAACTAATTGCAATTTAAATAAAAACTTGAAAAAAAATTTGAAATGTAAAAAAAAAAATAGCCAATATACTCATTGCAGAAGCATATTTTGTTGTTACATACACACAAATGAAGAGAATAGTGCTTTATAAGCAAAATTAAGAGCAGAGGACATGAGCAGGGATGAACCATCAACTATTACAATAATATCAAGTAATGAAAGTCTAAGAATTATCTCCTTACAATATTATCAAAATAATAACTAATTAGAAGGAAAACTTATTAAATGTCAAGAAAAAAATAAATGACAAATGAAAAAGATGTTTCAGTACGGAAGGCTATTTGTCTTCTATTTTTCATTGTCAAAGCCAAGTTCCCAAAGATTTTTAGCAAAATAGCAATATCAGAAGGAGCTTAGTAAGCTTTAAAAAATATTTCACTTTCAAGAAATCTTTAAGTTGCTACAGAAACGTATTCTTCCAATAGAAAGAAAAATCATGCAAAATACAAGAAAATGTCTGTTTACTTATGCAAGATATAAGACTCAAGGGTAATGAAAAAGACATGCCAATTACGAATACAAACTGACTACAACTATCTCCATGAAATACGTTTGATTATTTTGTTAGTACACTCTCACTCCTTCTCAATTCATGACAATACAACACTGAATAGGATGGCATCAATGAATGTTTGGAGTTTATTTTTCAAACCAAAGTATATTCTCTTCACTGGAAAGAAAGGAAGCAAGGAAGCAAGGAAGGAAGGAAGGAAGGAAGGAAGGGAGGAAGGAAGAAAAATATTTTGTGTGATCTCCTACCACTGATTAGTTTTCTCTACACTATTATTTAAAAACCTAATCACTTTGTCAAAGATTAGTCGACCACATAGTTGTGAGTCCATTTCTGGGTTTTCTATTCTGTTCCGTTGATCTATGTGTCTGTTTTTGTGCCAGTACCATACTGTCTTGATGATTACAGCTTCAAATTTAAATAAAAACTTGAAACCTTAAAAAAAAAAGACTAATTGCATTTTTTAAATACCTGGTAAGTACTCAAAAATTAAACTATATCTGAGTAGGGGATTCACGGAAACCTGGTGGTACAGAATTGCAAGCATTTCAGAACTGTGAAAATAAGGAAGACAAAAGAAACATTGCATTTCTCTTGTTTAGACTAATAGAATTCTCACAATCTATTTATGTTAATAAAAGTTACATGAAATCTAGCCCTTTCCTCTAGTGATTGCATTTATATTTAGAATCTGTTATTATTTGCTCAGTTAATCAGAGACTAGTTTGTTTTTAAGTTTATTTATTTATTTGGAGAGAGAGTGTGTGTGTGAGCAATCATTTTTAATACTCTATGCATTATATGTGAAAAAGCATTGTGCAAATTTTCACATAAAATCCCCCTTAAACTACCAAAAACATCTGTATATTACATCGTATAGGTCCTTCTTTTCAAAAGTATTTTCTTACAAAACCTCAATATAGACTATTGTGACAAAAATGACCTGGATTTTGCAGGTTAATAGTGTTACTTTAAATCGTTTACTCAAATTGTTTAAATTGTTTACTTAAATTGTTTAATTTTTTAACTGTTACTTTAAACTGTCTCAGTAGTGTTTCAGCCAAAGTAGATCTCTTCCATTTATATATTTTAATAACCATCTTCATCACGTAACTTCCCTAAGAATAAATTCCATAAAAACATGGGAATTACAAGTTAGAAATTTGGTTATCTAATATATGAAATAAGTTCAAAATTTAAAGAGAAAGATTAAATACATCTAACTTATTTACTAGAAAATATCAACATTTCTTTTAGAGCTCTACAATCTATCACTTTGTTTTTCAAAAGTTAGTTTAGCATATTAATATATTCTATTCTCTCTAACAACATGTTTTTAATCATGCAAATAAAAGAAATATTGTTCCCTATTTTCAAAAAGTGTATTCTTTGTCAAAACTAAGGCACAAGCATTATGCTTCCAAATAACTGCAAATGCAAAGAAATTATAATGAGCTTCTAAACACTTTTTATACTTCATTTAATCCAAGATTTTTGGTGACGATTTTGGTAGATACATTCCTTATTTATAAGATTTTTTTTTTTTTGGTACAGAATGAGAATAAACTCTCAATACAACCAATGGAGTTCAAATCAAGCCATTTTGATGAGCATCTTATAATAGAGGATATAATTCCATAGCCAATGAAACTATCCCTTAGAAAAACTTAATCTTTTCTGTTCAGTTTGCTTCCTACATTTAAAGGTTTAATAATAGCAATTAAGAAAGTAATTTAAGTTACATTACAATGGTAAATATGGAGCATGGAAATTTTCTTAGTTTTTTGGATGGTGCTTTGAATGTTGTTAAATTTAGAGGACATGCTCATATTTTATTGAGAAATTCCACTACATATTTTGGCGAGCAGGAATGACAATACATATGTATTTAGTCATACAAGAAAATAAATTTGCAAAACTGAAAATTAGAAAATACGTATAAGATTCCTAGAGGCAAGAATTGATAATATCACAAAATATTATTTTGTTAAAAATAATGGTTCAATTAATGATGGTCCAGTTTGGGACCTAATCTGAAATTGTTTATGAAATTTGAATTAGTATTATGATTCATCTGTGATACAGAAAAATGTTTCTGACCCACTACCCATCTCAGCAGATAATATTAAATGACAGCTTATTTTTATATTAAAAATGGCTGATGTCAGGTATTGTTACCTTTCTGAGCAACAACTGTAATTATATTTCATTAATTTATCCAATAAAGACTTATTTCGGGCCTACTATGTACCGTTCTAAGTGGTAGATGTACAACAGCAAACAACACCAACCATAATTTCTGACCTCCTATCCCTTTCTTTTATTTATTTTTAAAAATTGTTTTAAATGTTTATTTATTTTGGAGAGAAAGAGAAAGAGAGAAAGAATGAGTGGGGGAGGGGCAGAGAGAGAGGGAGACACAGAATCCGAAGCAGGCTCCAGGCTTTGAGCTAAAGGCACAGGGCCCGACGTGGGGGTCCAAACTCAGGAACTGTGAGATCATAACCTGAGCCGAAGCAGGGTGCTCAACTGACTGAGCCACCCAGGTGCTCCTCCTATCCTTTACTTTCTAATGACATTCTGAAACCTATCCTTTATATTGGGCTCTCAAAATTACGTTTTTCTGCGAAGAGTTTAGATTTTATGAGACTATTCCTAAATCTATTCCTCTATATGTCCAATTCAATACAATACATGCAACCAGTAATGCTCTATTAGTGTGGGGTAGAGCTGGTATACTTCTTATTTGACAACAGCTTATTCTCATGTTTATGATTTTTTTTAATTGTGTTTGGTACAGGAGTGTCTTGCTGTGCAGGCATTGATAAGCTCTTCCAGCCCAGTGTATGCCTGCAATATTCTTTTAGGTTTCATATAATTTACACTTACTTGCCTAATAGAGTAGTTGTATGAATAAATGAACAAGGTTTTCTCTACTTTGAAACATCTAACTTATGTTTTATTTGCTAAGGTAATATGAAAATCAACTAAAATGTCCTAAGTTTGCTCTGGTTTGTGAAGGCTTGCCAACATTTTTTAGTCTGTTTATTCACGATTAGAGTAACTTTTTAATTCTTTGAAATCCAGTGCTCTGGAAAAGCAAGTTATCTATAAAAACCCGAAATTTAAAAAGTTTAATTGGGTTAATAACTCGTCTTTTCAAATGTGCACGATTACTCAAAACTATGTAACAGAAGAATAAATTACCACTCAAGTATGTATTCATCACTACTCATAAATAACATATTTAAGAATTTCTAGAGGCTTCTATTTAAGCAAATCTTAGCAAAACCAAAATTAATTTGTTTGGGTCTATTTTCAGAAATAATATTGGTAGTAAGGTAAGAAAACATAAGGGTAGGAAAGAGCAACATAGCCTGGAGTGGAAACAATACATACTTAAATATGTAAAGATACAAACTTGGTAAAAATAAAACAAAAAACAAAAAAACAAACAAACACTTTGTAAATATATAGTTCTTGGACAAATGAGAAGCCAATAAAATTGGCAAATTAAATGCATACCCAATAAAATTCAAATTAATAGCAATAACGGATTATGACAGGTGTTGTTTTGCTGAAAATAAGTTCTTCACGTCACTGTGATATTTGGCACAACCGCCTGTACATTACCTGGGTCCTATCTAGTCTTGGCACCATTATCCCAACACTTGTCACCTTTTCTAAGCCTCAGCTTCCTCATATATTTAATGGGGCTCCCAAATGCAATAATAATAATAATAATAATAATAATAAATTTTTACATGATGTCGGGCAAAATATAAGGTAATCATAATAATAGTTTTGCTCAGATGATTATAAATCTAAATAATTACTTACTAAAGTGAAAAGCTTAGATAATTATCACACATTAAAATTATTCTTAGGGGCGTCTGAGTGACTCAGTCATTTAAGAGTCTGACTTCAGCTCAGGTCATGATCTCACAGTTTGTGGGTTCGAGCCCCACATCGGGCTCTGTGCTATCAGCACAGAGTCTGCTTTGGATTCTCCGTCCCCCTCTCTCTCTCTCTGCCCCTCCCTGCCTGCACTTCTCTCTGTCTCTCTCAAAAATAAATAAATAAATAAACTTTAAAAAAAAACAAAAACTTTTTTATAACATTTTTTGAGCAGTTAAAAGTAGGAATTAAACACTTCCTTAAAATGCTTTTATGGACAGCATCAAAAGTCAAGAAAATCTTTTGAGCCAAGTTATAAAAGACAGCTACTGGATAATGAAAACTACTAAACCCAGAGCAGAAACCTAAAAGATCTTACTTTGAGTGCAGTGGTTTTTAACTAGGTTTATAAATTAGACTCATCAGAGCTTTCAAAATACACATTTCCAGGCCTACACCTCCGGGAACCCCACTCATTTGGGCACCTAAGTAGGTTGCCAAGGCCAGAGCAAGTATATAAAGAATGGTCATTCAGTGAAATGAACACATACACAACGCTCATTGTAACTACAGGTGAAAAAGGATACTAAATAAAATCTTCAGTTTTTTTGTCATCTCTGTAGTAATAACTACCTCAACCAAGCTTATGCATGAGCAATAGTTAGTTGCTTTCCTAAATGTGTTATACCACTAAATTTTAAGACAAAAGAGATTGCCAGGGAAAACATTTTTGCTATAGTTTCAATTTAGAATCACCAAGAAGGAACCTAAAATAATGATCAAATTTTCTTCTCATCAGTTTTATGAGTTGCTAAATCACTAAGGCCCATGGGAAAATTTCAGACATTGCCACTCAATGTTATGATGCTGTCTTCCTCAAAGAATAATCTACTTAAAAAAAAATCGAAAATGTTAATTCATTTTGCTCTGAAGATGCCAAGATGTGTCCATGAATTTAAGTCCTTCATAAAAGTACTCAAGATGTATAATGGACAAATGTCATCCTTGACAACGATTACATTGTTTTTCTAGGTGCTAATATTACAAGTAAACAGGTCCTTTTAATCATTTATTGGCATGCTTCTGGGGATCTATATCTTAATACATGATCATTCCTTGTGTTTTTACAAGTGATTTCATCCGGGTTTAGCTAGGATTATCTGGCTCTTTCTGCTATATCCCTGTAGTCATTAAGTGGTTTATTCAGCAAATATTGATAGAATGCCAGCACCGCACACTTTCTGGGATAGATGCTCTTGACAAGCAAGAGAAAATAAGGAACAATATGGACAGTTCTGTGAATATACTAAAACCCACTTAATTGTACCCTTTAAAAGGGTGATCTTTATGGTATATGAATTATATCTTGCTAGAGCTCTTAAAAATAGGCAAGAGGACTTCTGAAATCAGTAAGTCTAAAGTATAAGGATGCGATGCTTATATCATATAAATTATGTTGAAGCCAAGAAAGATCCTTATAGATAGCACCTACTTTTGTGAGTTTTTCCATAGACTAATTTTGGTAATCTATTATGGAATATTGTCAAGTTACAGATTTACACCGATGTTTCATTGCTTTAAAAACAGGAGATTGTCACCAAACTCCTGGAATGCTACAAGAACTTCAAAGATAACAAAATGTGACTAAAGATTTACATTTTTTTTCATTATGCCCAGTTTTACTTTCACAAGTAGGATGCAAGAAAAACATGGGGAGAAAACTGAAGCCATGACTACTCTTTACAACTCACAAACCATCAAGTGATAACATGAAAGGTGACAACAAAATTTTACAATTGGCAAAGAATTTAGAGATCACCTCCTCTGATTCCTGTGAATAAAGAATCTGCAGCCAAAGAGTTAAAAAGATATCCCAAATTTCAGGGTTAGTAGAGGTCTGTGACTAGGATGGAGGTTTTTCCCTAGCATTTCACCCAATAACAAATATGCCATTTATTCTAATTTATTATAAGTGGAAATAGTCTAAAACTGAATGTATACAGTCCCCATTATTTTCTAACACATTTGTTATATTTTCATCTAGATGCTGTTTGAAATTAGATGTTAAACAAGGGTTGTTTCCTGCTCTCAATTAATTTCTAGAAGAAGATATATGTACAATACTCCTATTGGTGGGTTTAAATCCTGGCATTGTCTCGCTCACTCTCTGTCTCTCAAAAATAAATAAACATTAAAAAAAAGTTTTTAAAGGGGACACCTGGGTGGCTCAGTAGGTTAAGTGACCAACTTCGCCCAAGGTCATGATTTCACAAATTCATGAATTTGAGCTCCACATTAAGCTCTGAGCTGACAGCTCAGAGCCTGGATCCTGCTTCAGATTCTATGTCTCTGTCTCTCTTGGCCCCCCACCTGCTTGCACTCTCTCTCTCTCTCAATAATAAATAAACATTAAAAATGTTTTAATTAAAAAAATAAATCCTGGCTTTGTCATTTTCACCTGCATGACATTAGAAAATGATTTAACCTGCATGTGTCCCTGTTTCTTCATTAGTAACCTTGATAATAATAAAAATACCTTGTTCACAGAGTTGTTGTGGTGATTAAATGAGATAAAGGGTGTAAAGTACATGGAATACTGTATGGCACAAAGGGCTCACGAAAAGAGGACTGATATTAATACTAGTATTACTGAATTGTGTATTGCTGAAGTGTTTTTGTAAGCAACAGAACACAAATATTCAACATACACACCTATAGATTCTAGTTACAGAAATAAAGCCTCATTTATCAGAAGGAACATTTTTTAGGCACAGAATAATAAATGTCAAACTTTTTTTTTTAACTTATGACCCTTATTCTTACCTCTACACCTCTTTTTGGAAAAAAACATATTTTTGTTAGAACAATTAAGATAAAATCAAGATAGGGGCGCCTGGGTGGCTCAGTCAGTTAAGCTCCAACTCTTCATTTCGACTGAGGTTGTGATCTCAAGGTTCGTGGGATCGAGCCCCACGTTGGGCTGCGCTGACAGTGTGGAGCCTGCTTGGGATTCTGACTCCCTTTCTCTCTGCCACTTCCCTGCTCATGCTTGCTCTTTCTCAAAACTAAATAAATAAACATAAAAAAAAAGATAAAATCAAGATAAAAAGGAAAGTAAAGGGAAATATTCTTATGCTGATTTGCTTCATATACGTGAAACTGCATCCATGGCAATTCTGATTCAAACAATTCATTAAATTATCATCATTTCATGGGAATGCAATCTGGTGCAGCCACTTTGCAAAACAGTATGGAGGTTCCTCAAAAACCTAAAACTAGAACTACCCTGTGACCCAGCAATTGCACTACTAGGCATTTATCCAATTGATATAGGTGTGCTATTTCGACGTTTTTTTTTTGTTTTTTTTGTTTTTTGTTTTTTATTTATTTTTGGGACAGAGAGAGATAGAGCATGAACGGGGGAGGGGCAGAGAGAGAGGGAGACACAGAATCGGAAACAGGCTCCAGGCTCCGAGCCATCAGTCCAGAGCCTGATGCTGGGCTCGGACTCACGGACCGCGAGATCGTGACCTGGCTGAAGTCAGACGCTTAACCGACTGCACCACCCAGGTGCCCCTAGGTGTGCTATTTCGAAGGGACACATGCACCCCCATGTTTATAGCAGCACTATCAACAATAGCCAAAGTATGGAAAGAGTCCAAATGTCCATCAACGGATGAATAAAGAAAATGTGGTATATATATATATATATATATATATATATATATATATACATACAGAATGGAGTATTACTCGGCAATCAAAAAGAATGAAATCTTGCCATTTGCAACTATGTGGATGGAACTGGCGAGTATCATGCTAGGTGAAATTAGCCAGAGAAAGACAAAAATCATATGACTTCACTCATATGAGGACTTTAAGATACAAAACAGATGAACATAAAGGAAGGGAAACAAAAATAATATAAAAACAGGGAGGTGGGACAAAACAGAAGAGACTCATAAATATGGAGAACAAACTGAGGGTTGCTGGAGGGGTTGTGGGAGGGGGGATGGGCTAAATGGGTAAGGGGCATTAAAGAATCTACTCCTGAAATCATTGTTTCACTATATGCTAACTAATTTGGATGTAAATTTTAAAAAATAAAAAATAAAATTAAAAAAAATATCATTTTATTATAATAAAACTAAATAATAGATTTAAATCCAGTCATTTTCAAGCTTCTACCCAAATTTAGTAACACATTTCATACATAATTTTTTAAGAAAAAAGAAGTTCAATTATTCATACCAGATTATTAATGATGATCATTTTTGTTTTTTCTTTTGTGTATTTTCTAAATCTGTTCCAATAAAAAGCTAACATTTCATAAAAAGGAAAAACCAACATATATTATTTTTAAAAATAAAGATATTAGGTTTAGAACTTTTTAAGAAATATTTTGACCACATAAAGAAATCCACAAGAACATAAATTCCTGTATGAAACACTTGAGTTTTCCACCTGCTATAGTACATGACATTGATCAAGACAACTTTTTTCAACTTCTCTTTCTGTGCCTATAAACACAAATATGATAATGTTTTCTTTCTCACTGGACCACTGTAAGCATACAAGCATATATCAAAACACTTTGAAGTCAATCTACTTACTATTATGTAAATGAATGTGATTTGCATCTTACAAAATCTCCAAACTCGACCTAACAACACGATTAATCATGAATCATTGTGCCATATATGTAGGATGAGGACTGTTTGAGAAGCCCTGTTTCCCTTTTTAAACGTCAGCTCCTCCCTTCACTAGCTGCATAATCTAAGTATCTCAAACTCATCAACTCATCCTACTGCCTCAGGTAGTTCTAAAGACGAAATAAAATGATTTCTATTGAATTATTTTTAAACGTGACTTACACTTATAAAGCATCATCACACTGTATTTTGATATCAGAGTCATCACTATATCACTTTTGTTAAGCCATCATTCTTTTTTATCCTCTTAATACAGTATTTATTTGTCTTCCCTCTGTCACATCCTGACCAATCACTCTCCCTAGCCTACCTGGAGAGGTGTGGAAAAGGATATGTGGGGCAGATGAGATATGGGAGGTGGAGGGAGCTCCTTCACATGGTAAAGACCTGTTTCCACTTCACTCTTCTTACATTCAACAGATATTTAGTGAATGCCTATCAAGTGCCAGGCTCTGGGCTAGGCACTGCAGATATACTAGCCAACATGGAAAACATGGTCCTCGCCCTCCTGGAGCAGACAGTTGAATGGTTGTCATTTCAGATGCCTCATCCTCAGAGAGGCATTTCCTAAATGGCCCTATCCAAATGGTATTCTCCATATACCTCCATCATGCCCCATTGCATCACTATGTTTAGTTTTATTCATAAAATATTTCACTATCAAAATTTTCCAACTTATATATTTGTCCAATTAGCTTCCATCTCTCCCTAGAGATGATCTTCCCAAAAGAAATACATTATTCACCTTATTTAGTCTTACCTTCTCAGCCCCCCTTTTTCAGGATCATATAATGCACACAACAGTAAAAGATGGAAGCAACTCAAGTGCCCATTGGACAAATGAATAGATAAATAAAATGTATATATGCATACAGTGAAGTATTACCCTTAAAAAGAAAGGAAATTCTGACACAGCATTCATACACATGAACCTTAAAGACATTATGTTAAGTGAAATAATCCAGTCACTAAAGACAAAAATTGTATGATTCTGTTTATTTTTTTTAATGTTTTTCAATGTTTACTTATTTTTGAGAGACACAGAGCATGAGCGGAGGAGAGGAAGAGAGAGAGAGGGAGACACAGAATCTGAAGCAGGTTCCAGGCTCTGAGCTATCAGCACAGAGCCCGAGGCGGGGATCGAACTCCTGAACCACAAGATCATGACCTGAGCCGAAGTCAGATGCTTAACCAACTGAGCCACCTAAGTGCTCCTGTATGATTCTGTTTATGTAAGACACCTAGAGTAATCAAATTCATAGAGACAGAAATCAGAATGGTGGATGTCAGGAGCTAGAGGTTGGGGGAAATGGAGAGTTTGTGTTCCATGGGTACAGAGTTTCAGTGTGGGAAGATGAACACTTCTGGAAGTGAATGGTGGCAAAAGACCTAAGCACTTAAAAATGGTTACGTGGTAAATTTTATGTTATGTATAATTTATCAGAATTTTTAAAAACCCAATGCTATGGGCACATCTGTACCATCTATATTAAACAATAGAACGAATTAATTAATACAAAGGAGAGTGATAATAATCTTCCAAATTGTTGCTGGAAAGGCAGTTTTCTTCTTGGCCATTTCTGACTATCGACAGTTGTCCCCTCTCCCTTAAAAGCTATGTTGATAGGATTTAAAACTTTCAGTTCAGATGAGAGTTCTGCTGATTTTACATTATTTCCCTGAAATCATATCTGACTTCTGCCCTCCAACCATTGCATCTGAATGTCAGTTATCTGGTGTCAATTTATTTTAATGGGAAAGCAAAAGGGTGATACAGATTTGTCTAACATAAGGAGACATACATATCATACATGAACAATATAACTCAAGCTAAAAAATATAACTCTCTTCTGGCATATTTATTCTCAAAGTCTCTAAGATTGTGTAGTGCCAAACACAATATATTTTTTTTGTCACCTCGCCAAAGTGAAACTTGGCCACTGAAGTCTAAAGGATGTACAACAACAAGGCACAAATTGATGAGACTTTAAATTCACTCAAGTAACATTTGGGGCCATGCAAGCATGGAGAACATGATTACCTTAAAAAGTACACTTTCCAGAAATTCTCATAAGAATTCCTCAGCAGGCATTTGGCTAGAATCCAACTTTCTCTTTTTCTTTAAAAAAAAAGGGGGGGGGTTGGATATTTTCCTATCTTGACATTTTAGAGAGGTCTAAGGCATTGCCAAGTGTCATGTATGCACTGGTATTTTTTTAATCATACTCAAAAAAACCTTAATTTGCATTCAGTTTTGAGTTTCAGAATCAGGAAAGTCTCCAATTCAATGGAAAGAGTTAACATTTTTTATCCAATACCATATATATATATATATATATATATATATATCCTAACTAGAGAAATATCACAGACTTCCTGGCTTCCCTCCAAAGACTCTACCAGTCAGGCTTATTGGCTCAATTCCCATTCTACTCTAAAACGTCTTTTTAGTTTGCTTTTCTTTGTCTTTTTCATATTTCAGCTGCATAAATTGTTTACTACAAAATGCTATGAAGCTTCCCTCCAAGCAATTCCTATAAAACACACAACTATTTAATAATCACTAAGTCACACTGGAAAAACCAGCTTTCTCAATCATACACGTTATTTCCACAAACCCACACCACTCTCTACAAATCTGGATTTGCACTTGAATCTGCACAAGCTCATCTGCCACAGTGAAAGGCCATTTCAAGATTCTCTGTATTCTTTGCCAAAGTTTCTGTCTATAAATACTTAACACTTCATACTGGCTTCAGAAAAATAATTTCCAAACTAGTAACAAATACTAAATTGACTATTTAGAAAGTCTCATAAAACCTAAAACAGAATAGAAAAAGAACTGGACTGGCATATTTAGAGAGTTCCACACCATCAGGTAGGAAATTGCCTTTTTCCCTTTTGTTCATAGTATCTACCTACCTGAGACAGGGTGGGATTTACAAACACACACACGCATGCCCACACGCACCCTTTACCCTTATTTTAAAACTATGGTAGATATGCTGGCAAAATCACCGAACCGATTTTTGCATATACTAGTTTACGTGCTACTTAAGGAAAGGTGAATGTTGTGTATGTCTGAGTATAAATGATAAGGGTCACTCTTAAATTTCAACCAACTCTCATTGAACTCAATTCACTTTGAACAACCGGATAACTTTTTTTATTTAAAAAATGTTTATTTATTTTGAGAGAAAGAGTGCACGTGCACATGGAGGAGGGGAGAGAGAGAGAGGGAGAGAGAATCCCAAGAAGGTTCCACAATGTTAGTGAAGAGCCTGGTGCAGAGCTTGAACTCACAAACCAAACCTTGAGATCACGACCTGAGCGCTTATCAAGAAGCAGACGCTTGACTGACCGAGCCACCCAAGTGCCGCATGAACAACTAAATAGCTTCTTAACTTTCTATCATATGTGGCTCAAAACTAATTAGAGTATGTTCTTTTATACCCCAACCTGTTATTTAAGCTGTGAGTATGTATTGATTTGTGTATGTATGGGTTTTTATTTCAGTTTTACTGAGGTATAATAAACATATAAAATTTTAAGATATGTTCAAAGTGTACATTGTGGAATTTGATATATGTGTACGTTGTGAAAGGAGTCTCCCCATCTAGTTAATTAACACGTCTATCACCTCACATATTTATTTTTCTCTTTCTTTCTTTTTTTGGTGAGAACATTTATGTTCTACTCTCTTAGCAAATTTCAGTTGTACAATACCATGTTACCAACTATAGTCACCATGTTTTACATTAGATCCTCAGACCTTATTCATCTTACAGTTGAGAGTTTGTACTATTTCACCAATTTTTTCCTACTTCCCCCATTACCAGTGGTCCCCCGGCACCACTTTTCTGCTTTCTGTTCCTATGAGTTTTTAAATATTACATATATTTTAATGGATATTTAATGGATATTTTAAATATCATGTGCATTTAAATGTTAAGTCATGCATTTCTCATATACCCCATTGTTCTCCACACATTAATAAGTGCTTAAAATGTATGCAATCCCCTATTTTCCTGGATACAAATATAGTCTCTGGAAACAGAACATCTAGACTCAAATCTGTTTTTGTTGAAAACTTATGATCTAGGGATACATACACCACAACATTTCTGTTCTTCAATTTCCTTATTTGTTAGATGTAATAATATGTGTTCCATAGATTTTTTATAAATATTAAATGACTTAATATATACGAAATATTTGGAAAAAAGTGTCTGCGAAATACTTATTGCAAGCTATATTAAAATTTATTCCAAATCAATTTTACCTGAATTATTATTGCTAGATAAGTCTTTGTAGAGGGGTGGGATAAAATACATTGATATCCTTTGATGCATATTCATTATGTAAAAAATGAAGGGGAAAATGTTCTAGTATGCACATATGTGGAGGTATTTATAATGTCCTCTCCCCAGCTACTAGTTTTAATTAAATATTCATTTTCCATTCCCTCTTTCCATATCCTATATATCTTAATCCATCCATTTTCCTCTTTCCCCATAGCTAATACCCTTGTTCAAATAACAGTCATAATTTTCCTAGTTTACTGTAATAGTCCGTTAATCTCCTGACAACCAGTCTTGCTACCTTTAAATATGTAATAGTTCTATGCATCAGTACTCCTGTATCCCTTGGGTAAATTCCTAGTAGTGCTATTGCTGGGTCATAGGGTAGGTCTATTTTTAATTTTCTGAGGAACCTCCACACTGCTTTCCAGAGCGGCTGCACCAATTTGCATTCCCACCAACGGTGCAAGAGGGTTCCCGTTTCTCCACATCCTCTCCAGCATCTATAGTCTCCTGATTTGTTCATTTTGGCCACTCTGACTGGCGTGAGGTGATACCTGAGTGTGGTTTTGATTTGTATTTCCCTGATAAGGAGCGACGCTGAACATCTTTTCATGTGCCTGTTGGCCATCTGGATGTCTTCTTTAGAGAAGTGTCTATTCATGTTTTCTGCCCATTTCTTCACTGGGTTATTTGTTTTTCGGGTGTGGAGTTTGGTGAGCTCTTTATAGATTTTAGATACTAGCCCAATGTTCATAGCAGCACTCTCAACAACAGCCAAATTATGGAAAGAGCCTAAACGTCCATCAACTGATGAATGGATAAAGAAATTGTGGTTTATATACACAATGGAATACTACGTGGCAATGAGAAAAAATGAAATATGGCCTTTTGTAGCAACGTGGATGGAACTGGAGAGTGTAATGCTAAGTGAAATAAGCCATACAGAGAAAGACAGATACCATATGGTTTCACTCTTATGTGGATCCTGAGAAACTCAACAGGAACCCATGGGGGAGGGGAAGGAAAAAAAAAAAAAAAAGACGTTAGAGTGGGAGAGAGCCAAAGCATAAGAGACTGTTAAAAACTGAGAACAAACTGAGGGTTGATGGGGGGTGGGAGGGAGGGGAGGGTGGGTGATGGGTATTGAGTAGGGCACCTTTTGGGATGAGCACTGGGTGTTGTATGGAAACCAATTTGTCAATAAATTTCATATACATAAAAAAAATATGTAATAGTTCTGGTGATAAATAACAAGAACCTAATTAGACCACTAGAAATAGAAATGGCAGTATGAACAAGAAATAAAATAGATAGAGACCCAAACTGGTAAGACTCAACAATGGTTTACACATATGGAACAAGAAAGAGGAACAAGGAGTCAAAGCATAAAGTTGAAGTTTTGAGTTTGCCGTGATGTTGTTTAGTATCAAAAGAGAGCCCACTCTCCTTCGGATGACACATCTGCTCTCATGGTTCCTTTTACGAATACTAAACTCCAGATTTAAATTTTAACCTAGACTGCTCATGTGGAACTCCAGATGCAAATATCCTCCACGTGCCTGATATTGCCACTGGATGTCTCAGAATAACCTCATTTAACAGATGACATTCATCACCTTCCTGTTATTGTCTGTCCTCCAGTGCTCCCTAACTCACCTTTCATTTAGCTGTGTTCAAGGCAGAAACCTATCATCTTGCCACTTTCATCATCTTCCACCTGTACGTCCAATTCATCACTAAGAACCAACCACTCAGCACCACCTCATCAACACATCTCAAATCAATGCCTGTATCTCTAACCTCACTGCCACCTCCTAATTAAGGACCCCATGTTCTCTATGTTCAACCACTAAAGTCTGTCATGGCTCCAACCTCTAACTAGTCTGGCTCCATTCAGCTAGAAGTCTTTTTATCAAACACAAGTATGGTCAAATCAAGAATTTGATGAAAACTCTTCAATGGCTTCTCCATTTGGCATGAGGAATACCAAGCTTTTAACCTGATTCTGGACATCTTCACACTCCTACCCAGACTCACTCTTCCTACTCACCTGCCACTTCTCTCCTTTCAGCACTCCATGTGCCAGCTTGGTAGACTCCTCGTTTTCCAGTTTCTCAGAGTTGTATACTTTCCCACCTCAGGGCATTTAGGCATGCTATTCTTTCTTCTTGGAACACTGCCTCCTGACCATTGAACTTTGCCTAATTAATTTCAAGTGATCCTTCAAGCCGCAGTGTAAATATCATTTCTATAGTGATTCCTTTAGTGACCCACCAGCACATTTGTAAAGTGCCCAGTTTTTCTGTCATATACTCATCGTAATGTATTGAAATACTTTCTAACAATTGTTTTTCTCAACAGACAGAATAAACTTGATGAAGGTTGAGGGTTGAATTTCCAGGTAAAAATTTCCAGCAAATAGTCAGAATGTGATGCTCTTGATGTAAAATGAAAGAGATAAAAAGTGGTCACCATAAATGTGAGTTGATACTATGGGGATTGCTAAGGAGAAAAGAGAGAGAGAGAAGACGAGAAGCCCAAGGAAAGATCTTTGAGAGAAAGTCCATTTAATCTCTAGCAAGAGGAAGATTAAGAAAGAAGAGGATAGGGGCGCCTGGGTGGCGCAGTCGGTTGAGCGTCCGACTTCAGCCAGGTCACGATCTCGCGGTCCGTGAGTTCCAGCCCCGCATCAGGCTCTGGGCTGATGGCTCGGAGCCTGGAGCCTGTTTCCGATTCTGTGTCTCCCTCTCTCTCTGCCCCTCCCTCGTTCATGCTCTGTCTCTCTCTGTCCCAAAAATAAATAAAAACGTTGAAAAAAAATTAAAAAAAAAAAAAGAAATAAAGAAGAGGATAGAGGGAGAAGGAGAAAGAGATTATAAATGAAAACCCTCAGAGAAGTAACCAAAGAAGAAGCGAGTTTCAATTTAATTATATAAAGTGATATGATGACCTTAAAACTGAAGTGTAATTTTAGGATCCCACTCCTAGCACATAACTCTAAAACAAGAACAAGCAAGATATTATAGTCGAATGTGAATATTACAAAAGTGTTTAGATATGTGCTTCTATTTTATTCTCTTGAACCAGAGAGAGAGGGGGAATTTCCTAACAACTTGGTATCAGAAAACTGCAAATGTCCTTCAGTAAGAAAGTCTGATCCCAAAGTTCACCCATGGTTAGTCAGGAATAAGATAGAATGTAAAATTTCAAATAAACCGGGCAACATGCCACCCAGGCAGCTGAAGTTTGATTTGAACCAATAATCCTTTTCTCCCACTGTGTTTCATAGGCAACTAAAGCCCATGACTATGAGTCTGAGACTTGCACGTAAGGAGAAATGAATGGAGCTTCTGACTAATGTAGGACATAGATGGATGGAGCACTGGCAGTAATTACAGGGGAGAAAATGATCACTTTTCTTGCTTCCTATGAATCTCCCCTACTTCATTTCCCTCTTCTATGTCACAAAACTCAGGTTAAATGTGAAGTCCTTGTCAGATCCTGTTCTACCAACCGAGTGAGTAGCCTCTTCTCTATGTGGTTCACAATATCTCAAAGTTTGCAAAGGGGAGGGGTGGGGGGGGGGGAGACACAGAATCCGAAGCAGGCTCCAGGCTCTGACCCATCAACACAGAGCCTGACACGGGGCTGGAACCCACGGAGTGTGAGATCATGACCCAAGCTGAAGTCGGACGCTCAACCGACTGAGCCACCCAGGGGCCCCTGCAAATATCACAACTTTAAAATAAATTGTTTGGCTGCCTGCCCTCCCTATTCAGGCAAATTTATGTCTTCTTTTATCATCTAACATAGTCCCTGTTCAAGGTAGCAAGTTCCAAATGAACATTTGTGAGCTCACCTGTCAGCATTACTGCCTGCACACCATCCTAGATTTAAAACAAATAGAATGACGCTATTTCCCGAACCTCTCACGGGCATGTGGGTCCCTGCTTCCATCACTATCAGAAATGCATCATCTTTTGTTTACCATGTCAAATGCCATCTCCCTCATGATTCCTTCCAGACTGCCACCACCTGATGGGTCACATTTCCTTTATTCCCACTGCAACTTGTTAGGTTTCTTTCCTTGTACATGTTAGACTGAACCGCTTCATATGTATAACTGCTTTATATGCTTAGCTAATAATTGACCCAAATCCGAAAGAACAGAGACACTTTTTTTTTTTTACATTTGAATTCGTTCCAACATCTATCACAGTACCTCTCTGAGAGAATTAAGATCTAATACATATTCATGGAAGCTAATTAAATTGAACTTTGCCCCACAGGGAAAAAATGCAATATTTAGCCATAAAGTAACTAGCAATTTGACACTGAATTTAACAAAGAGTACTTGAAACAATATGCATTAGTGTACTCATGTCCATAAATATTTATCCCAGAATTAAGTAAAACCATATTTTATATGTTTATGATTTTTACTTTAGTAAATTAAAACTTTAATGAAGTAAAGATGTCTATGCTTCCCATATTATGTCTGTAATCCATCCTCCTCCCTAAAGGTATGTTAAATTTTATAAGAAAATTCAAGGGGACAGCTACAATTAAGTGCATACATATTGAAGTTAAATGGAAATAGTATAGGTACATTACAATTATCCCTGATCTGTTCAGCTTCCCCTACCAGACTGTGAGCTCCTTGAGGACAGTACCTGTTTACTTGGGTCCTGGGACATAATAGGCTTGATTAAATAGTTCCTGAATTATTTAATTATGTAAGAAATATGACTTAACAGTGGGGTTGTACTGTGGGAGCAATAATAATAATAATAATAATAATAGCTAATATGAAATCCAGCACCCGGCTCTCTGCTAAGAACTTTGCATTATTACATAATTTTATCTTCCCTACAAGCCTAAGTGGGGAACGTTGTTATCCATGAAGAAGAAATGGAAGCTTAATGAAATTAACTGACTTGCTAAGTTAACTCACAAAGCCAGTAAACTATAAACACAGGATGTGAATCCAGACATTATGACTCCAGACCTCTTTACCGTTTTTGGAAAGAGGAAGGAGGGAATAATTCCCAGGGTGGCGGGAATGTTAGCACTACAAATGTGTGAGGAAGCAACACTGTGGAGGAACACGGGTGCTTCAGAATGTCAGTGGGTTAACAGAGAATAAAAGATGAGCTGAGTTAGAGTGAAGAAACTGAGGGAAAGGTAACGACCGGAGGGGGAAGAGAGAGGAGGTTAAGATACTTCAACTTGGGTTACTGTTTTCCAAGAACCATCTATCTAGGGAATACAGGTGAGTGGACTCCAGTGGAGAGTCAGTAAGTAGTGTTTCTAGAGTAAGGTTAAGGAGGGTAAACTTTGGAATTATTTCTATCCAGAGATCCAGACTATAGCCTGTAAGTAAAAGAAAGATAAACAGGCAAAAAACTAAACATACAAATAAAATAAAAACTAAAAACAAAACACACACAAAAACAGGCAAAGCATAAGGGCATTCATACTAAATGCCGGTATTGCAGTATTGCTTCAGTGTTAATTTATATGCATGTATGATTTTCCTCTGGTGGTTCCTTTCCACTATCTCAGTTTTCTCTTCGAAGCTTCTATTTTCTTTTGGGTTACTAAACTCATACCAAGAAGAAGGTATATGTTTTTGGTTTAAAGGAAAATTAGACAGTAATTGGATTATAAATAATGATCTTCTCAATAATTATGTTTTCAAGAATGATAAATCTTATCCTACTAATCATTAGTCAATTTACTGAATGGCAGTATGCAAGCCACCATGAAATAAATTATTTGCATTTGAATATATAAGCAGTGTGTTGTCTAACAATATCCCATTTGGCAAAGATGGATGAGCATAGTGTATTTGAGGGATATATTGTCATGTTCAGCATGTACGGCCAGTTTAGCATGCACATATAGTTAACTCACTTACTGGGAAAACAATAAGAGCCCCCAAATCAAAGATATTTAACAAATAACCTAATTCCCTACAGTAGGAAGATTTTTTCATTTGGCCTTAATGACCTTGGGTGAATTACCTCCACCTATCAATGACACTTTTCTCATGGAGAGAGTAGCGGTCCCTACCTCAGAGGACAGTTAGGGACATTAAATATGCACCTATACTGCGTCAACATGCTAGGGCAAAACCTGGCAAATGCTACGTAGCTGTTTGTGCTGCTGCTTCTTTCATTTGTTGAACACTTAGCTACTACGCCTGATCATAAATTTAATAAAGGCAAATCAACAATGGTAATTATGACTCATGCACAGTTAACTACTTTCTAAATCAGCCATGGTAAAATACTCAATCATGCTTCATCTAGCAAACAAGATTCTATAATTTATACCTAGAATGTGGGTTCTAAAGAAAGTACAATGTAAATGGCTGTACTTTCCACTTCCAGTTTCATTCTTTCTTCTAACAGATATAATTTTTGGCTTCTAAATATATTGCCCCATACCAAATCCTCACAAAAGACTGAAAGTGTGGACATAAATGGTAATAAAAAATCATTTCATCTCACAACATAACAGGAAATTTGTCCATAATAAGTCCCAATTATTTCAAAAATAGAGACTTAAAATTAAACATGATTCTTTTAAAGAAAAAAATGGCTAATATCCATCACTGAAATTCCATTTAGTTTTTTTTTCTAACTATACAGTCATAATAATAGTGCTCCCCTTACCCCCGCCCCTTGCTGGCTTCCTTAAAGGAACTCCAGTTGGATGTATGCATTTAAAGATTAAATAACTACAAAAGAAACTAATACCAAAGGGCAAAAGGAAATAATCTTCTAGCTATGAATTAGTTAGCTATTCCTTTCATAAGTGAAGGGGAAGGGATATATGGCCCAGTTCATTCATCTATAGGATTTGACAACGTTGAGAGGTTCTCAGAGGCTGTTCCCCACAATGCAAAAGAGTGTCTATGGCAAATGACAGCCCCCTAGGAAGAAGGTCTGAGCCCTTGATAAAAGCCCTTGATTCAAACATCCTTAGAGCACATGCCAGCAGTGTTCAACAATTTATGCCCTAGTTGTTACACTTTAAATCTGAGCTGCAGTGAGGAGAGAAAATATTTTGTTTCCCCTTGGTGAAAGGAGTAAAATCCACAAGAATGACCAGTAAAATAAAATTTCCTGTGTCTTTGTGTGAAAATCTAATACTACCAAATATAGACGGAATACTGAATATATTTTGTTCAGTTAATACTAGTGGGCATAGTAGTAAAATAATTTCTATTAAAATTACATTTGACTCATCTCTTTTGTTATTATTATTTAAATGTCTGGGTTAAAATATAAATATATCCTGGATCTTGTTTTATAGGTCTTTTTTGCTCTAAAGAATCTTCATCAATTTAAGTAAGCAAGTAACAGTGTTTATTACAGATGAAGAGACTGCATACTGGCCTAAATTCATCATAAAAACTGGAATCAAGAGTCTCTTATCCAGACATGTATCCACTAGAAATAAGTCAAGCATTTTACTCTAAGATCACTTGTGACACCTGAGAAGTTTTAATGTTTCTTTTTATTTACAGATGCTTAGAAACACAGACTTTTACAATTGAACTTGCTGATGATCAATTATTCTATCTACTTGAATGTAGCTTCTTATTGCATTTTATATAACACATAGGATATATTCACTTTTTATTTTATTCATTCATCATTACTGCCAGGCGCTCTGTATGATAGCGGGCAATGGGACATATTGGGGTAGGGGTGGTGGTGAGATTATAAAAGAGAAGAAATGCAAAGACATAGTGACACCCTCAGGGGATTTAATTTCCATAGTTTTAGATTCATGACTATTCAACATAGAACTACTGGAGGTTTAATGCAATGTCCCATCATCTATCTATTGATGAATGACTTTCATTTCTATGTGCATTGTACAAAACATTCTCTAACTCAACTATTCATCTGGTCTTTTCACTTGTATTATATAGTCATTTTTGAAAATAATTCTCTTATGGGACATTTCCAAATATGTAAATATGGCTCGTGAGTTATAAAATGGCAAAAAGTTAGACCTACAATTTTAGGGTAGAATATTATTAGTATAATAATCTCCTGCATGTATAGAAGACTTCTTTTCATATTTCCTTCATCAAATAAAAAAAAAAACCCTCCAGATTGCATATATAAACACCAATCTGTTACATATTAGTTCAAGTATCTGTATAAAATAAATATTGATTCAGACATGCAATAAATCCACAAACAGCACTTCTCCACATTTACTTTGAAGACAAATTACCCAGGGAGGTAAAGATGTCATTCCCTTTATCACAGATCCAATTTTAAGACATGTCAAAGAATAAAAATGTATGACTCTTCAGCGACTTTGCTCGAGCTGAGGAATGCAAGCCAGGGTGTACTATTATTGTTAGACTACAAAGATAAGACCACCCTGAGTGGCTCGTGTGAACACTGTCACAGCTGCTTCTTTTCTCTTTGAAATCATTCAAAGTGATGCCTGAAGACGAGGCTGCTTTTATCGCCCTCCCACTCGGGGTCTGTTTAGCCCACTGAGGAAAATACTTGTGATACACTGCTGACAGAAAACAAAACATGATCCAAACAGCAGGGTTGCAACTCACAGGATATTATTATGTCAATCAAGGGATGCAGCTGTGATAGAGAAAATCTTCTAACACAAACATATTAGGGGGAGGGGGAGGAAGACACTATTTGTGCTTCTATAAGTCAGTGTTGGGCAAATTGGCAATGGCCCTGGAGCAGGATGATCTGTTGAAAAGAAAAAAAAAAAGAAAAGAAAAAAGAAAAGAAAAGGAAAGAAAAGGAAAGGAAAGGAAAAGAAAGGAAAGGAAAGGAAAGGAAAGAAAAGAAAAGAAAAGAAAGAAAAGAAAAGAAAAGAAAAGAAAAGGATCCTAAAAATCACTTTCATCATCATTACCATTATTATCACAAAATTTTCTCTCCCCACAAAACACCACCCATCTCAATTCACTTGGGTCCATTGATGAATGGAGAACAAAACAAAAAGACTGAACCACCATCTCCACATCACCAGAAACAAATGAGATAAAGATGTAAGATACTTTACCTGTAATAACATACAAGGCATTGTTACATGTGAATACACAAACTACATTCTTTAATATTTATAAAACCCTAAACGTAGGTATTTTCCCCATTTCACAGATAAGAAAATCAAACTTCACACAAGTTAAGTAACTTGACAAGAACAGAAAACTGTAAAAAGAGTTGAGATTCAAACCACATCTCTGATCATTTTTCTATCATATCACTACAACACTAGGATCTTTTTTTTTTCTTTCCATTTACCTAAATGTATTTGGAATCAGATCAGGACTTTATCCTTTAATGGATAGATTAATAAAATAATTTATTTTTGTTATATTTTGTTATATTAATATATGTAGAGGCTATTGATTTACTAGGAGTACCCTTTCAATATTCTGTTATAGCTAGTCAACTCTAATAGATACCTTAGAACCTATTTAATTTTACTGTAGAGAATTAAGTATGTTTTAGGTTTAAAGAAAATTAATACATGTATTAATAAATCATTTGCTTGGAAATAAATGTTTTTCTGAAAAGGTCTTTAACTCTCTTGTCAGTACTGATATAGCATATGAAAGTCCTCTAAAACTAAATGGGCTAAAAATATAAATCATTAATAATATGCAAGAATTTTTTTAGAAAAGCAAAGTATCAAAATTATTAGTAAGTAGAGACTATACTAAATTTCTTTATATGCATATCTGAATGCAAAAATATGTGGGTCATGGGAAAGGCCACCATGATATAAATTTACAGCGCTAAACTATTATGATTTTTCTCCAACATTCTTGAACCCCCAAAAATTACAAAGTCTCAGAAACAATTCTAAGAATACTTCTTTGAACAGTTCTTTTAGGATACCAAGTTTGATCCAAGATTCTGATCAAGTTAAAAACTAAACTGTGGATTTATTTTCCCTCATATTCAATAGTTCAAATTCTTTCATTGAAGTCTTCATGGCTAGTTCACTACTCGACCATCTACTAATCATTCTTTAATTTCTATTTTCCTGTTAGATTTGAGGCTTGACATTTATCCCAGTTAGAGCTTATGACCCTCTCAACTGTAGTTTAAATTTCTCTTCCTGAACTGGCTTCTTGGGACTGAGAAGGGTAAACTTCATCACTGTTTAAATTGGCCCGAGACTCTCTGTTCTTACTTAACATACACTATTTACATATGGTGGATAAGAAAAGGGAGGGATCATTTGTTCAACATTCTACCAGCAAAGACATAATCAAAAATTCACTGATAGATGGCCATAATAAAAAGAGTCTATGTGTAGAATTTTGAAAGTTGAGTCTATCTACATGCTACCCGAAAGTATCTTAGTTATTTTTTTTCTCTGCATTTGGATCAGAAACTCTATGGAAAGCAAATAAAATATACATTGAAGTTTACAAATAGAAATGTTCACTAAATTTAAAAAATCCTTTATGAAGAAAAAGTTTCCATTAATTTTAGCAACACCTGATTTGAGACTTTAATTTATTTTTTTGCTAGGTAATCTATGAAAAAACTGGGCAAAATCTTTCAAAACCACCTTAGTGGTTTGTAGAATTTTTCTAAAATATTGTAAAATGCAATGTCGTTTCTGACCTTTGTTTTGAAATAGACATAACCTTCTATTTTTTTGATGTAGCATATTTTCTATATTTACTTTGTACTTTATAAATTATGCTCACTTTGGAAATATGTGTTTAATAACAGCATATATATCTATCTTTCCATGATGATTAAAATCTAGTTCAGTCTGCAGAAAGGATGGTTGATTATATAAAATTTCGGAGACCTTTAGATCAATTCTATAATGATGACTTTGCAAATTCTCACATACCATAGCATTCAACCAAAGCATATTTTACTTAGTGTTCACTTGGAATTTTTTAGCCATTGAATATTTTACTTTAAGAATAAAAATTTGTACCAAATGTTCATTTAAAAGTAAAGTTGTGTGTAAGTAAGTCATATCACAAACCAGCAGACCTGTTTTATAACACAATACCATTACTGAGACTTTTTGCTTAGAGATATATATAATTTGACCCATGGTCCTTCCAAATCTATGTGACCACAAGCTTTGCTACAGCACTATTTTATTCTAAATATAAATATTAATATATGTTTTTAAAGATAATTTCAAGTCTTAGACAAACTAATAGATTGACATAGAATAGTAAACATATTATGAAAATTGCTTACTTTAAAAAAATATTTATCTCACTTTGGGCCAACTCCAGTGGGTCAAAAGACAATTTTAAAGAAAAAGAAAACAATGAAAATTTTAATTTACATCATACTCTTAAACAATATAAAAATGGAGAAGTCAATAGTGGACAGATGTTGAGATGATGCCCAACAGGCAATGAATAGTTCCTTTGTTTGTGATGAAGTAATGTTTTGGTGAAATTTGTGTCGACTATCATCACTAAATACTGGCTGGTTTTCATTTTCAAATTATTGTAAAACTGCTTGAATAAAGAAGTCTTTCTAACTGAATGCCAAACTTCCTATGGAGCCGAACATTTCTTGAAAAATAAGATCTGGTTTGGGTCATTTAAACTCTTTATTAGTTGTTAAGAATGCACCTTTTGTATCTTCTAAAATTTCAGAAAGATTTGAAAACATCTTCAAGTTAGAGTTATATTTTAACATTACCATACAGAAGAAGAAGAATTATAATTAGAAACATATTCATCAAGGACCTATTACATGCAAAGTGCTCTGCTGGGGACAGAGGAATGTGGAAATGCATCATTTTCTAATATTACCACTGCATCCAATAGAATTTAGTATAGTCTTGTGGCCTATACAGTTGATGCTAGCTTTTTGTCCCTCTAAGGCCAAGATTGTAGTGTGCTGGAGAAGCATAGGAAAGCCACTGTTTCATTTCATCAAAGGACAACTTTTACGTGTTGAACTTGCAAAGGAGAAGACTGGCAGCATTCATTGAGGAAAGTGTCCCTATCATCAGTTACCCAGATGGGGAAGCGGTCTGAAGAACCACACTTTGAAATCAGGAACCTCAAAGTCCCACTATAAAAATACCCTTACTCTAGGGGCACCTGGGTGGCTCAGTCAGTTAAGCATCTGACTACATCTCAGGTCATGATCTCCCAGTTCATGGGTTCGAGCCCTGCATTGGGCTCTGAGCTGACATCTTGGGGCCTGGAGCCTGCTTCAGATTCTGTGTCTCCCTCTCTCTCTGCCCCTTCCTCCACTTGTGGTCTCTCTGTCTTAAAAATAAATAAATAAGCATTAAAGAAAATATCCATATTCTAGGGGTGCCTGGGTGGCACAGTATTTTAAGCGTCCAACTCTTGATGTCTGCTCAGGTCATAGTCTCACAGTTAGTGAGTTCAAGCCCTACATTGGGCTCTGTGATAATGGTGCCGAGCCTGCTTGGGATTCTGTCTCTCCTCTCTCTGACCCTCCCCCAGGTCTCTCAGAATAAAGAAACAAACATAAAAATAATAATCCTTACTCTAACATGTACAGTGTACTTGAAAATATTGACAGGCTCAAAAAGTAGCAATTAAAAATAACTAAGAGGAATAGTCAAGCATAGGAGACATTTCCCAAATCTGTTGGCAATCTACATGGCTGGTACGTTTAAAAAAAAAAAAAAAATGAAAAAGAAAAAAGAAAAAAACTTAGTAATTACCTGTTCTACTCAAACTTTTTTTTTTAGTCTTGAAAAATTAATTGTTATATTAAAAGTAAATGTTAGGTGGAAAAAACACATTTGAAATAGTTAAACTTGGAACTACTCTGCTTGAAATATTGAAAAGGGGGAGAAATAGTGGTGACAGTTTCTCCTGGCCCTTGAGGCCTCTTCAACCCTCGTTTGAAAAATCACTATATTAGGTGATCAAAAACCTTCCAGAATATTTTAATTGCCCTTCGTATAATCACTTAGAATTATATTGTATTTAAGCACTTCACTTCAATGTCTTAATATTCACAATATCTATTTTATATGTTGCAAAAATCATAAATTAAAATAACAATGATTTGCAACAACCTCAATTACTTTATAAAAATGTGTTTGTTGGGGCGCCTGGGTGGCTCAGTCAGTTAAGCGGCCGACTTCGGCTCAGGTCATGATCTTGCGGTCCGTGAGTTCGAGCCCTGCGTCGGGCTCTGTGCTGACAGCTCAGAACCTGGAGCTTGTTTCAGATTCTGTGTCTCCCTCTCTCTGACCCTCCCCTGTTCATGCTCTGTCTCCCTGTGTCAAAAATAAATTAAAAAAAAAAAAACGTTAAAAAATTTTAAAAAAATAAAATAAAAATGTGTTTGTTAAAGAAAATAAGAGTTATACTATAATGAAGCTAAAAGCTTAATATATCTACTTGTCTGTTGAAATTTCAGTATCAAATGCTTCAGTAGGGGGTATCTCTCTTTCTGAAGTGACTTGAATCACTTCACCAAGTCCTGTGCCTCAAGTAGGGTATCCCTCATAAGCAAGTTCAACCTGAGTTAGGAAGAGTCTAGAATTCTGTAGGTAGTGGGGGAATTCTGAAGAATTCATTTTTCTCAGAATGAAGCTTATCTCATGGTGGGAAGAATTGTGAATACAAAAACTTAGTCACAGGTCATGATCAGGAGGAGACTTGTAGAAATATTTGTAATGTTCATTGACAATTTTGAAAAGTTTTAACAAAATTCTGCTCCCTAGCTCATTATGCATTTATTTCCTAACTTTGTACGTAGTTTAGTTCCATACATCAGGCCAATAAATTTACCATCTGAAACAGCCAAAAAGCTGTGGTATGAACAGGAACTCTTGTGTATACAATGAAATTGAATTTATTCTGATAAAAAAAGAGAAATGATATGATTCACAGTATTGCAGACAAGCTGATACAAATAATATGATCATAAAAAATAGTTTCTTATAAGACAGCAGAGGAAAACAAAAGAAAAGGTATCATGTTATTCATGGTTTCTCAAAAATGTGAAACTCTGTTTTGCTCATTCACTTATGACTAATACTGCTGGAATTAAAATTGTAAAACTAAATTAAAAAAAAAATTGCATTGACCAAAATCAACATGAATATGAAATTTGTCAAATGCTTCAAAGTCATCACTGTATCAGCAAAGGCTCTTGTGTTTTGTCTTTATATTTTAATTCCAAACTGGCTGCACCAAGCTTATGTTCATAAATACTTTAGTCCTAAAATTAGAAATTCATATGATTCATTGCCTTTGAATGTAAGTTCATTAAATAAAGATGAAATAAAACAGAACTACAAGAACAAAAAAACAAACTTTAGTCCAATCTGACCAGTCAAGTGCATCATATGACCATATGCAAGTCCACTAAGTGCTGGCTCTGGTTGAGGGCTGAGTGGTGCAAGGCCAGGAATCAGTAACCTTCTACTGAGAAACCTCAGTCACCATCCCCATGCCTCTAATCTGATAGTAAAAATAATAATTTAAGAGACTTTTCATGACCAATTGCCAGAATGGGAAATAGGATGAACCACCCTGCTTTAAAGTGTCAGGCATTCTTCTTCAAATTTAATGGACTGCCTGACTGGGAAAAATGAATAGATACCTCAGAAATCTTTCTGCCTAGTGTCTGTCCCTAGTAACATTAAATGGCTTACTGCAGTGCAGGAGGGGCAAGAACTTTCAAGGAAATCAGCAGGAGTTCTATAAACTAGTTCTGTTTTCCTATGGATGACAGCCAGTACCCATTTCTCCAAACTTGCAAGGATCCAAGCCTTCCTGGAGGCCAGCCCTGGGGACAAAGGTGCTTCTCCAAAGCTGTTACAGATAGGGACATTTGGGCTGAATGCGAAGCACAGTAAACAAAAGCAAAAACTACTAACTTGAAACACTGGCTATACAACTCATACTTCCTTCCTAGTCTTTCACTCCTTACAAAGACCCAACTGGATTCTTTCTGTGGCATTCAAAAAACTAAGTAATTGAAACTGATTAAAAAAAAAAAATAATCAACGTTAAGGAACAGGGCTTTGGAAGATCATCTAAATAAAGTAGGATGAGGTTTGACTTTTGTACTTGGAAAATAGTGATAAAATTACAGCAAATATAGGGAAAGCCCCCAAATGCATGATTTTTCTCAATTTCTTTGAATTTACATGGCCCAAGTAGAGAGAAAGTTTCAAATCTCTCTACTTGTTTGGAATAAAGAAAGAAAACACTGACTGTGACCAAAGATAAACACAATCAAGTTACTTCCACATTCAACTGTCTGTAAAGTGCATGAATTGCTGGAATCAAAATTTACTGTACCTTTGTGTTCCTTCAAGAAGCTGTCCTACCCAAGAGAAATCAATATAAATTATTCAGTCATTATGTGAAACGTGCATTTTTGTGAAGTACTAAATAACCAAGCTTTACTGGAGAGGAATTTACTGAATCCAAATTTAATTGAAAGTAATGGATCCACACATGAAAACCTGACCACAGTTACAAAATAAATTTAATAGAATCAAAATTGTAAATTAGATATGCATGTCTGAAATTTCTCACTGAGGTTAGGGGCCTATGAAATCACTCTGAATTGTATTAAACCAGATTTTAATCAGTTTTTATTGTCCTTCACCTTTGTAAAAGTTAATCACAGTTATTTTTTTTATTTCAATAAGGCTTTGTGCATCTTTACATAATTTGAAACTAGTTTGTGACATCTGAGTGTCAAGCAAAATGACAATATTATAAATAAATTCATTACTATATTTAAAAATGTGCTACTGGTATATTTAAAAGTTTAAAAGTAGGCATTACATTAAATCATGCCATGGTATCTATCACATATATAAATCTACATGTGTTATTTGCCTGTGTCAAATAACAAATAATAATAATAATAAGTCAAATAACAAATAATAAGTCCCTGTAAATCTTTCTAGGTGTGACCTTTAACCTGAAATGCAAAAATTTCAATGCATTAGATCCAATATTCCTTCTCAGACTATGGATGCCCAGGGCCATCTGTGGAAGGGTGTGAAAAGCATTCACAAATTAATTTAAATGTCTTGTAAACTTTCAACCCACTTCATCTCTTGTGATACTGGTATAATTCAATCCGTAACACATGTGTTAATATAATGTGTATAATAGAACACTGGATATTACATTATTTTCCCAAATACATCTCTTTCAAGCTACAAATGTTAGCCATTATCTTTAATATACTGGGAAATTCTGAAAATATGCCAGTTTCGGCAATATTTTATACTACTTTATAAGTTTCAATAAAAAATGCCTTCTTCATTTTCTCCCCTATACTTGGGAGCCCTAATTTTTAAAATTTTTATTATGCTTTTCTAAACATTTCTGGATAATTTATGTCCTCTTTTTACTTTCATTCTCAATTGCAACAACCAAAACTATATACAATATTCCTAGCACATAGATTATTTCTTATTTATTTATTTATTTGTTATTTTTAAGTAGGCTCCACACCCAGCATGGAGCTCACTGCTGGGCTGGAACTCATGACCCAAAGATCAAGACCTGAGCTAAGATCAAGAGTCAGAAGCTCAACCGACTGAGCCACTCAGGTGTCTCTATTTTAGTTTTTAGTCTTCTTCCCAGATGTGGCTGGCATTTTGGAAAATAACTATAGTTTTCCAAGAATTATCTACACAGAATTTCCAGATTCTTCCATATTCCTCAGCATCATAAGATATGTCTACAATTTTCTCTCCAATATGATAATTTTAATATAAGCTATCCTTAATTTTATAATAAACTTAGCACCTTGTCTTAGGGAAAGAAATGCCTTGTTTCAATCATAAGTAAAATATAGCATTGTCAACATCATTTTTTGCTGAGATTATCCAGGTAGCTAGCACTATATGGTTCCAGGTTTTAATATTTGCTTGGATTACTTATATATGTTCTCCAGGATTATTACTTTATGTATTCATAGAGTTAAAAAGCCCCTCTAGTGTGCAATGTAGGTTAAGTACAGTTTTCACATTAATTAATTTTCACCCAATCTAATCCTGTGGTGTTTATTCACTTTATCGAGAAATAATTATTGATTAAACTTCAGCTGTCAGACATTTGGTTCAACGCAGGAGATACAATGATGAATAGCACAAATGAGGACAGGAAGAATACCTCAGCTTTCCAAAGTGTACATCCAGACATAATGTTCCACTCTATTATAGATGTGAGCACTCTGATATTTTGTTGTGATGTTCTTTGGCCTTTGAAGTTCTTTTTATTGGACCATCTTACAATATCAAAGGATATGCTCAAGTTTATGTGATAAACAATTATCTCCTTAAGCATGTTCCTTACAATAAGGAAACTACTATATTAGATGCGCTGCTGTATTAACTAATTAGGATGCACAGTAACTGAATAAGGTAGGTACTGACATAATTATTTTAGGATCCAAAAAAACAGGGCCAGAAATATTTAATAAGTTTCTCAGTATCACAGAGCTAGTTCAGGGGCTAAGTGATGCAAACTTTGAACCCTGAGCCCCCTGACTCCAAAATTTATTATCTTTCTAGCTCTTTTTATATTATTGTGTTGTAATTCTTGTCAACTCTAAAACTCCCAAGTAGTAGATGCAAAGGTTTTTATGTATTAGTATGATTATTATGATAAAATTGTTAACTCTTAGCAACTGGTATATCCCATTTAAAAGGGCTAAGTGAATTGGTTATATATCCAAATCCGAAAGTCAATTAATTTTCTGTCATGCATCTCTCAGGTCTAATGAGTATAAGTCTTAGGGCTTTTCAAAATGTTAAGAAATATATACTAACATTTTAAGTAAGCTATATTAATTTTTAAAAATAAATTTGATTATCGGGACGCTGGGTCGCTCAGTTGGTTAAGTGTCTGACTCTTGATTTAGGCTCCAGTCATGATCTCAAGGTTTGTAAGATCGAGCCCTAAGTGGGGCTTCCTGCTGACAGTGCAGAGTCTTCGTGGGATTCTCTCTCTCCCTCTCTGCTCCTCATCCACTTAAAATTTCTCTCAAAATAAATAAGTATATTTATAAATAAATAAATAAATAAATAAATAAATAAATTTGATTATTATTTTAATGTGGCAAATAGTGGATTCAAACCCCAATGAAAATATAACAAAGTGAGAATTCTTACAAATTCTAATTAGTAGTTATTTATTATCTATTAATGTTATAGATTTTACACATATGTTCAAATTATATATCAAATGTACATCCAAACCTGCACATTAATTTTTCTTTTCCAAAATGAATGTTTTTGGTTACATGTTAGTAGTGAGTCACCTTTTTAAATATCAACAAAATGAAGCGTTCCTGTTAAAAGAGAGTAGTTGTGGAGAACTGACTATTTTTCCACTGGAAGTATAATTAAAATTTGCTTTTATTTCCAAAAATATCTTTAAATGTTACTCTACTGTATTTATTTACCTTTCTTCTTTTATTTTTGTTGTATCATTTTTAGTTACTACTACTACTGGGCTGGTCTTTCTACCTATGTGTTTTTATCTCTACATATAAAATAAGTAATATAATTGAAATATATGTAGAGAGAGATAATATATATTATGTGTATTATAAATGTACATGACATAAACTATGTATTACATGCATAATTGGTAATATGTATTTACGATTCATTTCTGTTAATTAAAGCTATAGGAAATTAAAGCATTTTTATCAGTTATTTTCATAAAATATCAATTCAAAGAAAGCCTTTGCCCTTTTATTCACTTTCAGAAGACCGCTTCATTACAAATAAATATTAATTTTCATCATTGCACAATACACTTTATTACTCATTAAAAATGCAAAAAAGCTTTACATTCACTGTTAGCCACTAGTTTCTCCTTTACCTTGTCATAATTTATTGATGTTCTCACTTGTTAAACACAAGCATTTATTAAGTTCCTTGTGAATGAATGAATGTCATTGGTATTAGATTCTGCCCATACCCTAACATTTCTGTTGAGTTTCCATAAAATTAATTCATATAAAATATCCATGGATCAAGTAATTAAATATAAAAAAATACCTTGTAAAAGTCACTGTCACTAGTTAAATGATGAGCTATATTTCCTATATTATTGAATACATAACACAAATATTTAAATTTATTAATTTGAGATTTAGAAATACAAAAAAAAATTCAATGCTACTAATTCGTTTGATTTGGAAAAATGGACCTCTTAGTATTAATATGTTTATATAGGTTTTGACTAGCACTGAGCCTACATCTCAGGCTCATGCTTTTTTATGGTATTTGCAAATTAATTGCTCCCACCTTATTTCTTTAAAGAGTGTATGTAAGTGCTTACACTCCTGAGAGACACTGGATTATAACATAAACATTTTTCTTAGCACAGTCTAGACCTTATTTAGAGAAGGGTAACACTTTCACGAAGCATTACAGAGAAAAGTCAGTCAGCTTCAAGACACAAGGACTACTGTTTCTATTCACAGCTTTGTTTTAAATCTTCCCTTGTTTTTTCTCAACAAACCATGGCACAATGCTACTGCATGTTCCCCTCCCAAACTGTGGCTGTCAATACCAGGTTGTTCGGCCCCTGAATATGCGAGCAGGCTAGAGTCGGTCTTCCCATGAAAATCAAGTCAATGACCTGCCTCCTTGGCTTCTTGTGAACTAAAAGACAACCATAATTTTTCATCCTCTCCATTCTCACGTGTTGTAAATGTTCACTCAAGTCCACAATCCAATACAAAATGCATTAATTCCTCCAAAGTGAGTTCACCATGCATGATTTAATTATAGCCAATGGATATACTTTTCTTTTACTTTTGAAAAAAAATCATTCAGGGATCTATCTCTAAGAAAATTTATATTCGATAGCTTTGCATTGCCCTTATCTAATCATGTGGAAGAATATGAGGTCTTGTCCTATTGGTTTACCAAAATATATATAAATATATATATATGGATAGCCTTAGAACTTTATCCACAAATTTTTTGTCCTCAAAGACCCAAGTTTAGCCAAGTGACACCTTTTTTATTTCCCACCACTTACTGTACCCCAACTTGAAAAAGAAGAAAGAAGGAACACTGCCGCTGTTTTTATTCTAATCCCTCACATTTTGCAGTCAGCACTGGAGTCAGATACACAAAATTACACAGTTTTCCAAGATTTGCATTTAAAAGATTGTACACAAGCTTCAATACAGGTTGCTTTCCCGTGACCATAGAAACATCAGAAAAGTTGGAAAATTCAGTCCACTGAACTTCAAATGACTTTATTAAAGTGTCACTAATCAGAGTTAAAAGACACAAAGTTTTAGTGTTTGGGCTAACAAAGTGAATAACTCTCAAAGTCTAATGACCTACTAAGAGCATTACTTAAAATTAAAAAAAAAAGTCTAGTTGAAAGCAAATTAAATAAGAAAACTTTCATTGCCTTCTCCAAAAGATTGATCCTATGCGGATAAGGGCAGCTCAGCCTAACTGTGATAATAAATATTGTGCTCTGGCTGGCCAGCTGGGAAAATCTGCCTGTTAACATTTAAAGCACTGTTTATACTATATTATATTATTATGTATAGATATACTTGAAATAAAAATGTTATATATATATAATTTATATACATAACATATATATATATATATATACTACCAACTATAAAATATAAATACAAGATATATATGTAAACTACAACCCTCTGGAACTGGATGTACTCTAATTTAATTACAAGCCAATAAGAAATTCCAATGTGCAAAGGCAAATCAAAGTTCATTAATAATGCATGCCGGACAATATTTAGGAGACAGAAAAATCATTAAGTGCTACTAAAAAAATCTGTACAATTGCTATAGGTTTGAGAGATAAGACGTTTTCTTTTTTAATCATGCTTCTGCTACTAATAGGAAAGTGAAGGAAAAATAACACATAATTTAAGTATCATTTTTGTGATATTAAAGGCAGTCTCTAAGATTAGCTATATTTAAATCTGTATAATAACAATATTAAAAAAAATGCCAGAGAAAAAATTAAAGGAAAATCATTTACTAAAAGGAAATTTTTATTTATTTGTTTGTTTGTTTATGAGAGAGCACATATGTATGTGGGAGGGGCAGAGAGAGGTGGGCAGAGGATCCCAAGCAAGCTCTTTGCTGACAAGTTGACATCAGCTAGCCTGACACGGGGCTTGAACTCACGAACCACGAGATCATAACCTCAGCTGAAGTTGGATGCTCAACCAACTGGGCCACCCAGCTGCCCCTAAAATATTATATATTATTAGTACCCCTTTTCCCTTTCTTTTCCAGTGGTTCTTAAGAGATCCTTAGACATTTCTCTTTGCCTTAAGCAGAAGGTTAATAGTAGAAGAAACCTGAAGTTTACTGATATCACTTCAAACTCAGAATCTCCAAGTCAAAAACACAGAAAAGGCAGAGTTAGCACCTTCACTGTCCAATATTCCTCTTTTACAGTTTCTTTTCACTGCTTACTCCAATGTAAACAATACACAGTGTGATTAGGCAGGACAATGACCTGCTCCATTCACTGTTTCCTCCAGGAGACATCTGGACATTCACCTTGTTCAACAAGCTCACAAACTTTTCAATCACCCATAATGTGCACAAGAGCGGCAACTCTAGGACATTGATTAGATCATGATGTTTGTTTCTTTTAGCAATTCAAATATACCTAATTATAAAGGTACCTCCTAAAGGAGGTAAAATCATCTGAAAGCAACAGCTATGATAGCACCAAAGAAGCTAAACCAGGTTATTCATACAATTCATTTCAATGAATTCATTTTTTTCAACTTTTGTTGATCATTAATGTGCCAGGCACCACAATAGACACTGAAAATGTGCTGTTCAAAATCCATACTCAATATCTCTTGGATATGCTCTGGTAAAAGTTATAGCCCTGGCTCATCATCCACCAGGAATTTTCTTTTACTGAATTATAATTGACATACAGTGTTATATTAGTTTCAGGTGTACAACATATCGATTCAACAATTCCACATATTACCTAATGTTCACCATGAGAAGTGTTGTCACCATCTGTCACCATACATTATTACAATATTACTGCTTATATTCCCAATGCTGTACTTTTCACCTTTGTGACTATCTTATAACTAGAAGTTCATACCTCTTAATCCCTTCACCTATTTCACCTACATCCCCACCCAGGAGCCAGTTTATTCTTTGCATTTAAGAATCCATTTTTGTTTGTTCGTTTGTTTAGATTCCACATATATATGAATTCAAATGGAAAGATATACCATGCTAATTTGTTAAAATGTCCATATTACCCAAAACAATCTACAGATTCAACGCAATCCTTATCAAAATACCAACAATATTTTTCAAAGAACTAGAACAAACAATCCTAAAATTTGCATGGAACTACAAAAGACCTCGGATAGCCAAAGCAATTTTGAAAAAGAAGAACAAATCTGGAGGCATAACAATCCCAGATTTCAGTATATACTACAAAGCTGTAGTATAATTAAAATACTCTGGTACTGGCATAAAAAAAGACATAGATCAATGGAACAAGAACAAAAGCCCAGAAATAAACTCACTCATATATAGTCAACTAATCTGTGACAGAGGAACCAAGAATATACAATGGGGAAAAGATAGTCTTTTCAATAAATGGTGTTAGGAAAACTGGATAGTTACATGCAAAAGAATAATCACTTTTTTACACCATGCACAAAAATAAACTCAAAAAGAATAAAGACCTAAATGTGAGACATGAGGAACTTTTTTCATTGTACTAATTGAGTTATGAGAGGTCCCTGCAATTTAAAAATATATGTAATTGCTTAATAGGTCAAGAAAATCTCTCTGTCCTAATGCTCA
This sequence comes from Lynx canadensis, assembly GCF_007474595.2. Lineage (NCBI taxonomy): Eukaryota > Metazoa > Chordata > Mammalia > Carnivora > Felidae > Lynx > Lynx canadensis. Next base: position 99,717,904 of record NC_044306.2, read on the forward strand.
TCTCCAGCTCACATCCTGCAGCTCCCATCAAAACCCAAATCTGTATCAGTTCATCTATTAAAACACAACATGGTCTTGTGACCAGCTCACAAACTGTTCTTGATACTCATTTTACACAATCCTGGGTTGAAGTTGCCTTTGGAAGATGACTGGTGTTTTCTCCCTCCCCCCTATATTTAGCAATTCACATAAGTCCAAGATCAAACTTCTCATCAGGAAGCACTTTCAAATTAACATACCTAATAATGTTAACTGATTGACTTTGTCTACTCTCACAAAGCTTTTGCTACATTCTTTTTTTTTTTCTAGAGTGTGGCTTCTCAAATTTTCTATCAAAGAAGGGCCAATATTTCTTTTTTAATTTAATTCCTAAGCAGTGAAAGTCTTCCTATATTAGGTAGTCGCTATGCAAACTCAGATTTTTTTTTAAATATGTTCAGAAGTCTGAGGTAAATAAAATCTTTAAGAACTGCTATTCATACTATATTAAGAAATAAAATTAAAGTTTCATCATTTTTTAACCAAATGGAATTCTAAATTAGGTAAAAGTTCTTGTTTGATTTAGGGGGTCCGTTAGGACAGCAAGTGCATGGTAACACGTACTGGTGTAAAAGTGGGAGGAGTCTGGTCCTGTGGCTGTGGATTCCAGCCCTGAAGCTGAAAAGCAACCAGCCCCATGAACTGAAGCTGCTTCGTTCATCATTGTTTTTAAACCAATGAAGATATAGTGCAACATTCCTGGAATTAAATACTGACTTGTTTCTGAAATATCTATACTATCAGTATGCAGAAGAGTAAATGTAGAGAATTTAAATATATACCTTAGCTTTTACAGAAAACTATAGAGCCCTTAATACAAGAACCACAGGTGTTTTTCAAAGGACTCACTGGATTGGATTTAAAACTGCAAAATGAGGGGTACCTGGGTGGCTCAGTCGGTTAAGTGTCCGACTTCAGCTCAAGTCATGATCTCAAGGCTCTTGAGTTCCAGTCCCACCTCGTACTCTGTGATGACAGCTCAGAGCCTGGAGCTTGTTTTGGGTTCTGTGTCTCCCTCTCTCTCTGCCCCTCTCTCGCTCATGCTCTGTCACTCTCTCTCAAAAATAAGTAAACATTAAAATTTATTTTTAAACCTGCAAAATAATTGATTCCTTTAAAAGCTTAAATAGCTTCTACAGGAAATTATGTTAAAATGCACCAGAACATTTACTATCTAGGAACTAAAGCACTCCTACAATTAATATTAGCCAATGTAGTTCATTATAACCCAATGAATAACAGTTTTGAAATGATATAGCATTGATTTATTTGCTTTAGTTATTTATTCAAAAGAATTGTACATGGGTGAAACATTCTCTCTTTCAAAACTCTGATTTAATATAATAACTAAGAAATTAAAAAAGCAGTGAAATGAATGAACAAAGTTTTACACAGTGGAATTTTTTATTTCATTTTAATTTTCTTAGCTAGGAGTAATATAACATTTTCTCTCTTCAACCAATTGTTTTTATTATAAAGAATAAAATTATATGCTTACGATGACATTTACAAAATATTTAAGTACTAGCCATAATCACAATAAATTGTGACAAATACACTATTTTAGGAATTTTTAGTATTTAAAAGTATATTCATAGTAAATAAGAAAATAAGAGAGAAAAATCTTTAAAAATTATCTTTCTAACTCAGAAGGCTAAATTAAAATAAAATGCAATGGCAAACACATGATTATTTGGTTTATAATATGAACTATGAACATAGAACTCACCAATATTTTTCAGATTAATGGATATATATACATATGTATACATATATGTTATGAAACATAACAATATAGCTATTAAACTATATATAAAACAGTTATGAAACAATTTGACTGACAAATCTTGGCCACTGACCTTGTTCTTTGTAGTGGCAGCCTAAATAAATTTCTTAAGAAAACAAATATTTTGCAAGTGTATTAAGATGATTTATAATACAGATTGAAATGTGCTGCCTGGTACAGAAAGTAGAAATCCAAAGAATATGGCCATCATTCAGTAATGATAATCTAAACAGTGAGACTGAGCAGACTGAGCAGTCAGGAATATAAAAGGAGCCCTAAAAAGTAAAAATATAAATATCTGAATTTTTAAATATAAAAACAAACTAGGAGAAACCTTTTGCACATTAAATAAAAAGTCATATGTTAAAAAAATACTCTTTTAAATACATATAACATATCTCAAGCTCTCAATTTTAAAAATTCTATTTTTAGTTTGTTTTTTAAATATGAAATTCAACATACACTATAAAATTAAGTAAAATATATCATATAATAATTTAATAAATTGCCAAATATTATTTTGATTAGAAGTCTACCCTTAGAATACATTTACATTAGGTAACAAACAAAAAACTATAAAAGTATATTTTAATTATTTACTTTAAAATAATTTAGTTATTAATTTTTCTAAGTCAATGTATTCCTCATGCAAACACATAGTGAAAGAGATAACTCAGCAATTCTCACGTAACCTTGTTTTAGAATGATAAATCAAGTAACTATAAAATTTCAAATCACTAAAATTATACTTATTGGCAAACTTAATGAATCTCTTTTGTAGGATAAATTAGTTATTAATAATTTCAGACACTGTAAGACAGGCTTATGTACACAAAATTAGACATTTTTATGTGGTTTTTTAATTCAGAAAAATAAATGTCTGTAAGTGAAACAGTTCTGACCAGTCAATAAAGAGCTAATTGATTAAATTTATTCATGTTCCAGTGAGTTTTCGTTTTCCCTCATGGTCCTAAAATTTGTTTTCCTATTTTTGTTGGTATAATGCTTTGCCCAACCCTGTATATATGTAAATATACAAAAAACATTTAATTTACTTGATTATGAAGATTTGTGTGTGTCCTGAACAAAAAACAACAAAAATCCGTCTCTTTGGTAACCACCCCACACGAACATCTTATATTAAATTGTCCACTGAAGAAGGTACTCGGATTCTTATTTTAACTGTAAATAATAAATATGTAACTTCAGTTACAGGATCTCAATAAAAATTAAAAATAATATTCAAATTAGAATACCAAAAGCTACCATAACAACAGCAATTTCAATTTCATATTTTATAAAATAAAAGCTATTTGTTTAATACTTGAACTATAAGATTTAGAATTGAGTTTAATAAAAATTTTAGTCTCAAAAACATCTTTTTATACAGTATTTCATATTGGTACCATCTACGTGGTGCTTTATCAACATCAATTACCATGTTGAAAATTTAGAAGTTTATAGATGATAAGTTAGAATTATTTTATAGTGCTATTTAATGTGCTTCGTATAAAACACTCATATGTAATATTAAGATAATCATTTCTTTACTCCATTCATTCATTCAACCACAGTTTAATAATGCCAAGATCATTATTTACTTCAAAAAAATTATACTTTGTTACCATTTGATGAACTTTTTAAACAAAATACTTCGGAATATTTCCTGTCACCTTTGTTCACAGAACCTCAAAGATTTCATTTTGCTTAACTTTATGTATTCATTTTATAAAATGAAAGAATGAAAGGACATTTAGGAAATCATTAATCTTTTATATATGAGGGAAAGCCACACATAGTCTCAATAAATCAATGTCTTTGGAAGACACAAAAGATTTCTGGTTTAATTCAAAATCCTTTATTTAAAATGCCAAATGTCTCTATATTATGCAGAAGTGTTCCAGATGGCTAGGCACGTGTTTCAATTAAGCTAAATTACAATTTTTTCAACTGTTCTCTTACTCTGTTATGTATAGAATGTGACATGTATAGCTACTGATTGTATCTTGGTTGCTGCAGGTAAAAATTCTTATTTGTGAATATAAATGCTTTTTAGATAAGGGTGAATATACATAAATTTAAAAACATTACACAACATATAAGTCGAAACTTTAAAAAGATCTTGACGGAATGATGGATCTTACTTGAGTACATGATGGATCCTATTTTTTTTAATAGTTCTATTAATGATTAATCAATTTTCTCATACCTGGACATTTCTATAGTTCCCATGATTTCACTTCTCAGAAAACTTCAGAAATAGGAAACACTTTAAGACTCCACACTGATAGCAAATGTATAACCATTGCACTATAATATGAAAACTAAGAGGTCTTCCTCAGATAAGTCAGTAAAGTCTGTAATACATCATTTACTATTAGATCTAATTAATGTAACTGCTTGTATAAAACCTAACCTAGTAAAGAATAACAGTATCTTATAATGAGGTCTATGGCCATTTGCATCAGCATCACTTGCGGGACTTGTTAAAATGACAGGTTCCAAGGATCTTTCTTGAATCTTATGAAAAACAATCTACATTTCAAATAATTATCTACATAAGGGATTCTGATGTGCATTAAGTTTTGAAAAGTCATCAAACTGAAAGATATCACTGTGTGAAAATTAAGTATTTTAAAAAGTTTAAATTTTGCTTCAGTTGAATATTTCCAAGTAGAAAAAATAAAAGCTCTGAAAAACTATGTTGAAGAAAATGCTCTTTTTGTACATTCCCATATTTTGTATGAGTCAGTGACACCAGTGATATTTAAAAAAAAATATTTTCCAGGTTATTTGCTTAAAGTCCTGCATCAACATTTGGACAATTTTTTTAGATTTATGACTCATTCCAAAAAAAAAAAAAAAAAGACTTAAAGTGTTAGCTTAAAAAGCATCTATGCAATTATATACATATGTATGTATGTAATTTACACATAATATGCCATTACAATGAAAATATTAATGACTTTTTTTAAAAGTTCCCAAACTGATAAATTTGTTAACAACTTCAGCTGAATTGTGCTATTGGCTCGGATGAGTTCTGCAGTTCATGCCTGGGTCCCAGTCCCTGCTCTTTTTCTTTCTAATTGTATGACTCAAAGTGATCAAATTTGTCCTTCCTAAGCCTAAGTTTTCTCATCTGTAAAATGCTAATAGCAGCATCTATTTCATAGAATTATTTTGAGATTTGAATTAAAAAGCATAGGTAGCCATCAGTTCTCAAGAAATAGTTCATATTGTTTAAGGCGCAGTTGCTATTATTGTTTAATAATTATTATTTAATAACCATGGTGTTATTGTTTAATAGCTATTAGCAGAGATGGAAATAATGTTGAAGACAGATGAATGAACATAGTTCCTGAGCAAGATGTACAAATATGTCATCAAATGTCGTCATGTGCCGAGGCATTTAGGGCAAAGATGGATCTTACGGGCAGAGATGGGAGCAGCACACAATGGACCTGTGTCCTGCTGTAAGGAAGGAGCACACATGAGGACTGAGAAGCAGCCTTACATCAGCTACACTACAGTATCACTGGGATGAGGCCAATAGTGGGCATACCTTAAATCAAACTCCGTTCACTTACATAGGGATTTATAGACGTTTTCTCAGAATATGGACCATGAAAATAATTTTACTTCAAGTAGTTCAAATTATGCAGACAGCCTTAGAAAGCCAGTCACTGAATGCTTACGTAGGATAAATAATCTCAATTGTGTAAAAGCAGATGCTACAATTAACTGGTAAAACTTTTTTCATCATAGCAGCCTTTATGTTTTCAGATAATGGTTTAGGTGACCTTTGTCTTCCTACCATGCTGTTGTCTCTTGAAAGTGTGCATCTGGAAAATGCAAATGTCAATCTCTAGTACTGAACAGTATGCCTGGCATATTGAATACTGGAATGGAAGTTGAGAATGGGAAGGCAATACAAAGGCAAATACATTGTTTAAAATAAAAAATAAGAACAAGGTCATAACCAAAAAAAAACAAACTTATGATTGCCGGGGGGGGGGGGAATGGGTGAAACAGGTGACAGGGATTAAGGGGTGCACTTGTTGTGATGAGCACCCAGTGTTGTATGAAAGTGTTGAATCACTGTATTGTAAACCTGAAACTAATATTATACTGTATGTTTACTAATTGGAATTTCAATACAAATTTTAAAAAATCATAACAATGTCCTAATTTAGAAGTCCTTGGTTATCGCCTAAGCGGCAACGTGCAGAAACAAGACTTAGCAAGGTGAACATAGACATTTGGGCAAATGGCCAGGAAAAAGACTACTATCTCTTCATCCTATGTCTGTCTTTCATCTTAGAAGAAAACTGGAAATCCTAAGTAGGTTGAATTCTCTACTGGGAAAAACTGCAAGAAAGCTCTCAAATTTGTTCTCATTTGAAGGCAGGAAGAAAAAGATGAGGTATCATTTATGCAGTTCTCAATGTTACATCTTTGAGATATCTTTGATATCTTGCCTGATCAAAGACAAAATTACCATCTATGTAAATGAAAAGGTGACCTAATACTTTGGGGGAATATCCTGTGTACATTTATTCATTCTATCTCTCTAAGCAGCTCTGTGAAATAGGTATCAAAGCATCAGTGTCCTTTTTTGTGAATCTGTGTCAGAAAGTTGTTTTGAGATGCTCCAAATATTGAGAAAATGACTTTAATATTTGAAACTCTTATCAGAACACAGTGTATAAATTGGATAATGTTCATCTGGCTCTGTATTATATCAAAACTTTAAGAAGAATCCTGCAATTTACTTAAATCGTAGGCAAACTTGAGATTTTGAAAACTATGTCACTTCCCTGTCATAGTTAATAATCTTTATTTCCTTAGTTATATATTTCAGCTCAGTAATCACTGTTACTTAAAAATTATTTTTCAACCTGATATATTATAATGAAGAAAATTACCACAGAGGTAATTTTTAATGCGCTTCCTTTAATAATTTTCCTAAAACTAGGAAATAGAACGTATAAGTTTGGTTTTGTTTCCTGTCTGCATGGTATCATTAGAAATGTCATCACAATTCTCCTATAAACAGTAGCTATTTACATACCAGTAGCTGTTTACATTTTTTTTTTTTTAATCATTGCCTTCTGGACCACACAAGGAGCAACTGAACGCAGCATCAATAAAAGTAAACCAAACAGTCTTAGGAAAGTCTGCACTGCTATGTGTACTGGATATTTTTGTCCCAACCCTTAATAAGTAAAGTGGTTAGAATTCCCTTCCTTTAACAGATAAAGACGCTGTAGCTCAGAGAAGTTTAGCGTCTGCTTCAAGGTCACACAGCATGAAAGGGTAAAGCCAAGATTTGATCAAAATTATTCTGACTCCTAAATTTATGTTTATTTTTGTGTTTAACCATGCATGCACAACTGCACTCAATATTAAGAACAACACGGGACTCCCTCAGAAAGTAAAGTACATGTTAAATTCTTTAATCAAATTAGAAGAAAAATAAATTTAGAAAAACTTAAGTTATGAAAATAAAATTTAAATCATAGTTTTACTTCTTCAAATGTTTGCCTTGTGATTAAAACTTACACTGTTTACTAATATAATACATTTACTTAGGCCGTTTCTTTCAAATACTATGTGAGGTAGAAGGTAGAGACAAGCTAAGAAGTAAAATGTACAATGTGATTTATTTAAATTTAGGTAATGTGTAACAAAAACTTCTCTCCCAGAAGATCTCCTGGAAATACTGTTCAATAGCAATACTGCTCCACTATATAATATTTACCACATCATTTTTTTAAACAAAAATGGATTCTTTGAATGTATTTTCTCTTAGTTGCTGAGCAACAAAATATTCTTCATCTCAGTATAAACACACTGATACACACAAAAAAAAAAAGTGCTGAGAAGAAATTACAATCATAGACACCTCTATCAGCTCCAGCCATCTGTGTTCAGTTTGACCCAAATTTTTGGCAAGCTTATGTTGTCCCTCCCATCCCAAACCATCTTGTCCTATAAAGAAAATTTTTACTCCTACTTCCTTCATTTTCCAGCAAGTCAGAGGTCAAGTGGTGTTCTAAATCTGCCAGGCTCAGACTTCAAATACTAAGGATTCATTGTAATTAACTTACTTGTAATTAATTACAACCTCAGTGGATAAACAAATAACTTTCCCTATTTTATTATGCAAAGTAATAAAATACTAAGTTGCCATTACAATACGAGCAGTTGTGCCCTACTTAGTCATACACGTGAAATAGTATTTTAATCTTCTTAGTGAAGAATGTAAGGTAGCATCTTAAAAACTAGCCTATGAATTAACTCTTTGCAGCAATTAAAGGACATAGGCTCTTGCTAATGAAAAATGCTACAATACAGCAATACACTCAATTCAAATAACATTTAGTAACTGAATCTGTTTCTTAGAAATGATCTAAGGCACAGATTGCTAGATATGTGCCAAGTGTTTTAAAGAATTGCCTTAAATTTACCAATTATGCCTTTGAAAATACAAGTCTCCTCATACATTAAGCTAAAACTATACTGAAAACCCCTGTAAGTCAGGTTTTCCCTGCGATGTGCTGCAGATATGTTAATGTGAAAACCCCAACAGGAATGCTCTTTGTTTGACTATAAAATATTAACCTACCACATGAAATAAAGCCAAACATAAGCACTTTACCAATAGGGAATCTCTTCTGACCCAGACATAAATAATTTGTCAAGATCACACTTTTACAATTTGCCATAAACCCACAGTGAAAGACATTGCAAGAAAGAGATGTTGAAAATCTGTCATTGTACTAGTGAGAGTACCACTGACAAAGAAAATAAGATCTCTTTTTAAGAATCTGTGAGACAAATTCCCCTTAGGTCCTGAGGTTTAGAAAAATCTATATACATTTTGTTTGTTAGTTTAAATCTATATATTTTTTTAACACTTATGCATGTATGTGTTTGTTTAGTCTTACAACACTATGACTTACATACTTCATCTCATTTCTTTGATTTGGCCTTTAGAAAGCAAACATAAACTCAGTGGGCTACCTAAGCCATACATTTCTGTACACTAATCATATACTCCAGGATTCTTTAGCGATCGCTTATTTTTACTTCCTAGAGATTCATTAAATTATTTTTCTTTTATTGTAATCCATTTCATGTCCTCTGTAGAATGAGGTGAATGCGTATATAAATGTAAACTCTAATTATTTTGACTAAAGCTCAAAGAGTTATATGCTATAGAACACTACCCCAAGCAAGAGGGAAGGCCATTGTCTCTGGGTATACGCTTATTTTGAAATTTTCAGTTAAGTAACAGAACAGTTTTCTTTTCAGGGAAATGTTTTAACTATGACTTAGATAACTCGCACTTAAGAAATTGCCAGAATTTTTGTGTTTGTAAAAATCAAGGTAATTTTGAAGAAAAGATAATTCTATCTTTGTTTGATGACGACAATTGGACTTCCATTAAGAGAACTGCATCAAGTAGTTGACAAAAAATATTTTCAAAATAAGTTCATGAATAAACACACAATTTTGTGTTAGTTGATATTTCACTACCATTACCGAAAACTGGAGAGATGAAAATGCCCCATCTAAATCAAAGACAAGGCTTCAAAATGATATGGACAATGTCTCATAAGCATCTAAGCTTCTAAACAAAGTTTCTGGATTAATAAATTGCTCCACTTAAGGGACTATAACTATTATTGAATTATGTCAAAAACAATAAAATGGCGCATGGATAAATAGCATTAATTTAACCACAGATTGGACAATGTGGTTTCATGTCAAGCACATTGACCAAAGGTCAGAAAGACCCAGATGTGGTCTAGATTTGTGACCACACGCAAAATCATAAAATTCTCTGTGCCTTGTCTTTAAAATGAAGAGAACACCTGACTTACCTCCTTACAGACTTGTTAGGGAAGTCAAGGGGAAAGGAGGATAGCGCTCCACAACACTTTAGAAATAGAAAGTATTCTTTAATGTTAATAGTTCTGTGCATATCTGTATTTTGGAAAAAAAGAGGAGGAATTTACAAATTTTACTGAGACCTCTTTTTTTCCCCTTGCATTAAGCTATGAAATGGGTATTGCCATTCAAATTTTATACAGGAGGAACATGAGAGTAGCTGTGACAACCTTTGAATTGAGATTTTCCAAATCAAAAGCATACATTCTGCCCACTATACCTCAGTCACGATGAATTACTAAGCAACATATTCTCTGCTCTATTTTATTAATCAGATTTACTAACATTATTGATGTGAAATGTTGATCAAGGATAGTAAATTCAAAAAAAAAAGAATGGCAATACCTAAATTTACTAATATTGAAAGTACTAATTAAAAAAAAAAAACAGTCTATGTATTCATCTTTCTGCTCAAGAGCTACATAATTTACGGCAAGTTAAGATTTGCTCTCTAAAGCAAAACTAGGTAAGTTCCAAGAAAATGAGAAGACCTGCTCATAGTGTAGCTACGTTGCAGTATATATTTTAAAATGTTCCACTTCATCAAAATATCTATAAAATAAGAGTTAGCGATCTCACTGTACTTCAGACACTAATGATTTCTGGACTTTGGGTTACAAGGCTTCTTTTTTTTTTTTTTTTTTTTTTTTTTTTTTTTTTCCAGTCTAGTTTTACAGCCTCTGTCATTGTATCCAGGAAAATCAATCCATGCCAATTAGCTAGCTTCACTAATTTCAGAAGAAGCTCCATAGCTTGGCTTGAGATATGAAAAATGACTCCTTTACTCCAGCATGCATCTCTGACTTGAGCTCCTGGCATTTAAGCAGCCTACTAGCCATGTGTTCAACAGTAATTCCTTAGTTTATCAAAGATTTACTGAATGTCTGAATAGGGCCAGCCCTATTGTAGGTGCTGGGAATTTAACAGTAATAAACATGAAAATTTTGCCCCGTATGGAACATATATTTTGGAGAGAAGACATGTCATAAACAAAATAAAGAAGTAACATATGTGTTATGGTGGGTGATGATAGAGTCTAAGGAGAAACAAAAAGAAGAAAATAGAAAAAGGAAGGTTAAGGGAAGGAGAACTTTGCAAGGTGACTTTGAGAAAAGATGTGAGATAAATTCAAGGCAAGCAGTCCAAGCAGAGGGCACAGCTAGCACTGAGGCTGGAGCGCCGGAGGCTGGGGCCTGGAGCCCTCACTGTGGTTGCTGAGCAAGGTCAGTAAGAACAGTCAGGAGAAAAAAAAGCCAGAAAAGTAAACAAGAGCTGGTCACATAGGGCCTTATGAATTACTGTAAGGATTTGACTTTCATTATGCGTGAAATGGAAAGTCATGGGCTTTTGAGCAAATGAGTGAAATAATCTGACCTGCAACTTATTTTTTTTTATTTTTTAAAGTTTGTTGGTTTGTTTGTTTATTTATTTATTTATTTATTTAGAGAGAAAGCATGGAATGCATGAGTGGGAGAGGGGCAGAAAGAGGGAGATAAGAGAGTCCCAAGTGGGAATCTGATCTCATGAACAGTGAGATCATGACCTAAACCAAAATCAGGAGTCAGATGCTCAACTGACTGAGCCACCCAAACACCCCTGATCTACATTTGAAGGATCATTCTAACTGCTACACTCAATTAAAGTGTCAAGGACAGAAGTAGGAAGCTCATTTAATTCATTCATTCATTCACCCATTCATGTATTCATTCATTCATTCATTCATTCTACAAAAACTTATTATGTGCCTACTATGTTCCAAGTAATTTTCTAGTCTCTTGAGGTACATCAGTAAACATAGCAGATAAATATACCTGTCCTTGTGGAACTTCATTCTAGTGGGAAAAAGACATAATCAAAATTATAGATCAGTAACTTATATCACACACACACTTAAGCATGTAGATAGATATATGGATGGATGGATGGATGGATAGATAGATAGATAGATAGATAGATAATTGAAAGTAATGAGATGGATTGACTTCTCATTGGAATAGTATAGATTAGAAAGGGAAACATTTCAAGAACTGATTCCAGGGGCATTCCAACATTTAGCATTTGGGAGATAAGAAGAAGTGGTGAGGGTAAATCCTATAGGGGAAGAATGTGAAAAACTACAGTGGAGAAGGCAGGATGAGGAGGTGGCTACAGTGATGTTAGTAAAGGAAGATTAATTCTCAGTTATAATGTGAGATATAAGCAAATACTGGAAGAGAGGAAATTATCCAAATGAGAGGAAATTATCCAAATAGATATCTAGAGGAAGGAATGTTCTATGTGGAAGGAAGGGCCAGGAGCAAAGGCTCCAAGGCAGATGTGTACCTAGAAAATCCTGGGAATAACAAGACACCAGTGTGGGTAAAGCAGATAAGCAAGGGAAGAGAATAGTAGGAGAGGATTTTGGAAATTAATGAGAAAATGTCTTCAATAATCTAATAAAAGGATGATAGGGTCTTAGACCAAGGTAGTAAATGGTAGAAGTGCTGAGAAATGATCCAGTTTCTGGACATATTTTTAAAAGATCCAAGATTAGTTAAACAGATGGTATGTAAGGTGGTGAGGAGTCAAAGATGATTCCAAGATTTTTGACCTGAACAATTAGAAGATTGCAATTGCCATTAATTGAGAAGGAGATGGCTAAGAGTAAAGCAGATTTTTATTGGGGAAGATATCAGGAGGTCAGATTTGGAAATCTTAATTTAAAATAGCTAATAAGAAACCAATCAAACATGATGAATAAGTGGTTGGTTATATAAAAAATGGGATTCAGGAGAAATACATAAGGTAGAAACAAAATTTTGGAGTCATCAATGTATATATGTTATTTGAAACCATAAGACTGAGATCCTCAAGGAAATAAGTGTACATTGAAATGAGAAGAGTTTCAAGAACTGATTCCAGGGATATTACAACATTTAGAATTTAAGAACATAGAGAGAAGCTGGTAAAGAAAATTGAGAAGAAATTGGTTAAAGAAATAGGATTAAAAATCCACAGTATGATTATTTAGAAGTATGTATACAATAAGCACTGGGAACTGACTATTGGATGTAGAAATGTGGCTATCATGGTGGCCTTGGTAAGAACAATTTTCATTGGAGTGGCAGCAGGGAAGCCTGATGAGGTGAATTTAGAGATAGTAAGAAGAGAGAAGGCAGGTATAGGCAACTTTTTGAAATTTTGCTGAAAAGGGAAGAAAATAATAAGTGAGGCAGTAACTGGAAGAATGGGAAATCAAAATGAAGAACGTACAGATTATAGGTCCATTTGTTCAAGCCTAACTGAAATAAAGATTAATAGGGAGCTAAAGTAATCCTACCACTAGATCATTACTTAAATTTAAATTTACCCTGTATTTCTTCAGCCACTGGTATGAAGAAATATCAAAATATAAAAACAACTTTTTACACAGTAAATATTGTATGCAGATGAGACTACAGAAAGTATCAACCACTCTTACAATACATAGTGTTCGTCAGTGCTGTGGAGTCAGACTGCTGGGTTCAAATCCTGCTTCCAGTGCAAACCAGATCCATAAACTTAACCTCCACTAGCCTCAGAATTGTCATTTGTCAAGTGATGAGACGTTGTCATATGAGTCTCCAACAGTATTGTGAAGGCAAGACAATGCCCAGTGCTTACCACTGTCTGACATAATGTAAGCACTTTACATATGTTAAAATCTATAAGTGACAAAACATTTCAGAAAAATATCAAATAATCTGAAACAAATAATCAGTAATAACCCCATTGGTTCCCAACTGCCAGTTGTCAAACAGGGTTTGTAAATGTTCCTCAATTAGTGTTCTTTAATTGTTCCTTAAAGTCTAATTTTTACTCACTGATTGTTTCTTAAATATGGATATCTGTCTGGAAATTGAAAAAGACTGTTTGCCTATAGTCAATTCTTGATTACCACATATTTATTATCGGCCAATTAGATTATATTTCTTCCTTATGACTTTATTGTCCCATTTTGTCTCAGGATCTTAACACAAGGGAAAATCCAACAGTCTTTGCATAATGGTTGCATACATACTCACGTATATTATATATGGGAATATATGATATATTACATGTGTGTACTTCATAAAGAATATTTGTCTAATAGAATTTTTTTCATTTGTCTCCATTCCTTATATTCTCTCTTTCTTATTTAATCTACTAAAACAGGCCACTGGTGTCACAGACTGCTTAAAGCCTGAAAGCATTAGAAGGTATTTACCATAGTTTATATCGAGGATACTTTAAGGGACTTTTAAACTCATCTTGGCCCAAATCATTTGCCAGTTATTTTTTTCCTATATCTACTCACAAGCTCCTAATTCTAAATACTACCCACTTTCATGGTTATTATAAAAAGCTGAACTTTAGATTTATTAATTCTTGGAATAGAGGACCCACCTTGGGGCCTGTGGAATCCTTTATAGTCACTAATTCAACAGTCCCTCACAGCTAATGAGGCTCCTAGGTAGTTTTTCATTGTAATGATGACAAAGTGCAAGCTGTAGACAATACAATGAAAAATCGATTCCACAAAATGCTAAGTACATAAATACTTTTCCAAAATATTCTTAGACAAGTCGTCTCAAAATCTATTGGAACAAAAAGGAATTAAAATGATTAGGGTTTTAATAAAGGCACAAAAAAAGACATTATAAATTACTCAGAAGATAAATTATGTCTATGGAAATCTATTACCAAAACAGAGAGACCAAATCAAGCTTCCTGAAGCCATGTATAAATATGGAGCATGAGCGTAATTGGCCATCAGTACTCCTGTTTGTAATACACATTTGCCCATGTCTTGAAAATTTAATCACAATATCTTGTTTAAAAACATATCAATAAGAAAAAAATAAAATCGGAAAAAAATCACAGGTTGTTTTTTTAAAAGAACACTCTGGAGATCAAAAGCAGAAAAGCAATAAAATGTTTTCTTCCTTTTAATATAAGCCTCACAGTCCATCCATTCCAATGTCATCATATTCTGTGGAGTGTAAGATTTGTCATCTGTTAATCCAAAAACGGATTCTCCACCTTAGTAAATCACAGCAACTACTTCCAAACTGTACAGTACTGTGGATTAGGAGAGGCACTACCAATACCTGTGCCCTTCATTTGTCTCCAGGTCCCCTCTCCTGTTCTGACCCTTCCTGCCTGCACCTCCACATGTCCCGATTTGGGCTTGCTACCACCACTAACTGACCCATAACGATGTACAGAGTCTGCTGATGGCCATGACTAAAGCAGGCGAAAACCAGGTTTCCCTTAGTTCAGACAATATATACTACTACTTTTCAAGAACTGTTTAACAATAAATAAGGGCATGAAAACAAGATTACTAAAAACATTATATATATATATGTATATATATATATACTCAAATATACATTATATACATACAGTATATATACAGTATATACACAGTATATACAGTGTGTGTATATATATATATATATATACACTCAAATCTACAGAGTAAAGCACCCTTCTTTTAACTAAACCCACAGATTGCCCTGGCTTTACAGAATAGTAGGTGTGCATACAAATAATGGACTTAGCAAGTCCGGATGTGATTTTCCTTTCTATCTATCTGAATTAAAGCAAATTATTTAACTTGTCTGAGACTATTTCCACAGCTGTGAAGTGGGAATGATATTACCAGTGTTACAAGGCTCAAATAATACATTCGGGAAGCACTTAGCACAATGACTGAACATAGCAATACTCAATACATGTTATTATAATTGTTACTATTGTTATTACTTTAATATTATTATTTACCCAGTTCTGTTGCTTACATTTTCCCTGTAAGGGATAATACACAAGATATATAGATATTTAATCTAAGGGTCACTAACTCTGTTTCTAAAGCCTCTAGAAGACAACCATTTCTTTTTTTTATTTTTTAAGCTTATTTATTTACTTTGAGAGACAGTGAGAGAGAGAGAGATCGTGAACAGGGGCAGTGCTGTCTCTACAGAAGGAGAGAGAGAGAATCCCAAGCAGGGTTCTCACTATCAGCAGGAGCCTGACGTGGGGCTGGATCTCACAAACCGGAAGATCATGACCTGAGCCAAAATCAAGTCAGACACTTAACCAACGGAGCCACCCCTGTGACCTGAAGACAATCATTTTTTTTTTTTTTTAATTTTTTTTTTCAACGTTTATTTATTTTTGGGACAGAGAGAGACAGAGCATGAACGGGCGAGGGGCAGAGAGAGAGGGGGACACAGAATCGGAAACAGGCTCCAGGCTCTGAGCCATCAGCCCAGAGCCCGACGCGGGGCTCGAACTCACGGACCGCGAGATCGTGACCTGGCTGAAGTCGGACGCTTAACCGACTGCGCCACCCAGGCGCCCCTGAAGACAATCATTTCTAAACTTGGGTCTTCAGCCCTAATCTTACATATGTCCCATCATTCCTCTTAGAAATCTCGATGGTGTTCATTGTGAAAATAAATTAATTTATCCAATAATAAATAAATTAAATAAAAAATAAATTAAGTATCCAATTGCTGAAACTCATTTCTAATTGGTAATGTCACAATCCGTTCACCTAATATCCTAAACACGCTCTTGATAGACTATTTCTGGTGGCCTTTGTTAAACGGAAATGTAAAAATCTCATTACCTAGGCCAATGGTTCTCCCTTGGTGCAAATGGGGCTTAAGGCATACCAGAAACCCATTAGAGAGGCCTGGGAAGTCAAAACTGTCTTTGTAATAATGCCAAACAGTGCTCGCCTTTTTCTCTGCATTGACATGTATACTAGAGATGCAAAAGCAACGATGGGTAAAACCAGTGGTGCCTTGGTGCAAATTAAAGCAGTAGCTCTAGAATATTCCAGCGATTGTATTCTTCACTGTGAGGCACTGACAGAAAAAATGCAGTGCCAGTTTCACCTAGAAACCGAAGAAAAAGTTTTGAAGAAGTATCAAAATTATTAAATGTATTAAATCTAGGCCCTCAAAACTCCATGTTTTCAACATTTTGTATGACAAATAGTAGAATGTGCACAAAGAACCATGAATCTGTACCTCAGTACCGGAGTTGTCTCAAAGAAAAGCAGGTGTATGATGCACTGCCAGCTAAGCGAGCTGCTTTATTTATGGAATACAGTTTTTACTTAAGAGAACAAATGACAGCGAAACTATACATTTTTAGACCTGGATATGTGTGGCAGACATTTGTTCATTAGCGGATGAACGAAGGGAACCCAACACCTCATGGAAAACAAGAATATAAGTTGCTGATAAAGAAAATTTGAGCTTTCAAGTAAAAATTCAAATTCTGAAAAACTTCTAAGCATTGTCAGGATGTTGAGACTCCATATATAAAGATCTTCTTGATAAGATTCTTACCGGTTATACCAATATTTTCCAAATGATCAATTCCTGATGTTTCTAAGTCATACATAGGTAAAAAAAGATCCATTCAAAATGCAAGGTCAGACAAGGTATTTTTATGTAACAAAGTATGAAAAGTTCACTAAGAGGGTTTCAGATTCCATGCTGTAAGTAAGTTTTAGGAAGCTGCCACTTGTGGACTTCTGGTGTAGTATCAAAAGAAAATTGACAATCATCTGAAAATAACGTATGTCTCCCTTATCCAACTTCATAGACCTGAGTGAGATGGGTTCTTTTCATATACTTTAATCAGAACAATGTAATACAATAGAATGAATGAGAAGATTTGAGAATCTAGCTGTGTTCTCTTAAGCCAGATATTAAAGGGATTTCTGAAAATGTAAAACAAAAAAATAATGTCTCTTTTTCCATTATCTTTTAAGTTTGGGGAAACATTTTCAATAAAATAAGACTATGTGTTTAACATGATTTTTAAACAAACTAATAAATATTAAAAAATTTTCTCAGTCTTAATGTTCAAAATGACAAAGATCAGTAGATAAGACACACCTAAACAAAAGCCCTATGAAGTCCTTGACAATTACTAAGAGCATAAAGGGGTCTTGAGACTAACAAATTTGATAACTTTGGCTGGACACATACACAGTATCTCCTTCCATTTAAACCCTTATTCCACGTGACACCACCCACCTAAGTTTCCCTTTCCTCTGTGAGTGTTCTGACAATGCTCAATACGCTAGTAGAATAGAGATGATTGGCACGTCCTTATGTTCTCAGTTCAATTCATTGTCAAGATCGAGTTTACTAACTTCCTCCATTTCCCCAGCTTCTCTCTGTCAAGTTATTCTTGAGGCAAAAGAAAACATATTCTGGTCTTAATTCTTCTATAATCTCATTTAACAACCATGTACTGAGCACCTATTACACCTCAGGTATATACTACACTCCGAGATAATAAAGATCAATGAAACAAAACCTCTGACATGGTTGAGGTCCAACCAAGTCCCTAAGTTCTATGTTTCCATACAATATGTATTTAAAAAGAAATGTTCATTGAATTACTACATCCCTATTTTTTGTTGAACCTAGAAAAACAATACAACCTTTATATCAGTTGTTCTAACATAATCAAGATTTTCTAAGAATACTAAGACCCAAAAGTATAATAAACCTTGTATCTGCGACTCAGAAGCCAGTCTTTAAAGACTCCTATTTATATCAAAGTTTTAGATGTGCAAAGTAGAGTAAGTGAAGGTTTACAACTGGACAGAAATCTGGAATGAACAAGATCAGAGCCAGAGTCCCCTGCCTCTCTCCACAAGTGTCAGAGACTAAAAAAAAGAATGCAGATTAAATCATTTCTCTTTTACCCACTGACCCTCTGCTTGCCAATGGAATGTGATCAGCCATGATTCTAGCCAGAAACCTGAGTAAGCAACCCAGGCTCCTATCAGTGCACATGAATCTTTTTTTTTTTTTTTAATGTATTAGAGCAAAGTTTGCACTTGAGAACAACTGAAAAATCATCTCTGACAACCAGAGGTAACTTATAACTTATTTCTGCACAATCATGGTAAATTAATTGAGCAGAAGGGAAAAAGAACTTTATTATATATACTTGAATGATACAACCAACAATAATATGAAACTCTAGCTTCCAACTACTGCTTTCAATATTCTTTGGAGAAACACATTTGCTTTTAATTATAGGAGTGGTTGGAGCTTTGGAAACTCAAACTTGGTTTACAATTTCAGCACTTTAGTTCACAGAAAATACCCTGAAAGTTTTTTTCTTCTTCTAAAAAATCACCATAATGAGTTACCTCAGATTTTTAAATAAATAGGGTGCAGTTAATATGAACAACTTTTTATATTGGTGTTATTTGATATTAAAAAAGTAACAGACATACTATTCCCTATTACTAGCAAAATGACTTATAATTATTACTTTTTAATTCTCATACCTATTGCAGAGACAGTAGTATTTAATAAACTTAAGCTAAGTCATTCTTTGCATATTTAATGAATAAATAACAAGACAAAATAAATCTAATGATACCAGTGAGCATTTAGTCTCATTCTCCATGTTGTTCTAATAAACTGTAATGCATTGAACCAAACAACAACAGCCAGTAACATAATTTGTTTTACAGTTTAATAAATTCATCTAAAGTCTAAAATGACTTAATTGCCCATCTTGAATAAATATTTCGGTTTTCAAACTACTTAAATCTCCTTACCTAGTAAATAATCCCTGAGAAGGAAGGTGGAAATAGAGGGTCAGTTAATGTGAGGGATGACCTGAAATTAATATAAAATTACATGTAAATCATGGGCTAAGTTACATCAAATAGTTCACCATATAAGCCATGTGTTAAGATCTTTAAAAAGCTAATTAGGTAAAAGAGGACATTTTGGTTACAAGTCCCTTCAGGGCTATGTATGTAAGATAAAACTGAATTGCACTTAGAATTATATCTCTAAGAATTATATCTCTATTAAGAATTATATCTCTAATTATATCTCTAATATCCTCTAGGACATGAAGATGCTGCTCTATGTGCAGAATAGATACAGCTAGCTATTACAAAAAAAAATCACAAGGGATTAAAAAGATAGTAATAATAAAAGAACATTTTAAATGAAGAAAACCCCTCACCTCTTCCCCGCCCCCCAAGAAAGAAAGCAAGAAAACAAATACGTAAGCCTCAATTTTACTAGTATATTGTGTCTGGGTTACTGCCAAGTATCACAAACCACACTTGATATTTTGTGTTTTTGGCTGAGTGACACTAGAATGTCTTTGAGGGGAGTGGAGGAAAAGAAGAAACTTAGAAAACAGCGAACAAGAGCTTTCCAGAGGATAGCTGTGTGATTTCTAGTTGATTATCAAAACAACTTTGGAAGTAATTTAATTAAAATACAAATAAGTAATACGTAGAGGTAGTAGCCTAAAATACACCCCAGGGAAGACCAGGCTTCGAATTCTCTTGGCATATGCCAGAAACCCTAACTTCTTACCCATCAGCAGACAGAACAACATGTGCCTATAGCATAGTGCTGAACACATATTTGTATCAAGAAGCACCTTCTAATCTCTGATAATTCACAGCACATTACACGCTTTCATTCAAGAGGGAAGAGAAAGGATTACCCTAAGTCAGAAGATAGTGCCTCCAGTGTAAAAGCAGATGAAATCAGGAATCTCCCCAAACTTGGCTCAGCACATTAAAATTAGTCACTGTCTATAAAGAAGCTGCCAAGACTGCTGAGGATGTGAAAGTTAATACTGTCCTGATGTAAACTGCCAGTCTGTACTGTGTTTGCGTTACACCCCTCCCAAAAAACTATGCTTATAATGCTGATTTCTACCAAACTTCTTCAGTTTGGAATAGAAATTTAAGCCTGAAATTGCCCATTCTCTACTAGACTTCCTTACTGAGAGGTGTCTAATTAGTGCACTGATTTAATTTAGATACATGTTTTTTGTTTTGTTTTTTTTTTGTTTGTTTGTTTGTTTTGCACTTATGAAATGGCTGGATTTCTCCTTGGCCTTATACATATGATTGCAATGAGGTGAAGTATAAGATAAAAACTGTTCACTGTTTGGTTTTGACCAAGATTAAAGCTAAATTTTATGTGATTCTTGTTAGTTTTTGTAACAGAACACTTTATATGCTCCTGCCAGTATTATTAACAGTAAACATTGAAGGTAAATAATTGTAGAAAGCAAACAGAAAGAGAACAATCTTTCTAAAAAGCACATCAATAAATAGTTCATAAATGACTACAAAATCATTACCTCTGCTCTCTGTGTTCTGGGAAAAGCAGTTGACTTTTCTATGGCATAAACATCCACCAGGTAAAGACATGCTCCTTGCTCCCGGTCCAGAATGGCTGCAGTCTGAATTATGCCAGTTTGTCGTCCAATAGTAAAGAGACGTCCAACAGTTTTTTCTTCACAACGAACTGAAACAATATAATACTCCACTGGGGCTTCAGATCCTCTAGGGCTAGCTGCTTCTATTGATATTACATTGGTACCAATGGGCTCACCTTCCTTCAAAATAGTTATATATTTGGGTTGAGTAAAAACAGGTCCATCAAGGCCTTGAAGAATGATGGTCAATTCAGTGGTTGATTTCCTCCTTTCAGGGCCAAGGTCTGTTGCTGAAACTATGAGGTTATAGATCAGCTGTGAAGGCACCAGTGCTGAAGCCACTCTCAAGTCTCCACTGTAACGATCCACAATGAAGGTGTCTGTGTCCCCATTGATGATCTCATACTCCACTTCTCCATTAGCCCCTTCATCTGGGTCCGCAGCCATTATTGTTGTCAGGACAGAACCAATCACAGCTGAAGGGTCTGCAGCAAGGGCATTTTGTGATATAAACATTGGAACGTTGTCATTGAGGTCTGTGACCAAAATGGTCACGTTTTTCAAAGCATACCGTCTAGTTTCTATAGGCACAGCTTGATCATTGGCTTTTACAGTTAACTCAAAGAGATTAGCAAATTCCCGATCTATTTCAGCGTTAGTATATATAGTGCCTTTGACTTCATCTATGCCAAAGTGGTTGCCCCTGGGCATCTGTTGAATGATCGTATAGGATAGTTGCCCATTAATGTCTGCATCAGGGTCATGTGCAGTCACTGAAATGACAGACGTTCCAATGGGAATGTTCTCAACAATAGACTTGAAAATATCCCCAGGAGGAAAGCTAGGAGGATTGTCATTAAAGTCCCTCACATGTATAACCACTGACATTGTAGATGAACGAGGAGGCCTTCCTTGGTCTTTTGCTGTTATATTTAATTTGTACAAAGACTGTGTTTCAAAGTCCAATTTTTTGGCAAGAAAAATACTGCCAGTGTTTGGGCTTATGCTAAAAGTTCCGTGGTTGTTAGTTCCAGTAATACTATAATGTAAATCAGCATTGTCACCTGAATCTGAGTCAGTTGCAGTAACAGAAGACACGAGTTCACCAATTCTCATGTTTTCCAAAACATCAACAAACAGGGTTGATTTAGGGAAAGAAGGGGTATTGTCATTTTCATCTAAAATATCAATATTTAAGGTACAGGTTGAATTGAGGGAGATTGCACCTGAATCCACTGCTTGAATTACAAGGGAATAGGCAGGTGTTGCTTCATAGTCTAATTTGCCAATTAGCGTCACCTGACCAGAGGTACTGTCTATAGCAAATTGTCTTTCTTCATTTCCTTTCATTACAGAGTAATGAATAAGTCCATTATTACCTTCATCAACGTCTGAGGCAGATACTCTTAAAACTTGTGTCAGGTTGGCTGCTGACTCTGATATTGTAGCTTGGTAAAAGTCTTTTAAAAACTTGGGAGCATTATCATTTATATCCTTCATGTAAACATGTACTGTAGCCTGATCCTTGAGAGGCTGAGGGAGCCCCTGATCTGTTGCAATGACTGTAAAGCTGAACACTGCAGTCCCTCTCTGCCTCATGAGAGACTCCCTGTCAAACTGACGAGTATTAGTAATTTCCCCACTAATAGCATGCAACTCAAAATCTGGCTGCACCATTTCAAAAGAATACCTTACTTCTCCATTCGGCCCAAAGTCTTTATCTATAGCATTTACTTTGCCCACAAATGACCCGGCTCTCTGTTCCTCTTCAAAGTAAAATGTGTAATTCGTACTGTTAAAAAGAGGTCTGTTATCATTTACATCTTCTAAAATTACAGTAACATTCACAGTAGCACTAAGGGGTTCCACTGCTCTGTCAGAAGCAACAACCAGTAAAACATATCTGTCTTGAAGTTCACGGTCCAGTTCACTCTTTATATACAATTGACCATCTGGGAATATGCCAAAAGCATCCCCTGTATTTCCTTCAGCAATGCTATAGGCAATTTCACCATTCGCTCCTGAATCCTTATCAAAAGCTTGCACTTTAAAGAATCGAGAATTCACAGGTTCTGACTCAGAAAGGGTGACCTCATAAGAGAGTTGGTCAAACACGGGTGGGTTGTCATTTACATCATGAACATAAACCGTTAAGATGAAACTAGAGGAGAGCTGTGGGACACCCATATCAGATGCCACGATCTCTATTTGGTAGGAACCAGCATGAACATCCAGGGGACCTAGCAGACTAATATTACCATTCTTTTCATTGATAGTAAACAGGTTCTTGGGGTTCTGCTTCAGGCTATAGAGTACCATGCCATTGACACCTTCATCAGGGTCCACGGCTTTGGCTTGGAAAATGCTGTGACCTGCCTGCCAATTCTCCACCACGTTTACACTCTCTACTGCCTGGAGGAAATGGGGAGAGTTGTCATTCAAATCCTTAACTGTTATATTAACCATAGTGTCTCCAGTCACTGTGCCCCCACTGGCCACTACTTTCAGCTGATAAAAGGATTGCTCTTCTCTGTCAATCACACTTGCCGTGGTAAGCTGCCCAGTGACCTGGTTGATAGCAAACATACCTTTCTGATCCCCAGTAGTAATGAGATAACTGATGTTGGAATTGAGATCCATGGTAGATGCAGACACACTACCCACATGATATCCCAGAGCCACATTCTCAAAGACCACGAAGCTGTAGGCAGCCTGGCTGAATACAGGCGGGTTGTCTTGAGTGTCCAGTACAGTGATGGTTACTATTGCCTGGTTGGGAGACTGCAAATTGCCACCATCAGTAGCCACTATTTGCAACTGGTAAGCTGTTTTTTCTTCTCTGTCTAGGGCCATTCTTGTAGAAATAACCCCACTCTGAGCATTGACTTGAAACCGAGACCTGTCCCCGGCTGATATACTATATTTGACAGTTCCATTGAGACCCAAGTCTGGGTCAGTGGCAGACACTGTAGTGATGTAACTTCCTCCAGGCTCATTCTCCTGGATATGAGCAAAGTACTGGACTGGGTAAAACACAGGGCTGTTGTCATTCATATCCAGGAGACTCACGTTTATTCGAGCCATTGAGGACTGGGGAGGGGAGCCCAGATCCGTGGCCAGGACCAATAGGGAGTAGAAAGCTTGCTCCTCTCTGTCCAAGGAGGCGACAGTGCTCAACCTCCCAGACACAGGATCCAGGCGGAAGGATCTCTGGTCAGTCTCGGCCTCTTGCAGGGAGAAGCGCACTGTCCCGTTGTCACCCAGGTCCCTATCAGTTGCCCTGAGCACCAGTAGCTCTGTCCCTGTTGGGGCATTTTCAACCACAGACACATCATACCCTTCTGGCTGGCTAAATACTGGCTTTTCATCATTCACATCCAGGAGAGTCACTACAAGTTGGGCATAGGAAAACTTGGGGTGAACCCCCTGGTCCCGAGCACTGATATTCAGTACAATCTGGGAAGCGAGTTCACGGTCCAAGCCCCCAGCAACCCCAGTGGTCACCAGGCCACTATGTTCACTGATGTGGAACCAACCTAGTCCATTGCCAGAGACGATGCTGTAACGCAGATTAGCGTTGAGACCAGAGTCGCCATCAGTGGCAGATACTCCACTCACATAGCTTCCCGGGGGCGCCTCCTCGCTCAGGTTCACTCTGTACACCTGCTGCGCAAAGACAGGAGGGTGGTCATTGATGTCATTTACGAAAATCACCAGGCTTGCCACAGAAGAACGCGCCTGGACCGCTGCGCCAGGGGGCGCCCCGTAGTTATCTGAGACCGAAACTGTCAGGTTGTAAGAAGGAATGCGCTCTCGGTCTAGGGCGCTGGCCACTTTGATGAGGCTCAGGTTCGGCACTTTGCTGCTCTGCACCTCAAAGTGGCGCTGCTCATTGCCCCCTAGAATCTGCACGGAAATGTTCCCGTTGGCCGCGGGCGAGTCTGCGTCCGTCACGGTGAGCAGAGCCACCACAGTGCCCACTTGAGCGTTCTCATCTACCGAGGCGTAGCGCGAGGTGGCGGGGAAGTAGCGGAATTTCACCACCGGGTCATTGTCGTTGACGTCCAGCAGCTGAATGAGCGCCTCGGCACGCCCAGTGAGGGAAGGCACGCCTCGGTCCATAGCTTGCACGGTAAGCGAGTACTGGCGCCTGGCCTCGAAGTCCAGGGGCTCCCGCACCGTGATAAGCCCCGTTTCGGGGTCCATTTGGAAGGGAGTTCCCTCGTCCTGCAGCCGATAGCGGATGTCCGCATTGGTGCCCTCGTCCGCGTCCGCCGCCGCCACCTGGAGGACGCTGGAGCCCACGGCCGCATCCTCAGGCACCCCCGCCTGGTAGTGGGAACTGCCAAAAACTGGGGGGTTGTCATTTATGTCTTGCACAGTCACGTTTACCTGGAGGTAGCCCCGTCGCTTCGGCTCGCCCTTGTCCTCCACTTCCACCAATAGCTGGTACTGCGGTGTGACCTCGCGGTCCAGCCCGCCCTTGGACACGAGATGCAGAAACGCACCCTCGCCGCTCGGGTTCAGGGTGATGTCCAGGCGGAAGCGCCCCGCCTCGTTGCCCTGGATGATGCGGTACGAGCGATGGTCCACACCGTTGGAGCCGATGTCCGAGTCGGTGGCCGTATCCAAGATGACTTGGCGCCCGCTGCTACTGTCCTCCTTGAAAGTGACCACGATGGAGGGGTCGGGGAAGACGGGGGCGTTGTCGTTGAGGTCCCGCACCAGCACTCGCACTTCGGTGGGGTAGGTGGGAGAGCTGGAAAGGACCACCAGGTTGATCACGTCGCTGGGCAAGCTCTCGCGGTCGATGGTGGCGGTGGTGTAGAGGGCCCCGGTGCTACTGTTTATGGCAAACAGGGCGTGGCTTTCGCTGAGCCGGTAGGTGAAGCCGGGGCGCGTCTGGATGGTGCCCACCAGCGTGCCGGGAGGCTGCTCCTCCAGCACTTGGAACACCTGGCGCTGCTCGGCCCCGCTGACCCGGGCCGGCCCGGGGAGCTGTGAGAGCAGCCAAAAGACCCGGAGGAGCTGAAATACCGACAGAGTGGGCAGCTGGAGCCACGGGCGTCCAGGAGCCCCGTCTGCTGCCAAGTCCATGGTCCTGGCTCCCTGGAACGGTGTGATGAAGAGAAGGAAGAAACGAAGCGAAAAGAATAAGAGCAGGGATTAGGTAGCCCCAGCAAATACTGAGGCCGATAGCTCTGGGAGCTCTATTTCAAAGACCCTCCAGCCCAGCAAAAGCAAATCGCGTCAGAGAAAGGCTCCAGGTAGCCATCTGGACTTGTAGGACGAGAGAGATGCCCTGACGAAAAAGCGTCCAGGCATTCCGCGGGACACTCCAGTGCGCTGATGAATTCCCAGAAAAGTTTCTCAACCCCCCTACATTCTTCCCCGCCTTTCACTTTGTTTTAGAATCCAGACAGTCTGAGCGTTTTCGCCCGGGTATGGACGTGGATCGGGAGAGGTTGCTTGTATTCAAGGTATATGAGGAATCATTGCAAACAATTGTCTTCAGAAACTTTAGAACTTACCCGGGGCGACGAAACCGAAGAGGCAAGGAAGAACAAACGTCGGTAGCGGTAGCGACGTGTGGAAAGAACAATTGCGCACGGGGGAGGGGGCGGTGGGGCACCAGGAGATTATCGAATTCCTTTCCCCAAAGCTGGAGACGAGGGGTTTCCTCGAGTCCCCACTCCTCAACAGCAGGGCTGCAAGGCCCCTCCAACAGGGCTGCACAAGTGGCTGCTGCGAGCCCCGGCGCCGGCGTCGGCGCTCCTGCAGCCGGAGATTGCGTTCGGAGCGCTGGCGTTGGAGCTAGGGCTCCGGTACCCGGGAGCGCTCAGCTCCGTCCCTTCGCCTCCAGCCGCCGCCGCCGCCGCCCCTGCTGCGGCTTCGAGCCGGTGGTCGCGCGCAGGCAACATCCACTGCTCCCCACCATTTTTTTTTTTTTTTTTTTACCTCTGCCGAGGTGCCTGCCGACTCATTATTTGTACATCCAGATCGAGTGCAGGTTCGTCCCCCTTTCTTCTGGGCCTCGCAGGGGTCGGGCAGGAGCAGCGCGCGGCCCCCGGGTCCCCTCCCCTCACCATGCCAGGGGGATCGGTTCTCCGGCGGCCCGGGTCAGACGCCCACTGTAGCGCGCCTCGACCCTGCCCGCGTTATCTTTGCTTTTATTGTCCCGTGTCAGTTTCACTTTGTAATCCACGAGCCTTTTTGTTTGGGGCGGGGGGGAGGGGGGTGGCTGGTCCCTCTTTCTCCTTCACCGCTGGCGGTGGAAGCGGGGAAGTCGGCGCTGGGCTGTGGCGGCGCCCGTGGCAGCTCCGGACGGCGCCTGTCAGCGCTCTCCTTCTCGCCCGCCCGGGATGAAGGTGGAACCGCTGTGGAGCTGGAGCTCAGCGAGCCGCTCGCCACCTCCGGCTGGTCCCTCACGCTCTCCCCGCCTCTTCCCCGCTGCGCGCACACAACCGCGCGCGCACACACACACGCACACACACACACACACACACACACACACACGCAGCGACCGTCGCTGAAACACAAACAGAGGGAGAGGGCAGACCGCGAGCTGGAGCAGCACTCCGAAACTTTGCTCGCCGCTCATTGATCCCCGCACTTTAGTTCGCCCTGACTCCCCCTAGCTCCGGGTCCTGTCACCTACTGCCCCTCCCTCACCCCAGCCCCATTGGGCCGGAGCTCAGGCAGCCCCGCCTGGCACTCCTACCGCGAGCGCTCGCCGGCTCTTTGGGCCTCCGACTGGCTTCTCAGGATGCTAATCACTCCAGCCTCCCGGAGGACTGTAGGCGGTCGGGGGTGGGAGCCCGGCGAGTCGGAGGCGCTGAGAAGGGGGATGATTTTTTTTTTTTCCTTTTTTTTTTTCTTCCTTTCTTTTTGGTCAAATCTTGGCCGGCGTCAGAGCAATAACAGCAAAAAGCTGCCGCAGGATAGATGGGGGTGGGGTCAGGTTTGCAGATAAATAACTTTAGTGGCGGGGTCTGAGGGAAGACCGTTAGGTTGTTATGCTAGTAATAACTCAGGGGTAAGGGGGTCGAGAGAAATAAAAGAAAGGCGGGGGGTGAGGGTCTGTTAGAGCGGGGAGGAAGGATTAAGCAAAGCCTGTCTGGGAATGCACAGTGCAGATTTGCTTTAACCATTTCCTGCCTCCTCTCTTTCGATGGGAGGGGAGAGAGCTGCTGTGCAACGTGACCCTACAGAAGCCAAACCAAGTCGTCCCCGTTTTTCCTCTGTCTACAGAACGAACTCCCTGAAGTTCAGGGCTAGCCAGACCCTAACCCTGCACCCACTGGCCCCCTCCCCTCCCTTCCAGGTGACGAGGGGCATCAAGGCCTTAGTACCAATGGCACTTTGGACTTCCTATAGGAAAAGCCAAGGGAACTCAGTGTTTGTTTTGTTTCCCTTCCCAAATGGATCCCAGGTGCCAGTAGCTAAACCTTGCAGTTTCAACAATAACAATGATAGCCCTTTGGAAAGATGGAGATCTTTTCCTGTTGCAAAGTTTGGAATTTTGATCTCTGTTGGAGTATTTCCCCCTTGACATTTTGTAACCAAAGGAATCCTGATGAAGTTTTGTTTCCTTTCGTGTTTTTTTTTCTTTTTGTCTGGGGAAAGGATAGATATGAGAAAAATAGAAATAAATAGAATGAAATCAAACTTTAAGAATGCCCATGTGCCACGTACTGCACTCCAATTAATTCCTGTGCTATCTACTGTGGCTAATTTTTGTAGTGGCATGAATTGCTTCATTAAAAAAGAAAAGTGACTGTTCATCAGGTGAGTATTCTTTCCCCTTTAAGGGAAACCATATAAAAAATACGAATTTAAGCCAAGGAATGCAAATATAGGGCATATGTCATACATTTCTGCCACAGTGACCCCACCAAATTTAAAACTTTTCTGAGCCCTGACATGATTCAGCTATGAGTAAATACTGCCCTCTGCTGTTCTCTGTCAGCCTGACATCCTTAGTCTCCTGGTTTCTTGCTGAAAATTAAATGCAGAGGCTAGAGAGATCTGGTTACAAGGCTAATTCCTCCTTCTTGCCTAGGGATAGTGGCAAAGAAAAAAAGACCTTTAGGAATCTCCTAATGCCTTTCCTTATTTAAAGGGAAAAATAAGGTTAAGAGCAATAGAACAGACAGAAAATTCAGGTCTTCTGATGTAGACAGAAGAAAATTGTAAGACTAATGGAAATCTGAATACTAACAATGCTTTGAGCAATTCCTTTGTTTAGGTTAGAACATTCACTTTTGCATATACATATATGTATAATGACATATACAGAGTATATAACGAGTGAATTGGAAACAAAGTTAAATTTCAACATTTCTGTATTTTTAGGACTTGAAAACTTTTAAAAAGTTTTTAAAACATTGGAAGGTTTTATTTTATTTTATTTTACTTTACTTTTTAAGTTTATTTATCTTTTTTTTTCTTTTTTTTTTTTTAATTTTTTTTTCAACGTTTATTTATTTTTGGGACAGAGAGAGACAGAGCATGAACGGGGGAGGGGCAGAGAGAGAGGGAGACACAGAATCGGAAACAGGCTCCAGGCTCTGAGCCATCAGCCCAGAGCCCGACGCGGGGCTCGAACTCACGGACCGCGAGATCGTGACCTGGCTGAAGTCGGACGCTTAACCGACTGCGCCACCCAGGCGCCCCTTAAGTTTATTTATCTTGAGAGAGAGAGAGAGAGAGAGAGCACACATGTGTGCAGGCGCTTAAGGGGCAGAGAAAGAGAGGAAGTGAGAGAATTTCAAGAAGGCTTTGTGCTGTCAGCATAGCTGAAACTAAGAGTCAAGAGTCAGATACTTAACTGACTGAGCAACCCAAGTACCCCGGAAAGCTTTTATTTTGAAAGAGAGACATTTTTAAGTCTTTTCTCAAACTCATACCTCTGCCAACAAGTTACAATCTTAATAACATTATTTTGGTGTAATTTAGCCAACAAACATTTGTAAATTAACTGCAGTGGAACTAAAACTTTTTTATCCTTTTTTTAAGTTTAAGTATAATTAGCATACAGTGTTATATTAGTTTCAGGTATACAATAAAATGCTTCAACAGTTCTGTACATTACTCAGTGTTCGTCATGATAAGTGTACTCTTAATCCCCTTCACCTATTTCATCCGTCCCTCAGTCACCTGCCTTCTGGTAACCATCTGTTTGTTCTCTATAGTTAAGAGCCTATTTCATTGTTTGTCTCTTTTTTTCTTTGTGAAACCAAAACATTTGACAAACCGTGGCTATGATGTATGATTTTAAATATTATGAGGGGGTTTTATTTGTTGTTGTTTTTGCTCGTGCACAGTTCAGTAACTCAGACAGGCATGAATGGAAACATTTAGATATTTGTTGTAAGAGATCAGGTACTTTTGTTTGTTTCCTTGTTTGTTTAGAAAACCTGGGGAGTAATCTTCATATTCCATCTCTGTAGTATTAAATTTGTATCATTTATAAATGGATTTGATTTGGGAGAACAGGTGAAAATCACTCATTTTGTGGGATGAGGTGTTAATTTTGTATAATATATATTGTTTGAATTTTTAAAAAATGAGATATGGTAAAATTAAGTAATACACAAAATGTGTATATATTCAGTACATAAAATAACTTTTTGAGCAATTTTGAAAGAGGATTATCAAAAATGATTTTTACTATGGTAGGGTTATTTGAATAGCTTTCCATGATAGTTACTTTCAAGTAACACATTCATTTATAGACAAACACTATGAATAAAATTACAATCTATGTATACATAATTTATGATGTAAAGAAAGGTTTTACAAAAAGACAAGGGATGAAACCTTTATTATATTTTATTTTTTCTCTTGAGTTTCAAAATTGTGATAATACAATAAAATGTGATTTTCAAAATTGTGATAAAATGTAAGGATTCCCCCCTAAAAGTTAAGTAAAAGAAAATAAAGACATATAGAGTTTATACGCCTAAAAAAACAAAGTTTACTTTATCTCTGCTGTTCCACCAAAAGCTTAATTATTTTAAGAAAAGGATTACTTAATGAAAGCTTTCAAGAAAGATGAAAATAGATGCTCCTAAGAGAGAAAATATTTATCAATTTTTTAAAAATGTTTATTTTTGAGACAGAGAGAGAGAGAGCAGGGAAGGGGCAGAGAGAGGGGAACAGAGGATCTGAAACAGGATCTCTCCACGCTGAGAGCAGAAGATCCTATGCGGGGCTTGAACTCACAAACTGTGAGAACATGACCTGAGCTGAAGTCAGACACTTAACCAACTGAGTCACTCAGGTATATGTTCATTACTTTTAATAGACTGTAGGGGAAATTGCATGTTTATGTCCAGGCATGAAAAAAACTAGAGAATACAGCTCATTTGAGCTTTGGACTGTACATTAAAACAAATAGCTTAAGGGGCACCTGGGTGGTTCAGTCGATTAAGCATCTGACTTCAGCTCAGGTCATGATCTCACAGTTCATGGTTCGATCCCCGCATAGGGCTCTGTGCTGACAGCTCAGAGCCTGGAGTCTGCTTTGGATTCTGTGTCTTCCTCTCTTTCTGCCCCTCTCTTGCTCTCATTCTGTCTCTCTTTCTCTAAAAAAAAAAAAAAAAAATGAATAAACATTAAAAAAATAGCTTTGTAAAAATTTGTTACTCTGATCTGTACACATTTGCCATCATTACTTCATTAAGTGTCTGAAGTTATTTGTTTTTTCATGTTTTAGACCCCAGTTGAAGAAGCTAAGGTTAATCATACCCTGTCCAGAAAAGGATTTTCCTTCCTACTTCATTTTCTTCCCTCTTCTCCCCTCTCTCCCTCACTCTTCTCTCCCTATTTTCCTCTTTCCCTTTCTTTCCCTCTCTTCCTTCTGCTCCTCTCCTTTCTTTTCTCTTCCCTTCCAATTCCCTCTCCTCTCTTCCTGTCTCTCCTCTAGGTTTTCTGTTCTCCCCTCCTCTCCCTTCCTATCCCTTTTGCTTCCTTCCCTTTACTCTCCAACTATACTTGGCTCACTTTATTTTACTCTATTCTACCTTACTCTCGTCTCCTTATCATTTTTCACTACCATTACAGGACTCAGAGGCAAGCATTCTCATGAGTGGAACGTGTATCTTTTTGTTTCCATGTTTTTGTGAAATATGTATTATATAGTTTTCCTGTATTTTTAACTGAAATAAATGATTTGGGTTATATTGTGTATGTGTCTCATCCTATTTATTATCTTTTTGGTTTTTTTTCTTTACCAAGCACTATGTTTTAAAGACTTATACATGTTGCTATGTGTACATCTAGAGTATTGTTTCTGACTTTTGCCTTTTACTGTAAAGAATGTATCCATTTTTCTTAACCCATATCTACTTACACAGTTGTAGACATCCAGTTTGCTTCCAACTCCCTGACATCACAAATTAGTATGCAATGAATACCCTTGTAATTGTCCCCATATGGAAATGAATGTCTTTGGGATATATAATGTCAAAGGAAAAGGTCTCGACTCCATACCTGAAATGAACAGCTGATTGCTTGCTAAACAAGAAAGAGCTGTGTTTATAGGACACAGTATTTCTGAGCAAAGAAGAGAACTGATCTTAGGTTTGGGGAAGCATGGCCGTCAGAGATGGCAAACTTTCAGAAATGTGAGGAGTTAGAGACTGGTTAACTTTTAGCTGTGGAATTGAATCTACTAGACTATAATTTTTGCAGATAGGCTGAATTTCAGATATGTGGGTACTGTTGCGAATTTAACATTAATCTGGGATAGGTTTAACACTGGGTCTTATAAACAGGTTCTTGATACATTGAAACAAGTGGATAGAATTTTTGTCCTTACCTATGTTATTTCTCACTCATTTCTTTGTTTGGCTCTGTTGTCTTCCAACTTTTTGCGCTAAATATTTAATTCAGTATTTTAGATTTTTTTATTTCCTAGTAAAAATAGTTAAAGCTATAAACTTCCTCAAAGTACTAGATTAGCCTTACTCCACACAAAAAAGTTTAATTATAAAATATTATGTGTAGTGATTTCATTATCTTTCACCTTTAAATATTCAGTAATTTATTTTATGGCTTCCTCTGTAGCACAAGATTATTTATTATTTATAATTTATAAATTATATAAGTATATATAAATTATATTTATAAATTATTTATAATTTTAAAATATGTGAAAATTAATCAAGAGGTCTCTCCTTCAGCAAACACTGCTGCTTTTCACCATCTTCTGTGGTACACAGAATCTATATTCGTTTGTTATTATTTAGTCACTATGTTATATTCAAAGACAATAGTCTGTGATAGAAAGAAATCTTTAGTTTCTCTCCTCTCATCTTTTCTTAACCTACTCCAAAGCAATCTACTGAAATGTTTCATATCAGGGTAGCAGTTGAATGGCACCTCTTTCTCCCTTATTAACTTTTCTCATCTGCCTTCCAGAACTCCATTTCTGCCTCATGGACCACTACTTTTCAGACTCAGATATTTTACTAGTTAGCACCCCAGAATTGAAGAAACAAACTGTTCCCTTCTCTTTCTTACGTTCTCAATTCCTTGGTAATTTCATCCTGTCTCAAAACTTCAAATAAGCTGATAACACTCAGAAAAGATTGTGAATTCTATGGTTCTTGGGTGCAGGGTTCTATCCACAACCATTTAGTTTATTAATTATGCTATTCAAATCTTATTTACCATTACTGATTTTCTTTTGGTTTCATGTATTGATACTAAAAAAGGCATATTAAATCTGCTTTATGATTGCTGATTTAAACCTCTTTATGGTTACACAGGCATTCTTATTTTGTATTTCAAGACATTATATAAATATGCATAACTTATAGATATATATATTATATAGCATTTTAGAAATTTTATATAATTTTTATACATTTTCATCAATTAAATGTTTTCTAATTAAGATGTGACTCTCTTTATTCCAAATAATGTACTTTCCTTTTGTCTAATATATGCACAGGTAACCAGTATTCTTTGGTATTATCATGGTAAATTATTTTCTATTCTTTCACCTCCTATTCTGTACTCTAATGTTTTAAAAGTGTCTTTTGACACAGCATCATTTTTGGAAATGCGTTCATTGTTTTTTTAAAACAACATTCTACTTATTGTCTCTTAACTGGAGCTTTTTGACTAGTTATACTTAATGCAATTGCTCTCATATTCCTATCTTCTTATTTTGTGTTTTGCTTTTTTTTTTTTCTCTAGTTTTACGGTTTTGTTTATTTCTATGTTTCTGACCTGCTTTAATTTGTTAGATATTTCTTTCACTTTCTCCTACTCCTTTAGATGAAATATGCTCTGTTTGGGCCATTTTAGTTTTATCTCTAGAAATTACAAAATGTGTTCTTCTCAAAGTTTATAATAATTTAATACCTTAAGGAAAAAAGAGGCTTCTTCTTGAACAATTTATATACATTCATTTACTATCCAACTTACATCTTAATTTGGTGTTGTTTTTTAATTCTTTATTTTATTTTAAGCTTGCACATATTTTTGTTTTTAATTTTTGCTTTTAAAAAGTCAATAATGTATTTCACAGTATTTTTATTTTTTGCTTTTCAATCTGTCTTCTAACACAAGCATTCTATCCTGAATTACTTGCATTTCTGCTTGAAATATATTTTTTTGAATTTCCTTTACAATAACAGCTGCTGGTAGAAATACTTTGTAGTGTCCCTGTTCCTGAAAGATTTTTTCTTTAAAAATAAAATTCGAAGTTCAAAATTCAAAATTATTTTAGAGTCACTTTGACATAGACTTTTTGTCATATGCCATTTTAGTGCAAATATGAATAAAACAATAAAGAGTATTTCTAATACTTCATATTGATAGTTCATTTCACATGAATCTTTTTTTCTCAAAATCATCATTATTCATATATAACAGCACAGTTTAGTTACACAAAAGTTTGACTTTCATTTTGCTGTCAATCTAGTTCTAATTTCCTTTTATCTCTTGCATCAGAGATACTTTACACAGACTATTGTTAAAATACCTCTTTATTTTTGATATTTTGCAGTTTTATTTTGGTATATGTATAGATGTAAAGGTGATTTGTAATTCTGCTTAGAAATTGAAGTCTTCATGATATAAATTATTCTTTCATCATTTCTGGGAACTTGCATTATTTCTGCCATTATATTTGCAGATACTACTCTTTCACCTTGCTTTTCCTCCTTTAACTCTAATTAGATATATATATTAGTAATTCTCATATCTTCTATGTCTTGTAATATCACTTCAATATTTTTCTTTCATTTTCTCTATGCTTAATTCTGAAAAATTTTTCTGACTTGTCTTCTAGTTCACTAATTCTCTTTTCAGCTGTGTCTAACCTACTTCTAAACTCATCCATTTATTTTTCAGTGTAATTACTGAATTCTCATACCTTCATATCCTACTGTGTTTTGTAGTCAACTATATCCCAAAGATATTTTCCAGCTTTTTTTCTATTTATTTAAACAGGTTAAACATAGTTTTGATATTGTTTTGAATGTGTGTCTGACAATTCTAATATCAGAAATATGTAATCATCTGTTTCTGCCTTCCATTGTTATTGGTAGTTTTTGTTCATAGTAAATTGTTTCTTTGTTTAACTAGTTAAGTTTAAAACTTAACTGTTAATTTTAATTAGCAAATTATTTGTGATGTTCTATGAGGCTTAGGATGGGTGTTCTTCTGTGAAGATCTTATTATGCGTCAGTTAGGTACATGTAGGTTACATAGTCTGCAACCACTAGTGTTTTCACTGAAGCTAAGGTACAAAGAATAAAACATTAAAAACAATAAAAAGCAATAGTATTTTATAAATCACTAAGTAATGTTGCCGAGTAAACCACAAAAAATGCTTTCTCATAGCTAGATTTTTATTTAAAGACTTCTTTTAAACTAATTTAGATTGTTGTTATGTGTCATTCTTTTGTGTGTATAAAAAGGAAGCTATAAGCCAGATAAATTGGACAAAGTACACTTAAGATTTTTTTTCACATTGAAAATCCAGCTCAAAGTGGTATAGTATTTATTGGAAAAGTGCTTCATCACCCTGTATTTTATGTTATTTTTTCCTAACATACTGCTTATTTGATGTTCATGTACAGTCAATGATAATTAAGTCACAATTGCTGCTGGGCCTTTAGCAAATATAATACATATCCTGACTGCTGCATGTTAAATGAGAACCCCCTCCTCAAAGAAAAAGTGAATCTCGGAACAAAGAAACATGGTTAATTCACAACTTGAGCTTTGTTTTGTTGGTTTGTTTGGTTGGGTGGTTTGTTGGTTTTTGTCCTACACTACCTCACTAACATGATTTTGAGAGCTGCCTTGTGGCTTCAACTTCTTAGGGATGGGTTGCCCTTTCTCCATTGCTAGTCTAATCAGTGCCAAGGTAACTTTATTTTCAGTGTTTTGGAGAAAGCAGGATGACTAGGTATATATACGGTTATCTTAACCGAGAACTTGTGATTTGGGGCCTATATCTTTAATAGAAGAGGTTATCAATTAGTCTCCACCCTCTCAGAGAAGTCTGAGCTTTTTCTTAGTTTTCACACCCTACCATACCTTAAAAGTCAAAATTTGTATTTATAAATTTTTGCAAATGTCTTCACAAGAGCTACTTTAATCTTGAAATTAGCTCTGTGGGTTTTCATCTTTTTCTAAACTGTATATGGTAATTCCTGACTATCCTATAATGTTAGTGTTTTAAAATTTGATAATTTTAGTACTTTTTAGTGGTAAATAATAGCCTGGCATATTACTAGAATTAAAAAAAAACTCCTTTATTTTTTGAAATATTTTTCTCTTTCCAGTTTTTTTTTTTCCTCCTTTGGGAAATCTTATTTTTTGGTACTTATCTGTAAGCCTGTTATCTTTAGCTTTTCTTGCTGTCTTCTGGGAAATTCCTTAATCTGATGTTCCAACTCACTAATTCACTGTTCAAATATATCCATCTAATCTACCATCGATTAACCTTTTGTTCTGTTTATATCAACTCATACTTTTTCATACCTAATATGTTGACTTCATTTTAAATACATTTTTATTCTTGTCTTATATTGACAATATCTACCATCCATCAATCAACTTTCTATCTTTAACATACTTATTTTAGATTCTTGCTCTCTCTGTCAAAATTCTCTCCTTATTATGACCCATTGTCCAGTTTGACTTTCTCTGAGGTACTTCTTTTCTTATGTGTTTAGTTATTTCGGCTTAGGAGCTCTTGCTCTGGTGGGTGTTGACTGTGCTGGCAATGTGTAATGTGTGCCGAGAAGGCATCAAAAGCCAGACCTCAGTCTGTGAGTTAAGAGCAGGGGTTGGCAAAAGTTTTCTAAAGGCAAGATAGTTAATATTTCAGGTGTTGAGGGCCAGACAGTTTCTGTCACACCACTTATTAACCTTGCCTTTGTAATGTAAAAGCAGCTGTAGATAATATAGAAATTATTGGGTATGGCTGTCTTCCAATAAAACTTTATTTACAAAAACAAGAGGCAGGCCCAATTTGCCCTGCAGGCTCTCATTTGCTGACCACTGTTTTAGTGCATGGAACATTAGAATTGCACTGAAAACTCTACTAGATGACAGCTGTTGATTGTTCCCATTTGTAATCTTTTTTTATACATATATGTGTGTGTGTATGTATGTGTATGTATATATATATATATGTATATATATAGTCAATATTTTAAATATGATTCAAAATTTCTATGTCTGTTTTATATCAACTGCACTTTTTTCTTTTTACCTTCTGACCTTTTGTAGTCTTGAATTTTAAGCTGTGAGGTGTAGTATGATTGGGAAGAGACAATCTCCCTAAACTACAACCCACAGCACTGTGGATTTTTAGAGAGAGGAGAGGATATTCAGTGCCTACAGGCAAGTGGTCAATCTGTACTTATTTCATGAGGACCCTGATGCCTAGGCCGTTGCTGCCAATTTCTGTAGAGAAATAGGCAGTAATTGTCTCTAGGCAACACAGGGTAAAGACAAAAGTTATATTTTTCCTAAACATTTATCCTCTTTAGTCTTTTATAAAACTTTTTGGCCTGTATTATTTGGTACTTAGGTTTCTTTTTCCATTATCTGTATATCATTAATTTACACGCACGTGTGCACACACACACACACACACACACACACATAATATATATGTTTATTCATCAGTTTTTTTTTATTCTGGCCAGTGTTCAATTTCCAAAGATTATGTGGAACCACCGTGTATGTAAATAAATCTGAAACTACATGATGGAAACTAAAATCATATTTTTTAACATCACACTTATGGGAGAAACAAAATGAAGGGTTAGCTTTAAAATCCTTCATAATATAGTACATGTGAGTTTGTGAGCAAACCCGCTGGAATGGAAATTGCTTATACTAAATGTGAGACTAGGTTTCTCAATATTGTGGCATTTGCCACAAACTAGTAATTACATACCATAATTTGGAGAAACTGCTCAGTCCAACAACTGCTTGTGACAATTTACCCTTCTGTTGAAATATATAATATGTCAAGTGTTGGTCATATTTTACCTTCACAGGTATAAATATCAATTTATCTCAAACTAAAAATATATGAATATGGGTAATAATCAAAACATTGTATCAATACTTAAATGAATCTGGCATTGAATTTCATGCTAGAATATAATGAGAATAAAGAGAATGGATGTCTTTAACTTATATATAATTTATATATTTGTCATGCCAAAGAAATGTTAAGTGCAATGATATGATAATCACTCTAGGTCTCCTAGATTTTTAACGTATGAAATATTTTGAAAATACTAAACAACACTGAATTAACAGGTGAATGGAGAATTAGGAGAGTCCCTTCAGAGGAGCGGATTCTTTTTTTTTTAATTTTTAATTGTTTTTATATATTAATTTTGAGAGAGAGGAAGAGACAGAGCATGAGCTGGGGAGGGGCAGAGAGAGAGGGAGACACAGAGTCCGAAGCAGGCTCCGGGCTCTGAGCTGTCAGCACGTTGCCCGACGCAGGGCCCAAACCCACAAACCACAAGATCATGACTTGAGTCGAAGTCCCACGCTCAACCGATTGAGCCACCCAAGCACCCCCGGAAGACCTGATTCTAAGAACACAAGTAACCTTGAACCACAGCTAACATATTAGCATATTTTCTATTTTAAATTGATTTGTGGGGTGCCTGGGTGGCTCAGCCATTAAGCATGGGACTCTTGATACCAACTCAGGTTATGATCTCGTGGTTTGTGTGATTGAGCTCTGGGTAGGGCTCGTTGCTAACAGTACGGAACCTGCTGGGGATTCTTTCTCTCCCTCTCTCTGCCCCTCTCCCACTTGTGCTCAAGCTCTCTCTCTCTCTCTCTCTCTCAAAATAAATAAATAAATTGAAAAAATTATTTGAGAAAATGAAATGTCGACTACTATAAGACTACTTTATGTTATATGATTGCTTGATGAGCATTCCCTTGCCATTATAATAATTTTATACACATATTATTTTATTGGATGAATAATATTTTGCCATATGAATAGGCCAGAAATTATTAGTTGTTCCTTTAATATTGATATTCAGGATTTTTTAGGTTATTTTGCTATTAAAATTTATGCTTTGATAATTGTCATTCATTCATCCAGAAAAATTTATTGAAAAATAACTGTATGTCAAATACTTCACGAGCTATAGAGAATGCAGAGGTGAGTAAAATGGATACAACCTCTACCATGTTTAGTCAAGTTAAAGAAATTTTAAAAGAATCTAAACTTATTACTTATTGCCAAGTTGCTTTCCAAAATGGTGTACCAGTTTATAATCAAAACCAAAGTATATCAGAATTCTCCTTCCACCAAACAAGAAACAAATACATTTGAATATAACACACCTTAAATCCTGACCCATTTAAGGGGTAAAAAGGGGTGTTTTCCTGTAACATGTATTTTATTACATTTTATTTTATTATTATTTTTTAAATGTTTTAATGTTTATTTATTTTTGAGAGAGAGACAGACAGAGCGCAAGCAGGAGAGGGGCAGAGACAGAGACACAGAATCTGAAGCAGGCTCCAGGCTCTGAACCGTCAGCATAGAGCCCAACGTGGGGCTCAATCCCATGGACCTGAACTGAAGTTGGACGCTTAACCAACTGAGCCACCCAGGCACTGCTATTAAATTTTAAATATTAGCAATTTGTTTCCCTTTTGTTGAAATTATTCATGTTTGTTGCATTAATCAACAAAGGTCTCATTTTTTTTGGTTGTTACTGCTATAGTTGTTTAATCTATTTGTTTTTCTTTATAAACACTTACCTTTCTTTTAAATTTGTAATTCTTTCCTTTAAGCAGAGACTAAATAAGTGCTCATAAAACTTTAATTCCCGTTTCTTCTTTCTGCTCTTCCTTCTACATCTGTATCTTCATTATGTTGTATCAATTGGAATAATACCGAAGGGCCAGGGAAAATAAATAATTTTGTTTTCTCTGAATCTAGCATGATGCCTAGAATTCATATAGTATCCAATGAATGTCTGTTCTGTCAAATTCCATCCCATGTAGGATGCCTAAAAGTTAAAATAAATAAAATTTCAAAAAGCAATAATAAATTGTCTTAATGTTACAGTCTAAAATGTTATTTTCTAAAATGTGGTAAAGGGTGGTATTCACAGATAAACCCAGGGGTCTCAGAAGAGGATATTGAACAGTATGACAAATAAGAAAAAACAAAAACTCAAAACTCTGATGGGTGTTATAACTTGACATTCACCTTCCATTCAAACTGTCCAGCCTACCTTTAGAGTATGCACTTCCAGAAGCCTTTTTTCAGATACTGTCTTACCCATGGTTCTTCACACAGTGTTCCTCTATTTAAATACGTACACATTGGGGCGCCTGGGTGGCGCAGTCGGTTAAGCGTCCGACTTCAGCCAGGTCACGATCTCGCGGTCCGGGAGTTCGAGCCCCGCATCAGGCTCTGGGCTGATGGCTCGGAGCCTGGAGCCTGTTTCCGATTCTGTGTCTCCCTCTCTCTCTGCCCCTCCCCCGTTCATGCTCTGTCTCTCTCTGTCCCACAAATAAATAAACGTTGAAAAAAAAATTTAAATACGTACACATGGAATTTGTTAGGTAAACATATACAACAGCCATCTTCATTTTGCTTTAGCTCTTTCTTTGCCAGCCAGCACAGCCATGGATGCATATCCACACTGGTATGCCAGTGTCTAATTTGTGTGTATTGAGAAGCAACACTCATATCATTTGTAGCTGCCACTAATTCCTAACCCCTGAATCACATGTACTTTGGTGTTCTGGTGAAATTAATTGTTCCACACGGCCAATTCCACATGGCTAATTGTTCCACATTGCTAATTCATGTGGCAGAAGTCATAATGCCTATGGTGGGACATTTCTGTTTCTATCACCATCACAATAATTCTGAAAGGAACTCATTCTTTCAATGTCTTTCTTGAAACAGCCAGACTGCCTAACAGTTCCTACAACTGGGACTTGACTGATACAATCACAGGTGATGATAACTATTTCACTTTCATTTCTTTTCAAAAGAAAAGAAAAATTCTATGGTATCAGAATATTTACCTCCTATTTAACATCACATATCTTCCTTTTGAATGAAGAGTGGTCTACGTGAATAGTTGTAACTAAGGACAAGCATAACTAATTCATCAAGATTTGATTAACATGATATTGTTTAAACACAACAAAGATTCTCTTCAATAAAGAAGATTCAAATCTCATGAGTCAGAAGTAGTGAACACAATACACATTGGAATAGAGAAAAAACTCAGAACTTGGCATAAACTAGAAGACAAAAGAAGCATAATGCAGTAATACTTAAGCATTTTGATATTTTATGGTACTCAAAGCTCTTATTAAAAGAAACAGTGCATTATCTGTACTATTGAGTTGGAATATTCCAGATGTCTCTAGTCTTTATAAACATATCACAACATCTTAATTCTTTGTTTATTTGAACTGCTCCTTAGTCATGTCTCCTTTTCATTCCATTCTTAATCACTGAGTCTGTGATTAAAAATGGCAAACATGTGTTTGGAGAAGAAACTAAGCTATGATTTTGATTGTGGGTAGTAATTTTGGAGTGGAAGAACATATTAACCTCTTCCTTTCCACCCCACCCATGAACTCACAACAAGACACAAGGAAAGAGTAAATACAAAGTAAGCAAAGCATGGAAAGTAAACTACTTCTCAGTCTAATGCTTACATATGGTTATACTAAGGAAAGGTTTCTGAAAAAGCAAACAAAGAAAAAGTGAGAGTTTAATATTTATAAAACAATGTTAAGCCAAAATGATATAAATAATCACAAATAAGATATTGTTGTAGCTAAGACTCTGAACTTTTGCTCTTAAGTAAAGGTGAATTTTAAGAATCTCACAATCTTTGGACCTAATCTTGACTCTGCTTCCTACTGTCTATAGGGTCAAGTGTCAGTCATTTAAATGTTCCACAACTGACTTCTTTATTTTTAAAATAACAGAAATCAGCTCATGTGGTAACTGTAAGTTGATTACCATCTGCCCAGAGTATGAGATGTACTTCAATTTAATTAGAAAAGCTTCTAGATAAAAATTAAATACTGTTAAACCTTCCTATAAAAGGGAAAAGTTGAAAATATAATTCCAATTTTTATAGAATGGGGAACAGTTTCATTCATTTAAAAACAGCACCACATATTTTCATAAGTAGAATTTCAAAATTTATAGTAAATTTCCATAAAAATTGGAGCAAAACAAGAAAAAATAATATAAAATAAATACATTGAAATATTTACAGGTAAATAAATTCAAACACCATAATATGGTTGTGTGAAATGAAATATTAATGACATATCTTTTTAAATAAATTTGAATAAATCCCAATGAGGTAGATTCAGACAGGATAACATATTAATAAAATTTAGTTCAAAGGAAACAATAAACCATGTAAAGTTGAACAGAAGCCTATGTATGTAGTCATAGCAAAGCGTAAGCAAATATTCGGAAAAATTAAAAGTTTTATTGTCTCCAAATAAAAAAAAATACATTTGAAGAAATTCTAACGTTAACACTTTCAGTAAAAGCAAATAAGTCACTGAATATTAATATATTGCAAGCAACCAAAATACTACTCTACAGTTTTATCACCAGGTTCTTTGGGTAATCTATATATTAAATATGAATAATATTTTATGAAAATGTTTTGTTGCCTTTTAGTCTGGAGATAGATAGCAATAAGTTTGTATCAAATATATTAAAGGGATGGTCCAAACTCTCTGATCCACAGTATGTCTGTGATGTGTTGATTTTTTCTTTCTTTTTTAAAGGATTTTCCTAAAAGAACACTGATTTGAAATAAGTATCTTTGCTTCAATAACTTGTGCTTCACCTTTTCCTCTTGCTGTATGCATTATTACCTTATTGTAGACTAAGTCATGCAAACGGTAAAATCTGTCTCTTTGTTTTTCATCCTTTTTTGTTGATTACACTTATATAATTTCATAAATGAAGATATCAAATTGATGCTATTAAGAAGGCTAAATGAGGGGCACCTGGGTGGCTCAGTTAGTTAAGCATCTGACTTTGGCTCAGGTCTTGATCTCGTGGTTGGTGGGTTTGAACTCTGTGTTGCGCTCTGTGCTGATTCTATCTCTCCCTCTCTCGCTGCCTCTCGCCCATTCGCGCTCTGTCTCTCTCCCTCTCAAAAATGAATAAATGTTAAAAAAAAATTTAATAAAAATAAAAAGAACATAAAACTCGGTGTGTTATTTATCTACTGCTGTTTAATAATGGTGCTGAAAACTTAGTGGCTTAAAATAGCACACGTGTATTACCTCACAGTTTCTCTGGATCCGGAGTCTGGGCACAGCTTAGCTTAGGGTCTCACAAAGCTACAGTCGAAGTGTCAGCCAGTGGTGATCTCATCTGAGGCTCGACTGTGAGAGGATCAACTTCTAACTTACAGTATCGTTGGTAGAATTCAGTCCCTTCTAGTTTGCCAGATGGGGGCCAGAGGTCACGTTCAGCTTCTTGCCACGTGTCCTCCGCATGGCAGCTCACAGTATGGTTGCTTGCTTCAAATGCAGCAAGAGAGAATCTCCTAGTAAAATGGGTTAGAGTATTTGTAATATATACATCCAGTCTAGTAAGTACGTCATGTCACCTTTGCCACATTCTATTAATGAAAAACAATTCAAAAGTCCCACCCACTAGAGGGAAACGTATCAGACAAAACACCAGGGATCATGGATAATGGGGGCCACCCTAGAGTCTGCCAACAACATTCCATAAGAACAAAACTCACAAAGCAGTAGCTGTATTTCATTGTTTAAACTC
The DNA here is from genome assembly GCF_007474595.2 of Lynx canadensis. Lineage (NCBI taxonomy): Eukaryota > Metazoa > Chordata > Mammalia > Carnivora > Felidae > Lynx > Lynx canadensis. Next base: position 99,762,267 of record NC_044306.2, read on the forward strand.
ATGAATATCTTTTTTCTCTGCTTTTTGCAATGAGGAATATTGTTTTTCTAATTAAAGCATTTGAGAAAGAAAAAAGCTCTGTTGTAAGTTTTTTAAGTACTAAAGCGTTGGAAGGGGATAATATCCTGGGTTTGCATGGCACTTTAGAGTTAACGGTATAGTAATATTTATGAGTATTATTATTTCATGCTAGAAAGCAGAGAGTAGAAGTAATATCAATTTCAATATTGTAACACGGTCTTTAGGCTCCAAGTAAAGACTTAATTACAACATCCTGCTGCATATTTGTTGATGAATTCAATATGTCCTTCCCTCAACTTTGTTCATTTTTTTAAAATAATTTTGTTAATTAAAAGTAATTCATATCAAATGGGATGGCAGTAGAAAGTGGGTGGAAACCAAGCCTGACCCGCAGCCAAACAAGCTGTTAGGCCAGGATAGTCCAGTGCCAACACCTCTGTATTAAAGGCATCAAGATGAGGTGTACCATAGGTCAACTGGAAAAACGGATGCTAAGGATGAATGAAATTGGTGACACAGATCATTTAATTTCTTTGTTGGAAATACATGTTTTGAACTATTTTCTGGAGCTTGTCTACAAGTTCTGTGTGCAAATGATCTGGCAGTCAAGAGAATATCGTAACAGAGGACGTGAAAACCAGAACTCCACACACAGCTCCAAAAATAGAGCTGCCCTCTATTCTCAAAATTGCTTGCCTTGTAACGAAGACTGCAGCTTTGCTCTAGCAGTAAACAAATGTCACACATACTTCTTACAGATACTTCTATCTGGAATACTCTCTTTTTGCAGAGACGTTACCTGGCATCTATGTGTAGCCATTTTGTAGCTCTTCTTTAATGTGGTTTGGAATAACATTCATATGGACTTTATCAAAATGGCATATTTCAGTTTACATGTAGAGTGATAATTACCCATCTGGGATAATGTTCATGACGGGGTTTGACATTTCTGTCTTTCACCAACAATTGGTTGATCTCAACTCAGGTCAACTAGGTATGTATAGAACATTTGCAAAATGCAGATGGAACCATAAACATAGTTGTTAAGTATTTATTTATCCATGGAGAGTTGAAACAGCACAGCTCCTAAACCTAGAGGCTACAGTACTATATGAAAAGATATTCAGCTTTTTGAAATTAAAATGCTTCACAGTAATGGGATGTGCACGCTCGTTTGTTTGACAAACTTAAATTAGAAGACCCTATGCAGTTAGCTTTTCTCCATGGAAACCTTCTATATGTGATAAACTCATAGAGAAGATGCTGTCTTGTAAAAAGAAGAGTGATGAGCACCATAGTAAATGCATTGCTGCTACAGAATTCCAGTGTAAACTCCAATGTATAAAGAGCTTGTAAGTTGTCAGTCCTGTGACTACAAGAAAAGGGAGAACAGACTGAAAATCAATGACTTTTATTGGATGCATCAAAGACTAAGATTACAAGGAGACTTGTCCTGAAATCTGGAGACTGGCAAATCTAGAGCCACATCCAAATTCTGTTTACCTGTAACAGAAGCTGCAGAAGCCTTAAACTAATAAGGATGCTTAACTGGTAATTATGAAGAATCGCTTGAGGCTGAGTGAGGACCAGTGCGAGAGTAAGAAGCTCTGGGAGGCTGCAGTCTTAGATGACCTCCATATTTTCACAGGTTTTATTTCCAGGTTCTTGCAGGGAACATATAAGATCTCTGACCTTGTGACTTTGGCTAGAAGGGGGGAAGAGAAATCACTGTGAAATCTTCCTAGATTATTCTCCATAACAAAGGCCTGCTTTTCAAGAGGAAAAGATTTTACCTGAAGCCTTATTCCAGATAGAGGAAGGGAATTTTTCCAACTCCAGCAAACTCTTGCCTTCCTGTCTAACCTAAGGTGATGGGGGGGATGCTAAACAACTATAGAAAAACCATTAAGGTCTTATCCCAGAGTTAGAGGCTCACTAAAAGATCAAGATTTAATCATAAGATGATAAGATCGTTCCCCTGTCTCACATCTTATCACCACCCACCAGATTCCAGTATAATGACAGCAGAATATAGTTGAAAGAGCTATAAGATGCAGAGGTAACCTAAAGAGGGAGTACTTAGGAAAGCCCAAAGTGAAGAAGGGGGGCAAAAACAATAACATCAGAGGAATTTAAAGCCACTGGCACCTGTAGCCACAGCAGACATTAATCACTTCCCAACTTCTACCCAGATTAGCATACATGCTCACACTAAAGACCTATTTAACTCAGTTTCTATTCCCCAATACAAGATGACTCACATTCAACACAAAACTACAAGGCATGCCAAAAGTCAAGAAAAAAATACAAAGAGATAAAACAAGCATCAATACCAGACTCAGATATGACACAAATTTTGGAATTATCAGAAAGAGAATATAAGATAACTATGAATTACACACTAAGTGATCAAATTGAAAAATATGTCCATATTAAAGAAGAGATAATTAAAGTAAACAGACAGGTGGAAATTCTAAGAAAGTTCAAAAGTAAATGCCAGAAATAAAAAACATTGTAACACAAATGAAGAACATCTTTAAAGCTCTCATCAGTATGGACACAATTTGAGGAGAATTCAGTGGGCTTAAAGATAGGTCAATAGAAACCTCCCAAACTTAAATGCAAAGCATAAAAAGAAAAAAAAATAACAGAAACTCCAAGAACTTGGCACATTCTAAAAATTAATATATATGTATTGGGAATACCAGAAGAAGAGAGACAATATGGAATAGAAGAAATAATTTGAAGTAATAATGGACAAAACATCTTCAAAATTAATACCAGACACCAGACTACAGATCCAGGAATCTCAGAGAATAACACAGGATAAACACAAAACAAACAAATCAACAAACTAAAACCATACCTACACATATATTCACACTATAGAAAACCAAAGAAAAGGAAGCAAATCTTTAAAGAAGCCAAAGGGAGGAAGGAGAAATAACTCACCTATTACGGGGGGAAAAAAAGGAATTACTATGGACTTCACATCAGAAATCACAAAAACAAGAGGAGGAGAGTGAAGTACTAAAATTATTGAAAGAAAGAAAGAAAGAAAGAAAGAAAGAAAGAAAGAAAGAAAGAAAGAAGCATATAGAATTCTATACCCAGTGAAATTATTCTTCAGAAGGATATCTTTAAAAAGAGCATAAAGACTTTCCATTTCTCAGTCTTTCTTATGTATATACACCACACACACACACACACACACACACACACACACACACACACCACAACTGAAGAAATTCACCCCCAGCAGGCCTGCCCTGAAGGAAATATTAAAAGAAGTTCTTTAAGGAGACAGAAAATAATGTAAGTCAGGAACACAGATCTACATAGAGAAAAATCCTGGAGAAGGAAAGAGTGAATGAAAATAAAACATTTTATTTTTCTTATTTAATAGATCTAAATATAACTGTTTATAGTAATAATACTAACAATTTATTCGGTGATTATAGCATATAGATAATGAAATGAGTGACAGAAATGTCACAAGGGAAGGAGGGAGAAACTGTGAACACCCATGTTACACATAGAGTGGTATAGTATTACTTGGAAGTACTTAGATTAATTTAAAATATATATTTCAAACTCTAAGGAAATTTAAACATGTTTCAAAGTGGTACAGTCAATATGCTAAGAAAGGAGAGAAAACTCGAATAATTAACATATTCAATAAAATCCAGGGAAAGCAGAAAAAAGAGGGGGGAAATAAAGAACAAATGTAAGGAATATTAAAAAGTTACATACCTGTAGATATTACTCCAACTGTATCAGTAATCACTTTAAGTGATAATGGTCTAAATGTGCCAATTAAGAGACGTAGGTTGTCACAGTGAATAAAATGATATGCTGTGTACAGGAAACCCATTCTAAATATAAAAACTCAGAAGGATTAAAGTTAAAGGATGGAGAAAAAGTATATACTATGTTAACACTGATTATAAGAAAACCAGAATACCTATATTATTCCAGAAAGAGCAGACCTCAGAACAAGGAAAATTAGTAGGGATGATGACAAGCACAACCCAAGGAGATATCACAGTCTTAAACATGTGTGTACTTAACAACAAAGCATCAAACTCTGTGAAGCAACAACTAATATAACTGAAGGGGACAACAGATGAACAAATATTGTGGTTGGCGTCTTCACCACTCCTCTCTGAGTGATTGGTAGATCCCAGAAGCATAAAAACATGAATGACGTAGTTTACCTGGACAGCATTATCAGTCAATGTCATCAAATTGACATTTACAGAATCCTCCATCCGATGACAGTTGAAAAACCTCAAGCTCACATGGAATTTGCTAAAGTATACCATACTCTTGGTCATAAAGCACCTCTTAACAAATTTAAAAGAATAGAAGTCATACAAAATATGCTATCAGACCACAGTGCAATTAAATGAGAAATCAAAAACCAAAAGGTTGCTAGAAAACCGTCAAATATTTGGAATTAAACAACACACTTTGAAATAAAACATTGGTCAAAGAAATGTCTCGAGAAAATTTTAAAATATTTTGATATGAGGTGCCTGGGTGGCTCGATTTGTTAAGCATCTGATGTTGGCTCAGGTCATGACCATATGGTTCATGAACTCCAGCCCCACTTTGGGTGAGCCCACTTCTCTCTCTCTCTCGCTCTCGCTCTCGCTCTCACTCTCCCTCCCAATCTATCTACCCCTCATGGGATTCTCTCTCTCTTTTTCCCTCTCTCTCTTGCTGCCCCTTGTTCATTTGTGCCCTAAATAAATAAATAAATAAAATATTTTGATATGAATGTAAGTGAAAATATAATATCAAAATATGTGGAACTCAATACAATCAGTGCTTAGAGGAAAATTTATATTGTGTTATATAACAAATAATTTAACATTAAATTCATGTACTAGAAAAGAATACACAAAGTCAATAACCTAAATTTCCACTTTAAGAAACTAGGGAAAGAATAACAGTTGAAGACTAAAAGAGACAGAAGAAAAATAATAAAATTTGATACAGACATCAGTAAACCTGAAAAGAAAAAGACAGTAGAGAATGTCAACATAACCAAAAGCTGTTTCTCTGAAAAAAATTAATGAAATTGATAAATACCAGGCTGAAGCAATTACCAATATAAGAAATGAAATAGGAGTTATCTATCACTACTGGTTTTGTGAAATGCCAAAAAAATAATGAAATACCAAATAACTTTATGTCCGTTAATTTATTAGCTAGCTACAATGGACCAACTCATTGAAAGATACAAATTACCAGAATTCATACAGAGAAATAATCTAAATTGGCCTATATCTATTAAAGAAATGGAATCAATAATTAATAACCTTCCATAAAAGAAAACCCCAGAGCCCTATGCTTTCACTGGTGAATTCTGTCAAATATTTAAGGAAGAAATGATACTAATTCTACAAAGTGTCTTCCAAAAATAAAAGCAGATGGAACACTTTCTAGCACATCCTAGGAGGACAGCATTACCCTAACAGCTATCCAGTAAAGAGTTAACTCAGCAGGCCAACGTAGCTCAAACCCTGCATATTCCAAAAAAAAAAAGCTTGTCTCCAGGAGGACTGGTTGTTGCCCAGCTACTGGGAGATAACCTCTGAGAGCTTATGATACCCTATCTGATAATAGTGATTTTGTATGCTTGAAGTCTTGGGCCACACTGTATCAGTTTGATCAGATAGTTTATGCTAACAATGCGATTTATTGTGAGAGCCTGTTTTTGCATGCCTGAAGTCATGGGTCATGCTCTATCAGGTTGCCCTCCCGGGGACGGCAGACTAACTAAGGTTAGTTATGCAGTGTGTTTCATGCCGGCTTGACTTACCTCCCAATAAAATCCTTGGACATCAAGGATCAGGTGAGCTTTCCCAATTGACAATATTTCACACATGTTGTCACACATCATTCCTGGGAGAATTCAATATTGACTTCATCGGGAGGGGATACATGGAAGCTTGTACCTGGTTTCTCCCAGACTTCACTTATGCACATTGTTCCTTTGCTGATTTTAATCTTTATGTTTTATTTCTTTTATGGAAGTTTGGAAGTCTGAGCTAAAGATTCTCACCTAGTCAGCTCCTAATGACGGCTACCTTCTATGTCTACACATGGCCTATTTTTGGTGTGTACACACACACACACACACACACACATAGAGTGCACTCTTACTCTTAAGGCACCAATTCTGTTAGATGAGACTCTATCCTTATGACCCCACTTAACCTTAATTACTTTCTAAAATCCCATTGGGGATTACAGCTTCAACATAGGAATTTGGGGGGAGGGACAAAATTCAGTTCATAACATTGTCCCTGGCCTTCTAAAATTCATGTCTTTATCACATATAAAGTATATTCATTCCATTTCAGCAGCCCGGAAAGTCTTAACTCATTCCAGCATCAACAACAGAGACTAAACTCCAATGTCTCATGCCATCTAGTCTAAATATCATCTAAATCAGGCATGGCTGAGACTTGAGGTATAATTTATCCTGAATCTATGTTTTCAAAATACAATAGTAGGACAGGCACAGGGTAGACATTCCCACCCAAAAGAGAGAAAAATGGGGCTCCTGGATGACTCAGTCCATTAAGCACCTGACTCTTGGTTTCAGCTTAAGTCATAATCTCATGATACATGGGTTTGAACCTTACATTGAACTCTGCATTGACAGCACAGAGCATGTTTGGGATTTTCTCTCTCTCTCCCCCTTTCTTCACCTCCCGTGCACATGCTCTCTCTCTCTCAAAATAAATGAATAAACATTTTTAAAAAGGGGAGAAATATGAATTAAAGGGGTGACTGGTACCAAGCAACTTTAACACCTAGCAAGACAAATTTCATTAGATATTAAGGATTGAAAATAATCCTCTTTGGTTTGATGCTCTGCACTCCAGGCCCACTAGGATGGCAGTATTATCCTCATGGCTTTAAGAGACAGTTCTGCCCCTGCAGCCCTGCCAGGCCATCCTGACCCCAAGACTCCAGGCAATTCCATCCCCATGTTTCTTCCAGGCAGTCGCACCCCCAAGTATCTGTAGAGTGGTCCCATTACCAAGGTTTCAGGTGGAGGCCATCTGGCTTTTTGAAATCAAGGTGGTTTTCCTGATGATCTTTCCTGGTGATCCTGATTCTTTCAGGGTCCTCTTCCTTCTTCTTGAAGAATAGAGAACACTTTCTCAACCAAATAATCCTATCATATGATCCTTTCAAATCTAAGGAGTTTAACAGGTTTGCTTCATTTTGTCCTGTCTCCATCTCCTTCAGTTCAAAATGGCAGTACTTCTGTGGTATAACACCATTCTTTACAGAGTGATAGTCCAGCCATACTCTTGGTGTTCTCGTCAAAACATGCTTTTTCATTTTTTTGCAGTATAAGTAGACTGTGAAGTTTCCAAATCTTCAAGTTCTCATTCCTTTTTGCCTTCCATTTTCTTTTTTTAAGTTCCCTCTTTCTTCTTCCATTTTACTATAAATAGTCATGAGGAACCAAGTCACCCCTTCAACACTTAGACTTGCCCTCAGCTAAATATCCAATTTCATTGCTCCCAAATTCTACCTGTTACAAAATGCTAGGACCAGAACATAAATCAGCCAAGTTCTTTGTCACTCAACAAGAATCACCTTTCCTTTCCTCAGTTTCCAATAACATGTTCTTCATTTTTGTCTGACACCTCATAATGACCTTTTATATCCATATCGTCACCAACATTCTATTATAGTTATCATAGAATAAGAATATGTAAGCTTTCTCTCCAGCTCTCCTCTTTTCTTTCTGAGCCCTTACTGGAATCTCTCAGTGTCTATATTTGTAGCATATGCCTCAAAACTCTTCCAGCCTTCATTCATTACCCTGTTCCAGAGCCACCTCCACATATTAGGTATTTGTTACAGCAGCACCCCACTTCTTGGTACTAAAAGCTATCTTAATCTGCTCAGGCTACCAAAACAAAATACCATATACTGGGTGGCTTAATGGCTTAAGTAACAGAAATTTATTTCTCTTAGTTCTAGAGGCAGAGAAACCCAAGATCGGAGTGCAGGCTGATTTGGTTCCTGGTGAGAATTCTTTTTCTTTTTCTTTTTTAATTTTTTAATTTTATTTTTGAGAGAGACAGAGCCCGAGTAGGGCAGTAGCAGAGAGAGAGAGAGGAAGACACAGAATCTGAAGCAGTCTCCTGGCTCCAAGCTGTGAGCTGTCAGCATAGAGCCTGAGGTGGAGCTCGAACCCACGAGCTGTGAGATCATGACCTGAGCCAAAGTCTGCTGCTTAACCAACTAAGCCACCAGCCACCCAGAGGGTTCTTTTTCTATCTTGCAAATGGCTGTCTTTTGTTGTCTTCCCATGTCCGTTCCTTGGTGCATGCACATGGAGAGAGAGCTCTCTCTTTCCTCCTCTACTCATAAAACCAACAATCCTATGGAATTAGAACCCATCTTAGTCTGTTAAGAGTGCTACAACAAAAATACCATAGATTGGAAGGCTTCTAAACAGAAATTTATTTCTCACAGTCTGGAGGTTGGAAAGTTCAAGATGTGTGTGTTCGCATGGCAGAAGGTGGAAAGGAGCTCCCTGGGGCCTCTTTTATAAGGGCATTAATCTCATTGATGAGGACTCCACCCTCATGCTCTAATCACCTCCCAAAAGCCCTACCTCTAAGTCCCCCAAATGGGGATTAGGTTTCCATGTATGAATTTTGGGAGGATACAAGTATTCAGCTTATAGTAGGACCTAACCCATAGGACCTCATTTAACCTAATTACCTTCTAAAAGTCTTATCTCCAAATATAATGACATTGGAGATTAGGGCTTCAACATATGAATTTTAGGAGAACCCCATTAAATCCGTTACAGATAGTTAGAAAGGGCTGGAGTTGAGTATGTCCTCATTCCTGTTCAGTTAGGCTATGAAAAAATCACAGTGGTTAGGCTCTGGTAAAATAGTTTATCTTGAGGGCAGGCCTTGTTAAGAGGAACCAAATGCTCTGGTGTATTTTAAAAAATGGTTACTTTTCCACTATCCCAGCCAAAATAGAAAAGAGATTTTTCTCCAGTATTCACTGTGAGAACCAGGTCAAGCCCTGAAGGTAAAATTCATAAGTGGGTGGGGACCTCCCTATGACGGGGAATCCCTGGAGTTTTTAACTCTCAAACTTGTCCACACTAAGCCTCTGGCAATTCCTCAATTAGTTTAGGTATTTTTATCCTGGCACTGGCTCCCATGGAAATTTCTGCTCCTTAGTGTCTGCCCAGGTAAGGTCTGATTCTCTGTATCTGCAAGCCTTTCTGTCTCTCCAGTTTTGAGGACACTTATTTGTCCCATGGCCTCAAATCTCTGATGGATCTAAGCGGAGTTGTTGCCTTTTCAGTTTGTTCAGCTTCTTTTTGTTGTTGTTACGATGAAGTGGCAACTTCCAAGCTCCTTACATGCTTAGACTAAACTGGGAGTCTCAAGTTACTGACTATATAGAGACTAGACCACTTGTCTTTTGTGATTTTTCTGATGTGTTTATTGTCATGTTGATGTTGTTAGCCATTTCTCTATATCTTTATTTTACCTACACTGGAAATAGGTTAAATGCTTCATTAATTTCAGATTGTTTCATCATATCGCATCACGGTAGGAGGCACATAATATCTGATATTTCTCAGTATTAGTCATGCTAAATTTGGTTACTTAGTTAAGGTGTTGACCACCAGATTCCTCCTTATAAAGGTTAGTTATAAAAACAAGTTAATTGTCCTTTTGAATTAGCATGTAATATTTGAAGTAATATTTTGGAAATATTTCAGCATCCATAGATGATCCTTGCCTAAATTGATTATTTCACTGAGTGCTGGTAGAAGTGATTTTTTTTCTAAATCTATTGCTCCTTTCACATTTATTATTGAGAATACTTCTAGAAGAAACACTTTCCTTCACCAACTTGATATGTGCTACATTTTCTCCAAAAGGCAGAATAAGTGTTAGTCCTTAATCATTAATTAAGAATTTTTATATTAAGGTATTGTAATAGCCCCTTTAGGTGGTGGAAAAATAGATTTCTCTTTCCTCCCCTCCCCTCCTCTTCTCTCCTCTTCTTTCCTATCCTCTCCCACTTTCTCGTATGTCTACAAGTATCATTATGAACATATGCATTTAATTAGTAGAATATTTTACTACCAAATACACTTACTATTCTTTTGTATGCTTAAAATGCCCCAAATTTGGTCAGGGGGAGCCCACTAAACTGGTTTCTTTGTCCTTTTGACATTCTTCCTTTAGTGCTTTCTTAGTTTCTGGCACAGAATGTCAGGTCTCACCTTAAACTCTCCCTGCTGATGCCCCAAATCAGCTATTTCCCCATTGACCTCTGGATCCCTTTAATGTGATAGTGTATTTAGAAATTAATGTCTCCATGTACATATGCTCATTGTTTCTGAGTGTTACTGTCCCCAGGCTCTTTCCAAGGTCAGATTCAGGATCTGTATTTTAAAAAATAAAATGAATCAAAATTTTTTTCTCAAACACAAAGAATTTTGTTTGTAAGCAAAAGTAGGAAACCGTATATATATTATCAAATTTTAAATAAAATTTTTAGTAAATTTAAGTTAGTGTTAAAGAGTTCAATTTTGGACATTATCTTCAATCTTACAGAGATTTCAATTCTGCTCTTACTCTCCATAAAATGAGTAAATGCTAGAATTATTCAATTTTAGCTTGCAGAATACATTTTGCATAATTGTTAATTGAAGTTTTAAAGCATACACAAAAATATAGATAATATTACCTGAGGCTCAGCTTAAGAAATCATCAAAATTTTGCTAATCTTATTTAAACTATCTCTCTTCAAAAAAAATTTTGTTAAGTTTTTTCAGGTAGAAGTGTCAAGTATATCATTTCACCCATAAGATTCAATACACAAACATCTCTGCTCTTTTTTTTTTCAAAGTTTATTTATTTATTTTTGAGAGAGACAGAGGGTACTCGCGTGTGAGTGGTGGAAAGGCAGAAAGAAAGGGAGAGAAAATCCCAAGCAGGCTCCACCCTGATAGCGTGGCTCAATCTCATGACCCTGAGATCTTGACCTAAGCTGAAATCAAGAGTAGGATGCTTAACCAACTGAGCCACCCCAGGAACCCCAACATCTCTAACTCTTAAAGGCTAATTGAATTTTACATATCCAGGATGTCATCACCACACCCAACAAAATTACAAATCATTCTTTAATATCTTCAAATACCCAATACCCAATAATGACCTAATACTATTTCTGCACTTACTTTGTGCGGAACAGTATATCGATCACTTTACTTAGATCATGCCACTTAATCCTTACTTAAGATTTATGGAATACTGATATTTTCTTCATTTATTGGTGAGAATACCAAGAGAGTAGTCAGAGAGATTAAGTAGCCTTTATATACTTAATATGGCTCATAGGTTTGTTTGCTTCTAAAATCCATGTTCTTATTAATTCTCCTGTGTTCTTCTTATTATTCATTATTATGATTATTAATCTTATTATTCTTATTAATCTTATTAGTCTTATTATTAATCTTACTAAGATTAATCTTATTAATCTTATTATTCCATGTTCTTATTAATTCTCCTGTGTTATCTCTAGACTGTGAAGTCCTTAAGGGCAAGAGTCACCTAGCAATATTGAGTAGATATTCTATAAATATTATTTTGATGAATATTCAATGTTATAGACAGAGACAAAGTGTTTCTTCATATTATTGCTAAATGCCTCTGAAAATAAATGTCAGAGATGAAAAGAATAGTAGAGTTTATGTTGTTCAATTCTGTGCTCTCCACAACACTATACATGGGCTATCTTTATCAGAATCACTTGGAATTCTTTGTTAAAATACAAATTTCTATACCTGATGGAAACAGGAACTCAGAAGTTAGAAGTCCAAATCTTCACCTTTAACAAGTGCACATAAAAGATTTAACTTTCTAATTCTTTCTGGCTTAATGCTCTTCTCTCAAATTCTTGTATGACTCACTCTTTCTTACATTTAAGCCTCTAGGTACTCCTTACTCAGAAATCCCTATATAATTTCTATAATTAATGTTGCCTTCCAACAGCCACTCACTATTAGTGCTGGCTTAGTATTCTTTAATGCACTTGTCACTACCTGAAGTTATGTTATTTTTTTTCATTTGTTGGCCATCTGTCTGCTCCACTAGAATGTAAATTTCATGTGGATCAGAACCTTGACAAAATTAAGTTCTCTCCCTAGTACTTAGAATTATCAATACTAACAGAAAGTCAATATTTAGCAAACATATGTCAAATGAATAAATACAAAGTATATTATTACTAGTTCTATGTTCTCCACCTGAATTGTGGAAAGATTCCGTTACCTGCAATGTAAGCATCTCTCAAGATCACTTTCCATGATGGTTGTAGACAGTTATAGAAGATTGTAGTATAAATTAAATACTACAATGATGGATCTTTTAATACAACAAAGTGCAACAACAATGGATCTTTTAATATAAAAAAGTGAGGGTAGTTGATGGCTCTAGTGTCGAATCAACTTAAATCCTGAGTATAACAAATATAACAGCATTGTACATTAAGTTTTAGAGCACAGGCTTAAAAACGTGGAAGATCAAATCAGAACATAAAGTCTCAAATTTGGTGATTATTTGTTGTGACTTATAAAAACAAAGTACTCAAATTTCCCAGAAGGAAGAGAAGAAAAAAAGGAAAAGCATTTGAAATAGTACATTATCTTTTCTTTGACTGTTCCTTTACCTAAATTATGCAATAATTGAAATGATTTTAAAATAAAAACAAAGCACATATAATTAGATCTTGTAGAAATAGAATTTTCAATTACGTGATTCTATGAAATGTAAGGAACCATTGTGGTTCATGGGTTAGGTAATTCTCAGGATAAGAAATAGGCAACGTCATCTTACAAAATTTATTCTCAGGTCCAAAATATAAATCTTAACAATTAGCAACAATCCTTAATTAAGGTAGATCACTGTAGATTTCTATTATATCAAATTATTGAAATTACATACTGAAAAGAATTTCTTACTTTAGTAGGAAGTTCACAAAACAAGCATAGTATATGTATTTATCGATACCACGCTCATATGGTATATGGGTGTTATGTTATTGGCTTTGTTGTGGTTTTAGCATAATGTGAAAAAAAACTTTGATACTAATTCTTTTTTAAAATATTTATTTATTATTTTTTGGAAAAGTGCAAATGGGGAGGGGCAGAGAGGAGGACAGACGATCTGAAGCGGGCTCTGTGCTGACAGGCTGACAGCTGCAAGCCTGATGTGGGGCTCCAACTCACACACCGCGAGATCACCACATGAGCCTAAGTCGGAAGCTCAACCTACCGAGCCGTCCAGGTGCCCCAATACTAATCCTTAATAAGATGATAATATTTGTCCTCCCACTATTAATATTATACCATTCTAAAAATAGTACTTCTACTAATTTTATGTCAACCTAGTAAGAAAGTAAAGCTTAGATATTTTGGTTATTTGACAAGTATATTGAATATACTAAAAAATGCCTAGAAACTTAAAGACATGGAGAGGAAAAAAGGTTAGGCCCTGATATATCTAGTTCCAGTGTGACACAGAAGTGAGTTAAAGTCCAGTTCTGCCATGCAGTAGTCATGTGATGCTACAGATAACAGTTTGTTGACATTAGAAAGCAAGTTGGAATCTAAAGATCCCTGTCTAGGAACTGTCAGTACTTGATGAGGGATGCAGGAAATACAACTGGCAAACCACAGACAAGTCATAGGTATTACCTCAAAAGCTGAATAGCAAGCAATAAATCATGCTTTGCACAGTAATAATGTTATCACAAACAGGTTTTCTACATGTATTAAATTAGGTTAACAATGATGGGAGCTCACAATGTATGTTGCACATTGGAACATGCGCTGTCTTCCCTTCCAAACCTGAATATGTGAAGAAAAAGAACTTCTAAAAATGTTTTCCAAAGTAGCCACATGGTGGCAGACTTTAACCAGAAAGGGGCTGTTTCTAAAAAGCCATTTGCAATACCATCTTTTCCTTTAGATGATTTGTAAAAGTCAGAAGTTTATAAAATTAAACCCAGAACAGGCACTATATCTTTAATCATATTTATAGTTTAGAACCGTGAAAAGTGAATTTTGGGTATTGAGGAGAATTCTGTTTTGGTATCATATGGGGTGGGAAAGGGGTTCTTTCTCATGTCTCAGAGATGTTGCTCTGTAGGGTAGAAGATGTGCATTTCCTTTCACTGTATAGTTTCTCTCCTCCAAACCTTTTTTTTTTTTCACCAGGTAGAGATAAGTTCTAATAGAAAAAAAAAAATTGTATTAGAAGAGTTTAAGAGCATGAATATTAGAATCAAAATCACAAAAGTTAGTAAGTCTTTATTCTGGCTTCACTCGGTACATTTTCCAGTCACCTCCCGCAAGTTTCTTAATGTTTCTTGCCTCAATTTTCTTATCTGTAAAATGGGAGTAATAAAGACAATTGCCTCAAAGGTTTGTTGTGAGAGCTGACTGCATGTGGAGCACTGGGAAGAGGACTTGCACAAAGCAAACGCACCATGCATGCTGTTAATAACATTAATATTAGTTATCATTTACAAAAGGAAGGAAAGGAATGAGAGGCTGTTAAGCTCATCATCCAACTGAAAATTAGGAAAATGTCACAGAGTGAATTTGATTTGCAGAATTGTGGAATAGCTCAATGTCTGGAAACCTTACACCAGCACATATTCCCTTTTCCTTCCCTAGTATCCTTCTGCTTTTCTATTCCAGGTTCATGCCACCCTCCACCCCCACCCCCGGCAGTGACTCTCCCCAGGGACGCGCAGACATGCATGAGCACACACACCAGCTTAAAGAAGAGTGATGCAAGGTATTGCATCTGGAAACATCAAAGAATGAGGATGCTGTGGTAAGAATTTAAAAACAAAGGCAGTTGTCGCAAAAGTGATACTGAATAAAAGGGTTGAAAAAATGCCACTAGAGCAAATCCCCTTTTCTCAACTTTTACTCAGTGCTCAGGCGAGGGAGAGACATAGAGGAATATGTAAATATGGAACCAAGAATTTTCTGTTTTTCTTAGAATTCACTCTATCTGGTAAAATCAGATAGTTGTTGGGTCCAGAAGTTATGGTAAGAAAAACCACAAAAAGAATGGCCATTAAGGAACAGAGAGAATGCCGATTGAAATTATAAAATTTTTTCGATATTTCTTATCCTCCTTGAGAAGGACATGAACAAAGTTCCAAGAATTTAAATGAGAATGGCCTTTAGCTTATGGAGAGAGTTAAGTACAAAAAATATTGTTCATTTCTTCCTTCATTCATTCATTTACTCATCAGTCTGGTTATACAAAAAACATTTACGAGACCCTGTCATGACTTAGAAGGTAGTGGGTGCTCTGAGTGTACATCTGTGTGCATCGTTTGAGTAAATGTGAACGTGATGGTTTAGCGATGGGAAAGCTACGGGAAAAGATGGGAAAACTGAAAGCTGGGATAGGAGAGTTAACTAAGCACAATGTATATGTCAATTACAAAACAATAAAACAAAATTTAGAAATTCCTATAATGGAAACAATTTTATAAAATAAGAAAACATTTTCTACCATGGAAAACTTACAAACTGATTATGTGGCACAAGTATTAAGTTGCATTTATAAGGACCATAGCATTCTCTATGGTTCCAGCATTTAATAAGTGATCACAAAAAAAACTAGAAAAAATTCTCCATAGTATAAAATATTTACCTTCTTTCCCTTCATGCATTTTATTAAAAACTCACTGTTATCTATTTAAAAATGTCTTCTTTTTATTAAATTTTTCTTCAAATGCTCAACTCACATGACTCTGTTATCACAATATATTAGTAGTCTACCACTAGTCTAGATTTTACCTTTTTCTGCATCAAAGTAATTTTCCCTACTGTTGATTCTTCCTTTCATATGTATCCTCCTTTTAGAGCACATAAATCAAGTTCTCCCTCTGGCTTAGCCTAAGGTGAAAAGGCATACCACCCTTCTCTCCACAGTGGAGAGGGTTGTGTACTGGGAAAGGCATGACAAATGAGCTTTTCAAAATACAACTTCCAGGGGCGCCTGGGTGGCTCATTTGGTTGAGTGTCTGACTCTTGGTTTTGACTCAGGTGGTAATCCCAGGTTCATGGGATCGAGCCGCATATCAGGCTCCACACTCAGCTTAAGATTCTCTCTCTTTCTCCCTTTGCCCCTCTCCTTTGCTCATGCTCTCTCTCTCTTAAAAGAAGAAGAAGAAGAAGAAGAAGAAGAAGAAGAAGAAGAAGAAAATCAACTTCAGATCTTCAAATCTAATTTTATTCTTCTCTTCTGTAAGCTGGGTATGGGTGATAGGCTGATGCTGACAGAGATAAATTCACAATGTTCTGAGTAGGTGGTCTATTACCTCACTTTAGAATATGAAGGTTTTTGAGAGTTTATTATATTGACCTCATCATTTGGAACTTTTGCACAACTATAATACAATGGAAATTTCATATTTAAATCTTATGCTATACATATTTGGATTTTATTAAACTGAAAAGGTGTGCAATAAAATTTTTTTAGACAGCATTTAGTAGTTAACATAGGAGCTTGATAGTCGGTTTAGGTTTGAATGCAGGGTGAGATTATTATTAGCTGTGTAGACTTGGGCAAGTTTCTTAACTTCAGAGTCTCATTCTCTTTATGTTTAAGAGGGGATAATAAAAAAAATTGTTATTGTATTGAATCAAATGATATAATGCATAAAAATGCTTAACAGTTTCTATCATATGAAACTCATTTAATAAATGGTAGGTTTTAAGGGGCGCCTGGGTGGCTCAGTTGGTTAAGCGTCCAACTTCAGCTCAGGTCATGATTTCACGGTTTGTGAGTTCGAGTGCCACGTCAGGCTCTGTGCTGACAGCTCAGAGCCTGGAGCCTGCTTCGGATCCTGTGTCTCCTTCTCTCTCTAACCCTTCCCTGTTTGTGCTCTCTCTCTCTCTGTCTCTCTCTCTCTTTAAAAAATAAAATAAACATTTCAAAAAAATGTTTAATAAATAAATGGTAGCTTTTAAGACATCTCCATTTCATTGTTCTTCTGCAACCATGCTTTCACTCCTCAAATTGCTCCTGTACACTACTATCAAATTGATGTTCTAAATATCCCACATCCATCACATGCTTAATTAATTTACGGATGAACAACGCTTCCTTGGCTGAAATCAAATGTAAATGTTTTAACCTGACAGTCAATCCTGTCTGACCTCTTCACCAAACCCTCTGTGGAGCCGTATCTTTATTCCCAATTTTCTCTCTACCTTACTCAGTCTGTTTATAATGTTCCATGTGAATTCTTTACTTTCCTACTTTGTTTATAGTGTTTTCCCTGTCAGAACACTTCCCCTTTTTAAAAATTACCAAATTTTACCCATTCCAAAGCTTACAAGTTTTCCCTGACCTTTCAAGCCTGTTCTATTCTCAAACTTATTTCATAAATTTCTTTTTTTTTTCTCTTAATTGGCATACGATCCAATCTGAGTTGCTCTTTCTTGCAGAGGGGGTTGACATCTAGGGGCTTGGGATACTGGGAACTAAACAGACTTTCAGGGACCCCATTATGGAAGCCAGAAATGTGAGGCGTTGGCTCCCCGTGGAGTAAACCTTCACTGGTGGGAAATATGTGATAAATTCCATTCCCTTTCTCTCTCCTGTGGACCCCTCCGAGAGTAATCCCCCCTCAGTCATTGTGTAAACATGGCTGCCAGTGACCTGCTATATCTCAGAGATTATCTTAAAGAAGTAGCCAGTACTGTCATATCTCTTATCACACATATAGCATTTCATCTTTCTGAGCCTTGTTCTGTTTTCTTTCCTTATTTTTCCATCATCCTAGTCTGACTTTATATCTCTCAGATAAAGGGTTAATACTTAATCTAAAAATCAGGGTCTGTTCTCTAAAGGACCTAGGCCAAGACAACTGTGAAAAGTCCTTTTCTCAATGCCTAAAATTATGTATCTACGATATACATTGAGCACTTAATAATTTTCTCTTCTGTAATTTCATATGCATTATTATTTCCCTTTTTTTATGCTAACATCAACCAGCCAGATTATGCCTTCTTTATGAGAATACTGTTTTATTTTCCTTTAGCACAGTGTTCAGTAACTTTATGTCCCCCAAAGAAGCTTGTTATCTATTTTTATAAGAAATATGTTACTAGTAGAAGCTATTTATAGCTACTCAGTTATACCAATTACACCAGTATTTTCTATTAGAAATAGAAATTTTTATAGAAAATTCACTGCACTGAAAAGGATTTATTTCTATGTGTTTATATACCCAAAATATTTACAGATTTTTAAGGTTAAAATGTTTTTAAAGACAAAGGCAAACCATCTTCACTTAAACCACACTTTGTAGTTCTCTAATTCTTACTTAACTTCAGACCCCCAAATGAACCAATATTTTAAAAGCAATATTTAGCAGGTAGTGATAGTAAACCAGGAATAGAGTGCAGAGGATTTGTCTATAATAAAATGGAAAAGTGAGACTCTTCACAAGACAAATAAAGACAAACAGACAAGCCAAGGAAGAAAATTGCTCCATTAAAAAGCATTTTAAAAGTTTCTCTGGCATTGTTTCTACATTGCCTTAGGCCAAATTTGTTAATTCTGAATGTTACAGAAGACAAAAAAAAAAAAAATGACTTTTGTAAGAACTTCGGGATAATTAAACCTAGTGAATATGCATCATTATGTTGGGTTGATGGTATTTTGACATAGTTTGAAGATTAGTATCTAGAAATGTCAATTCTCTTGAGCTGGAATAGCTGAGCATTAGCATTGAGAAGAACTTTGGAAATAACCTATTCCAATCCAACACATGAAGGACCTCAGACAGAAGAAGGTAAAATGATGCACCTGAACTATACAGCTAGGAAATGGAAGAACCAGTTTTAGAATTCATGCATCCTGAGGGTTGGTACAGTGCCCTGTAAAGTAAATTGTTATTTCTCAGTTGTTTAATTAAAATAAAATAAGTCAAAGTGCTCTATTATGACTATTATATCATTTAGAACTAGAGCTATCTTTAAAAAGCATATAACCGAACCTTGGAGTTGGTGATGTAAAATTTTAGAAATGAGACCTGGAAAACTTAAACAAAAACCTCCTTGGAGGTTGTTTTAAAGAAATAAGAAGATCTAAGTGGTGCCTGGGTGGCTCAGTTGGTTAAACATCAGACTTTGGCTCAGGTCATGATCTCATAGTTTGTGGGTTCAAGCCCCGCATCAGGCTCTGTACTGACAACTCAGAGCCTGGAGCCTACTTCAGAGTCTGTCTCCATCTCTCTCTGTGCTTCCCCTTCCCACTCTGTCTGTCTTTCTCTCTCTCTCTCTCTCTCAAAAATAAATAAGCATTAAAAAAAATAAGAGCTTTGGATAACTGCATTGTACTAGTGAAAATTTATTTTTAAATCTAATATTTTAAAATGTAGTTTGTAAGGTAAGGCTATCACAATATAGAATACATGTGGGTATTAACTTATAATTCAGTATCAAGCAATGGAACTAGTGATCACATTGTATATATCAGTGTCTTATAAACTCAATCAATAGTTAATAAATATCGACTGTTTAAATTACTAGGCTATATACAACATTGATTAAAAAAATTGGAAAAAGTATGGAGAAAATTGATTGATTCTACATATAAGACTCCTATCAATATTCTAAAAGGCTATATCAGAGGCTTAGAATGAATTCTAGTTTCTTGGAATGGGAAATGAAGAAATGAAAATAAAAGAACAAATAGGGAATAATTTTTAGAGCAGAGTCACTATTTGAATCTAAAATAAAGATACTTCTGTTGATGGCTTCCTAGTAGTCTCTCTCTCTCTCTCTCTCTCTCTCTCTCTCAATGAATAAAAAGAGCAGTTTTAGGTTGCCAACAAAATTGAGAGAAAAGTGCAGAGATATACCTTCCACCTCCATACGAGTGCAACCTCCCTCATAATCAACATTCCACACCGCAGTGGTATATTTGTTACAATTGATGAACCTACATTGATAAATCATAATCACTCAAAGTCTGTAGTTTGCATTAAGGTTTACTATTGGTTTTATACACTTTATGGGCTTGGGCAAATATATAATGACATGCATCTATCATTGGAGTGTCATACACAATAGTTTGGTCACCTGTGCTCTGCCTATTCATCTCCCCCTCCCTCATAAATAACCCCTGGCAATCATAGGTCTTTTTACTGTCTCCATAATTTTGTCTTTTCCAGAATGCCATATAGTTAGAATCATACACTATGTAGCCTTTCCGGATTGGCTTCTTTCACTTAGTAATATGTTTTTAAGATACTTCATGTCTTTCCATGGCTTGATAGCTCATTTGTTTTAATGCTGAATAATATTCCATTGTCTGGATGTACTACAGTTTCTTTATCCACTTGCCTACTGAAGGACCTCTTGGTTGCTTCTAAGTTTTGGCAATTATGAATAAAACTGCTATCAACAGCTGTGAAAAGAATTTTGGGTGGACATAAGTTTTCCAATTGTTTAGGTAAATTATACCAAGAAGTGCAAATGCTGAATCACATAGTAAAAATATGTTAAGCTTTGTAAGAAACTGCCAAACTGTCTACCAAAATGCATGTATCATTTCATATTTCCAACAGCAATGATTGAGAGTTTCTGTTACTCTCTATCTTTGCCAGCATTTAGTATTATCAGTATTTTGGATTTTGTCCATTCAAATAGTATCTTATTGTTGTTTTAATTTGTAATTTCCTAGTGAGATAAGATGATGAACATCTTTTTATATGCTTACTCACTATCTGTATATCTTCTTTGGGAAAATGTCTGTGCAGGTCTTTGGCCCATTTTTTAATTAAGTATTCATTTTCTTATTATCAGATTTAAAATATTTCTATATTTAATTACAGTCATTTAGCAAACATGTCTTTTGCAAATATTTTTTCCCAGTCTGTGGTTTGTCTTCTCACTCTTTTGACATTGTCTTTCACAGAACAGAAGCTTTTCATTTTAACAAGGTATAGCTTATCAACTATTTCTTTCATTGACCATAACTTTGGTGTTGTATCTAAAAAGTAACTACCATACTCAAGATCATTTGGGTGTTCTCCTACATTATCTGCAAGAGTTTTATAATTTAGCATTTACTTTTAGGTATATGATCCATTTTGAGTTAGTTTTTGTGAAGAGCATAAGATCTGTGTCTAGATTCATTTTTCCCCCTATGTGGATATCTAGTTTTTTCAGCACTATTTTTTGAAAAGACTATCTTTGTTCCATTGTATTGCCTTATTTTGTTGTTAAAAATCAGTTGATTATATTTGGATGGGTGTATTTCTAGATTCTTTATTCTGTTCTATTGACCAATTTGTCTATTTATTTATTGTTATACCACCCTCTTTTGATTACTTTTAGTAAATCATCTTTTAGTAAATCATCTAGTTGGGGAGTGTTAGTCCTTCAACTTGGTTTTTATCCTTCAACAATGAGTTGGATGTTCTGGGTCTTTTTCCTCTCCATATAAACTTTAGAGTAAGTATTACATCTTCCTATTCATACACATGGAATTATCTCTCCATTCATTTGGTTCTTCATTGATATCTGTCATCAGGGTTTTGTAGTTTTCCTCAAAGTTCTTGTACACATTTTATTAGTTTTATATCAAAATATTTCATTTTTGTGGGGCTATTGTAAATTGTAATGTGTTTCAAATTCCAGTGTTCATTAATGTTATATAGGAAGCCATTGGCGTTTGTATATTAACCTTGTATCCTACAACCTTGCTATAATCACTTATTAGTTCTAAGATTTTTGTTGTTGTTGATTGTTTTGGATTTCCTACTTAGATTATTATGTCATCTGTGAGCAAAGGTAATTTTATTTCTTCCTTCCCAATCAGGATGCCATTTGTTTCTTTTTCCTGTTTTATTGCATTGGCTGGAACTTCCATTATGAAATTGAAAAGCAGAGGTGAGAGGGAAAAATTCTTACCTTGTTCCTTGTTTGAAGCAGGAAAGCTTCAAGTTTGTCACCATTAAGCATGATATTAGTTATAAGTATTTTTTTTGTAGATTCTTCTTATCATGTTGAGGAAGTCTTCTATTCTTAGTTCTGAGAGTTGTTATCATGAAAAGGTGTTGGCTTTTATTAAATATTTTTTCTTCACCTATTAATATAATCATTTGATATTTCTTCTTTAGACTATGTGTAGGATTACATTAATTAGTTTCATACAATAACATCTTCATTATTCTTAAGTTTCTATATTGTTGAAATGTCTGTCATTTGTTGTATACAATTTTGTACATAGCTTCTTATGTAGCACACATCTGCCACATGGAGGAGTCATTGTTTTATTCAATATTTGTTGAACATCTACTTGGTGTCAATCATCATTCTCATGACTAGGCCTATAGCAATAAAGAAAACAGAATAGGTTTAGGTAGCTATAAATATTGTGTATTGCCACTCCTCCACTAAAATTTATGTATCTACCTAATATTTATTTTATATGTAAGCACATAGTATATAGAGTATATTATATGCTGATAAAGATTGAGGAGAAAAAAAAGCAGCAAATGTAGGGGTTACAATTAGATCAGTTTTTGGTTAGTCTCTTGGAATATTAAATAGAAGAATCAGGGAGGGCCTTACTATAAAAGTGGTATTTGAATAAAAACCTGAAGATATTGAGAGAGTTTCTCCTGTAAGCATCTAGTAGACAATCAGATACCGGATCCATGAATACCTGGTGGAGGTGGTCCTGAAGCAATATTATGTCTGGCATATTCAAGGAACGAGAAAGCCAACGCGGCTGTAGTGAAACAAATGAGAAAAAAAGAGAGACAGAGAGCTAACAGGGTGGTAGGGGATGAATCATGTAGGGACTTTGAATTTAATCTTCATTTTAATCTTTTGCATTGATTTTCTTCAAAAGATATGAATTAAATAATATATTACATTTCTTGAGATAAACAGAACCAGAATGTGTGTGTGTGTGTGTGTGTGTGTGTGTGTGTATATATATATATATGTGTGTGTGTGTGTGTGTGCACATATGTATATAATGTATAATTATATGTATATATTATATGTATATATATTAAAAGGAATTGGCTTAGGCAGTTATGCAGGCTGGCAAGTCCAAAGATTTTCTATCAGCAAACTGGAGACGCAGAAGACCAGATCTATCAGTTTAAATGCAAAGGCAGGAAAAGCCAAGTCAGGCTCTAAGACAGTCAGGCAAAAGTAATTCACTTTTACTCAGTCTTTTGTTCTCCATTGGATGAGGTCTACCTAAATTAGGGTGGACATTCTGCTTTATTCAGTCCACTGATTCATATGTTATCCTCATCCAGAAATACCCTCAAAGACACACCCAGAATAATATTTGACCTAATGACCTAATGTATTGCCCAGTCAAGTCAACACACAAAATTCATCATCACGAGTGTTATTCCTTATGAATATTTCTATAACTAAATTACTACTTAGAAGAAATTAGGTACTGATTTTGCCACCTCATAAGTGACTTCTGGATAAAGGCATTCTATTTTCCATGTATATTATTAACAATAATATGTCAATTATCTTGAAAATTTTACCAGGATTCCAAAATTCATGACTCTTCCTATACCATTTTAAAGATTCAAGCAATTATACCTTTAAGTAGTCCACATGACAGTCAACATTTCTTTTCTTCCCTAACCTTCTCATTCACTGTCTAAATGGAGCCTTTAAATGTTCATTATGGAGAAACTAGGCAACATTCTTCAGAGCTTTATAAGCAATAGCCTAAGAAGTCAGAGGTTTGAAACCTGCTCTTCAAATGATATGGTGTCCATGTGCTCACTGCTTAATACTGTGACTCAATGTGCATTGTGTTACCTCAAAAAAACCCACTTCTTATGGGTGCCTGGATAACTCGCTTGAGTGTCCAATTTTGACTCAGGCCCTGATCTCATGGATCGTGGGTTCCAGCATTGTATTGGACTCTCTGCTGTCAGCACAGAGCCCACTTCAGATCCTCTGTCTCCCTCTCTCTGTCCCTTCCCTGCTTATGTGTATTCTCTCTCTCTCTCTCTCTCAAAAATAAATAAACATTAAAAAATTAAAAAATAACCCACTTTTTGAAACTACTTACATAGGTAATTATGTTGACTTTTCAAATAGATGCAGTTATATTCAATAATTATAGCTACTTATTTGTCTTCAAAAAACTCTGGTCTAAAAATTATATTTGTATATTAAAAATGCAATGAACTTAATTAGAATAATCTTGCTTGTATTTGTTTGCTTTGTTTTACTCATATTTTTATTTCTTCTTTAATGAGAACATCTAAAACATTTTAGTTCAGACATTTGTATTTCTGTTTTAAAATTAACTTTATTATCTTGGGGTTATTGAATTATCCTCCAAAGGGTCACCAGAGCCAGCTTGCACTGAGTTTTAAGAGCAATTATAGGCTCTTTCGGAATATGGCGGTATAGGAGGACGCTGGGCTCACCGCGTCCTGCAGATCACTTAGATTCCACCTACACCTGCCTAAATAACCCAGAAAACCGCCAGAAGACTCGCAGAATGGATTCTCCAGAGCCAAGCGTAGACAAGAGGCCCACAGAAGAGAGTAGGAAGGGCGAAGAGGCAGTGAGCACTACACAGACTGGCGGGAGGGAGCCCGGGGCAGAGGAGCAGCCCACGGGCAAAGCAAAGCAGAGCCCCCAAGTCTGACTTGCAAAAGCAGAGGGGCCGGAGGGAGTGTGTTCTGACAGCAAGCGGGACTTAACATCTGGAAGGTTATAAGTTAACAGCTCTGCTCGGAGAGCAGGAGGGCTGGAGGACAATGGGAGGGAGAGAATTTGAGCCCCCGACAACAGCGCTCAGGTGGCCAGGAACAAAGGCGCTTGCCAGCTCCATCTCCCTCACCCATTCCCCCAGCCAAATTCCCAAAGGGAATCAGTTCCTTTCAGGGAACTTGCTTGCACCGCGCAAACACTCAACACTGTGCTTTTGTGAATCTATCCCTCCGGCTGCAGGTCTGACTCCCTCCCAGTGCTGCAGGGCTCCTCCAGAAGCAGATCACCAAAGGATAAGTGAGCTGAGACTGCCCCTCCCGCCCCTGTGCACCTTGCCGAACCACCCCAGCTAATACACCAGATCCCCAGCACCACAAACCTGGCAGTGTGCAAGTAGCCCAGACGGGCCATGCCACCCCACAGTGAATCCTGACCCTAGGAGAGGGGAAGAGAAGGCACACACCAGTCTGACTGTGGCCCCAGAGGTGGGCTGGGGGCAAACATCAGGTCTGACTGTGGCCCCGCCCACCAATGCAAGTTATTCCAGACAGTACAGCGGAAGTGCCCTGCAGTTTTGCACCACTAGAGGGACTATCCAAAATGATGAAAAGGAAGAATTCCCCTCAAAAAAACCTCCAGGAAATAACGACAGCTAACAAACTGATCAAAAACGATTTAAACGATATAACAGAAAGTGAATGTAGAATAATAGTCATAAAAATAATCGCTAGGCTTGAAAACAGTATAGAGGACAGCAGAGAATCTCTTGCTACAGAGATCAAGGGACTAAGGAACAACCAGGAGGAGCTAAAAAATGCTATTAATGAGCTGCAAAATAAAATGGAGATGTCCACAACTCGGATTGAAGAGGCAGAGGACAGAATAGTTGAACTAGAAGATAAAATTATGGAAAAAGAAGAAGCTGAGAAAAAGAGAGATAAAAAAATCCAGGAGTATGAGGGGAAAATTAGAACTACGTGATGCACTAAAGAGAAATAATCTACGCATAATTGGTATTCCAGAGGAGGAAGAGAGAGGGAAACGTGCTGAAGGTGTATTTCAAGAAATCATACCTGAGAACTTCCCTGATCTGGAGAAGGAAAAAGGCATGAAATCCAAGAAGCACAAAGAACTCCCTTCAGACGTAACTTGAATCGATCTTCTGCACAACGTATCATAGTGAAACTGGCAAAATACAAGGATAAAGAGAAAATTCTGAAAGCAGCTAGGCATAAACGTGCTGTAACATATAAAGGGTATATATAACCGATAAGACTTGTGACAGATCTCTGTACTGAAACCTGGCAGGCCAGAAAGGAATGGCAGGAAATCTTCAATGTGATTAACAGAAAAAATATGCAGCCGAGAATCCTTTATCAAGCAAATCTGTCATTTAGAATAGAAGGAGAGATAAAGGTCTTTCCAAACAAACAAAAACTGAAGGAATTCGTCACCACTAAACCAGCCCTACAAGAGATCCTAAGGGGGATCCGGTGAGACAAAGTACCAGAGACATTGCTACAAGCATGAAACCTATGGACATCACAATGACTCTAAACCCATATCTTTCTATAATAACACTGAATGTAAATGGACTAACTGCACCAACCAAAAGACATAGGGTATCAGAATAGATAAAAAAAAAAGACCCATCTATTTGCTGTCTGCAAGAGACTCATTTTAGACCTGAGGACACCTTCAGATTGAAAGTGAGGGGATGGAGAACTATTTATCATGCTACTGGAAGTCAAAAGAAAGCTGGAGTAGCCATACTTATATCAGACAAACTAGACTTTAAATTAAAGGTTGTAACAAGAGATGAATAAGGACATTATATAATAATGACAGGGTCTATCCATCAAGAAGAACTAACAATTATAAATGTCTATGTGCTGAATACGGGAGCCCCCAAATTTATAAAACAATTACTCACAAACATAAGCAACCTTACTGACAAGAATGTGGTAATTGCAGGGGACTTTAACACACCACTTACAACAATGGATAGATCATCTAGACACACGGTCAATAGAGAAAAAAAGGGCCCTGAATGAAACATTCGATCAGATGGACTTGACAGATATATTTAGAACTCTGCATCCCAAAGCAAAAGAATATACTTTCTTGTCGAGTGCACATGGAACCTTCTCCAAGATAGATCACATACTGGGTCACAAAACAGCCCTTCATAATTATACAAGAATTGAGATCATACCATGCATACTTTCGGACCACAATGCTATGAAGCTTGAAATCAACCACAGGTAAAAGTCTGGAAAACGTCCAAAAGCATGGAGGTTAAAGAACACCCTACTAAAGAATGAATGGGTCAACCAGGCAATTAGAGAAGAAATTAAAAAAATATATGGAAACAAATGAAAATGAAAATACAACAATCCAAATGCTTTGGGATGCAGTGAAGGAAGTCCTGAGAGGAAAATACATTGCAATCCAGGCCTATCTCAAGAAACAAGAAAAATCCCAAATACAAAATCTAACAGCACACCTAAAGGAAATAGAGGCAGAACAGCAAAGACACCCCAAACCGAGCAGAAGAAGAGAAATAATAAAGATCAGAGCAGAAATAAACAATATAGAATCTAAAAAACTGTCGAGCAGATCAATGAAACCAAGAGTTGGTTTTTTGAAAAAATAAACAAAATTGACAAACCTCTAGCCAGGCTTCTCAAAAAGAAAAGAGAGATTACCCAAATTGATAAAATCATGAATGAAAATGGAATTATTACAACTAATCCCTCAGAAATACAAGCAGTTATCTGGGAATACTATGAAAAATTATATGCCAACAAACTGGACAACCGGGAAGAAATGGACAAATTCCTAAACACCCACACACTTCCAAAACTCAATCAGGAGGCAATAGAAAGCTTGAAGAGACCCATAACCAGCGCAGAAATTGAATCAGTTATCACAAATCTCCCAACAAATAAGAGTCCAGGACCAGATGGCTTCCCTGGGGAATTCTACCAGACATTTAAAGCAGAGATAATACCTATCCTTCTTAAGCTATTCCAAAAAATAGAAAGGGAAGGAAAACTTCCAGACTCATTCTATGAAGTCAGTATTACTTTGATTCCTAAACCAGACACAGACCCAGTAAAAAAGGAGAACTACAGGTAAATATCCCTGATGAATATGGATGCAAAAATTCTCAATAAGATACTAGCAAATCGAATTCAACAGCATATAAAAAGAATTACTCACCATGATCAAGTGGGATTCATTCCTGGGATGCAGGGCTGGTTCAACATTCGCAAATCAATCAACGTGATACATCACATTAATAAAAGAAAAGATAAGAACCATATGATCCTGTCAATCGATGCAGAAAAGGCCTTTGACAAAATCCAGCACGCTTTCTTAATAAAAACCCTTGAGAAAGTCGGGATAGAAGGAACATACTTAAAGATCATAAAAGCCATTTATGAAAAGCCCACAGCTAACATCATCCTCAACGGGGAAAAACTGAGAGCTTTTTCCCTGAGATCAGGAACACGACAGGGATGCCCACTCTCACCGCTGTTGTTTAACATAGTGCTGGAAGTTCTAGCATCAGCAATCAGACAACAAAAGGAAATCAAAGGCATCAAAATTGGCAAAGATGAAGTCAAGCTTTCACTTTTTGCAGATGACATGATATTATACATGGAAAATCCAACAGACTCCACCAAAAGTCTGCTAGAACTGATACATGAATTCAGCAAAGTTGCAGGATACAAAATCATTGTACAGAAATCAGTTGCATTCTTATACACTAATAATGAAGCAACAGAAAGACAAACAAAGAAACTGATCCCATTCACAATTGCACCAAGAAGCATAAAATACCTAGGAATAAACCTAACCAATGATGTAAAAGATCTGTATGCTGAAAACTATAGAAAGCTTATGAAAGAAAGATATAAAGAAGAAGATATAAAGAAATGGAAAAACATTTCGTGCTCTTGGATTGGAAGAATAAATATTGTTAAAATGCCAATACTACCCAAAGCTATCTACACACTCAATGCAATCCCAATCAGAACTGCACCAGCATTTTTCTCGAAGCTAGAACAAGCGATCCTAAAATTCATATGGAACCACAAAAGGCCCCGAATAGCCAAAGTAATTTTGAAGAAGAACAAAGCAGGAAGCATCACAATCCCAGACTTTAGCCTCTACTACAAAGCTGTCATCATCAAGACAGCATAGTATTGGCACAAAAACAGACACATAGACCAGTGGAATAGAATAGAAACCCCAGAACTAGACCCACGAAAGTATGGCCAACTCATCTTTGACAAAGCAGGAAAGAATATCCACTGGAAAAAAGACAATCTCTTTAACAAATGGTGCTGGGAGAACTGGACAGCAACATGCAGAAGAATGAAACTAGACCACTTCCTTACACCATTCACAAAAATAAACTCAAAATGGATAAAGGACCTGAATGTGAGACAGGAAACCATCAAAACCCTAGAGGAGAAAGCAGGAAAAGACCTCTCTGACCTCAGCTGTAGCAATTTCTTACTTGATACATCCCCAAAGGCAAGGGAATTAAAAGCAAAGTGAACTACTGGGACCTCATGAAGATAAAAAGCTTCTGCACAGCAAAGAAAACAATCAACAAAACTAAAAGGCAACCAACGGAATGGGAAAAGATATTTGCAAATGACATATTGGACAAACGGCTAGTATCCAAAATCTATAAAGAACTCACCAAACTCCACACCTGAAAAACAATCCAGTGAAGAAATGGGCAGAAAACATTCTCTAGACACTTCTCTAAAGAAGACATCTGGATGGCCAACAGGCACATGAAAAGATGCTCAAATCGCTCCTCATCAGGGAAATACAAATCAAAAACACACTCAGATATCACCTCATGCCAGTCAGAGTGGCCAAAATGAACAAAACAGGAGACTATAGATGCTGGAGAGGATGTGAAGAAACGGGAACCCTCTTGCACTGTTGGTGGGAATGCAAACTGGTGCAGCCGCTCTGGAAAACAGTGTGGAGGTTCCTCAAAAAATTAAAAATAGACCTACCCTATGACCCAGCAATAGCACTGCTAGGAATTTACCCAAGGGATACAGGAGTACTGATGCATAGGGGCACTTGTACCCCAATGTTTATAGAAGCACTCTCAACAACAGCCAAATTATGGAAAGAGCCTAAAAGTCCATCAACTGATGAATGGATAAAGAAATTGTGGTTTATATACACAATGGAGTACTACGTGGCAATGAGAAAGAATGAAATATGGTCCTTTGTAGCAACGTGGATGGAACTGGAGAGTGTTATTCTAAGTGAAATAAACCATACAGAGAAAGACAGATACCATAAGGTTTCACTCTTATGTGGATCCTGAGAAACTTAACAGGAACCCATGGGGGAGGTCAAGGAAAAAAAAAAAAAAAAGAGGTTAGAGTGGGAGAGAGTCAAAGCATAAGAGACTGTTAAAAACTGAGAACAAACTGAGGGTTGAGGGGGGGTGGGAGGGAGGGGAGGGTGGGTGATGGGTATTGAGGAGGGCACCTTTTGGGATGAGCACTGGGTGTTGTATGGAAACCAATTTGTCAATAAATTTAATATATATATATATAAAAAAGAAATTATGGTTTATATACACAATGGAGTACTACATGGCAATGAGAAAGAATGAAATATGGCCCTTTGTAGCAACATGGATGGAAGTGGAGAGTGTGATGCTAAGTGAAATAAGCCATACAGAGAAAGACACATACCATATGTTTTCACTCTTATGTGGATCCTGAGAAACTTAACAGAAACCCATGGGGGAGGGGAAGAAAAAAAAAAAGAGGTTAGAGTGGGAGAGAGCCAAAGCATAAGAGACTGTTAAAAACTGAGAACAAACTGAGGGTTGATGGGGGGTGGGAGGGAGGGGAGGGTGGGTGATGGGTATTGAGGAGGGCACCTTTTGGGATGAGCACTGGGTGTTGTATGGAAACCAATTTGATAATAAATTTCATATATTAAAAAATTTAAAAAAATAATAAATAAATTTAAAAACTGAAAAAAATAAGAGCAATTATATATATCTGTATATATATATATATATATATATATATACACATTCATTGCTACCCCACGTTCATGTTGTCATGTTGGAATAGCTTGAAATCAACAATGATGAGAGTATATATAGTATATAAATGGACAAAAACAACATATCAGGCTCTCCTTTCTTTCTGTCCTCCCATCCCACATCCTACAAGCTGGTTGTTGAACATTACCACTTATTAGTCTTATTGACGGATATTTTTTGAATGAATATACAGATGACAGTTTATTACATTTAAAACACTGATTCTCTTTTTAATGAAACCTAAAATAATTAACAAATTTTATAATGTTATGTAGTCAAAATGGAAATCTTTGCCATTTTTTAGGTGCTAAGTTTTTGGTCACCTTTTAAATATTCAGAGTAGAAAGTGTATTAAATTAAATAAATGTAATAAATGTAAATAATATTACCTATTCCAAATAATTTTATTAAATATTGAATAATTATGCAAATGCTTATTTCGATATCTGCCATATATTAAGTGCTTAATATGTTTTTGCTAATACTAGCAGGATTAGAAATAATTACATTTATAGTAAAAGAATATGATGCAACTGTCTCCTCCCCCCATGCACCCCATCCCCATATATTCCAACTGATCAAAGAAAATTTATGGAGTTGCATGTGAAGACATTGATTTGTATGTATAAAACAATATCAGAATTTACACTAGAATAGCATAAACTTCTAGTCATCTCTTACATAAACTTACATGCAAACACGCATCCTATGCACACAAATATAAATGTACTTATTTTTAATGGGATTATGCCATGCTTTTAAATCTTTTATTATGTTTTATTATCGTTTAAATGTTTGCTTTATTTTTGACAGACAGAGAGAAAGAGAGAAAGATAGAGAGCAGGAGCAGGGAGGGGAAGAAAGAGAGAGGGACAGAGGATCCAAAGCAGGCTCTGTGCTGACAGCAGTGAGCCCGATGTGGGGTTTGAACTTACTAACTGTGAGATCACGACTTGAGCCAATGTCAGCCACTCTACCGACTGAGCCACCCAGGGACCCCTTAAAATGTTTTGAAAACCTAATATAACATGGAATATTTCCAGCCTAGTGCATTGATGTAACTTAGCATATATTTAAAAGTCCATACTCCCTTGCTGCAAACCTTTGGGTCTAGATGTGTTTTGAAATACAGTTTGATTGTTTTTTAATTTTGGAAAGGTAATAGGACATGCATACTGTATGCTATTATAGCACTTCCAGTTATGTCTTGAATGGCACCCCATAATCATACACATTAATATTTCTGTAGGGACCTGAATACATAGTCACACTAAATAGGATAAATAAAGATTAGGAATAACTTCATATCTAGTCAGGTTAGGTTTTATCTCCAAAAAGGTCATGCTAGGTTTACAGAAGAGATTATGGATCTTTATAATTCTCTGCCTTTTCAAAAGATTGTTAGTAAGCAATATATCTTTAAAAATGCACTGAGAAATGATGGTCTGGATGAAGCACAGGGGAAGTCAGTTCAAAAGGCCAGAGAGTTCTCTGGAACCCCTGTGTTCTCAGAAGCGGCAGGATGCTCCAGACAAGTAAAAGATCTGCAGAATGATGGTTTCGCCCAATGTCTTTTCTGACCATAAAATACAAACCAGGCGCAGAGCCATATTCAGCCTCTTGATCAAATCCTGACACGTGTGCTCCACAGGCACGTGCTCTGTACAGTCTGGGAAGGGGCTGGTGTGCAGAGAGCTTTACTCATAAGCTGAAAGCTTACTGAGCTATCTGAAGAAAACCAGCGTGGGGAAATTTTATCTGGCCAAGAAGCAGGAAGGAAGAACTGGTTAATGAATATGCTGCAGTGTGTTCCCACAGGCAGAAACAGGCAGTCGTATCTGCTGCTCACACACTTTCAGGAATATTATGAAATAGGGAAATGTTTCATCCTTGGGTTGATTTTGACATCTTTGAATGAATTCAAAGAGGTGATTATGATTAATGTGTATTAGTCATGAAATACAGCAATATTTTTTTGTAATTTCATGCTGCATACAATAAAATATATTCTCATTGAAAAATCAAATCCATCTACTTCTGTCCACATTATCACTGAATACTACGTGGGCAGACCACTACCCAAGGCATCATGTTCTGCTCTGGAGGGCTCTGCCATTGTTTTTGATTTCCAGTGAAAACGGTTGTAAGTAAAAAAAAAAAAAAAAAAAAAAAAAAAAAATGAGAAAGCATAATCACAGTCATACATTTGTCTATTATCTATTTATACATTATAATGTAATTTTAACTGTTTCACATTCATTGTTCACTCTCAGTTGACTGGTCTATTTAGTGTTCAACATGGTTTTATGTTTTTTACAATACTTTTTAGCCACAGCACAAAAAAATCAAAGCGAATTAAATAAGGGGTCATCAGTTAAAATTGACATGATGAAATAGAGATATTGATTTAAAACCAGAAAACTTGATTTTATTCCTGATTCTGCCACATTTGAGCCTTATTCCCTTTTAAAAGCTGCTTAACTTCTTTGAAATGGTACCGCCCTTATCAAAGAATTATATTTATTGTTGGATGCTATGTCTTGTACAATGACTGTGAAAATATTTTTATAGAAATTTAAAGCACTATTGTTTTGTATTCGTGCATTTACCACATATTTCTTGAGTCTGTTAAAGGCCGGCATTGCTAACTCCTGGAATATATAAGATGTAAAACAGGCATTGTGAGAAGGCAGAGAGTGAAGGAAAGGTGGGGTACGAAGTAGAGTATGTAGCACACATATTGTACTTCACAGTCTGTAGCAAGATGTGCGTGAAACAGGGAGAAGATTTTAGTGTGGAGAAATAAATGTGGGATTATTAGCTCCAAACTAGAGTAGGTAAAAATGCTCGCAGAGGTAAAACATGGAGGAAGCAAAAAGGGAACATCAAAAGTGTAAGTGTACTTGGAAGAAGACTGATCTCCAATGAAACTGAAATAAAAAGGAGAGAAGTATGAGGGAAAAGAGAAAAAACAGATTAATATGTGTTATTATTAATTTTACAGTTGACTGACAATAGCATCAAAAGAATGGTAATCCAGGAAATAAAAATAAATGAAGTGAGGTAACAATTAGATGTTGGAAATGATTAGAAGAAAGTTCTTTGTAACATAATTACAACAAGTGACCTTTTATGCTTTACACCTCCTGAGTCACCTCTTTGAAATTGTCTGCTGGGTATCAGGATTATTTATGAAATTTTGTGAATATAAATCCTAGTATAGCAGATTCACCATGGGAAATATCAGTATAGAAATTAAGGTGGAGATCACTTGGAACACTCAGGAAATTGATCTACAGACTGGCAGAAGGATCTCCATGGTTGGAAGGAGACAGTGTGACAGGAGTGAGACTCATTTTAACAAATAAATCAAAGTGCACCTATTTAAAGTTCTAAACACTCCCCACTGCACACAAGGAGGAGCTCTGCAGAGCACTGACCAGTGGGAAAGAGCAGTCAAAATGTAACAGGAGAGTGCACACAGCATATGCTAGAAACACTTCTTTAAGTGCCAGGTTATGGACAGTGTAGGACCCTTTTTTAATACAGCATTACTCTCAGGTGCAGCAAACATAGCAAGCTTTCAAGATACGCAAAAACAGAAACTTAGACAAAATGGAAAAACAGAAGAATTCTCCCCAAAAGAAGGGTCAAGAAGAAATTACAGCCAGGGACATGCTCAAAATAGATATAAGCAATATATCTGAACAAGAATTTAGAACAACAAAGGACTACTATCTGGGCTTTGAAAAAAGCATAGAAGACACCAGAGAAACCCTTGCTGCAAAGATAGAAGATTTAAAAACTATAAAAATATTTTTTAAATGCTATAACTAAGATGTAAAACCAACTGAATACAGTCACAATGAAGATTGAGGAAACAAAGTAGAGAATAGTTGATATAGAAGATAAAATTATGGAAAACAATGAAGCTGAAAGGAAGAGGGAAAGAAAACTATTAGATCACAAGGGGAGATTTTGGGAACTCAATGATTTCATAAAGCAAAACCATCTGTATCATAGCACACCCAGAAAACGAAGAGCAGGAAAAAGAGGAAGAACGTTTATTTGAATAAATTTTAGCTGAGAGCTTTCCTAATCTTTCCTAATCTGGCATTCAAGTCCAAGAAGCACAGAGAACTCCCTGAAAACCAACAAGAGCAGGTCAACACCATGACATTAGCATAGTGAAACTTGCACAATATAAAGATAAAGAAAGAATTTTTACAGTGGCTAGGTACAAAACGTCCTTAACCTACAAGGGTAGACACATAAGGTTAGCAGCAGACCTGTCTGCAGAAACTTGTCAGGGCAGAAGGGAGTGGCATAAAATATTCAACATGCTGAATAGGAATAATATGCAGCCAAGAATTCTTTACCCAGCAAGGCTGTCATTCAGAGAGATTAAGAGTTTCCCAGACAAACAAAATCCAAAGGAGTTCATGACCACTAAACCAGTCCTGCAAGAAATTTTAAGGGTACTGTTTGAGTGGAGAAAAAAAAACAAAAACAAAAAAACAAAAAACAAAGCAAAAAAGATTAGAAAGAACAAGAGAACATCACCGAAAACACCTACTCTAAAGGTAACACAATGGTACTAATTTCATACCTTTCAATAATCACTCTGAATGTAAGTGGACAAAATGCTTTACTCAAAAGATATAGGGTATCTGAATGAATGAACAAACAAATCCATCTATATGCTGCCTACAAGAGACTCATTTTAGACCTAGAGACAGATGCAGATTGACAGTGAGGAGATGGAGAACTATTTATCATGCTAACGAACATCAATAGAAAGCCATAGTGGCCATACTTATATCAAACACACTAGGTTGTTTTTTTTTTTTATTTTTTTATGTTTGTTTATTTTTAAGAGTGAGAGAGACAGAGCATGAGCAGGGGAGGGGCAGAGAGAGAGGGAGACAGAGAATCCAAAGCGGGCTCCAAGCTCTGAGCTGTCAGCACAGACCCCGACGTGGGGCTCAAACTCACAGAATGTGAGATCATGACCTGAGTCGAAGTCAGAAACCTAACTGACTGAGCCACCCAGGAACCCCCAGACAAACTAGATTTTAAAACAAACACTGTAACAAGATATGAAGTAGGGCATTGTATCATAATTAAAGGGTCTATCCACTAAGAAGATCTAACAATTATAAATACTTATGCCCCCAACTTGAAATAACCAAACATATAAATCAATTAATAACAAACATAAAGAAACTCATTGATAATAATACAATAATAGTGAGGGTTTTAACACCCCATTATTAGCAATGAACAGATCATCTAAGCAGAAAATCAACAAGGAAACGCTGGCTTTGAATGACACACTGGACCAGATGGACTTAACAGATATATTCAGAACATTTCATCCTAAAGCAGCAGAATATTCTTCTCAAGTGCACATGGAATGTTTTCCAGAATAGATCACATACTGGGTCACAAATCAAATATCAGTCCTCAACACATACAAAAAGATTGAGATCATGCCATACATATTTTTGGATCACAATGCTACAAAACTTAAAGTTGACCACAAGAAAAAATTTGGAAATCCCTCAAATACATGGAGGTTAATGAACATTCTACTAAAGAATGAATGAGTTAACCAGGAACTTAAAGAAGAAATAAAAAAAAAATACATGAAAGCAAATGAAAATGAAAACACAATAGTCCAGGTACACCTGGGAGGCTCAGTCAGTTAAGTATCTGACTTTGGCTCAGGTCATGATCTCATGGTCATTCGTTTTAGCCTCACATCTGTGCTGTCAGCAGACAGCCTGCTTCAGATCCTCTGTACCCCCCCCCCTTTCCCTCCCTCCCCTGTTCAGGCTCTCTCTCTCTCTCTCTGTCTCTAAAAAATGAACACCAAAAAATTTTTAAAAAGGAAAGGAAAGGAAAGGAAAGGAAAGGAAAGGAAAGGAAAGGAAAGGAAAGGAAAGAAAGGAAAGAGAAAAGAAAAGAAAATAAAAGAAAAGAAAAGAAAAGAAAAAAGAAAAGAAAAGAAGGTAGTCCAAACCCTTTGGGATGCAGCAAAGACAGTCCCAGGGGGAAAGTATATTGGAATCCAGGCCTATCTCAAGAACCAGGAAAGATCCCAAATATAAAATCTAACCTTACACCTAAAAAAGCTACAAAAGGAACAGCAAATAAAGCCTAAAGCCAGAATAAGAGAAATAATAAAGACAAGAGCAGAAACAAACAAACAAAATCCAACAGAACAGATCAACAAAAGTAATAGCTGGTTCTTTGAAAGACTAAACAAAATTGATAAACCCCTAGCCAGACTGATAAAAAAGAAAAGAGAGAGGAAAACCGAATAGATAGAATCATGAATGAAAGAGCAGAGATAATAACCGACACCACAGAAATACAAACAATTATAAAGAGAATACTATGAAAAATTATATGCCAACAAACTGGGAAATCTGGAAGAAATGGACAAATTCCTAGAGACTCATAAACTACCAAAACTGAAATAGGAAGAAATAGAAAATGTGAACAGGCCCATAACCAGCAAAGAAATTGAATCAGTGATCAAAAATCTCTCAGATGGCTTCCCAGAGGAATTTTATCAGATGTTTAAAGAAGAGTTAATACCTGTGCTTCTCAAACTTTTCCAAAAAATAAAAATGGAAGGAAAGATTCCAAACTCATTCTATGAGGCCAGCATTACCTTAATTCCAAAACCAGACAAAGACCCCGCTAAAAAGGAGAATCACAGGCCACCATCCCTGATGAACATGGATGCAAAAACTCTCAACAAAATACTGGCAAGTCGAATTCAACAGTACATTAAAGGATTATCCACTATAACCAAGTGAAATTTATTCCTGGGTTGCAGGGCTGGCTCAATATTACGAAATCAATCAGCATGATACATCATTTTAATTAAAAAAAAGGGTAAGAATCATATGATCTTGTCAATAGATGCAGAAAAAGTATTTGACAAAACACAGCATCCATTCTTGATCAAAATCCTCCCCAAAGTAGGGATAGATGGAATATACCTCAACATAAGAAATTAAGGTGGTCTATGTAGTTACCAAAGTTGGTCTAAATATTTTTCTGGTGAAACCATGAGAAATAGAAACATATTAACCCATATGTTTTTAAAATTTTGAGTTACATTATTTCTGAAAGCAATTTAGAATTGAAGAAGTGAATCTTCTGTCATCCAGTGATTTCACTTCTAGAAATCTGGTTTATAAAAACAAAAGTTCCAGTCTTTTTTTGCATAGGTTAGAGGATATTTATTGCAACATTCTTTATACAGAACTACAAACCATTAACTAAAACCCTTGGGGCCAGATGTGTTTAAGAATTCTGATGTTTTGGTATTCTTAAAACAATAATATTAAGCATACCCCATATATTATTAATACCACTAGGGGGTCTGGGGCAGCACCACATAATCAAACACATTCACATATCTGCAGCAAAATGTATGAGTATTCAAATTAAGTACGTTAAATAAAGATTATACATAACCTCACACAGCTTCAGGTCAGTATTTCCATTTGAATTAGAAAAAAAATTTAATTTTGAAATTGCAAATAAGATATTACAGACCTGTAATTAAATTATTTTTAAAAAAGGAATAATCAGAGTGTCCACAGAAAATGTTATACTTCCATTTAAAATATTAGGTTAGCTTTATAAATGTTGACCTGGAAGAATGACTGTGATAAGTTGGGAAATGGGAAAAAATAATACTTCAGATTAGGGTGGATGATGTAATACATTTCTGTAAAGAATACACATCTCTGTTTTTACTTGTATTTTCTTATAGGCATGAGGAAAAGTATTGAATTATATTTGCACAGAAAATGACTATGCAGTGTACTTTTTAAACAAAACAATATACTAGAAAAACTAAAACACAAAGCAGGAACTACTGAGTGTATCATAAAATGACCTCACATTCTTGGCTTATAGCAACTTGGCTATTTATAGTTTGCAGTGATATGCATAAATAGTGTTGCTTTAAATTGTCTGGTGAGGTAAATAAATAAATAGATTAATTAATTAATTAATAAAATCTGGTGAGGCAAGCAAATCACCAATGTCTGGTTAACATTAAGATGCAAAAATGTACTAACTCAATTAACATTGCAAAGAAAGCAATTAAAATGTACAAGAAATATGCATCTATTTTTCCTGACAAGATCAGTTCTTTTCACTAATTAGGGAAACGATATTTAGATCAAGGAAATTGTAGCCTATAAAGAATCAATCCTCCTCTAAAATCATTAAAATCACAGTGTATAGTAGTGTATTAAAATTATCAAATATTAATTATATGTAATATATAATAGCAAGGAGTGGAATAAATTAAACTAAATACATTATTTAGTATAGGACCCCAATTTTGTTAAGTGACTGATGAATTTTAAAAATTAGTAATTTTGAGGGGTGACTGGGTGGCTCAGTTAAGCGACCGACTCTTGGTTTCAGCTCAGGTCATGATCTCACAGTTCATGAGTTCGAGCCCTGCCTTGGGGCTCTGTGCTGACATGGTGGAGCCTGCTTGGGATTTTCCTTCTCTCGCTCTCTCTCTGTTCCTCCCCACTCACACTGTTTCTGTCTCTCTCAATATAAATAAATAAGCTTAAAAATATCAGTAATTTTGAGAAGCGCCTGGGTGGCTCAGTCAGTTAAACATTCCACTAGTGATTTCAGTTCATGTCATGATTTCACATTTCCTGAGATTGAGCCCCGCATGGGGCTCTGTGCTGAGGGTGGAGTCTACTTGGGATTCTCTTTCTCCCTCTCCCTCTGCCCCTCCCCTGCTTGCTCTTCTTTTCTTTCTAAACTTAAAAAAAATTAGTAATTTTGCTAAATGCCTTGTTTTTGAGTTATGAATTTATTTTTTTAGCATTTACGAGCATGTAAACTTCTAGAGATTATAAAATTGTTTTGGAAGCTCAATTTTATGCAATTGACTGAAGTTGACTATACTTTAATAAATATTATAGAATAGGAGCTCCAACCTCTTTTGTTTAGGAGTTCATACATTGTACATATCCCTATTCAGCCTAGTAGGGCTGGTGTTCACCTTATTTGTATGGACAGGCTCTATTAGGTAATTGACTGGTGACTCTTAACAGTTGGTAAGACTCTGACTTACTCATCCTTAAATATTTTGAGTATTCTTTCACCAAGGATTTTGAAAAATAATATCCTTTCCAAGGAGTTGTTACTAGAATTAAATAAAGTGAATTATATAGTTTAAATTATTGTAGTAGTTTTCATATTCATCTTTCTGGTTATACCACTGTCCTAAAGTAAGTTTTTCTCAAAGTTATTCTGTTAAAAGAGAAGTCAAATAATGACTTTCTTTGGCTCAAAACCCTCCAATGGTTTACTATAAAAATGAAAGGATTCTCAATAACCCTATGTGACCCGGCTCTCATCTAATTCACTAGTCTCATTTCCTCATGTTCCCACTTCTCTAGTCATACTGACTTCCTTGCTGTTTCAGGATCATATATGGCCCACTCCTGACTCAGAATGTTTGCACTAAGTATTTCTTCCAACTGGAACTTCTTTTTCCTGTAAAGTTACATGCTCCAATCTTTCACATCTTTCAAGTCTTTACTAAGTTGTTATCTTCTTGGTGAAGATTTCCATGGTATCTGATTTCAAATTTCAAATTGTACCCATAGCACACTTTCTCTCCCACCCTTGTTAACTTTTCAACATACTACTGGTAACATTATAAAATACTATATAGTTTGCAATTTTATTTTGTTTATTGTCTGACTTTTTCAACTAGTATGTATGCTCTATGAGACCAGGATTTTTGGTCAATTTTGTTCACTGTTGTAGCTCCAGCACATAGAAGAATATTTAGCACTTTAGAATCCATACAATACACATTTTTTAAATAAGAAAAATGCAGAGAG
Source organism: Lynx canadensis (assembly GCF_007474595.2). NCBI lineage: Eukaryota > Metazoa > Chordata > Mammalia > Carnivora > Felidae > Lynx > Lynx canadensis. Next base: position 99,803,167 of record NC_044306.2, read on the forward strand.
GAGTCAAAGATGACTTTAAAATTTTGTTGACTGAGGAACACGAAGGAGTGAGTTGATTTTAAATGAAATGGGATAGGCTAAAAAAGGAGTAGATCTTAAAGGTGAGAGGCATCAGCAGATAAATTTTTGATGTTACAAATGAGACACCTAACCAAGTGAAGATACTGACTAAGCAATTGGATACATGAGCCTGGAGTTCAGGGCACCATTACACTTAGAAGATACAGGGTTGGGAGTTGGGAGTTGGGAGCCATTATATTAGAAAAGAGGATGAGATTGCGAAGGAGTTGAGTGTAGATAGAAGAGAGAAGAGGCCTAAGATGGAGGCATGAACAATTTCAACACTAACAGGTAAGGGAGAGAAGTTATTCATTGAAGAGAATAAACACAGCCAGAGATGAAAGGAAATTCATGAGGGGGTCATGTCCTGGAAACGAAGAGAGGAAAGTGTTTCAAAGGAGGAGATAGTGACCAACTCTGTTTAATCCTGCTGACAGATCAAGGAAGATAAGGGTGAGAACTGACAGGTGGATTGGCAGTGTGAAGGGTTACTCAAGGCTTTCACGTAAGATGGGTAATGGTAAAAGTCTGGCTCAAGTGTTTCAAGAAGAAGGGGAGGTGAAGAATTGGAAATGATGAACATAGACAATGGTTTCAAATAATTTTATGAAAAGCAATGAGAGAATTGAAGCGGTATTTGAAGAGGGAAAGGAAGTTAAGGGGATATGTTTTTGTGTTGTTTAGTTTTCTCCTTTTAAAGATAGAAGGAATTATGATATATTATGGAGAAATTCAAGAGAGAAGGAAAATCTCATAATGTAGGAGAAAGTGTGATTTTCAGAATCAATGTCTTTGAATGGTGAGAGTTAATGGAACAGAATTTACATGAGAAGGTTTTGCTATAAACTGGAACATCAGTAGACAATATACAGCAACAAGAGAAATGGCAAGTGTATGTGGCTGGGTGTGGGTAGGTGAAAAGAGTGGATGGTTGTAGGTCTCTTCTGAGGATTCGGATAGTTTCAACAAAACCAAGGTCATTTGGTGAAAATGAGATATGGGGAGTAAATATGAAATGCTTGTTTAGGGGAGCAGAAAAGTAAGTTTATTTGGAAAACTTAATTTGATTACCATATTGTTAGGAAACAATCTGAGTTAGTGATCATAAATTTGAAGTGGGACTGGTCAGCATATTTGTGTGTTTCCTTTATCCCATATACCATAGGTATAGGTATGGAGTAAACGGAGAATGAATTTGGAGTGTATCTAAGATAGTGGTTGTAATGCCTGATCATGAGCCTTAAATTGGGGAAAGGAGTACATAAGAACATGAAAAGGAAGAGAAACAGGGAAAGATGGCCCTGTCAAAGCCCCAGGGAGGCTAAAAATTATTGGAATCAGGAGACCATGGAAAATGAGCTGAAGTTTGGGTTGAAGTTTACGATACTTGAAATTGTGGCTATGGAGAGGTTCCAGCTACTAAAAATGACACAATCTAGGTCATAACTAAGGGTGTATGTGACTGAGGTGGGAGAGCAAGATCGTTAGTGGACAAAAGACAGTAACTCAGAGATCAAGCATTGAGGGATTACCCACCTGGATTATGAGTGTGGAATGTAGAAGGAAACAAAACATTAAATCTCTAAGGAAAGAGGGAGAATAGACCAGGAGTTGGTAGATGACTACAAAGAGAAAGGACATTGTATTCATTGTTACACTAATCCTATATCATAAAATTCTCAGGTGATTGTTCTTAGGGGAGAATAAAAGAGAAGGGTCTGGAAGCATCAATGAGAACCAAGAAGGATGCCTTCAACACCATACCAGTGGAAAGGTATGGATGGGATTAAAACAACCCTTACATGCAAAGACTTTAGTGGAAATAACATACTCAAGGGAGAGCCTGGTTGCAATTAGATCGAGAAGAGGAAAGGCATATTCAGAGAAAGGTTTGAGATGATTTTTCAGGTAACATACATTGGTTAAACCAGAAGGTATTGAGGGAGGGTTGAGAGTTTGGGAGGCTTGGGAAATTAGGCCAGAAATGTGATTTATAGGGCCTTATAGGTAGTAAGACCTATAATTTATCATCAAAACCTAAAAGAGGCCCCAATAATAATTACACCAAGATAAAAAGCATACACTGGGACTGTCCCAGGCAAATTCTGTTAAATGGTCATCCTACCCATCAGACTTGCAAATTATGAGGTTAATTGTAACAATAACAGGAGAAAAGTGAATAAAGATGCTGGTCTTGATGGTTCTGAGATAGACTGCCCGAAAGCAGAGAGTTGTAATTGTAGTGGCAATAGGGATAGGTAAAGGGCCAAATTTTCTCTGCAGGAATATATAGTGTTTTCAACTATTACTTGAATCCATTTTTATAGTGCTGTGGCTATTAACACTGGAACTGTATTATTTCCAGCTAATGGTGAATCTAAAACTTTTGTCACACTGTACTCAATGGATGTAGTTCTCTCTTTTTTTTTTTTTTTTTCCATTGTTTAACAGTTTCATCCCTGGTATTTGTTATCCTCGCCTGGAGTTTTCTCTCTTCAACTACATGGTAGTATGCAAATACGACTGTTTTCCTAGGCAGGCTGAAATATCATGGCCTTCATGAACCTGTTCTTGACTCTTTCATCTGGGCATTAGCTGTCCCTCCTCTCAATTTTCCCAGCATTTTATCAATACTTCTATTGATTTATTAGTTTTTGCCTTTTACAGTACTAAATTACTTATGTATCTTACCTTTCCTTTTAATTTTTTTTAACGTTTATTCATTTTTGAGAGAGAGAGAGAGAGTGCGAGCAAGGGAGGGGCAGAAAGAGAGGGAGACACAGAATCTGAAGCAGGCTCCAGGCTCTGAGCTGCCAGCACAGAGCCGGATGCAGGGCTGAAACCCACAAACCTCGAGATCAGGACTGAGCCGAAGTCCCACGCTTAACCAACTGAGCCACCCAGGCACCCAACCTTTCCTTTTCAGTGAGTAAGTTCCTTGGGGACAGAGTTCATATATGCAAACCTCCATTATCCTACCACTATGTGTTATAAGATAGGCTTTCAATAAGTGTATAGATTAATAATGGAATACATGAATTTTGAAGAGAATCCACAACAGTATTTATGTCTGTTAAATACTGGAAAATAAGAAGAGCTTCTCAGAAACCAAGCTGGCATACAGCAAAGAATAAAATATTAGAAATCAAGAGAGCCGCACAAACAGTAAGATACTATATAAATAACAATAGTTACAACTCCACAAACTTGATGTTTGCTGTGAAACATACAAATGCTATTCTGCGTTATATTTCCCTGGAGTTTTAAGCAAGTATGATTTTAATAACCTTAAAAAATTACTAAAGTTTATTTTTTTTAAATCAAGCTATGTATACATATTGATTTGCTATATTCTGTAAAGAAACTAAATGCAACTTGTATGTTAGCATATCGTGTCTAAATTGCAGACTTGGAGAAACTGAAGCAAAATATTCCCTCTTGCTTTCTCGTAGGTAAGGATTCATATGCAGATATGATTTTTAAAAATCATTGTTAGTTATTTTTCTTAGGTATTAAAAAAATGTGCTTCCTGGTTTTTTTTTTTTTTTTTTTTTTTTTTTTTATGAAATTTATTGACAAATTGGTTTCCATACAACACCCAGTGCTCATCCCAAAAGGTGCCCTCCTCAATACCCATCACCCACCCTCCCCTCCCTCCCACCCCCCATCAACCCTCAGTTTGTTCTCAGTTTTTAACAGTCTCTTATGCTTTGGCTCTCTCCCACTCTAACCTCTTTTTTTTTGTTCCTTCCCCTCCCCCATGGGTTCCTGTTAAGTTTCTCAGGATCCACATAAGAGTGAAACCATATGGTATCTGTCTTTCTCTGTATGGCTTATTTCACTTAGCATTACACTCTCCAGTTCCATCCACGTTGCTACAAAGGGCCATATTTCATTTTTTCTCATTGCCACATAGTATTCCATTGTGTATATAAACCACAATTTCTTTATCCATTCATCAGTTGATGGACATTTAGGCTCTTTCCATAATTTGGCTATTGTTGAGAGTGCTGCTATGAACATTGGGGTACAAGTGCCCCTATGCATCAGTACTCCTGTATCCCTTGGGTAAATTCCTAGCAGTGCTATTCCTGGGTCATAGGGTAGGTCTATTTTTAATTTTCTGAGGAACCTCCACACTGCTTTCCAGAGCGGCTGCACCAATTTGCATTCCCACCAACAGTGCAAGAGGGTTCCCGTTTCTCCACATCCTCGCCAGCATCTATAGTCTCCTGATTTGTTCATTTTGGCCACTCTGACTGGCGTGAGGTGATACCTGAGTGTGGTTTTGATTTGTATTTCCCTGATAAGGAGCGACGCTGAACATCTTTTCATGTGTCTGTTGGCCATCTGGATGTCTTCTTTAGAGAAGTGTCTATTCATGTTTTCTGCCCATTTCTTCACTGGGTTATTTGTTTTTCGGGTGTGGAGTTTGGTGAGCTCTTTATAGATTTTAGATACTAGCCCTTTGTCCGATATGTCATTTGCAAATATCTTTTCCCATTCCGTTGGTTGCCTTTTAGTTTTGTTGGTTGTTTCCTTTGCTGTGCAGAAGCTTTTTATCTTCATAAGGTCCCAGTAATTCACTTTTGCTTTTAATTCCCTTGCCTTTGGGGATGTGTCGAGTAAGAGATTGCTACGGCTGAGGTCCGAGAGGTCTTTTCCTGCTTTCTCCTCTAAGGTTTTGATGGTTTCCTGTCTCACATTTAGGTCCTTTATCCATTTTGAGTTTATTTTTGTAAATGGTGTGATAAAGTGGTCTAGTTTCAACCTTCTGCATGTTGCTGTCCAGTTCTCCCAGCACCATTTGTTAAAGAGGCTGTCTTTTTTCCATTGGATGTTCTTTCCTGCTTTGTCAAAGATGAGTTGGCCATACGTTTGTGGGTCTAGTTCTGGGGTTTCTATTCTATTCCATTGGTCTGTGTGTCTGTTTTTGTGCCAATACCATGCTGTCTTGATGATGACAGCTTTGTAGTAGAGGCTAAAGTCTGGGATTGTGATGCCTCCTGCTTTGGTCTTCTTCTTCAAAATTCCTTTGGCTATTCGGGGCCTTTTGTGGTTCCATATGAATTTTAGGATTGCTTGTTCTAATTTCAAGAAGAATGCTGGTGCAATTTTGATTGGGATTGCATTGAATGTGTAGATAGCTTTGGGTAGTATTGACATTTTGACAATATTTATTTTTCCAATCCATGAGCAGGGAATGTCTTTCCATTTCTTTAAGTCTTCTTCAATTACCTTCATAAGCTTTCTATAGTTTTCAGCATACAGATCCTTTACATCTTTGGTTAGATTTATTCCTAGGTATTTTATGCTTCTTGGTGCAATTGTGAATGGGATCATTTTCTTTATTTGTCTTTCTGTTGCTTCGTTGTTAGTGTATAAGAATGCAACTGATTTCTGTACATTGATTTTGTATCCTGCAACTTTGCTGAATTCATGTATCAGTTCTAGCAGACTTTTGGTGGAGTCTATCGGATTTTCCATGTATAATATCATGTCGTCTGCAAAAAGCGAAAGCTTGACTTCATCTTTGCCAATTTTGATGCCTTTGATTTCCTTTTGTTGTCTGATTGCTGATGCTAGAACTTCCAGCACTATGTTAAACAACAGCGGTGAGAGTGGGCATCCCTGTCGTGTTCCTGATCTCAGGGAAAAAGCTCTCAGTTTTTCCCCGTTGAGGATGATGTTAGCTGTGGGCTTTTCATAAATGGCTTTTATGATCTTTAAGTATGTTCCTTCTATCCCGACTTTCTCAAGGGTTTTTATTAAGAAAGGGTGCTGGATTTTGTCAAAGGCCTTTTCTGCATCGATTGACAGGATCATGTGGTTCTTCTCTTTTTTTTTGTTAATGTGATGGATCACGTTGATTGATTTGCGAATGTTGAACCAGCCCTGCATCCCAGGAATGAATCCCACTTGATCATGGTGAATAATTCTTTTTATATGCTGTTGAATTCGATTTGCTAGTATCTTATTGAGAATTTTTGCATCCATATTCATCAGGGATATTGGCCTGTAGTTCTCTTTTTTTACTGGGTCTCTGTCTGGTTTAGGAATCAAAGTAATACTGGCTTCATAGAATGAGTCTGGAAGTTTTCCTTCCCTTTCTATTTCTTGGAATAGCTTGAGAAGGATAGGTATTATCTCTGCTTTAAATGTCTGGTAGAACTCCCCTGGGAAGCCATCTGGTCCTGGACTCTTATTTGTTGGGAGATTTTTGATAACCGATTCAATTTCTTCGCTGGTTATGGGTCTGTTCAAGCTTTCTATTTCCTCCTGATTGAGTTTTGGAAGAGTGTGGGTGTTCAGGAATGTGTCCATTTCTTCCAGGTTGTCCAATTTGTTGGCATATAATTTTTCATAGTATTCCCTGATAATTGTTTGTATCTCTGAGGGATTGGTTGTAATCATTCCATTTTCATTCATGATTTTATCTATTTGGGTCATCTCCCTTTTCTTTTTGAGAAGCCTGGCTAGAGGTTTGTCAATTTTGTTTATTTTTTCAAAAAACCAACTCTTGGTTTCGTTGATCTGCTCTACAGTTTTTTTAGATTCTATATTGTTTATTTCTGCTCTGATCTTTATTATTTCTCTTCTTCTCCTGGGTTTAGGCTGCCTTTGCTGTTTTGCTTCTATTTCCTTTAGGTGTGCTGTTAGATTTTGTATTTGGGATTTTTCTTGTTTCTTGAGATAGGCCTGGATTGCAATGTATTTTCCTCTCAGGACTGCCTTCGCTGCATCCCAAAGCGTTTGGATTGTTGTATTTTCATTTTCGTTTGTTTCCATATATTTTTTGATTTCTTCTCTAATTGCCTGGTTGACCCACTCATTCGTTAGTAGGGTGTTCTTTAACCTCCACGCTTTTGGAGGTTTTCCAGACTTTTTCCTGTGGTTGATTTCAAGCTTCATAGCATTGTGGTCTGAAAGTATGCATGGTATAATTTCAATTCTTGTAAACTTATGAAGGGCTGTTTTGTGACCCAGTATATGATCTATCTTGGAGAATGTTCCATGTGCACTCGAGAAGAAAGTATATTCTGTTGCTTTGGGATGCAGAGTTCTAAATATATCTGTCAAGTCCATCTGATCCAATGTCTCATTCAGGGCCCTTGTTTCTTTATTGACTGTGTGTCTAGATGATCTATCCATTGTTGTAAGTGGTGTGTTAAAGTCCCCTGCAATTACCACATTCTTATCAATAAGGTTGCTTCTGTTTATGAGTAATTGTTTTATATACTTGGGGGCTCCGGTATTCGGCGCATAGACATTTATAATTGTTAGCTCTTCCTGATGGATAGACCCTGTAACTATTATATAATGTCCTTCTTCATCTCTTGTTACAGCCTTTAATTTAAAGTCTAGTTTGTCTGATATAAGTATGGCTACTCCAGCTTTCTTTTGGCTTCCAGTAGCATGATAAATAGTTCTCCATCCCCTCACTCTGAATCTAAAGATGTCCTCAGGTCTAAAATGAGTCTCTTGTAGACAGCAAATAGATGGGTCTTGTTTTTTTATCCATTCTGATACCCTATGTCTTTTGGTTGGCACATTTAATCCGTTTACATTCAGTGTTATTATAGAAAGATACGGGTTTAGAGTCATTGTGATGTCTGTATGTCTTATGCTTGTAGTGATGTCTCTGGTACTTTGTCTCACAGGGTCCCCCTTAGGATCTCTTGTAGGGCTGGTTTAGTGGTGACAAATTCCTTCAGTTTTTGTTTGTTTGGGAAGACCTTTATCTCTCCTTCTATTCTAAATGACAGACTTGCTGGATAAAGGATTCTCGGCTGCATATTTTTGCTGTCTAGCACCCTGAAAATCTCGTGCCAATTCTTTCTGGCCTGCCAAGTTTCAAAAGAGAGATCAGTCACGAGTCTTATAGGTCTCCCTTTATATGTGAGGGCACGTTTACCCCTTGCTGCTTTCAGAATTTTCTCTTTATCCTTGTATTTTGCCAGTTTCACTATGATATGTCGTGCAGAAGATCGATTCAAGTTACGTCTGAAGGGAGTTCTCTGTGCCTCTTGGATTTCAATGCCTTTTTCCTTCCCCAGTTCAGGGAAGTTCTCAGCTATTATTTCTTCAAGTACCCCTTCAGCACCTTTCCCTCTCTCTTCCTCCTCTGGAATACCAATTATGCGTATATTATTTCTTTTTAGTGGATCACTTAGTTCTCTAATTTTCCCCTCATACTCCTGGATTTTTTTATCTCTCTTTTTCTCAGCTTCCTCTTTTTCCATAACTTTATCTTCTAGTTCACCTATTCTCTCCTCTGCCTCTTCCATCCGAGCCGTGGTGGTTTGCATTTTGTTTTGCATTTCCTTTAAAGCGTTTTTCAGCTCCTCGTGACTGTTCCTTAGTCCCCTGATCTCTGTAGCAAGAGATTCTCTGCTGTCCTGTATACTGTTTTCCAGCCCAGCGATTAATTTTATGACTATTATTCTAAATTCACTTTCTGTTATATTATTTAAGTCCTTTTTGATCAGCTCATTAGCTGTTGTTATTTCCTGGAGATTCTTCTGAGGGGAATTCTTCCGCTTGGTCATTTTGGATAGTCCCTGGTGTGGTGAAGACCTGCAGGGCACTTCCCCTGTGCTGTGGTGTATAACTGGAGTTGGTGGGCGGGGCCGCAGTCAGTCCTGATGTCTGCCCCCAGCCCACCGCTGGGGCCACAGTCAGACTGGTGTGTGCCTTCTCTTCCCCTCTCCTAGGGGCGGGATTCACTGTGGGGTGGCGTGGCCCGTCTGGGCTACTTGCACACTGCCAGGCTTGTGATGCTGGGGATCTGGCGTATTAGCTGGGGTGGGAAGGCAAGGTGCACGGCGGGAGGGGGGGCAGGCTTAGCTCGCTTCTCCTTAGGTGATCCACTTCAGGAGGGGCCCTGTGGCAGCCGGAGGGAGTCAGATCCGCTGCCGGAGGTTTGGCTCCGCAGAAGCACAGAGTTGGGTGTTTGCGAGGAGCGAGCAATTTCCCTGGCAGGAACCGGTTCCCTTTGGGATTTTGGCTGGGGGATGGGCGGGGGAGATGGCGCTGGCGAGCGCCTTTGTTCCCCGCCAAACTGAGCTCTGTCGTCCGGGGGCTCCACAGCTCACCCTCCCTTTGTCCTCCAGCCTTCCCGCTTTCGGAGCAGAGCTGTTAACTTATGACCTCCCAGACGCTAAGTCGCGCTTGCTGTCGGAACACAGTCCGTCAGGCCCCTCCGCTTTTGCAAGCCGGACTCGGGGGCTCTGCTTGGCTGGCGAGCCGCCCCTCCGCCCCGGCTCCCTCCCGCCAGTCCGTGGAGCGCGCACCGCCTCGCCGCCCTTCCTACCCTCTTCCGTGGGCCTCTCGTCTGCACTTGGGTCCAGTGACTCCGTTCTGCTAATCCTCTGGCGGTTTTCTGGGTTATTTAGGCAGGTGTAGGTGGAATCTAAGTGACCAGCAGGACGCGCGGTGAGCTCAGCGTCCTCCTACGCCGCCATCTTCCTGCGCCAAACGCTTCCTGGAGATTAGAGCAAAAGGTTATAACAATTCTTGAGACAATAGTTTATGGATAATGACTAAACATTTGCTTGTTCAGGTTTTCAGACAAAACATGTCTTTTTTTTTTTTTTAATTTTTTTTTTCAATGTTTATTTATTTTTGGGACAGAGAGAGACAGAGCATGAACGGGGGAGGGGCAGAGAGAGAGGGAGACACAGAATCGGAAACAGGCTCCAGGCTCCGAGCCATCAGCCCAGAGCCTGACGCGGGGCTCGAGCTCACGGACCGCGAGATCGTGACCTGGCTGAAGTCGGACGCTTAACCGACTGCGCCACCCAGGCGCCCCAGACAAAACATGTCTTAATAAAACACTGAGTCAAATCAGACCATGTTTCAATATTATGAACGTGTGCATGCATATGTATATTTTTGCCTACTCTAAATTCTTTTAGATTAGTTATTAGGTATGTAAAAAGGTTAATACCTGAAGAAACTGTAAAGTGGCTGTAGAATTCTCGAGAGTATCTTTTAGGAAGAAGGTTACTTTGCTATCACACTAGATTTGCTCAGTTAAAAGAAAGAATATATAGGCCTTAACTTTTTTAAGAATATTCTTTTCATAACATTTTTATTCCAGACATACTTCAAATGAATCAGTGGACATTTCCTCCAAAATTTTAAACTAATTTTTATACAAATTTTTTTTAAAATGCAGCAGATCAAGCATCTCAAAATACCCAATAAAGTGAAGATTATTAGATATTAATTAGTAGATGTTAACCATGGGTATTTATGTCACACATTACCCTATTCAATTATTCATTTGTTCAGGTTTATAAACAAGTCATGCCAAAACATTTCATTTTGTTTGTCTTTGGTGTAGTTTGTCCAGAACCATTCCAATAATTGAGAAATTTTAGTTTTGCCTAAGAAATCTGAGATGTTGACTATAAAATATACTCCCTTTATATTTTTATATATAAAAGAAAATCCCTTTAATATCCTCCATATAATTATATCTTTTTATTAATAAAAAGAATGTTTATATAAAAATTATGTAGGGAATTTTATGGGTAATTTAAGAATAAAAATGTGTGATTGAGAGAAATTAGAAAAGTTGTGATTGATCAAATCAGACACTAAATGTTGGATACAAATGTAAAGGGTGGATGCAAGTTCCCTCTGATATAGAAAATCCCCTGGGCTGTTGTTCAGATTTAGTGCCTGGGCTTGTTTGTCTTTGGGAAGTTGTAGTTTTGAAACTCAGATACTATAAGTCAGTGAGAATAATAAGGTAAGGATTCTGCACACAATTCTGATGTGTAGAGAGGGGGTTACCACACCACCAAGCAATCCTCCAGTCCCCAGCTGGCTATCCTACAATTTAATTCAATTCTGACACTATCTACCTGGATATCTTATCAGATCCCACAGGTTAAGGGTTCAGTCCCACAAGTCTGCTCCCCACGCCCACCCCCTGACCCCCGCCACACACACTTCAGATACCAATGTCAAGCCCAGTTTTTTATTGTGTACTTCTGGCCATCTGGCTGTAAATCAGAGGTTCCCACAAAACTCTTCTTGGGTTTAATTAATCTGCTAGAGTGGCTCACACAACTCAGGGAAATATTTTACTTACTAGATCACTGGTTTATTATAAAAGACATATCTAAGAAATAGCCAGATTGAAGAAATGCATAGGGCAAGGTATGGGGAAAGGTTTCCATGCCCTCTCTAAGTGCACTCTTCTCACCAAATTTTCACACGTTCACCAACCTGGAAGCTCTTAAAACCTCATTCTTCTGTGTTCGAATGGATGCTTCATTACAAAGGTATGATTGACTAGATCATTGGCCATTGACCATGGATACAACTCCAGCCCTGCTACCCAATCCCAGGGGTGGAACTAAAAGTTCTAACCCTCTAATCACAGGTTGGTTCTCGGGGCAATCAGCTTCCTCTCCTTAAGGGCAGCCCAAAGTCAGTCATTAACATAACAAAAGACAGCTTTCTGTTCTCATCATAGGAATCTAATGGTTTAGGAGCTCTGTTCCAGGAACAGATTTCTAAGAAATTTACTAAATAACTTTGTCAATCTTGATTATTTTCTTTGTTATTCCTGGCCATTAGGTATCTTTACATTTGCTTTTATATTGCTCCTATCTATTTTGCCTTGATGACTTGTACACATACTACTCATTGTATTGCTCAAACATATGGAAAAATGGTTGACTTAATAATACTGTGTTGACCATTGTCTTTGTTTAAGGAAACAGAATAAATCATTGTTAAGAGACATAAAAGCATCCTCTTTTAAGGTCAAATTTCTATTTAAGTATCTTGTTTAGTCCTTTCTTTTAGCCCCTTTGGGACTATAAGTCTCAGAAAAAGTTAAGTATTAAGTTTTCTTTGAGAACAAAATTACACCAGCTTAGTTAAATCTTATGAGGTCAGATTTCTATTTATGTCTATCAGGCATTCTTTTACCTTATTGAAACTACTGCTGTCAGAAAAGTGTAAATGCTACTCTTCTTAAGTAAATAAAATTCCCAGCTCAGTGGAAGGCTTGGTTTGGTCCGGATTAGTAGGCTATTAAAGTTTAGCTAACAACAGGGCTCCTGCAATAGTAAAATTAGCCTAGTTTTCACCTGGCTTTGTTCACCATTCTTGAAGATTCAGTATTCAGGTACCAGTCCTTTGGGGATTCTTCCCTAACTTCTCCTCCAAATCTGAGTTAGGGTCCAGTTTACAGCATCCTTCCTAAGCCCCAACAGTATAATGCACTTAATCAGTTGTTCTCAAAGTGTCTTCCTAAGAACAGCAAAATCAGCATTACACAAGAACCTGCTAGTGATATAAAAAAAGGTCATGGGTCCCCTTCCCTCACTTTTTGAAGCAGAAATTCTGGGGTTGGTGCTCAGCAGTCTGTATGTTCAAGCATTCTAGGTGATTGAAATCCACTGGATTTCATATTCTATTTAATTTTTTATTTACCTATTTAGCTCCTAGCCTAGTAAGGGCCCTTAGAATGTGTCCAATAAATGTCTATTATATTAATTATCAAAATGAAATTCAGGCTATGTAATAAACCTCTTAGGTCTGGCTAGAGGGCAAATTCAGTCAATTTCACTTTGCTGTTTTAAAAGATGAAGAGTGACAAAAAATGGAAGAGTTACTTTTTTTTTTTTTAACGTTTTTATTTATTTTTGGGACAGAGAGAGACAGAGCATGAACGGGGGAGGGGCAGAGAGAGAGGGAGACACAGAATCGGAAGCAGGCTCCAGGCTCTGAGCCATCAGCCCAGAGCCCGACGCGGGGCTCGAACTCACGGACGGCGAGATCGTGACCTGGCTGAAGTCGGACGCTTAACCGACTGCGCCACCCAGGCGCCCCAGGAAGAGTTACTTTTTGAAAAAAACGTGAGTGGAAAAATTTGGAACACATAAAAGGAAAGTGCGAAATATTAATGAGCCTAATTTATTGTTTAGTCTAATTATTTTCTAAGAAATTGTAGATACATGTTCCCTTTGATCTTTTTCTCATAATCTTATTGATAATCATAGCTAATATTTTTGTAGGCTGATTCTTTTATGAACTCTTCTAATCCCCATTATTTCTACCCTCATTTTACAGATGGAAAATGTGAGGCAAAAGAGGTAAGATAACAAAACTATCACCTGCTAGAGCAATGACTCGAAATCAGACATTCTGGGTTCAGAGTCCATCTCCCAGTTAGTACTAATCACTTTGCTTATATTGCCTTTTTTTTTTTTTTTTAAGCTCTATGATGATTGTTATATCTCCAGAAATCCTTTCTATTCCATAAAAATTTCTCTGACAATTCAGAGATTACAGTAGCCTTCAACTTTATCCTTGAATTTCATAGAGTTCCTGTTTACTAACTTTCCATAAAATGGTTTTGGGACCAAAGGTAAGTTCTTGCTGCTTTAGTGTAGATGTTACCTGATGCTCATGTGGTGATAACTGCTCTTCAGAATTGCTTTAAGATTTTATATTCTTCAAAAGAAATCACCACATTTGCCTAAATTCATTTGTCTAGTAATTCATATTACTTTTTAGGGTAACATTCTGTGATGGTTATTTGTACTTATTCATAGAAAATTATTTAGCTTTTCATTACTGCATTGGCAGTTTTGATTTCTTTAAGTTAAAAAGTCCAATTTCCTTCTTAGGTAAGAATTGATTTCCCTCTCCAAAAAGTAAATTAGACTTTTTTGTTTTTAATTCTGAAGATTAAACAGATTCCCATCTTGCTTCAAATTTTTTGATAAATTAAGGCCACAAAACAATTGGATTAAATGTTTGAAAGTCAGAATTCACATATCTGATAGCTAAGAATAAGAACTTTGATTTGCTAACTCAGTATAGGGATGAGGGAAGAAAATAGAAGGTTTAAAGACAAAAACATTCATAAAAGTTAAAAACATGAAATGACCTATTCATGAGAATTTTAATTAATATTGGATACAACCACAAATAGAAATATATGAAGACAGAAAGTGAAGAATTAACCAACAAAATGGAAGAATTGGTTTTTGAAACAATGAATGGAAATTCAATTTAGGAATAGATAATAAAAAATTTAATTTATAATACTGATTTATTGTTTAATCGAATTATTGTTTTGGTAGTTATTGAGTAGGTATACGTCAAATATTTATTCTCTTCTGTAAGGTTTTATTTATTTTTTTTCATTTAGAAACTCTCCAGCTGAAGGACTGGATGTTGACTTCGGCTATTTTATAGGATAATTCTTCAAAAACTTGGAAGTTTTTTTCTAACTGTCACAATTTATAGCTATCATGAAATCGTTGTACCCATGTGGGGTTATGTATACATATGATATATGTCAATACTTATACAGTATACAGTATGTAAACATTTGATTCTTATTTGTATACATGCATGATGCATGTATGTATAAACACTTATGATAAAATCATAATAATTTTTTTTGATTCTAAAATCTATTTAAACATTTAATTTAGTTAATGATTGGATCTCCAGGACATCGGTTTTTTTTTGAACAAGTATAACAGATTGGAGTTTAGGTGAGTTTCCAAATCCTAGTGTGATACTAATAATTACAAGCAAGTTTTAAATCACTACTTTTCAAATGTGTTTGAAAAATAAATTAGTATTCCTGTGATTATTTATGATTTGCCTATGAATCTACAATACCTTATAAACAGTAGAAGTGAAGAGGCCAGTTTCTATTTCAGTTAGAAAGTCTGTATGCTGCTTTATCAGCGTGTACAGAGGCGTTTTTGGAGGGAGAGGACTTTCTGTGAACTGTATTAATCCTTCATCAATTAGATGAAACATTTCAGTAAATCATTTAAATTTATTTTCCTTTAAACGGCTTCGATTTCCATCCCGTTATTTTAGTGTCTGCGTCACTAGAGGCCACTGTTGCCTTTTCGATATATTTCATAACTCGAAGCCTTGAAGTAGTATGTCTGAATAATCTCAAAAGCTATCAATTTTAGAAATAGAAGAAAACTTGTATTATCTTTTGTGCAGCCAGCCTACTTGAAATATTAAAAAGAAAAGATTTTCTGTACTTTCAAAGCAAAATGTGAAATTTCATTTAAAAATCGAGTCACTTCATTTATATTTAAGTATACATGTTATATGTAAACACAGATGTTACTTCTCATATGGCATGTATTTGCCCCACATTCTGTGTTCCTCAGTGGTTATAGAAGCATCAGAAACCTACTTTCAGTGAAATATCTTTGTAAAATCATTGACTCTAAAAGACACTAATAGAAATCAAAGGTAAAGTAGAATGGTTAAAGTTATTGAGTGCCAAACATTATCCTAAGAATGTTATGTTCATTACACCAGTTAATTCTTATAACAGTCTTGTGAGTTCTCTACCAATGCTATGCTCAAAGTATCGTTCAGGAAACTAGGGGACAGAGAATTTTAAAAAATGGCCCAAGATTGTATGCTATGAACAGTATGTTATAAGGACTACCAAACAGAAAATTAGATATGGAATATAGATGTACGTGTGTGTGTGAATCTATGTGAAGTTATATCTATAAAATTATGCATTATATCTGTATATATACATGCACACGCACATGCACACACTTATACAATTTTGATAGTGATGCCATTGTTTAGAGCCATGCCCTGTCTGAGATTTTTCTCTACTTACTAGAAAATTAGCCTATTACTGTTTTATATATGCTGACAGAAAACACAAAACTCCTAGGTCGGAGACAAAGGACTTGATTACTCACAACTAAAACAGTAGCCAGAGCTTCGTATTTATGCCTGTTCACCTGTGCCTTCCAGATCTCAAAGATGCCTGCACATGTAGTGGATTGCATTACAGCAGAGGGTCACTTGACTTGGGGATTTGCTGATTTTATAGCAAGAAAAAGCTTGCTCCCTGTCCAGAGAGAGATGCTAACTCATCTCTCAGGGTTGCTCACTTCAGTCACAACCTTGAGAAACTGCTCAGGTAAAGAGCTATCAGAGTTTTGAATTCTTAGAATATCCAATGAGAACATGCAAAGACACATGGCTGATTTCCTCTCCAAACGGCCACCATCATATCTCATCTTATCTAATCTTATCTTGTCTTACTTATCTTATGCTTTCTCTGTGTGTGGCTCACTCCATGATTTTCAAAGGACAGAGGAATGGGTGATATATGCAATGTAGCATTGTACTAGCAAGACAAAGACAATTCTATTGCCCTCAATTGCATTTTTGTCCCTTTCTTGTAGTTTGTATTATTTTCTCTGGGCAGTTCCATCTTATTCTCCCCCCCCCCCCCCCATTCTGTCCTGTTACATTCTCATTCATTCATTAAACACTTATTTAATCCTTATTTTGTATAGATAATATTGCTGTATGAAAACATGTTCATACCCTGAAAACACAAATTGTATTTGATATAATTACTTAAGGCTGTGGTAGTCTTTTTAAAAGTCTAATATATGAGAAAGTAATGATATTTTTTAACATTATATCAAATACCATGTATCAAAGACAAACTGCATTTACCAACTCTTGATTATGTGGATATCGACAGGTAAAATTTTTATTTTTAAAATATCTACAATTTTTGTAACTATCCAGTTGTTGAAATTGAGTAACATTTTATTAAAACAACTTTATTCTCAATACTTTAAAAAGTGTTTTTCAATATAAAATAACTTGAAATCATTATAATAATTTTTAAAAGAAAGAATGTTTTATACATTACCCTTTCTTATATTCTGCTTTAGTATTTATAACATCATTCTTTACTGAAAATCACAGAATAAAAAAACTGACATCACAAATGGATTTCTAAGTGTCCTCTAAATGCAAAAGTCAGACTATAATTAAAAAAATAAATTTTGGATTGTGGCAACTTAACATTGGAATTGATAACATACATACAATATCTAAATCCATACTAATTTACCATTCTTTCTAGTGAGAATGTATGCTAGCATCTAATTTCAAATTTCAAATATAACACATACTGGTAAAGAGAATATTTTCTTTACTATGAAAATTTTATCAATACACACTTGTCCAAAGAAAGAGTTTGTAGTTTTAATCACAATTCCAATATTACACTTGTTGAATTATTGAATGTCAACTTTCAAACTTGATTTTTTGAGAAACTATAGAATTTCATAATTGGCGGGAGCCTTGAAAATGTGCTATTTCACTTGTCCCATCATTCAGAGAGGAAGATGTACCTGCAAATACACTTATGATGTAGCTGTCCACCATATATGCACCCAAATTTATTTTTCATATAATACAAGTAGACTGATACTTGCTCATTTGAAATGTTTTTAAACATTTTTTGAAGTTTAATTTGGTAGGGAAAAATCTGTTATAAGATGGCCAGCAGGACTGACAGGGTAATTCCAGTCCCTGTCTGAAGATTCGCCTTCTGGGCTCTTATTCCCACCTGGCTTGCTGCTCCATCAAGTTACTACTAATGAGAAATGCGTCAGTAACAGATTATAAATTGTCCCCTCTCCTTATGCTCAGAACTCAAACCTCTGGAGAATGATATTCTCTGAGCCCACCAGTGCTTTCCAAGATCCCCAAGTGCCACTTCGTTCTTCTGCCGGGTGATACAGACCAGTTTCCGTAACTATTTATTTTAAAAGAGAGAGAAAGAGACAGTGTGGGGAGGGGCAGAGAGAGAGAGAGAGAGAGAGATCAAGAGGGAGAGAGAGAGAGTATATCCCAAGCAGGCTCTGCACTGTTATCACAGAGACCCACATGGGGCTCGATTCCATAAGCCGTGAGATCATGACCTGAGTCAAAATCAAGAGACGGACACTTAACTGACTGAGCCACCGAGATGCCCCACTCATTTGAAATTAAAAAATAATAACAATAATAATATTTCTTTATTCTTGAGAGAGAGAGACAGACAGACAGAGCATGAGGGGTGGGGGGCAGAGAGAGAGACAGAGAGAGAAAGACAGAATCTGAAACAGGCTCCAGGCTCTGAGCTGTCAGCACAGAGACCTACACGGGGCTTGAACTCATGAATTGTGAGATCATGACCTGAGCTGAAGTTGGACGCTTAACCGACTGAGCCACCCAGGCACCCCATTTGAAATTTTTTAATTAGAGTAACACCATGCTATGCAAAAAAGAATATGGCTTTTAGAATTAAACAAGTTGTAACATTAGCTGTGCCATTCGCTAACCAAAAATATTGTTATTTATTCTTTCTGAATCTCAATTCTCTAAATTTCTCTCATTCTTAAAATGTCAGAGTGAAGATGTGTGACAGATAAAATTGTCTTCATCACGTGAAACAACACTGGTTAAGAACCTAGAAGTCAGCCTAGAAATCAGTCCATGAGACCTACATTTTTGTTTTTTTGCTATCCCCCTATATCAATTGCTATGCCTTTATAGCCCAGTATAATTAAATAGCATTCTTATACACTATCTTCTGCACAGACAGCACATAGACCCTTAAGTAATACAATTAATAGCAGTACTCTAAGTGATGAAAGAAATAAATATAACCATATTAAGTTATTCTAAAATATTTGTGAAAAGCTAATTTATTTTTGTTAGTAAACATAATTCAAAAATGTATCACCAGATATTTTTCTTTGAAAGAACAGAGGGTCAACTGTAGACCTATTATTTTTCATGCACGGATTTTTCACCTGTTACTTAATGATTATGAAAGTATAATTATTTTAGTCCCATGAAGTTTTTGGTCAATAAACTTTGATAGGAAATAAGATTAAATAATGCTAGACATGTACATTCATTTGAAAACAAAGGGGGGATTCATTTTTCCTTGTATACTTTTTATCAAAAAACGTTACTTTAAAATTGAATAGGAAGTTGATGGAATACCCAGGAGGTTTTATCAGTGCTATGCAAATAGCTAATTACTAGGAGAAGGAAGAAGAATTTACTTTACTTGATAGACTTCCTGGGAATGTGAGGAGATTTTGAGTGTAGTTCATAAAAGGGCTATTTCCTGACAATCATATTTTACACTAGAATCTATAGGGTCCAATTAACATGAGCAAATGTATTCAACCAAAAGTATTTGAATACATCCTCAAGTATTTTTTTTTATCTTTATAGGTAAGACACCTCAAAGCCTTTGGGAGTTTATTTATTTATTTATTTATTTATTTATTTATTTTTGTTAAGTATTTATTCATTACACAAGGTCAGCATGGAGCCCCATTCAGGGCTCAAACTCACAAACCCTGAGATCATGACCTGAGTCGAAACCAAGTGTTGGGCACTTAACTGAACCACCCAGGCACCCCACCATTGTGAGTTTTAAGAGAAATGAATTCTTCTAAGGTGTTCTACTGATACACTAACCTTATTGAATATTTCTCTAGCACACTTAATACAGATATGCCCCATTTTTCAAAAGTTTGAGTTACACCACTTATGTAGTACCTGTTTTTGCTAACTAAGACAAATCTAGAAGATTTTTACTTTTATGAAAAATGGTAAGAAGCGAAAATAAGAACTCAGCATTTGTTTTGCAGTGAGCTATTATAGAGAGGCAGCACAAACCTGGACCAGCAAGAGTGGCGCCACCAAGCTCCTTCCCTAAGAACTACACTCAGTATCCCAGCTTCAAGCCACCATTGCTGTGCCCTGTGTCTGTGCTTTATCTCAAGTGATTCGTGCCACCATTAGCAGGATGTATCTTAAGGTATCAGAAAAGCCTGATAGGTTATTTTTGGGATCTGGGAACACTCAAAATATTTTCCATGTAAATTAATGGTAATTCCTTCTTTGCTTTAAGCCATTTGGCTAATAAAAGTTTTCATAGGAATGCTCTACATATGGATATCATGGAGAAAATTGTACAATGATCATAAGTAGGAGTTATCATGTCAGTAATGGTTTGTGTCTGTACCTGAATGGAAGAATTATAAAATTTGTGAAGATACATCACAGATTTACGTAGGATTGATGACATGGTGGTGTATTTGGGAGAGAATTACAAGCAATTTAATGCAGCAATAATTGCATTGAATAAAGGCTCTTGAACAAACTGGTTCAATTAACAAAATTTCAGTTAACAAAACCTGTGAATTCCTTTTGCTTTCACACATGCAGATTGTATTTTTTTTAATTTTTTTAAAATTGTTTAATGTTTATTCATTTTTGAAAGACAGAGAGAGAGCATAAGAAGGGGTGGGGTGGAGAGAGAGGGGGACACAGAATCCGAAGCAGGCTCCAGGCTCTGAGCTGTCAGCACAGAGCCCAACGCAGGGCTCAAACTCATGAACCTCGAGATCATGATCTGAGCCGAAGTTGAACCCTCAACCGACTAAGCCACCCCAGCTCCCCCGTGCAGATGGTATTTTAAACAGCTGACTAAAACAAGCAGTTACTGTTATTCAATTACTGATATGAACACATAGACTGGATGTCAGCAAGCTTTTTCTGTAAGGACTAGAAAGCAACCATTTTCAGCTTCGTGGGTCAAAAGATTTCTATCCCAAGTAGTCAGCTCTGCCACTGTAGCACATAAACTGTCAGAGACAATATGGGCATGGCTGTGTTTCAATAATTTAGTTATTTACCAAAAACCAGTTAACAGGTTGTACTTGGAATGTGAGCTGTAGTTCGCAAATTAATCACAACATTTTAGCTTATGAATTAGACCAATCACAATATTTTAGTTTAAGCTCGCCAACTGAAGTGTCATGAGGACAGAGACCTCATCTGTCCTGCTTACCCGTTGAACTTCAGAGCTTTGTGTAGCATCTGGAAGACAGGAGGAGTTAATAAAATGTGTTTAATTAAAAGTAAATGTGTATATACTATACAATAATTTCTAATAATTCAATAAGTGGTTACTTTATCCCAAACTTGACTTGTATCAATTAGCTATGCTTTAGAAACATACTAATACATTTTAGTGAATTTTATTATCATTCTCAGAAGGATACAGGTCCTAACATTCGACATGATTTCTAGGTTATTATAGCAGTATGTACCTTAGATCATCCTGTCTTTCTCATAAACAATTTTAAGGAATTTCTAAGATAGGAGACTACAACAATGCTTCTAAATTATGTGCTACCCACCAAAGAAAGGTCTTTGATGGACAAGAGCATTCTCCTCAGTGTAATTACACTCCAACCAGTCTTAAGAGTTAGCTTCTTCAAGCTTATTCACTCCTTCCTTGCTGGCCTAAGCCCCTTGATCTTTAGCTGAAAACACCTCCTTTCCTTGAGATTTGCAGACCACTAGCTTTGAGGAATGAAGGACCAGACTTTCACATAAGATAAGTCCTGACTACATTGGAAAACAGCTGCTGCTGATGCCAGCAAGTCTGTTCAGGGTTATGTTGACATTCCACGAACCGTCTGGGCACCAGCTTCTCCTGCACATAAGCCTTCTCCCCCTCGCCCCTATTTTCCCCTTTAAAACCCTCTGGCTTCGCCTGGAAGGGGAAGATGGTCTTTGGAAGATTAGTCCACCACCTTCCCGGGTCGCTGGTTTCCTGAATAAAGCAACCTTCCTTTCCCACCATTGCTTGTGTCTCAAGTACTCATTTTTGAGCTTCTAAAAGCCGAACCTGAGTTCAGAACTGATTCTCTGTCCAATAACATCAGTACATAAGCCATGGGGAATGTTCATGTACATTCTGCTTGTCTATTTTCTTAAAACACAACATACGTAACAAGGATAGTCCAAAATGTTAACTTGAAAAATGTGACCATATATGCAGATGATCAGAGTCAAATAGGCGCCTCATTTCAAAGGAAGATGAGAACATAGATGACAGTTACACAGGGAGGAAATAGCAATATAGGATGATAGGAGCCAAAGATTATAACTGTTGGAAATAAATCACAAGGAAATAGAAGTAAAAACTATATGAGTAATTTCATGATTAGGATCAAGAGTAAGTTGAGTTGCTGAACAAATCAAATGCATTTGTGAGGTATAATACTTAATAGAATAAGAAAGTGTTATGGAAACTGGTCTGGATCACCCAGCAGAAGAACCAAGCGGCACTGGGAGATCTTGGAAAGAAGGAGGAGTATTTTACACTGGTGGGGCCCAGAGATCTGAGCCCAGAGTATCAACAGAGGGGACAATTTATAGTCTGTTACTTCTGCATTCCTCATTGGTGGTAATTGGGCGCCTGAGGCAAGCAGGGTGGGAACAAGAACCCAGAAGGGAGGTCTTCAGGCAGGGACTGAAATTCCCTTATCAGTCCTGTGGCAATCATATAACAGATTTTTCCCTAACATTCCCCCCTTTGATGCTCCTTTAAACAGACCTACTCTGTATTAGAGGGCATCATCTTCATTTGTTATGGGCTGGTTCTTTTTCTTAGTTCCCTGACTTTGGTTGTGACTATTCCTGACTGGTTTACAAAGTAACAACAGCATTTTTCAAGGAAGATGCAGGTGCCCCCTTTCTGGGCCGTGACGAGTTCAAGTGCCCATCTGTTCTAGAGGGCAACTCCTGCCAGGGAACTTATTTGGCTCTGTAAGCACACTAGGGAGTCAGCCAGTTGTTAGTCCCACAGAAGAGCCTATGTCTCCTAGGCCAGTCTTTTCCCCATGGCTATTCCTGCCCCAGGCGAACGGGTAGTAACACTGCTCATTTAGCCTAGGCCTTAAGGCTGAAGGTTATTCTAAGCATCAACTTTTATCGTGAGAATTATTTAATCTCCTTTTCCTGAGGCACACATATAAGTGTAAACCCTTCCCCAAAATGGCACTGGCAGCCTCCTTACTGGCAAGCAAACTAGCAGACCAAAAGAGGTTACAACACATTTATGCTTTTATACCCCCCAGAGTCTTCCACTTAAAGTGCCCCACACTTACAAAGGGGGCCCAGATTAGAGGAAATCAATACCAACAAAATGTCGTATCCATAAGAGGAAGGTGAGTGTTGACAGGAACCTCTCGCTGTTTCCCCAGCTTTCTGGGGCAGCCTCTGCCAACCTGATGACAAGGAGTAAAGACAGTCTATTTATTTTATCAGACTGGCAATTCCTTAAGCTTCTGCCATGTGTAGACCAGCCTGCTTCCAGGGTGTGGCTGGAGCAGGGCTAAAGATCGGACTTGGGTCAGCCTTCCAAGTCTGGGGCTCCTCAGGCTTGGCCCTCTTGACTCTGGAGTGGTGGACCCATGGAATGAGACCTGTATGAGGCCCTGTCCACTGTGGTTTGAGAGGGTCTTTTTCCAGTCTTTGATCTCGAACAAGTCCCCTGGTGAGAGGGGATATAGACGTGCAGGCAGCCCCACAGCACAAAGTGCAGGCTTACAACCTGGTCTCCTTGGCGGGTGATGATGGTGCCAGTTTGGGCACGATGGGGCAAGACCTGGTGGTTCAGGAGGGAGTGGTCACTGGTTCCCCTGCAGGTCCAGGTAGTGGGGCCCCAGTGAGGTCAGGTTGCTGGCCAAGAGTCTCCCTTGGCTCCTTGATAGCTGAGGCACTGACCACCCACTTGGAGCCACGCACGGGGCTGGTGTGGCCCAGGAGGCCAGGGCCAGGGAAAAAGCACAGGGGCTGGATCTCATGGCTGATGGTCCCACTGCAGCCTCACCATGATGATCTGTACCACCCGTACCAAGCTCTCGGGGTACTTGGTGAACATGGTCGAGAAGGCCTCCACTGGCAGCTGCAGCACTGTGGAGTCTTGGGCCACCCAGGCAGACACAGTGCTCCTGGGGGTGCTGGTGGCCGGTGATGACGTCCAAGATACTCAGGAGGCTGTTGACACTGTTCCCAAGGACCACTTCCTTCACCACACATTTCTTCCCCTCAGATCCTGGCAGACAGAGCTCCAGCAGCCCATTCTGCACCACACAGATACTGGCATCCGGCTGGCCTGGCCGGAAGACAGTCAACCTGGCTGAGCTGCTGGAAGACCATGTGTCGGCAGAGCTCCAGGAAGAGCAACTTCTTGAAATGGCTCAGTACCCGGACATTCTTGAGCATGTAGAGCACCTTGGAGGGCAGGTGGGAGTTACCAAGGTCATCCTCATCAAGTCAGCTTCAAGCACCGTGGGCAGGGGCTCCTTCCGTTGTAGTGTTGGTGCCTCTTTCTGGATGCACGGGATCTTCAATGCCTGGGGCCATCTGGGCCTGGAGTTTTCTGCACTCAGTCTCAGTCTGCATACTCGCAGGAGGATGAATACGGCTGTGACCAGCACTGCGACTCCAGCCCTAATCATCATGCCCAGCACCCCCTTATTAGCTGCTATCTTGGCTGCTTTGTCAGCTAGGCGATTTCCTCATGCTGTAGGGTTGTAAGCCAGACAGCCTCGAGGAGCTTTCTTCCCTGCTGCGGTGAGGCCCCTCTCTTTGTAGATTGCCCCCATATACTTGTACAGTAGCAAAGGTGTACTGGGAGTCGGTTGGCTTGCTTGTCCTTGCGAATGGTGAGGGCTCGGATTAAGGCATGTCACTACATACCCTGCCTTTCAAATGCCCTCTGTGATGAAACTGCTACCATCACTGAACAAGGTGAGGTCTGAGTTCTGTCCAGCCTGGTCACACAGATCTGGGCAACTTGCAAATGCTTTATCAGTCACCTTAGAACAGTCATGATCTGGTTTCCCTTCCTCAGAAGGTAGGAAAGTTGCAGGGTTCAGCATGTGCACTGCTTTAAGAGTGACCAGTGGATTCTCACAGAGGAGCCCCTGGTATTGTGCTAGCTGAGAGTTGGAGAGGCAGGAAAGTTTCTTCTCATGCACAAAGAGATTCCACAGTGAAACAGTCTGTGGCCAGCCAAAACCTGCTGGAAGGGACCCTCAAGGATGCACAGTGATACATCAACCTTATCACTTGGAATCCAAGAGAAGTAAGCCCCCCATCAACCTAGCTGAGGTTCTAGCTGAGGAGGGTGTACGGGTTCAGGACCACTGAGTGCCAGGCTTGAATTGGTTGGTACCGTCCTCCTGGCTTCTTGACTGGCAAGAGCAGGGTGTTACAGGGTGACTGGCATTCAACAAGAATGCCTGATTTCTTGGATGCCTGCCCTTGCCTCTTGTGGGAGGGGGCATTTCTGCCTGCGGTTGAACCCCTGGGATTAACTCTACAATGACAGGTTGTGGGCAAGTCTGGGGAGGGGTGGGTTGTCCTCAGCCCATACAGTGGGGAAGGCAGTCCTGAATTGGGGCAGGCTGCTTCGTTGGGCCTGGGGACAGAATAGCTTCCATTTGGATCTGATCAGAGATTGGTGCACCCCCTTGGCTCAAAGGTTATTTGGGCCCCCAGCTTTGAGAGTATATTTGGGCCAAGTAGAGGGATAGGGCACTCAGGTAGGTAGAGGAATTCATGCCATACCAGTGGCCTCCAAATTCACATAAAAGTCATAGTTTGGCCCCCTACTTTTATTTTGACTGTGGGCTCATGGGGGCCAAGAAGAAGTGAGCCTGGTCCCCCTCAATCTGAATCTATTCCTGCTTTAATGTCTTTTCTCTTGGCATCAGGCACATTGTTCCTTTGCTAGGAGGTTTTGGGCCTCCCCCTTTTGGGGGGCTGGACCTTCCCCATCCTTTTGTTGTGGCTCTCTTTTGCCTCGGGGTCAAGCAGGGTGTAAGCCTCGCATAGTTTCTCATAATAATCCCTGGGGGATTCCCCTTGGACTGGGCATATTCATGGCTTTCTTTGCCCCTGCTCAAATACCCCAAGAGGAGAGCCTCTTGGTACCGGTGGCTGTGGACCGGCATCTGGAGAGCACCTGCACCTGGTGTGGAGGGCGTAATCTGGCCACTGGTCCAGGGGAGAGAGAATCTGCCAAGCCCCGGGGTGGTGGGGAGACCGGAGGTGGCAGAGTATCAGGAACTGGGAGGTTCATACAGCAGGGGAAAGATTGGTTCTTCCTCCAGTTCACCAGTGAGAATTTGTGGAGGTCAGGACTAACACAGGAACTGATCAGGGTAACCTGGGTCTCTGGCGACAACATACCTGATGCAGCGGACCTTTGGGACATCTAAGGTTGCCTCTGAGAGCCCTCCTACACCAAAAATGGGTCATTCTAACTCACATAGGGTCCTTAACTTGCTAGGGGTTATCTTAATTCCATAGTCTCCCCAAAACCCCTTCTTTGCTTTGTCCCGATTCCATAATGTTCCCGTGAGGCAGAGTCGCAAAGACAGACAGAGGGATGGGGTGCCCCCTCTAAAGAGGAGACCAGTCAGATGCCCGTCTGGCCATGTCCTGAAGGAATTTAGGTGATGCTTAGCTGTAGTGGTCTCAGCTTTGTGCCTTACAATTGGAAAGTATTCTGATGCCGCCATAGACTGTATGTCATTCACAATTGGGCCCACTCAGACTCTGTGAGCTCTTGGGGACCTTAAGGGTGCCTGCCCATGGAGCCACAGAATTGAACTCGGCAGGCAAGCCAGACCGAGTTGCGCATTCACACTCACATACACATCAGAGGTTATTACATTCCCTCCCACAGAATGTCTACAGATGAGACCACTAAGGTCTCTGGGGAGTGATCAGGTCCCCCTTCCACCACTACAGGTAGGCTGATGGGGCGCCGTAACAGATTTCCTGTCAGTGGGACCACTGAGGTCTCCAGGGAGTGATCAGGTCACCCTTCCACCACTACGGGTGGGCAGGACAGAACAGAATTATTTCCCAGGCCTTACAGATATCTGATGTCATGTCCAAATCCTCCATTGCCAAGTCTCCTCAAGTCTGGCAGGAACGGCGGAGCAGGGCTGGCCCAAGGTGACCAAGCAGGAGACTGCCAAAATCCAGGCAGGGCGCACCTTCTCCGTTGTGATTCCTTGTTCCCTCACCATCTCGCCATTTTCCCAAACCAGTGGCAACAATGGGCCAGTGCGGTTGGGTTTCCAGGTCAGGGAACCAAATGTTACAGAAACTGGTGTGGATCACCCAGCAGAAGAACCAAGCGACACTGGGAAATCTTGGAAAGAAGGAGGTGTATTTTATACTGGTGGGACCCAGAGATCTGAGTCCAGAGTATCAACAGAGGGGACAGTTTATAGGCTGATACTTCCGCATTCCTCATTAGTAGTAAATTTGGTGCCTGAGGCAAGCAGGGTGGGAATAAGAACCCAGAAGGGAAGTCTTCAGGCAGGGACTGAAATTCCCTTATCAGTCCTGTTGGCCATCATATAACAGAATTTTCCCTAACAAAAGTACTAGATAACTGAAAGTGTAACAAATTATGGGACAATTTGTTCCTCAAGGAAACAGGGATAGTATTGGGCACACATGTAAATAAAATAGCAATTCTCTTACTGAAATTCTTGGGTAAGATAATTAGAAATTTTAACATGAATATAGAATGAAAGAAAAATACAAGAAATAATAGAAGAGCAACTAACAGAAAAAGACAGGAAAAATTCTAGAGAGATTAAAAAGCTACTAACTCAGGGCAGCTGGGTGGCTCAGTCAGTTAAGTGGCTAATTCCGGCTCAGCCGAAGCAACTTAGGCTCCTGATTCTTTGTTCCTCTAAATCCAACCATGTAAAAAAAAATTTTTTTTTACTCTTGAAAAAAAAAAAATTACTTTGCCTTTAAAGCAAGGGGCTCCCAGAATAGTAAAGTTTGGGAGTCTAGATTCAGTGAGGTTCGTGAATAATTCTTATTCTGCATATTCTTACTGTACTTGTATCAGGTAGGTAGATAGTTGAAGAAAGTCTGCATAATTAGAAAATACTCATTTAGCTAAAGTGGAAAACTTGCTTGGAGAGGTGAAGGTGCACAGGTACCAGCTAATATTGGTATATAATTAGCACCAGGCATGTCTAGAATGGGGGTGTGGAGTGAAAGCACAAGGAAAGCATGTAAGTAATGTCCATACGTGTGTGGAAATGGTAATGATAATGGCATGGAAATCTCTGTGTAACAAAAGAAGGACAGAGAAGGGAGCTGCAGATCTCTTCCCCTAAGAGCACAGGGCACATATTGAACAAAAGCAAAGCCATATGTATGCAGAAATCTTTTCAGCAATGTTTTCATTTAAATTCATGGTTATTTAAACATTTCAAAAGATGTGATGTTTTAAGTTCTATTGATTATTTTAAGCATGTTTAATGTATTTTATAACAATAAATCTTTAGTACAACACACATATCACATATACATACAGGTGGACAGAGATGAGCAGACCTCAACACCAACCTAATTCTTGAAAAATTATTGACAAGAATTCCTACTATACTACAAGAGTGCAGTAAATACTTTCTTCTTCCTTTTTCTTGTTTATCATGACTTTTCATCTTTTTATGTGGCTAGGATTATATGTCTCATATAATTGTTCCTTTTTCAAAAGTTTTACTAATATTCAAAGAGTGATACTTGAAGGGATGCATTAGGGGCTCCTGGGGGCCTCAGTCAGTTGAGTGTCCGATTTTGGCTCAGGTCATGATCTCATGGTTCATGGGTTCGAGCCCTGTGTCGAGTTTTGCACTGACAGTGCAGAGTCCACTTCAGTGTGGAATCTGCTCCTTTCCTGCTCATGCTCTCTCTCTCAAAAATAAATAAACACTAAAAAAATAAAGGGATGCCACTAAAATTATGGTAAAAAAATTACATTAAAAAATGGTCTTGCATTGTATCCAGGTCCCTTTTATATATGGCTTTCTAACTTATTCCAGATCAGTTTATAAAAACCATGCTTATTATATAGGTTTCATGTTGTAATGCACAGTCTCGATCTTATTTATGTTGTGAACAGGAATATTGATTGAGTTTCTTAACAAGCAAACATGTATTAGTTTCAATCTTGTAATTCCTCTATCAGTTGTCTGTTTCAGCATAGTCATTCTGAAGAGAAAAAAAAAAAATTATAGCTACCATACTTATTCGACTACTAGAAATTCCTAGATGCTATCAAGCGGTATCAGCAGACAGGAGTCTGGCTTGGCTTGCTGAAACCTTAGAGCCCACCTGGGTCATGGCTACTTTTGTAGCACTTAAACTTGAATCCTCTCCAGCACTACAATGCATGATCTGGCAATAATCTGGAATCAGTCACTTTTGTGTTTTTTTGTGGTGAGATTGTTTCTCAACCAAGTTGATGCCTAGCAGCTGTGAATATCAAATTTTGCATGAGCTTCTGAAAACAAAAGAAATTATTGTAGCACATGCTTCTAAAACCATAGAGTCAGTCGGCAGGAGTTCCCATCATATAGTTACAGATACTTTTAGGTCAAATTGATAAGGTCTGTTTGCTAGATTATCAACAGCTAACATTGCACTCTTAAAAGGATAGACGTTGCAGTCCTCCAGCTATCCATTTGGTGGGGAGTGTGTGTGAAACACTGAGCTATATAAAAAAGTAGAATGAACAAAGCAGTTAGTTAGGATCAATCCTAAAGATAGTGCTTGTTAAATTACAAACGTTGGAAAATTGTTTAAATCAAACTAATTATAGAAAGATGTTTATTAGCTGCCTTCCATGATCTTAAATACTTTGTATTGCTATGCCAAACAGCAAAGAAAGCAACAACACAAACTCAAGCGTGCACCTTCAGGAGGGGTTTTGACCTGTGTTCCCGGTGCCCTCCCTGAAGCTCATCAGAGAAGCACTGAATAGGGTGCTGGTGTGTGTGATCACAATACCCGAGGCTCTAATGCCCTGCCACTTCACAAGGCCAGACCATCAGCTTTGTGAGTGTGCACAATGGTGCATTATTTGTTCAAGACGCTGACATGTGACACTCAGAGATGGAAGCAGGGGAAGGGGCAGAGCCTGCTTGTTCAGCCATCCCATCTGAACCCCTTCCTCTCTCTACCCGCTGGCACAGCACAGAGCTGACTCCGCTCAGAGATGGAAAATGGATCCCTGAGCTTTCAGTAAAAGTAGTTGGAAGGGAAATGCTCCACAAAGTGTGTAAATACTCTGCCAGAGGAACACTGGGTTTGGTTTGATTTTGTTTTAGTATTCATTTAACAACCACCCTAGGAGATTCTATACATTTTCATAAATAATATCTGACCCATAAATAAGTGAAGGTTTTTCTGCGTTTGTATATGTTAGTTTCACAAAACAAAAACAATATTTTTGGGGGGGAAAATTCACATATAAACATAATAAAATGTCCATGGAAACATCGTAAAACCCAAGATTATGGTCTAACTTCATTTTAATTCCTATTTTTTTTTTTTTAGTAAAAACTAGAATCCTATTTTTTCAAAGATCAGTGTGATTCCTAAAAACAATAAAAATATTTTTTCATATGAGTAATGTGCATTAGCATTTTTTCAGTAAAGCACTGAACTATTTTGATAAGTAGGCTGCTTAAGCATGAAAAGATGCTGAATTGAATTTGAACAATGTGAGGAAGAAAGGATGTGAATCTAAAGCAAGCACCACCTGAACATTATGTCCTTGAACAAAGGAAGAAATAGGATTTCTTATAATCATTCAACCAAAAATAAAAAGTACAAAATGTTCACAGCACAACAGCAACAAGAAAAACAAAAGCCATTAGAGGTGCATCTTCCTTAACTTTTTGCAGTAATTTGCATTATATCTCTCTAAAATTTCCTGCTAATTGATACAGTTGGCATTGAACTACCCATGTTGTAGGACCCTGTAATAAAAGAGAGGAAACTCTCTTTTTAATGATCCCAGCTGATTAACTATCACTTCAAACACGTGACTAAATCTTTCAGACTTTCACAACAAAAAGATAACTGATCTTTCGAAGTCTTTTTTAACGGTACGGTCATTACTTTTATGTTAATTACCCATCATTTTGCGAAGCTTACTCTTAGTAGGTAATTTTTTTATCATGCAAACTAAATATGTGAAAAGTTACTACTTTCCTTTCACAACATAGTGATTCCTACACGTATATAATTGTTGCAAACTCACCGCTAATTTAAATTAAAATGCTGTATAAATCAATCCTTTGAAAACATGAATAGTATTTTTTGATAAAGTTCCATAATCACTACTTCTAACTTTTATTCATGTACATATAGTAGATTTTTGTCCATGAGATTAACTGAAATCAAGTTATTTTGGCGTATGCCTTAAGGTAGGATGAAGCACTTAAACTAAATCCTTATATTTTGGACTCAGTTACAAAAAATGTTTAAAAATTATTAAATGGTTGACATGGGTTGCCAATAACTGCCAATTGGGCATTTTAGGGACAGATATATACTACCAAGTCTATCACTTCCCTGGCCACCCTATTTATAATGACACATCCTTTATTCTGTTATTGTCTATCCCTGTTTTAACACATGACAAATTGATCTGCCTTATGCAAGTCCACAGGACAAAGCCTTTGTCTCATTCCCCATTGTATGCTAGTCTCTAGAACTAGAAGGACATCTCTGGAAGGATGTAGTAGTTGCCCCATAAATGATCTAGAGAGCACGGCTTTGTAGTTCAAATACTGCGAGTTATGTTACTTCTCTATGACTCGTAAGTGCAAAGTGAAGGTAATAACATCTGAAGATTTACATCAACTAATTTCTTGTTAAATACTTACTCTGTGCGAGGGCCTGTTCTAAAAACTGAGGATAAAACAGCAAAAAACACAGAAGAGAGCCCAGTGAAGTGGAAGACAAGTTATCGAAAAGAAATTCCTGACTTATCAAGGTAGCATGAAACCATGTTAAATCATTAAACAGTCACTTGCTGCTATCATTAACATTCTTATTCCAAGATTTGGAGGTTTATTAGGAGTTCACAGGGGCTTAGTAGTTCAAACTCCAGAGTTCGAAACCAAGACAGCCGACATTGCTAGAGTTAGGCTGTGGGTCAAAGAAACGTGGGAGAAAGATGACATCAAAATGCCAGCAGGTGTGTCAAGGAGAAAATCATCTAGAAAGGAGATTAAAGACAAACACATTTAGGATTTAAAGTCCAGATTTGGGGAGAGGAAGAATGGGCTAAAGCAAACTGGGATGAAATCAGTTGGGAGGGTAGGAAGGATTACTGAGAGATATTATAGGCAGGCCTGCACATATTTAGGAGGAATAGGTAGGCTTTAAGGATCATGAGGAGGAATAGACAGGAATTGTCCAGGGACTTAGCGTGTTTTTAAAAACATTTTTTAATGTTTATTTTCTGAAAAAGAGAAAGATGGGGGGAGAGGGGAGGGGCAGAGAGAGAGGGAGACACAGAATCTGAAGCAGGTTCCAGGCTCTGAGCTGTCAGCACAGAGCCCAACATGGGACTCGAACTCATGAACCACAAGATCATGACCTGAGTCGAAGTTGGACACATAACCAACTGAGCCACCCAGGCACCCCAGGACTTAGCTTATTTTTGACATCATTCTTATACAATGATTTTCCATATTAACACAATATACTATTTGTTTAAAAAAAACACAGCTTTGGGACTTGGAAGATGTATGTTACAGTTCATTTAGTTTCTGATCTTTCACAAATCATGCAGCTTATTTAGATCTTAGGTCCCTTATTTTAAAATGAAGTATTATAATGTTTTATGGGAACCTATCTCTTATTCTAGAAGTCATCCCCTTATCCTTATAATAACCTTATACTCTTCATTTTGAAAATAAATGATTTCACATAATTTAAAATGTATTTTGAATAAAATCTTGCATTTATGAAATCACAAAATACACTTAACTTTTGTAGCTGATACATTTTTGTATATGGCAACAAAAGCACTCTTGATAAACTATATCTGTTTATTTAGGGGGAAAGGAGTAGAGAAAGGCACATGTGGTCAGTAAATTTATTTTTTGGATTTTACAGAGTACACAGATTTTTTTGGCATGAAAGTGTGATCATAGAGCACGTCTAATTTTTTTTAAGTTTATTTATTTATTTTGTGAGAGAATGAGAGTGGAGAAGGGGCAGAGAAAAGGAGAGGAAAAGAATCCCAAGCAGATTCTGCAATGTCAGCAAAGACCCCAATGCAGAGCTCTATCTTATGAGCCAGGAGATCCTGACCTCTTTACCGACTGAGCCACCTATGCACCTCAGGAATGTTTAATTTTTATGGTAAAATTATTTCCACTCACCTCAGCAAAAGCTAAGTGAATGTTATAACATATAACACTAACTTTCACACAGCATGGATGTCAGTGCTGGTCACATTACAATTCAATCAGTTTACATAGCCTGCTTTCTTCCATTCGACATCAGTGCCTGCTGTTTCCTGGATGTGTTAGAAACCAAATCTTAATGCTCTCAGATACCCCATATCTTGTTTTTGATTCTCTGTTTTCTTATGTTAATGACAATTTTATAGATCTTTCGACGACTCAGGGGAAGAGAGTTATTTCCTTCAAGAATATGATTTTCAACTTGGGCTAAATGGAATCATTCATCAAAGAGTAACTCTTTAATTAAAATCTCTTTTTTCTATTGTGGAAGCAATAACAATAACCAAAAAAACCCAAAAAGCAAAAGAGTATACTTCTACATGAAATTACATCCTCATCTGGTTGGTGATGAGTAGAGAATTTTCATGTCAGGAGAGTAATCTGAAACTTCTAGGTCCAGCTCTTGATTGTCAAAGCCTAGCCTCCATGTGGCTGCCACCACCCTAGTGCTTCCCTCCAGTACGATCAAAGATGTAAATGATACAAGACTAATGAGTAGTAGGGTTACCTACCCAAAAAATGAACATAGAACAGAACATATAATTAGATTATTCGCTTAAATATAAAGCTTTATGACCTTAAACTTGTTTCTTTTTCTTTTTTTAATATTTATTTATTTTGGAGAGAGAGAGCACAAGCAGGGGAGGGGCAGAGAGAAAGGGAGACACAGAATCAAAGCAGGCTATAGGCTCCATGCTGTCAGTACAGAGCCCCACGCTGGGCTAGAACTCATGGAGTGCAAGATCACGACCTGAGCCAAAGTTGGATGCTAAACCGACTGAGCCACCTAGGGGCTCCATAAACTTGGCTTCTCCTATAGGATACCATTCTGCTCAGCTCACTCTTCTGCTCAGCTAGTCACCCTTGAATAGTAAAAAGTCTTAGCAGACATTTAGAACCTAGCCATTTCCTCAAAGTCTAGAGACAAGAGAAAGAGTCTCAGGAAGAGAAAGAAGGTCCCTTCACGACGTGGATAAAACCTGAATTGGATGTTTCAATATTCTATCATAACATTTGACATCAGTTGCTTGACATTAGGAATAATCCTCTTCAGGGTAGACCTTACCCTATAGCCAAGGGATGGAGCCCTGCTCCATTTGCGATGTCAAAACAATTTACGATGAATGTAATATCCATCCAAGAAAGACATATGGAATGGGGTGGAGGGTAATGTTTTTTGTATTCCTAATAAGATTTAATTCTTGAAAAAACAATATTGCAAAATTTAGGCCAGTGGAAATAACTGTGAAAGCTGAAGCTGGTATTTAAAAGTATTTTAAGAAATGAAACTATAAGTGATGCCTAGCTACACTTACCATTTTACAGCACTTTAATTTGATTTCCACTTGAATGATCCTTTGGAAGGAAAACTCTAATGTCTTCTTGTTTTAATTATGTGTTTGTTGTCTAAGAGAATACTGTTTAACTTATCCTGCTAAACCACTAAAATAATGCCCTAGTCTTCCACTTTGTAATGATGATAATAATATTCTATTTTTGCCATGAGTAGTTTTCCTGTTATGTGTTTATATCTCAGTTTTAATCTTTCATTTTCTACTCATTCGAAAGTATTCAATATTAATTGGATTGTTTAGTTCCTTTACATTCAATATAATAATGTAATAATTCGTGTCTTTCACCTTACAATTTGTTTTCACTTTGTTCCTTGTTTCTTTATTTCACCTGTCTTGACTTATTTTGGATTAATCAGTATTTTTAGTCTATTATTTCCCTTGAATTAGTCTTTTAATAATCAATTTTTATATTATTCTTTTATATTATTCTTTTACATCTACCTTATGTAAATATTTTCACCATTCTCCGTAAAATGTAAGACATCTGGCATGATTTAATTTCATGCATTGTCTCTTGTCCTTTTTGATGTTATTGCCATTTATTTTATTGCTGCATAAGTTAATTTCACAGGACATTGTGCTATTGTATTTTTTATTGAATGATAAAATACATAATGGTGCATGAAATACTCTGATCTTAAGTTTTCACCTTGATTTTATACACACAAACACACATGTACATACACACACACATACACTTACGAACACACACACACACACATACACACAGAGGTGCTATTGTATTCGTCAGTAGTTCACTCTTTGTAATTGCTGTATACTGTTCCATTGTATAGATATACCTCAATTTTTATCCATTATTTTGTTGATGAACTTTCAGGCTGTCTGTTATAATTGACCACCTTTATATACATGTCCTTTCGTGAACATATTTCATCATTTTTCATTGATATATGCTCAGAAATAAAATCGCTAACTCATAAGATGGGTGTACTTTAACTCTAGGAGAGAAAAAAGACAAAGTAGCACATACATTATTTTTATGGTCATACCAGCAATGGGATAGTTTTAGTTCCACATTCTTGCTGGAACATGGTTTTAGTCAAATTGTTAAATCCAATATCTGGATTACTCCTGGAACTCCTTCTATTTTTTTGTTTTAATTATCAGCCATTTTTTCCTGGGTATTCTCCTTTCCACAAATTTTCGTTAAGAATACGAGAACTATAGAGCTTCAGATGACATTGCAATTTATTTCCTAAAATAGCTCTTTTTGCTGTCAAGCCTCTGTCTCTATCTTTCTTGTACATGAAAAAGATAGGCTAAAAATCATAAAAAGTTCACTGAGTTAAATGAATAAACTCACAATTACAATGTACAAAATCCATAGCTCTGTCAATGTTAGAGTCATTTTGCTTTTTAAAACTTCTGGGGCACCTGGGTGGCTCAGTCAGTTAGGTGTCTGACTTTGATTCGGGTCATGATTTTGGAGTTCATGAGTTTGAGCCCCGCATCGGGCTCTGTGCTGATAGCTCAGAGCCTGGAGCCTACTTCAGATTCTGTGTCTTATTCTCTGTCTGCCCCTCCCCTGCTTGTACTCTCTCTCTCAAAAATAAATAAACATTAAACAAAAATTAAAACTTCTGAAGAAAATCAGGATAGAAGGAACTTCAAAACTCTAATCATGAGGAGATTTATAGATATAAAATTGAGATTCTCATTTTTCAGACTACTCTAGGATAATAAAACAGTAGACACTTAGGAAGGATCTTATAACAAAAGTTATTACATATCTGGGAACATTATTAATGAGTTAGCTTGTTAACTACAAAAATGTAATTAACATTTGTGTAGAAGATCATAAATCCAGACCTCCCATACTTCTCAGTTCTCATCCTTCCCATTTATAAGGATGCAATAATCAAATAAGTTTCTCTGTTTGTCATCTTCTTTTTCATTAATCATTTTTAAATACTGAATATTTTAAACATTGTTCCTGTTTACAAATTTGTTTTCTTACTCAAGTCACTGATCTTTAACATGTCTTAGCTTCCTTATCTGTGAAATGAAAAAAGAAACAGTCAAACTATAACATTTTAGGTCTTTGGCTTAGAGAATATGTTATTTCTAATGATGTGTCAAAATGGGATATATGATACCACTCAGGCTTAAATCTAAAGTCACCCACAGCTTACTCTACTTGATAACTTTGAATATGATACTATTTTTGATTGTTAGTTGGTATCCAGTGGTTAGTGGTATAGAGTCCTATGGGTAAATTTCTTTTTTATGGTGGCGGATCACATTCCAAGTGAGTGTAGCTTTTCATTGCTCTGAGAATTTCTGCATTCTTGAACACACACCTAAAACCAAAACTGAATCCCAGGATGCTTTTAGTTTTCGAATATATTTCAAATGCTGTATTTCTAATTTTTGAGTCAAAGCAACACCCTCTAAATATACTCCTTTTACTTTTATGCTATATTTCCTAACAACAAATCGCTTGCAACACTGCTGTTGTGTTTCTTGTTAAATAACTTATGGCTTCGCTCAGCTTTAAGGCCATTAACTGTACAAGTGTTCTTGTAATAAGGTATTATTTGTACTATATTAGAGTGAGTTATAAGGAAAGATCATATATCTCTCCTCTCCCCTTGAATTTGGCAACAGGTTGGCTCTTTGGAGCAAGTTTGACTTTGATGCTTCGTGTTAGCTGGGTCACCTGAGAGTGGTAAATCTCCATGATGGTCATGTGAAAAGGGATTATATGTATGAACTTATTACACAAATCTAGAGCTTTTCCTCATATATACTAATGTGAATTTTGTCTTTCCACCTTTGGCTCTTCACTCTACTACCCACCCATTTTTCCCTAAGAGAAAGTCTTTTCTTGCCAGCCTATGTTCCAAGCTTTTGGTGACAGAAAGTAGAAAATGTAAGCATGAAAAGATAAGATCAAAGAAAGAGTTGAAAAGACTATAGTAGTGTTATTTGTTGGAATATTTCCCAGGCCATCTTAATTGCTGAAAATGGGAATAGAAATCAAAGAAAAGAGAAAGTAAAGTTTTATTCTTTCAAAACGAAGAATAGAGAACGTAAATGAAACCAAACAACAACAAAAAAGCCAACAAAAACCCAGCAATTGTTAATTTTATCTATTAAAGTAAAAAAAGAACCAAGACAGAGAGGATTTGCAAGTGAGCAGCCTAAGCAAAGATTTTGAGGATGTGAGAAAGTTCAGGTGTGTGAGAGAGTACAAACAGAGAGAAAATGGGATTATAAGAACTTTCATTTTAGATTATGAATTGGACATCCTTTAATATTTTTATATAAATACACTTCAAGATTTTTAATCAGGTATTATTGTTAACTCAATTGTGTTTTTAATTGGATCACTAAAATGAGCCTAAACCACATGGGAGTCCTCTAGAGTCCTCTATGACTTGAACACATCACCACTGATTTGCCTGTTGCCAAATTCAGTGGTTTCTCTTTCTGTCCTCATATTTCTTGATCTCCTGACAGAATTTGGCAGGAGTCACTCCACGCTCCTTCTGGAACACTGGTCTCTCTCACTTCCTATAACACCATTTTCTCCTAGGTTTTTTTTGTTTTGCTTTTTTTCCCCCCAACTCTGGCCTCTCTTTGAGCACTTTCCTTTCTCCAGTGGTCCCTCAAGATCAGTACTAGGTCTCTTCTCTGCCTCCATACTCCTTCTCTTAATTCTTGGTTTTAGAGACCGACCATCTGTACTTTGATGGTTCCCTAATTTATATCTGTAGTCCAGAATCAGATAATTATACACTTGAAAATTTCCTTGGATATCAGCTAGAGTCTTGATATTAAAATTCAAAAGCTAAATTTCTGCTTTTACCCTTAAAGTCTCATCTACTGTATTTTAGCAAATGGTGCTACTATTCAATCAGTTCCAAAATCTAAAAATTCTTTTTTATTTGTTTTAACTTTGATCCCCATACACAATCCATTAAGTTCTGTCAATTCTCCCTCCAAAGTAAAGCTCACATCTGCACCCTTCTTTCTGTCTTTCCCCACATGCCCCTTGTAACCTCTTTGTGTCTCTACATTCTTCCTCTATAACTTTCATTCAACTCCATTCCAAACAATTATGGAATAATATTAAAAAAAAAAAAAAAAGCGTAAATTGGACCATATGGTATCCTAGTACAATTTCTCAATGGCTTCTTTTTTTTTAAGTTTATTTATTTAGGGGTGCCTGGGTGGTTCAGTTGGTTAAGCACCTGGCTTGGGCTCAGGTCATGATCTCACAGCTTGTGAGTTCGATCCCTACATGGGGCTCTGCTGACAGCTCAGAGCCTGGATCCTGCTTCAGATTCTGTGTCTCCCTTTCTCTCTGCTCCTCTCCAACTCGTGCTCTGTCTCTATCTCAAAAATAAACATTTGAGGCACCTGGGTGGCTCAGTGGGTTGAGCCTCCGACCTCAGCTCAGGTCATGATCTCACAGTGTGAGTTCAAGCCCCGCATCAGGCTCTGTGCTGACAGCTCAGAGCCTGGAGCCTGCTTTGGATTCTGTGTCTCCCTCTCTCTCTGCCCCTCCTCCGCTCATGCTCTGTTCTCTCCCTCTCTCTCTCTCTCTCTCTGTCAAAAATAAAAATAAACATTAAAAAAAATAGCTTCAAGAAAATTAAACATTAAAAAAATTAAATTAAATTAATTAATTAATTAATTAAGTTTATTTTTTAGTTTTTTTTAATTTTTTTTTCAACGTTTATTTTTATTTTTGGGACAGAGAGAGACAGAGCATGAACGGGGGAGGGGCAGAGAGAGAGGGAGACACAGAATCGGAAACAGGCTCCAGGCTCTGAGCCATCAGCCCAGAGCCTGACGCGGGGCTGGAACTCCCGGACCGCGAGATCGTGACCTGGCTGAAGTCGGACGCCCAACCGACTGCGCCACCCAGGCGCCCCTATTTTTTAGTTTTGAGAGAGAGAGCAAGTGAGGGAGGGGCAGAGAGAGAGGGAGAGAGAGAATCCCAAGCAAGCTCAGCACACTCAGCACAGAGCCTGACATGGGGCTCAGTCTCACGAACTATGAGATCATGACCTGAGCGGAGATTGAGTTAGACGCTTAATCAACTGAGCCACCCAGGGGCCCCTCAATGGCTTCTTGTTTTCATTTAGAGGAAATCTGAATTTCTAATATTGGCATACAGGACCCTAAATTGTCTCCTTCATCTTAACTTGCTCAGTCTCATATCATGTTCCCTCTTTCCATATTCCACTTACCTTAATATTGTTTACTTCTTAAAATGTGCTATTTCTCTTGTTAGAGCATTTGAAAAATATAGGTTGTGCTCTCATAAAGCTTCCATTTTGATTAACTATTGTTAAAGAACTGTCAAATAACTGGACAAAAGTGAAATATCACCTTTGATCTTCCTTGATCAATCTTAGTAAAAATGACTTCCTTCTATTATTCTTTCAGGGAAATCTATGTACTTCATAGCATTTAGGCATTTATAACTGATATGTTGGTTACTTACCATCTTGTTCCTGATGGAATGGGAAGTTCCGAAAGAGAAGGGAGTTTGTTTAATTTACTGAGCACACTGCTTGGCACAAAGAAATCATGCAATAAATATTAGATAGATAAAAAAAAACTTTTTAAAAATGAATTTGTTTCCTCTGGTCTACATTAGAGGGTGTTTGATGGGTCTTCAACACATAGGTTTTTAAAATAGATATTTTTTAGGAGCACAGTCTTTTTCAGAACTAATTAATTACTCCTAAAACCACTGCAACCAATTATATAGTATAAATTCTCTTCTAGTCACTGCATGAAGGTCTTTTAGATGCTCTATGCCATTAACTAGTATTGTTTCTATCTCCATTTAATGGAAACATAAATTAAAGCTTAGAAAAGTTAAATTAAGCCTTCTGGATTTGAGGGGCACCTGGGTGGCTCAGTCGGTTGAGCATCCAACTTCGGCTCAGGTCATGATCTCGAGTTCCTGAGCTTGAGCCCTGCATCAGGCTCTATGCTGAGAGCTCAGAACCTGAAGCCTGCTTCAAATTCTGTGTCTCCCTCTCTTTCTGCCCCTTCCCCATTCATGCTCTGTTTCTACATCTCTCTCAAAGATAAATAAACATTAAAAAATTAAAATTGAAAAAAAAAATTAAAAACCTTCTGGATTTGAATCAGGAAAATAGAGTTCTATGATGCCATAAAATCTCATAGTATTTGCCCTTTTAATCTTTGAGGCAAGCCACTACATCAAGCAAATATCCAGGGAACATAATGACTGAATTTTTCCATTTTTCTTGGTGGACTTCCATGGTGTTCAGCTGTAGGGCTCATCACTCCCTACCATAACAGTCCACATCCAAGGATCAAGAGGATGTAGATACAGTCTCCAATCTCCAACTTTTCTTTTTTAAACTTTTTTTAATGTTTATTGTTTTTGAATATTTTTAATGTTTATTTATTTTTGAGAAAGAGAGAGAGAGAGAGAGAGAGAGAGAGATCATGTGAGCGAGGAAGGGGCAGAGGGAGAGGGGGACACAGAATCTGAAGCAGGCTCCAGGCTCTGAGCTGTCAGCACAGAGCCTGATGCGGGTCTCAAACTCAGGAACCACAAGACCATGACCTGAGCTGAAGTCAGACACTTAACTGATCCACCCAGGCACCCTCCAATCTCCAAATTTTCTACCTTTCATAACTAACATATGAATTGAGGTTGACTTGCTTATCATTTAAGTCTCTTTGATAACTTTTGATTTCCTGATTGGGGAAATTTTTAAAGGACTAATTCTACCATTTAATCTGGTACTCCAAACTTTAAGTTGATATTCTTACTTCACAATGATTAATGTGCCTAGTGAGCCAGTCAACATTTTCTGTTCAACACATTTTGATTATGTGAAAACATTGTTTTCTCATTTTAGAAAAGAGAATAGCCAACTCGGAGGGATTGTCCCATTGTTTGGCAGTCTTGCATTTTTGTCTCATCTGATCAACAGAGAAAAACAATTTAATCTGAAGTGAGTTTAGTTTTTTCTAAAAAAGTCAGTTGTTAGTCCAGAAATCCTGGAAAGAGAAGATCTGTGTTAACATACCTATCTTTTGTTGTGCTGAGTAACACATGATTGAACTTAGCAGCTGCCTACTCTAACAGTGAGATAAAGTTCATGATCACTAAAGTAAACCTAAAGCATTCTTGTAAAATAAACAGTGTATGTAGACACATCAACACATTAACTAAATTAAAATTATTATTTAGCCAACTTTTTAAATTTAAAAATTTAAAAAAATGCACCATTTACTTTTTTTAATGGAGTCCAACTAAATCCTTCAGATAGGATTTGAAACTGAGTTCTTCCTTGCTTTCAGTGAATCACCTCATTTTCTTTTGCACAATTTTTCATTGACCAAATAGGAATAAGTAATGTTTCTTTTAAATGAGGCAAATTGGGCGTTATGAAAGTAATTAAGATATTTTGAGTTTCTTCATAGATCTTAAGGGTCAGATTTTAGTTTTATTCATATTCCATATAGCAGCTAATATTCAGAGATGGGCCATACTTTTCTGGTGCGTACAGAGATGGGCCATACTTTTCTGGTGCGTATTCCCTTGTGTGCTCTCCCCTACTAACTTAGGTCTGGGTTGACTATGTAACTTTTTTGTTTTTAACCAAAACAATAGGGGGAAAATGATACTGTGTGATTTTCGAGGCCAAGACACAAGAAACCGTGAATCTTCTGCCTTGGTTTCTTAGAATACTCCCTTTGGGAGAATTTAGCTGATGACATGGAATAATCTTTACCATTCTGAAACTGTCATGTCATGAAGAAGGTCATTTTAGCTATCTGGAGATGTCACTTAGAAAGAGAATACCCGGCCAGCCCTCAATTCTTCCAGCTATCCCAGCTCTTATCTAGATATTTGAGTGAAGAAGACAACTTAGATGTTTAGTGCACCACAACCTTCAGATAGCTCCAGCCACACCCTCTACCTGCATGTAACGCCATGAGCGACCTTCTTGTGAGCACCAGCTGAGCCCAGCCAACCCTCCAAACTTGAAAGACAATAATAAATTGTTGTGTATACTTCTACATTTGAGGTGATTTATTACAAAAAAAAATAGATAACTAGGACACTCTGTTACTAAATGTGAAAGTGACAATAGTTTTTCAGAAACTACTTGTTGCAAATAGGCATTAAGTAAATAAATAGCAATTGGAAATGTGTCTCATCATATCTCTAAACTTGCACACATTTTTGGTTCTGGGTAATAAAGATAGAACGTACACACATGGTCCTGGGAGGAACATGGACATAAAATTAAATCATATGTCATACATAATTCAAAGCAAAATCAACAAAAATACTCAGATTTAGAAGTTAGAAAAGAAAAGCTACTGGATTTTTCACTCTGCTTGGCAGCTAGAGGAAGAAACATTTTCTTATGCTTTCTTTTTTCTACTTTAAAGTTTGTGAGAGGCTATTTGATTTACAGTTGGGAGATATAATTAAATAAATGTGCTCGAATATCAAGCATGAGCAGATTCCTTTTAACATTCACTGTTTCTAAGATCACAAGTAACTATGGTAGCACAAGAGTAGATGACACATTCCTCTGTGGAGGCATTGCACACATAGTCTTAAAAGAAAATTGTCTTCTGTTCAGGAGCAATTTTCTGTCACAAAATCAGAAGTGACAGAAGGGAATTCAAGGCCCATAATATAATGTTACATTTTCTTCTGTTGAATTATAATTGTGCATGGAAATTTCAGCATAAATAAAAAATTAAGTATATGTGATGTAATCAGTTTTAAGACATATTTTATTGAATTCAACTTTAAAAACACTTTAAGAACAGGTAATCTATTTTTATATGTAAGATAAACCTACTTGTACCCCAAAGATATATAACTTCTATGTTAGCAATATTAACT
Source organism: Lynx canadensis (assembly GCF_007474595.2). NCBI lineage: Eukaryota > Metazoa > Chordata > Mammalia > Carnivora > Felidae > Lynx > Lynx canadensis. The sequence continues at coordinate 99,846,507 of NC_044306.2, forward strand.
ATAAAATTATTTTAAAGTCTGAGTCCATATTGCTAGATTTATAGCAGCTGTTAACATATTAATATTGAAAGTGGTGGGTTGGCTTAAAATTGAAGACATATTCCAAATTCCAATGAGTGTTTCAATATGCAACAAATATTTTCTTAGAATTTTGGCTGATGGGTTGAGAAAATTCTGATTCTGAAATCAAGCATAATTTGTTGATTTTCAACAGTTGTTTCCTTTACTCGATTTGGCTTTCTGCTTCTAACACGGAACAGATGTTGTGGATATAAAATGATTTATTTTTCAGAAGTAAAAGTTTTACAAATTCATTTTTAAAGGTATGTTCAGAATCTTTCACCTGACTATAGTTTCCAAATAGCACTCCCAACATGACGAACAATATTTCTTCATAGCCACTGTTAAGAATTAACTTCAGAATAAGATTTGCCTCCAAGAGAAATGTTTTATTGTTACAATTAATACTCCAAACTAAACATACTTAAAACTCTGTGGTTTGTAAAATAGCTGCAAACCAAAACAAACCAAACAACAAACAACTAACCAGAACCCCCCCCCCCCCCCCGCACACACACACACACACACAAAAGAGAGTGAGAGAGAGCTCTAGTTGTGAATCCTTGTACTGGTATAGTGATATGTGTTCTAGCTTAGCTAAGCAAACAAACTCTTTAAACATTTACAAAGCCATTTCTTTGTTATAAGTGATGGATATGTAAATCAAATAACTATTAAGAGAAGAAGTAGTTCTTGCATGAACAGGGAAGGGGCAGAGAGAGAGAGGGAGACAGAGAATCCCTGTCAGCATGGAGCTGGACATGGGCCTCAATCCAATAAACCATGAGATCATGACCTGGGCCAAAATCAAGAGTCAGACACTTAACTGACTGAGCCACCTAGGCATCCCCAAAGTACTTCTTTTGTAAAAAATACAGCACACATAATCAGAAGCCATTACTAGTATCCTCAGATATGTTTCTAAGGGTTTTATATGTATCCATTCGATCTGAAAATACCCTGTTGCATAGGGACTGACTCAAGTTTACTCTGATTTTCTATTACAAATGTTTTGTATCCCCACCTACAACTGTAAAATTCATCTTTATGCAACTCAAAATTCCAGTAAAAGCTACTCCTGCAATAACAATGAAAAAAAAAAAATAGTAAGAGATGCAGCCATGCCCTGATGAATCTTCTTTGTTTTCTAGATGTTCTTGACTCGGCATGAATGGGAACCATGTGTAACATTGTGATGCGAACAACAAAAGAGAATCCATCTCTCTAGGTCTTGAATGGAAGGACAAGAAGCCTTGCTGATGGGCTGTTTCATGTAGACTATAACCTTTGCAATTTCACAGTTCGTACAGAAGAGGTTGGATAACCTTTGTGAAGGTTTGAATAAGATTCATGTTCATAAATTTCTCAAGCTCCATCGGGTCAGATAAAGATCCACTTTAAGACATTGAAAGGTATTGCAAATGACTACCCCCCATGTTTTTTACTGTTTATATTAGCGGTTCTTTAAGTCACATTGAGAAAGCTATTATCATGAAGAGTTCCCTCCCCTTAGAATACCGCCCCCTGAAAAGAGGAGTCAAGAGAGTTTTGAAGCCTCAGAATTGCTGAAAGAGATGGTACACTGCAGTCGTGAATATGTTGTCAATATGTGGCCCAGCGAATCAGAGTTCCTTACTGCCTATTAGCTTTGTGTGTAGACACACTCACCGCTTACGACTCTGATGTTGTGTATCTGGAAACAGTTATGTTACAAACTTTAGGAACAGATTACAAAAAAAAGTCAGCTCAGGGATGTCTACCAAAATTGCTTAGAAATCTCTTGACTCCCATGAAAATATCAAAGAATCAGCGTGTATATAGTTCACTTTTCTATACGACATTGTTTTTATGAGGTAAGCCATCAATGCCTTGACAATTTCTAGCATCTGGTGGGTAACCAGAGTCTCCTCCAACAATTTAAATTGAAGCAATGGTGGTAACAAGCAGCCATTCGATCTTCTTACTATTTTCTTTTACAGTAACAACTATGATACAGGATACTTTGCTCTTCAGGGGAATTAAACACAGTATTCTTCTGGTCAGTGTGAAGAAAAGTCTCATTCTCTCATGAAACAAACAAGACTAAAGCCTGGAAGAAAAAATATGGAACAACTTACAATAAATTAGAAATTTGCAAATGTACCACAATAAAGCCTCTCAATGCTCCAATTTCTTTGGACAGACAAAATAATTTAATCATATTGTGGGTCTTTTGAAGGTGCATTTATGACCAATAAATTTAGTCTTTGTTCTAATTGCAAATTTACAAGTATAATGAGAGGACATTTATTCTGTTACAGAGTTATACCATCTGTTTCAACATTACAATTTCTGTAACTATGTAGATAATTAGGTCTTTCATGAGAATGTACTTTATTGTTCTAAAACTTTATTAGGTTAAACCTATTCAAACTCCCTGCACTGGCACTAAAGAGGACAGTGGATAAGAGCACAGGCTCTGGCAAAGACAACTGTGTTTCAAGTCTGAGTTCTGCCATTTTCTACCTGTGTCTTCTTGGGAAATTGCTGAACATCTCTAAATCTCAGTTTTCTCATTTTTGGAACAGGTATAACAAATCTTAAATATTTGGCATGTAGTGAGAGTGCATTAAGTAATAGTATTACTAAACACTCAAAGCAAAACACCAATAATGAGCAACCCTTAGCGGCACTTGTGTATTCTTTAACATTAAATCGTTTAAAAATTAATGGTATTTTGCCACAGTTATTAAAGGAAGGTCTGCGGAGTAGGTCACAAAACAAAGCAAGTCTGCTATTATAAAAACCTAGAATTTGGATGCTTATGTAAGATGACAATCTACTTTGTACACAAGGGAGCAATGTACTATGAACCACGATACAATGCACAGTACTTTGTTTCCAAATCTTGTGATTCATTTTCAAGTTCTAATGAGACCTATAGAGAAAAACTAACTCATCCACTCTAGCACTGAATAGGTGCCCAAATGTTGATTGGATGTAGGAAGAAAAGAAGGAAGAAAGGAAGGAAGAAAGGAAAGAAGGGAAAGAAGAAAGGAAGGAAGAAGGGAAAGAAGGAAGGAGGAAGGGAAAGAGGGAGGAAGAGAGGAAGGAGAGTAATCTCAGGCTTTGCAGTTATATTTTTATTCTAACAAGTTCGCCACCAGTGGAGGGAAAAAATGCTTCCCAGTCTGATTTTCTGTGATCCACTTCAGTATTTGCAAGGATGTGAAAGTTATTGTAGTATAGAGGGAGAATAACATTGCCTTTGGAATCAGATGAGATCAGAGTGCAAGTCTCCATTCTGCTATTTATAAGCTTGTGCAAGCAATCTAGTCTAAGACAGCCACCAGGTTATTCATTTGTAAAATGAGGATAATTCTACCTCTGTGAAGTGTAGTTATAGGTATGAAATAAGATAATGATTTCAAACAATTGTGGTGATCCAGTAAATATAGAAAAGCTGGTCTCTATTTTTAAAAAAAGTTACAGGCAGTTTGGGAAGAAACACTGCATGTAGCTAACCGAAGAATAACCCAATCACCCCTAAGCAATATAACAGCAACAACAAATGTCTATATTAGTTCATGCTGCTGATTAAAGTTAACGTCAATAATAAGACAACATCATTTGTTTTACTTTTTCTATATGTAATATGTTTCTTGAGACAGGATTTATTTTGTATCAAAATTATGTTATGCAGTGCCAATGGTATAAGAAAATTTTACTAAGTGCATGCTGTTGCATACTTACTGTATACCTCTACTCTGAGGAATAAATGTAAAACATGTTTATTATTTTATGTCATATGTGAAAGTGATCCTTCTCAAGACACTGGAAGCTTAAAACTCTGAGTCAAAATAAAGTTTTATATAAAACAGAGGTTGAAATCTATTCATATTCAAAGATCTTTCCACTCTGGAGTTAGTTATGTTTTCATTTCAAAAGATTTTATCATTTGCTCTTTGCGGCCAGTGGATTTGGAGGCTTATTTCACTTTTGGATAACTTTTGCTTGGTGAGATTCACAACTGAAAGGAAGGATATATTTGGATGAAGAAAACAGAGAAAAGATAGTATTAATAAATCCTGCAGTAACTAGCAAAGTGCAATTGTATCTATATTGTCCTACCTCCCAAATCAGCCATATTCACATAGTTTATACAATTCAAAGAGCTCACAAAATCAGCAATTTTGGCTATTTATTTTCTTTTTAAATTGTGCAAACTCACTTCCCTTATGTATTTATTTTTATGAAAAATTTAATTCTCAACATACGTAGTAAGTTATGTATGTATAGTAAATTTAGTTTTTTTTCAATATAAAATGGTGAATAAGCCTATATACGAAAACAATGTTCTCTTTCAAAAGTCATTTTTGTGTTTGATTAAATTACATGAAATAAAGCAATAATCATCCAGCCCGGCCTTATATATTTTAACCTTGGATTTACTCTAGCCACACAAAATAGATGACCAAGTAGGCTACCCACACCTACACCTATTGGGAGGATTTTCCTTGGTCATTGTCTTTCAAGACCAAGTGAAGGGTAGCTGCTGTCCATTTTTGGCTTCTACTCACATTTTTGGCTTGGCTGGTGACTCATCCACTAAAACGAGCTTGGGCTTCTTTTTCTCCTCCAAAGGTGGAGCATGCCATGGGGTCCAGACTCGTTTCTCTGGCAGCTTGCTTTTGCGTTCTGATCCTGTTTGTACTTAATACTAAATGTTACATTTTCGTCTTACATCGGATGGTTGCTGAGTCTTTTTTATTATGTTCTGGTGGGCTTGATAGGGCTTAATACATGGAGAGTAGCTCTGGATTCATGGTTACTTGTTCTGTGTTCAGACTTTCCATCACTAACAGGGTCCAGCAGTATGCAAGCAGCTGTTTTTGAAAAGATGCATATAATTCTTTCCTCCAGATGTCATGTCCTTGCTCCATAATCACAATGACTCTTCTCATTTGCTGTGCCATAAATTCCACATGGGTACCTTTTGCCGTCTCCAACAACATAGAGTCTTAGTCTCTTATGGCCCAAATCACAAGACTGCTTGCACTGTGGCTTGGACCTGAGAGAGAGATATTTCCTGCTCAGAGCTACCAGTATATGGGCTGGAGTAGTATCCCTAGCCTGAATTCTTGGACCATTCCTGGTACCAACTGGCACAGATCAGGTACTCCAGAAGTAGAGCTAAGATGGAGTTTGATGTGCAAGATATGGGCCCCCCTGCAAAGGACATGGACCATGGCTCACTGAGGCTGAGGTGGACTCTGAAGGGGTTGACAGTTGGCAGAGACAAGCATGTAAACAGCTGTTGAAAGACAATCTCTATGATTACCAAACTCGTCTTAGACCATTGCTGAATATATTCCCTAAGCATGGAAGGCTGTTTCCCTGATTCATTGTAGGACTTGTTCCTATTCATGATTCAGGTGTTAGCTAAAACTTCATCATTTTATTTAAGTTTTCTAATGTTTATTCATTTTTGAGAGAAAGAGAGAGACAGAGCATGAGGGGGAGGGGGCAGAGAGAGAGAGAGAGAGAGAGAGAGGGAGACACAAAATCTGAAGCAGGCTTCAAGCTCTGAGCTGTCAGCACAGAGCCTGATGTGGGGCTTGAACTCACAAACTATGAGATCATGACCTGAGCCTAAGTCAGACACTAAATGGACTGAGCCACGCAGGTGCCCCCAAACTTTACTTTTTTAGGTAGACCATTCAAGACCAAGTAATTTAAAGTGGATTAACAGTCTTTCCCTTTAATCTTTATGATAAAACTTTGTATTGTTGTTTATGCTACTCACTGCAATTTTTAACTATAGATTCATCTAGTTCCAAACTCTTCAATAATATTTTCAAAACTTATTGGAGACCACATTGGCCTAAGTTACAGGGATGATACATACAAAGTCCGGTTATACTGTTCTCTATCAAAGACAACTTAGCTACCATAGATGACGTTACAAATAACTCACACTGAAGATAATTCATGGTACAATTTTTATTCCATGGACTCTAATATTAAGTCTTCTCTCACACGCACATATACATACATATATATGGGAATATATGTGTGTGCACACGCATACAGCAAAATCTATGGGGGCGCCTGGGTGACTCAGTCAGTTAAGTGTCCAACTCTGGATTTCAGCTCAGGTTTGCGAGATGGAGCTCCGCACCCGGCTCTGTGCTGACAGCTCGGCACCTGCTTGGGATTCTCTCTCTCTGTCTCTCTCTCTCTCTCTGCCTTTTCCCTGCTTGCTCTCTTTTTCTCAAAATAAATAATAAAAATAAACATTTTTTAAAAATAAAGAAAAGTCTATGTAAATTATTATGAACCACATGTATTCAGACATTTCTTTCAGGCCTAGTAAAAATAGATTTATACTCTACACTTATGTCATTTTAATTTACAACCAGTAAAATTGTAACAGACCCTAAACTTAATATTGTTATGAATTCTTTGCATACTGTTTAATGGATACACCATCTAAGATAATGAATGTCTATCACTCCCTATTCCCTTATTTTACTTCATGACCTTTATCCTTATCTATTATATTGTTGTTGAGTACTTGCTTGCTGTTCATCCTCTTACACAAATGAAAGTTTCTGGAGGGCACGGGTTTTCTTGTTTTAGTCACTGCTTAGTTCCATTGCCAGGAATCATGTCTTTCCATAATGGATACATAATAAGTATTTATTGGATGAATGAATGAATGAATGAATGAAATAGCATTTACTCCTTTCTACAATCTCTTCTCCTTTCCTCCTGTCATAGTATTCCAATTTTATTCGGGAACCACTGTTTCTTTGTTCTGAATTCATGCCTTACTCTTTCTAGGAACCTCACTGCCCTAGCTATCTCCAGTTACAGTGATCAGTGTTGGGACACAATGAGGCAAGACAGCCAAGTAAAAGCGAATGACGAATCTGGAGTTTCTGTTGGGAAGAAACCATATCTACTGTACTTGAATCAGCCAACATTTGGTCAGATCTAAGTACCAGTGAAGCTAACAAAGTACTGATGACATTGTTTAAGCTTGCCTACGCAACCAAGCTAAAAACGATCTGTCCAGTTATGCCAATAAATAGTCTTTGTTGTTGTTCTTTACTTTTTTTTTTCTCTGATTTGGTTTTCCTTAAGCCATTTTGAGTTTGTTGCTATTTCTTGCTATTACTTTGGTTGTTTTATGTACATATGATATGACCAGGGAATCTTTCATACCAACTGTAATGCTATTTGTCTAATTACTAAAGTTAAATCCATATTAACATTTCCCAAGGTAAAAACTGAAGCAAATTTATACGTGAAAAATACATTCAAGTACCGTTACATTTTATTCTATTTGAACTTTTAGAGTATCATGTTAAAGAGTAAAGATGGGATTTTAGGGAAAAATATTATATTTGATAAAATAAAATTATCCTTTTTATGCTTGTTGAACAACATCTGTAATGGTATTCAGAATTCAAATTATAACTGATAGTATTGCTGCTACCCGGTCTTGGGAATATGAAGACAGTGACATTGAACATCAATGTTGTCATTTAGTGTCATTATTCATACAGACAACCAAACCACCGAGACAGTTATCTGTTGTTAGCCTCTCTTTACTAACTTTTACATGGATAGCATGGTCTTTCTAATAAGGACACACACACAATGAACTATTTTTAACTTCCAGTTTGAACAATACGTTATGGTACCTGTAACATTAAATACCTAAGAAATTATGTGTGAATGTTCACACCTATATCATAAGCGTATGCAGGAAAGTAAACAGTTTAATATGTAACGGTAAAAAAGTCTGTTTTATTTTGCTCAGACTTAAGTGTAATGATTGAAAACTCTACGAATTTCTGTGGGGAAGGTTGAACTAAGACATCTACACTTCCCATCATTCTATTAGGGGAGCCATTTCGGAATTTAAGAGTTTTCTCTGTTAGTATGGGGAGAGGTAATAATTCCTACCAAAGAGAAAACACTAAATTGAAATATGTGGAGGGGCTAGGAAGACAGTAGAAGAAGAAGTGGGAATGACAGTGCAAAAGAAAAGAAAGTGTTTGAGAAACAAAACCTTGTAAAAGAGACTCTCCTACCTACTAACAAAGCCTGTTGTACTGTCTGCCTATGAAGTCTAAGGGAACAAGTGGCAAAGTGCCATCCTCTGGTTCAATTCTACTGGTAGCTTCGCAAAGGTCAGCCTGAACCTCAATGAAAGAATCACGCATGCCAATGTATTTGGGCTGTTTCTTGGCAGATTTCTTCTGGCATCAGAAGCCAATGACCAACAGTGAATAATAGAGCTTCCCAGGCATCTCCAGAGGTGAGTAAGATGCAAGCTTCTGAAGTTCTAACCTAGGTTGAACTTGGATACTATATTTAAAGAACTTATTCACTAGACAGTATGTTGGAAAAAAACACTGATTGGTAGTCCGGAGGCACCAGATGTAGCTCTAGCTGTTCTGGTAAGTAGTTGAGTAACCCATAAAACCAGTCTCATCTGCAGATGATGACTCTTTTGACTTCACTTTTAAAGAAAGCCTACAATTTCTACGCTTGTAGAAAGCCTACAATCCAGCACTAATTAATCACAGAGAGCTGAACTAGTATAAAAGTAGATTTTCCTATTCAGCGAAAGTACTTTCAAAGGCACAAAGGAAATCTTAGAAATAGATCAAAGCAGAATTATTGGCTTGTGTAAAAGGAGCTTGAATTTACCTGAAAATGTGAATGAATAAAGGGTACTAAAATGACAGTAAGTTTGTGTCTAATTATTAAATTGTCTGTATTATAGTACCATTCCTTATCAACACTATTCCAAATAAGATAACAATACAATATATTCATGGATTATTTTCTTCTATGTGAATTTCTGCATTTCTAAATTTCCTACAAAGGAAATACACTAATTTGGCTTTCAGAGATTTTTTTTAATAACGTTTTTCAAATAACTTTCTGTTAAAATGTATCTCTTCCTTTGTCTTCACAATATACACATATTTCCAAAATCCTCAATGTTTATATAGTGAGATCACATATTTACACCTACTATCATCCTGGTGGGAAAGGAAAAGGCAGCTCCATTCATTTCTATGACTTATTTACTATTCCACATGAACCTTACATCTGTTGAACAGTAACTGAGGAGTGAAGAGACTTAAGAATGTGGCAGTATTTTAGTCTCTCTCCGGTTAAATCTCTCCCAGTTTCAATCTTCTTGTTGGAATGTCTTGGACTTGTTTGAATAAAATTGTTAAGATAAAAACTCATCCAAATTTATGCATGAAAAATATACTAAAGTATTTGTCATATTTTATTTCATTTGAACATTTAGAGCATTGCATGAAACACAGAAGTAAAGACAGATGGTCTCAGCTTTCCCCTTGTTCTTCTAAGATGATATTTGGGTAGATGGGGCTTTTATAAGGTTAGCAAAGGAGAACCCCCACATACTGTCTGGTTTTCAATATTATGTTTTCTGAGCCTGCTTCAGACATCCCTTGTTCAACTGCATAAATCCTAGATGTTTATTGACTCTGGAAAGTCTTTGCCCTTCTTTGCCTTTGCTCAGTCCCAAGGCATTCATGGTTGTGTTGATCCTCCACTGGTCTACTGATCATTTCAGCATTTCCTTATTTCCTCACCAAAGAAGCAGAAACTACAACCACTAATAATTGTCACACCACTGCAGGCTGTAGAAACCAAGAACGCAGTCCCCGACTGATTTGTCTGCCTCCATCTGTGCATGATTCTGATCCAACGTTGGACTTCTTCAAGAGACTGGCCATGCAAGACATGTTTGAGAAACAGGCCTAGAGATTTGATATCCACAGTTGCCTTGTAATTATTTATCTAGATGTTACCCAGCTTCGAACTTGCTACCCAAGGTTGATTTGCAAGATGGGAAAGGTTATGACATCTTACAAGTTAGCCCTGCTTCCATCTTCTTCTTTTCACAGTCCACTGAAGTGAGCTGGTAGGCTTTCCATTGCTTCCCACCTGTAAGGAAATTACCTTCCAGCATGTCTTTCTCCCATCCAAGGTGATATTAGCTGTTCCCCTTTCTGAGAGTCGTAGTAGCAAAAGAAATGAGAGGCAAAAAAACCCCCAGCATCCTATGGAGAAAAATTCCAGAGTCAGCTCTCATAGATAAAAGTAGATGGATACATGTAGACAGATACAAACTATTGAAATATAGATACGGATAGATATACAACATTCTTTTGCACCTGAATGTCTCAATAATTAAGAGGTGTGCCCATTCTCTTTGGAAGAATCGGGCTCTATCTTAATAACCTGGAAATTGTTTTGAGAAATCATGAATATGAATTAAATTGTCAGTGTTCAAAAGAACATTATTTGATTTCCTTATTTTAAATAACACAGCATTCATAGGGAAATGGTATTTAAATGACAAGTCACAAGATAATTTGTGGCAGACTACCTCATTGTCTTTCCCAGCTAACCCACCAGAGGGAGAGAAATGCATAAATAATGCATTTATAATCCCATCCTTCTAGTCTCTGATTTACTTCAGCAACAATGGAAATTGGCCCTCTTACATGGAAAAATTATTTTGTAGCAACATAAGGGCCAAAGCAGTAACAAAGACTTAGTTAAAGGAAAACAATTGTTGATAGTTTTGTGAATATTATCTAAAGATAATTTAACAGGGGATTTTTCCACAACGTTAATTGTTACAAAAAGCAAGGCTGCATGCAAACAGCTAATTGATATAAACCAAGAAGAAATTCTAAGAATGTCTTGCCTAATGAGCTTTCTGCAATCTTAGAAGTTTCAACGTTGCTTAGAAAAACCAATTTTCCACCAACCTTCAGAGAACGTGTAAATCTCTAAGTCTAGTTTATCTAACCTAGTTCATTTTATCTCTTCTTTTTGAACTTTATAAAACCTTCAAAGAATAGTTATTAATTAAATATAGAATGTTCTTTCCAGCCCACTCCATCTCCATCTTTCCTGGAATTCCCCCAGGGCAGAAAAGACTGACAAGTACTTTCAGTCCTATCTCCTTCCTCATCTAAACCGGTGTTTACTGACCAATATACAGTCCAAAGAAAATTCCCTGTTATTCTTAAGAAGGAAATATGAAACTGTCTTATTTGAAGTGCAAGCAGTGATAATAAAAATTAGAATTAGGAAACTAACAGACAAAATTCCCTTACTTTTTACTTAGCTTGAGTTACAGTTTATTCAACTTTTATAAAAGAAGTGGAAGAGTAAAAAGATAGTAATGGAAGTATGGAAATCACCCTCTAGGAAAACGGTCAACTCTTTATTTAAACACATTCCTCTGTGCATGTAAGTTTAAGATAAGAAAACACAATTGCTTCTAAAAATAAAAATAAAGATTAGGATTCCTTATTTGTATGCTCTTTCAGTTTCAGAATCTATTCTCTTCAAAAAGGCAAGAGATTTTCTTCAGGATTCCACTGTTTTAGAATAATGCTCTTGACAAAATAATGAAACAGATATGTGAAACATGTCAAATGCTCACTGCTGATGGTACCTCTAGGGATTATCTCTTTCTTTGTTTCATAAACACACTAGACATAAATGACAGAAAGAGACACCTACCTCCTTATGTTATCAATGAGGGAAGGAAAGGATACTGCAAAGTAATTTTGTGAACATGTTGTATCTGAAGAGTTGGATATTCTTGGCTACCTTCAGTTTATAATAATTTGAATAAAATAAAATAATAAAAATGAAGGTCAGTGTTAAATATCCAATAAGAGTAATAAATAATAGTATGAAACACCTAAATTCGTATATATATATATATATATATACATATATATATACAAAATTTGTATAGTAAATTTATAATACAAGTGTGAACTATACTAAACATCTAAATTTATGTATATTATATACTATATATAAATTTTTATGTATGTATGTGTCATACAACTATTTTTATATATACAGTTTTTGATATATAATATAATTTTTGATATAATGTAGATATATCTATATAAAATTATGAAATATATATATTACATAATCTATCATATTAAAAATTCTGGCAGACATATGACGTATACATATGTTGCACAGATAGATATGTATCTACATATCTATACATATATGTTATATATGACATGCATACATAACATATATCAAAAATTCAGGTGGATTGTGTGTGGGTATCAAATTGTGTGATCCTCTAATATTTTATTTGTGTCACCTCTTTATTATCTAAGATCACTAAATTTTGTTTTTAAAGGTTTTGCAGGAATTATCTTCTATTCCCTAAATAGGAGACATTGATGTCCCCTGTATTAAAACAGTCTGCTGATTCAAATTGGATTACATTAAAATCAATTTTTGTTCCACATTTTTGTGTTTTTTTTTTTAATGATTAGCATATAAGGATGAAATCTTGAATAATGAGACAATGAAAGATAGTAATTTCAGGCCATGAAAATGAACATATTGAGAAACATATTCCAGTTTTAGTCAGATATAATGGGAATCCCTTTTATATCCCTGTTTTGTTTTAAATAAAATATGCCAATGACCACTAACTAAAAAGACTGAATTATAGTGTTTATAAAATCTATTAAAAACTTGGAAATAAGACAAAAGAGAGCACCTATCTTAATAAGGCCCTATTTCACAGGCACACTAGAGGATTATTCAATTTTCTAAATACACCTGTGTTCCAATTGCTCAGGACCCACACACTGAGAGATTACATGTCAACTTGCTCATTTCTGTCCAGTTGAAAGGATAATTCCAAAGGTTATAGTTTTATTGTTCTGTAGATGACTGATCTGTTTTATTTTTAACTTAACATATTTAAAAATAATGCTTATAAATGCATGGTTCCCCAAGTGTTCTTAAAACCTTGCTTAACATTTAACTTACTTCCTCATTAATGAGTTCTAAAACTTTGTCACGGACATTCTATATTTGTATGAGAATTATGGTTTTAACTTTAATTTGTGAAATTATAATTAGATATTTTTGCAGAACTCACCAAGATACTGAAGTCCTCCAGTCTATGCAGATTTACCTGATGAAGCCATTAAAGTGCACTGGTTGAGATGCTTCATGGACAATTTAATCTTGGGCACATTTTCTTAGCTTTCAGAGTGATTCCCAAGTAGGACTGAACTTTACCTTTGTTAACATTCTATTTCTTTAATTTTTGTCGTTGCCGTTACTGATACATTAATTTCCTGTGTCACTTTTGTTTTCGTTTTTGTTTCTGGTGAAATCTATTCCTTCTCTCTGTCTAAGTCATGGTCATTGCAGTGCCTCTTTCTACGAGTCTGTCTTGACTCAAAACATGGAGTTAGTCTCCACTGCACGGAGAGAGAAATCTCTGTACAAATCTGATCCATTAAAGGTCAATAAGTTATTCATCATTAGTGGATGCAGGGGTTGGGAAACTGGTTTTACGACAATTTGGTGATTTCTATTGGGATAATAGATGTCTATTTTCTGTTTGAGGAGAAAAAAAATAAAATATAATTTCTAGTTTTGGTTACTTTGCCCATTTTATTTGTGAACTGCAGTCAGTTAAGAAAATATTTTGTGCCTTCTGGCAATAAGAACAGCTCTCTGTAATCTGATGGAGTTAGTTTGGTACTTAGTGTTCACTTGTGATACATGTGTGAGGTTGGACAAATGAAACTATATGCACTCTGTCTATAACGCAGAAAGCCTTTACCTTTTGTTGTGTGTGTGGATGTGAAATATCTTCCCACTTCCATAGATATGAAACATTATTATTCCAACCAAAGCTATGTTCTGACTAGTATAAAAAGATTTTTATGTACTTACATAAACCTAATATTCCCTACCAAATACCTAAATACCAAATACCTAATACCTAAATACCAAATACCTAAATAAAGAAAATAAATGTCTTTAAATGTGACAGACTTTTAAAAGATTGTTTCTTACAGAAACTGCTAGCTCAGAGGTTTTATGTAAAAAAGTTTTATGTAAGATTTCAAATAAATATGAGAGAAGCTGAAACTTTGGACAAATTAGACTGATCTCACATTTTTTTTTCCTTCAAGAAAAGAGCTATATTTTTCTCTGTATAGAGTATTATCTAGAACTAAAAAAAATAAGGTTCATATTTTCACTAAAAAACTAGTTAACCTGCTGAGTCTTTAAACTTAGTATATTGGTTTACCAATTAGTTAAGGTAAGATAATATCTACATAATATTTACAATGTTGAAATTGTTAAATTTTTTGATCTAAATTTATGTGTAATTATAAACACACTTTATATGAAGAGTGGTTCAGCAGCATATGAACTTAAATGTAATTTCCAATCCATTTAAGTTACTTTGAGAGCTCAAACTAATAATACATGAGGGTAATTTATAGATATTATTTTGATAACCAAATACTTTCTAAGTGAGGTAGAATATTGACACCTTGGTCAGTAAGTAATTAATTATGTCTCTGTGTGTGTGCGTGTATGTATATTGCCTTCTTTATGATGTTACAGAGTGCATATTCTAATGGATCATATTTATGGATTTTGTTACTTCAAAAAGATGTAGAAGAAACGTGGGAAGATGTAAGACAACGTATCATGTACATCTATGGTATTTTTGGTCTGCTAATTGTTTGCATAACAAACAATTATCAAACACCTACTTCCCAGTTTTTTTCTGTGAAGTAGTAATTATTTTGAATACAACTTATAGTTAATATGGGTGATTAAGACTACACTAGAAGAGGGGCACCTGGTGGCTCAGCTAGTTAAGTGTCCAAGTTTGGCTCAGGTCATCGTCTCATGGCTCAGTTCAAGTCCTGCATCAGGTTCTGTGCTGACAACTCAGAGCCTGGAGCCTGCTTCAGATTCTGTGTTGCCCTCTCTCTCTGCCCCTCCCCTGCTCCTGCTCTGTGTCTCTCTCAAAAATAAATAAACATTAAAAAAAACACTACACTAGATGTAATAGTAGCAAAAATGTTTACATGTGTATGCAAGACAATGTAATATGTTTTATTCATCAAAGATATTGAGTCTAGTAAATTAATATTGAATATAGTAAATTAGTAAATTGTCTAACCACATGAAAAAGAAGATAGTGAAAAATCAAAATCTTAATAGATTTACAAAGTTGTAAGTAGCAGAAAGGAACTTTTACTCGTCTGGATTTATTATATTTATAAATAATGAGTCTGAAAAGAAGCAAAGAAATTTCTTACATGTTAATAAAATTTGTTCAGTTTTAATAGGTTTATCAGTTTATCAATAAGAGACTTTTAAAAAGGAGTTTGTGAATATTTTAGTGCCAAATATTATATTGTATGTAATATATATATGTGTATATATATATATATACACATATATATATATATATATATCACAAGCTTTGTTATGTTTAAGATCAGGTTCTATTTCTCAATAGCTAGCATGTCTTTCTCCAGACTTCAGATTAATTGGCTCCCTTAAAACCTTATTTCTCTAATACATACAAGAAAAGTTGTTAACATCTGCAGGCTTTTTTCAGCTTTTTTCTTTATTTAAGGATAGAAGCAATGTTCCTTCAAGCTCTATATCACTGCCCTGAAACTGGAATTCTCAAGTCGGAACATTTTAAATACTGAATTTATATATATTCTACAAATATATTTTATGAAAAAATGGGATTGTATTGCCTATAAATGATTAGAAATGCCTTGAGTCATTCTTGAGTTTTTATCTACAGACAAGAACAAAATTAACCCGACTGAAAGAAAAAAAAAATCAAGTAAGCATTTTGAGGGAAAAAAATAAAGGTGGTTTATTGTTGCATCCCTCAAGTTTACTCTGGTTTAATATATTATGAACATTTATTAATTCACATCAGAAATCAATAAATTGCATTTGTTCACTCATTAAGGGAGAAAAAAAGAATCTGATGAGGTTTAATTCACTAATGTATTTACTCAGGAAGAGCTCATTAAGCTGAAATCAGTGAATTAACAGTAGTTAAATAAAAAATAATCAAAGTAAGAAATATTTAAAAGAATTAGATTGGAGGGAAAACAAATGCCCAATCAGAAAATGGAGCTCTTGGCACAGCTATCTTGACGGCCTTCACGGCTGGAGTCAAACAGTTACAGTGAAAGCGCAGGTGTGGCGGAAGGCGACGTTGGCAGTAACACTGGGCTTCAAGGCTACTGTTTAGCTCACCTCTGATTCCACACCCCTTCTCTGGGGCAGCACTGCCTTTCCATGTCCTGCACGCGGTTACTGCAATGTCGTATGAGAACATTCCCTTCTGCACACATGGGGGAGATTTGTGCCTCTTCTCCTCTTTTTTTTTTTTTCTTTTTTTTTTTTTTATATTTGTCCTTCTTGTTTCCATGTGCTTGATTTCAGTCCAGTTCCATGTGTTAGGAGATTCTTTCCTGGAAAAACAGAAAGCCTGTCTCTTCTTTTACAACATTGTTGGGAGCAAACTGCCACGTGGCCTTGGTACACACGAATTGCACAAACCTTTTTCCCATAATTTCTGTATTACTTGTATGGCCGCTCAGATCCAACTTAAATTAAGAGTTACCACTATTATCCATCCATTTTCTGATTCCTAAGTGTAGAAGGCATGGAAAAGAGGTCCTAAAGGGACGTTTACCAAGTACGGCCCTGATGGAACTGCTAAACCATTCTCCAGATGGTTGGATTGGTGTTTTTTGACATGTGATGTGAGGAGTGTTTATGATTCTCCCAGCTTCACTGAGATGCTGATTCATCTCTCAAAGATTCCATTGTGTTCTTAGGCATCCTGGATACTTGAAATAAAAAATAAAATGAAATAAAATGAAGTAAAATGAAATGAAATAAAACAAAATAAAATAAAACAGATAAAATAAAATAAAACAAAAAACTTTGGACAATCTTTATGGCTTAACTTAGATTTGGAGCACTTAGGTGACTCCCCAGATATGCTGCTTTAATGTGGTAGAGAAATCTTGGGCTTCAGATTCAGAAACACCTATTTAACACCCTCCCCACCTCTCTTACCTATAAGTGTAGTTATCTCCTCTATGAAGAGATCATATGTCCTCTATGAACCTCATTTTCCACATAGCTAAAATAGGAGCAATAACTATATCAAAAGAATCATTAGAAACCTGATACGAGAATACCTATTAAATGCCTGTTACAAAGCATAGTATACTGAATGCATGCAATATGGTATGTATTATCATTAACCATATCAGAAGAATATTATTATTTTTACTCAGGAATCATTCTCATGCCTCCAACGTACAGGTTAGGTTTTTGTTCTACCACAAAACATCTATGCCTATCAGGTGACTCAAGCAAGTTGAGTCCTTTAAGGCCAGTTGCATGCTCTACACACATACACACTTTGCCAGAAAGGTAATTTGGATGCTCAGGGGAATTTTCTTCATTTCTCTTAATATTTCCATAATATTTTAATCTGTCACTCTTCTTACCCTTTTGGTCATCCCCTCACATATCAAAAAAAAAAAAAGTCAAGACAAAATAATAAATGTCAGTAGTTGTGTGTCATTACTAAGACGCCACCAGGGCAAAACTATCGCGTGCATGAGTAGAATATAAAAATTTGCTCTGAGTGAGAGAGCTAATTAACAGAATTATGTAAGTTTTCTCCTATAATGGTTTCCTATCCCTGGTTACCTTAGCCATTTCACTGGGTTCTTAGCTGAATTCTCAAATATATATTTGACACTTTTCCTCATTCAGTTTTCAGGCTCTCCCCCTAGATCTCTGAAATTCCTCCCTGACTCTGCCCCATGATTTGCCTTTGGTTTGAAGTTTAACATGACACCAGCTTACTGATCATTAAACTGACATGCTCCTTGCTGACACTGATAGATTTCTAGGTATGTAAGTATTCTGCATAATTTTACTTCCACAAGTACTTTATTTCTTTCAAATGTTTATTTTTGAGAGACAGAGAGAGAGAGAGACAGAGACCGTGCAGAAATCCTCCATGAAAAGGAGGAGCAGAAAGAGAGGGAGACACAGAATCCCAATCAGGCTCCAGGCTCTGAGCCGTCAGCCCAGAGCCCGACACGGGGCTCGAACTCACGGACCGCTAGATCATGACCTGAGCCAAAGTCGGACACTTAACCGACTCAGCCACCCAGGCGCCCCTCTGCATCTCTCTTTAGAACACTTTTTTTCTGTCCTTGTGTAGAAGAACTCCGTGTTTAACTGAGGCTAACTAACCCAGAAGCTGTCAGCCTCCCCTGTGTTGGTCATCTCAGGCTCCCAGGAAAGGTGTACCATGTAATACAATGCTAGGAACTAACTCAGGTTTTGACAACATCCTTTTCTCTCCTGCAGGTACCATGGATTTTGAACTCTTCAGTATGTGTTTACTCATCTTCTTCTCCCAGGGGAAGCTTTTGCTGCTTCCTCACTAGATCTTCAAATGTAATCTCTGCTTTCCTGGAGTCCATGGTTTTTGTTATTTAGATACAGTTCCTGGGATGAGGGATACAGGTGTTAAGGGAAAGATACAAATTTTCTGCATACTTTACCTCTGGAAAGAAAGATGGAAGAGGGAGTGGATCTGGCAGGAACACTTGTTCCTGGTTTTCCATCATGTTTTATTTATTAAAAAAACAAAAACCAAAAAAACAAAACAAACAAACAAAAAAAACCCAGCCATTAATCACTTTGGAAACGAGAAACAGGTTAGCATCTTTGCAGTGAAAAATAAAGTATTTCAGATTTGTACAGGCGTTTATGCAGATAAGTTAGAATTAAAAATCATCCTCCCCCCCCCCCCCGTCATTTTGCTTGACCAAAATATACCAGGAATAGTCCTTAGCAGCTTGCACTGACGATTTGTACTTTGGACCCTGGCCTTGGAAGTCTGCACAAGTAATTCTCCAAGCTGGTGACCTTAACTGCCCCTGACTAACACTGACATCGGAAGCCACATAGTGAAAAATCTCCAGTACTTACTTTGTGCTTTTTTGCCTTTCAGCTTTTTAGTCACAGCTATAAATCCTATAAGGTATATTCCTGGGAGCAGCATGAATAACCTCTGCCCTATTTCTCATTGTTCTCTGAACCGTGATCCTAGGCCTATGGAAATTTATTTTTACCTAGTTTTGAGGAGGTCTTTGAATCTATTGAATACATTTGAAAAGGCACGCAGCGTTACTAAGGAAACTGGCATTTGCTAAATGCCACCATGTGGGCACCAATGTGCTACCTGCTTTACATGTTGCTCTGTCCTCTGGTTTCAAGTCGACCAGGAGCTTCCATCAGCATCCAGGAACCCGCTGTGGAAAGGAACTTGAAAATCCACATCCTTACTCACCTCCAACACTGGGCATGAATCATTTCCTTCTTTTGCAATAAGACCAGGGAAGGACTTTAAAATAAGAGGCATCAGCCATCTTCATGGCATGAACAAACATCAACAAATCAAGTTCTAACAGGAGTTCATAGAAAATGTCAGCTGGTATCTGAGAAGGCATTATGAGACAGAAGGAAGAGAAGTAAAATTGTAATGACTCAGAGGAAAATCCTCCATGAGAAGAATTTAGTTCACAAAAGAAAATGTAGAACACATTTGTTTCTGATTCTGAGTAATATCAAAGAAAACTTTAACCGCATTAAATAAGGTCAGGGTGGATATGCAAAGTATGGAATTCAGTGAGAAATCATTGCCAAATAAAATGTTCACTAGGAAGGGTAAAAAGCAGATTTACACCGAAGACATCAAATTAAAGTACATAAAATAGACCTACAAATAATTTTCAGAATCTAAAAAAGAAAAGAAAAGAAAAGAAAAATATGAGAGAATGAATATACACAGAAAATTAACCATAAAAATTAAAGTTATGATTGAAAAAGAACAAGAAAACTTAAATATAAGTAATAATCTAAGATAAAAGTCAAGAAGCCTTTATGATCAGATTAACACTTGGCCCACTCTGAGGGCCTGAAGATTGTACACCATGCAACTCCAGGGTAGGCCATTCACATGGAGTTTAACGTAGACGACCATGATGTGGACTTGTGAAAGGTGTGGGAACATTCAAGAAAACAATTCAGTGATCAAAAATGAGTAGGAGAGATAATAACGAATATTTTAAATATATTTTAAGTATAATTGCCAATAGAACACTAAAACCAAGTTGGAGTCAGAGCTTTCCTTTGGTAAAATCAGTTCCTAAAGAAAATCATATAATATTTATAAAAGTTTCACTAAAAAAGAGTTGAGTCGTGATCATTTCAAATATTATCAAGCATCTCAAAATATAAACGTTCAGGTATGAAAGCCTCTGGGAAAATGCTCAGTGAAACACTTTAGACCATTGTGAGAGAAATCAGAAAAGAAATAATGCTATGAGATAATTGGCATCACAGTGGGGATGAAAAGATATAGAAATATAGAAATAACTTTTTATGTCACTAATAATTATAAGAATTAAAAGTCAATGTTGATAAACCTTCATTCTCTTGTACCATAGGAAAAAAATAATTTAAAGTATAAGGTAGGCAAGGAAAAGATGTCTGAAACTGGAGAGACCATGGATGTGAGCTTGAAAGTGGAGGTTTTATTTAATAATGTATTAGTTGAGGGACACCTGGGTGGCTCAGTTGGTTGAGCGTCTGACTTCAGCCCAGGTCATGATCTTGTGGTCCGTGAGTTCGAGCCCGGCGTCGGGCTCTGTGCTGACAGCTCAGAACCTGGAGCCTGCTTCAGATTATGTGTCTCCCTCTCTCTCTGCCCTTCCCCCGCTTGTGCGTTGTCTCTTTCTGTCTCTCAAAAATGAATACATGTAAAAAACAAATTTTTAATAATGTATTGGTTGACAACTTGTTCTGATGGATAATGTTAAGGTTCGCCTTTATTCACACCTTGTAATAGGGGGTCCTCAATCAAACTCAGAGACACCACTCTTGTTCGGATAGGAGCCACCGAGGACAAGAGCGACCTACACACTTTTAAGAAACACAACTACTTAGTTGAGCTTAGTTATTCCTATTGTTATCCACAAGGTTTGATTTTCAATGAACCCCTTTGGCTTAGATTTATTTCTACCTAGGGCACTGGGTGTCTGCAAATTGAAGGAAGTATATCCTGTTGTAAAAATAACATGAGAAAGGCAGAAATTAAAAAAAAATAGATTTGTGACTTTACATAAAGACAAATTGGAAAGTTGCAAGGGTTGATAATGAAAAAAGGAAAGCAGAAATAGTGTCTTGTCAGAGGGTTAAAAATTGTTGCTTTGTTTCATACTGCAATGATTGAATGATTGTAAATTTAGGAATGCTTGTGATAGCTTTATGATTAAATTAAATGCACATTAGCTAACCTCCACACTATAACACACATGTAGCCATTTGAGGCAGACTGCTTGTTCATTATTTTCTAGTCCCTTCTCCCTTTGTCCTCAGCAACTGCACCTCAAAATCACAGCTAGTACATGACTGCCAAGGTAAAGGCTACATCCCACTGTCCCCTTTGCATCTGTGTGAGAATATAAGTAAGGTTTGGACAATGAGTTATAGATAAAGAGGCGAGTGAAATTTAGGGGAAATATGTTAAAGAAAGGGATCATGCTTTTCTCCTTCCTGTTTCTTTTTTTGGCTCACTGGAATGAATATGGTATATAGGTGACATATGGTTATCTCTAGGGAAAAATAGTTATAAAAGAAAAGAAACCATATGGATATATGTGCGCATGCAGGTACACACATGAACACTTGCACACACACACACAAACATTCATTGCCCTTTCACCTAAAAAGAAGCAATCCATATTGTAGAAGATAAAGACAAATAAAGCATTAAGCACAAAAAATATATAATACAATGACAATAGTGAAGCCAAATATTGCTATTAATTCATAAACTAATTATCAAATAAAAGGCTTAGAAATTACATAAAGAATTAAACTAGTATAAGGTGTTTAATAATTTTTTTAATTTTAAAAAAATTATTTTAGAGAGAGAAAGAGAGCAAGTGGGGGAAAGAGATAGAAGGGGAGAGAGAGAAAATTCCAAGTAGGCTCTGCACTGTCAGTGCAGAGCCCTAGGCAGGGCTCAATCCCACCACCCTCAGATCATGACTTGAGCCGAAATCAAGAGTCTGGCATTCAACTGACTGAGTCACTTAGGTGCCCTTATCTATTTAAGAAGATACTATAAACTATTTTATTTTCCACGCACCATCAATGGCCAAATTCATACATTTAACTTTACCTGTTTACCCTATTCCCTAGTACTTCTTGGCTTTTTTGGTTTTGTTCTTACCATAGACTCATTTTCAGATTTTCCTATTGATGCCTCAGATCATCCTTCATCTTTTTAGATTCTTGTTTATATTACTTTTTAATGATTTTTATATCACTGAGCTTCTGTGATGATTGTTTCTCCAAAAACATGTATGTGTGTGTGTGTGTGTGTGTGTGTGCATATATATATATATATATATATATATAGAAAGGAATTAAATCTCAAGTTAGGAATATAGCATAATCTAAATATGCACATGCTAGTATTTTCTATATTTCTCAGTCTTTTATATTAAGAACCTCTGAAGTATAGTAAGCAATGGCAAATCTGTCACAAAAACAAGTCTAGGCAGGTGTAAAGGGAGGTTGGAAAGAGTTGAGAACATGAATTCAGGAAAGGAAATGAGCTCAGTTGCAATAGCGATCATTAGGGTAGGATCATAAAAAATAAAATAAAATAAAGAATTAAAAAGGAACCGGAGCTCTGAGAAAGAAACAGAAAATCAAGTCTGCCATATTTTTCCATGGTAGCAGAATATAGTCCCGACTCTCCATTGGGGAAATGGAGAGAACATAAGAATAAATAATAAAATATTGAATGCAAGAAATTCAAAGGAAAAAACAACAACCCTCTCAGCATAATGAAAAATTTAAACGTTCCAAGTACACATTCACAACATATAGCCACACCACACCCACACACTCAGATTGCCATATCATAAAATATCATGCACCAAACAAAGCTTTTTAAATATCCACCAAAGAGAATAGAAGATAGACTTTTGAGACAGCTTTTATTTAACATCATATTTTTTACTTTTACCTATATTTAACTTCAATATAGTAACTGTGGTAGTCTACATTTTGATCCATACTTGCTTTCTATAGCTGTTTATATAATAAATAACTTTACTCCAAATGATAAGTTTTGTCACTTATTTTTCTGAGAGATATAAGATTAAAGATCTTATTAATAAAATAATTCAATCATTATATTTAAAATTATTTGATTATCTCCTGAAATTGAGAGATATCTTTAATCAAAGTTCAAAAATTTCTCAATAATAAGTTGTACTCCTCTTTTATAAATGAAAATAGAGTTTGAATTAGTCAGATTCATTATATCAATATCATAATTTTAAAATGTATTTCCTAATAAAGAGATATTTCTTCATAAGGTAAAAGCCTCAAGTAATATCATAAGTAATGTGTTGCATTTCATTAGCAATTAAATTGTTTGTAAAATAGAATAGAAAGGAAATCTAAATAATTTTCTCAAAAGTATCACATTAAATTATACTGGTGTGAGAAAACGAACCCAGGCATATTGAAACATTCTCTATCCATTACAATTTTATTATAGCTAAAAGGATAGAAAAGCTACATATATTGTAGTATTTTTGCATTCCAAAATATCTGCCTGGAAGCCCCTTTTCTCCAATGTGAGGATGATTATTTTTCTGTGCTCTTTCCCATAAGACTTCCATTGTCCTCCAGAGTTCTCACAGGAAAGCACTAGGCTAGTTATCTAAATATAGAACACTATTCTGATATTTTATCAGATAAACATGATATGTCCACCTGATTCTTTTAATCTCTGCTTTTGGAGTACAGAACATAAATTAAAAACAAAAAAAAACAACCCGGCTCGGCCACACAGCCAATTCAGTCAGCAGCAGAAGAGCCAGGCAAGGATCCTGCACTGAAGATGTGCGATGTGGCCTCCATCATTTTCTCTGTGATGACTCGGTTGATGTGGTATTAATCATCTCCTCATTTGCGCATCAGTGCATCCAACTTCACACCAACCCCTTTTGTACAGTGATTTTAAGGACTTACGTTCCCTTCCAGGTCATTTCTGGACATGATTGAGCTTTCCTTGTATTTCAGAGAAAGAATGGGGAGGATGTTGATATAGGAAAGTAAAGAAGTGCCTTTGCCTCGTAACTTTCTCTCAGCATTCCTCCTCAGTCCACAGGGGTCAGAAACGTAGACCCTAAACAACCCTAATTACGAAGGATGCACTTTTCTGCCAGGTTAACACAAGGTTTTATTTTCCATGCCAATCCTCCTTGTTTGATATTGCTTTTTTTGAAGCTATTTCTGATATTATTAGAAGATAGTATATTTAGTAATTTGAGTTTCCATAATGGGCTAGGAATCATCATCTTGGGTTTAGCAATTAGTATGTCTGATATAAAAAAAAATATTTTACAGGACATTATATGATGGCATAATTTTTAATAACGATGTTACTAATTAAATGCTAAGTGAATTTATGTTGTTAAGAAAATAACGATAAAAGTCAAAAAAATAATAATGGTAAAAGCCATGCTTACAAAGTGTCATAATGTCTCCTTCTGGTCTTCATTTTTAGCCATTTAAATAATAAATTCAGGTCAATGTATCCCTACGTCTCATAAACCTTCCATGTGCAATAACTGGGTTTTACATTTAACATTATCACTTTAAAAATAATGAAATATTTTAGTACTTAATTATAGTTCCAAAATATAGAGGTAATTCTAACTTGTACTCTGGTGGTTAGTACTATGAACTATGAGATTTCCATTCTCTAAACACATTCTAATTTTCTTAATTTTTTCCATGATTCCATGTTATAGATAAAGTTTGGAAAGGTGGTTTTAACACAATAATTTAGGAACATGTGGCCCCTCACTCTGTTAAAATGTATTTCCTGGCTGGATTTAACTATTTTAAATATTTTGAAATAAAGAAATAAATATTTAAGAGTATAAAGTAACCTAAATAAAGAGTATAAGTTTTTAGTAGAGAACACCCTGCTTTGACACTGACGAAATAAAGCATATGGTTCACTTTCAAGTGTAATCCATAGCTTTTAAATTTTCAATTGAATGTAATGAAAAAAATAAGCCTCGGATATTTGGTTATTTCCTGTATATTAAAAACAAAATAAAACAAAACTAGGCTTTGGGCAAGATTTCAAGGGTGATATGATCACAAAGATCACACACGCACACAAAAGCAGCTAGAAGAGGAGTAATTGAGAATGCTATAGTCATTAGTGATAATACAGGAATATATCTTGTGGATGTTTTTTCAATGTGGAAATCAGAGATTGAGAGCTGAACTCTATTTTTGTCACGTTGTTCGCTCTGTTCTGCTTTCTCTTTTGCACTGTTATTGAAGCGTTCTTTATACATGCAGTCACAGAGTGCTGTTCCTTTACTTGATATACCCCTGACTTCTTGAGAGCAGCAACTTACCATCTCTTATTGATTTCTTTCGTTACCAGTTCCTTGAGCAGAGCCTGATGGACGCACTAGACTCAATGAATGTTTGTCCAATAAATGGCTCAGTGCAATAAATGTTTGTTAAATAAATGGCTCAGTGCAAAGGTAGCTTAGTAGAGTTTATGTCTTATAGCATGGCTTGTATTTCAGTACTCACTCATACATTGCTGACCATAGAATTTTTTTTAAAGTTTATTTATTTTTGAGAGACAGAGAGGCCAAGCATGAGTGGAAGAGGGGCAGAGAGAGAGGGAGACACGGAATCCGAAGCAGGCCCCAGGCTCTGAGCTGTCAGCACAGAGCCTTACAGGGTTTCGAACTCACAGACTATAAGATCATGACCTGAACCAAAATCAGACACTCGACCAACTGACACACCCAGGCAACTCTGGCCATAGAATTTTTTAAAAAATTTACTTCAGGGGCGCCTGGGTGGCGCAGTCGGTTAAGCGTCCGACTTCAGCCAGGTCACGATCTCGCGGTCCGTGAGTTCGAGCCCCGCATCAGGCTCTGGGCTGATGGCTCAGAGCCTGGAGCCTGTTTCCGATTCTGTGTCTCCCTCTCTCTCTGCCCCTCCCCCGTTCATGCTCTGTCTCTCTCTGTCCCAAAAATAAATAAACGTTGAAAAAAAAATTTAAAAAAAAAATTTACTTCAAAATGACATGGAAAGACCAGTACACTTTGGCAGAAGCAGCCGGATTCTACACGTTTGGAACTGTATTTTTGGAAAATGCCATAATTGTAGCCGTATACGTTTATGAACTATAATTAGCACAAGCAACATATAAGTTATGGAAGTTGGCCATCTTAATAGGACTATAATTTCTCAAGATAGAAAAATAAATGCAATGTAAATAAGATAATTTTGCAACCATCAGTAACACTGGTTTTCACCCTCCAAATAATTATTGCTATTACAACATTAATTCATTTCATATGTCAAGAATTCTGTATAATTGTTTTGATAAGCATTTAGTAAGATTAGTATTTCAACACAATTTTTGGACGACGTTAAAGAAACATTTCTGTTCTCATTATGACTATGGCTGCTTTTATTCAGATAGGTTTATCAGGGTAAACAAAAAAGAAAATCAAACAAAATATTGCAAAAGTAACCACTAAAAACTGATTCGATGTTGCCAAATTTATATTTATGATTTCAAGTTTGTCCTTCTCTTATATGTAGCAAGAACTTATAGACATGTGTATAACAATTTGAGTTGAGAATCCTTAGAAATTTTTATAATTTTCCTGCTGATATATTTTATGGCTTTCTCACTCATACCCATTTTATCAGCAATTTATTTTCAAAAACATTTCCATCATTTGTTATTTTCATAATATTCAATTTAACTTTTATGAAAGAAATTCTCTTCTGACAACCATGTATCATTGTTTTGTGTAATACTGAAGCACATTGTGTAACTGCAGTATTAAGTAACTGGTGCTCACAACTTTGAACAATTAAACCATATTCAGAAAATTCCAGTAAGCGAATACTTCCGGTGTTTCAGAGCCTACTAACCGTTAATGTTCAGCATTTTATAGGTGTAATGGAGACTTGGTTCTGCAATTTTGTGATTTATAAGAAATACTTATTTGGGGGCACCAGGTGGCTCAGTCAGTTAAGCGACTCCTGATTTTGGCTCGGTTCATGGTCTTATGGTTCGTGAGTTCAAGCCCTGCATCAGGGTCAGCACAGAGCCTGCTTGGGGTTCTCTCTCTCTGCCTCTTCCCTCCCTCCTCGCTCAAAATGAATAAATAAACATTAAAAACAGAAAGAAAGAAAAAGAAATATTTATTTGGTGATTTAGAGGAGCAGCCAAGGTGTCTTTTGTTATGTTAATGAGGCAACTTTTGGAATGCACCTAAGGCTGGGGGCTGGTTGCCAGAAGAAACAATCACATGATTAGAAGGCTGGAACTTTCAGTCTCACCCCCTAACCTTTGGTGAAAATAGAGGGGATGGAAGTTGAATCCATGGCAAATAGTCAATGATTTGATCAACCATGCCTATTATAATGAAGCCTCCATAAAATTCTCCAAAAAGACTTGGGTTTGGAGAGCTTCCGGGTTGGTGGTGAGCACATGGAGATCTGGGGAGAGAGGTGTGCCTAGAGACGACACAAAAACTCTGTGACCTTTCCCCATACTTTGTTCTGTGCATCTTTTTCATCTGGCTGTTCCTGAGTTATACCCTTTCATGATACACTGGTAATCTAGTAAGTAAATGTTTTTCTGGATTCTGTGAGCCCAAGGTGAGGTTAATGGAAACCCATGATCTATAGCCAGTAAGTTGGAAGTACAGGGAGCAACCTGGACTTTGACTTGCATCTGAAGTCCAAGGAGAATGTTTTTGGAACCTGAAAACTGAAGCTGATCTGTCAGAAGCACGGGCAACAATCTGCACTTGTGATTGGCATCCGAAGGGGCAGGGCCAGAGGCAGTCTTGTAGGACTGAATCTTTAACCTGTGGACTCTGATGCTATCTGTGGATAGACAGTGACAGAATTGAGGTGATACCTTGCTGGTGTCTGAAAATTGCTTGTTGGTGGTGAGGGAAACTCCTGCCTCTGTGCACTTTGAAAATTGGTCTCACAACAGAAGAGTTACTCTTGGCAACTAGCTAGGCAGAACTCAGTGGGAGACTTCCCAGAATGTTTTCCAAATTCTTCAAAAGTTATATGTATTACTTTGAGAATAAGAAACTAGCAGAAGAACTTACCTATTAATGATACATAATATTTTTTTCAAAAACCACTAGAAAGAAACATACTCACAAGGGTCATAGATGTGATTGACAAACATCAAACAACCTGTGTAAAAACTATTTAAGAGGAGTGTTAAACCTCATAACAGATTTCTATGTTAAAAAATATTATAGAAATAATATTCACAGAAGCATATAAACCAGATTTATTGTATCTTATAATCACTGAAAATTACTATTTTAAGTAACTCTGTGATCTTTACAAAAACAAAAATTACTCTGCATCACCAGATACACTAAAATATAAGTTAAAAAGGAAGTTAACAAGGAATATACATAAGAAATGTGTCAATAACAAAATTAAGAACTTATTATACTGAATCAATGTTTTGTGTTCCAAAGATTTTTAAGCATTTGGAAGGCTCAGGAAAATGGCAAATGTACTTTAAAATTCTGCCACATTTGTTTCAAGGTTGCCAAAGCTGACCCAATATTCATTACTGGGAAATGTTCTCAGAGTCCTTTTTGAGGAATCATAAAAATTCTAACAAACGACTTAGTGCTGAAATGCAAGACAGGAGTCTCAGAGGGAAAGAGTCTAAGGTCAGTAAAAAGAATCTAACAAGGTTGTCCTACTCTGAAAAAATGAGGGCAGAATCAAATAAAACCACTTTACAGTTCTGCTCATACAGCTAATCAAAAGATTCATTTGATTTTTGTTTAACTTATTTGGATAGGATTTAAGCTATTTTTATAAAATAATTTAAAACATTTGTGTTGTTCTCTGTTAAAACTAATCTGGATGCACCTAATATTAGTTTTACTTACATTATCAAGCTTGTTGCTAGATTTTATCTTTTATGAGAATACTCATGATGAGGAATAGATAACAAAGAAAGGTCCTCTCACTTTCCTCATAGTTGCAATTTTAGTAGGATTTAAATCTGATATTTACTACGCACTTTATAATATTTTGTTTCAAGACATATAGAGTTTTGAAAGATTTACCATTGATTTTTAATGAATTAACAAAGAAAAGGACTATTTTAGCATCATGAAATTAACATGACTTTCAAACCAAAAAACATTAAGAAGTGGCTTTGATTTCTGTGATAATCTTAAGTGCTCAGTACTTAAAAAACCACATCACATATAATAACACTCCCACCAAACTGCCATATATGACAAAAATATGTAAATTATATGTTACTTATTTTCATAAGTATGCATGTGCATATGCATCCAATAAAATATCTTATCTTTGTCTAAGAGATAGGAAATGTGTTTTTATTACGTTTAAACAAATGACACAAGTGGCTTGTTGACAGAATCATGGACTGGACATCATTTCCAAAATTGTGACAAGGAGAGATTTGTAGCAGCCTGAGAACTATCAAAGTTTGCCAAGGAAAGGGTGATTTGTCATAACTGAATACGAATGTAACTTATATTCATTTACTGAAATCCAGTTTCTGGGGTGACTTCTGAGTTAAGCCGACTGGTAGCTAATAAAATGTCTGATCTGCTTTCACTGTTTTCATTCAAATTTGCATAAAAGCACAAAATAATAAATGTTTGAAACAGCTCCAGAAACTAAATAATTAATTGGATCAGTTTGCTACACACCATTGGAGGTTCTTGGTTTCAACGGTCAATCTGATAGCATAATTTTCTCCACGTTCACAGAATATCCATTCTAGATGGGAGCGATAGAAGAGAAATGAACAAATAAATAACAGTAAAATCCTTCCATAAAATACAGAATGGTGCCCCCAATTTAATTATGTAAAATGAGCATTGTATTATATCAAAATCAATGGTTTAAACTGCCTCAAAATGTACAAAATTAAAGAGACTGATAGGCCTTGTCTTTCCGTTGTAGCCATTTAAAGCACACTTTTGCTCATCAAATCCGGCGTTTTCTCAGTTACATAGATCCAATAATACACTTGTAGGCGGCCCATCTATTTCATTCCTAGCGGCACCAAGATCACTTAGTCTCCGTCGGAGATCCATTCAGATAAAATACTCTGATTGCCAATTTGCCTCTCCTACCCATTATAGTAAATTTACCCATTTTGTCTGTTACTGTTATCAGCTACTTTAAGAGGGCTTTGTCATGACCCAGGATTCCAGAAAGCCCATTTCAGTGGTGTTCTCTCCCTACCGTGCCCTGCCTTTAGAAGACAGCCACTGCAGAGCCTTTTAAGGCTGCTGGGGCTCCTCATAGCCGTGTTCCCAGGGCTTTAGTGTAGCAGTTATCCTCCCGGCCCTCCCCACAAGTGCTTTTTACTGGCCCAAATTATCAACAAACAGTTGGCAAGAGAGTCTGGTAAATGTATTTGCAGAACACAGTTTCCTAAGATAAAACCAATGCTGAGGAAGTTCAGAGAATTAATCACAGAGCAAATAGGTAAAAGAACACCATAATCATGCATAAATCTTGTTTGTTTTAGCAGATAAAGGTAGCCAAAACCAGTCAGAAGGGGGTGAGGATTAGCCACTTCCTCCACCATCTCAAAACCAGATAATAACAAAATCAGATCGCAGAGCCAAATTTGTCACGAATTCCAGTATTCCTCTACTTCATCTTCTTATTAAGAGATATAAAATCATTCAGACATTTCTTTCACAGGCTCGATTATGTTTCAAGGGTTTTTTGTTTGTTTTTTTATGTACTCTAAACCCATGTTGATGGAAGGTCACTTACAGATGACAAGACACCATTTTACAGACAAATTCTATGATACTGGTAGTTGAGACCATGCAGCCTTCTGGACACAAGATCATTTAGAATTCAAATTACAGCACTATCCCTAATGATACTTACAAGGCATTTTCTAGAATGTTATCCATATGCATGCAAAAGTGAAATGTATTCTGTTTTAACTGAACCTGTTTTAATTGGTGCGCATATTGGCTATCTCTAATATGACCTCTGAGAGCTCATTTTTTAACAGCTATTAAGCTAATTACAAAACTACAAATACCACTAATTAGATCTCCTGTTTCCAGGATTCATTATACCAGGTTAAAAAAGTCTGTCATGTTAAGGACAGAAATAATTCTTGCAGTCGTGACCCTGAAGTATGGCGTTTCAGAATAATTCTAGCTAACCACCTCTTCAGTGTGAATTCCTCATTAGGTCAGATTATTGTTCCTAGAATGTAGCTTAACTAATGAGTATACACATTTCAATTACTGTCTGTGCTGAAATAGTTTAAAATAAATTAGAGGCATTGCAATGATTTTTTTTTCTGCTTTGGTGGTGGGGGTTGGGGTTTCTTAACTTTCCAAATTGAATTCAATCCCTCACCTTTCCCTCCCCCTTTCAATAATGGAGGGGGTGATGTGGTGTAATTAAAGAACCCACACAGTGACTAGAATCTTAGCTTCACCAATTGTCCTAACTTCTTTCAGACAGAACTTCATTATCTTTTGCATAGTTGTCTGCCACTGAATCTTATTTCGTTTCTAACTTTGTGGTCTTCCCAACTTTCAGTCCATTAATTATTTATGTTTGTCAATTTTTTTTTAAATTTCAATTCAGAGAATTAATTATAGAGCAAATAGGTAAAAAGGCAATCTCCTTTTAGAAATCTCTCAACAACTTCTTGCTGCTTCCTCATAACAACTAAATCCTAAATATTATATTCAATGCTAATAATGATCTAACCTCGATCTCTCTCTTGATTTTTATTGCTTACCATCCTCTCCCTCTTTTTTCCTATATTCCATCTATTCCAAATTATTTATGTTTCCCCAACATGCTAAATTGTTTTAAATGACAAAATATTTACATGCCTGTTCTTCTTGCTTGAATTCGCTTTTTCTTCTTCATTGGGTTGATCTCAATTCATCTTTTAAATTTAAATGTTACTTTCCAAAATATTTTCTTCTGATAGCCTGGGTCACAATAGGTCGGATGCCCCATACACGAACCTCTAGAAATCACACAGTTCCTTAAAATATAAAGCTTTACCACTACATTATAATTATCTTTATCTTTTCTTTTCCAATTGTCTGTGAGCTCTCCAAGGCCATGGATCTTATCTATGACCTTTGAATCCTCAAACCTTAGAACACTGTTTTGCAAAATAGAAACATAATGATTGCAACTTAATTTGTTTCAAATAAGTTTGTAGGTCTGTGATTTGGGGTCTGTACTTCCATTTTCTTTACCATGGTTTCTTTATCTAGAAAGCTGTGGGTAGCTTTCACCTCATGTCTAATTTATCATTTTCTTTATCAAGATCAATGCACCAAAAATCTATTTATTCATTTACTTTACAATGCAATGCTTGGAGGGGCCTGGGTAGTTCGGTTGGTTAAGTGTCCGACTTTAAATCAGGTCATGATGTCACAGTTCGTGGGTTTGAGTCCTTCTTTGTGTTCTGTGGTGACAACTCAGAGCCTGGAGCCTGCTTCCGATTCTGTGTCTCCCTGTCTCTCTGTCCCACCCCTGCTTATGCTCTCTCTCTCTCTCCAATAAACATTAAAAATATTTAAAAAATGAAATGCTTTGGAATATTAATGCCCAAAAGATTATTTTGTTTGAGATAAGGAAAAAAAGACATGAATCCTTGTTGCTTTAAAAAAACATTGAAGTTTCTGAAAGTATGGAAGCAAGATTAAAATCTCATAGAAAATAGAATTGGAAGAAAATAATTTGAAATATATATTTAAAATAACAAATAAAAGTTGTAAATGGTGTTTCTTCAAAACAACCAAGATGCGTTGTCTTTAAGGCCCGAAGTGGGGCTCCAGAATTCTACTGCTCGGAGACATTAGTACTGAGCTTTAATGCATTAAGAGATTTTCCACACAAGCTCTCAATTACGCAGGCTGTGCCTCTCTTAATGTTTTGAAAGCCACCCCACCTACACTGAATCGTCGTTTCTTCATACTGGCATTCTCTTTATTGATTTTTTTGCCTCTCTTATCATAGGGCTTTTACATCATGTTTTCACATCTGCCTGCCTTGTACACACACACACACACACGCGCGCGCACACACGCACACACACACACACAATGGTACAGGGCTGCTTCTCTGGGGGATTTAATCATCAATTTATATACTGAGAAATCTCCTTTCTCCATACTACCTTATAGGTTTCCCAAAAGGTTTATGAAAGTAGTATCAAAATTATTACTATCTTTTCAGTTGAGGGGAAAAGCCTGACCCGTCAAATCAGATCATGGAATATATATATACATTCATTTACACACAAACAATACTTATGCATAGACACATGTATATATGGTAGGATTGAAACTTTCTAATATACATTATTAAATGTTATATAACATTATGTTACATATTAATTATATATGAGTAATATATTCAGCATTCTGTATTCTAAAGTCCTTCCTTACATATAACATGTGATCTCAGTTCATAAGATACTTACAAATAATTAACAAGTTGGGAAAAACACATACATAAATACTTCAGACACTGAACTTCTCTCAATTTCTCAAACAAGTCATTCTTTTTCCCATTAAGGGCCTTTGCATGTGATGCTTTCTCTACCTGGAAGTGTTTTAATATTTACTCTTCTTCTGCTTTAGGCTAAACCTTAGCTTCTCAGGGAGGTCCTTCCTGAACTTTCAACCTAAATTTTGCTTCTCTCTTTTGCCTCCTCTCATAGTACTGTAATCTGTCTTTATGTAGTGCATATCAATTTGTTTGTCCATGGTGGTATACCTATTGGCTAGCACAGTGCTAACTCATCAAAGATGCTATTATATTTTCTTTCTCCTTCCTTCCTTCCTTCCTTCCTTCCTTCCTTCCTTCCTTCCTTCCTTCTTTCCTCCCTTCTTCCTTTCTTTCTTTCTTTCTTTCTTTCTTTCTTTCTTCATTCTTTCTTTCTTTCTCTATCCTCTTCCTTCCATCTATTGGAAGGATGAGTACATGAATCAATTAATAAGAGAGAAAAAATATAAAGAATGAAGAACGGTGGGAATTCCTAAAATACAGCCATATAATAGCTTTCAACTTTTCTTTGAGACTGGTCATGTACTGCCTGAAGAGCTGAGATGACCTGGGAGGCAGAATGACAAGATAAATAAAGGCAGTCAAGTGCACGTACAACTCCCATGATTATAATTTCTCTGCTGTAGACAGAGGTGATTCCATTGCTGTGTAAAGACTTCATTCTCATCTGAGACTTCTGCCTTGGGACTTTAGCACTCTTAGAGTTGTACCTACCTACCCACCTAAAATCAGCATCCCTCAGTCACTGAGCTAGTATTAAAATATGCAATGCTATTTAATATGATAAAATTTACCTTCACCTACTTTGGCAAATAAAATGTGGGATCTGGCCATCACCTGGCCTGGCTGTACCTTCCACATCCAATCTAAAACACTTCACTCTGCTGACAGAGCCTTACCCCTGTTTCTTGTAATCCTGGTGCCACTCCAACTTCTCGGTAGCTTCACCAACAGTCCTTTGAGCTCCCCATTTATTTCCATTCTGTCAGCACCACCATTCCTCATCCTAACCAGCATGGATGCATGCGTGGATGCAACCCATGCAGCGGACACTTGTCTTTTGGTTTCATTTTTTCTTTCCTTTGGCTGCTAAGCCCCTTGGGCATGTTCCTATGGCCATTGTTATAAAAGCCAGATACTTTCTTTCCCAGGTTATGGTGTAAAGAGTTTCCTAGCCTGTTCCATTCAAACACATCATGTAAAATTAAAAATTAGTGATGTAAAACGCGGTGAGAAAAGTTGGCACCACAAAGAATCCATTCTGGCAAAGGCAGCATGAACTGCGTCCAATTTCAATGGAGCCAGTGACTGAGTTTTCTACCGATAACAACCACTATCCAGTGCTGGTTCTCGCTGTGCAGTTATTTGTGTAGATCTGTGTTGTCACAGATGTTATCTGTGGAATATCTATGCTGAAGTGTGGGCCCTGAAAAGATAGCTGCATACCTCCCCTGTAGAACTTTGAAGGGTGACCCTAGTTGCTTTTCTCTTTTAACCAGCTTTTAAGCCTTACATTCCGGTCCACCTTTAAGAATTTCCTTTTCTGATTAAACTAGCCCAAACTGATTTCAACTAAGTACACTCCCTATAGAGGCATTCATCTGCTGGAATTTAAGAATACAAGATTTGTACTCTTCGGCTCAAATGCTGGCTCTACGACTTAGTAGCCATTGGACCTCGGACAAGTCGTTTCCCCTCTTTGTGCTTTGGTTTCTTCATCTGTCATGTGAGGATAAAAGCTGTAGCTACCTCTGGAGGATTCTGTGAGGAGTGCTTGGCACACTATAAATATTATGTGAGTATTTTCTATCGTTCCAATTAGTAATCGCATTTGGTTGATCATATAAACTTCTTTCCCACCAGCAACTTTTTTATAGCGCCTTTATTTTAATGCAGTTACTTACTTGCCTGTCTTAGTATTTATTGTAGCACTTATTTGAGGCATATTTCTAATAACGTCACCCAGAAAACCCAAGTGTAAATCTGCATCACAAAATCAGTTCCCATTTGACTTTAAGGGACACTTATGAAGACCAGGCTGACTTGTTGCTGTGTCACATGAACACCCGTCTGGGTCCTGATGACCAGCTTTCACTGGTGACTGCTCAAAGCCTCTTCTGTTCCTTGAAATGACTATTTCAGAGCATCATCTACATGTCCATTCTTTTATTTTGAGATAACTTAGACCAACTGATATCAGCCACTCAAATTGCTTGAATGTGTGACTTTCATGCTTTGTCTCCACTTCCTTAATTAACCCTCTCTAGTATGTCTTGAGACTTCATTGTACTGAGATCATTCTCATTAAAGTCCCCAGAACTCTCCCAGTTGCCAGGCTCCAAGGATAATTTCAGGCCTTATCACACTGTAACTTGCTACATCATGTAACAGCATTACACACATCATCCTTATAACTCCTTAACCCTTTGATTTTCATAATCACATGCTTTCCTGGTTATTTTCATATCTCTGTGCCTCTTGTGAACACTTCTTCCATTGTTCATGCTTGCATTTTTAAAAATATTTTTAAGATTATTTATTTATTTTGAGAGAGAGAGAGGGTGAGAGCAGGGGAGGGGCAGAGGGAGAGGGAGAGAGAGAGAGAGAGAGAGAGAATACCAAACAGGCTCCCCGCTGTCAGCATAGAGCACGATGTGGGGCCTGAACCCACTAACTGCAAGATCATGATCCGAGCCTAAACCGAGTCAGACTCGCAACTGACTGAGCTGCTCAGGCGCCCCTCATGCTTATATGTTTGGTGTCCTCATGACTGAACACAAAGCACAGACTCCTTGATCAGTCTCCCAGTTTCGGTTACCACCAACACACTGATGTTCCCAAATTGATATCTTGAGTCCATACCTTCGCCTGAACTCCATCGTATATTCTGGGCATTGTGCACATGCACCTGCTTGAAAGCTTATGCATGGTTAGTTTTAGGGAACTGGGATAAGTACAGGGCTCTGTGCTCAGCAGAGACAGAGAATTTAAAGGTGATGTGTGACGATTGAAGCAATGCTATGAATACCTTGAGCAGCAGAAAGTCAGAAGATTGAGAAATGTGAAAAAAGAATTGTCTGGTAATTGGTAATCTAATCTCTTTGTAAAGAACTCTCCTACTTTAATGCCTTACTATAAAGAAGCATGTAACTTCGATGGTCAGGACTTGTGAATGTAAGAAAAATGATAGCGAGGATAAAATGATTACACAGCAATGTCTACTGCAGCCAGAAGAACATTGTTTAATGGTATTCAACATAAAGGGTTAACTTCTATTATTTCTGCTCAGCAGAAGATCTGATTTTCGCTCAGAGCCCCTCAGGAAGTTACTTCCTCTCCACGAAATGGAATATAATAGACTTCTCTGTCCCTGTAGTGTGACCCAGAATGTAAAAGGAACCAATTATATTAGCACATCAAAAGTCTGAGAGAAACAGCATTTCATGATACCTGAAATTAGGAATAGGCATTTCCCACAGCATTTTGGGTAGATACAGTTTCTTTAACAAATATAATTGGTACTTTTTTATTCAAAATCTGACAGCAGAATAAATGCGGTAAGGTAGCCTGAGCAATCACTGTTCTGATAGAAGAAAGTGACACCCAGGGCAAACCACACCAGAATGGGGACATTGTGTGTCACCGGAAGATGAGCAGCAGAACTTGCACAGAGATAGAAGGGGAAGAATTTTCACTAAAACAGAGATATTATGTCAGCCACTGATGATGCGCTTTACTAAATCTTAGTAAAGAAAAAAAATAGGGACATCTGGGGGCACCTGAGTGGCTCAGTCAGTTAAGCATACAACTTTGGCTCAGATCATGATCTCACGGTTTGTGAGTTTGAGCCCCACGTGGGGATCTGTGCTGACAGGAGCCTGGAGACTGCTTCAGATTCTGTGTCTCCCTCTCTCTCTGTCACTCATACTCTGTCTCTCTGTCTCTCAAAAGTAAATAAACATAAAAAAAAAATAGGGATGTCTGAGTGGCTCAGTTGGTTAAACATCAAACTCCTGAGTTCAGTTCAGGTCACAACCTCATGGTTCATGAGTTTGAGACCCACATGAAGTTCCATGCTGGCAATGCAGAGTCTGCTTGGGATTCTGCTTTCTTCTCTCCCTCTCTTTCTCTCTGCTCCCCACCTCCTCCTCGCCCACCCCCCCCCCATTTGAACTCTCTCACTCAAAATAAATAAATAAACTTAAAAAAATAGAATATGAAAATCACGCATATAAGTTATACATTTTTCATATTGTTATGACTAACTTTCTATACAGTACATATTTCTCAATTCACAATCTGGGTCAAACATTAAAAGAGAAACTTTTATTGTTTTTGTAAAAATTAAGTTAAATGACCGCTGCAGGGAATGAGATGTGGGCTAGGTAAGTCATTTCCTG
Source organism: Lynx canadensis (assembly GCF_007474595.2). NCBI lineage: Eukaryota > Metazoa > Chordata > Mammalia > Carnivora > Felidae > Lynx > Lynx canadensis. The sequence continues at coordinate 99,884,678 of NC_044306.2, forward strand.
AAAAATGCAGTGAAGTTTCACATACTCAGAGCAGACAAAGCCAGCCCAAGCAAGCAGGAAAATCTATAGTCTTCTGTGTTAATAAGTTGATTTTTATCTGAAAGGTCATTTCTGTGTGCTTGGCAACATCTGTAAGGATATTCATTGAATGAAATGATACCCTCCCCTCAATGCTATTATTGTATTATAACTTATGTAAGTTTAAATGCTTTATGAATGTATTTTACACTAAATTTAAAATAACGATTTAGAAGTACACAATTTATATGCGAGATTTATTTACTCATTCCTTTTTTGTATTAATGTTGTATTGAATTCCTACTAATTGCATACCCGATTTTTGGTGATGTGTATATATCAATAATTAGAACAGGTGTAGTGTCTGCTTTCTTGGAGTTTTTATTCCAGTTGAGTGGAGAGTAAAATAATACATGAGTCGAAATAAAAATCAATATATGTTGTAAAGCCAACAGTAGTAAGGAAAGATAATAGTAATTAGGCAAGTCTTCTCTGAGCAGACGAGAGTTGGGCCGAGACCTAATTAGGTAAGGGAGTGAGGTGTGAGAACATTGAAGAGAAGAGCACTATAGGCAGCAATAATGCCCTGTGCTGGAAAACACTGAATTCAGGGGACAAGAAGGTTATGTGGGAGAAATTGTGGGAAAGACGGGTGTCATCAAGAACGGCTGCCAGATTTGACTTGAACTATTGGATAAATGAAGGTCTTAACTACAGAGACGGAGCAAAGTTGCAGAGGGCAAAGCTCTGGGTTAAATTAGTTAAAGTTCAGTCAGGGAAACAGATACCACTCTATGACTTATAAGAAAGCAGCAGATTTAATACAGGGAATTAGAAGATAACAAAACCACAGGAGGGGCCCAGGAAGCAAAGATCTAGCAGCAAAGAGCTCCAAGACATCAGGGAGTGCAGAAATGACAGCAAATTGCCATTAATGATTTCTATTTCCTGGAGCACCAAAATGAGTGATGCAGAAGGAGATATCCCAACACTCCCTCTATGAAAACCTCACTTCTACTATCTGCCAAAGCCTATATGGATCTTTATTTTTCTGCCTGAACAACATTGACTTTGGATCAATTGTCCCATATCAGGATATGTGTTGGTTACTCCAGTCAAGAAACCACATCTGGTACCATGGCCATAATAGAGTCATCAACTGATTGTATTTACGATAATCCCTGTCATTTTTCAAGGCATATTTAAGCATAACAGATAAGTGAGTTAAACGAAAACCTACCATGAAAGACATCTTTCAGGTGTTTCATGGTGGCCTTCAATTCTGTCATTCTTCCAGGGATGTAGTACTGGTTTCAGTTTTCCACTTTATGAAAACGTAAATTAATGGTGGAGGGAAATTAGTTCCAGGAAATTCCATTTGGTCCTTCCTAATATAATAGATGTTAATTCAAGAGGCAATTTAGCTAAAGAAGGAATTCTGTGAATTTCTAAATAGGGAGAAGAACTCATGGATAAATCCACAAACATGCTGCATGCGCTCTAACATAGACTCCGTCCAAAACTCCAATTATCGCCAAACTGCCACAATCCCCTCTGATTCATGGGTCACAGTGATGTTTTAGATCTCTAAAAATTTTTATTTCAAACACAGCATTCATTAATTCTTCAAAATCTTGAATATTTTTTTCCCCTAGACCGCAGTCACCCTTTTAAATGGCCACAAGAACATTGTGGGAGAAATGGAAGATTTAGAGAGTAAGTGCTTGGCAATGTCTCTAGTACTTGTTCTACCAGATCCATCATCCACTTCTTTCATGGGACATGGGACAGAAAATTTTCTCAAGCCTGAAATTGAGAGAGAATTCATGACTGTCCATTACGGTGATCCAATCAAGTGAATCAGTGATTCACCAAACAAGAAACTATTTTCCGACTACATAAATTAAGGAAGAATTTAGTAGTATGCTCATCTATTTCTGTTCCACAAACCCCATGGTCAATTCAGAATGGCCGGATATTGCTGCTCACCCAGCTTCCTCACTCTGCCTCCAGCCCTGCTTCCCATTACACCTGTCACGCTTACTGGGTCATCAGGATTTGAGCACAAGCACATGGTTTCTGTCCCTCCAGCATCTTGCCTTTCATATGAATATCAGCAAACTATCTTCATGGCAACATTTCTCACTTCTCTTCCTGCTTGCTGAGTATAGTCCCAGAGGTTTTTTTAAGAATGCCCCTTCGCCATGGGGTGCCTGCGAGGCTCAGTTGGTTAAGTGTCAGACTGTTGATTACCTCTCAGATCTTGATCTTCCAGTTACAGGATCAAACCCCAGGCTGAGCTCTGTGCTGACAGTGAAGAGCCTTCTTGGGATCCTCTCTCTTACTCACTCTCTGCCCCTCCCCTGTGCTCTTTCTCTCAAAATAAGTAAACTTAAAAAATAATAGGTCGAAACATAAAGAAAAAAGAAGAATGTCCCTCCACCAATACTCTTACTGCTGTGGTCAAGTGAATTGTCCTTTGGTCCCTCCAAAGGGAAATAGTTAGGTGAGCAGTTCACCATCATTGATCTGTGTAAACATTCCTATCAATCTAATTCTTTGGATTCCTTGCTCTAAAAGACACCACAGGATTTCTGGTATCTCACTTTTTTCTAATGAAGATCACTATGGTGTCCAGGTTTTGGTTAACCAACTAAGCAAACTATTATTGCCATTCCTAGATGGTTGAACTAACATGGAATTCTGAATGTGTGGCAAATGTTCCCATGTTGATAAACATGGCTACTTTTAATGTTATATTCTTCCTCCTTATTCTCACACCTTTCAAACCCATTCTAATTTATATTTTCTAGATTTCTGCTGATATACATTTGTAAAATTTTGCAATTCTTTTGATGTGTACGTTATCTTGACCTACATAGGATCTCATTCACTTTATTAGTTTCTAAGTCTTTAAATAAAAATGCTAATATATGTGGGATTTATAAAGAATGGCTATCCCCTTATAAGATAACTGTATTAAGTAAGGACATTGGAAGTATTTGAGCAATGAGAGTATAACCTTAGACGGAGAAGAAGGTGGCGACTCTAACTGCAAATGAATTTGAAGTAGGTACTTAGGTTCATTGGCATTCACTCAAATCTGCCTCACTCCAATTCACAGTTCCCAAAATGAGACCTAAAGTTTCATATAAAATTACCAATAACACTGTGAATGAATTTGTGCTATAATTCAACAGTTCATAGTTGACTGTTCTCCACAGAAGTATGTGGGAAGAAGGAGGGGATATTAATCATGGAGTCCCATTAGTTCTCTGAACCATGTCTTTGTCTAAGAATGTAGACCAAGCTTGTCATTTTCTTTCTGTTGCCCTTCAGTGTATTCAGAAGCAGTCAGTCCTTCCCAGATTTTTGTACTCATATTTTCATGATAATATTTTATAGCAATAACTACTTTATCATCCCAAGCAAGCCTGCTTCTGATAGAAACTTCACTCCATAAGAGGTAATTTACCTAATTAATTTGCTACTTCATACCATGGAAAAACAGTGTCTCTATTTCCACCAGTGATGAGAACATTACTGCTTTCATGTCTAACCAGAACAAGGAATCAATTAATTCTATCTTTGATGGTCTATTTCCTCACTGATTGAGAATTCAAGGTTGGACCAAAATATAAGAATTACTCTCATATTATGAACAAGAAGACATTCAAATATATGGAATGAGAAATTATTGAATGGCTGGAGACAAAAAGATCAGGGGAAGTCACCGCTCGCTTTAGGGAATCACTAAGCACAGACATCGTGAAAAGTGCTTGCATTTATCTTAGCAGCTTCTGGCAACAAAGTGAATAATTCACAAGAGAACGCAAGGAAGGTGCTGAGCAAAACCACATTTCCTTATAACTACCATAGAAGTAATTGCTTCTCCTTCTATACCATCACTTAAATTCCAGACAACTGCTTCTCATTAGCAGAATCTATATTGAAACTCTGGTAAAGGATTTTCAGAAATAAATTTCCAATTTCTCTAGGTTTTGATTTCTGTATTTAGAAGGGAGAGAAAAGAAATTAGTGAAAATGAATACTGATTAAAAAAAAAAAAAAAACAAAGAAAACGAAGTTTGGAATACCAAGTAAGCATGGATGAGGTGATAAACTAGAAAGCTGGACATACACTCTGGAAATCAGGAGAAAGGTCCAGGATAATAATCCACAATTTCAAGTACAGAGTGTAGATACATTTTAAAGTCACTGTTGCTCTGGAATGAGAACCCTTTGAAGTGCGTGTAGATAGAGAATAGAGAAGGTTCCCTGACTATGCCTTAGGCCATTCCAATATTATACATGAGAGAAAGAGCATGGATTCATTTATTCCACCCAGGAAACAGAGACCAATCAGGGTTTGATGAGAGAGGGAAACTAAGAAAGTATGGATCCCAAATTCAAGCAAGTAACATGTTTTAAGAAGAGGCCATTAATCATGTTAAAAAATGCAGCTAAGAGGTTGCATAAGATGAGGACTCTGAAATGACCATGGGTTTTAGAAAACTAGAGGTTCTTTTACGTAGACAAGGGCACTTTTGGTAGAATGGTGGGAGAATGAAGACCTTTTGTAAAGTTAACCTGGATTTAAAAAGTGATCACTAATCACTATATAAGACACATATGTTAAGACCATATAATATGTGGATATCTTCCTCTTGTCATAAAAATGAACTATGCAACTAACAAAGTAACAAATCCTGTAAATCCATTATCACTGTGACCAAATGCCTTAGAAGTTAAATAAGACTTTCAATAATCCAGTTGGTGAATGATAGGGTCTTGGACTGTCCTGGTAGAGAAAAGTGGGCAAATCACGATATAGGGAGGCAAGGCACCTTAGTGAGTAAATCTGTTGACAATGATAATATATAAATCCTCCTGTTGGCTCAGTGTGAGGTACTAAAAAAAAAAAAAACTTTAAATTATTTGTCATGGAAGAATTAGTGCAGATTCCCATGTTATCAATCCAATACCTTCTAACTGAATAATACACCCTACAGAAAATAATATTTAGAGTCAAAAGTAAAGGAAAATAACTTTTGAGCCCTGCTATGTATTAGATTTATACATATTTACTCCTCCAAAATCTTCTCTGATGTTAATCCCATTTGTCAAATGATGTAACTGAGGCTCTGAGAGATGATAATTTGTCCCCAGTCTAGTCAACGCTAGACCTGGGGTTCAAACGCAAGCCTAAGCCAACTCTTTCCACTTTGACTACTCTTGGTTTTAATTTTCTTTTATTATTGGGAAAATGGTGTATACATATATTATATATGTGATTAAATATATTTATTATATTACAATATAGAAACATTCCCCCCTACAACATGCTAGGCTTTATGACAGTTAAGATTAAATGAGACAACTATGGACCAGTATTTTATAAACCACAGACCTACAGAACATTAAAGACACAACAGGATTTACAGATCATTTTTTAAACATTTTAAAATAAGGACTTCAAATTACATATACCAATTTTTCAAAGGGGGAGATTTTAAAATCACAGTCAGATATAAAACAAACAAAAACAAGTATACTAGAATTATGATGACCTGGTGAATTTTAGGCAAATCCCACACTTACCCAGGAAAAAATTTGAAGATGTTCAACTACATATTTTCAACAGTCTCCCAGTTCTGTGAAGATTATAGAGATGAATAAAGCATCAGAAATGTAGAGCAAAAAGCTTGCAAGAGTGAAGGAGACTGAGAATTCCAGCTAATGATAGCAACAAAAGATTCCAGTGACATTCTGAACATAATATCATTGGTAAGCTAATAAAGTAAAATGTCTGCACTCAGTCTATTTAGAGAAAGAGCCTTATGCATTTTTTAAATAGAACTTGGGGAAGGAGTTCTGAAAAATCGATAGGCTTAGCAATCTGAAATGTCAAATTAAAACTTACTTTATAATTAATCGTACTGTGAAATCTATTGGTCTGGTAGCCAAAAAAAAAAATTTACAGATAAGGTAATATCACTATCTACCTTTTAATGGATTATTTTTTATTAAAATTCCAGATGTGTTATTTCAAACTGAGAACGTAAGATTATAAAATAATGATCTGATTTCTGTCATCTCAGAAATTTTAAATACCATGAATTAAATGTCAGATGCTTAAATTTTGGCATGAAATCAAAAGCTGTTTTATTTCTTGTTTTGCTAAAATCAGCATTATTTTTGTTCAGAACATATTAAGTATATCAAATAAAAGAATATTTATGTAAAAAGACTGCATAAATTTAAAATCAATATTTGATTTACTTATACAAATTTTCTATGTCACCTCTCCCTCCCACCTTATCTTAAATCTTACATCCATTTTTCTATTTACTTAGAAAATGTTTGGTCTAGAACAGAATGACAATAAAGATGGACCAGCAAGCTAATGTCACAAAACCTGTTTGTGACTTTAAAACTTTGATATTATGCTCTATGCCTAAGTGTCAATGGTTCCTTAATAAAATAGAAAAAAAATAGAAAGTTATGAAAAAATATCTTAGTTTTAAACCATATGTCTCCAATAAAACACTTGCATAATTAGAAACACAGCTACATTTCAGTGAAGTTAAAACTAGACATAATCAGGAACAGAGCAATTAAATTGTAACCGAGTATGGGGCCCATCTATACCGTAACATAGGTGGTAGCAGTACATTAGAAATATTGGTAACAAGGGGCACCTGGGTGGCTCAGTCGGTTGGGCGGCTGACTTTGGCTCAGGTCACGATCTCGTGGTTGGTGAATTCGAGCCCTGAATCCTGCTGGCTGCTGTCAGCCAGTCAGCGTCCAGCACACTTCGAATCCTTTCTCCCCCTTTCTCTCTGCCTCTCCCCTGCTTGTGTGTGTGCTCTCTCTCTTAAAAATAAATAAACCTTTAAAGAAAAAAGAAATATTGACAATAGATTTCACATGAGATGGGAAAATAATGGCTTCTTTATTGTTATTTTCCTGGACATTAACCAAATTTGGTAATACCAGATTCTCCAGCTTTGCCTTGTTATATTTTTCCAGTTGTCAGCATTAAATGTTAAAGGCAGTGTACTGAGACTGGGTTTAAAACAGTCATGACAAAGGATGTTTCCAAACTCTTCCAAGTAAGTATTTGCAGCAAGCCTTTAGCAGACTTCATACAAGTTTATTCACACTATTTGATTTGTCTGGTCTAAGCAGTGGAAAAAAGAAATAAAAACAATGCACCAAATGTGTTAAGAATTAGAGAGAATCAAATTGTTTAAACAATCCAGAATATTTGAAGAATCAGAGAAAAGCAAATTCTGATTCGTAACCTACTCACTATGGCAAGTATGAACTATGAGCGTATTTACAGCCAAACTCAGAGGATTTGTTTCTTTTTATGGTCTTATTGCGTTTATTTCTGTATGTGAACTGCCACGTAGCATCAAAACCAGAAAACACATCCTGAACCTTTGGGGAGACATAGCATCCTTCACATATAAATCTTGGTGCCTCTTTTTCTTGATGGCCAGCGTATGTATTTTGGGCATCACAGTGATTTGTGTCAAATGTGCCTCTTTATTTTAATTCCTCTCAAAGTCCATAATGGACACTAACGTAGTAAATGCTGTGGAGCATTATAACAGTCTCTATTTCTAGGGACACTGATCACTTGGTATGATTAGTGGTGAGGAAGTTTCAGCCAGGAAGCTATTTTGCATCTCTTAAACAACTTTTCCTCATTGGTAGCACATAAAGGAAACAACAAAAACTTAAAAAAAAAATTAGAGAGCCAAAGGAATTAAAAAGAGGAAAAGTAAATGACAAATCATAACCATTATAATTTTAAACTGTTTTTTTAAAATGTATTTATGACGATCAACATAGAATGAAGCAAAATTGTATGCATTTTCACATCTTTAACAAATAATATCAATATAACTTTCACATATATTATACATCAATATAATAAATTCCAACAATGGGAGTAAAATAGCTAACTTAGAGTAATGATACTGACAAAGAAGAGAAATTATTTCTAAACCAGATGTCTCATTTGAGAATTCATGGCTACCTCCAGACCTAATTCTCTTAACTCAACTAAATTCTTTTCAACTTTTCTCATCAGAGAAGATAAGGAAATTTGACCACTGCTTGACCACATTTCACTCAGGAAAATTAAATTGAAAAATTAATAAAGTTCCAGTAAAATCCCTAAATTTTATCTCTGCAGTCTTGTTCCCCCACTATCAAATACAAAATTAACTGAAAAAAACAAAAACCAAAAACAAAAGTTCTGTTTTCCACTGAGTAACTTTTCTTTTTCTTTCAATTTTGCTAATTGCTGGGCTTTGACATGATAGTGAAAATAAACCTGTTGCCCATCTTTACTATGACACTAAAGAGTAATTCACATTTAGTAGTAATTTCCTAGTGAATTTTTAAGATGGCTATATTTTTAAATGCCAATTTGTGTTTTATAAGAGATATGTGTATAATGGAGTAATCTGCTATTGTTATGAGTGTTTTTACATAAGTCTCTCTTCAACCAGCTAAGGTGGCATTTCAAATTAAATGTGCTTCTTTGAATCAGATACACTATGGCTTCTAGTCATTCTTCCAACTTTGCGTAGATTTCCTAGGCAAAAATACCATTGAGTAGAAAATTCTTCATTTTCTATGAGCAGCTACCATATTAACTTTTCCCCCTAAAAAACATAGACATCAGTTCAAGTCAAAGTGATGCATTAGAACTTTCTGGGACTTGGTAGCCACAGACCTGAATTTCAATCCCCATTCAGCCACTTAAACTATTGTGTTAAACTGTCCAGCCTCAGTTTTCTGTAAAATGAGAATATCTATGATAATGCCTATCAAATAGAGTTATCATGATGATTACAGACAATTTACTGTTTCTTAACATACATAGCACCTGTTGCTCAGTTGGCATCCATTAAATAGCAATATTTTTTACATGTTTCCCAAACAAGAGGAAAGAATATTTGAAGATTTTCATATATCTATTTATTTAATGCTGAAAAACATGACAGTTGAATATACTGTGTTTGGTATCAGTTTCTTCTATTTTGCTGCTCTTACTTATCCTTTTCCTAACGATAATTCCTTTAAATATTTTGTGGGGCCTCGACTATATGCAAGGCCTATATTTGTGTAAGTGGAGGCTTATAGAAGTATGGCCTCTATAAGTAGAGGCTTGGAGCATCAGTTGTTCTAGTTTGGAAGTCACAGACAGTGGAGACAGAAGGGAAAGGCTACTGGTTTCTCACCACCTTTGAAAGAGGCATGCTTGGGCAGGACCCAGAGAGGTGTCCTTGGGGTCTCTCTAGAAGAGAGATTCCAATCTTCTGTGGCTTTCCACTTTGTGCACGGGCACAAGAATATATTTGTAAGGGGGGGTGATAAATGCTTAGGGGTCAAGAACAAAGAAGAATAAATTTGGGGGCCAATAGTTGAGAATGTTGGGGAATGCCAGCTCCCCAGAACCTGTAACACTTGTGCTCTAGCCCCAGACCATACTGAATACAGGTGCAACCCCTACTGCCAGGTGTACTTAGTTAGACCATAGAGGACTTTGACCAGACAGTGCTACTGGTCTCTACAGCAGAGTGGGTGGTGATAGTATTCTTTTAAGGTCTCTTAGTTTCCTTTTTCACCAGTACTAGTCCTTCAGTTTAGTGAGAGGGAAATCCTACCATTCTTGAAAGTGTTCTGTGAACATACATCCTCCAATGACCTTGGAGGGACAAAAATTATAAGAACCACTGACTGCAAACCAGTAGTACAAAGCTAGGTAAGAGTGCCATGGGGTGCCTGGGTGGCTCAGTAAGTTAAGTGTCAGACTCTAGATTTCAGCTCAGGTCATGATCCCAGTTTCGTGGGGTTGAGCCCCACATCAGGCTCCCAGCTGAGTGTGGAGCCTGCTTAGGATTGTCTATCTCTCTCTCCCTCTCTCTTTGCCCCTTCCTCTGTCTCTCTCTGTCTCTGTCTCTCTGTCTCTCTCTCAAAATAAATGAATACCATTTTTAAAAAGTGCCAAGATGTTCTTTATTAAGGTGAAATTCTCTATATGATCAATATATTATATCAAACAAGATTGGGCTGTTGGAACCATGGGCAGTTCGCATGAGAAGCTTCTCTGTTTTCTTGGTTAAAGCGTGTCTCAACCCAAAAGCTGTAAGACCTTTTGTGCAGCCCTGCTTGGTCAGTACTCTGTAGGAAACATTTAAATGTCACAGGTGCCATTGAGATTATATATGAAAATAAATTTTTTCAAGTGCTGTGCTGTGGGTGGCTCAGCCGGTTGAGCGTCTGACTTTGGCTCAGGTCATGATCTTGCAGTTCGTGAGTTCAAGCCCCACGTCGGGCTCTGTGCTGACAGCTCAGAGCCTGGAGCCTGCTTCAGGTTCTGTGTCTCCCTCTGTCTCTGCCCCTTCCCTGCTCATGCTCTGTCTCTTTCTGTCTCTCAAAAATGAGTAAATGTTAAAAAATTTTTTCAAATGAACACAAATTGAATGCTATGAAACATATTTGAGAGTTTTTTAAAGGTTTCTTATGAAACTATGTATTTATATATAATATTTCTGACATATTTTACTGAAAAATCATTAAGTCATGAAAATCACTTAAGAATATAAACTGTTACCTTAAACAGGACTTGCAGGTGGTGTGAAGCATATTTAGATAATTTTCGTAACAGTTGAGATGTGCTTTTAAATTGATCTTAGGAGCCAGAATAGTCCTAATTTGGTGGTTCTTCTGTAGCTGTTTCATGTAAGTGTTCCTGGGTTGTTTATAAACATCCTAGTCCACTGGACTGTTCTTTCGCATCATGGCCTCTATTGAGACATTTTAATACAAACATCAACCTACAATTCATTACTGTATTAATTCTGGGGCTATAAATAAGGACCTTTTCCATTACATAACCCCAAACCCCTTTTATAAGAACCCACGTAAGATACATCTTTATTTAATACCAAAGAAAAGTTGCTCGTAATTACACTGGTGTATTTTAATTTATTTATTTTTTTTTTTTAATTTTTTTTTTCAACGTTTATTTATTTTTGGGACAGAGAGACACAGAGCACGAATGGGGGAGGGGCATAGAGAGAGGGAGACACAGAACCGGAAACAGGCTCCAGGCTCTGAGCCATCCGCCCAGAGCCCGACGCAGGGCTCGAACTCACGGACCGCGAGATCGTGACCTGGTTGAAGTCGGACGCTTAACCGACTGCGCCACCCAGGCGCCCCTGGTGTATTTTAATTTAGAACATAATGGAGAAGTTTCATGTCTCAGGATTTTTTGAATGCCCTTGCTGGTAGGAACTGTACAGCCAATCTATAACCCTCCTCTAGCAATGGGACAGAGCCTGGTTTTACTGAGTGTGTCCAATTAGTGCATTCCTGGAGGACTTCTATACAGTGTTAACATTTATTTCCATTCACCCATATTTATAAATTCATTTAATATTTTTATCTTGCTGCTTTATACTTGTCTGTATAATTCACCTTATATTTCTTTTTAAAGAGAAATGTAGTGAAATAAGTAACAGGGAGGATTGTGCCCTTTTTTAATAAGCAAATTTACTTTTTCATCAAAATTTCTACTTGTTCCTATTTTTTAAAATTGAAACAATCACATGGGCTATGGCATTGTTCCAAATATCTTAAGCAAATTCATGTACAAAGATTCATTCAAGTCACTTGCCGGCTCTTAAAGTGCTTTCTTAAATTTGTGTTTTGTGATTATTTTATGTTGATAGACAAGGGAAGAAGAGAAAGAGTCAGCATATTTATATACTTCAATAAATGAAAGCGAAAGCTTTGCTTTTGTCAGTAACTATTGATCGCACAATTCCATTAGTGTCTGATATTGCCACGTCATCTAGAGGCAACAAAGGAGGAAGAACTGATGAGGTTCTTGACACTTAGATCCATATACTGATTAGAAAGGAGTGTTTGATTTTCACTTTTACGTAGCAACTTTGGTGACGATGGATCAGTCATCAGTCGGTTTCTTCTGTCTCTAGGAGAAAAGGAACCTAGCCATAGGTCCCTGTGAATAACAACAAAAAGGAAGACCAGGAAAAACTAATCAGTCCCAGGAGAGTTCCTACCATTTCGCCGTAAGGTAACTGTGGGATCTTGAGAGAAACTTGCCTCATAAATTAGAGCAAGTGATTAGAAGGAGGAGATAGTTGATGACTTGGTATTCTTTGGTTACTTTCTCCCCTCTCCCTACTGATGTAGGTTATAGAAATGTTTAATAAAATTTACCTGTGTGCCTAGGGGGGTTGGGTAAATTATCTGCCTTCCCCCACCTTAGTCTTTCACTACCTCTGGGACTTTTGGAACATTGGATGAAACGCATATTGCACAAAAATACCCGAATCGTGTTATACACATTTACTGAATGTTTGGCCAATCATGATTTGTAAATAGATTAGGCTCTCTCCTAAAATGGAAAACACAGCATCTATCTTCCTTGGGAATTACTTATATAAATATTCGTCATATACCATCAGAGTGGATTGAATAGTGTCTGTCAAAAATTCGTGTCTACCAGAATGTCAGAATGTGACTTTATTTGGAAACAGGGTCTTTTCAGATGTAATTAAGGTAATGAGTGAGGAGAGATTATACTAGAATGGGGTAGGCTATGTCCAAAGAAAATGTTCTTATAAGATATAAAAAAGGACACAGAGAGATAAGGGAGGAAACCCATGGAAAGACTAAAGCAGACTGGATTTACAGTAGCACAAGCCAAAGGAAGCCAGGAGCCGTCAGGAGCCAGAAGAAGAAAAGAAGAATTCTCCCCTAGAAACTTTACAGGGAAACTGGGCCTGCTGACGTTGGATTTTGGACTTCTAGCCTCCAGAACTGTGGGAGAGTAAGTTCCTGTTTCAAGCCACTACTTCGTGGGAACTTGATATGTCAGGCCTAGGAAGTTAATATAGCCATCTAAAGACCACTTAGACAAATTATTTTAGGTGTGAAATGATCCAGAAAGGACTTTGATGATAATATTTTAGTTTTAAATATTTTTTTTTTACCACTACAAGCATTTAAAAGGTAAGTTACTTATACATATTAGTGGTTCTTACCATTTTTGTCATGTTATAGTTGAAACATCTTTCCGGCAAATGGGCCCTGGCTTGTGTAATATCTCTGGAGTTCTCATACCCACAAGAAAACCAATTAAAGTTTTAAAGGCACCATAAGTTCATCTGAATAATGAAGGGTTGAATAATGGGTGCAAATAAAACCGGAAATGACAAATAGTGCATGCTTAGAGCTTATTTATTAGAAAAACTTTCAGGTGTAGGACTAGCAGAATGCTCATGGCCCCCTGGACTCCATCCAGCACTTGGAGAAGGGTCTTTGGGCTGCACATGCAGGAAGGAATAGGAGTTGTGCTTCAGGAAATGGGCCCAGAGCTTCTGATGCCTCTCATATTAAAAAAGGAGTGGGAGTTGGCAGGGACCCCCTAATTGCTTTAAAAGACTTAGTATTTGCAAGGGGCCCCAGCTTTGCTGGCATAGGAAACACCCACTCATGGAATGCCACTGTCCAGGTCAGCTTCCTGACCAGCCTAGATTTCTTTTGGAAGCCTTGAAGGCCTCTGCTGAACTAACAAGCCTGTTATAAGGATGTTAATAATGGATTCACAAAATGGCAAATAGAGAGAGACCATTATCTGAATTTAGTAGGTACCTTTAAAATGATGTCCACTCTATAAAATAAAAAACAATGTCATCAATACTTAAATCGACGGCCTATTTAAAATTAAACCAACATACCGATGTACCTGAACTTCTTTTTCTCTCTATTATACATTACACTTCATATTAATATATTGCCATAGATAAAACATCTAAAGACATTTGACTCTTAAGACATTATTTGGTATGACTTTATGTTTTACAGATTTTCTTAGACCAATAGACCCTTATTATTACCTTATGTCTCCATTTCATTTGATTCAAGATAAACATTAAGTAGCATTAAAGCTCTATTTATTGATGCCAAAAAAAAAAAGCTGTAACACTCTGAAGTTCACAAAAATAAATGTCAAATGTTTACAAAAGACTTCAGTGTTACTATAGATCTTGGTCATAGAATGTCATGATACTTGTGTGTTTATTCTTTAATGAGTTTTGTTTTTTGCTTTTTCAAGATATTAGGCTGTAAAGGCCTGAAAAGCACTGGAACATAAATAATAGGAAATAAGGAAACACTAACTTTAGAATTTTAATATACTTAAATCATAATTTATCCTTTTCGTTCTGTGACCTTCACTGGATAGCTCAATGACTTTGTTTTCCTATGCCCTGAAATGATAGCTTCTTTGTAAGCTTAGAACTTCTTACCCTTCATTTCTTTTCTAAGATGCCTTTGTATAATAGTATCATTCCTTATAATGGAAAGCTGCAACTACGTTGCTAGGCAACATTGTAATAGAGACTTACAGTCATCACTTGATCCTATTTCAGTTTTATCAGTTGAAAGCTTTCGATCATTTATATTCTGGCTCAAAATTAATTTCATCCAGTAGGTATTGGACAGAAGACGGTAAGATCATCAAAAGTGGTTTCGCTCAAAGTGAAGACAAAGTAAAATAGGTAAGCCTATTTAAAAAGTCCATCAAGGGGCGCCTGGGTGGCTCATTCGGTTAAGCGTCCGACTTCAGCTTAGGTCATGATCTCACGGTCCGTGAGTTCGAGCCCCGCATCGGGCTCTGTGCTGACAGTTCAGAGCCTGGAGCCTGCTTCCGATTCTGTGTCTCCCTCTCTCTCTGCCCCTCCCCTGCTCATGCCCTGTCTCTGTCTCAAAAATAAATAAAAACATTAAAAATTAAAAAAAAAAATAAAAAGTCCATCAGAATATGCTAAGAAAGAAAAGGCTGGTCATCCCATGTAAGTACTGCTTTCATTAGAAATTTCTAGTCACTGGGATGTCTGGATGGTTCAGTCGGTTAAGCATCCAGCTCATGAGTTTGAGCTCTCCATCAGGCTCTGTGCTGATAGCCTGGAGTCTGCTTGGGAATCTTTCTCTCTCCCTCTCTCTCCGCCCCTCCCCTGCATGTGCTGGCTGTCTCTAGCTCCCTCTCAAAACAAATAAATACATTTAAAGAGAACTTTAAAAAGAAGAAATTTCTAGTCACAAAACAGAAAAAAAAAGCACTGAGATTAGAAAAGTAGTTGCTATATTCAATTCATATTTTTGGCCTCTGTTTTAGTTAGTGGTGACTGTCTTGAAGCTATAAAATTCAGTAATTTAGGGTGCTGTTTTAATCCATAATATACCGACAATTTGAAGGTTCCTCTTCTGTGATAGGTTGAGTAATGCCCCACCGCCAAAGCTATCCACGTCCTAATCCCCAGAACCTGTAGTTGTTACCCGACATAGGAAAGAGGCTTTGCAGGCGTGCTTAAGTGAAGACTTTTAAGAAAGTAGCTTAGATTATCCGGGCGGGGGGGGGGGGGGGGAGAGGCAGTGTAATCACAGGCATCCTTATAAGAGGGCAGCAAGAAGGTCAGAGGAAGAAGGTGACATGATGTCAGAGGCTGGATGAGAAATGATGGGATGCTAGGCCACGAGTATGTAATGTTAGCATATAGGCCACAAGCATGTGAGCACCTCTAGAAGCTGGAGGAAATGGATTCTTCTCTACAACCTTCAGAAGGAACTAGGCCTGATGACAACTTGAGACATTTGCACTCTTCAGAATTCTAACCTTCAGACTGGAGAGAATAAACTAGAGTTGTTTTAAGCCACATCGTTTGTGGTAATTTGTTAACAGCAACAATAGAAAACCGATACGTGTTTCTTTGGTTCCTCCTTCTTCTAAACCCTAGCAGTTAGCGTCCAGTGCCCAGACGTTCATGCTTCCTCCCTCACAAGTGGCCCTCCCTCCTCCAAGGCTCTGAGAAGTCATAGACTTTTCTTCTATATGTATGAAAAACCCAGCTTAGTGGTGGGCAGAAAATAACAAATCTATTATCAGATCATCTATATCAGAATATAATTAATAACTAAAAATATTAAAACTATTCCTCTTAATGTTTCAACTGAAGTCACAATGTAATTACACTTAAACATAGAAAAAAACGCTTAAAAATTATCTTATTCTTTTCCAATAATAATCTCTTTCATTTGTGGAGCATAAAATTTCAAAATGTTCAGAGGTACAAGGTCTCAGGTGCTTTATTAGGTAGGCTGTCCAGGCCTACCTGGTGTCCAGGCACCAGTAGCCCTACCTAAAAGATAAAAAATACTTCACAAAGTAAAGGTAAGTCAACTGCCTTAAACTACAAACCAGTCAAACAAGAACCCAAATCCAAGGTTTTCAATTAAAACTCTCCTCTTCTCATAATCTCATTAAAAATCTGCTTCCTTTATCTCACTGAGCTGGGTATAATTCACTTACATGTTCTTGTTTATTCTCCAATTTACAGAACATAGAAAGCTTTTTATCAAAAGAATGGGCCTCTCGTGATCACCCAGCTAATTACTTACCAGAATCAAGACATAAACTAAATTTTACGATTTAACAAAAATTGAGTTAAAACTGGATCAACCATCACATAAAATGAATCTTACGTGCTTGTCTTGGGTCATTGTCAAAGATAAAATATCTCTCAGCAAGACTACTCAATAATGTAAGATGTCACCTTGCAGGTGCACCTTTGCCATCCATAAATCTAGGAAGCGATGGAAAGTCTTAATGAACAAGCCAAGAATATTAGATAGTTTTAAAAAAATGCATACCATAAACACTAGTCCTGCTATGATGCACAAAATTAACAGATGAGTAGTTTCAGTAACAATGAAAGGACTACCCATATTTGTGTATACATCCTTATATTTATAACATCTTTATCTTTATAGTATAGTAATTCAAACTACTAGACTCAAAGATTAACGGGAGAGATGAGGAATCAACACTGTAAGCAAAGAGAAAGGTCAGGAGAGCCAATCATAGAAGGAAAAGTGCAGGGTCATTTCAGAAAATAGGTAATTCAATTTAATTTATGGGGAAGATAAGTGGAAGGAACAGTAGAAAATAAGATTGTAAAATTAGGTTGAGAGAAGCCTTGAATACCAGGCTAAAAATTATATATACCTACAATTAATTATGTGTGTGTGTGTGTGTGTGTGTGGACAGTGGACATTTTCATGTATAGATCTGACACAACAAGAACATGTTTTAGAAAAATTTTTCTGAATGGAATGTATGTAGGATGACTTGTAGAAAGGATTAGAGATGGAGAGACTACTATAATAGTTCAGATGAGATAAAATAAGGGTATGGTGTTATTTCCATTTCTAATAACGTAAGAGGCAATAGTAGCTAACATAAATATAGCACCAACAATGTAACTTCTCTAAGCACTTATATGAGATAATTCATTTAATCCTCACCACTAGTTTATGAGCAGCTATGGTCTTTTTACAGTTAAGGAAATGATACAGAAATGAATAGATTTACCCAATGTCACACAACTAATAATTGGTAAGGCTACCCCCTTGATTAACAGTAGTCTGACTTTAGAAGTCATAACTCTATACACTACTGATAGGTGATAAAGAATATACAATTTTGTAGACACAAATGGTCTCTTTTGATAGCTATTTATCATATCATTCCATTCTATGGATGCATGTATGTATGTTATATTTTATTATTTTTACTTTTGCTCTGAAACAATGTATCTAGGTTCATGGCTTAGAAGCGAAACATTTTCGAAATGAGCAACGTTCAGGATTGTGGGTGATTATTATCACTCTTTTATTTCTCCTCACTATTTCAGTGATATTTGTTGAGCATTTGCCCTGTGTCCGCCACTGTGCCCCTCCCTGAGAGAGATATATAGTTCTTGTTCTCATGAAGCATGAGCATTTTTAGGTTTTAAATTCTCTGTGTGTCCCAGTACTGTTGGTGGACTTGTCATATTCTTTGTAGAGCAATTGTTGCTGCATCTGTCTGTATTTTCAAACTGGTATCCTTTTAAAATTATATTTAACATATTAACGTACTATACTATAGGCAAGAGGTGTTCAAGATTATAAAATGTGGACTCTCAACCACTTTTTTTTTAATTCAAGTATAAATAACATGCAGTGTTATATTAGCTTCAGGGTTACAATGTAATGATTCAACAATTCTATACATTTCTCATTGTCCATCACCATAAATGTACCCTTAATCCCCTGTATCTATTTTGCCATTCCCCACCCACCTCCCCTCTGGTAACCACCAGCTTGTTTTCTGTATTGGAGTCTGCTGTTTGGTCTCTTTTACTGTTTATTTGTTTGTTTTGTTTCTTAAATTCTACATATGAGCCTTTCAGTGACTTTCCAGAACCTGCTGGGACTCGGCCATCTTTTGATCATCTCTACCTCACACTGAATGACATGATTCTCATGCAGTGGATTCTGTGAAGTATGAAAATCACAGACTGGGGCAGCTGGGTGTCTCAGTAAGTTAAGTGTCGACTCTGATTTCTGCTCAGGTCATGATCTCATGGGTTTATGAGTTCGAGCCCTGCTTTGTGCTCCTCTCACTGACAGCGTGGAGCCTGCTTGGGATTATTTCTCTCCCTCTCTCCCTGCCCCTCCTGCACACACACTCTCTCTCAAAGTAAATAAATAAATTAAAAAAAATAAATTTGAAAATCACAGATTATATGCAGCTTCAAATAATGGATTGTTATTACCATTGTTTAATACTACCTGCTAAAACATTCTAATTTTTAGCAATAAAAGGTAAAGGTTTCCTGTGTTAATGGTCATGATACCGGAATTTTAAACTACTTAAAATTGTTTTGTCTTGTCTTCTTTGCTGTGCATTCAACTTCTATTTGATGATTAATTGCTTAATTATAATTCTTTTTGCTTAACTAGCATGAGTTTAGGGACATTGAATGTATATGACTTATTGAGAATTTTTGTATGCATCAAAAATTATGACATTTATGACATTTTCATACCCTACTCCATGTATTTACCTCACTTTTAAAGTTTTTCTTAATTGACTATCCCTTCTTATAACATGGGAAAGATACTTTTCACTTATATATTCTTCATGTCCATTCTTTCAACTTAGGGCACAGAAAAAGCATTTTATGGAAAGATTACAAAAAATATATAAATAACAAATGCTTCATAAGCTCCATTATTCACATATCCAGACTCTGAGACTTCATTTTTTCCCCATACCTTTTCCATATGTCACATTGCTAGACCCTGCTAATTCAGTAACAATAGTCTCAAAGTTCCAAAGTAGGAGTGAAAATTACTCATGTCAGGGGCTAGGCAGTCTTGAGCCTTAGTATACAAATAACTCTTCCTAGTAACTTTATAAGCTTCCTGAAACTACTCAATTATGAAAGAAAGCATGATTATTTTGTCTTCAAGAATTGCTTCTTTTATAATAGAAAGTAAGACATAAATAATTTCCCTTCATTATCTTTCTTTACAGAGTCTTGATTTGCATTTGGCTAGCACAACACTTAACCATCTTAATTGGATCATCCTTTTATTCACCTAAAAATAGCTATTGAAACATTGTACACAATCATTTTGTACCAGACCAAGCAAGTCATTTGCGAAAGAACAAATCCTTCTATAAGCAGTGTCGTGTAGTCTAGTACACGTTAGGAAAAAATGGCGAATGATGAGTAACAAGTCTGTAGAGAAAACTACACTATGTTTTATAAGTCTAGAAAGGAGAGAAAAACAGAATTGTAGGTGTCTGGTACATTAATCAATCAAGAAAGTGCTGAAATATATATTTTGTTTTGAGGATCAGTTTTATCCTGTGAATATTGCACATCAGTTCTTTATACGAGAGAAAAGAAATTCCCTTCACTCAACTCCTTACTACTGACAGCATATTATATGAGAAGACATTTAGAACATGAAACAGCAAAAGTTTCCTATCTCAAAGCAGTTTCAAAGTCTCTGACTTTCAAAGTCTCTACATTTTGTTCACCTTATATTTCCATTTCTAATCACTAATTTCTGCAATCAGGTATGAGCGTGATGAACTATAGAATTGGGAAAATTTCATTTTCCAGAAACCTGCTCATAAAAAACATGCAAAAGGAATCCATTAACCTCTCTGCAGAAGTAACAGAAGGAAACTAACTTCTGTCTGAGTAGCAGTTGCATAATCTCAAGAAGTACATCTGCAAAGGGTCCTTTGCCTGATCAGCTACCTAAGGGAGCAGGTATGTTTCTTAGAAAATTTTCCACAAGGGCAGACTTTCTACAGGAAATGGCTCACATTAGAAACTCTCAGCGTTTGGTCTGGGTTGCCTAAAAGGTTTTTGAATAGTTATTATGAATAATAAGTACCTGGATTTATTTGATTCTATCCTAAAGTGAGTTTCCCATTGAGCTCTACACCTTGTCTTATCTACTCTTCACTTCTTCAGACCTTTAGAGGGATGCCAATGTCTCCACCACGTTGGTCCTGATGCATTCAGCTTCTTATCTCATGTTAGATATTTTCCTCTTTGATCTCTCTCAGCATCTTGTTCTTAATTCTAATATAGTTCTTACCATAATCCTATGTTTATTTTCTTCTGTCTCAGTATTGAATTGGAAAATATAAATTTTCCAGGCATGGATACAATCTTCTATTCATTTACCCCCTGTATCTAGTATAGTATATTATTTGGGGTTTTCCCAAAAGTGAACTCTGAGTCAAGGATTCCAATGCAAGTAATTTCTTTGGGAAGGGCAGAGATGCTGGCATGAAAACGGGGCAAGTGGTACAGGACAGAGAAAATTATTAAGTGGTGAACTATTACGTATATTAAATGTTAGGGGAAACTTGAGAAAATGGCCCAAAACTTAGTCCTCAGATTTATCCTTCCTGGGGAGGGAGGGAGTTGGGTAACTGAACACCAACGACTAAGAGTAATTGACTGGGGACTACTAATTCCTTGGCACTTCCAGACTGCTGCCTCGCAATCATAAGCCTCACAGCTTTTTGGAGTTTAAAGGAAAAGCCCCTCAGGCACATGTCTACAGACACTGATACTTGGAAGTCTACCTGAACACACAGAGTATCAAGGGATGTGAAATATGTAGTGGATGTTAAAGTCTGCATTTTGTACCGCTCTGATTTACTCATGCCCCGTGTTAAATTTCCTCTCTCCCATTCCTGTTTCTTTAGTATGGTTGCCAGTTACAATTTCTAGGGAGGGGAGAGATATAATAAAGGAGGGTTCGCGGAACAAATTACAGTTTCCACAACTGCAACCGACACCCGTCGTCTTTCTCCTCTTCTACCCATCTCAGATGCCCCTCACTCTAAACCGGCACTTCTGTTTTGGAATGTTTGGTTGATGGCATGATGCAGACCTCATTCCTGATGAGTTGGGACCCGTTGCTATCATGTCCTTGCCAGGCTCAAGTTGCTACAGGTGCCCGGTCACAATTACTACTGGACATAGAAGCACAAAGAGCTGTTCAAGTGAATCTTCTTTCCCAAATTATACAGCAGCAATCTTAGCACCTCATAATAACCAGGATCAACTTTCTATTCTGGTCTAAGAACTCCTTTGCCTTCTGCTAGTCAACTGGCCAATCGGGTATAGCCATGACTTTCATTCCGGCTGAATTTAGTGGTGCTGCCAATCCTTCCTAGACAATTCATCTTCTCCCTTTTGTTCTGCAAACCCCACCCCTGCTGCAGATGCTCTGTGGTGACTATCAGCTTGAGACACAGGAATCCATTATCTCTGCATCTAATCCTATAGGTACATCCAGTTTTACCCCCAGAGAACAGTGTATCTCATGTTCCAATGCCATCTCAGGTTCATGACCAGCCAGCCAAGCCATTTGCGGCTGCTCAGAATTTTGTGAGCATCTTTATCTCAGGTCAGGTCTCCGTCTACACAAATTTGATTATTTGAAACTCTACTCACTGACATATAGTTCTCTCCTCCCAGTCATTCAGAGATATGCTTTAGTGGGACTCTCATGAAGCAGCAGTGCATTGTAAGCTTCTGCCAATATATCTACTCAGCCATTAGGAACAGGGTCTTAGTTTTTTTTTTTTTTTTTTTTTTTTTTTTTTTTTTTTTCCAATAACTGGTCATAGGAGCTTCCTACGAGACCATAGGTATAAATTGTGGGAGAGGCATCTTGTGAGAGACAGGAATACATGGCATGGTCATCGGAACAGTAAGTTATTTCTATCCTCTAAACCTGACTGGGCCTGGGACGCCTGGGTGGCTCAGTCAGTTAAGGGTCCAACTTCGGCTCAGGAAGTAATGTCCCGGTTCATGACTTTGAGCCCAGCGTCCGGCTCTGCACTGACAGTGCGGAGCCTGCTTGGGATTCTTTAAATAAATAAATAAACACATAAATAAATACATACATCAGTAAAATCTGACTGGGCCTGATTCAAAATGTTTAATTTCAATTGGGTGATGGATTATTCTGCATCTAATCACTTCTGTTACGTGGTGGTTTCTATAATATTCAGCTCGTGATGGGCTCAGGTTTCACAGCCACTTAATTTCTCACTCTCAGTTGTCCAGCACGTGCTACAGCTAAATGACATGTCAGGAACTACTTTGAAATGGTGACTGCCTTTTTGCTGCAGTTGGCAGGTCCTTGCCCTAAAGGCCACAGGCCTGTGCTGTGACACTTCTACAGGGGCCTGCCAGAGATTTTAGGAAAGCATTTTAATATGGCAGATAACTTTCAATTGACAGCTTTCCAAGTCATCTGTTAAGTGGAGCGGGGCTGTATTTGCAGATGTGTTATATGCTGTCTTCAAAATGTGAAGAAGCCTACTAAGCTCTGTACATTTTTCTTGGTGGTAGCAGGTGCAACATGCAATAGCTCGTCTTTTACCTTGGAGACGGTATCTTGACATACCTCCAAACTCAGGATGCTTAAAAACTATATTTGTGTGCCATATTCTAGAAGCTTTTAACGATCGGTCTTCTACTCTGTGATACACATGGGTGTTACGAGGGCATTCAGTACACTTGCCACTTACTTTTCACTAGGTTAGGTTAACATGTTGTCTTCAATATAGTAGATCCGTATGGTATAATGTAAAATGTCCTGATGATCAAGGTCCCTTCTAACTTTCTTGTGACACAGACAGTCAGCCTTATCCGAAGACAAAACTGAATCTATATTGCTATTTATTCCAGATGAATGTAAATGATTCTGATTCTCTGTGGCAGGGATTAAAAGAATATATTTGCTAGATCAATAGCCATATGCCAAGTCCCAGAATTTATGTATAGAGCCTCTTTTTAAGGATTTTTATGTACATATTTTTTTTATTTTGAGAGAGAGAGACAGAGAGCAAGCAGAGGAGGGGCAGAGAGAGAGGGAGACAGAATCGCAAACAGGCTTTGCACTGTCAGCGCAGAGTCTGATATGGGACTCAAACTCAAGAACTGTGAGATCATGATCTGAGCTGAAGTCAAGAAGTGAATGCTTCACTGAACCACACAGGCGTCCCTTCATGTGTAATTTTGTAACAAAGATACCACCTACAACACAATAGTATGATTAGGACTACCACTTAAATAATTAATGGTAGTCTGTCATTGCTATAATCCATGTGGGGTTTTTTAGGGACCAGGCTAGCAAATCGGGATATAAGTGGTATCATAACACTCAGATCCTTTAAGTTATTGAGAATGGCCTTAATCTTTGTCATTTTACCCAGAGTAGAGCATTAGTTCTGATTTACTACATCAGCCAGGAAAAAGTCTTTCTTACCACTATGACTCATGTACAACTGCAAAGGATCTCCAGGAGAAATACCTAGTAGGCATGGAAAATAATTGGACACATTGTGAGACAGGCTTTGCTTAGGATCCCCTTTATCTCTAACGGTAGGCCCATGATGGCATTTGAGTCTTCAAGTACTGTTGTCATTTTAGATTCTTTATTCAAATATCCGAAACATTTTAGTATACCCATTTTCCCATTGTATAAATGCCCTAGTAAGTGACTAAGAGTTCTTTCAGGGAATAGAGAGGGAAATCACTACTCAATATCCTTGCCATGGTGTTTTGGGCCATTACACTTTCAAAAGACACTGTATTTAAATGTGAGCTTTATGAAAGTACAAGAAGTTTACCGTTGAATACAGGCAAAATATAATACAAAAATGTAGCTTCCAGAATGATAGCATGGGTTTTGACACATGGAGTCAAAGTCATTGTACATATGAGAATTTGCATGATTTATTATCTCTAATACTAATTTTATCTGTATCAGGCTTGACAAATTAATAAAACTCTTTGAATATCAGGAAACTTATTTCAAAACAAGAGTTTATTGCAGCTCATGTTTTGGCTACAATTGACAGAGTCAAACAATAAATAGCAAATTTACTGTCTCCCATAACATGAAGTCTGGAGGCAGGAGAGCCTCAAGAGTTGATAAAGGCAACAACTTAGAGTTAATGGACCACATTTCTTCTGTCTTTTGCTCAGCCATTCTCAGCCTGGATATATCTTTGTATCATAGCACGTATGTTTGGCTCCTCTCACAGTTCAAGGGGCTCACATGTAAAGGATAATATCCAAACAAAGAATATATCTGTTTTGTATCTACATTTTTTTCCTCTAAAGAAAATCTCAAATGTCCTGTAGCAAATGTTTCCTCACTTTCCATTGCCAGGATTATATATACGCCATGTCTAACTAACCACATGGCAGCTGGGAGACAATCCTCCATGGTGGTCTCATGTTTCTGCACATATTAAGAGCAGAGGTACTGACTGTCCTCTGCTCTGGACTAGTCTTTTGAAGGATGTTTGCATAATGAAAATCCTTGAAAGATAAAAACAATGTGTCTTTCTAGAGCAGAGAATAAGTTTACTTACATTTTTGGCAAATAAGGAGTGTGTCCTCTTTGGGATTAAAGGCAGTCTGCTTATCGAATATCATAAATGGCTGAGGTTCCTTAAGTTTGGGTTTCCTCTTCTGTAGTCTATCCTACTGTGATCACAGGCACCAGCTGGCCTTCTTTGTATCACCCTGTGGTGATCAGGGTGGTGCAAAAGCTACTAGTATTCTGGCTACTGATAATGCAGTGAGTATTAAACTGTGCTTCATCTGACATAGAAATAACATGTCTTCTGCCAGAAAGTATGGAACTGTGGTGAGCTAACTTGTTAGCTAGGAAGTCAGGGAAACACTCAGACCTGCACAATTCATGAGACAGAGGGAATAAAAAGCTCAAATACATAAAGATTTACTCGCTGAATCCGGTAAGAGTTTTAAACCATTTCACTTAACAAGAGCAAAGAAAATTACAATTCTATTTATAGAGAAGTAGGTATTTGGAGATGGCTGTTGGACAAATAGCAACGACAGTAACTACAACAGGAACACATGTACAAACTGCTTTCCACAAGGCTAATGAAGACTTTGTAAAATCATTTTGACTATTAGATGTGTACTTAATAATTCTAGCCATTTGATGGATATTTAATAACTGCATAAATCCTTTTATAAAACTGCATTATGGCACGACTATTGCTTTTCAAAATAATTTATTAACATACACACTAATATATAAATATGTTAAAAGAGCAAATACACAATGTAAGTTAAATATCCAGTTTTGCTTCACAATGGCTGAATAAATACAAGTTTTTAAAAATCTCTCTTCTCTTTCAAAATCTCATTGAACAAGAGAAGAAACATAAAATTTAAAATAAATCTTTAGCAATATTAAGAAATGTGGAAGGGACATTTGGGTGGCTCAGTGGGTTAAGCGTCTGACTTAGGCTCAAGTCATGATCTCACAGTCTGTGAGTTCCAGACTCAAGTCAGCTCTGTGCTGACAGCTCAGAGCCTGGAGCCTGTTTCAAATTCTGTGTCTCCCTCTTTGCCCTCTCCTCCTTGTGCTCTGTCTGTCTCTGTCTCAAAAATAAATAAAATTTAAAAAATTTTTTAAATTTCTTGGAAAGAGGCGCCTGGGTGCCTCAGTTGGTTAAGTCCCAGCTTCAGCTCAGGCCATTATCTCGCGGTCCAGGTAGGCTCTGTGCTGACAGCTCAGAGCCTGGAACCTGCTTCAGATTCTGTGTCTCCCTTTCTCACTACCCCTCCCCCACTCACGCTCTGTCTCTCTCTGTCTCTCAAAAATGAATATATGTTTAAAAAGTTAATTTTTTTTAATTTGCAGGAAAAAATAATAAAACCATAACTATTCAGTTATCTATACTATATTAAGCACATGGAGTATAGTGATATAAAAAGAAAGATATTGGGAAAGAATACAGTCCTATACATTTAAGAACAAAAATAAATAGAACCTCTGAATGAGGTCACATAGATTTCTTTGTTGTACTTTAGGAAACTTAATTACTATGAACACTTATCTGAAAAATAATTCTTATCTATAGTGTCCTTATAGTGATACTTGAAATAAGGTTTTGGTCACACACATAATTTCCTTTATGTAACTGCATTTCTATGATAAGAAAACGAAGGACTCATTATAATCCCTCCTGAAAGTTTATTAGATGTGTACATGAGACATTTTTCAAGCAATCAAATGCCAAATAATACATTTGCAAATGACATACTTATCATTAGATAACACTGAAGTCTAGAGAGTTTAATCATTCATAAAGTTAAATTATGAACTAGAAAACCAAAGCTTAGAAACATGTCTAAAGTAGTCACTATGATATGTGGTAATAGTGTCATGATGTGTAACGACAAATATGGTACTTGAAATATGGGTTTATCTTTAGTATCTCATTTATTTATTTTTGACTGACCTGTTTGATGATTTATGTGAACTTCATAGAGACTTGCCATTTCAGGTCTGCCAAGGTTTACTCAAGTCCTTCAATTAATAGGTGTAAAGTTGATATTTCATAATGTCTTTCAGTTTTCTTTGTATTGGTTCCTTCTTTTGGTGCAATAAGAGAAGTCAATATGTGCCTGCAGCAAATACCTTTAATGAGTTTCTACCAAAAAAAGAGAAAGAGAGAGAGAGAGAGAGAGAGAAAGATAATGCTGTATAATCTTTATTTCCATAAAAATCAATTGATTAAAATTACTTTGAACTTGGAGATTGCTCAGGACTTGCAATGAGGATAACATTAATTGTCATTTCCTATAGCTGTCATTTCTGAAGTTAACGACAGATTTTACAAAGAGAATGCATGAAATAATTTCAAGGAAACATATTTCTGGAATGTCTATACTTAATAGAACCTGAGTTTTGATCTTTATCCTATGGCTTACAAACTTGACTTTAGTCAATTTATATAATCTTTCTAAGCTTTGGTTTTCTTGCATGTAAAATGGGAGAATACACACTTTTCATACATGCAGTTAATACATACATACGATATATATATTGTTTCCCATCAAGATTTATGTATTAATGAGATCAATGAAGTATGTAGTGTGGTTTCAGACCCATAGTAATCAAAAACTTCTACCCATTTATATTGTCTCAGGAGTGGAGAAATAGATGTTTGCCTTCTCAGTTGCCTTTGAAAATTGTTATTTGTCTTTCACATTTTTATTCTCAGAAATTCTTTACTATTTATTCAGTCTATTGGCAATGCCAGAAACTAGGAGGGTATTGGCACCACTTTTAATGTTGCCAATCATCTTTCATTAACAGAAGATTCTTTTAATCCACACAGTTTTTATTCTAAGCATATATGATAGCAAAATATAATCTAATTGCATTGTTATTATTACTGTAAGTTCTAAACATTGAGGTGACTATCAAAATTGTATATAGGACTTTTCTAAAATGTCATAAAGTTCTAACAATAAAATAATGTTCATGACTATGAATATCTGAAAAGGCATTAAAGGAAATATTATTTTTCCTTCTGCATCTTTTGTCTTCCTCCTAATAGCTTCCAAGAAGTGTTAAAACCACCGAGTTGATGTTTGGAAAAATAAACAACCCTACTTCATGCCATAATTCAAAATAATTTAATTTTCAAAGGAATTAAATTTGTAAACAAAAACTTTAAGGAATAAAAGGAAATATTGGCAATTAGTTATGAGACTTAACAGTTGTAAATGTACTTTCTAAGTGTTATGGCTAATCTGAAGAAACAAAATAGACCCTCAACCATAATTTAGTTCAGATGTCAAGCCAGATGGTGCCACACACATTCCAAAAGGATATGAGTCTCTAGGATATGAGTTAGTCTGTAATGAGGCTTTTGGGGAAGGGTAGGACAGTCTTCCCAAGCTGATCTGAAAACAGCTTGAAAGAGCAAGAAAAGGAGATTGGCTTGGGGTTTTTATTATGGTTAGGGAGTGGGACTTGGATGGGGATTCCCATGTGCAAACAGAGACTTGCAGTGTTTGAGTCTCCCGTGCCACACACCAAAGGAGAAGTGCAAAGGCTTGGTGCTAAAGGAAGAACCAAAGGTAGAAGCATCCCGATGTAGTGCACAGGGAAAAGAGTGAGATCTGAAGCTTGAAACTTGTCATAAGTCAAACACCACAAGGCGGAATCAGAACCTTATTGTATTAAGGACTCATCCAAACATAGATATCATAAAAAAGAAATCACTGATATATCGTTTTGTAATATTCAACAAACATGAAAACTCTCCATAATTAAAATGAATGGTATTAAAAACTGTAGTATATTTTCAATGTTTATTAAAATGTTCATAACAAAGATTCACCGCAAATGGATATGGAACAGATGAAAATTACTAAGGAAAAATAGCCAAAAACCATACATATATAGCTAATTCACAAAAGAAGAAAGGCAAATGGCTAAACACACACACACACACACACACAGGAACACCCTCAACTGCATCAAAGAAATGTTTTTTTAAAAGACTGAAAATTAGACACAATATTTTTCTTCTGGAAAATGGCACAGATTAACAAAAAAAATTAGGTCAAGTCATCATCCTGAGAAATGACACTCTTGTAAACTACTGATAAAAGTTGTGATGGTGCACACTTTGGGGAGCAGTATAATTTTCAAAAGCATCGCAACTCTGTGATCTGGCAACTTCATCTTTGAAAATTTTACTCAAGGAAATAAAATAAATATGCATAATTATTTATCTTCAAGGATGACCAACATAGAGTTATAAGTAATAAAAACAAAATCCAGGAACATAGGAACAATGACATGCACAGCAATACATGAATGATTGCATATAAAGTTTACTGCATTTATGTAATGTATATCTATGTAGTCATTAATATTATATTTTGGAATTAAATTATATAATTATGCTCATGCACCAACGTAAGACAATGGTATGTGTATACATATATCCATATATATAAATATATGCATGTATACATATATACACATATATAGTGTGTGTGTATGTGTGTGTCTATATAGAGAGAACTATTTGATACTTCAATTTGAACATCTAACAAACATCTTTTGAATGTAGTATTTTAAACAACAACAACAATATTTTTGGATGGAATTCTACCCCTCCTAATTTTTTTTTTCAATCTTACCTCTTCTCTGTAGGTGACACCACCATCCACTCAACCTAGGTGGCGTTCTAGATCCATCTTCTTTTTTAATGTCCTCCTGTCATCCATTCCATCCTCAAATCCTGTGATTCTACCTCTAAAAAGATATTCTTACCTCCTTTTCTTTACTTTCATTGATATTCCTCCAATTCAAGATACTTTTCTTCTTTCCTCTGGACTAAAGAATACCCCATACTTCATCTCTCTGCCTCTGCTTCTCTCCCAGCCCACCATGTTCCTGACTCCACCCAGAAGTCACATTTTTTTGTAAAGAAAATCTAACATAGCAGTCTTCTGCTTAATAATTCTTTACTTTTCCTTAATTGAATAATTATTTTACTTTTCCTTAAATGAAAAGTAAACCATATGAAGTAAGTAAATCAGCAATCTAAAAGAATTAAAAGAGATATCTGTGCTGTCGTGTTTATTGTAGCACTATCACAAATCCAAGACATGAAAACAACCTAAATGTCCATTGGCAAACGAATAAAGAAAATGGGGTATATACATACACTGGGATATTATTCAACCATAAAAAAGGAAATTCTGCCATATTTGACAACATGGTTAATCTGGCTGATACTATGCTGAGTAAAATAGGTCACTCATAGAAAAAAAATACTGCATAATTCCATTTATATAAGGTATATAGAATATTCAAACTTATAGAAGCTGAGAGTAGAATAGTGGTTGCCAAGTGTTGGGGAAGACGGGAGGAAATGGAGAGTTCTGTTCAATGGGTATAAAGTTTATTATGCAAGATGAGTAAGTTCTAGAGACCTACTGTACAACATTGTCCCCAACAATATTGTATTTTGCACATAAAATTTTGTTAAAAAGATAGATCTCTTGGTAAGCACTCTTACCACAATAAATTTTTTTTTTAACAAAATAAAATCCAGACTTGTCACCATCGCCTACACAGTCTGGTAAAATTACTTTTGCATTTTCACCTCATCATCAGTCTCTCCCTTGCTCAATATTTTCCATAATTGCTGATGTGTTTTTTGCTGTTTCATTACATTGAAGCCTATTCCCACTTCAGGGATTTGCTTTTTTTTTTTTATGCTGCCAGGAAACTTTCTCTCATGAATGGCTACATCTTATTATTCTGGTTGTAGTTCAAACATTACATCCTCCTCCTTTCTTGACCATGCATATGAATTACATGCCCTTGGCCCTTCTCCTGTCATGCTTTATGGTATCCTGGTTTTTTCTTCCTGTTATAATTATCAGACATTTTGCTGTTCTTACATTATTTTATTTTCATTTTCCTTCCTACCAAAATGTAGAATCCAGAAGCAGAAGGTTGACTTCTAGAATAGTGTTAGCACATGATAGATGCTCAGTTAATACTTGTTGTTGAATAAATATGTAAGAAGCAGAAGTATTGAACATCAATATGTTATATTTATGTGTAAGTAGAGTAATTTATGTATAGGTAGTAAAAGAATAATATTTCCTTCTTTATCCAGTCCTGAATCCTCAGGATTTCCCCCAATCAATACACAACATATTTGTATAAAATACATTATAATTTTTTATATTTTTTAATTTTTTTTTTAATTTTTTTTTCTTTTTTTTTTTTTTCAACGTTTTTTATTTTTATTTTTGGGACAGAGAGAGACAGAGCATGAACAGGGGAGGGGCAGAGAGAGAGGGAGACACAGAATCGGAAACAAGCTCCAGGCTCTGAGCCATCAGCCCAGAGCCCGACGCGGGGCTCGAACTCACAGACCGCGAGATCGTGACCTGGCTGAAGTCGGACGCTTAACCGACTGCGCCACCCAGGCGCCCCTTTAATTTTATTTTTGAGAGAGAGAGAGCACAAGCAGTAGATTGGCAGAGAGAGAGGGGGACACAGAATCTGAAGCAGGCTTCAGGCTCTGAGCTGCCGGCACAGAGCTTAACGCAGGGTTTGAACTCACAGTGAGATCATAACCTGAGCCAAAGTCAAAAGCTTAACCAACAGAGCCACCCAGGCTCCCCTGTATGAAACACATTATAAAAATTATGCAATTTAAAACCTTTAAAATGCCATGATTTATTCTCTTATTTTAAAATCCCATGTAACGAATTTAATTTAATCTCTTTTATTTATTTAGCACTATGAGTGTCTCAAAAAAAGAGAATAGTAATTTGATGTGCTTAATGACTTTTAAAACATTTTCCAGATATTGTGATCGGATTCCATAGTAGGTGATAAGTCTAGTAGGCGAAAGAGATAAACTTAATCTGTACAGATCATATAATCTGGATTTAACTTTTATAAATTACCAAAAATATAGTTACTGTGATTTCTCTCTTGTTCTCATAAATTAAGGGAAAACATTTAAATAATCATTTGAGGATTTCCATTTTTGCTTCAAGTGATCACAAATTGTTTCTGTAGGGAAAATAGAATACTGATAATAGCACAAAAAGTATTATGAAAATGAAATTTAAACATTTTCCCCTTCCTTCTTTTCTTGGATCTGGGAATTGAGCATCTTGCTTTAAACTGCATATTTTCCAACATTTATGAAGTGAAATAAAATTAATGGGAAAAAATTATAGTAGCAAAATCCAAGATACAGTCTGTGAAAATCATTATTGGTGTTCTAATTATTGACACATGCCACATTACTTGGCTAAACGTATAATTTTATTAAGATTGTTCTATATAATGAATCATTAGTTTCATAGAAATATAAATTGAGCCCTCAAAGACAATAAATATCTCAAAGTGAGTCATTTTCCATGCTTAATAGCAATTTGAGAAATGTAAATTTTAGA
This sequence comes from Lynx canadensis, assembly GCF_007474595.2. Lineage (NCBI taxonomy): Eukaryota > Metazoa > Chordata > Mammalia > Carnivora > Felidae > Lynx > Lynx canadensis. The sequence goes on from NC_044306.2 coordinate 99,916,978, forward strand.
AATAACCTAATAAAATATATTGCCATATTACTGGTAATTTTTGATGTGTAAAAGGGATTTCTCTTCTATGAAAAATTACAGGTTGTTCAGAAAAACTTTCAACATACTCATGGAGATGAAATAATTTATAAATAAGAAACATTATCCTTATAAAATCTTCATTATTCACAGGAATTCTTTATACCCTTTATTATCAATTATCTTGATTCTCATTTGAATAGTTATTAATTTGGCCTAATAGTTACATAACTTCCTATTTACGCTGTATAATATGGAATGGAAGATTAATAAAATTGATAATGGATACAACAGAGGAAAGAAGAAAAAAATGCATCCCAGCAAGATTGTTCATGGATGTCAAAACAAATCACCAAGAGTACAGAAGGCTCTGTTTCAATTATATTTAGAGGGAGGGCACGAGAATGGGAAGGGAATTAGTTTCCTCTCCTTTATTGCTTAAACTATAAAACTATGAAGCATTAAATATCTTCTGGGAGCTCACCCAATTTTGGAAAAATAAGCTTGATTCTCTGGAATTCGATGCATTCATCTCCAGAATATAAGCTCATCCAGAGTTAGTGTGCTAAATAAATGCTGCAAACAGGGAAAGAGAAAGTAGAGAGAAAAAAATCAATAAAATAAATTATGATGAAAAGATAATGCACAGTGCCGTGCACATTAATAACACTTATTTTGAAAGGTAATATTTAAGTAAGCATGAAAAGTGAGCCACTGGGGAATTGAGATTAAAATAAATCACATGCTTGTTCAATAGTTATTTGAGTAGAAGCTAAACACATTCATTAGCAAATGCAAATGATTCTTTTAATTAGACATCAACAAATGAGGTCCAGTAGCAGAAGTCATGCTGTTCGGCCGTGATAGGTTTTTATTCTAAAGCTCCAGCATCTCAGCTGTTGCTGAGTTTCCTCTATAGTTTCACGCAAAGAATGTGAATTTAAAACTTTTGAAAACTATATGTTTTCATTCCCCCAACTGAATATTTTAAGAATAATTTATCTTATTTTTTCTCTTATTAGTCAAAGGGCAAAAAAAGAAAAAAGAAAAAGTGTTCATCAAGTATCCAATAATTTCAATGACAAAAAGTAAAATTATAGTCTGAATATTGCATGCTATCTGTGGTGACAGATACAATGAAAAGTATTTTATACAAAATTTATCATGCCTGGACACTGATAATGAGTTTAACTCAAAGCAAAAGAGATTTGTTTGTTTGTAATCCACTGAATTCATATTCCACAAAGAAAGGAAAATAGTATATGTATATCTACATACAATTGATGTAGCATCTACTGTATCATGTGCTTATATTTTTTTATTTCATTACAATTTCTCAGTAACTATGCAACATCAGTGATATTACCATATTTTATGACTGAATAAATAGTATTCCATGAGAGTAAGTAAATTGCTTTAGTTTTCACAGCTACTAAGTAACAGAGCTGAGATTTAAAGGGCTATATGACTAAGATGGGACACCTGGGTGGCTTAGTCTGGTAAGTTTCCAAGTTCGGCTCAGATCACGATCCCATGGTTCTGTGGGTCTGAGCCCCGTGTTGGGGTCTATAATGTCAGCACAAGGCCCACTTTGGATCCTCTGTTCCCCTCTCTCCCTGCCCCTCCCCTGCTCATGCTTTCTCTCTTTCTCTCACAAATAATAAACTTTTAAAAAATTACAAAAATAAAGGGTTGTGTGACTAAGAATCTCATATCACTTATCCTAGAACAATCTAACACAGAGATAAAAATAACTTATTTTTTATCTGTATGGTTAGTTTTAAGCCTATTTATTCAACTTTACATTATAATGGGATCTCTCCCCATGAGTCTGTACCAAAGTGAACTGTCTCTGCTGGCGTATCTAAGACTGCGTCTTCTCCGACATCTTCTATCTCAAGAAGTGGCACCACCTTTCATCCAATTCATTAGTTCTGAAATCTCATTCTCCTGCTTTCTGAATTCCCCAAATAAGAACAATTCTTGTTACATGCCTCCAAAGATCTTTGAATGTCTTAACTTCCCTCTGTTCCTTATCTCTGCCTCTGCAGCCTAGTAGATAAATGGGATCCTTTACAATTACAAATTTCAAAATGTAGTGAAATACCAACTCTAGACAAGTTAAACATTCATTTACTCTATTAAAATAATTCTTAATTTTTGCTTCCTAAGTCACTGTTTTCACTAAGTGCTAAAACTATTAAAATATTTCTTGGGGCGCCTGGGTGGCCCAGTTGGTTGAGCATCCAATTTTGGCTGGGGTCATGATCTCATGGCTTGTGAGTTCGAGCTCCGCATTGGGCTCTGTACTGACAGCTCAGAGCCTGGAGCCTGCTTCACATTCTGATTCACTCGCTCGCTCTGCCCCTCCCCCACTTATGTTCCGTCTCTCTTTCTCAAGAATAAATAAATATTACATTTTTTTTTTTTTTACTATCTCTAGGCATAGATATAAGTTTAATTAAGAACTAAATTGCTTTTGAGGCATCTGCGTGGCTCAGTCACTTAACCCTCTGACTTCGGGTCATGATTTCACAGTTTGTGAGTTTGAACCTCACACTGGGTTCTGTGCTGATAGCTCAGACCCTGGAGCCTGTTTGCTTTGATTTCTCCCTCTCTCTCTGCCCCTCCCTTGCTCATGCTCTGTCTCTGTCTTTCCGTCTCTCTCAAAAGTGAATAAACATTAAAACCAAAAACTAAATTGCTTTCAGTATCAAGAGTAAAATGATAATTTCTAATAATTTTAAATTGTAATCAATAAAGAAGTTAAGGACAATGTCTCTGGCTAAAATTAAGATAATTAAGTAAAATTTATTTCACTTTTAAAAATTCTATTTTAAGATTATCATTTAAAATTGACTTTGGGTTGCCTGGGTGTCTCAGTTGGTTGGGCATCCAACTCTTAGTTTTGGCTCCAGTCATGATCTCAGGGTTCATGGGATCGAGCCCTGCAGTGGTCTCTGCTCTGACAGGGCAGTGCCTGCTTGGAATTCTCTCTCTGCCTCTCTGTCTGCCCCCTCCCACTCATGCTCACCCTCTCTCTAAATAAATAAATAAATAAATAAATAAATAAATAACTAAAAAGTGACTGTTTCTGGGTGTAGTACAAAAGAAATGGTGTACAGATAAATTTTAATATATTTATAGATTTGTTTCACTTCTACCACAATTAAAGTTAAAAGGAAAACTTTGTTCCTTTCTAACTAGTATTTTATTGTGCCTATATCCCAGAATTTCCTTATCCATTCACCCATAAAAGAATATTTGGGGGTGATTTCAGTTTTTGGTACTTACGAATATAGCTGCAATAAATATTAATGAACAGGTCTTTTTTTGGAACATAACCCAGAAGTGGGGTTGCTGGGTCATATGGTAAGTGTATGTTTAACTTTGTAAGAATTGCCAAACCTTCTTCCAGAATGGTTACACCATTTTGCACTCCCATCAGCAATGTATGAGAGTTCCAGCTGCTGTAAATCTTAGCCATCTCTGGCTGTATCTTAGCTGTAAATCTTATCCAGCTCCATTCCTGATATTCCAAGTTTGCTTCTGCTATCATTTCCCTCAGTCTGAAAATTTTACTTTAGTAGTTTTTCTAGAAAATCTAATTGCCGTGGGGCGCCTGGGTGGTTCAGTTGGTTGAGCGTCCGACTTCAGCTCAAGTCATGATCTCACAGTTTGTGGGTTCGAGCCACGCATCAGGCTCTGTGCTGACTGCTTGCTCAGAGCCTGGAGCCTGCTTCAGATTCTGTGTCTCCTTCTCTCTCTTCCCCTCCCCTGCTCACAGTTTGTCTCACTCTGTTTCTCAAAAATAAATAAATGTAAAAAAAAAAATCTAATTGCCAAAAAATTCTCTCAATTTTTCTTTGTGAAAATTCCTAATTTCACCTTCATTCTTAAAGGATATGTTTTCTGGACATAAAATTCTAATTTCATTTTATCCCTTGAAAATATATTATTTGGTTTGAAGAATCCTTAAAGAAAGCTGGAATCATAGTAATATAATGTTAGACAGCTATAAATTAATAATTGAAATAGGGCTTAAAATTTAATCAGAATGAAAGATTATAGATTAAAAGGATGTGGACAAGTTATTTCATATATAACATTCAGCATTCAGTAAAAGCCTATTCAAAAAAATAACCAAGAGAAAAACCAGAGCATTAAAAGAGACACATAGTTCACCTGGATAGTACCATTATCAGACACTGAAATAGCTATGAATAATATTTTTAGGAAAACATATGACAAAACATAATCTGGAAAAGAAATACACATAAATAGAACAAAATTAACAACTAATTAAGAATTCAGGGGGCACCTGGATGGCTGAGCCAGCTAAGCATCCGACTCTGGATTTCCTCTCAGGTCATGATCTCACTGTTGTTAAGACCAAGCCCCTTATTGGGCTCTGCATTGGGCATGGAGTCTGCCTCAGATTTTCTCTCTCTCCTCCTTCTCTGCACCTCCCCCACTCGCGCTTGCTCACTCTCTCTCTCAAAAAAAAAAAATAAATAAATAAAAGAAAGGAATTCAGCAGATGGACTCCACATGGCCACTGTGCAGACTGCACTTTGCTCCATCCACTTCCTCTGCAACCAGGTCCGACAAACCCGATATAACTGAGATTCAGAATATCAATAAAATGAAATTGTAGAAGACAGAACACAAGAGAAAACTCCACTGTCTTTAAAAGAAGCAATAGAACAGGAGGAGCAAACAGGCGGAGTGTAATGAGGGTTGTGCTGCCAATATGCACTGTACATTCCGCGAACATTGCCTTCTTATTTTACTATTTTTTAAGTTTATTTATTTTGATAGAGAGACAGAGAGAGAAGAGAGAGAGAGAGAACGAGCAGGGAAGGGGAAGAGAGAGAGGGGGAGAAAGAATCCCATGCAGGCTCTGCAGTTTCAGTGCAGAGCCCAATGTGGGGCTCAAACTCATGAACCGTGAGATCATGACCAGAGCTGAAATCAAGAGTCGGATGCTTCACTGACTGAGTCACACAGGTGTCCCTTTTTTTACTTCTTTTAGTTAACTGTGTAAGATGCAAAGAGGTTAGATCAAATTTAAATGACTGCTGCCCCTTTTCTCATCAAAGAATATATGAACTACCGTCCATGAATGTGGGGCCTTCTCTCCCATCTGCCTGGCTGGCTGGCCGGGAAGGAGAAGAATTTGCAACTCGGTGAAGGAAGAAGCTGAGTAGGGACAACCAGTAAAAACTAAGTTGGTCCAAGGTGTTCTACAGGCTGTAAAATGCAGTTGAATCGGAATGCCATTTTTTAAAAATTGAAACGATTTTAATTATTGCAATGGGCAATTTTTAAATATGCAAATACAAAGTTTAAAATGTGAAAAAATAAAAAAAAATCCAGTAGCTGGATTAAAGCAGATTAAACCCAGGAAATAAGAATAATCGTGAGTTTAAAGCGGGATCAGAAATATTCAGACTGAAACAAATACATATTTAGAAAGTAAGAGAATAATGAAAGAGACATGTGGGTCACAGAGTAAAAAGTTTAAGAAGTGTGACCAGATCCTCAGAAAGCAGCGTTGCAAAGAACCACAAGTTTAGGGAACCAAATATTTTATAATGAACTGAAAGCAAGCCTGTTGAAACTTTAACTGGAAGGAGACGTTATTTTTTATTATACTAGACAGTAAAACATCTGCCCTTTAGTATCTCTTTCTCATAAGGCTGTTCGCTATGTAAACATTTGTGAAGCCAGTAGAGAACAAAAGCCCTGGAGTCCCTACTTGCAAGATGTGCAGAAACATGAGACACCCAAGAATAACTGCCTGCCGACAAATAAAAACCTAAAATATGTCTGAAAAAAAAATTGCGTCCATACTAATTGTCTCTAAAAGAAAGCTTAGACCCAGATGTCTTACCTGATGAGTTATTCCTACATATGAGTGATTTTACACCAACTAGAGAGAAATGGAAAAGAGGAATATTTCACTATTTTGAGATCAGCACATTTTTGATACCATACTAATATGGGCACTGAAGAAAAGAATTACAGAATGATGTTTTGTCATAAACATAGATGAAATAATTTTAAGCAAAATATTAGCAAATGTCTAACAATGCATTAACAGAATATGATTTCAGGGGAAAGTGAGTTTTTCTAAACAGAAGAAAATTTGTTGTGACATTCAAAATCCCTATCAATCACCACATGGATGGAATAAAGAAGAAAAATGCACACCAACATCTTAATAGATTCCGAACATCCTTTGATAAATTTCAGCAACTTTTCATGAAAACCTCTTAGCAAGCAAATGATAGCAACTTCCTTAATTAAATTAAGGCTTGCTACAAAACATTAATATGTAATATCTTGCTTATGGTAAAATATGAAAAGATGCTGCTATCATAGCTTCTGGCTCATAAAATAAGATTTTATTTAATTTCTTAAATAGGATATGCACATCATTAGCATAAGAATATGACACTGATAAATAGGTTTCACTAAAATTAAAAATCTGTTCATTAACATCATTAGGAAGATGAAAATGTAAGTCAAAGTGGGAGAAAATTTGCAAACATATCTAAATTCAGGATGTATATCAGAATATACAAACAACTGCTACAAATTAATAAGAAAAAGGCAATCCAATTGAATATAGGCAAGATACGAACTGATATGTACAAAGATTACATATAAATGACCATGAAGGAAATGAAAAGGTAACGATTTTCATCATGCTTCAGGGGGATGCAAAACAAAACAATGAGCTATCACTACAGTCTCCAGAATGGCTGAAGTTAAAAACAAAAATAGGTCACGTAAGTGAAAGGCGATGCAACTCAATCTCAAAGCGCTGATGGGAATGTCTTTGATACAGTCAGTTGGGCTCATTATTTGCCACTGTCGACGAAAACTGAACATATGCATACTGGCACTTCTACCTATAAGCTATCTTCCCAAGAGAGATCTGTCTATGTACAAACATATATGTATAGGCATGTTCATAACCACATTATTCATAATATCAAAACTCTGGAAAAATCTAAATGTCTACCAATACTAGAAAGAATAAATAAAATGTATATTCCTGTAATAGAAGACTGAATAGTAATGTAAAAAAATGTACTAGGGCTACGTGCAACTAATTATGGAAATAGTTTGGTTCCATTTTAAGTATTTATTCTCCCTTTGCTTAGAAAAAGAAACTAATAGATTTGACATCTGTTTTTAATTATCATGAACTTCACATCAAGCATGTTAGAGATCAGTTTGGGCATTATTTTTTTTTATATATATATATATATGAAATTTATTGACAAACTGGTTTCCATACAACACCCAGTGCGCATCCCAAAAGGTGCCCTCCTCAATACCCATCACCCACCCTCCCCTCCCTCCCACCCCCCATCAACCCTCAGTTTGTTCTCAGTTTTTAACAGTCTCTTATGCTTTGGCTCTCTCCCCACTCTAACCTCTTTTTTTTTTTTTTTCCTTCCCCTCCCCCATGGGTTCCTGTTAAGTTTCTCAGGATCCACATAAGAGTGAAACCATATGGTATCTGTCTTTCTCTGTATGGCTTATTTTACTTAGCATTACACTCTCCAGTTCCATCCACGTTGCTACAAAAGGCCATATTTCATTTTTTCTCATTGCCACATAGTATTCCATTGTATATATAAACCACAATTTCTTTATCCATTCATCAGTTGATGGACATTTAGGCTCTTTCCATAATTTGGCTATTGTTGAGAGTGCTGCTATGAACATTGGGGTACAAGTGCCCCTATGCATCAGTACTCCTGTATCCCTTGGCTAAATTCCTAGCAGTGCTATTGCTGGGTCATAGGGTAGGTCTATTTTTAATTTTCTGAGGAACCTCCACACTGCTTTCCAGAGCGGCTGCACCAATTTGCATTCCCACCAACACTGCAAGAGGGTTCCCGTTTCTCCACATCCTCTCCAGCATCTATAGTCTCCTGATTTGTTCATTTTGGCCACTCTGACTGGCGTGAGGTGATACCTGAGTGTGGTTTTGATTTGTATTTCAGTTTGGGCATTATTGTTATGAATTCCCCACAACTTACAATCCCCAGAATCAGCATTTCCACACAGTCCTTATTTTAGGAATTTTGGCTATACTTCAGTTTTATTTCAAATCATTTTTAGGGGGGAAATCCTTAGATGACTTTATCCCTTTATGAGGAATATCTGAGGCTGTATCCTGGAGGTGACAGGACAACTGGTAAGAAAATTTTATTTCTGTTATTTGTCTCTTGTTTTTGAGCACTTGAAACTATTTTTGTAAGAAAGAATTTGAGGGGACTTCGGTGGGTCAATCTGTTGAGCTTCCGGTTTCGGCTCAGGTCATGATCTCATGGTTTGTGTGTTCGAGCCTTGCATCAGGCTCTGTGCTGACAGCTCAGAGCCTGGAGCCTGTTTCGGATTCTGTGTCTCCCTCTCTCTCTATGCCCCTCCCCAGCTCACACTTTGTCTCTTTCTGTCTGTTTCAAAAATAAATGAACATTAAAAAAATTAAAAAAAAGAAAGCATTTGAAATTATTATGCCATTTTGTTTGCTCATTTATGCAATCTTATTAAGTTATTTACTGATACTTTTATTAAAAAATTACTAATGCAAGAGTATGGATTTTGTTGGTGTGCAAACAATTTATAGAATGCTATGTTCTGCAGTATTATATGTGTATCTAACGGCTCCAGTTACAGGACATGACTTGACTGATTCACTATATTCCCCATGTCCTCACTATGATCACTAGCATATAAATTGCTAACATATTCTACTAAACACACTGAATTGCTTAAGATCACTGGTTGCTATCTCAGGTAGAATGGCAATAATTATTTACTTACTACTCCCAACACAATTCCAGGATACCTTTTGCAAAGCAGAAGTTGAACCATAAAGTAGATATTTTTATTCCAAACTAAGAGTGCTTTAAAAACGTTTTGATTAAACAAATATAATGGAAGTTTTCATCACTGGTCCGGAATGACTGACCAAAGAGCAAAGCATAGCTTCCTGCTTTAACAACTAAAATGGAAAGGAACACTAGTTATAGGTAGAGTGGAAGATAAAATGACAAACAAATCAACTTGGTATGACTCCATGTTAGCTTTCTCAGAATAAATCCATGAGGTGAGGCGTGTATCATATTCCTCAACCCTTTGGGCATCCACTTAAAATAATTGTACTTAATTTGGGAGTCCAATGGAAAATAATCTGTTGTGGACCCTTGGATGGTTAAATTTAACAAGCATCAGATTTTTTTTAAATGCCACAATGGTGGCATGTATAATGGTGTAATGTATACAATACATACATACCTATCTATCTCTATCCATATGTGTATACATGTATGTGCATGTATATATGTAAATGTATACTTATCCATCTTCATATCTTCTTGTTGTTTGTATCTGAGATGTTACAATCATTGTTTTGTTTAAAGGACTTCACATACTTGAGAAAAATTAATAGGCCCTTTTGAAAGAAACAGTATTTGAGCATATTTTCCATGATAATGTTTATCAGGTGGAATGTAGTCCACCTTATCTCTTCTTGAGATTGAGATTCGTAAGTCATCTTTCATCAGCAAAACTGAGGGTCATAAACTTATAATTCCTAGTTTTATTGAGGTCTTGGTTTTCATCTTACTTTCTTCTCCTGAGAATCCCTTCATGAGCTTCACTGAAACTATTACGTTAAATCGTACCAAAATGTGGGATCATTACTAATTTATTCATTCAATGGCTATTTATTGAATGTCAACTATGCGCTATGCACAATTATTCTAGATTCTGGGGTTATATCAATGAACAAAACAAACGAAATCTCTTTTTGAAGCTTGCATTCTTGTTAGAGGGTGGGATAGATCAGAAGGTGATGAGTGCCATCGGGGGAGGGAATAAAGTTGTAAAAGTAAGAAACTAATCTTACCAGCTTATCTATTAAAAAGAAAAATCTCCCCCTTTTTCATTCAAAGAGAAACATTTATGAGTGATAAATTAATTAATTAATAAAACCTACAACTTTTCTAAAACACATGGTACTTCAAAAAAATCCAGGTAACTATAATTCATTGAGTTTAGTGGAGAACGCTAAGAAAGACAGTGAGCATGCAAACAAATTTAAAACACAGTTCCCTTGCCCCTAAGGAATTTCTGTCCATACTGTATGGCATCATTTAACAATCCTATGAGTCTAGCTTTTCTGTTTCTTTAAGGCATACAGAGTGAGGAATAAGTACAGGGATGACCTTGCACCACCAGCACCCTGGATGGGCCATTGGCTCAAAACAAATGCCTTATTACAATGTTTTAGATATTTGGGGAACATTTATTTTGACTGAAAACATGTTTCTCTTCTTTGACAATTGTATGGCTATCCCAATTGAAACTGATTTTGAGTAGCCTTTGACTTTTAGCTAAACAAAATGAGTTCTGCAAAATATGAAAAACAACAGTCATTTTGATTGAAGCCAATTGTGGTAGGAAATCAGAAGCTTTTGAGGTCTTTCAGTCTGGTGTGTTTGCTTGTTATCAAAATAGCTTTTGAGGCCTGATACTTAAAGATCGCTATTTAAAACAGATGTAACTGTTCTAAATCTTCATGTGAAAAGCTTTGTCTATAAAGAGCTCATTTAAATTTTTTTTAATTTTTTTATGTTTATTTATTTTTGAGAGAGGGACAGACAGAGTGCACGCTAGGGACGGTCAGAGAAAGGGAGACACAGAATCCGAAGCAGGCTCCAGGCTCTGAGCTCTGAGCTGTCTGCCCAGAACCGGAGGCGGGGCTGGAACTCACTAACCGGGAGCCATGACCTGAGCGGAAGTCAGACGCTCAACCGACTGAGCCACCCAAGCGCCCCTATAGAGAGCTCATTTTAAAATGTAACCATAATTACTTTTATTTTATTGAATAACCCAGAAAGTCTCAGAAAATTCTACCACCACCACCACCCCCCCCCCCGCCGCCGAGAAAAGGATTGTTATAGGTCCATTAATCCATATATGAAGTATGTCATAAAAGTCAGATATGAGGAGTGACTCATTCATTTGCCACCCCAAATGACGTCCTATTTGGTCATTCCTACCTTGCATTTGAATCATTCAGTCAGAAAACATGACAAAAAACATATTTCTTTTTATATTTCATGCAGAAGTTTTTGCATTCATTGTGAGTTCATCTTAAACTATAACCCTAAAATCAGTTTTTAGTGGATTTTCAAATTCTGTGAGTTGCTTTTAAGTGGAAGTAATAAAATCAAAAGAACATTGAGGGGGAAATTCACTAACGTAGTATCAAGTATCATCCTTTCTTGCATGCTGGTGTGCAAGAGTGTTCATTCTGGGCACATTTGACTAAAAGCTAAATCTTTTGAGAAATCAACCTCTCAACATCAGCTAGCTGGACAGTAAATGTTTCCATGTGTGATGAAAGCAAAGACTCTTATTTTTCCCCCAGCTGATTAAGAAAAGCAAGTCTTTCTTGTACAATTCTAGTGGAGAGATTGAAAGCATCAATAGTTCTGTTCAGAAAGACTATAGTGAAAAACAGGAGAACACAGAGAAGATTAAATTACTTGAATATTGGATCCAATTGATTCACAGAGTAAAGTCACATTTTCTCCCATTCTACATTCTTTTCACAATGCTAGAGCATTGTTCTGGAAATCATGATTTGACCGCGTGGCTATAGAATCTGTAAATAAGATACTGAATGTTTTCAGTGCTCTCATTAGCTTGTAATCCTAATAGATAAGAATGCCTTACAATGTTGCATTTATCAAGATTGTATGTTTTCAAATAATTTTATACCAGAGTTGAAATGATTCCAAAGTTTACATGTAATTAAAAAACAGTTACTCTTCGTGATTTTAAGCAAAGTTGCAGCTTATTTGTATCAGTTCTACTTACACAGAAAGAAGAATAAAGTAAGCAATTTTTCCTTAGTAGTTCATAATTTATTCCAAATCATGGCAACTATTGAGCCAGGACTGCTGCCAAAAGAGAATTCGTGTTGATTGCAACGCTTCATAGCGTCAGACAGCCACGTCACACCTAAAACAAACACATGAGCCTTTGTTCTGTGTCCTCTACGCAGAAATGTCACCTGTGGAGAGTAAACAAGGAGAGTCTACAGTTTTCAAGGATTTTTTTTTTTTTTTTTTTTTTTTTTTAGGAAACTGCGCTCATGATCTCCACTAATTTCCCTTAAAACGTCATATTCATAAATTGTTATGCAAAATTGAGGCAAGAATTTCACGGCATTGTAACATTATAATGGACATGATAAAATAGGAAAGAATTGCTCATAAAAAGAGCCAGGAAAGATGTTTAATAAACTGCAAAGAATATTTATACTACCTAAAAGGAAAAAAAAAAATTATCTAAAAAATATTTTTAAAACTTATATGACCGGAAAAAGTTTTAAAACTTCACATCTGTTTTACCGCTTCTGTGTTTTCACTTATAATTCTTTCATAAAGAATTCCAAAACTTCAGCACACTTCTAACTAAGAGTTCACTGCAAATTCTAAATCTCTCTCGTGCTGCGAACAATATAATTAGTTCAAGGAAGCAAAAATGGTAAATAAATGCTTAAAAGTGAATAAAAACTGAAGCTGCAGATCTGCTGGATTCTGAGTCCATACATAAATAAATAAATAAATAAATAAATAAATAAATCAACCAACCAACCAACCAAAATAACAGCAACAGCAAAGCACAACACAGTTTAAAATATTTTTTTTTTTAATGTCACTGAAGTTAAAAACAATCTGTAAAAGAAATGAACTCTATGATGATGTGTAGTTTCCACACTGGTTAAAAACAATGTACCGAATTGAAAGATGATATGGAGGAATGATCTTAAAGAGAGCTCAGAGGCAAAGAGAGAAGAACTATGACAAGATACCGAGACTCATTTGAAGTAAATCAAAAACACAGGGGAGAGATGGCAACAAAGTAAAACTCAAGGAGATAACAGCGGGAAATCCTCCAGAACTGAGTTTTCATATTGAAAATACACCATGATCATATCATTAAATTCTACACCTAAAACTAATATTACACTGTATGTTAACTAACTGGAATTTAAATAAAAACTTGGAAAGAAAAGAAAGAAAGAAAGAAAGAGAGAAAGAAAGAAAGAAAGAAAGAAAGAAAGAAAGAAAGAAAGAAAGAAAGAAAACACATCATGATTATTAACTAGGATAATTTAATTGTTACCTAGATTCATTGCAATTAAACTGTAGATAATCAAAAATAAAGGGAAAATCTGTAATAGCTCTTGAGGATAAAAATCACTAGATTGAAATTAGATTGCTATCAGATTTCTCCATAGTAACAATAATGCCAATATATGTTTTCAAAGTGCAAAGGAAAGATTTTAAATTATATTTATATATTCAGCTAAGTCATCATCTAAAAGGAGATAAGGACATTTTAAGCCATTTAGGAGTTTAGTATCCCCAAATTCAACAGTAGGAACTACCAAGCATGTATTTCAACAAGAAAAAATTAACTCGGAAGAAATGACAGGATCAACAAAACAAAAAAATGGAAGTCACAAATGAGAACAGAAATTGATTAAAAATGTTTCTGGGGTGCCTGGGCGGCTCAGTTGGCTAAGTGTCTGATTTCCGCTCAGGTCATGATTTCACAATTCATGAGTTCAAGCCCTGCATCAGGATTTCTGCTGTCAGCACAGAGCCCACTTTGGGTCCTTTGTCCCCCTCTCACTCTGCCCTTTCCCCACTTGTTCTCTCTCTCTCTCTCTCTCTCTCTCAAAATAAATAAACTTTAAAAAATATTTCAAAATTTGTTACTGATATTGATCTAAAAGAGTAAAACAAATATTTCATTTTTTTTGTTTTGAAAGGTACAGTTAAACTATAGATAACATGATAAGGATAAAGCAAGAGGATATTCAATGTATATTTATTATTTGTTGCTGTGTAAATTACCCAAGAATTTGGTGTATTAAAACAACGTATTTTTTAATCTTAACATTTTCTGGAGGTGTCAAATCAGGGCGTGGCTTAGCTGAGTCTCTGCTTTGACGTTTCTTCTAGGTTTTAATCAAAGTAGTGTCCAGGGCTACAGTCATTGTGCTAAATGTGTGTCTCTCATCTAGCTTGTGAGACATGTATTGCCAAAGTGTTCTAAGAAGTTCTGTATAATCATTACAGGATGGGTGTGTCTTTCTCTCACTGAATTAACATATTGATGAATGTGTTTTTCGTCTAGTTATGAAGATTTATTTTTATTTCTAAGTTTTCTTGAAGGATTTTATGGTTTTAGTTCTTATATTTACGTTATTGACACATTTTAGGTTAATCTTTTAATTTTTTTTTTTTTTTTCTGGAGAGAAGGAGAGACAGCAAGTGTGAGAGGGAAGGGGCAGAGAGAGAGGAAGACAGAGGATCTGAAGCAGGCTATGGGCCGAAGTAGATAGCCTGATGCGGGGCTCAAACCCATGAACTGCAAAATCGTGACCTGAACTGAAGTTGGTCACTTCACTGACTGAGCCACCCAGGCACCCCAAGTTAATTTTTTTATATGATATAAGGTAGGTGTTGCACTTCATTATTTAGGAAAATCCGGTCATTCCAGAACCATTTGTAGGAAAGATTGTTCTTTCCCCCATTGAATGAATTTAGCACCATTGTCAAAAATCAATTGGTCTCAGATTTATGACTTATCCCTGCACTGTCAGTTCTATTCCATATCCGTGTTTATGCCAGTACCACATTGTTTTGATCGATTACTGTAGTTTTGCAGGAAACTTTTAAGTCATAAAGTGTTATGTAACTTTATTCTTCTTTTTCAAGATTGTTTTGGCTGTTTAGGACTCTTTAGAATTCACTGTGAATTTGAGGATCAGATTTTCAATTTCTGCAAAAGAGGCTATTGGAATTTTGATAGTAATTGTGTTGAATTTATAGATAACTTTGGGAGTATTGATTTCTTAACAATACTGAATCTACTGATATATACACATGGCTTTTCTATATATTTATTTATGTCTTATCTTTTTTTAAAGTGTATTTATTTTGAGAGAGAGAGAGCACATCTGTGAGCAGGGGAGCAGCAAAGAGAGAGAGAATGCCAAGCAAGCTCTGCACTGTCAGTGTGGAGCCCAATGCAGGGCTTGAACTCACGAATGCCGTGAGATCACGACCTGAGCCGAAACCAAGAGTCTGATGTTTAACCCACTGAGCCACCCAGATGCCTCTATTTATGTCTCCTTTAATTTCTTTCAGCAGTGGTTTGTAGTTTTCAGTGTGCAAGACTTTCACTTCCTTGGTTAAATTTATTCCTGTGTAGTTTTCTTTTTTGATTATACACAGAATTGCTTTTTAAAATTTTCTTTTGTATTGTTCATTGCACATGTGTAGAAACAGAACTGATTTTCACTTATTAATCAGGTACCTTGCAACTTAGTGAATCTTTTTTTATTAGATCTAGTAGCTTTCCTATAGATACTTTGAAATTTTCTATATATGTGATTATATCATCTGTAAGCAGTTTTACTTTATCCTTTCCAATGTGAACACCTTTTATTTCTTTTTCATATCTGACTGCTATGGTTAGAACTTCCAGTACAACATCAAATAGTAGTGAGGAAAGTGTTCATCCTTTTCTGCTGTTGTTTTAAATGTTTTTTTAATAAATATTGAAATTAAATATGTTAATCATTAAAAAGTTAGAAAATAAAGCAACAAATACATATACAAGTGATAAAACTGGAAAAGACTAAAGGAATATAATAAAGATAAGAATAGAATTTATTAAAATGGAAAATAAATAAAAGAGAGATGAGTAGCTAGATCTTTGGAAAGGACTATTAAGCAGAATACAAACTAATATTAGGTTTTGTATTACTTCTGTAGAGTTATATAGGAGAATCGTATTAGAACATATTATGTTGGTTTTAATTGTCTGTCATTTTTTTGTAATGACTAAAGCAAGTATGGTGTTTTTGTGAATATTTGCCATATAATTCTTTGTATTTTTTCTAAATGTTCTAAATATGTATGACAATAATCATGTGCACGTATTTTAAAAGAAGATCTAACAGAATGCATAGTTTTTACGGCGTTCATAAATATATTTTAAAACACATTTGTCCTCTAGTTCTGTTACATGAAAAAAGATTCTACATTGAGAAAAAGAAATAAAAACCTAAATAATATTATTTCAGAGAAATTAAGTAATAAGCACGGGAGTTGGGGGAAATCTAACATCATAACAGACTTTAAAGTGAGTTTTTTAAAAGTTTGAAGCATTTATAAAAATTAACTTCCATTTATTTCTAATCTGTTTACCTTTAGCAACTATTATTATTTCTATTTGATAAACTGTGAGGCTTGATTATAGGAGATAAGAAACTGAACATACTAGGGATTACCAAAGGAATGAATAAAAATAGCATATACCTCAAGACATCAAATCAATGCAACTTTAAAAAAATAAATATTTCCATCTGAAACAGCTTCAAAGCTCCATTGAACTTAACTCTCTTCAGATTAAAACAATTTATTTGTTTCTCTTAGAATAAATCAAAATTTAACATTTTATTTGCAAAAATCTCATTCCATATTTCTTTTTCAGAAACATATATTTTTATTATTACAGCATCATCAAAAAGCAAACTGTTAAACGTAAGGAATAACGCTATTTTTTCTCTTTGAAATTTTAATAATTTTCTTATTTTTAGTCAAACTCCCCTGTAGCAGACTTACCAGTATTGTGCAACAAAGCAATACACACTCGTAATGATGACATCTTATTTTATGAAGACGTGGCCGCATTTCAATGAATAAATTCATGAAGTCTCACCGCTCCGTGACCCCATATCTACAGTCTTTTTTATCTGGTCCCATTCTAGCTCATTACTGTCATAACAAAAGCAGCCATTCTATTTCACTTCTGATCTTATCTGCCCTTTAAAGGTGAAGAAACATAAAAGCAACCACGGAAATAAGAACCTCATATTTGTCTTTCTTTAAATGGCTAGTAAACTCCCTTTTTTTTTAGTCAAATTCACTCAAAATAACTGTACCTGTTTTTCCACTAAAGGAGTTTCTTAGATTATGAAACTGTACTGAAAATATAATTGCCCCATCTTCAGCTCATTTTTTTTCTCAAAGATGCCTTGCCAGTGGATGAAATCTCATTAACATTCAGAAATTATCCCACTGATACCCTGAAGATAACAGGTAAATAGATGAGTGTGTGAGCTGAGTCTCCGTAAGGCATTCACAAGGTCAGAGACAACTCATTAAAATACTGCTAATGGGTCTCTTAATGACAAGGTGCTCAGCGTATCATTCTTCATCACTCTCTTCTAAGTCCTGACCCCCAGAATCTTGCTAATTCACATTTATATACAGGTTGAAAGATACTATTAAATATTTAGGATCTGAGAAGTATGAGGTGATTTGCAGTGAAATTAGTCCACCAAAAGTTCTAATAGAAATCAGATAAATGTGGCAGATTAACTACAGAGAATTATCACATCTGATTCTCAGAAGCTCATAAAAAGAAAGTGATAAAAAAAATATATAAAATAAAATAAAATAATAAAATAAAATAAAATAAAAAAGTGTAAACCTACCACGACAGAGAGAAAAGAAATGACACAAGATATTTTAACAAATCTTTGGAATATAGGTAGTTGGGCAAAAATTGATAAGTTAGTTAGATAAATGGGAACAGTTGTTACCTAAGAGCCTTTAGAGTGGAAGAGGGAAAAGTAGCAAGAAACTGCATTTTTGAACACAAAGATTACCAAGGATTTGGAAGTGTAAAGGAACACTGGAAGGTAGGGAGGAGGTTCCAGACTGTAAACAGAGTGGTTTAAAATGCAGATTCCTTTCTCAACCAATGTAGCCTAGTGTACCTGTCTCCTTCACACCGACCTGCCTTACTTTTCTTGCAGCTGTTTATTTTTAATTTCTCTTGCAGATGCTCTGCATTTAGAGATGCAAAGTATAGCAGAAGATGGTGATGAAAGATGACACTAAAAACATGGGCAGTAAATGGGAATTCCCAGGCCTTTACCCCTTGTTGCTGCTGAAATACCTATGGCAGGCATGCGTGTCCCAAGGAAGAAGAACAGAGGGAAAGCAATTAGTACAACAAGAATCACTCCAACTGGAGTAAAATAAAAGAAAGAACAATCAAGTGGGATAATCTTAATTACTATAAAGACAGATACTCAAAACAATCGTTACCATCACTTTCATTTTTTCTTTAGTTTTAGTATTGTAGTAAATAAGAAGTAAGCACTTTTCAAGCAAAAAGGCAAATATGTGCTATATAAATAAATCATAGAGAGCCCTAATAATGAATACCATATATTCCATTGCATTTTTAGCCTAATGATGTAAAAAAGAGACATTTGCCTCTTTTTAGCAATTTCATGTGGTAACTAAAGACCTGACTGTCTGTCTGTCTATCTGTCTATCTATCTATCTATCTATCTATCTGTTATTTTTTTCTTACGGTCCATTTAGAATATAAGCTATTGTACTGTTCATCTCATTATAAGGACACTTTTCTTAAAGATTGACTGTTTTTTTCTTTTTAGAAAACTTAAACTTTGTTTGAGTGAAAAATAAGCTTTTCATTTGTCATATTTGTTTTACAACTTATGACAAATATTAGAAAAATATGTATATTTATTGTATTATTACTTTCTATTTCATCTCTGAAATGTCTTTTGCTTAAAAATTTTCAACCATCATCATCATAATCATCACATAAGCCTCTATTAGTCACCTTTTTTGAAATGGGGCCACAACAATTTTAAAAATATGAAAGCTCTGCCATTAATGACAACTGTTTTTATGTAGTTTGATTGCCATTTGTCATTAATGGCTACTCAATAGGAGGAAATAAAATAGAAAGAAAGAAAATCTGTAACAAAACAGTCATAAAGTGTTATAAAAAGTGTATTTCTTAGTGTTTTGTTTAAGTATTTTGTTAAGTACCAGTAGATACTTTTCATTCTATGGTATTAATTTTTAAAATCACTTTTTCAAACTTATATCCTATAAACTTTTTGTTTGTCAAACAACAACAGTTCCTTGAACTGCTATTATAATAAAATCGATAGACAGAAATACCTTGACCTCTGTATTATAGGCAAAGTAGAAAAAAAAATTTTTTACATCTATGGTAACAAAGTCACATGTTTACATTATGCCCAAAGAGAAAGTTTAGGAAGAAAACACTTGCCAACCCTCCCCACGTGGAAGATGCCTTCAGGGAAGAGCATCATCTAAATCTCTTTCTCAACCAGCCTAAGGAAAGGAATGCATTTACCTATCTGCCCAATCAAATAGCAAATAAAGGTTTCGCAGATTCTGGGGGCTGCTAAGGGTTGGAAGAGTGCCATTTCTAAGGGCATGCTACACACTTTAAAATCATTCGTAAGGTTTAGTCTCTGTTCTTCACAATTTTTATGGCCAAGCAATATAATAAGTCAAGGACGATATAATTAGCATCTCTATGTGCAGAATGCTATAAAACGCTAAGAAGTGCTTTTGCCTCATTTCTTATTTCCCCAGGGATTCAAAGGAGGAGTAGATAATACCATCCACCAGAGTGAGAATTGATTGGCCAGGACCGCTCTGGTGTAGGTTATAGTAACTGCAACATCTAACGCTAACCCTTAGGCAAGCAGAGGTGTGACTCTTTCTGAGGGATTTTGATAAATATCTTGTATTTGTACTACTCCATAAATGTAAACTGTGTCACTGCATGCTGTTTCATAGGTAAACATTTCTCATAAGACTATATTTTCCTCTGATGCCAGAATACTGTCACAAGAATATAAATTTAGAAATTTTTCTTCAGGATTGGCTTTTTGATATCACAATTCTGGTTGTATTTCAGCTGCATGCATGATTTTCTCAAAGGTAGATTTTTGTTATCTAGTTTCTGTAGTTATTGTGAGGTTGGCAAAATTCCTGTTAATGCAGAATAAAATGTTCCTATCTAAATTTTACCCATATTTTTAGAAATATTTCATATGTCAGCATCATGGAAATACTAATAATATAAATTAGGTGAGAACCAAAAACTTTTTAAATATTAACTATTAACTTCAAACATATTTTTCTAAACTCAAAAAAAGTTACTTTAGATTAGCTAATGAGAGCATTTTAAACATTATCTTCCCATTATATTCACCTATTGATTATACAGTGGTAAATTACAAAAAAAGATACTCTTTTCTTCACTTTCAAGAACAATAGCCACCAATTTTTGAGTGCTTGCTATGAGCCAGGATATGGGCTGAACAATTCACGTATTTTTAACGTATGATTTATAACAAATGCATAAAGGTAGACTTCACTCCCATTATTCAGGTGAAGAAACTGACATTTGGAAAGCTCATGTTACTTGTCCCGATAGTTAGAAAAAGAAGCCAGAATTCAATTCCGCATCATATTAACCCTCCAAATTCTGCCTACAGACTATTCTATACTGTTCGTTTTTAAAGGGAAACACCATTCAGAGTTTCAATAGTAAGACTTGTACCATGCCAAAGATTGTCACAATACTGAAAAATCTTTTTTTTTTTATTTTTTTTTTACATTTTTATTTATTTTTGAGACAGAGGGAGACAGAGCATGAACGGGGGAGGGGCAGAGAGAGAGGGAGACACAGAATCGGAAGCAGGCTCCAGGCTCTGAGCCATCAGCCCAGAGCCTGACGCGGGGCTCGAACTCACGGACCGCGAGATCGTGACCTGAGCCGAAGTTGGACGTTTAACCGACTGAGCCACCCAGGCGCCCCTGAAAAATCTTAAAACTACTTTTAAAATGTTTACCAAGCATATTAATAACAAAAAAACAATGTTAATGGTTTGCTTTAGGAAGGACACGTTTGACAATAATCTATATATAGGTAATATATTTTCATTCTTAATACCATTTTTACTTCTTCATAGCCTGACCATTTTAAGAAAAGTTGCCTTGATTCAGACTATACTAATTTGAATAGTCGATTCTTTCATAAATATTCTGCATAGAATACAGATTTTTTTAAGTAGAATTAAATTATATAAAGTGGTTAAGGAATAATTATTTTGATTTCCATATTACAGGAGAGGAAATAAAATCTGAGGTCAGAAATTACAAAGTGATTGCTCTAAATGTTTAAAGTCATCATTTAACTAAAGACAAGTTGCTTCTTTTGAAAAGATCTCAAAAAGTTAAGTAATGTAGTACGTGACATTTTCTTTTTTTTTTTAAAGTTATTTATTTATTTTGAGAGAGAGACAGAGAAAGAGAGGGTGAGAGCAGGAGCAGAGAAGGAAAAGAGAGAGGAAGACAGAGAATCCCAAGCAGGCTCTGCATTGTCAGCACAGAGCCTGACACAGGATTCAACCCACAAACCATGAGATTATCACCTGAACTGAGATCAACAGTTGGATGTTTAACCAACTAAGCCACCCGGGTGCCCCGGACATTTCTTTCTTTAATCACATTTTAATTTTCCAGTGTCTTGTTCTTTTCCCACATTTGCCTTCTGTTAATATGTTGAAGCAGCGTTTATCTCCAAATCTTTCTATATAAACGAATCTACACATATGTTAAGTACATAAAAACATAAACATATACATTTCCCACCATAATAATTTCAGGCACTACAATATATTATCACTATCCACATAATATTTTATTAGCAAACAAATCACATATATTTTTTTATATTTATTATTATTTATTATTTATTTATTTATTTTGAGAGAGAAAGAGAGACAGAGCACGAATGGGGTAGAGGTAGAGTGAGAGGGAGACCCAGAATCCAAAGCAGGCTCCAGGCTCTGAACTGTCAGCACAGAGCCTGATGCAGGGCTCGAACTAATGTACCATGAGATCATGACCAGAGCCAAAGTCAGCTGCTTAACCAATTGAGCCACCCATGTGCCCCAAATCACATATATTTTTAATCAACTATTAAAGTTAGGCACAAATCAAAAGACCGGCATACCTTAAATGATGCTCGTCTGAGTATGTCAAAAACAAAATCTGCTCTTTCTACATGGTATTAGTGATAAAGTATCAATAGTAAGGAGTATTTCAGGAATAGCTTTAAAAAATGTTCTCATATTCTTTCATTTGGTCTTATAAAAATCCTGAGTAGTAGAAACAACATGTGTTTTTACCTTCTGTTTAAGGATGAGGAAACAAGAATTCAAGCAAAATTACTTATCTTGCACTGTGAATCCAGATCTTCTGATTCTTGGCCCTTGGCTCTTCCCACACACATATGAAGTATCTTTTAGCCATATTGAATGTCAGCCAGTTTTTCCATGAAATTTGACTTGAGCTTTTAAGAGGCAGATTTGCCTAACCTACTGAATTAGTTTATAAAACCTATTTTATTTAAAACATAGAAGAAAAGATCTGGATACATGCCCTTCATGTTGGTAGGAAACATAGTTATTGATAATGGACTTCACATTCTACTGAGTAGGGTGTCTGGGTTGCTTAGTCAGTTAAGCGTCCGATTTCAGCCCAGGTCGTGCTCTCACAGTTTGTGGGTTGAAGCCCCACCTCAGGCTCTGTACAGAGCCTACTTGGGATTCTCTCTCTCGCTCTCTCTCTGCTCTTCCCCCACCTGTGCTCTCATCCTCTCTCCCTCTCTCAAAATAAATAAATAAATTTAAAAAGAAAAAAAGATTCCACTGAGTGTCTTTTAAAACTTAATACAGTTCATTGTCTTGGTGGATAAGTCCTAAAATGGGCTCCCAGGCCATTATACTTATTTTTTTCTAGGTCTAAAAGTATTTCATATTATTATTTATATTGAGTGTTTTTAGAACTCAGTAAACCAAGGTCTCTTTCTTTTGTAATTCTACTGAAGAAATATCAAGAACTATTGTCAGTAATTCTTCTAAAAATTCTAAAAGGACTCTTCTAAAAGTTGTGATTGTGACACACAAAAATCCTATTAGTCTTGATATTGAAAAACAGTAATAGCACCTGTGTCTCACTTATTTATAAAAATGAGAGAGATAGCACATATCCCTCAGTCCACATAGACATAAACTGAAAAGGTAAAACTGAATCTGAGGTATGTAGGAAGCTCCATTAATATGTCTATGTATCACCATATCTGCTTAATGTTTTAGATGCATTTCATTTTGCACAATAAGCATTTTCATGACAGAAGATTTTTTTCATCTGAATTCTACATTTAGAAACCAATAGAACTTTAAAAAAAAACACTCTGAATCTTACTATATACACTATTCCTGCATGAAGAGTTTCAGTAAATAGACTCTACATGTTCATCATAGTCTTAGGTTTTAAATTTGTACATCCTAATGTACGGGTATTTATTTATGGTAAATGTCCAGAGGTAGAATTGCTGGATTAAAGAGTAGGATTCAACTTTACCAAACTATTCTCCACAGTAATGCCAATTCACCCCGTCATCAACAGTGCGGGAGAGTTCTTTTCAACCTATATCCTTGCCAGTGTGGTGAATGTAGATTGGCACCTCGTTTTGTCTTCTTGTTACTACTAAAGCTACATTCTTTTTAAGCCTTATTTTGGTTACATATTTATTTTTTTGTGAAGTGCTTATTCAAGCCTTCGTGGCTGGGAAGTATTTCATTATAAGGTTATAGGATGATATGTTTAATTATTTACCAGCTAATTGACACTTGAGTTGTATATTAGTTTGCTAGGGCTCCCTTAACAAAATGTCACAAATTGGGTGTTTAAACAACATAAATTGATTGTCAAACAATTCTGGATGCTAGAAGTCCAATATCAAGGTGTCGGCTGGGTTGATTCATTCTGCAGGTATGAGGGAGAATCTGTATGTGTCTTATGCCTGGTTTGTCTGCAGTCTTTGTCATTCTTTGTGCTTGTAAGCACATCACCACAGTCTCTGCCTTCCTGTTTCCAGGGCATTCCTCCTGTAGGTATGTCTGTATTTAAAGTTTCCCTTATTTATACAGATACCAGTTATATTGGATTAGGAGGGCCCCACCCTACTCCAGTATGACCTCATCTTAACTAATTACATCTTCAATGACCCTTTTTCCAAATAAAGTCATATTCCTAGCTACTGGAGGGCTAGTATTACAACAAATAAATTTTGAATAAACACAATTCAACCTATAACATGTTGATTCCAACTTTTGGCTATTATGAATAATGCTTTTATGAAAATTTCTACAGAAGTCATTATGTGACTATTTGCAATCATTTCTCCTGGGTATATATTAAAGAGTGATTATCAAAGCTTTTTAATAAGTCTTATTATCTGAAAGAACAACTATTCTATCTCTTATTTTCTTCAAGAATACCTTATTGTATTCTTAACATTTCCATTTGCAAAGAAATTTTAGAGTTAGACTTTTAAGTTCTACAAAATAAGAAAAAAAATAAAATGGAAATAAAAAGGAAAACAAAGTATTTTGATTGGATTATGTAATAACTAGAGATCAACTTATGAAAAATTTATGTTTACCATATTGACTATCTTAGTGCATGAACTCTTTATATTTCTCCATTTCTTTAAGTCATATTTAATTATCTTTATTAATTATTTATATTTATTTGTGGACAAATTGTATAAATTTTTATTTTTCTTATGCTATGTTTTCATGATATTAAGTATAGTTTTTATGAGGCTTGATTTTTAACTGTGGATTTCTAGAATATAAATACAACAGACTTGTCAAAGAGTGATTTTTCTGTTCAAAATCTTTCTAAATCCTCATTCTAGTTTATTCATACATTTTAAATTATTTCTATCTGCACAGACATTAATGGCAAATAAAAAGTGCTTTTTTCTTTTATAATCTTTATACATGTCATTGTGTTTATTATATTAACACCCTGGCATAAACCTCTACTAAAAATGAATTAAATTAGAGGCAGTAATGAACATATTTGTTTTATTCCCCATGTGAAAGGTAAGATTTTCAATGTGTCATTATTAAGTATGATTTTGTTTAAGGTCTATTTTTTTTTTTTTTAAATGTTTTAAAGAGAGAGAGACAGCAGGGGAGAGGCAGAGAGACAGACACAGAATGTGAAGCAGGCTCCAGGCTCCCAGCTGTCAGCACAGAGCCTGATGCAGGGCTCAAGCTCACGAATTGTGAGATCATGACCTGAGCCTGAGTCGGACGTTTAACAGACTGAGCCACCCAGGCGTCCCTAAGGTAAATAGTTTTTATAAGAATTAAAGAGCAATCTGTGTAGAGGCTGCTTTTAGGCAACAAGCTTGAGCAACGGGAACCTGAGCGGGGCAAAAGGGTCCGGAGTGACCACGGATCCTCCCGCTCCCTGCAGTGTATTCAGTAAACTGCTATCTCCTTTGTTCTGCCTTGGGTGAATTCTTTCACAGCCCGCGCTGCCAGCCCCCACCCATTTGGGGGGGGGGGGCGGGGAGGCTGTCCTTGTAAGTACTTCATAATTTAAGATTTTTTATAGGAAGATGGGTGCCTGGGTGGGTCAGTTGGTTGAGCGTCCAACTTCAGCGCAGGTCATGATCCTAGGGTTGGTGAGTTCAAGCCCTGCGTTGTGACTTTGAACCCCACATCGTGAGTTGGAGCTCCTCATCAGACTCTCTGCTGTCAACGCAGGAGCCGAGCTTCAGATCCTCTGTCTCCCTGTCTCACTGCCTCTCCCCCACTCTCAGGCGCGTGCTCGCTCTCTCTCTCTCAAAAATAAACATTTTAAAAAGAGAGAGAGATTTCATAGGGGGGAATAAAAAATGTTAAATTTTAGCTATCACTTTTTCTGCATCTTTTAAAATAATCACATACTTTTTTCTGCTTTAATTTGTTAATGGCATGACTCACATTTATTGATTTTTAGGGATTAATCTATGTATAGCTAGTATAAATTCTACTCGATAAACATATATTTGTTTTATTAGTATTTTGTTTAGAATTTTTGCTTCTATGTTCATAAAACTGGTTGTTATTTTTGTTTTATCATATTAGTCTTTCATGATTTTTGCTTTAAGTTAAATTAGCCTCAAAAATGAATTTGGTGTGGGGCACCTGGGTGTCTCAGTCCGTTAAGCATCCGGCTTTGGCTCAGGTCATGATCTTGTGAATTGTGGGTTTGAGCCCTCATGGGCCTCAGTGCTGACAGCTCAGAACCTGGACCCTGCTTCGGATTCTGTGTCTCCCTCTCTCTCTTCCCTCCCCCGATCACATTCTGTCTTTCTCTCTCTCTCTCTCTCAAAAATAAACATCAAAAATAAATTTTAAAAATCAATTTGGTGAATGTGAGCCACTGGGTGGCTCAGTTGGTTAAGTGCCGACTTTGGCTCAGGTCATGATCTCACAGTTGGTGGGTTTGAGCCCTGTGTCAGGCTCTGTGCTGATAGGTGGGAGCGTGGAGCCTGCTTTGGATTCTGTGTCTCCTCTCTCTCTGCCCTTCCCCACTCATGCTTTCTCTCTCTCAAAGGTAAATAAACATTAAAAAAATTTAAAAACAGATGAAGAATTATCTTTTTCTTTATATCACTGGCAACAGCCTCATTAACTAAAGCATTGAATCTGAATCCCAAAAGTTCCTATCCTAACCACAGCAGAAGCCTCACGTTCCACATTTTCTTTTGGGCCTCAAATGCCAGGACTTCACCATTCCTCGAAGTTACTGACCATGCGCTAATATGCTGGAGTTTTATAAATAAATAGCATTCTTCTTGTAATAATTGTCTACTGTGTTTTAACAAATTACCACGAGTTTACTGTCTTACAGTTCTGGAGATCAGAAGTCTGAAATCAGTTTCACTGGGTTAAATTTACGGTGTCAACAGATTGTAGGGGAGAATCTGCTCCTTGCTTCTTCCAGCTTCTAGTGGCTACTTGCTTTCATTGGCCTGTGGTGATATCACCTCAATCTCTGCTTCTATCATTACACATATGTCTTTCTTTCAGTCTGACCCTCCTCTTAAAAGGAACCTCATGATTATATTGGGTCCACCTGGATAATCTAGAATTAGGCCTCCCAACATCTTTAACTAATTGAATCTGCAAAATCCTTTTTGCTGTGTAAGACAACATACTTACAGATTCTGGGGAATAGGATGCAAGACGTCATAACCACTATTCAGCCACCACTATCTGCTCTCTGGCACACGAAGATTCACATCTTTCCCACCTGCAAAATGCATTCGTTCCATCCCAAACTCCCCCCAAATCTTCAACCATTATATTATTAACTCAAGTTCAAATCTCACCTAAGGTTTACCAGCTCTAAAGCCCCAAATTCTATGATCTAAATCATCTACACTAGGTACAGGTGAGGCTCTTAGTATAATACATCCTGGGGCAAGATTCCTCTCCATACGTGGACTTGTAAAAGTAGAATACAAGTTATCTATGTCCAAAATACAATAATGAGGCAAGGATAGGATATCAGTTGTAGACATTCCTAATCTAAATGGGGAAAAAATGGAAGGAAAACAGGAGTTATTGGAGAGGTGCCCAAGAGATTTCCAAATCCACAGGACAAACTCCCAAAGATTTCAAGGCCTGAGTGTAATCTTCTGTGTCATAAGTTTCTGTCTCCTGACCCTGCGTCTCTGCCTATGAAGTTATCTTTCCTTTTTTTTTTTTTTTTTTTTGAAGGATAGCATGTGTTTGCAGCTGAGTAGCGTTATCAGCCCATTTCCTTCAAGTAGAATTTTGGGAATATAAGAGCCTTTTTTTATTATGTCCTCTTTCTGTCTCTTTCAGTCTAAGCTGGCAGTGTTTCTGCTGGGCTAACATTCTCATAGCCTTGTAGACCTCCCATCTGCATCTCCTAGATTCACTCAGTTAGACAAGAGGATCCTCCAAAGATCTTTGGTGGATAATCTCAATTGGATTTTTGATTTCTGCTAAGGTGACTGAGGGGATCCATGAGTAATGGACCCAATTTCTTCAAAGAACCCTCCGTGTGATGGCATACTTTGAACTTTCAATCCTTCTGAGACACTAGAAAAAACATTGCCCAGCTATACACCTGGTGTTCTGTCTGGAGCATGCTTTTTGGTAATAAATTTCCTAATTTTAACAATCTGGGTGGCCTGAGAATTTCCCAAACAGAACGACTTAAGACTTTTGCTTAACATTTTTTTCCCTCAACCCATCCCTTTCCTCACAGTTTAAGAAGCAGGAAGAAATGAGCCACACCTTCAACTCTGTACTTAGAATGCTCTGCTAGAGCGGAGTTCATCATTTCCCTGTCTTGTATACCATTTAACTGCAGAATACAAGTCAGCTAAGCTTTCTGCCACTATACAACACTAGATAATAATGGCTGATTTCATCATTGCATTTAAAGGAGAGATAATAACTTTCAGAATTTGATGGATCAAGAGATAGAGATTTCAGTTATGAAGATTATGAAGAGCAAAACAAAATAAAAATATTGAAGGAAGGGGGAAAAAGATATTGGAATAGAGAGATGTTAGATATACTCCTCATTTTCCATAGTAGAAAATCAGAAGATACAATTTCAAAATGATCAAGCAAGAAATAGACTTGGAGCAACAGAAGATCCACCAGAATTATGCAAGCGTGCAAGGGATGAAAACTGAAAAACCCTGGAAATTAGGACTCTGAATAGAGGTTTGTGGCAGGGCAAACTACAATTTTTATATCATATTTTATTTACCATGTTAATTTTTCTTTGCAACTGGTTTATCTTTACAGTGAATTGAAACCTCACATAGCTTTCTCTTACCATCTCCAAAAGAAGACTTTCAATATGGCCAAATTAGAAGATGCTAAATGCAAAGCAAAGAAGAAGAAGAAGAAGAAGAAGAAGAAGAAGAAGAAGAAGAAAAAAAAAAAAGAAAGAAAGAAAGAAAGAAAGAAAGAAAGAAAGAAAAGAAAGAAAGAAAGAAAGAAAGAAAAAGAAAAAGGGGAAAAAAAGGGGGGACACCTGGGTGGCTCAGTTTGTTAAGCATCCAAGTTCGGCTCAGGTCATGATCTCACAGTTTGAGTTCGAGCCCTGCGTTGGGCTCTGTGCTGACAGCTCAGAGCCTGAAGCCTGCTTCAGATTCTGTGTCTCCCTCTCTCTTTGCCCCTGCCCTGCTTGTGCTCTGTCTCTTTTTCTCTCAAAGATAGAAATTTAAAAAAGAAAGAAAGAAAAGATCAGGACTAGTATGACTTTTGTTTTTCAGAGGGCTAGAGGATTGATGAGGTGATTTAATTTATTACTTAATTTATATTCTTCTAAAAGTATTTCATATATAATTATTCCATCTTTGCAAATCCAATCTCTCTTAAAAGACTCGAGATTATATATTTTAAAAATATTTTTAGGACTATCTACCATCTCTAGTTTATGCACTCCAAATCCCATGGTAGGACATTTACATGTACTTTTGAGTAGAATTATCTTTAAGTTAATAGACACATAGGAGATAGACCAAACTGAATGTATAATACTGAATGAGCAGTATGAAAAGGTCATCGGGAAAGAGGATTTTGATCTTGATCCCTAAATAAGTGATGAGCAGAACAGACCATTGGAAGGAAAAATCCTGACTTCCTAAAAAACAAATCTGTTCATATCATTCTAGTCCTTAAATATATATATATATATACTTATATATATATTTTATATATATATATATATATATATATATATATATTTAAGGCATGGGTTCTTCTTCATCATTTCTAACTTAAATTTTAACCACCCTAGCATGATGTAGAATTGCCAGCACGATTGTGTTTGACTGCTGCCAATGCAACCTTATTTCCTTCCACCAGAGCCACTAGAAATGGTACTCCCCTGAAGCACCGAGGGAAAGGCTGGAGCTTCACATCTAGAATCCCCCTACAGTAGGATTCCCATTCTGCCAATGAGCGGCACTAGTGTGAGATTTATAAAGTGGTAGAAAAGGTTATTCCACGTACTTCAGGGTAGAAACATAAGAATGAATAGACAGTGGGTAGGAGTTTTTGCTAGTGGCTTCCAAGTGAAATCTTAGAGCAAAGAGATCACTGACCATGTCTTCTCTGTGCTGGTTTCTGCATCTTCACTGCATTACCTACTTCATAATCTGAAACAATGCGTAGAGAATATACACATATAAAATATAAACTAGGTATTTTGTTTCAGTACTAGAAAAATAGCTTTTAGCATATATTTTTAAATCGAACCTTTAACACTATTTTAAATAAGATTTATTCCCTGACCAAATCTTTGAAACTAGCATAGAAGATCACAGGTACAAGAAATTTCTAGAATATTTAAATTCTAATTCTCAAATTGAAGTCACTCCTCTTTTTTGATAAGTCTGAAATAAGAAAGCTCAGGTTCTCAGTTTGTTTTTACAGTTTACCTTTTTTTATAACATTCTTTATGCTGTAAAATCTACCTTGTCTAATCATATTCCCTTAGAATGAAATTACACAGATACAGTTAATATTAACCGAACAAACTTTTGTCAATAGTACCTCCTTTAACCGAAAGGCTATAATTAATTCACTTACTAAAATCTGAAATTCTATTTTAAAATTTCCCAAAAGAAAAGAGCTATCCAAAAAAGCATTGAAAGTTTGACAGCTTAATCTTCTCAATATGTCACTGTAAGAATTGTAAGCTGCTGTCAGATTTTGCTGCTTTTGAGACTGACAGACCTGGTATTACAAAGATCAAGTGCTGGGAGAAAGTGTCACGTTTCGAGGTAGTTTGGAAATGAATATTGAGAGGAAGAATAAACAGAATTGCACTTAAGAGATTAGATCAGTTAAAGGTAACAATTTAGAACCACCTATGCAGAATCACAAGGATAATGTTAAAAGCTGATTGTTTTTGCAAAGCATGCAGTCTGTTATCATTTGAATTCCTGTCAAAAGGTGCTCTTCCAGATTCTAAAGTCACACCCCGTAGAGAAGTAACTGAATTCCCTTTAGCATTTCTTTCTTCAGCTGTTCTAATGGTACATTTATTCTCGGCAAAACAAAAAGCAGATAACAAAATATGTGTATGAATACTTTTTCCAGGTGAAAGATCACAATGCCTGTTCATTTAACCTGATTTTACTGTCCATCCTGTTACAGAGAATGCCATTAGCTGATGGTTCCATTAGTAGATTCAGCCTCAGCTGAATACTTTGGAGTGAGAGTACCCTTGTCTTCCATCAGTTTCCTCTGAGCTCCACTTCAAAGATTGCACAAGATTTCCATTCAAATAGATCAATTCCATTACTGCTTTGTGAGTTGTTTGCTGTTGCTTTCCTTCCCTGAACCCAATCTCCCTACCTCATTTCCTTCCTGATTCTATGTCATTAGAACATATGTCTGCCCTTTCTCTCTCTCTCTCTCTCTTTCTCTCTCTCTCCTTCAACCTAATTTCTGTGAGCTGCTTTGATTTTCTGTCATCAGTTGTGGATTAAGGAGTGGGTCAGTAAGGCAGACGCCTGAGGCAGCAATCTTGAAGGAATGGATTTCGAAAGAGAAAATTGTATTTACCAGAACTCCTCCCCAGAAGTGTGCAGCAGCACGGAATTGGAAGGAAAATCTTGACGAGCCCTGTAGTTAGAGGATCAGATTACCCAGAGACTTGCTTAAGACTGGTAGTTGGTCAATCACTTGTTTTCCACCAAGGGTAGGGCTTGTTAGAGGCAGAGATTTTCTTTGCTGCCTTTTTCCCCCCTAGCTTTATTTTCTTCCACCAAAGCCATTGGAATGAAGCTTCTGTGATTGCAGAGGAGAAGCCTGGAGCTTCATTTCTAGAATTCCCTGCCAGTAGGATCCCCATTTTTCAAACGAGTAGCACTAGTGTGAGATTTGCAAATTGGGGTCTTGGACTGAACTGACGGGGGCCATTAGAAGGCAGTAACCTAGTGTTCCTTCATTGTCTTCAGGTACACTCCATGTCCTTAAAAAATACTCATAGACCATTGGAATGATGGGATGTAAAATTATCAGCAAGCCCAGCTCCCATGAGTATCTTTCTGTTCCTGCCCGCTATTACCTGTTGTCCTTTGGTGTTCAACCTGGCAGGAGAGTGATGCAGTTGAGAACCAACTGTGAAGAAACTCTTTCAAATGGAGTCCATTTTAGGATTCATATCATGATTGCTCTACATCTTAACAACTTTGAGAGAGAAGAGATCAAACAAATCAAAGCTCTTCCTGTTATAGAGGCTAATGAAATTTGAACCCAGTCAAATTAGTGGCATATATAGGATTATAAGCTTTTTTCCCAATAAATAAAATGTTCTTTAATCTGTGAACAGTATGTGAATAGTATGATCTATGTAGATACCTGGACAATACTATGGCCAACGGTATATTCTTTGGAGTTTGACACCATATTTTGTTGTATTCACAAAAATTACCTTCCACTAAAACAAAACTAAACCAACTTCATTTACATGCTTTTGCTTTATTTCATAATCAAATGATTTATTTCTCAGAATCCTTACCAGGTGTTTGGTGACACCATCAGTTTCTAGAATGTCAATACATTCTAGATGACTTTCAGTGTTTCCTGATTTTAGTATTATTTAGGTTTTTATCTGTAGTACTACAACCAAAACAAAATACAGTAAAACCTTGGTGTGCAAGCCTAATTCATTCCAGAAACATGCTTATAATCCAAAGCACTTGTATATCAAAGTGAATTTCAAGAACCATTGGCTCAGTTGTGATCATGTGACATTTGGCACCAGATCCTACTCATATTGCAAGACATCGCTTGTTTATCAAGTTATAATTTATTAGAAATGTTTGCCTTGTCTTACAGAACACTCTCAGAACAAGTTACTCACAATCCAAGGTTTTACAATAGTTTGTATTCTGTCTACCTCTTAATCTGAATTTTAATTTAGCTCCCAAGAGTATTGTTATTACACAAAAATCTTGGGATAATAGCCTCCATACTCTGAATCATTGTGTGTGTGTGTGTGTGTGTGTGTGTGCATACGTTTTGGGGAGACAAGTGTGAATTTCATATTTATTGTTGTATTATTGAGAATGGAAATATAAACTCAATTTAATAACAATAGACCAAGTATATAAATTTATCACTTTCATTGACATTGAGAAATAACCAGGTTAGATGACACTGATATTCCACATAACTATGAAGTGATAATTATAGAATAATCCTAGAATCTCTAAAGTTAAAACTCTAAATCTATATAAAAGAAAAAATTATTATTCATCAAAGTATTTCTCAAAGATGACTGTGAGGTATCAGGATACATTTTCATTGTTAAAAGTTGTGGACAATATTTTTACAAATATTTTAAATTATATATTTTATTAATTTTATTTTACTACTTTTGTTTATTGTTATTTTATCCTACTATGTATAATTTACACGTTAAAATATATTTATATTAATAGTTGGTAACAGTGGCACATGAAAAAACTGTGGTAGCTATTATCATATGCATATGATTATATGACTATATGCATATGAGTGAGTGATGGACCTCTAGGAAAAAATGTTATTGAATGAATGAATGAGTGAATGAATAAACAAATGGAAATGCTCATTTTCCAAGGCAATGCTAAGTATTTATTATTTACGTTTTAAGCATTCTAGGGTCACTTGCAAATGTTTAAGAAAACTTCTTTTTTTCATTGATAATACAAAAAAGCATCACTAATTTTGAAATACTCGTCTTCATTGAACTGAATAGGTAAAACAGTTTCTCCCTGGTCACTTTTAGAATGAAATGGCTTTCTTTTTTTTTGTTTTATGCAGGGTTAAAATATATTTTTTCACTTATTTTCTGCTAGTGTGTCAGCACATGCATGCAGAATGTACATGGCTATCCAATACACATAATTATTTTTAACCATTAAGGAACATGACATTTTGTTTGTTTATTACTAATTATTTTTATCTCATCTTATTTATTTTTTTCATCATCATAAGTGTACTCTCTAATCCTCATCGCCTCTTTCACACATCCCCCCACCCACCTCCCCTCTGGTAACCATCGGTTTGTTCTCTATAGTGAAGAGTCTATTTCTTGGTTTCTCTCTCTCTCTCTCTCTCTCTCTCTCTCTCTCTGTTTTTTTTTCCCTTTACTTGTTTGTTTCATTTCTTAAATTCCACATATGAGTGAAAGCGTATGGTATTTGTCCTTCTCTAACACATTACTTTTTTTTAAGGTTTTTATTTATTTTGAGAAAGAGAGAGAGAGCATGTGAGAGAGTGGGGGAGGGGCAGAGAGAGAGAAAGAGAGAGAATCCCAAGCAGGCTCCATGCTGTCAGTGCTGAACCTTACATGGGGCTCTATCTCACTGAGCAAAAATCAAGAGCCAGAAGCTCAACCAACTAAGCCACCCAGGCCCCCCACATAATTTATTTTTAAAGCATTTTCTTACACCTTGAATAAAGCAGATGTATACAAAATCAAATTTTTAATAACACTTTGCATTATTGTTTCTATTCTAGCTAAATTCAGCACTTGAAAAAAAATCTCAAAGATGCCTTCCAGTACTATCTTTTCCCCTTCAACTCAGTGATCTCTGTCAGACTTTGACAGCTTAATCTCCTCAATGTGTCACAGCATGAACTGTAAACTGTTATCGTGTGTCAGTCTGCTTCTGTGGCAGATAGAAATGGTATTGAGTCAAGTGCATGGAAATGAAAACATTAAATAATAGTTAAATCTGCTTGCATTGCTAAAATGTAGAATTCCATACTTGATAAAGTACAATCTTAATTATTTCAATAATTTATTTAGTAATTCGATAATTAATTATAGTACAACAACTGTAAATATAGAATCAGTGTCAGGCCTGGGAAAAATATGATGCAAATGACATTTCCTTCAACATCTTTCTGATTCCTAATTCTATTTCCTTTATCCACTTACGTTATCTTATTCTCCTGCTACATGGACCCGTGTCCTCTTAAAAGGCCAAAGTTTCCCATATGACAAATCGATTATAAGGCAATTTCTTCCTTAAGTACAAACCAATCAAAATGTCCATGTCTTAGACTTTATTCTTAGAGAAAGCCCTTAGTTAATTGAGTGCTTTATTGACACTCTTTCTATGATGGAAAAAACATAACTCTTACTAGAATATCAAATATTAGTTGCTACCAACTAATATTTTAGTCTTCGTGGAGTTTTTCACATCCTAAAGACAATTTCTGAAAACATTGTAAATGTGTGTAAGTAGCATTTCAGAGACTATATAGTTCAATTGGAAGAGCATCTCGGGATAATTAATCTTCATGCACTATGTATTGTTACGCTTGCCATATCATACGTGCCTAGAGATTTCTTCATCTTTTTCTACGTGTAAATCTTCCCTTTCCTCATTGCCAATTCTTCCCATTAATATAGAAATTACATATATCAAATATACATCATATGTATGTCAATATAGATATGTCCATCAGTTATCCTTGACACCCTCTATTTCTGTTTATTTCTCCTTCACCATTTTCAATCAATCAATAAGATGTCTCAGTTTTCAACTTATACGACTCTCTCTATTCCTCTCCAACAGCACCTCCACCAGTCTTGTCCAAGCTTTCATCTTCTTTCCACACGATCTGCTGGAATAAGTTCTGAAATGGACTTCCAGCAACCTACTTTGTTCTGTTCCATTTACTTCTAACAGTCACAAGACTGCACAAGCACTAAATGCCTTTAGAGACTCTCCAAGCTACAGGGCAAAAAAAAAAAGAGAGAGAGAGAATTATACATATGCAGTAGATAATTATGTAATGAAACCCCTCCTCTGTATGACCAACAACAATCATGTTGTAGTCAATAATTATTTTCGTTATTCCTTCTTTAGCTTAAAAATTTTAAATAAGAATAAATTTTAATGTCAGACGTACCTTAATTCAGTTTATTTCAAATGTAAATGGATATTTGCACTTTAATCTTATTAATCATGCACCTTTGATCTTGTTAATCTATAGTCCTAATTTCTTTCCAGTTTGAAAAACAGTTATAATCCTTTATCATTTTTTATATGAAGTCAATTCAGGTGATATTTAAATGGTAAATATGTGACTTAAAACATTGAACAGTTCTAAATGAAAGCAAGACAGGTTTTTCTAAGCAAAGTAAAAACTCATGAAGAAAACAACTTACTGCATACAGGAAAAGAATTAATTTCCTGTGGAAAAGAGTATGATAAAGAGTGAGGAAAATAATAAGCTGGGGGAAAAGATTACAATATACATCACAGGAAAGTAAAAATAAAGACATTATAATCCTTATTTTAAAAAATGGACAAATGAATGATTACCAAAACAAAATCATAACCATACAGATGGCCAGTAAGCACATAAAATTGTATTTTGTCTCATTCATTCTAAAAGATGTAAAGCAAAATAAAGTACCACTTTCTTTTACCAAATTGAGTAATATTTTATAAATTCTGATGATGCCTAATAGATTGGCAAGTTTGTGAAAATAAAAAACTGAGGTTGTGTGAGTTTTCCTTAATGGAATATTACAAGTAGAGTATTTTACAATATATGTGAAAACTTCTAAGTGAAACAGCTTATTATCAAAGTGTCCCATCATCTGCAATGACAAATGAGAATGTCGGAATGCACAGCATGTGTCTCCAATTTGCAAAAGTAGATGTAGAAGTAATGGGGTTAGAGGATTCTGAAACACATTTATTATTCATATGAATTTAAAGATTACCTGATTTTCCCAATTAAAGAAAAATGCTTATGAAAAATGAGAATATTGGAAAGTTTAAAAATTCAAACTTAGATGACTATTTAGTAAATCTAATGTGGAACTAAGTATACTCTGTGAATGTAAACTATCTGTTTTTACTTAATGGTTTTAACTGCTATGTGTTTATTCTTTACTTTTTTGTTTGAAAGAAAGATTTTTTTGCAACTCCCCCCAAAAGAGAAATTAGAATACAATTTCCTTAAGAACTAGATATTTAACTATTGACTTTTTTTTAATTGACATTTCTCTAATATCTAAAAGACCCCTGGAACGTAAGAAAAGCTCTATAACTTTGTTAAAGAAATAGATTAATGGATAAATTAAAAATAAAACAAATTCCATAGACCAGATATATTTTATTAGAGTGGAAACATAATAAAATGTACTTAGATTATATTAAATTAAAAGAATTCTAGGAGCTTTTATAACATTGACAGTGGTTATATTTTATATATATACATATATATACATACACACATATTGGTATATAGTATACTTAATATTATATGTAACACATAAAATATATATGTATAAAATAGATATTTGTATATAATTTATTATATATGATATATACATTTTATGCATATTGTGTATATAAAAAATAAGTGGTGTTCGAATTACTTCAGCATTTCATAAAATGGCACAGAATTCTAACGGCTAATAAAATATATCCTGGAATATACATAAAGACGGAAAAAATGCATCTTTTAGGACAGACACATGAGGACAACGTGAGGATGTACTAGAGAGATAACTGAATCAAAATTCCAGAGGCTCAGAATCTAGCTCCAACTCTGCCATGAACTAGTTTTGTGACTTTGGGCAAATCAGCTAAATTTTTGGACACCATTTTTTTTTTTCACCTATACCTTGAGCAGAATAGATTTAATTATATCTTTAGGTCTTTCCAGGTCTCACATTCTACATCTACTGGAAAGTTTGTGCTTCTGCCTCTAATCAGGTTAATTTTTTTAAAGTTTATTTATTTATTTTGACAGAGAGAGGGAAAGAGAGAGAACACAAGCTGGGGAGGGGCACAGAGAGGGAGAGGCAGAATCCCAAGCAGACTCTGCACCATCAGCTCAGAGCCCCACGTGGAACTCGAACTCACAAACTGTGAGATCATGATCTGAGCTGAGCTCAAGAGTTGGACACTTAACTGACTATGCCACCCAGGCACCCCACAATCAGGTTAATTTATACAGTAATATGGGGCACCTGGGCATCCGACTTCAGCTTAAGTCAGGATCTCAAGGTTTATGGGTTCTAGCCCTATGTCCAGCTCTGCTCTGACATCTAGGAGCCTGGAGCCTGCTTCAGAGTCTGTGTCTTCCTCTCTCTCCCTGCCCCTCCCCTGCTTGTGCTCTCTCTCTCTCTCTCTCAAAAATAAAAAAAATATTTTATTATAAATAATAAAAGATAGTAATAATGATTATACTATACAGACATAAATTGAGACCAAGGTTTATCTTTGTTTTAGTATACTCCACACATAATGTTACATTAGTTACAGGTGATTTGACAAGTTTATACATTATGCTAGGTTCACTACAAGTTTAGTTACCATGTGTTCTGTTAAATCAATGTCAAAATAGCACTGATTGTATTCCTTATGCTGTGCCTTTTATACCTTTGATTTATTCATTACATACTGGGAAGCCTGTATCTTTCTCTTCCCTTCGCCTATTTTTCCCAAGTCCCCACCCCACTTCCCTCTGTCAGCCACTTATGAATGAAATTATATAGTATTTGTCTTTCTCAGTCCAATTTATTTCACTTAGCATAATACCTTTTTGGTCCATTCATGTTGTCACAATTGGCACCATCTCATCCTTTTTATGGCCATGTAATATTCCAGTGTGTGTGTGCTTGTGTGTGTGTGCACGTGAGTGTGTGTGTGTGTGTGTGTGTGTGTCGTATATACCAAATCTTTATCCACTTGTCTGTACATGGACACTTAGGTTGCTTTCATAGCTTGGCTATTGTAGATAATGCTGCAATAAACATAGTGGTCTTAAATATAGCTTTAAAATAATAAATTTCAAAACAAATGTGAATAAAATAAAGTTAGCAAACAGATTTAAATTTGGCAATACATAATAGAATTAGGCTAACCTTGCTGTCGCCAGGCCCTGCAGCATCCTCTCTCCAAAGCGGTAGTCATTTTATTTACTTTTACAAACAGATCTATCTTAGATTGATCTGAGGACCAGTTGTGTCCTTAATCAGAAGAAATTAAAGAACTATTAATTTTAAAGTCAGGTGATTCAGAATTGAATTTTATCTTATTCCTCTCCTGCCCTTGTTTCCAGTTTTAGCAATATGGCTTCTGTTTATTTTGTTTGTTTTGTTTCTGTTTTTTTTTTTTTCCCATGGGATTCTAGAGCCAGTAATGGGATTTTTTTTTGCCCCATTTCATACCACATGTTCTCAAAAAACAAATATTTTATATCTCTTTCTGTGAAGGTATCCCAGATGACTCCCAAGTTCAAATAAATTATTTAGTTTGAGAGTATGATATTTGAAAAGGTTAATTCTGACTGTAAAAGATCATTTAGCAAATGAAAAAATATATTTGGGTAAGCAATGACATCTATATAAGACAGAAAAATTATGCATGTACCCATATATAATATATATATGTGTGTGTACATAGACACATATAGAAATATACATGCACAGACATACAGGTCTATATATATATATACATACAGGTCTATATATATATACATACAGGTCTATATATATATATATACATATATATATATATATACACTTATATACATACTTATATATACATATATATATGCTTATATTATCAGTACTTTAAATAAAACAAAATAGGATGATTTTTTTTTCACTCTCCTTCAATTCCAGGGTATTTAGTAAGAAACATTCTTTGGAGCAAAAAATGGTAAATTCAATGTTTCAGAATAGTTTCTATTTAGAACAGAAGGGTAAATGGAAGCTGGCTAGGAGGTAAAGTGGATACAGATTAAACACAAAGAAAGATTAAATCTAAAATTTAAAATAGAATGCCACCCACCATATACCTATGGCACCAATAGTTTTGTTGCCCCCTTATAATTATTAATGGTGCCCATCTTTTTTTTTTTTAATTTTTTTTCAACGTTTATTTATTTTTTGGGACAGAGAGAGACAGAGCATGAACGGGGGAGGGGCAGAGAGAGAGGGAGACACAGAATCAGAAACAGGCTCCAGGCTCTGAGCCATCAGCCCAGAGCCTGACGCGGGGCTCGAACTCCCGGACCGCGAGATCGTGACCTGGCTGAAGTCGGACGCCTAACCGACTGCGCCACCCAGGCGCCCCAATGGTGCCCATCTTTTAACTCTTGAAAGTATCCTGTTTTGGATGATAATTGATATGCTTGCTTTACTTATGCATTATACAGTGTTTGGAAAATGGACAAAGTCCACTGCTGCAGGTATAGAACAAGGACCAGGCAGGGGGAAGTACTCAGATTCTCTGTGGGAAAAAGTCTCTTTCCTTTATTCCATCTCTACCACTCTTCAAGTGGCAAGACAAAATTCAGTAGTCTTGTCTCTCACCAAGCAATGTCTATAGGCTCTCCTGTGGGTGTGATATAATTGAGTCTACTCTTGCCTGTTGGTGAACCATTATTCCTAGCACCATGAAGATACATGATTTCAGTCTGTTCTAGCTCAATGCTATAATATATTGCATAGTTCCTATGTTTTTATATAATCCTCCATAAACTAGAGGGGTGGCTTCTGCAAAGATGAGTTATGAATAGCTATGTTTAAATTATATAAAGGTCATAAGCCCCAAATAAAAGTAGAACATAGCAAATGATCATCCCCAGACTCTTGCCGGCTCCTTACCAGGATTGCAATAACAATCAGGGCAAATTCAGAGAGCATAAATTGAGAGTATAGCATGTCTGAACATAGAGGATTTGCATTTGTTACGTGAGTTCATTTAATGTTTCTCTAATTCCTCTGAGTTTCGCATTTCATAGACAGCCAGCTCAGTATGAAAGCTATGAAGCTGTTCCAGAATCATCTAAAAGAAGCGTTTAGTAACAGATGGCAATAAAAACACTACAATGGGCCTTATTTTGTTTTATTTTATTAGACCAAGGTTATGGCCACAGTTATGAACTTAATCTGCCTTTTTTTATAGCCATGATAGTGTTTTACGTTGCATTCGTATCACCAGCTGCCTTTGCTGAATCAAATGCTCTTTCCTGCTTAATGCAACTAAGCAGCAGAACAAATACCACAGTTAGTGTAGCATCTTATCAGTCTGAAAATAGAGTATTTCTAAGAAGGCTGTTTGGAGCATGGGTAACAGACATGCTTGATTTTAAGTTAAATGCATCTCTAGAACCAAAGAATAAAAATAAACATCAATTTTAAATAATGAAGAATCTTTAGTAATATTCATGACTAAATCAAAACATGCCGGAAACAAGGGGGGGAACGATACAGCCATAGCAAACAATGAAAAGGGTAAGATAAGTGAAGAGAATCTGGTCGTATAAAGTGGTCTCTAATCTGTCCAACAAATTCTTCTTAGGTCAATTTCAGATTTGGGTTATTCTATTTCTTTATTAAAATAAACAAGACGCAGGATTCAAAATAGACAAAGGACAACTGAAGCTCTCAGAAGACAGAGTCCACAATGTGTAAAAAGGTTGTATTTTTCATGGCTTACTCAGATCCAAACACATTTCCTTGTGTAAAAAA
This sequence comes from Lynx canadensis, assembly GCF_007474595.2. Lineage (NCBI taxonomy): Eukaryota > Metazoa > Chordata > Mammalia > Carnivora > Felidae > Lynx > Lynx canadensis. The sequence continues at coordinate 99,958,416 of NC_044306.2, forward strand.
CAGAAGAGTAAATTAGAAATACTTACAGTAGGCTAGGAGATTCTAGTTAATTGACAATACAGTAGAATTTATACCATTAGTACTATTGATTTCAGTAACTCTAACTTCCTTAAACACCCTAGCTTTTGTCACACTCGTGCCCATATTAAATTTCTATTTATTTCTTGTGCATAGCAGTTTTGCTCTCTTTTTTTCTCACTGCCACTATCCCAGCTATCTTTTGATGCTAGTTTGCTTTCCAGGTACCAAGAAGGCGATGGCACGAATATTGTGCGTGAGCATTTAACCCGTGTCAAAAAAACTGAGGTGCAAAGTTTACTGGCATTTTGATACATGCATCAGTCATGATTGAGTTTTGTTAGAATGATTTAGGATGTGAAATCCAGGCAAACTCTGATTATACTATGCTATATACTATACACTTTAGACTCTCAGCCCAGAAAACTGAGGATCAGATACAGTGAACTTACCTGCCACCAAGTCTCATTCCTTAGTTGTAACATGAAACATCAGAGATTAAGAGAACACTAAGTTGGGGCACCTGGGTGGCTCAGATGGTTGAGTACTGGACTTTGGCTCAGGTCGTGATCTTGTGATTCATGTATTTGAGCCCTGTGTCGGGCTCTGTGTTGGTAGTTGAGAAACTGGAGAGTGCTTCGGATTCTGTGTCTTCCTCTCTCTCTCTCTCTCTGCCTCTCCCCTGCTCATGCTCTGTCTCTCTCTCTCTCTCTCTCAAAAATAAATAAACATTAAAAAAAAAAGGATACACTAAGTGCACTCATTACAAAGCAATATCCAAATTCTGTTAGTTACTTTTTATACTGGTACCTTAATCTCCTTTGCAGTTGACTACAGAAAAGTTATTTTTTTTAACTATTAATAAGTTTTGAGTTTCTAGTATATATCTACCAGTTTAACTTACAACTACCAGCTGCTGTAAGATTACAGGGAAAGCATGGAAACCACTTGATAATATGGGCCTATATGTCGGGAGTTTCTAAAAATATTGAAAAATTTCAGCGTGAAAAATGAAATGCAAAATAGTTCCTGTGTCATATCTTTAAAATAATTGTTTCAGAAGTATTTTTATCATAGATGATAGAATTCACAAGTTGCATTAAAGAAACTCACTTTACTAGCAACAGAAGATTGACACTGAATTTTGTGATAAAATAAAATGTGGGTAATAAAGGTGCAATGTCAGAATGGAAATCATGTAAATTTTTTCCACTAATCTCAAAATGCATGTGACTATGAGTTATGCCAACTTCAATTAGTTAAACACCCCAAATTGTCTATGTCACATAAAATAATAGTGAGAGTTTGGCTGTCTATTCTCCTGGTCTGGTCCCCCAACTGCAGAGACGGACCTGGGCAGAATGGTGTTATTTGAAAGGGGGAGGTGGGAAAGGGACATTTCTAACAACCTCCTCTGTCCCCTCCCATACCACTTTTACTCTTCAGCTAAATTCAAGCCTCCTTAAATAGAAGCACACGACTCAGGCAGATCAGCAAAACTGTGATTCTGCTTTAGAAGCTAAAACTAAGACTGTAAGGAAACTAAGTTTTCACAGTTGTCCTGACTGAACACTTTTTGCTAAAGTTATGACAGACTGAAACAGCATGCAACTGGAAGTTCATTTTAAGTGACTGGAAGAGTCAATTCCTCAACCTTGGGTTCCCACGGACCCACACCAGCCTACAGAGCTATTTGTTAAGGGATGTTCACTCTACTTGGCAAAGGGGATGAGACACCTCGATTTAAATCCTTCCATTGCTAGGTATTAGGTCCATGAGCTTTGATAGGATACCTGATTTCTCTGTCCATAAGTATAATCATCTGTTAAGTGGAGAAATGGACCTCACTTAACTTTGTCAAAAGTTAAAGTAATCTCTGTTATAGTATCTAAGATGGATTAGTGCCTAATAAATGTTGCAAAGGAAATAATTTTCTCCCTAGGACTGATGAGTAACTTGATCCCCAAATTCTCCTTATTTTTGATGCTTCTTTATATAACTAAGGTCAAACACAGTCTCTGGATTCTTTCCTTACATATGGTGAAACATACAGCTTATCCTAGCTAGAATGAACACTTTAGTCATTTCTGAAATAGTGGACATTGCTTAGAGTAAATTCCAAATTTGGCCAAGACATACACATTTTTCAGCTGAGATATACACAGGCAATGAATATAGAATATAGGCATATTTAAATCTTCAAAAAAAATTTAATAGTCTGATTACCTAAATACCTGTTATTATTGTTAGAATTGTAGATGCACTAGAGCTAGAAGTGGTTTACGGTGGCTTGTAAAGATGGTGGCTCCTGGGCTCAGCCTTGAGTAGGGTTTTGATAGGATGATATGCTAACATGGGCTAGAGACGTCCCAAAACCCAGAGTTGGATCGATCTATAGCACTAACGTATGAGAAATCTCTGGGATAGCCAAAAATGGTGGGCAAAGATATAGAGTTGCTGGGTCCATGGATGCACCCTTAGGTGGATAATGATTCTGTTTTCTTGTTCACATTGCTCTGGATGGACCACTGCCATCTCAAAAGCCCTACAAGTGAGAACTCTCTCAGAAGTCTAAGTCAGTGAAAAAACTTCATAGTGATTGCAACAGAAGTATTTAGCACTTTTTTTTTATATTTATTCATTTTTGAGAGACAGAGCATGAGCAGGGTAGGGACAGAGACAGAGGGAGACACAGAATCCAAAGCAAGCTCCAGGCTCTGAGCTGTCAGCACAGAGCCCAATGTGGGGCTTGAATCCACCAACTGTGAGATCATGGCCTGAGCCAAAGTAAAATGCTTAACCAACTGAGCCACCCAGATGCCCCAGGACAGAAATATTTTAAAACAGGGACAGGTAGACCAGCCAACACTGAGCATGGATTCTTTTCAGCATGCCCTTTCACATCATAGAGTAAATAGATATAATTCAAGGAGAATATCTTGGGGGTAGGGGGTGGGAAATGAATCTCAGCAGAAGTATGTGTTCAAACATAAAAGTTTCTCTGCTGAGACATATTCTCTTCTCCTAACAGATATCCTAAATTTATCACAGGACCATAAGGTAGGGTACAAGTTTTATAACCCCCACCCAGAATCACGTTATGACTGAGGTGCTAAAACCTCCAGGGTACTATGAGTTCTCAAGAAAAATAACAACCCATTAGCACTGTGAACTCTGTCATGAAAATACCACAACTTAATACCTGATTTAACAAGACGGAATTAATGAATGAGATTAAGTAAAGAATATGAAGCACATATTTAAATCTTCAAAACTTAAGAATGGATAATTGAAATGTGAAGCAGAAACAAGAAATTATAAAGAACAGTTTTCAAGTATAATAGTTACATTAAATACTCAGTAGATGGGCAAATTGCAGAGTCATGCAGCAGGCAAGCAAAACAAAACAGAACCTGAAAAAGATTCTACAGAATTGTTTTCAAAATAGAAGTTAATAGATATGGGACATAAAAGTAAATTTATCACAATGTGTATTATATGTGTCCCAGAAGGTGAGAAAAAATACGCAAATGAATGTAAAGGAAATCTTTCAAATGAAGACCAATAACTTTTTAAAATTAGAAAAAAATTCCAACATTTCTGACTGAAAGACATAGCAAGCCCAACAAGATTAGTAATTTAAAAAAAAATTTTTTTAACGTTTATTTTATTTTTGAGACAGAGAGAGACAGAGCATGAACGGGGGAGGGTCAGAGAGAGGGAGACACAGAATCTGAAACAGGCTCCAGGCTCTGAGCTGTCAGCACAGAGCCCTACGCGGGGCTCGAACTCACGGACCGTGAGATGGTGACCTGAGCCGAAGTCGGCCGCTTAACCGACTGAGCCACCCAGGCGCCCCAAGATTAGTAATTTTTTAAATAGCACACTACAGTGAAATTCAAACCATTAAACAGACATAAAATTATAAAATGTGTTAGAAATCACGTATAAAGGGGTAAGAGAAAACATTCTCAGAATCATTATTGGATGAAGACAATAAAATAATATTTTCCATTTGTTGAAGGAAAAGAACTTTAAACACATAATTTTATTACAAGCTAAATCATTGTATTAATCTGGAGACTAGTGAATCTATTATCAGGGACACACTAAAAGTCTCGGAAAGCTTATCACAAACAAACCCTCTGATAAAAGTGCTCCAAAGCGAACTCCAGCAAGAAACAGAAGTTCAGAAAGATGCCATGCCACCTGTGAGGTCAGGGTGAGTAAAGAACTTAAAACAGGTAATCACATATCTAGATTAGCAAGAAACATAGGTGCTGGGGGTAGGGGTATGGTATGAAGAAAAAATAAAGTCAAGCAATAGTGGAAACTTGCACAGACCAAATAGGCGTCTATGTCATGAAATAAGATGTATGATTAACTGTCTAAGAAAGAAAGGAAAAAGGAAGACAAGGAGAAGGAAGACCAAGCAGAGAAAGAGGAAGAGGTGATGGAGATGAGGTGGATCATGATGGAAATTCTATTTAGAAAGACTGAGTAGCCCAGATTAGCAAGAATGTCGGTTTGATCTTGTATCACAATAAAAAAATAAGGCTAGGAAAGTGAGGGGCAAGCTAGTGGGAAATTGAAAACTGGAAAGCAAACATTTAATCTTGAGGGTGATGGAATTCACTGAATGCTTTTGACTAGGCAAGTAACATAATCCAGTGATCTTTTAAAAAGATAATTTGAGCACTAATATTCGAATTGATTGATGAAAGAAGCCAAGAAGATGTTAAAAAGGTATGGAAACAATTCAGTCAAAAAATTTATAATACCTTGAAATAAAATGATGGTGTAGCTTCTATGACAACGACAAGAAGAGTTAAGTAGAAGTGTCCCCTAAGTTGCCTTATCTAGCGTAATGCTGAATTAGATCACACAGTATAGTCAGTTTGATAGACAATGGGGAAATACATTGTTTTCTCACACTCCAATAAGAAAAGTTCTCTTTTGGCAACAGGAGTAGAATATATACCTTTTCCACCAAACTGTAAAAGAAAACACAGAGCTTAGAAACAGAAATAGCACAGTTCAGGAGACAGGCAGAAAGAAAGGCAGAGAAGCCAATCCCAGATCCACCGGTGGATAAGATAAACCAGATTCCAATCACCCTTCTATCAGGGGAGTTAACTGGAATGAAGAAGGAATCATTGGGGCTGGCACAATTTACAGCTGTTATGGCTGAGAAAAAGTCAAATACTTTCAGAAATAAATTATTATTAAAGCCCATGGTTAAAATCACATTAACAGGAATAATTTGTTTCTTCATTCGACACTTGCCCAGTGATATGGGCTTCTTCTCAGGTAACAGGCAAGGCCACAGTTCTAACTGGTTAGGGGATTGAACCAGAATCTGAATATTAACCATTTCCCACTCAGAAGACTGGAGCCCACTGTCATCTCCCTTCAGAATCAGCCTGAGTTTGAGCAGAAAGCTTCCTCAGCACAAGCCTAAAAAAGCCTCAGACCTTTGAAATGATCTGCTAAAGAACATTTCTTCCTGTTGGGAGTATGAATACTAAAGATAGAGCCATGGACAAAGGTGCTGGAGAAAAGAGATGATAAAGAAGGAGGAGATATAGGAGAAAGGGAAGAGGCTTAAATGGGAATCTTCCTTCCCCAGGTTTGAAAGTAAGATCAACTTCTATTGTTTATCCTACAAAGCATTGTTTTTTGAGATCAATCAGTTCAGAAAAATGTGTAATGATCTCGCTCCAGTCTATTGTGGGTTTTGTTTGGAGATGAAAATGGATTAGATGGAAGGTATTTAGGAAAAGGAATGTGTTAGGAACTGAATAGTACCTCCCCCCCCCCCATCCTACTCCCCACCAATTTCATATGCTAAATCTTTAAAACCCCAGGTAACTTTAGGAGATAGAGCTTTTAGGAGGTAATTAAGATTAGATGAGGTCATAAACGGGGGGGGGGGGTTCCTAATCTAACAGGATTGGTGGTTTTATAAGAAGAGCAAGATCTTTCTTTCTATCTGTCATGTGAGGACACGGAGAAAAGAATGCTGTCTGCAACAAAGGAGGAGCTCTAGGCCGACCGGCCTGACCTCGCCGGCACACAGATCATAGATCGAAGACTTCCAGCCACCAAAACAATGAGAAAATAAATTTCTGTTGTTTAAGCCACCCAGTCCATTGGTATTTCGTTCTGGCAGCCCGAACAAACTAATACAGGAAGTAACCCAGGGCCTATTCTGTACACCTTCATCCCTGATGTTAGAGAGTTTCTACTAAAAATGAAAACATCTGATCGTTAACCAGCCTCTTCCTGAATACACACACACTATATCTGAGCATTGCATTTGTGTGTGAAGCCTGTGGAACATTGTACTTGCTTTGCACACTAGGTTGTATTCATGCAGCCTGACACGCATAGCTTTGTCTACATCAATCCTGATATAAAATTTAAGATATTTGATTAACTCAGCAGGTTACCACAAAAAGTTCGAAAATCTTAATTCAAACAAATAATGTTTACTTTTGGCAAGTAAAGTAAGAGCAGGCCATTTATTCTCACTTGCTACAACTTAGCGGCTACATTATAATTACAAAAGACTGTCTTTGTGTGCATAGTGGTGCGTGAGTGTATGTGTGTGTGTGTGTGTGTGTGTGTGTGCCTACAGCTAGAACCGCGTGTTGCCTCACTTCAAAATGATAAAGTATTATAAATATTTTATAAAATAAAGTTTTGTGTGTAATGTCAGCACATACTTTATGTTTATTTTCTTTGGCAGCGCTTAAAATACGTGTTTCGCTATTTTGTTTTCCTGATAGCAATTCCCCTTAAAATTTATCTTTTACAGTGAAATAAAATACTGGCAATACAAACAAGCTTTAAAGTTAGTATTTTTTTCTCCACTTCAGGCAATTTGTTTTAGCTACTGCATACTTTTAAAAGAAGAAAATAGATCCTTCTCATCCTTGATCAAAATTCACAGTGGATTCAGCATAAATTAATCAGCATATGGAAAATTAGTATCTACTTACTCACATCAGATCACAAAAGAGCATTCTTTTTTAGTGGCACTAGTTCACGTGATAAAACAGCTTGCAAAATTTTATATTGTCTATAAAAGCCACATACACTTAGAGGAATTTTATAATAACATATTGGATATTCCTACAAAATGAAAAAACAAAGTGGATATGTTTGTAACTGTATTCTCCACCTAATTTTTTGTTTGTTTTAAGTCATTGATCATAGATGAGTTTCTTCACTCTTCTTTGAAGCTCAGATTATAATAAAATTGTAATCGTTTATGTAAGACTCTGTTTAGAAGCCACAATCCCCGGTAGATTAGCATTACTTGCTTTGTACTTTTTGTGAATATATCTAAAATAATTCTTGTACTATTTTGTATATGTGTTTATTTTGCCTCCCTTTATCAGACTACAAATTCTTTGAATGGAGGGATTACGTTTTGTTCATTCTTTGGCCCTGAAACCCAGCACAATAACTGACAGTAAGCATCTTCTCAGTAATTGCCTATTGAAAGAACAAATACTCAGTAGAAATGGGAACAGGGGCTCTGGAGCCTTACCTTCTGGGGTTAAATCCTGGTTTTGGACTTACTCTGTTACCTTGACAAATCACACTACCTTTTGGGGGAATATTAATGGAGCTCAGTTCATAGGGTTTTACTGTTGAGGTAAAATTTGTAAAACATTTAGACTAGTGCTTGAAGCTTAGAACTCAATCAACATCTAGTATTATTATTCAATATAGGAAACAAAAAATTGTTAAAACCATATTTTTTTCACAAATTGTGCTAAACTAAATAAAGGAATATTTTCTTATTTATGCACAGTACAAAATGATTTCTACATTTTGCAACTCTCTAGATGTTATAGACTTTTATCAGCTTGATTAACTTGTCTCAAATTTAGTTCACTGTATCCATTCAACAATCTTTATTTCATAGAATATGAAGTAAAAATAACTTGGCCTTCAAGATTTCAGTTTATATGAGGGTTTGACAGAGATACTTACAGAGAAATAGTACTTTATGGAAATCTTCTTTAGCATTTACCTCAATATCTTGTTATTATGCTGATGTGTGTCTTTTCAATAGAATCTGAATTCATTTAAGAAGTATTAAAAAAGATATTATATTATTCTTATATTCCCAGCTCCTGAACATTTAACATATGAAGTATGACAAAATAACATATATGTAATAATACAATTGCCTGAGAATCATCTGAGGGATTAATGTAGGAAGTTGATTAATATTTTTAAAGCAAAGAATTATTTAAAAATACATATTCACCTTAGATTAAATTCAATTTTAAACAGGTAAAGGAAAACTAATTAGCCTACATTTTAACACAGTTCAGGGGTTATCCATTACTAGGGGTGTCCTATTCATGTTTTACAATATTCATGTTTCATATTTCTTGTATAAATAGTAGTCATAAGCCACTAACTCGAATTTTCTGTTTCTGTTTTTATAAAGAATTCTAAAATACTAATGAAACAACCTGAGCGCAGAATAACTCAAGATTCCACCCCCCACCACCAAGTTCTTATATCCAAGTTCTTATATTAGTCTAATCATCAAATCAACAGTTGTGTTTTCAATTATTCACTTTCATATTTCAACAAAAAACCTCAACCTCATTTTCTTTGGTATAATGCTCTTCATTTTTGCATGTAAATTTAATCATTTAGCAAAAAGTTTATATCTCATAATTACAATAACAAATATGATGGACATATTTTAGGGAACAAAGACAATGAACTGTTGTAAACACATGAGTCCATCTGTGTAAACTTGGGGGCTTGGGCATGTGGATGCTACACAAGCATGTAGTAGTTGAATATTTTAGAGAGAGAACAGAGAGTGTTAGTTAATTACATTCTGTCATTAAAGATCTATTAAAATAACTTCCATTGTATGTCTGGTTGTCAGAAATCTAGAAATTCTTTACAGAGCAAATGTTATTTAAGGTGGACCTAAGGAACAGGAAACAGGCTGACAAATGACATCAAGTCTAGAAAAAGCGTGACACTGGAAAACACCAATTCGTCTAACTTGAACATATGAACATAGAGGTTTTGAAAGAGTCAATTTCTGGAAGGCCTTGAATACTAGAATGTTCAACAGATTGTAATTCTTTAGCAATGCCGGAAATGGAAGATTGGTGAACAGAAACATGGTACATTAAGAATTAACCTTTTATCAGGGCACCTGGTGGCTCAGTTGATTAAGCATTCGACTTCTGGTTTCAGCTCAGGTCGTGATCTCATGTTCATAAGATCGAGCCCTGTGTGTGCCTGAGGATGGAGTCTCCTTGGGATTCTCTCTCTCCCTCTCTCCCCCTCTTTCCCTCTCTCTCCCTCCTTATCTCTCTCTCTCTATATCCCATATGCGTACTTTCTCTCTCTCTCAAAAATAAATAAATAAACATAAAAAAACTAATATTTCATCAACATAAGATAATTTGGATGAAATGAGATACTAAAACAAAGACAAAAAGTTTAAACAAAATGATGATAGGAAAAAAATCGAGATTTTTGTTTGAGAGATGCTTTAAAGATTAATATATATCCTAAAACCTATATAATCGATACACATACATATGTACCATATATCAAAAGCCTATCTCCTAATGCATTTAATAGGTTTGATTAATAATAATAATAATATAATTAACATTGTTCTAAATGATTTACATCAATAACTCATATAAGCTACATAATAATTTTAGTAGGTGGTTACTATGTTTATGTACAAAATAAGTTTAAGAGACTGAGGCACAGAGAAATTAAGTAGTTTGTCCGAGATCACGCAGCTAGTAAGTGATGGAGCCAGGCTCTGAACTCACACTACTACGGCTTTAGACAGCTTTTAATCACCAAACTACATAGCCATTCTATAAGAAAGATGCAAAGACAACAAATGGAAGTAGGGGCTGAGGCCTTTATTCCAGTACAAGGCTGGGGAAAATTTTTACTCAGACCCAATCACATCTTCTGTGCTATGGTAGATACCTGCTGCTTATATCCTCCCAAATTGTTTCCCATTCTTGTGCCAAATGTGCCCAATATTCCATGGAATGCTACATCCCTTTCCCACTGTGCAGAGCTGATGACCCTACTTTCAACACTAAAGGAAGGCCCTGATTGGTTTAAGTCATTCAGCAAAATCCATCCTCATCCCATAGCAATAAGTCAGGATTGGACAATTGACTCCACTGATGCGATGAAATATTTAGGAAAGTGGCTTCGTTGTTCTTCAAGAGAACTACCGAAAACTTCTCTCTCTGCCCCCGCTCTTTGGATATCGGCAAGGAAACATTTGGGCAAGGTATCAATCTTTGCAGGTACTTATGGACATGAGGGAGCCTGACTGAGACTGAATATTTTATCCCCAAAGACAAAGCAAAAAGAACCAAATCCTTAAGGATACTGCTAAGTTGCTGTATTTATGAGTGTCAGTAGACCTCCTTTTAGTATGTAAGTCGTTCTAAATTGGATTTTAGGGGGCGCCTGGGTGGCGCAGTCGGTTAAGCGTCCGACTTCAGCCAGGTCACGATCTCGCGGTCCGTGAGTTCGAGCCCCGCATCAGGCTCTGGGCTGATGGCTCAGAGCCTGGAGCCTGTTTCCCATTCTGTGTCTCCCTCTCTCTCTGCCCCTCCCCCGTTCATGGTCTGTTTCTCTCTGTCCCAAAAATAAATAAATGTTGAAAAAAAAATTAAAAAAAAATAAATAAATAAATTGGATTTTAGGGTATTTGCAACCAAAAGTATTCAGTTGTATTTATAATTTCTGTAGCTTTTTGTGTCTAGACCAATGTCACTTAATTACCAAATTTGTGACATTCTCCTTTTATGATCCATCTACTTATAAAACATTTACAGCATGATATCATTGATTCCACACTGATTTCTTCTCCTGAAGGTATGCAACAGATTTTCTTGTTTGGACTATACAGTCTCACCTTTGTTGGCCTGCATCCTAGCTAAGATGTCTTCCTTAATATGTTCTAGGCTAAAACATTTGATAAGTTATTATGCTTGAAGTTACTGGTATTAAAAAAAATCTGTCAACAATATTTACTTTGCTCAACTGAGTCACAAAGAAAATCAAATTAATAATCGCTGGTTTATTGAATTAAGTCTTAATTTACACTGCTCTTATATGTTGTAAAAAGATGTTAGTTTCTATTTACATAGCTCTTTAGTTTAATTATTCCATAGGTTGCTATAGGTTGACAACAATCTTTATGTATATTATTTTTATATTTAATGGAGTTGTCTCAAATAAATGATATTTTTATTTTTATTTTTATCCTTCAAATAAATGATATTTTAAAAATATCTGACTATAATCTGGCATGCTCTGTGAGTATTGAGGTCAATCTCCTCTAGAATATTCTGATGTAAAACAAAGTCCAAATTATGATACAGTAGCATGCATTTTGGTGTTAGGTAACTTTAAGAATGATGAGACCCACTTACTGTATCAAGAATGCTTATATCATACTTCCAGACTCAGCTATCTAGAATACTTTCCAATGTATAGAAATACAAGAGTCATGTTTAAAACAAAGTGAATGATATGAGTATGTCCAGGAAGTCATTGCCTTCTACAAAGCATTAAATCATTTTTTGTGAGCCGAAAGTTCCATTTTAGGACGGGTCTGTCCCCATCAGACTCAGAAAGGAATATACAATTCACGATTGTATGCTTTTGAAGCTCAGTAGTCAGTGTAAGAGAGTATGATAAACAGATTTGAGTTATCGGCATGCAAAGTTACAGTAATGTAGTTTCAGAGTTAATAAAATGGACAGAATGGGAAGAACCAACAGCTTGTGAAAGAAAATAAATGTTATTTTGAAATAATTTAAATTGCTTTTTGAAATGCATTTTTTGTTTCTGATAAAAGCATATGGAAATGTCAAATAGGAAATTGGAATTCTGCAGCTGAATATCAGAAGCAAATTCTCAATCAGATATACATCTTTTGAAAACACAGAAAATAAATTTATCCAGATTAGATTATCCTTTCTGACATTATGGTGGTTTAGAAAGTCTAAGAAGCCTCCTGCTTCAAGAAAACTAAATCCTAAGTTAAAAAAATATTCCACACTTGCAAAAGGTAGAGGATATCTAAAACAAAACAAAAGGAAACGATACAAAATAAAAACAAATCATGCTACTTTACCTCTGCATCTTTTCCCCAAACACCTGTATCTGGAATTGGAGGTAGGGCATAAAACTGTGGATAGACACGAAAGGAAGAATTTCTCCCAAGGCAGATGCTCATAGGAGCCCAGTCATAAATATAATAAGTCTTAGGTAAGAGGCTGAGTTTGGGACCTCCAATTGACTTGGACCACTCTACTGGGGATGGGAGTAGAATTGTCCTGGGTCTTTGGCAAATCTTAGCTGTTTGCAAGAAGCAGACCAAAGTCTTTTCTAGAAGAAAGCATCCCCAAAGAAGGCATGGTAGAGAGATATAGGTTAGCATCAAGCAATGAGCATGCACACAAACCAGTGGGCAAAATAAACAACAGATTTCCACTCCCCAACCCTAAAACATGATGATACAAACTGCAAAACATAGATAACACTAAATATGACCATGTTTAAAGAAGTAAAGGATGACATTGCAAAGATGAATGGATAATTACAGAGTATGAGGACAGACCATTAAACTTGTAAAAAAAAAAATCAAACTGAACAGAAGTCAAAATCATTACTGACTGAAACATAAAACTCAATGAATAAGCTACATTAGCAGGTGGCATATGATCTCTCCAGATTCAGGAGATAGGGGCAATGTTCTAGTGCTCGTGTTGACAGTTGTAGTTCTACTTCTCATATGTTTGTAGTTACTCATATCAATACTATACATCATAATGTATAAAGATTTAATATATGTTTTTGTAATATTAAAAGTAAGAGAAAATTGTATATATAATTTAATATCATGTAACAGGTGAGGCAGTGTCTTGATTTGGGGGAGGAAAATGAGACTGCTGCAAAAGTAGTATGAACCAATTTCAAGAGGGCAAGTTGGATAATAGCAAGGTGCGTAATAACAATAACTATTATATTCCCACTGTTTATTAATCAGTTTCTAGGTGCAGTGCTTCTTTTTTACAATCTCCTTTGACATCAGTCAATGGACTCAGCATCATCTGAGAAAAGTCAGCTGTCCATTCTACAAAGAGTTTTTGTGTGCACAAAACAAACACACAAATTGCTTAAAATAAAATGAATGTTTTATTTTGTCTGTGATTTTCAATCTTTGCTCTTTAGAACCTTTCCAGGGCCCCATAAAATAGGGGAAAAGATCTCAACTTTGAGCCCCACCCTTCTATTTCCAATGATGCAGTCATTCTGCAGTAAAGTCCTATACTTTACTAACTGTAGTTCCCGGTGGGTATCAACATAAGTATTCTTTGAATAATCTAGAAGCTAAAAAAAAATCTTGATTCCTAAAAATCATTTAGGTCTTATATATTCATAAGATTGTTGTAGTCAAAAGTTAAAAGGCATCTGGGTCACCCAGCTGGTTAACCGTCTAGCTCTTGGTTTCTACTTAGGCCATGATCTTACGATTTGTGAGTTCAAGCCCCTCACCGGGCTGGGGTCCTCACTGACAGCGCGGAGCCTGCTTAGGACTTAGGATTCTTGTCTCCCTCTCTCTGTCCCCCCACCCCTCAAAATAAATAAATAAACTTAAAGAAAAGAAAAGAAAGAAAAGAAAAGAAAAGAAAAGAAAAGAAAAGAAAAGAAAAGAAAAGAAAAACACCAGTGATCTGATAGGTCTTTGTCAAGGAAATATTCTACATTACAGAAGAAAAAAACGGATTCAGTAAAAGCAAGTGATCTATTTGATGCCAAGAACTAAAGTGTGTAGAGCTACAAAATGTCAAAATCAAAAAAAGACCTTAGAGGTCATCTTGCCCAATACTCCTCCCTGACCACAAATAATTTTACAGAAGTCAGAAAAAATTAAAAATAAGTAAATGTATTGGGTAAAGAGAAAGAGAAAAATGTTATTAAAATATTTTAATAGCTTTTAAAAATTGAGAATAAACAGCCATAGCTGACAGACTACTTAATCACATTTTTGACAATAGGATATTTTTACCCTTGAAATTGTTTCTAACAGTACAGTGAAAAAAGTAAAAATTGCATGACAATAATAACATGTGTTTATAGTTTTGGAATAAATCAACTAATGCAAACAAATAACTAAAAAGTATTTTTTAAATGTTAGATATTTAAGATAAATAATTATAGGGCATTGTGTGAGTAGATAATCAAGCAGGAAAATATTATTTATACTATATCAAAGAGTGGCAGTCCACCAAGTCCTAAGCTTTCAAAGAGTTAGTTATCCATGAAAACTAGTTTAAAAAGTGGTGATGGGCAAATACTATTTGTATTTTAATGTATAATATCTAATATTATATTCTATTTATATTTTACTATATAACATATTGGTAGTATGTACATTTATCTTTTCTATAAATATAAATTGTTTACAGAGAAAAAAGTTGGGATACACACTGATTTCTATCAGCACTTTATGTAACATGGAGAATTTTTAAACTTCATAAATAATTCATTTCTCCATGGATGAATGTGACTTTTTTTGTCCTCAATTATAGTCTAAAAACATTTCCCAAGAAAATGTTGGCTGGTATAGCATATTTGATTCAATAAATTAATTCATTTATGTTTTCTGAACTTGTAAGTCAAAAAAGTTTTCAGTTTATAGGGATAAGAAATAAGGACAAGTTAGATTAAAATATACAAACACAAAAAAACTGCATGTTACAAAGCATTTATGGCACAAATGTATGTATGAATCTAAAGCATCACCATGCTTTCAACATAAAATAATGATTTTAGTATATATATGTATATGTATATATATATATATATACATAGATATACATAGATATATATGTATATCTATGTATATATATATGCAAGAAGATGTAAGAGTGAATCTAATTCTAATTTCTTCTTTTGTTATAGAACCCAAATTATTGTATTAAGAGACATGAATAAAATATATGTTTGGGCTATGAACTAAAACAAAGATTTCATGCAAATGGCAAACATATATTCTACCAAATATAGATAAAACAAAAACTAACTTTCAAAGGTTGTCAAATCCTTTGTCAGACGTAATTATTTTTCCAAAGCTTTCGTCTCACCTTTGTCTTTGTGAGCCATTCTTATCTTGGGACATTCTGCTCAACTTGCTTATGTTCCTTCTATCTCTCTGAACTCTCCTTCTTTTAGTCTTGAAGACAAACTTGAAGTAATGCCACGATTATGCCCTTCAGACTACTGGGGAAAATAAGCCTTATCCAATATTCCACAGGTAAGAATCTTTCCAATATCCCACAGCTCTCCGCTAGCAGAGCCAGGAGTGTGTCCAGGTCTGCATGGGTGCAGATTTCAGAATGTTCATCCCTGGGGCTGCACTATACCATGTGAAAGAGCAGAATCAGTGGTTAGGGATTCAATTATAGACAGGTGAGAGCAAAGTACAGAATAAGCTGTCTAAGGAAAAAGTGCATTAACCAGTAGAGGCGCTCTATAAGAACGCAGAAATAACTCTCATGGAGATACTATTTGAAGAACTGAAGGAAATAGGGAATTTTTAAAAAAGGGAAAACAGCAGGGGTACCTGGGTGGCTCAATCTGTTAAGCATCCAACTCTTGGTTTTGGCTCAGGTATGATTTCAGAGCTGGCGAGTTCAATAAAGCCCCATATTGGGCTCTATACTAGGAGTGCAGAGGGATTCTGTCTCTGTCCCTCCCTGGCTCATGCGCTTGTGCGCGCTCTCTCTCTCTCTCTCAAATAAACATTAAAAGAAAAGAAAAAAAGAAAAAAAAAAGAGCTAAAGACTGGATGTCTAAGAACAGAGAAGCCCTAGGTCTAGAAGGAAGAAGAGAAACAATGTATTCAATGAGATGCCAAAAACAGAGAGAAGTGTTTGTGAACTTGAAAGTCAATAAGGTAAATGATAGTCAAAAAACCACTCAAGTGATAAAGAAAGAAGAGCTGATTAACATTACAAAATGTCTTAGGGAAGAAAGCAAAGGCCCTGAACATCTGTAATTTTGCTAATTTCAGGTAATGCCATTTGATTAGTGTATTTGTTTGAAAGAATGAATAGGAAATGGGAACAGAAGGAAGTATTTCTTCCTTTTTTATTTTATTTATTTATTTATTTATTTATTTATTTGAGACTAAAACAATTTGGCATGAAAAGTTAAGGAAAGTAGGGTATTTTTATGTGGGAAACCGGTTTCAGAAAAAGTTTGTTTGGCTAATGTAGGCCAGACCTGAATGAGTAAGACCTAATTGAGTAAGAAGAGTGAAGTGGGAAAAAGTATAAATATAACCAGGGTGCAGAGTCCAAGAGCATCTGGCTTGGAAGATCCCAGGCAGATGAGATTTAGCCATTCACTGCTGACAAAATCCAAAGGCAAGGAGACAGTGGTGGTGAAAGTTAATTTATTTCAGTGAGACCGATACCAGGAAAACAGTGCACCAGTGTTCCAAAGGCTGTGTCCAAAGTGCTGAAAATACTTCCAAGTTTTGATGAAAATGTGGGACAAAAGTCCATGGGTATATGCAACTGGGCAGTGAAGGTCAGGTGGATCATTGTCTTGGAGTCAGTCATGAAGGGTCTTGTTGGCATCGGGCAGTCATTATTGCTTGAGGGGGTCGTTTCAGTTTCCATCACTGGTTGCTTTGCCCTCCTGGTCTTTTGTGGAGTTAAAAGATAAGCTAGAAGGGATAACTTAATCAGTTAGGAAGTACAGACTGAGGTCAAAATGGAGGTAGTTCAAGTTATCTTTCACCAAAATGCAAAACAGAGACAGGAATTAGACTTTTTCTCGGCGATATAGTGTATAAATTCTTATTTGCATGTGTAGAGCCAAGATATTTATTAGGAAGAGGGATAAAACATAGTTCTGGACATGAAAGATACAATAGGTGCAGAATTAGTGTTTATTATAGTTGATTCAAAAGACAGCTATAACATTCTAGAGGTTATGAGAAGAATCTTTTCCACTGAGTTTATGAGGGAGAAGACACTCAAGGAAAAAAAAAGAAGTCTAGTTAATCATATTCAAATGAATTCACAAATATATAATAAAATAAATAAAGTGGAAGAAGTAGTACTGAAACAAGCAAACAGCAACAACAGAAAATAAGTCTTGAATCTCTGCTCTTCAAAGAAAATGTCCTGGACTAAAGGAGGAATATCAAATCTTGTCACAAAATTTTATACTTGTAAAGAAAGCATATTCAAACTCACTCCCTACTTCTCTTAATACTATGTATATCACCTACTCTCTTTGAAAGTTTATTTATTTTGAGAGAGAGAGAGAGAGAGAGAGAGAGAGAAAGAGTCGGGGAGGGGCAGAGAGAGAGGGAGTGAGAGCATCCCAGTGAGAGCAAGGGATGGAACCCACAGACTGCAAGATCATGACCTCAGCCGAAATCAAGAGTCAGATGCTTAACTGACTGAGCCACCCAGGCGCCCCACTCCCTTTTAATTCTAATCTGGCAGCACATGTCTTTGTTTGAAATGTTAGTTCTTTCATAGAATTAACATTCCATCTAGCAATCCTTTAATTTTTACTTAAAGCATCCCAGATGTAAGGAGTTAATTGCCTTAGAAATAACGCATTCAATATCAAGTTAAGTTTTGTCAGGGACAGTTCCTTAAAAGGCAGGAAGCAGCAACAGTCTTAAAATAGTATCAGTTAGCTTTGGCTTTTCCCAACTGTTGACAAAATGAAAGAATGTTGGTTCATATTTGTTGATGTCAACAATCTAATTCAAATTAAATTATGTAAATTAAATTATATTAAGTGTTGTAGATACTTTCAATCAATATTGTTGGCTGATAAAAATGTCTTGTCTAGTCTTAAATATAACATAGCCCTGTCTGTATAAAAGGTTAACTTAAATTGCCATAATTTATTTTCTTTCATCAACTGTAGGAGATTAATGCAAACCTCTCTTTCTTTGTCTAAAATACATCAAGGATGCACTAGCTGGTTTCGCTGGTCCTTTGTGGTTTCAACATTCCAGCATCTATGCTAGTCGTTTGCTTTTTCCAATTATTAATTAAAAGAATGATTTTAAAGGATACTTATTTTCTACCCCACTTCTTTCATCTGCCTTCATTAAAAAAATATTATTTCTTGGGGCGCCTGGGTGGCTCAGTCGGTTAAGCGTCCGACTTCAGCTCAGGTCACGATCTCGCGGTCCGTGAGTTCGAGCCCCGCGTCAGGCTCTGGGCTGATGGCTCAGAGCCTGGAGCCTGCTTCCGATTCTGTGTCTCCCTCTCTCTCTGCCCCTCCCCCATTCATGCTCTGTCTCTCTCTGTCTCAAAAATAAAAATAAAAGGTTATAAAAAAAATTTTTAAAATAAAAAAAAATATTATTTCTTTAGTCAATGTTAAAATTATTCATTTCTCAAGAAGGAGTAGATCATTCCTGGGAAAGTTCTACAAATAAGTTCTATATCTTCTCCATGTTTTTTCATATCAGTTATATATCAAAAGATTCAAGAATAAGTACTTCTTCAGTCCACTTCTCCTGCATTAACATTCAGATATTAATTAAAAGAATTATCTTTTACACAAGCACAATTTTAATTTTTTGGATTGACAAGTAATTTCTTCTCGATTAATATATTTTATGCAATCCAGTTACTTGCAGAGATAAATGGATAATCTAATTTTCTGCTATATTGCAATCATGGTGTATAAATGAGATCTGAGAGGCCACTCTTTCAAATATACTTCTCTGCATTTTTAGAACACAGGCAGTAAAATTAAGAGAAAAAAAGAGTCATTTGCTTTCTTGTATGGTAAGAATAACTTCAGCATAGGGCCAGTTTGTAATGTCTATGACTAAAACCTTGACTCCCTTCCCCAACACTTCTGTAACAACGAACTCTGCCAGGCACAAGTCACAAATTGATAACTTTTGTATTCTAAAATCATGCAGGTAAGAATGATCATGGAGAAAGGAATAAATTATGCTTTTTTTATAATCTCTAGGTATTAGAGATTAACCTTAACAATAAAAAAAAAAAGAGCAATCAAATCTTTTAAAAAGGCACTGGCATTTCTCCTTGTCATCGTGCTTGGGAATGATTTTCCTCACTACATCACATAATACGTTCATTAATAAGAACTCTGAGGAACAGGGGCACCTGGATGGCTCAGTTTGTTAAGCACCCAGCTCTTGATTTCAGGTCAGGTCATGATCTCATGGTTCTTGAGTCTGAGCCCTGAGTCCAGCTCCGTGCTGTTAGCTCCGTGCTGCTTGGGATTCTCGTGCGCTCTCTCTTTCTCTCTCTGCCCCTCCCCTGCTTGTGCATGCGCAGCTTTCTCTCAAAATAAATAACACTTTAAAAAAAAAAAAGGACTCCGGGGAACATTATTTATTCTTTATTAGCAATGTGTATCATAACTGGTCATGTTTTCTTCTTCATGTTGAAAGTTTAAAACTTAAAATCAGATACGTACTCCAACTTCAGTCAGAATATAGCTTGTCTAAGTTAAGGTGCAGTCAGCAACAAATAAACAGTTAAGTTTGGTTTACAACAGCAGACGTGCATTTTTCTCCCATAATGAGAAGTCTATGGTACATAATCATGGTGGAAGCATTACGATTTCAAGACATGGGGCTGATATCACTGGTGTTTTCATGGCCACAAAATGACTGCAAGAGCTCCAAACATTACTTTCTCATTTCACATTCAAAGGCATAAAGCAAGGGAGAAGGGTCTTTTTTTTTCAGGGAATAATATAAAATTGTTTCTCGGGCACCTGGGTGGCTCAGTTAAGTGTCTAGCTTCAGCTCAGGTCATGACCGCACAGTCTTTGAGTTTGAGCCCCCCAATCGAACTCTGTGCTAACAGCTCGGAGCCTGGAGCCTGCTTTGAATTCTGTATCTCCCTCTCTCTGCCACTCCCTCACTTGAGCGCTCTCTCTCAAAAATAAATAAACATAAAAAATAAAATAAAATAAAATAAAATAAAATAAAATAAAATAAAATAGTTTCTCAATTATCAGAAAGTAAAAATTCTTTCTTATTAGTCATTCAAAATATTTCTGCTTAACTTCATTGACCAGAATTACATCAGTGACAATCCTAAGCAGAAAGGTAAGGAATACGCAGAAGAGAAGGGGGTTAAAAACGGTTTTGGAGAAGCGAAGGAATACTTCTCTGCCATGCAAATTATCATAAATGTGGGGTTTATAGTGTCCTTATTCTTAGCTCTATTTTTCTTTTGTACTTTTATTTTCTGTTTAACCTAATTTTCCTGCTTCATGTGCATTTTTATCTTTCTTCATTTCATGTAATTTTATGAATCCTCTTAAATCTTTGGAATGAGATATGTGTCTATACATATGTGCACATGCGCATACAAAGTGGGCTTTTTCTAGCTGCTTCTCTACAACATATTTTATAGAAGCTTATTTGGAAATCTTTATTGATTTGATTTCCACAGGCACTGATAAAAATCTTTCTGTAATGCCACAGTGATTTTATAATAACAAATGGCATGGATAGCTTTGCAGTTTGTGAACAGCAAAGAACAACATTCTTTTAAAAGTTAGCAAGGTTTTCACATATTGTTTATAAAACGGTCTCATGACAAGAATATTTTCATTTTGTTTTCTTTCATCCTTGTTCATTGATCCCTGTGGAATTGCCACTGAACCATGAGATTACTGATCTAGGAGAAACAGCTCCCATGCACCAGGCCATCAGTAAGTCATAATTCAGCACAGTAACCCAGGACCACACCAGCTCTCCTCCTACTCCTTCCAAATGGATGGTTAGTTTTGGTGTGTGTGTGTGTGTGTGTGTGTGTGTGTGTGTGTGTGTATTGTGTGTTTGGTGTATGATTGTGTGGGTTTGAATAGAGAGGGAGGTGATTGAAGCAGAAAGAGACAATGGGAGGATAAAACCAAGAGTTTTTTAAAAGATACCTGATATTTTGTGATTTGACTGCAAAAATAGAAAGAGTGCTTAAAAGACTGCAAATATCCATTGAGAGGAAAAAAACTAGCACCCACAGTCATTAGCAATCTGGAAAAATTCTTCCAATTTAACTAAATGTTAATAAGAAATACTGATCATATAATGGTTATATAGAAAAATATAGCTATAAGTAAGCTGAACCTGTAAAGAGAAAATACCATGAAAAATTGTTACCAGTACAACTCTCAAAGCTTTTGTTTAGTTGTTTAACTATGATGATCATTTTTTTACAGGCTTTTTTAATAGGGAGAGAACACAAGTGGAGGGAAGAGTAGAGGGAGAAAGAAAGAGAATCTTAAGCAGGCTCCACTCTCAGTGCAGAATCTGACGTCGGGTTCCATTCTTGAGCTGAAGTCAAGACTCCGATGCCCAACTGACTGAGCCACGCAGGTGAGCAACTATGATGATAATTTTAAATTACTTTATGACATTGGTGTTAATATTACAGAAATTAAAAACTTGAGAAAATTTAGATTCATTTAACTTTGATTATGTGTTGTTTTGAAGGTTCTTTTAAATGTTCTTAGATTTAAAATGATAATAATATATTTAATAGAATACAATTGAGATAACATCTAAGTGATGATTACCACTATGTAAAATTACTTCTACATATAGACAAGAATTGGTAGAAAATATTTAAAAAAATCAATATTGATATGTTAGGGCAACATGAATACATTTTTATTTTCTGTTTGTACTTGAAAATTATTGTGTTTCTATTATAATTGCTTTATTGAAGTAGGTAAAATATAATTTTATACACTCTACAGTAACTATATTACTCAGTTGATTTAGCACCCTACAACTAAAATCTAAAAATATTTGAAAATATCTATTTTTATATAAAATACAGAGATATAAATTTTCTTTCTGGTAATGCACAGATTTAAATATCTCTATTCAATGTAGAGAATTCATCTATGCAATTAAAAACAGGGAATGGGGCACCTGGGTGGCTCAGTCGGTTAGGTGACTGACTTCAGCTCAGGTCATGATCTCACTGTTCAAGAATTCAAGCCCCACATCGAGCTCTGGGCTGACAGCTCAGATCCTGGAGCCTGTTTCAGATTCTGTGTCTCCCTCTGTCTCTGCCCCTCCCCTGCTAGCACTGTCTCTGTCTCTGTCTCTGTCTCTGTCTCTCTCTCTCAAAAATAAATAAACAGAAAAATTTAAAAAGAGGGAATAAAGTGTCCTGGGTGTAGCAATAAGAGACATTTTCCCTACATGATCTTGTGGTTGTATTAAAAGCTATTATCTACATTTGGGCAGGAAAAGCTAGCTCACTCGACATTGCTGAGTAATGGTAAAGAGCCATCTTTTGAAGGGGAATTTGAGTTTTGGAAAGATTTCCAAGTCATTGGTATCCAAAGAATAAAGGAGGTAATTAAACTGTTAAACCTTTTCTACATACAATTGAATGGACTTCTTTTGAAACTGACTAGACTTTCTGCCTGTAAAAAAGTTTGGGCAAAAGCTCCTTCTAAGAGGTAGCTTAACAAGTTTTGGTAGGTGTTCTTGCCTTTACAAGGAGTTCTGCTACAAGCCTGTCCTCTCCAATTAGTTTTGGAAGTAGAGTGGTGAGGCTGTACCTTCAAAGTGACTCCAAATAGAATCCCAAAAGAAATGATCTCCCACTGTCTTGGTAAGTGGCAGTCATGTTTTTAAAAACCTGCATAAACTACCAGTGTGACAGTTTTGAAGGCAACATTCTTGGATCTTGGAATTCTGATTGAGACACCTTTCTAACTAAATTTAAAAAATTAAAAAAAATAATAACAAGAAGCTCATGCCTCAGGCTAGCAGGTGTCAGTTATTCAAATACATTTCATCTCCATTATAGTGGCTGAGAGTCAAGAGATTCCAATCTTATCCGAGCAGAAGGGGAGAGGGTAGTGAGAAGTGTTGTGCTGATTCTGGAAAATCTCTCCAGAAGTCCTCTAGTCTCATTGGGTGGATCATACTTTTGGTTTGTCTGGTTGACAGGTGCCTTTTCAGATCCTCCTTGTGGAAAGTGGTGGCTCACTTTCTGGATTGTTTGGGAAACTGCTACATACACCATGCTGTTCCTTACTTTCTCCAAGGAAAGAGGCAAATTTTTGTTCCTTCCTTTCAGTATCTTTTCTGTTTTCTCTATAAAAAATTATTTCTCCTATAGTCTTTTTTCTATTATTATCGTTATTGTTATTATTGTTTTGACACTCATCCACTGTTTTGTTGTCTAAGGAGATGCCCTTGCTCATTTCCATCTGAACTGTTTTTAAATGTTTCAACTTATGACTTTCTATTAAATGGGAAGAAACATGTCTGGATATATTTTACATTTAAATATACAGCACAGTTAGGTATATTCTAATACAGTCAGCATAATTTCTGCCCTTAGGTTTCCGTGAATTAAAAAACAAAAACAAAACCATTGGTTAATTACTTAACTGGATATGAAGGGGCCCTACTTTATTTGATATGGGCTGGGGTAAAAAAAAAATTAGACATTTTGAATAGAACTCATGAAAATAGTCACTTGTCAAACTTTTGTCACTCTCAATACAATTAAGATCACTTAAACATAATTTTATAAGAAAAATCAGCAAGGTCTTGAAGCTGTTTAGCAAAATCACTGTTAATTTGGTTTGTATCTTTGTATAAGTGTATCAGTGGGGGTTATAGATTCCAAAGCATCATACATACGTTTTCTCAATTATATAATATAGATACAAAAAATTCTCATTATCTCAGGAACGTTATGTGTATTTTTTGTGGTCATTTTGATTAATCTCTACAAGGCTTCTGTAACTTAAATGCTGAAAAATAACATCCTGAAAGTTATGATCATTTGTTAGATGGTTGTTATTAGTGAGACAGATCCTATCATTTATTTTCCAAATCAGTAGATGGGGAATGATAATAATCACTGTTGCGCATTGCACAAAATATACTTCCGTAAAGAAAATACTCAGATTTTCTAAAAGCAGTTTTTTCATGCTATTGCATGCATATAATTTATTTGGCTTTGATTTTCCTTAGCCAAATCTCTGTTTATATTGTTTGGCTCAATTTTTTAGTCTTAAATATATGAGTGAACATAAACAAGAAAGCATGATCTTTGTTTAGAAGAGTTCTGTCTTTGTAGTCATCCTTTTTGAGAGGAAAATCTTCCCCCAGCTTCATGATGCTACAGAAAATAATTAAATTTAATAATAGCTGCCCTTAATTTATGGCCACAGAGGGAAATAATCACATTTAAAATAAAAGTCACTGCTTTTAAATGAATACATATGCCTCTGTGGCATGTCCCTAGTAAAACCAACTCTCATTGTCATTTCCAAAGTTGGCGTTGGAGGTATTTTTTCCCTTTACTCCCATCCACATTTACTTTCAAAGGAAAAGTAATCTCCTTATTGAGAACATCACCATTCTCCTGAGAAGTGCAAGAAGAGTTTCTTTTTTTACATTCTAAAATGACTAAATAAAGTTTAAATGCCATTTTTTGGTTTTGTTTGTTTTTAAAGTGCTTCCTCAGCTTCTGCTTTGGCATTCTATCTGCTCCATAATAAAGCATTTAAAAGAGACATCAATTTACTTCGTAGAATCTAATGAGATATTGATTTTTATTGGATTCAGATCTAGATAGTTTATGTCTCACAATCAAGAGAAGGATATTCTTGTTAAATCATTGTGTATGAAACTGACACTTAAAAAAATTATGGGTAGATTATATACTACTTTAGCCTAAATGAAAATAAAACAAAACTAAATTAGATTAAGTTATGTGAATGAATATTATTTCTGAAAAAAAGTTCAAAATAAATTAATTTGTAGACTTATTTGTGTTCAAAAGCAAAATACATAAAAGTGACATATTTTCAGGAAAGCAATTTCTACAATGGAAGATGTTAGAGACACTCTTAATAGTTACATGGCTTGCAGAATGAAAGGAAAGTGAATGCAGGACATGTGACTCTAAGTGAATTTAACAAAATGCTGAATTTATCTTACAATGATGTTGAATTGGTTCATAGTACAAATCCAGGGTAGTGCCCAGGTAGTCAATTTTTAACGCCACAAATATTGGAAACAACTTTATTTCTATTTGCTTAAACTGGGTTGACTTTATTCCCAAGGTAATTTATGCTTGCAGAAGTTGATTTAATTATTTCCATTTCTTATTCTTTTCAATGATATCTGTTTCATGTTTTACAATTCAAATTTGTTCCTTTGAACAATTTTCTAAAAATTTCTATCTAAATTATCTAAATGAAAATAAAATTAAATTAGTTTAAATTAAATTAAACCATCATCAGAAGGTGATAATTCACATAGACTGTTTATTAACATTTCCATTCTATGGTCCCTAAGGGGTTTATACAGATCTAACAATGGCTGCCACACAGAAACCATCCCGTAAATATGAATTATAATTATTACTTACTCGACCTTTAAGTAATAGAAATGTAAGATGAAATATTGATTTAATCATTGATAAAAAACAGTTGCTAAAACTTTGTGAAAATTGCTGTGTTAGCAGCTGAGAGAGCTACAGACAAGACCTTATGTATAAAAATCTTACATACTAGAAGATAAAATTATATATGTATATTATATATATAATGTTTTTTGTTATATATTTTGTGTATAAACACATACTGTATATATATTACATATCTTCTATCCTATATTTACATGTATATATCAATATATTTATAGGTATATAAATCCATATATGTAACAAATATAGTATATATCTACATATATTTATCTAAAATATGTAATAGATAATACAAGGTAGATAGTGATGAAATCAGTGGAACATAATGTTTGAAGGTTTAGAAGCTGAGAGTTACTAATGTAGAGGCATGACTCAATATGTAAATTTCAGAACTTATTTAGGATTTAGAGAGTCATCTTTGATATTTTTATCTTGTATACTATTATAAATCCCCTTGTAAATTATGTAAGAGCTATATTCACAGTCAGTTTGTAATACTTGCAATGAGTAGTGTTTGTGCTGAAATCAGTAGAAATATTAACATTAGAAAATAGCTCAATTTTATAAGCCATCATGTTCTGAATATACAGGTAATATATTCTTCTTGAAATACTATTTAACAGTGTTTTTTATATTCACAGACAATTAAAAGTCTATTTAAGAGAAGACAATACTACTTCCACTATTTATTATTACTAATATTATTATTAGCAGTAGGAAATATATTTACATCTTACATCATAGTATAAAAGGCCATTTATCCTGAATGAGAACATATGAAAGTATAATACCTACTATATAAGAATAAGAGATCTGGGGTGACTGAAAAAACAAACAAACAAACAAAAAGAATAAGAGATCAGTGGAAAGACCAGCTAATATGTGTCTTCAAATAATTTAATTTATAAATATTTAAGGGATGACTGCAGATAAGTTTATAGACTTAAGACTGATAAGGAACTATAATAAGTATTTTTATATTTCTACACAAGCACACTTTTCAAAAAAGAGACATTCTTTTATGTAGTAACTGAAATTTGGTTATATAGTGGCCTACCCATTTTCTATAAAATTTCAAAATGAAGATACATGCATATGAATTAGAGATAATCCACAGAGATTCTTCTATGAATATATGCAAGTGATTTATTTCTCACTGAAGGTGATCATTTTGAGGGAGAAATTACTCAGCTGACACGTTTTTTATGATATTGCCCAGAATGCATTATAGACTCTAATGGAGGTCATTATTTCCCAAAGCCCATAAACTCAGAATAGTTTATAGCTTTGTAAAGTCCATTTATTATACAACAAGGAAAATGTTCAGATGTGTATTTGTATCTCATACACTGAAACTTTTTCTTAATGTAAAATTGAATCTTTTCAAGAAAGAGACAAGGTAATTTGTCATAATAAGAAAGCTAAATGGAAAAAAATTTGTAAGTTCTTAGATAACACATCATGCATATTTTATCTACAAATTTTTTATTCCAAGTAAGTTTATTGTGCTAAAATGCATCAACAGTGTAGAATAGAGAAATTTTAACTATGTTGTAATTATTTGCTTGTTTTTAGGAAAAGAAAATAAGAGAAATGCTTTCACTTATTATGTACACACTTAGCCATCGATAGTGGATATTTACTTACTGTAACGAACTTCTGGGATTCATGTTGAGGACAGCATACTTTATTTTCCTTTTTCTATCCAGGTTCTCAATACATTATTATACATTTTCATTTTTATACATTATACTATAACATTATGCCTTTCTTTCTGGGAAATAATTAACTTCTAATCTACAATTAATGAGAATCAATACAGCCAGTTAGTTGTGTCTCATGAAGACTCAAGTAATATATGCACTATGATAGTGAGGAATTAAAAATGTGGGTTTGTAAGCTTATCTTTTGGTACTTAATAAGAGCAAAAGCTAAAATTCTATGTACTAAACTACAGATCATGAATTTTTTAAACGCTTTTTACAAAGATAAACATTCCTATTTCATATATGCCACTGGTGTAGTTTTAAAGTTGTTAAGTGTTGTATTTACTTTTACCATGGTTCATTTGATTAAAAATATTCATCATTAGGGATGCATGGGTGGCTCAGTCAGTTAAGCATGTGACTCTTGATTTCTCGGCTAGGGTCATGATCTCATAGTTCATGAGATGGAGACCCTCATCAGACTCTGTGCTGTCAGTGCAGAGGCTACTTGGGATCCTTTCTCTCCCTCTCTCCCTGGCCTTCCCCCACCTCTCAAAATAAATAAATAAACATTTAGAATAAAAGAAAGAAAATATGAGTCACTAGCAGAGACCTCTACTTTTTATTTGGAAATATCTGGAGTCCTCTTGGCTAGAGTAATTTTCAATAAAATAGTTACTATGCGTCAGACACTGTTCCAAGCTCTTGAAATATGTTAACTAACTTAACTTAGTTATAAAAGAAATGTTTTCTTAGACCTGCTAAGATTGTACCATCATAATCTGGCATGCAATGGTGTTCTCTGATTTTCACTCATAACATGACACAAGTCATGAAATGTGTCAGTCAAAGCAGGACAGGATGAAGATTTGAGTTTGAAAGTTAAGACAAACGTTCTCTGTATAGCTGGACAAGAAAGGTCAGGTGGACAGAAGACAAGGTCTTAAGGAGGACCCAAGACTAAAAATGTCAGACAAAGTGAGTACTATAAATTAAAAGAACTATTTAACAAGTTTTTATTGAAAACGTATAATAGTACTGTCTGGCTTATTGTTGATACAGTGATCAGTAACTTCATCGAGTTTACAGCAGGCTTGGAAAGAATGCCATTAAGAATATTCAGGTGTGTTACTATGATGGATTGACCAGAAGTCCAGTAGATCTGCTAGAATCATGCAAGCCAAAATAACATTCCGGAATGTGGCTTTAAATGTTTGCAGTTTCTAATGTGATTCAGTGTATCTTTCCTCCAACGTTTGACTTTTTGATTTCTGATGGACTGTTCTATTTCAGTATTGCCTTTACTCCAAGCTTTTACTCTAGGGCGTTATTCTTACTCCAAGTGGCAGCCCTAATTTTTAAAGTTTGGGTCTCTGGAGTCCCAAATCAAAAACTGGGGCACTTACAAAGGCACCTCCACCTGCAGGACCTGAATTGCAATCTCCCTTTCCAGCACCAGTAAAGAAATGCTACTGCTTTTTTGTTAAATTTTATATTCATTTTAATAGTTTGTTTAGTGATTCCTGATGGGGAAATCATCTTCAAATAAGACTTTTAAAACTTCTTTTCAATCCTCACAATTTTTATTTTAGCTTTGTATTCTCTATAACTTTGGCCAACACTTTTATAAGTTCAATCTTAGAAATATCATTGGTATCTTTTTTTTTCTAAGTTGTACAGAATGAATCTAAACTTTTTCCTTTAGAATAATATTTGCTGTATTTTTTTAATGAGGAACATTATCAACTAAAAGTAATCTCATTATATTTCTAATTTGCTAATAAAGATTTTTTGTGAAAAATAGGTGAACCTGATCAAAAGATTTTTTGAGTCAATTGACATATGATTTTTCTCCTCTTATTTAATAATGTTGTGAGTTATTTTGATAGAAATTCTGATACTGAACTTTTCTCACATTCAAGTGACAGGCTTTCCTTCATTATGATTACTAAATTATTGAATCTGATTAATACTTTAAAAAAATCTTTCCAGGGGCACTTGGGTGGCTCAGTCAGTCAAACATCCAACTCTTGATTTCAGCTCAGGTCATGATCTCATTATTCATGAGTTCAAGCTCCATGTTGAGCTCTGTGCTGACAGTGTAGAGCCTGCTGCTTGGGATTCTCCCTTCCTCTCTCTCTCTGCCCCTCACCTGCTCATGCTTTCTCTCTCTCTCTCTCTCTCTTTCTCTCTCTCTCTCTCTCTCGCTAAATAAGTAAATAAATAAAATAAATAAATATTAAAATAAAATAAAAATAAAATCTTTCCATGTAGATTTATATGTGCCATGTGACCTATTTCATTTAGCCAGAATTGTGAATCTAAATTCTCTCTTCCCTGAGGATGTGTTATTTTGTATTATAAAAGACTTCTGGAAAATTTAGTCCACCAATTGTAAAACTATGCTAGATATCATGTTCATAACCCAATTATATTGTTTTACTCTTTAAAGAAAGCATAAGAAATCTGTCACTAGCAAAATTGCATAGCATTAATACATTAAAAAAAAAAAAGCAAGACCAAGGAAAGAAAAAGAATGTAAATATACCAAAAGTGAAGGTAAATACAATTTCTAAAATTAGATTTTCAACTTGATATAAAACTGCTCAACAATAAGAGTAAAAAGATAAACGTAAGTTACATTGTTCTTTGTATCTGGAAAATAAAAGCAGAGTAATCCCTTCTAGGAAAGAAAAAAATTCTTTTCCCCTTGGCAATAAATTATAAAAAAATTCTTTAGATGCAGAGATCCAATTATATATTGGATCCAATTTTATATATATATATATATATATATATATATTATTATATATATATTACAATTATAGAGAATCCAATGCAGTTGCAGACGATATTCTTAATAATGGTGATATTAGCTAATACTTACAGTAGGTCACTGATTATGCAGTTGGCATTGTGTATGGTGAAAAAATATTTATTTAATTTTCATATCAACAATTAAATCACCACTTTATAAATCACCACTTTAAAAATGAAGAAACGAAGCTTAGAGAAGATATATAACTTGGACATGTGTTATAATAGTTTTCTCTCTGTCTCAGGAGCCCACATTCTGATTACTCACTACATGGCCTCTTTGTTACACTGCCTCTCATGTTTGTATCAACATGCTTATAGCCAATACAGAGCTGGATCTGTTGCTACAGTCATGCATTATGAAAGATTACAGAATTACAATCCATGAAATTCATCACATAAGGAATTCAACCAATTTAATCCAACCTCCAGTGGTCTATGTGTCAAGAGACACTCAAGACAGTTTTTAGACATATATATTACATTCTTTTAAAATTCTAAAATAAGGTTTTAAAGTATGTAAATTCTTATGTGAAAACTGATATTTTACCACAAAAAAATCTTTTCTAATTTAGGATATAACTTCAGTTAGAGAAAATATAAAAGTCTAAATCTGAATCCTTAAATTGAATGTGAGCTCTCTGCTAGCTAAATAGTCCTTCTAGCCTACCTCCTCTTCCCTTCTCTTTGCAGGTACCTTAACAATCTTCCCTTGGGGCACCTGGGTAGCTCAGTTGGCTGATTTTGGCTCAACCATGACCTCACCATGTTGAGATCAAGCCCCACGTAGGGCTCCGTGCTGAGGATGAAACCTGCTTAAGATTCACTACCTCCCTATCCTTCTGCCCTTCTGCCTGCTTTTGCTCACACTTTCTCTCTCTCTCTCTCAAAAACAAAACAAAACAAAAAAAACTAACCAACCAAACAACAAAAAAAAGTCTCTAAATATCTCAGTGTTTCTTCATTTCCCTGCTATGGTATTTTATACTGCTCAATGAAGGCAGATTCATATGCTTTCAAAGTCAAATTACCAGGGATAAATCTAACAGTTAAATATAAAAGTTATAAAGCATGACCACTCTCATTGCCCAAATGGACAGTCAACCCTTTCCAATGGAAATAGGTCACCATGGTACATGCAAGCAACACCAGAATTTTTCTAAGAAATTGTCAAGTCACTCCAATTCTTGAGCAACAGTACAATAGTTACATAACATAACGTGTTAAATCAGGCAAGAACTTTGGGTTCTTAAAAGTTGCCAGTTGCAACCATTTAACAATCTCAATACTTTTCTCAATTTGCCTTGGTTCCTGATTATCTTTGGGGAGGATCTTTTTCCATTCTTTTGATCTATTCTTTTTGTATATTCACCAATACATTTTTATTGACAGCACTGAAACATTAAGGATCTCCAAATATATAGAAATCTCCAAACTCCAGTATAGAACATTACACCCATATGCTCTAAATTATTAAAAGAGGAAAGAATATAGACTAGTTAAAATGTCCTAATATTTTACTTACTAATGACCAACTAGAATAAGTGCATTTCTGTATGTAAAACATATATGAGACCACTTATTTTCTTTGTATTCAGTTATGATTTAAGTATTCGGGTTCTGAACAAATTTAGAAAAGACAGTGTATGGGAAGGATTGAAGATTTTTGCCTTTTTAGCTACTTAGTTGTTTTTTTTTTTTTTAATTCACTAATTAACTAGTACCTAACTGATGCCAAAGTTTGCATGCCCAATAGAATATAGAGCAATGTTTCCCATATGAAGTCCTGGTGAGAAAGGTTCTTCAGCTTTGATATAAGAGAAAAGATATAAGTTTTGCTCATTTTGTTTTATCCAGTTTTAAGAGTTGCCTTTTTTGGGTATTATCTTCTATGTATATATGTATATGTATGTGTGTTCTTTCTTAAACAGTACCCTCTTTTGCAGTGACTAAGTTTGCCATATATAGTTTCCTGGAAATCAAATTGCCATGTGTCAAGTGAAATCCAGTGATTTTGTTCATAAATGTTCATGTAAATGGTCTTAAAAAATAAGTATACATTTTGATAATGAAGGATTCCTTTTTATACAAACTCCATCTCCTGTGTGTTATGTATGAGTAATGTGTATATAATTATCATCAGAATCTGATGTCCTAAATATACTCCTCTGATAAAATATGTTTCTACCATATGAAGTCAACTTTAAAACCCTGACCCTGTGATGACTAGAAAAGAAGGTATGTGTTTTAACTCAAAACTTTGAGTTAGACTAGATCCCCTTCTATGGTGTTGAACTAAAAGACAGAGGCAAAACACCTAAATTAATGGAGAAACACTATTTTCACAGATTGGATAAGGCAATAAAGTTAATATATGTATTCTTTATTTCTTTACTTTTTTAAATTCAAGTTAGTTAACATACAGTGTAGTCTTGGTTTCAGGAGTAGAATTTAGTGATTCATCACTTACTTACAATACCCACTGCTCATTCCAACAAGTGCCCTCCTTAACGCCCATCACCCATTTAGCCCATCCCCCCCAACCCGCGTCCCCTCTAGCAACTCCCAGTCTGTTCTGTATATTTGAGAGTCTTTTGTGGTTTGCTTCCCTCTCTGTTTTTATTACTTTTCCTTCCCTTCCCCTATGTTCATCTGTTGTGCTTCTTAAATTCCACATGAGTGAAATCATATGATATTTGTCTTTCTCTGACTGACTTATTTCACCTAGCATTATACCCTCTAGCTCCATCCATATTGTTTCAAATGGCAAGATTTAATTCTTTTTCATCACTGAGCATTATTCCATTTTATTTATAAACCACATCTTCTTTATCCATTCATCAGTCGATGGATATTTGGGCTCTTTCCATAATTTGGCTATTACTAATAGCACTGCTATAAATATCAGGGTGCATGTGCTCCTTCAAATCAGTTCTCCTGTATCCTTTGGATAAATATCTATGCAACTTCTGGGTCATAGGGTAGTTCTATTTTTAATTGTTTGAGGAATTTTCATATTGTTTTCCAAAGTGGCTGCACCAGTTTGCATTCCCAACAGTGCGAGAGTATTCCCTTTTCTCCACATCCTTGCCAATATCTGTTGTTTCCTGAGTTGTTAATTTTAGTCATAATGTATGTATTCTTCCCAATGTGTTCTGTGTATTTCAGTGTGATTCCAATTACTATCTCATCTAGTTTTGTGTAGAAATTAGTTGATTCTAAAATTTATATGGAAACGCATAGGATCTAGAGTAGCAAAATCAGTTGTAGAAAAAGACCAAAGTTGGAAAACTTAGACTACCTGATATCAAGGTTTATCATAAATCAATCAGTAATCAAGAAAATATTCTACTGGCATAGAATAGGTATATAGTATATAAAATAGGTATATAGTTAAAAGGAACAGAATCAAGGTCCACAAATTGATCCATGTATGTAGTCATTTTCAACAAAGGTGACAAGGGAGAAGGTTAAAATTTCAATGTCAAGCCTCACCTGATACCATACCCACTATTAAACTCAAAATGGATCATAAATATAAACACAAGAGCAAAAACTACAACATTCTAGGACACAATATTCTTGACCTTGGGATAGGCAAAAATTTCATAGTCATGACACAAAATCACTAACCATAAAAGAAAAACAATATGATAAATTGGGATTGGAAAATACCAAGTGCTGCTGAATATGTGGAACAAATTAGACTCTAATGCATTGCTATTAAAAGTGTAGAATAATACAATTATTTTGGAAAACAGTTATACTTTCTTGTAAAGTAAAACATACATTCACCATGGGATCCAGCAAATCCACTCCTGAGTATGGAC
Source organism: Lynx canadensis (assembly GCF_007474595.2). Classification (NCBI taxonomy): domain Eukaryota; kingdom Metazoa; phylum Chordata; class Mammalia; order Carnivora; family Felidae; genus Lynx; species Lynx canadensis. The sequence goes on from NC_044306.2 coordinate 99,992,355, forward strand.
CCAAGAGAAATAAAAGCAGGTGTTCACAAAAAAGGCTTATACATAAATGGTCATGTCAGTTTTATTTATAATAACCAAAGACTGAACACAACCTAAATCACTATTAAAAGATGAATAGCTAAACAAATTGTTATATTAATACAATGGAATTTTACCCAGCACTAGCAAAAGTGAATGAACCACTGAATGAAAACAACAAAAGTGAATGAACTACTGAATGAAGAACAAAAGTGAATGAACTACACAGTAACATGAATGATTTCAAAAACATGCTGAATGAAGAAAGCCAGGCGCAAAAATATATATCTCAAATGCTTCATTTTAAATAAAATTATTGAGCATGCAAAATTAATATCCAGCGATAGAGACTAGGAATCATTGGTTACCACAGTGAATTAAGTATCCAGAGAGAAAAAGAAAATCTTGATTCCTATGTCTTATCATATGCAAAACTCAAATCTAGATGAATTTTACACCCATATCAAAAATGTTAAAAATATTAAGGTTTTAGACAGTAACAGAGAAGAGTAGACACTTGGGGTAGAAAAATATTTCTTCAGCAGGATATAATAAACTAAATATAAAGGAAAATATTGATTCAATTTCTATATTGAAATTAAGAACTTTTCATAAAAATCACTCTTAAAAGTGTAAACGTGAAACCACACATATGTGCAGAGTTCGCAATATATATACTAACAAAGAATAGGTTTCTGAAATGTAAAATATTTCTGGACACCCGAGCGGCTCAGTCAGTTAAGCACCCAACTTCAGCTTAGGTTATGATCTCACAGTTTGTGGGTTCAAGCCCTGTGATGGGCTCTGTGCTGACAGCTCAGAGCCTGGAGGCTGCTTCAGATTCTGTCTTCCTCTCTCTCTGATCCACCCCCACTTGTGTTCTATCTCTCTCCCAAAAAAAAACATTAAACAAATTTTTAATGTAAAAAGTTTACTACAACTAGAAGAGAAAAAGACAAATAATTAAATGAGGGGAAGGCAAAAGACTTGAAAATTATCATACAGTTATTTTTTTTCAATGAAAAGTAGTTCAACCTTGTTAGTCATCAAGGAAAAGCAAATTAAGACCATCATGAGACATCTCTACACACCCACTGCAAGAGCTGTCATTAAAAAGACTAATTATACCAAGTGTGGGAGAGAACTTGGAGCAACAAGGGAGAATGTGAGCAACTGTTCTCTTCTACAATGCTGGCATATAAATTAATATAATCACTTAGGAAAATTGTTCGGCAGTGTCAACTAAAGCTTGCACACATCCTGTAATCCCGCTATTTCACCCCTAGCAACATACCCAACAGAATTGCATAGACATATGCACCATAACACATGCACAATGATCTTATAACATTCTATATAGTATAGCCCACATCTGGAAAATAAACACTCCTCAAACTGGATAAATACAGGGTCTCATGATTATACAATGAAATGCTATGCAGTAATAAAGATGAACGAATTACTGCAACACACAGTATGCGTGAATGAATCTCACAGACTCGGTGTTGGGCTCAATAAGCCAGATGGAATAGAAAAAAAAAAGACTGTTGGCTTCTGTTTACATAAAGACAAAACCTATCTACAGGGACAGAAATGAGAATCGAGGTGTGTTTTGGTGGTGATGACTGGAGGGTAACAAAGATGTTTCTAAAGTGTTGGTGTTTTTTGATCAGAGTGCAGGTTACAAGCATGCGATTATATGGAAGAATGCTTTGAGCTTTACATAAGATGTGTGCAGGACACCTGGGTGGGTCAGTTCGCTAAGCATCCAACTCTTGCTTTCAGTTCAGATCATGATCTCATCATGGGTTGTGTGTTCGAGCCACACGTCAGACTCTGTGCTGGCAGTGTGGAGCCTGCCAGGGATTCTCTCTCTCCCCCCTCTCTTCCTGACCCTGCTCACTCTCTGTCTCTCTCAAAATAAATAAATAAATATTTTTTAAAAAAAGATGTACACACTTTTCTTTATACATGCTGATACTTCAGTGAAAATTTTTATCTGAAAATACAGGAGACTTTTGTGTAATTTTAGAGATAGTTTACCATTAAGAAAATAATGCTTAGGTTAGCTAGCTTTTTTTTTAATTTTTTTTAACGTTTATTTATTTTTGAGACAGAGAGAGACAGAGTATGAACAGGGGAGGGGCAGAGAGAGAGGGAGACATAGAATCTGAAATGGGCTCCAGGCTCTGAGCTGTCAGCACAGAGCCCGACGCAGGACTCGAACTCATGGACCATCAGATCATGACCTGAGCGGAAGTCGGACGCTCAACCTACTGAGCCACCCAGGCGCCCCTAGGTTAGTTAGCTTTTAACAGAAATGTTGCATGATGTTTTCCGTTTACCCCAAGAAATTAGTCTTCTTGTGACAAAAAATAAATCAATGGTTTTTGAAACAAGATTACTAATTATATTTTGCTACCATTAGATACTCAAATGTATTCCTTGCAATTGCACCATAGTTTATGTTATGCTATTACATTCCCCACCCTAAGAATTTAAGTGGAAAACAGAACTGAACATCTCAGTTGAACACCTCACATGCTTTCTCGGAATCCTATTCTTGATATTGCTGTTGCTGAATGGTAGTAGAGTTCCTGAAAAAGTTTACTATGTTCCTACCCAGAAGGACTACAATGGGTGCTGAAGATAAGAAAATATCGCTTAATGTTTGCTAATCTATACATTTACTACTTAAAAAATTCTATGTAATTTTTTTTTAATGGAAATGAACAGCTTTCCATTACAAACAGAACCATGAGTAAGGCAAGTTTATCTTGACTATCTACAAGTTTTAACTTAAATCATTAAGTTAGAAAATTTGGCCAATAGCTTTCCTCCAGTTCCTCAAAAGTGCCAGCCTACTCATAAGAGACCTATGTGTGTTGCACATTTCTGTTACTCTCAAGATCTACAAAGACAGACCTCAGGTCCTACATTTTCCCCTTTGAAAACTTCAGGTAATACTGCTACCTTTGCAGGACTTGGTGATGCTTTTGAACCTCCAAATAGGCTAAGGTACATTAAAAATGCCTAGCATCACATCGGTACTGCCCTAGGGGTGCAATAAGCACTGGCCATTATTTTGAGTGTTATTATTATTGTTTTCCTCTCCTATATTATAAAAAATACCCAAAAATGTATGGGGAAATCATTATTGTATATTGTTTGCTATTTCACGCTATGCCTTTCTATTTAGTAATAAGATAGGGTAATGAAGAAGGGAGCTAGAAGAATTCAATTCAAGATGTCAGATCTATCATGCCATTTACTGGGATTTATTTTAATAACATAGTTGCACATCTCGGCCTGTACTTTTTGTATTTCATGATAAGGTAAAGGTTAGATTACTAAAATATGTGATCTATAGCACACAATGACCAGCTTCTATGTAAAAGGCTTTCCAGATGCTTTTAAGTTTTTAAAAATTTATTTATGTATATACCACTACATCTATTTCACCCTGGCCTTCACAGCTGCAGGGCCAAATTTCTTTGGCAGCATTTCTCTTCTCAGTTTCTCTTAAAAGATTATTTGCTTTTCCATTTAGGGTGTAATAACGAAAAGCCAATTCATCATCTAAAATTATCTGATGTTCTTTTGCTCTATCTTGTCACATTTGCTATTTACAGAATATATATAAGCTGTAACTCTTTCTTTTGACCATGATATAGAGATCTTGCTATCACTTTGTCCATTTAATTCGGCGTTTTAAAATGCATCCATCTTTTTCATCCTAATATGTCTAAGATTCATAGTACACAAAGGGGATCATTTTCTCATCTCAGTATTCTGTACATGTGTTTGATGTGTTCTGCACAATAAATTATACCACTGTGGCTATTGTGCTGTTTTGGCCTAGTTGTGTGCCAGGAAACCATACAAAACAAATCGTGATAAAATAAATCATAAACACAAAATCAAGAACAATGTATTCCAGACATTTTGCAAAACTAAAATGCTTACGGAAGAATAGGTTTGTATTTCCTTCATAAGAAGGTTTGGAGAGTTAACTAAGAGTTTACTGCTGGACAATTTACTTACACATTATCTCATTCAACACAATCAGTCTCCATAGGGAAGGTATTATTATTTCCATTACCTTGATACAAAAAAAACCTATAATTACTTGCTGACTATCATCCAGTTAAGAAACGTTGAGACTGAGGGTTAAGCCTATATCCCCTTGTCTAAAAATCCCCCAGCTTTTGCCTTCAGGGGGGCTGTCCTGTGATCTTTAAGGGGAAGGAATCACAAACTTGCACAAAGAGTAGTATTTCTTGAGTAGGTAGAATGAAGTTTTAATTAGACTGTAATTCATACAGTATTAGGAACTGTGTGAAATAATTTATCTCCAGCAAACTGAAGACAGTAAAGACTAAAGAGCTAGAACATCCTTCAAGTCACTGAAAAGGAGAGCACCTAACTCCCTTAAAAACCAATCCCAGTCAACTTATTTTTTAAGAACATAATGATCTTTCTCACATCTGTGCTTCACTGGTGAAGTTCCCATGGCCCTTCACCTACTCCTACTCCTGTTTTGGATTTAGCTTGGAGAACATTGCTATGCACACATATATTCCCTAATCCTCTCAATAGCCCATCAAGTTGGGATTATTATCTCAATTTTCCAGATGGACAAAACAAACCGTCATTGTTACCATAGATAGAAAAACAAAACAACTTGTGTGTGTGTGTGTGTGTGCGTGTGTGTGATTGTGCCAAGAAGCAAAGGCCTAATTAAAGAACTAAAAAAATGATCTCTGGATTTCCAATTCAGATGCTTACTAAAAGTTTAGGTATTTTGTTGATGTTTCTGGCTACCTAACATATCAGAAAAAATTACTAAATTATGATAGGGAATAATTATGATATGGAATTATAAAAACCAAAGAATCCTTTTGTAGAAAAAATATTCACTTGTAAATTTTAGATTTTTGTATCTAAAGGTTTTTAATAGCAATTTGTAAGGGTGCCTGTTTGGCTCAGTCAATTGAGCATCCAACTCTTGATCCAGGGTTGTGAGTTCAAGCACCATGTTGGGCGTGGAGCCTACTTAAAAAAAAAAAAAAAGAAATGGCTATAATAGTAATTTGTAGTACATTGCTCTTTCCTCACCACTGAATTCTTCACTAAATCTTCATTGAATCAGGAGCAAATTAAAGTTTTATGCATATTTGTTGATAAACTTACTACACAATAATCTCAAGACTGAAGCTCAAGTACTTATCAACTGTTGATGTGGCTGGAAAAGGAATTAACTCTGTGTCTCTGCTCATTAGGCCACCCTCAAAAGTGTTGACGGGGAGAAGAACATTAATAGTTAAGAATGTGAGATTTATACTCCTGAATTCAAATCTAGCCACAATTTGCTGGCTTTGTGGTCTTGTGAAAATCACTAAGCTTCACTTTTGTTCTTAACCCCTTAAAATGAGAGATAATCCATAAAAGGGCTTGCATGCCCCGTAGGGTGGTTTGGAAGTAAGATAATGTGGGTGAAGTACCTCCCCCACAATAAGTTACCTGTTCAATCTTGCCAGGAGGCTTGTACTTACAATGCTCCCTTTCTTTGGCAAGCTTTTCCTCCTCCTCTCCTTCCCTTTTCCTAAACAAATCTATTCTCCCTTCAGGTCTCAGATTAAATTTCATTTCCTCAAAGAATATCCTCACAAACTCCAGCATGGGCCAAGTTCCATTAGTTTTTCTGACCACAGTATTAAAATACTGAAATTAACTCTTAGAGCAAGTAGTGGTTTCATGAATTTCTTTCCTTATAAGTGATACACCCCCAAATGGCACAGCCTTTATCTGTCACATAACCTGCTCTAGCACAGTGGCACGCATAGCAAGAAATAAAATGTGCTTGGTCAACATTAGATAAAAGAATAATCTAATTTACTGATTCATAGCACAGTGTGTAAAACAAAAAATTAATAAATATTAGTAATTTTTAATTATTATTCAGTAATATACTGATGTGGTATGTCTGTAAGCTTTCTCGCATGTATTTATTAATCACATAATTTTTCCTTTTTTTAATATTTATTTATTTTGAGAGCGAGAGCAAGCACCAGTGGGTGAGGGGCAGAGAGGGAGAGAGAGAATCCCAAAAGCCTGGCACAGGGCTCGATTACATCAACTGTGAGATCATGAACTAAGCCAAGATCAGGAGTCCAATGTTTAACCAACTGAGCCACCCAAGTGCCTCAATCACATAATTTTTCTTGAGCATTGTATTTACTATTACCTTAAAATATCAACCTGTTAGGAAAAGCAAAATGTACTACATTGCATCCTACTATGCCCTAGAATTGCCATTTAATTCAAGGAACCCTTCCCAGGAAAACAACTGCCATTTCTTAAAAAAAAAAAAAAAAAACAAAAACCAAACAAACAAAAAAAAAACACCCAAATTATATAAGCTGCTCTCTCTTAGACTGTGTCAACCTGAATTGCAAGCAGGAGATGCAGGGCTAGGGGGGAGGGGTGAGGGAGGGGACTTGCTCCTTGTTCCATCCTGCTTGTAGTGTGCTGTCAGTTTCTTCTTTCCTTGCCTATCACCCTAGCCTTGCTTCCACCCTGGCAGCAGTGATTCAGTCCTGGAGCGCAACCAAATCCATTTTGCGCTTCTTCAAATACCGGCAGAAACTGCCTCAGTGCATCCCCTGAGATGCAAATCTCTGTGGGCTCCTGCTGTTGCTCAGAGGCATTTTGGGGTTCTCTCCCTGGTTCAGAGATATCAGTATCAGCTGAGCTGTGTTTCCCCCACAGAGGTTTGAATTTCAACTTCACGTGGCTCACCCTCTAAGCTTCTAAGTTTTTAATTATTCAAATCTTTCCCCTTTTATGTCGGTCTAGACTCATAAGAAGCAGTTACAAAAACATGCTTAGACATGCAGGAAATTTGTTAGGGGAAACATCTGTGAGAGAAAATGGGAAGGAAGCCAGGAGATGCTCGTAGAACTGTCAGACCATGATGTAGGGCTCAGGCTGAGTGCAGAAGAGAGGAAAGCAAGGTTGTTTTGGGTGGAAGTGTTTCAGACTGCAGAGAAGTTCTAAGAAAGGTTTGGCAATGCTAGTGGAGAGTCCTGATGTTAAAGTCACCTGTCATAGAAATCTGGTGCTTTCTAGGAATGGGTCAGTCTTTATGTCAAGGAATCAAGAGGTGGAAGTGGGAGGGACTCTTCTCATAAATGTATCTGGTATTCTATTCTGATCTTTTGCTTCCATGCCCACAACTTTGACTTTTGACAAATCGGAAGTCTTGCTTCCCAAGGATGGATTGCTTTCATTCAGGGGTTACAAGAATTGTTCTGTGGAATCATATGCTGAGATTACTTCCTTGAGATTATGAGCACCTTGTGTCACTGAAACAATATCAGAGAGGGAGCATACTCTTCCCTGGCTGGGTTTTGAAGAGTATTCTTTAGGAATTTTGTGTAAAGTTCCTCACATTGGATTTGTCTGATATTTTCTCACAAATAAACTGAGGGGCTGACTATCTGTGAGGAGCATAAAACAAGAGACGTGCTTTTTCATCACATCGTATCACTGCACACATAAAAGCAACATGATACCACTCATGATCTAACCTTGATTCCTTGGTAGTGTCTGCCATATTTCTCCACTATACAGTTACTTTCCCCCCTATTTTTTATGCTCTATTCTTTGAAAGTGAGTCACCACATCCAGCCCACAGTCAAAGGGAAGGGAATTAAGTGTACCTCTTGGAAGGATGGAGGCCTATGCATATTATTTAGAATTCTTCTGAAAGAAAGATTTATTTCTTATTCTATTTAAATTTTTTATTGAATAATTTACTTATATCTCTTAGGGTTCATAGATATTTATTTTATTCAGGGGGTTATAATCTACTTCTAAAATTATTATTGCTTCATTTTTCCATCTTTGGCCATTGTGAACTCTTTCATATTGGCTCCTGTGTCCTTTTGATATGGCTCATCTTTTTAATTTATTTGTTTTTTAGCTCTTCCTTATTTTGAGGCACTTCAAGATGCTGTAGGCTCATCTTGTGTTTTCCCCACTGCAGTCCCAAACAAATTAACCATTCTTCCAAGGGACTCTGATTCCCTTTATTAAAAAATAAATAAATAAATAAATAAAAGGAGTTTAGAAATCAATATCTTGTGTCTGGGTCTGTTTGATGCTACTCACGTTTTATTTTATATATGTATACACAATTTTTGCATATTTATATATAGGTACATATTTATTATATATTTATATATATTATACATGTAAAACATATCTTTCCTTATATACACATATATCTATAATTATTTCCTTATCTATATAGGTATATACATATATTAAAATTGACATCAGTTTATACTGGTGTCTTTTACTCTAACCCAGTCTCATGAGGTTTATTTTAGATGGAATTTTGACTAAAATTTTGGAATAATTAACACAGCTCAGAGATGGATAGTGTGAATGTCTATCAGAAACGGATAAGATTCTTAGAACTTTGAGATTCCTCAATTTCGGGACAGGGTAAGAATGTCTTTGTGTCTCTAAACAACAGTTGCATCTTGTTAGGCAGGAACATACAAGATTTGTGTTGTTACCAATACGTGTTAGAAGTGTGCGCATGCGCTGTTGCTGAAGCGAAGCCTGCCCAATGCAGGCCATTGTCTCACCCAAGACAGACAGTAGGCTGCGCTTTGTGAGGCTGCGGGGAAGACTGCAAACTTGGTTTCTGCTTTGCCAACTTGGCTCCCATTAGGCTCTGGCCCTGGGGAGCAAAGGAAGGAGACCACTAAGGGGAAGGAGAAGGGGGCATCTGCCCCTTACAGTCGTTCCCTGTTGCTTGCTGGCTGTTCCCTGTGCCTGTGAGCAGCACCCAGCGGTGCTTCTTCACTCTGAGCAGCAGTTCCTTCCTGGAGTATCAAATTTTCCCAGCACTTGCAGAGGCAGCGAAATCATGCCCCTCACTGATACCGGCTGGAGCCAGCATTTCCTGTCTTTAGAGGTCTGAATTTTTGCCCCCACCGCACTTCCACAGAGCTCCTAAGATTTAGTAACTCAAATCTCTTTCCAAAGATGGAAGCCGCTTTCCGCACGTACTGCCTCCATCATAGCTAGGGTTTTTCAGTACCCAATTAACAACTTTGTAACTAATTACTAATTTTTTGCATTATATTATCTATCTCTGTGAAAATAACCAGAATGGCTTCTTTCATCTGCCTAGGCCTTTACTGATACAATCCAGTGTCTAAATTTCCATGTTGCTTACCCACATTTTTAAAAAAAAATTTTTTTTTCAACGTTTATTTATTTTTGGGACAGAGAGAGACAGAGCATGAACGGGGGAGGGGCAGAGAGAGAGGGAGACACAGAATCAGAAACAGGCTTGAAAGAAGTTTCTCCATCACTTTTGATAACAGATTATTGAAAAGAAAATATATCATAGTTTCGTAATGTGTTATTTGATGACATAAGGTCTGGTTCTGTATTTATAACCTGATGCAACATTAGACAATTTACTGGTGTCAGCCCTTTCTGTATTTGTTTTGTTTTTGTTTTTGTTTTTTAGAAGTCTGTCTTTTTTCACATGTAAAACTTTATCTAATCTATAGCATGGTTTCTCTCAGTCTAAAATCTATTCAAAATCTCCATCCAGTATATTTTTTCAGATCCTGAGGAAGTCTTCAGGGCTGAAAAAGTATACATTACTCTCTGTTTTCTAGATGTGTTCTGGCGTTAATTTATCAAACTGTTTATTTTATGAAATGTCATAAAAAGGAACTATAAATTAAATCAATAATTGATTAAGTGAATCATACTATATTGTCATCCAAGCAATAAAAGTAACATATTTTATAAAGTTTGACTCCTTTATTCCCCACTTTGTCTGTCCCTCCCTCCCTTCCTCCTTTCTCTCTTTTACAGTTGAAAGCTTGAGGATCAAGAAAGGGCACTACAAATTTCTTGTCCTACTCATTTTCATTTTCAAAGCCATTTACATGTTTTGTATAATTTAATTTAAAAAAAAAACAAGAGTGTTGTAGTGTTTGCTTAACAAAAGAGGTTGTGAATCAGGAATATTTTATTTCAAGTACAAATTCTAGCACGTATCACCTCTTAATTATTATCACATTGCATAAGCTAGCTCATCTCAATGTTATCTTCTGGACTATGAGCATATTAGTTTATATCTGATAAGATTCTCTTAATGGGTTATGAAAAAAATATATGTGTGAAGCACATGCAGTTCCTGGCTTATGATAAAAATTCAGAATTAATTTCGTTGAAGTTGATATTTTAACCCCATTTGAAAGGAAAGCCACCTTACTAGCCTGTAAGACTTGTCTCAGAAGCTTGGCAAATACCTGTATATGCAAAATTTGATTTTTTTTTTTTAAAGTGTGAGTTAAGATGGTCACCTTGCCAATTGTCTGAGTATGCTGGTCTTTGTAACCAGGGAAACAAATCTGATTTCCAGAATAAAGAGAGACTTGGAACTACTGTACAAAGAGAAAACATGGGTAAGTATTATTTTCCTATGTTTTGAATTCTTTGGATGGTATTAATTCTAACTCCTATTAACCATCCAGGCCTGCTTCTAACAGTTGTAACTCAGCGACCAATCCCAGCTCAAGATATCTCCTTACACCCTTCCCAGAAGATCAGCAAATAGCTGATAACCCTAGGATTTCTTGCATGCTAGTGACTGGAAATTACTATCTAGTAGAAATTGTAGCTAATGTGTAGACCAATCAATGCCTGAATTGAAAAGAATTTGTTTCAGAGAACATTTCTAGAATTACATGTTGGGTTTAGCATTTGATTTTATTCTACAGCTAATGAGTGTATCTGCTACTGTTTCATGGATGCTGACAGAAGACGCAAGAGTCCTGGGTCAGACACAAAGACTTTATTACTTAAGGCACAACAGGCAATATGAAAATCAACATATTTACATTAGTTCTTTTTGTCCCCAACTCCAACAGTGGGAGGCACGATCAGGGGATAGGTTACAAGAAGACTTTAGATAGTACCAGCACAAACAGTGGAATATTATAAAAGAAAAACAAACAAACAAACTCTGAGCTTGAGAGAATTCACTCTTTTTATAACAATCACTAAGCAAGCCTCCCCTGTCCTAGAGGGAGATACTACCTCTTTTTTCAAGATAACTGTTAAAACCCTTGAGAATCCCTGAGAAACAAAACTTTGAGAACCCAGTCTCTTCAGTAACATAACACTGAGAAATGACCTAGATGAAGAGTAGACAGAGCCTTTTATTCTTGGCACACCTAGCAAGACATTGAACATGAAAGACCCATGGGCATCTCCCACCAATACTTACAATGTAATCCTACTTTGCCTTGGCTTCCAGCAAATTTTCAAATTATTTTGCATCTTCATTGGCCACTCTGATTAATCTAACTAAAAAAAGCTGCAACCAAATCCATCCAATTTGCCACATAGCATTTAATTACAGTCAAGTATGAATATATTCCAGCAAGTAGTAAGTCATATTTTAGGCAGCAGATTCTAGTCTAAGGCCAGTTCTATTATGACTTATAACAAAGGAGTAGCAACTCACCTGCTGATCTTTGATGTCACTGCCAATAAGTATAAGGGACAATATATAAGCTAAAACTAAAGCAGCCTCTATCTGCAATGGAGAGACATTTCATAATCTATCATCTCCTACATATAAGCATATAACCCAAATTTACACAGGTCATTCCTATTCTTTCTATATAGCTGGGCTCAATCATTTCTATTGTAACAGAAATTTCTGTCCTGAAAGAAACAACAGCAGTGAGACACAGATAGTGAGCTTAAAAGGGTTAAAAGTTCAGTACTGTCTATTTGTCAAGTACTGGTGGAGACAATGCCCTCCTACAATGTGGCCTCATTATCCTAAGACAAATGGGCCAACTTTGGTAGGAGTCACAGGTCTAGCATCTAGGGTTGGCATTGTAGCCACTGATCAAAAACAAGATGGACCCCAATCAAAATTTGGATCAGACGTCAAGACTGATGATACTGCACGTATGCCAAAAAATATGGAAATATTTATTAACTACATGATGGAACTTTCTGAGTAGCTCTGCAACAGGTATGAAAATGAGAGCAGGAAAAGAAGATGGGCTTGGGTTTTCCCGTTGGTTATGAGAGGGGCCAGGGTGACAGTGCCCAAATATGGTTTTAAGATCCTACCAATGCCAAAGGAGGGAACACTAAGCTTTCTCATCATCTTTCCCAGATATAAGTCTGAAAGAGAAGAGAGAAGTTTAAATGCTATCAGCAGGGAAACATCAAAAAATGACATATTACAACTGACCCCTGATGTTTGACTGATGACTAAAAGTGCCATTTTTCACTTAACTGAATTTGAACCTGTTTAAGTGAGCCATTATGGCACTCTATGAGGTCTGCAGCCTAGGGAGGTTAAGAAAAATGAAATTTCAATTAAATACCATTTCAAAAGCTTAGCATTATGTATTCTGAGAAGTGACTGAGTGCTTGATCATTATTAGTGATGTCTAAAACTCCTAAGGGGATAAGGAATGTCTTGGGGAAGTCTTGTATTGCGGCTTTAGTAGGCATAGATGCATGTGTGACATTGAATTATATTTTGTGTATCTGTCAGGCAAGAGATACCCAGAGTTCTGTACACCAAAGAAAGAGCCTTAGATAAGAAATTGTTGTTGCTGTCATTAACTATATCAGACAGCCAGATCCTTGGCAATAGCCCATGAATCTGTAAAAATGTACAAATGGGACCAACTGTTGACCAGGTCATCCAATGTTCTATGACTGCTTAGAGTTTGGTCAATTGTGGTGACCTCTGGGCCTCAGACTCTATCAAAGACATCCCGGTTAAAGAATGAACAGCAACAACAATTCAGTGAACTTTATCATGTTTGAGAGTGGTGATACTGTCCATAATGTCTACTGACTCCTTTTGCTGCTCACTCAGTTGATCCCAAGGAGCTCCATAAATAGCCAGAGGGTCTGGGAAAGGGGTGACCTCTGTTAACAGCATGGTATGTGAAAAAGGACTGAGGACAAGAAAGGTCACCTCCTCTTGCAGTGGAAATATGTCAGAAGCTCAGGATTGGCTCTGCTCTGTAACAAGAGTCCCTGGTGGTCATGCTTTTGGGGTGCTGCTTTCATGACGAAAGGCATAATGAACAGCTGGATATGGAGGGTCATGGTTTTAAAACTTCTGAGCATCTGTATTTCCAGGAAAACGCAGTATGGACCAGCAATACGCATTCTAATGATATATAACATGAGGCCAAAGAGAATAATCTTGCATCAGGAGCTCATGGGCAATTTATAGCTATTATAGGTGTTCCAGAGGCTCTAAGAGGTATGAGCCAAAGACTCTATGGTAAAGGTGTCTCTGGTGGGGGTACTAACAAAATGCCTATTGTATTGCAATTTGGACAGATTTTAAAGCTTTTGTTGGAAGAGGTTCCATTTAAGATGGGCCAGTGTACATATGACAGCATAATTAGATTAAGTAAAGTTTGTAAATGAATTTGTTTGTAAATGTATTAAGTAAAATTATAAATGAATGTAAAGGAATATATTGCCTTTAGAATCCCCCAAAACTAAAGATGTTCATGTTGGGGATACATGATCAATAATTCTTTCTTGACAGTATTAGGAGTGGGGCAGACCTTGGCTTATCAAATGATTTCAGGAATTTAAACCAAGGTGGTAGGCTTTTGAATTATTCATGGGATGATTCAGCCCTTTTTTTTTGTGAGCTGCTTTGTGAGTAGTGGCTTGTCTTGAATGAGTGTGTCAAGTGAATCTTGTCAGAAGAAGATATCATCAGTGCAATGTCATACCTGTGCTCCCGGAGAAAGCTGTATGCAGTTAAGATCTTTCCTGCGAGGACTGTGTGCAATGGCAGGGCTATTGAGTTACCCCACTAAGTCAGGTAAAGGTGTATTCTAGACCTTGGAAGTAGTTTGAAAGCAAAGTGCAGCTAAGAGCTATTGAATTAGGCATTAAATATATTAGTCAAACGTGTAATGGCAAAATGTTTACTAGTTGCTGATTAAATGAAGTCAGCAATATCAATAATAATGAGTGGGGATGCTTTGATAGGTGAGACCACAGCATTAACAGCGTCAAGGTGGTATTAATCCACAGTGAGACATTTTTCATTCTTTCTAAGTTTAAGAACAGACCAACCGAGCTGTCAAATGGAAAAGCAGTAGAGATATCACCCCTTCACTAGGTAAGACTTCTTTAATGTGTTTCAATCCTTGAAGACCCTGTTTTAATTTATATTGGGCTGTATTAACGATTTTAATTGGGGAAGGATGGAGATCCATGGAGTCCCATTTGTCAAGCCAATTGTAAGTGCCAAGGATTTAATTTAATTTTAATTTATCATTCATTGATTGTCAAAGTGACAATGCCCACTATGAGATATTTAAGATAATAGGTACTGTAAGCATGAGGAACTAAGACAAGATAAAGGTTTTGATAGCTAAGTGAGGCATACCTATTTGTCCTCTATTTATGTTCAGTAACTCCTCTAAGATAGTTAATTAATAAGACCTCCAGGTTTACTGTAATTCGACTCCTAATAATTAAGGCCACAAAGTTATGTCAATTTATACAGTTAAACAGATATTAAAGTTAATTCACAACATATGTTTTGGAAGCAAAAAAAGCCAATCACTGACTTTGTTTTTATTGTTATATAAATTATTTTAGTAAATTTTTATTTGTTTTTATTGTTGTATAAATTATTTTAGTAAATTTTAGATTTCCAATTGGATCAAATTTTGTGAACTTGTGTTTCAGGTTTTGTTTGCTTGTTCAGTTCACCACGTATTCAAGTTTCTTCCTTTCTCCCTTCCTTTTTTTCCTTCCTCTCTTCCTAGTTCTACATTTCTCTTGTTTTGCTTTTCTTTCTTTCTTTTATTTTATTTTTGTCATTCCTGGATATACTTTAGAGAATTCTATCATGCTCAAATTTTAGAGTTTGGTTTTCCACAGAGCCTTGAATCATCATTTTTAAGTTTAGAGGACTTCAAAAGATGATGGTTGAATTATTCCTCTGACTGCCACAGGGATATTCTAAGGATCCTTTTAACCCTGACAATCAGGATCTTTCTTGGTGACAGGAGCATAGATAGCAGCAGCAGGAAAAGTATCTTGTGGGGTCTTAGTGAGTGATCTTTTTTTTAGGAGTATGACTTCAGGGTATCAAATAGTTATTCCTCTTCCACACAAGCAACCATGGGTAGACCCATGTTGCATAGGGTGTCTGTCTTTCCTTTGAGCTCTTTACAGAATAGGGACAATGCCTAGTTGAGACACACAACCAACGGTTTCAGAGTAAGGGTCATTCCTTGAGCGTAGTATCAGTCATAGCTTATGTTGGAGTTGAGACACAGTTTAACCTGAGACTCACTGATAGTCCTGGGCCAAAATATACTACCCAGGGCCATTTAAAGGAGGGCCCAAACTCATATTCCTATTCCTAAATTCTAATTACCCAGACTCTGGCTTGGGCAGTTAAATCTATAGTAGAGACTCAGTAGAATTCAGCAAGTATAGTGTAAAACAGCTCACATTAAAGTGCAAAGTTGTTAGCAGGCAGCAATGCAACCCAAAGAGCATGCTCACCAGCAATTAGCAAGCCAAAGAAAAACATGGAAGATGCTGAGTGGTAGTGGTCACGGTCTAGACACCCACTCTGCTCTTTTCTTCAATTTTTTTGGAGACTCCATTGAAACCGTGAATTTTCCCATCCCAAAATTTGCTTTGGGTGTTAACATCGATGATGCCCCAGACACACTAAGAGGGTATACAGAGATAATTATTCATTTAATATAGCTTTCTAGGGAGAATAAGATGGCTCACCAGCACTTCTAAAATGGCTTGAGAGAGTAGGAAAGAAAACTGGCTTGGGAGTTTTGAGTGATTAGGTGAGGGGACAAGGAAAAGTGTTCTTATGGGTGGTTTGAACTTCTCACCAGGACCAAAGAAGGGATCACCCAGGCTTTTTCACCAACTTGCCCATATAACAGGCAGAAGTGGAATAGTTAAGGGTGAGGCTTTAAATCTGTCAGCAGTCATACATCAAGAAATGGAGTCACCTTATTACAATTAACTTCTGTATCAGAAACATTTGGACTTTTGCACTGTACAGTTTATTATGATGAAAATTGTCATGCTCTGTGTGATGAGGCATCTAGGTAGCAATGGCACCAATGCCAGGAATGCAGACTTGATCATTAGTTGATTGCATATAGTCTCATCACAGAATGGGCCCTTACTGTGAGCATCTACACGAGTAACCCAGACTGTCAGATGAGCAGCCACAATTGCTTTCTACATTTTGCAGCCATAAAGAGGATTATCTTTAATCTTCCATTTTGTAGTCTTCCAAGTAGTAGAACAGATGGCTAGGACTTTGGCAAGAGTTTAAGAGTTAGTAAAAATATTCCTGTTATATATATATATATATATATATATATATATATATGCGGGTTATGTATAACACTACATATAAAAATAATGTGATTCATTGGAGTACGATTGAAGACAGTCACATGTCTGTCAAGTCACCCATTGTACTGACCAGTCTTTACCAGAGTTAGTCCTTCAGAATTGTCACTGCAACTGGTTTGCTGCTATCCGAGGAGGCCATCAGCTTTCACTGGTAAACAATGTCAGCAGTCAATGACCAGACATTTAGGGAAAACTCGGTGGATTAAGGTCCCCACAGTGCCAGTGGCTTTCCTTCAGACAATCAAGTGGGGGATAAAACATAGAGTAGCAGCCATGTTTTCGTGCAAAGCTGAGATGACTTAAAGCAGAGCACTCTTGAACATACCATATCTGCTTAGCCAATATAGTCTATAACTTTCCATTTTGTTTATCATTCAATTCAAGTTTCTCTACCCCAAAGTAAGGATGTCAGCCTGGAGGTACAAGTCTCCATAAGTAATTGGTTCAGTTTCAACAAGAGCCTAAGTAACAGGTTAAAATGTGTCTTTTATTAAAAAGGGGTATAATTGTTACTGTATCTGGCAGCAGCACTGTTTATTTTGTTTCTATTTGATAAGCCAAGAAGGGATAGGGAGGAGGTTTGCAGGGGAAAGAAGAAGCAACTAATATGTCCCATTAGCATTTTTCCTTTT
Source organism: Lynx canadensis (assembly GCF_007474595.2). Lineage (NCBI taxonomy): Eukaryota > Metazoa > Chordata > Mammalia > Carnivora > Felidae > Lynx > Lynx canadensis. The sequence continues at coordinate 100,009,532 of NC_044306.2, forward strand.
ATATCAGTCTTTGAACAGAAGAATTCTCTGTAACACTATAAGACGAGTAGAAGTAGGACAACACTCTAGGAAGTAGAAGCATGTAAGACATCAAGTCAATGATATGTGCAGATGTCAAAGCCACTGCAATAGTGAGTTAAATCAGCTGGAAGCGTTCATCCATTAGGTCATTTTAACATTCCTGCCTGCACCACTGTGACTTTTCCCCACACTCCATCATTTAAGTTTAGCTTCCTTCTCTGCCTAACAGACTGGAAAGGATAGTGACTCTGGTGCATGTATCCAACAGAGTCATGAATTTGAGTGCCAATCCTCCCCCAAACTCCCCAACATAATGAAACAAGTGCATTTTACCTTTGATCCCTTTTGAGGGAAGAATAATCTTGGCCCAGGCCCCAGCGACCTTTCTCCTTAAAGTAGCTGAAGTCAGAGGAGAAGGAGGGGGTAATGGAGTAGAGTGGCACCATGCTACTGAACAAGACTTTGCATTTACATTTGGTTTTGAGACACATGACAGTTGATCACAACTCAACCAAGTAGACCTCTGTGTTTTGGTTCATCGACAGTTTTTTTAACAAAATGGAAAGATCTCCTTGGTGACACAATTTATTTCAGCTTTGAGGACTCTTTGGTTTGGTAGCCATGGCTACACTGTCTATCTGCTGGAACCACAGGGTCCATAATGCTGCCCATTATGAATATATATCTTTCTATTTCTGCTCCGAGAAGAGTAAGAAACAACTTGTCTCATTTGGGCAACTTGTTCCAATCCCACATGAAGAAATGAAGAAATGATGGAGAAAGAGGATGCCTTTGTCGATTACCAAGGCCACTCCAACAATCAGGGGGTGACAGCCCTCCCACCTATGTCCTCACGTTTGGCTGACTCCTGTAAGTACCGTGTCATAGGCCGATACCTTCCTCGTGAAGGTAGATGCTGAGTTATGTGCACTATGCAAATATTCCATTCAAGAAGTTAGGTCGTATGCTGGGCACTTGAAAAATAGTTTTGTTCAAAATGCTCACAATTAAAAAGAAAATTAAAAATGTAAAGAGGAAGATCGTTAGCTATCTAGAAATGGAATGATAAACAGAGGACATTTACCTTTTCCTGTCTCCTCTCTTGCCATCATTTGGATAAAAGTATTCTCTACCAGATCTCAGGGAGTCTTCTAACTCTGAACCTTGCTTGGGGACCTGTACTTCCTCTCCCCGAAAGTAATCTCTCAGTCAGGATTACAGCCTCACTGTAAAAACTGTCAGATCTGAGATTTAATTTCACCCCATAGCTATGATCTAAAAAGTTAGTCTGTCACTGGTTTTTGGATGCTGGTAGGAGACACAAGACTCCTGAGCCAGTGAAAAAGAAATTAACTGCACAGAGCACACCAAGTACCGTGAGCATCAGTGCATTTGCTTCAGTTTCTCTTGTTCCCAAGTCTCTTGAGGGTGATGGGGCAGGGCCAAACGTTACCTATACTAAGTGGATTGCATTATAGGAAAAGAGCACTAAAATTGGAATTTTTACTTGTTTTTTTTGTTTGCTTCTTTTTTTTTTCTCCCAGAGAAAGATGTACTTCATCCCTCAAGGTGTCTCTCTGAAAACACAACCTTGAAAATGACTCAGGGTCTTATATTTTTATCATGTTAAACAACAAAAGAGAACTGAATGACCCCTAGGAGAATGCCTCCAATACTGTAATAAAACATGAAATTGATCAAAGGAAGTAGCTGTTTTTTTATCATCATGATGATTTTGGACTAGAAATCTACCAGCCTTGTTATCACGAGCCTCCCATTTTCTTTTTCCATTTTTGATGCATATATTATTATTATTAAAATTGATTTTTATTAGAGAGTAAATATACTCTTTTTTTTAAGGAACAAAATTTGGGACTTTTATGTTTGATTTTAGGAAATTCATACAGAGGAAAAGTATACCTATTATGATACAGAGGGGGAGATAAAACATTAAATTGTAAAATTTAAATTTAGTCCCTTTGGAACAGTAACTAAACTAGGAAGGCAGGCACATGTTTTTGAACAGAAATATTTCTCAAAGTATTAATAAAACAGCCACACCTTTTTAAAATGTTGGAGCTGGCACTAATCCCAGCTATGTCTGACATTGCCTCTCTTCCCATTCCACTCATGGTACTTCACAAAGAAAAGAAACTAAACGTTATGTTCAGAACCGATGAGTAATAAATGTAGTAAACCTCAATCTCCTCCTAAAATAGTCTATCATAAGATGATACAGATAATTTTAAGTTGTATTTAAATGAAATTGGATACAAAAATTAAATGGAAAGCCATTGAAAGATTTAGCAGATGAAAATAGAGACTCTCTATCCAACGCTGCAGCTATGACTAATATTTCATATGGAACGCTGACAAAATCAGAAAATGTTTTCCCAAACACAAGTGACTATCTGTGTGAGATATTTCAGATGTTTCATGGGGGTGGTAAACTGCTACTGTATTCGTACCAAAAATACATCTGGGGTAATGTTAAAAAAAGCAAGTATCTCTTCGTAATATATAAATATTTATTGTAATATTGAAATTGTTTAATTATAATATGTAAATAATAATATAATATACACTATGCAATTATAATGTATAAACTATAATAATTATATATACACACATAACTATAACATAACTCACAAGAAATTTATGTATACATATATGAATTATTTAATGTGTAGGCTATTTATTATTTATAATATAAACTTCTAATATATAATATACATTAGAATATTATAATATATTATACTAAAACTGCTATATAATATATAAAGCATATATTTTCATAAATTATTATGTGTAAAAATGTGTAATTTGCAAACTATTATAATATATAAACTGATGCACATTATAATGTGTAAACTTTTAATCAGCAAGTGATTAAAATGTTAATTTCTTTGCATTTTGGTAATCTGGCCAATTCTACACTTTTTCTCAAAATGTGGAAGAAAAGAATTCCAAGTGTTTCAATTTTTTTAATTGTGTCGTTAAGAATGTTAAAATTATCGAGATATTTTGAATAAAATCAGCATGTTATTTCAAAATTTAGAATAAATAAAAAAATAATCACAAAACCAAAAACATACCACACTTTACGTATCTACTCATAAAAGTAGCCCTCAGATTGTCATTTAAGATCTATTTCTTTTGCTCCAAGAGTTTTTAAAAAAAGGTATTTGATTTCTAAGGAGAAAAAAATTAATGTTGAAAACTGAAGCGGTGAAAAAGTTTACTATTGACAGACACACAGTGAAAACAAGTGACAGCCAGCAACTTCACGGTGGTAGGAAAATAGAAGATACAGGTAATATGGCAGGAGATGAATCAAAAGGACTAGAAGAAGGCCTGTGCCATTTTTTATATGGTAGTGTCATTCTTTGTAACCAAAAGGCTAGCATGAAGAAATGATGGAGAAAGAGGATGCCTTTGTCGATTACCAAGGCCACTCCAACAATCAGGGGGTGACAGCCCTCCCACCTATGTCCTCACGTTTGGCTGACTCCTGTAAGTACCGTGTCATAGGCCGATACCTTCCTCGTGAAGGTAGATGCTGAGTTATGTGCACTATGCAAATATTCCATTCAAGAAGTTAGGTCGTATGCTGGGCACTTGAAAAATAGTTTTGTTCAAAATGCTCACAATTAAAAAGAAAATTGAAAATGTAAAGAGGAAGATCGTTAGCTATCTAGAAATGGAATGATAAACAGAGGACATTTACAACGGATGCTTTACCTTATCTTAACATCATTTTCTAATGGGAATTTTCAAGTGGGAATTTTACTAAGAGTTTTTACATTGGCCTAATTTCGGGCAGAATTCAAGGAAATTTGGAGTAAGCTTCTGCTCATGCCACTCCTTGTAAGACGGGTGTGACTAACAGCTTGGGTTTTTGAGCTTCAGCTAATTCTAAATGACTTCACGCTTAATTCCACTTGCCTGTTTGGTGCTTTATTAACTAACTTGGATCCCTCTTGTTCCTTCTCTTATGGAAGGAGAAAAGTGTCCAGTTATGCAATATATCAGCCTTATCTGTTTTCTAATGCTATTTATTCCACAGAGACATCAGCTGAAATAAAGCCAATCATTCACCTTGTTCTCAGTAGTATTCTCAACTTTTGGGCTCTGGTATATACCAGGAAATCAGTGAGCATCTGTTGAATTGTCTATTTGTGTAGTCTACACTTCCTGCTGGTATCTGTAGCAGTCCTTATCCTAAATTACTAAGTATTAATGTTTTGTTAGTTTCTCTCTCAACCCTATTTGGCCTGTTACATTCCCTTCAGCTCAGCAGGGTTTACAGGTTATCACTGAGATTGTGGTGTTGCTAGTGTTCTCTTGAACTTTATCTCACAGTGAAAATTCAGATGAATTTTATCAAAACTGTCTCATGTCAGCAGCATCATCAAGTCAATATTTTCTAATGACTAACTTGATAAGTATCAGCATTCTAGGATTTTCATTTCTATCTTTATTTTCAGAGTCATAAGTACTTTTAAAACAGTGTATATGTTTTAGTGATTTCTCAGTTTAAGAATAGTTGAAAATAATTTTCTAATTACGTGTTGAGTTTGGTATTTTTAACATGCAAAAGTTAATAATGTCGTGAAGAAACACATTATATACATTAAATATGTTTAGTGTAAGATGATACACTGCCATAAGGGTATAAAAAATACCAACTAAACATTAATGTAGGCAGGATCAGCTTCATGTTCATGAGACCTGTACAGCCACACAGGGCCTGTGCTCAGAAGGGCCTTGCATTTGGTCCTGCTCTGCTATCTCTGTACAGGCATACCTAGTTTTATTGTTCTTTTCTTTATTGTGCGCTTTAGATGCTGCATTTTTTTTTACACATTGCAGGTTTGTGGCAACCCTGCATTGAATAAGTCCATCAGTGCCATTTTTCCAACAGCATTTGCTCAGTGTGTGTCTCCATATCACCTTTTGGTAGCATTCACAATTTTTCATACATGTTCATGATTATCGTATTTTATGGTGATCTCTGATCAGTGATCTTTGAAGTTATTACTGTAATTGTTTTGGATACAACAAACCGTGTCCATATAAGACAGCAGACATAATTGGCAAATGTTGTGTATATTGGACTATTGCACTGACCAGTTATTCCACCACTTCTCTCTCTCTCTCCATAGGCCTCCCTATTCCCTGAGACCAACTAACAACCCTACAATGGTCTCTAAATGTTCAAATGAAAGAAAGAATTGCATGTCTCTCAGTTTAGATCAAAAGTTAGAAATTATTAGGCTTAGTGGGGAAGATATGTTGAAACCCAAGATAAGCTAAAAACTAGGCCTCTGGGGCCAAACAGCCAAATTGTGAGTGCAAAGAAGTTTTTGAAGGAAATTAAAAGTGCTGCTCCAGTGAACACATGGATGATAGGGAAATGAAACAGCCTTGTTGCTGATACGGTAAAACCTTAGCAGTCTGGATAGAAGATCAAACCAGCCACAACATTCCCTTAAGCCAAAGCCTAATCCACTCTCTTCAATTCTATGAAGGCTGAGAGAGGTGAGGAAGCTATAGAAGAAAACTTGGAAGCTACCAGAGGTTGGTTCATGAGGTTTAAGAAAATAAGCCACCTTCATAACATAAAAGAGCAAGATGAAGGAACAAGGGCTGATGTAGAAGCTACAGCAAGATACTTAAAAGATCTTGTTAAAATAATTAATGAAGGTGGCTACATAAACAACATATCTTCGGTATAGATGAAATAGCCTTTTAAGGGAAGAAGATGCCATCTAGGACTTTCACCGCTAGAAAAGATAAATCAATGCCTGGCTTCAAAGCTTCAAAGGACAAGCTGACTCTTGCTAGAGGCTAGCATAGCTGTTGACTTTAAGTTGAAGCCAACACTCATTTACCATTTTGAAAATCCTGAGGCCCTTAGAAATTATGCTAAATCTACTTGGCCTGTACTCTGTCAATAGAGCAGCAAAGCCTGGATGACAGCACATCTGTTTACAATGTGGTTTACAGAATATTTAAAGCCCACTGTTGAGACTTACTGCTCAGACCTCAACTCAAGGATTCAAAATATGACTGCTCATGGACAGTGCACCTGGTCACCCTAGAGCTATGATGGAGATGGATGAGATTCATGTTTTCATGACTGCTAACACAACATCCATTGTGTAGCCCATGAGTCAAGGAGTAATTTTGAATTTCAAATTTTATTATTCAAAAAATACATTTCATAAGGCTATAGCTGCCTCTGATGGATCTGGGCAAGCCAATTGAAAACCTTCTGGAATAATTAACCATTCAAAATGCCATTAAGAACATTTGTGATTCATGGAAAGAGGTCAAAATATCATGAACAGGGATTTGGAAGAATTTGATTCCAACTCTCATGGATGACTTTGAGGGGTTCAAGATCTCAGCGGAGGAAGTAACTGCAGATGTGGTGGAAATGGCAAGAGAACTAGAATTAGAGGTAGAACCTGATGGTGTGACTGAATTGCTGCAATCTCATGATAGAACTTAAACACGGGAGGAATTACTTCTTTTGGATGAGCAAAGAAAGTTGTTTCTTGAAGTGGAATTCACTCCTGGTTAAGATGTTGTGAAGATTTTTGAAATGAAAACAAAGGATTTAGAGTATTACATAAACTGAGTTGATAAAGCCACAACTAAGTTTGAAAGAACAGACTCCAAGTTTTTAAAAAGTTCCACTGTGAGTATAATGCTATTGAACACCATAGAATGCTCTCGGGAAATCGTTCATGAAATAAAGCATCAATAGATGCAGCAAACTTCACTGTTGTCTTATTTTAAGGAAGTGCCACAGCCACCCAACCTCCAGTAACCCTGATCAGTAAGCAGCCAACAAGATCCAGCAAGACTCTATACCAGCAAAAAGATTAGGACTCACTGAAAGCTCAGATGATGGTTAGCATTTTTTAGCAATAAAGCATTTGTTAAGTTAAAGTATGTACATTTTTTAATCATAATGCTATTACACTTAATAGGCTATAGAATAGTATAAACGTAACTTTTGTATGTGCACCAGGAAACTGAAAAAATTCATTTGATTAACTTTTGCAATATTTGTTTTATTGTGATGGTCTGGAACTAAACCCACAATATCTCCAAGGAACATCTGATGTTTTCATTCATTTCAAACAAGGAGTACTGCATTTTTGAAATGGTTATTTATTTTTGAGAGAGAGACAGAGCACAAGCAGGGGATGGGCAGAAAGACAGGGAGACACAGAACCCAAAGCCGGTTCTAGGCTCCAAGCTGTCAGCACAGAGCCCGTTGCAGGGTTCAAACCCATGAGCCATGACATCATGACCTGATCAGAACTCAGATGCTTAACCGACTGAGCCACCCAGGCAGCCCAGTACTGCATTTTTATTTTGCACTGGGCCCCACAGATACAGAAGATGGTTTCCTGGCATACTATAAATTGACAATCAAAATTAAAATTACATATATACATATAACACATACCTTAAGGTGTTAAATTCTTATTACACTTCTTACTTTAGAAATTTGAATTTTCACTTGAACTTGGAAGACAGAAGTATTCTGCCCCCATCCCACCTTCCCACATCCACCTTTCAGGCTTAATTTGTGATTACAGAAATAAGCTAGGTTCTCAGGTTTTGCTTGATTAAAAAAAAAATCTTTTCAGAAACAATCATTTGGTGAAAAAACACAACTTAGAAAACAAAGTGGAGAATACGCTTAGGTACACAACAGAATAAGTGTTCTTTTGGCTTTAATTTACCAAGGCCTTACTGATTTCAAATTTGAAGGATGTTTTTAATTTGGTTGGTGGGGCCTAGTGAATGCTATTCTCATTTGGGTCAATTTACTTTTATGTCCTCCCAATGTTCCCTAAGACAAAAGTGAACCAAGGAATAGTATAGAGAACATGTGAAAAATTCCTAAAACCAATAACGAATGGCAAATAATTTGGCAGGAAAACAGACAAATACTATGGACAGACAATTCAGAGAATAGCTAATAAACATGAAAGAATACTCAACTCCACTAGTAATCAGAGTCATGCAAATCAAAACCAAAATGAAAGGACATTTTAATTCCATCAAAAACAAAAATTTAAAGTGTCTGAGAATGCAATTTCTCCAGCAAATTCTCCTACTGTTCGGTAGGACTACAAGCTGGCAAAACTACTTTGGAGAGCAATTTCACACTCCAGTAAATTTGAAGAAGCAGTAACTTATAATAGGACAATTCTATCTCCAGTTAGATGCCCTAGAGAAACTCTCACACACATGTAAAAGCAAGCATGTGCAAACTTCATCACAGCATTATTTATAATAGAAAAAGAAATCTTAATGCTCATTAAGAAAATAGATAATTATATTATATTCATATGGTGAGATATGTAGCAATTAAAATAAATGAATTAGAGCAACAGTATTAAATGAGGATAATTTTTTTTTATTTTCTTAAATATTTATTTTTAAGAGAGAAAGAGAGAGAGAGAGAGAGTGAATGAGGGAGGGGCAGAGAAAGAGGGAGACACAGAATCCCCAGCAGGCTCCAGGCTCTGAGCTGTCAGCACAGAGCCCGACTTTGGGGCTCAAACCCATGAACTGTGAGATCATGACCTGAGCTGAAGTCAGACGCTTAACCGACTGAGCCACCCAGGAGCTGCTCAATTAAAAACAAAAACAAAAATGTTAAAAGAAAAAGGCAAATTGTAAAAATTTATGAAAAGTGTGATAAAATTTATGAAATGCTTAAAAACATAAAACGTGATGTTATTTATACATTATGAGTGCCTGGTATATATAATAAATATATAAACATATGAATGGAAATGATTTCAACTGGAGAGCAATGATTACATCTGGAGAGGGAGGGTGGACCAATGAAGGATACAAAGAAGAATTCAACTTTTATCTGTAGCATTTAAAAACAAAAAAACAGATCTCAGCAAGATATGGTAAAATGGCAAAATATTTCTTTGTTAGATCAAGAGAGCAAGAGTAAATAAACACTCATTACTTTATTATTTTCAGTATGTTTGACATCTTTTGTTTAAAATAAGGGAGAAAGAAAGAATCAAGGGGGTAGAGCTTGGGAAATGAACGACTTTTGCATACACAACATCCATAAGCACCTCCTGACAATTGGTAATTTGAATGGAGCAAAATGAGGCAGCTGTTTGGAAGCAGAATCTGTTATCCAGTGCAAATTATCTGGGGCTCCTACTTGAGTTTTGCCTCATTAGCAATCATCTCTATCACCGATTATAAAGACTAAATCTCCACACAAAATTATCTGGCTCTGCAATGAAAACAAAAGCATAGATGCCAGAGGTAGGGCCATTCCTTAGAAACCAAAGCTTTGTGTGTGTTTGTGGCTCAGAAAAGGGAGGGGGAGGCTGAATTAAGTGGAGCATGGTGTTCGCAGACACCTCATAAGCTTGCCAGACACTCTTCCCTCATTGCTCATCTCTGAAACTCAATTGCCCAGGCATGCCTTTAAAGGAAGAAAAAATCATCTGTCATTCTTTATGACAGTTTTGCTTCAGCTATGCAATGAGATGCTGTGGTGGGTTGGGGGCAAGTGGGAAAACAAGAAGAGTGGGGGTGCTCAAAATCCCTTGGATGTGCTTCCACTCTCCCTAAAGCTCCATGTGCATGCCTTCTCAGGTGAACGGCTTGCTGCATTGCGAGTGCTTGGAATGAATCTGTTCAGTGACATGCACTGGGGGCTGCTGGGTCTGGGTGCGTGTTTCATGGCAGATAATGATATGCATTTCCACATAAAGGGAGACAGAAAGAAATCTTTGAGATTAATCCCCACTGTCAGCAGTTTTAGAGAGGAAATCTATCCCACTACATCTGCTTCTGTTCTAATTTAAGACAATCTTGGAGATAATTTTTATTGATTAGGAGAAGAGTATTTTTAAATCTAGGAATGTGATTTCAGAATAGTTAAAACAAAAAGAGCCCCATGTTGCTACAGCATTACACACATACCCACATAAGCACACACTGATAATTTTTCACTTAGAGATATATTTCCTTCCATATTTAAATTTCTCCTTCACTTAGTTGTAGGCATCATATACAAAACATTGTGCTGATAGAGGCTGTGATGCAGTATTTTACTGTAACAGATTATAGCCTGCTATTTAAAACATGTGGTGATGATGTGTTAATGGTAAAAATAGGGCCATTTGAGGGTGGGGTATGGATCTTCTGGTATTCAACTATCGTTTCATTGAACGATTATTTTCACAGTAAGTGCTTCATGAGTCCATTAGGTATTACTGGTAGACTACCATAATCTATAGTGGCAGATTGCTTTCTTTTGAAAGAAAAACAGATACCCAGTGATCATGAAGTAGGTGAGAGATGTAATTATGGCCCTAACCCTAATTTTGATTTATAATTTTATGGCCCAAGTTAATTTGATCCGATCTGACATAAGCTAACCAGTGTTAGCGCCTTAAAAAGAAAACATGACTTTCCGAATATAATCCATATATCTGCTGAGGCACTCTTCCCTTTGAGATCTACATGCAACTGATATGAACATCATCCTGGGGAGGAGGAGCCTCATTTCCCCCAAATTCTTTTCTGGGTTTCTGAAAGATTAGGAGTCAGGCAGATAGTACATAGTTATCAATGGGGGCTCAGCTCCCATGTCCTTAGATTTCCATAGAAGAATTCTGAGAGGGTAACGTCTAGTCCTCCTCTACCTCTTGTTCCCTCCCTCCTGCCCAATAAAGAAGGAGCTCCCACAATTAGATCTGAAAGCCTTGGGAAGGCTCTGCTTCTTCTGTTTCTACTTCTCCAAGGACCTATCATTAGAACACTCACCCTCCTTATTCTTCCATCTGTAAGCTTAGAGGGACGGCTTTGCACCACCAGGAGGCGGGCCTATGGCTGTAGGCTGATAAATTTCCTCTAAGGAGGAATGTGTTAGGAAAACTGAGAGTAGCCCCGGATCGAGTAGATTTCTCTCTAATTCAGCTTCATCAACCACGAAGCAGATGGGTTGCTCTTCATCTCATTGACTTCAGTATTTGCTTTCTTTTGGCTCAGAAGTTAGGAAGGAAGAAGATATGGGTTGTAATGATTCCTCCGCATTAGTGCAAAAACCAGGACGTTTTGAGAAATACGAGAGTGCCATTTGGAGACAGTAATAACAAACTAAGAGACTACATTTTTCAGGTGGAAACAAGAGAGAATGTTAGGGGTGCTTTAGTGAGAGCGGGTCTTTGACATCTTTGACCCCTCTGGTTCACAGAAGGTGGCATTGTGACTGGGAATACAGTCCTGGGACTGAACAATAACAGGACTGCCTAAGGAGGCAGGACTCAGCTTCCTCCCCCAGCAGTCGACGTAGACAGGCAGATGTGGGGATTAGTGTACGGGGAAAAGCTGTATTTGGCTGTGAAGCTTGAACTTTATCTATTATCCCTCTGCAGATTCTTCACCTGTATCATACTGCCTTTTCGGTACCTTGGTCAAACCAAATATATTCCTGCCTCAGGATCTTTGCACTTGCTGCTCCTTTTACATGAATTATGTTCCCAAAGATATTTGGGTGCCTGGTTTCCTCACTTCATTCAAGTCTCTTTTCAAATACCATGTTCCCAGAAGTATCTTTTTTTATATGTATATATCATCTTGTGTTAAAATAGCACAAGTCTTTCTCGTTCCTCTCTCTACTTCTTGCTTTATTTTTCCTTATAAAGTGTATCAGTCTCAGGTATTGTATTATATACACATTTAAACTTACTTTAAATTGTATACATTACCTGTCTTTTTCAGTAGAATATTAGGCATCTGAGGACAGAAATTGTCTCATTGGCCATGGTCAGTCCAGAGCCTAGCATAGTATATTTTCAGTAAAGAAAACATATAATGTGTGCCTGAATACATAGAATAAATATTTTTTAATTGCAATAATTATTTTTTTTCTTTCTCTTATTCTGAAAATAAACCAAAGCATATTGTTCCAAACCGATTAAAATCTTCTCTGAACAAGCAGACTCCTACAGCTTCAATCTTTTTAAAGTTACAGTATTGCCCCCTTATCCACAGGAGATACGTTCCAAGACCACCAGTGGATGTCTGAAACCGTGGATAGTACTGAACCTTATAAATAACATGTTTTTTCCTATACACATATAACTATGATGAAGCTTAATTTCTAAATTAGGCACAATAAGAGATTAACAACAATAATAAAAACAAACAATTATAATAATCTACTATAAATACAAGTTATGTACAAGTTATGTGAATATGGTCTCTCTCTTTCTCTCAAAATAATCTTATTGTACTGTACTCACCCTTTTTGTGATGATGTGAAATGATAAAATGCCTACGTGAGGACATGAAGTGAGGTGAATGACAGAGGCACTGTGATGTAGCATTGGGCCACCACTGATCTTCTAACAAAATGTCAGAAGGAAGATCATCTGCTTCTGGATCACTGCTGGTCATGGGTAACTGAAATCAGAAAATAAAATTGAAGGTAAGAAGGGCTACTGTACTTTTTGTCCTTGGTTTCATGATATATATTCATGGTACTCTCAGCCCAAGAAAAAGGAATATTTTCTTTTTAGTAAGTTTCTATTCTCTCTAATTTGTTCTTTCACTGTTGTGAGTGAAGCCACAACCAGAATCTCCAAAATCCCAAACTGTGGTCATAGACTGTATTGCTAATAAATGAGAGTAAACGTGAGACCATAGGTTGGGTGAGAGCAGAGGGGTAGGGACAGGTAGCCTGAGGATGGGTCACTTAAAAAAAGGGACCAAGAATCCTTGTCCTTGACCTTTAAGAAATTCCAAGGAGGACTGAGAAATCTGTGTCAGCTAATCTTCTGTTATCTTCTAATGACTATCACTTAGAAAATCAGGACAATTCCTAATAATATTCAGTATTCTAATAATATTCAGTATTCTTACTGCAGACTGCCGTGTGTGTGTATGTGTGTGGGGGGGGTGTGTGTGTATGTGTGTGTGAAGACTGCCTTTTAATCTGTAGAGATCTGGACAGCTGAAGAACTGAGATGTATCCCACAGAGAGGGAAGAAAGTGTATCATGCTTACCAGTCCCCAAACACTGTGTATAATGAAGCATTGCCTGTTTTGAGTTGAGATTTTACTGTGATCTAAACCTTCCTTTGGCCAAATACATCTCTATGTAGTTCAAGGTTAACCACAGCAGTCTCATACTAAGACCAGGTGTTTTACTGAAGATCATGCCAGTTAAAAAAAAAAAAAAAAAAAAAAAAAAAATATATATATATATATACAGCAGTACAAGCTCAATATAAGCTGTTGCAATCTGCCAAAGGAGAGAAATAGCCAAGACCACATTAACTAGAAGACTGAATCTTATTTACTGGGAAGTAAAAGCCTCTATGCTGGTCACAGCAAAGACTTCATACCCCACACACTCTTTTGTGCCTCAAATGCCAAGATTTCTCCATTTTTCTAGGACACTGGCCATGCACAATACATTGGAGTTTTATAGGGACACATAAATAACACACCTCTCTTCTTCTTTTGAGCTCTGAATGAACTCTGAAATTAGACATTGGCATACGAGAAATAGAGATTTAGTATCAACTTTGGTATGACTGATTGAATTAGAGAATGAATGTTAAAATTAGAGCCAAAAATCATCCTTCAAATATTTCTTTTAATTAAACCTACCTCTCTCCCCAAAGTCTCTGCTTTAAGTAGCACCCATGGTCTCCTCAGGAGAGTAAAGTCGGTAAAAAAAACTTTTTAGAGACGTGTGTCATAAGAATGACAAAAAAAACATGTACTGATCACCGCAGAACTATTTCTAGCTCTAGGCACAGAGCAGTTGTGAAACTCAGAAGAAAAGAATCATGCAGAGAAGGTCACCTTGGGAGGAGATGAGCAACCCTACAGGCAGGCAGCCAGAGCAAAAACAACTTGAACCCAACTTTCTGCTTCTATTCAGTCTTCTGCCAGGACTCTCCATTGGCCATATCCACCCAGAAGCCAGAGCAAAAAGGACCCCTTGATGCGTTCCTCCCACGTCAAGCTCCGGGGTGGACACCAGGCTGAAAGGAAGTGGAGAGTGGAACTACAGGGGTGAACAGAAGGTATCTTGTCCACTTGGAAATACGTTACATGAATGAGCAGAGAATGGCTGCTTTCTGAGCACAAGTTTCTCTGAAAGAGAAAGGTTAAACCACTTATAGCCAGTTTCCTCCCCAATCTATTCCTACTTCCCTAAGAAAGACAGTCCACAAATTTTCCTACTCTGTTACTCCTGCATGGTGGAAATTTCCTCCCCATTATAAATATGCAAAAAATGGCAAACAGGCATTTTCCTTAACACTAACAGGTGGACCCAAGAGAAAACACAAAGTAGAAGGGTTTGAAAATGACAGGGAAGACAGTAGAAAGCAGGATTAAGGCCATCAGACAAGGTAAATTCTCTGGTCCAGCTAATCCAGCTATAAATGTATAAATTGGTACCAGTATTTCAATTTCCTTTTGGCTGACACCTGTATCTATTTCTTCACTAAATGAGAATTTGGAGGAGAGAGGATCAGAGTTATTCTTCACCCATCTCACTACCAGCAAAGGTTTCTTTGCCTCTCCTGGTGCTGAGTTTCATCTTCTAATGATTTTTTGTTGTTGTTAACTGATTTTTTTTTTTTTTTTTTTTTTTTTGCCTATCTGAAGGATTATCCTTTTCCAATATCATTGCACCCAATCATCTGCTTTTCTTGATTTCTATGGTTAGGAGCAGTGGCAAGGACACTTACATGAAGTCATTGTTTATGTTTGTATGGAAGCTTTTACTGAAGTTTATGGAGAAGGAAGGAGTTATAGCTCAAAAATATAAATTAGAATTGAACATTACATTTAACGTATAAAATACATTAGTTGAATATTAAAATCACTGTGCTTAAAAAACCCTTCAGCCATTATTAGCCATAAATACCTACAATTTCATCAATTTGGCATTAATATTGTTATGTGCCTATGTACTGCCATTTAATAAAAATTCCTTTTTATTTTTTCTTAAACCAAATTCTTTGCATTTTGCTTTATACAGCAACTCAGCAATTGCTTTATTCAGTCCTTTTCTTTTGTATTTTGCCTTTGGACTTGTTTTTCAACATCCAGCTGGATCATCAAAATATTTCCTTCAGGAAGACTTTGCTTTCATAAAGAGAATTCTGGTTCCAGTTATTAACTATGCCTAAAAAAACTGTATCAGCTATAAAGTCTTTAAAATCCTACCAGGTGTGATGCCACTAAGTGTGGTGCTCACGGCATCTCTGTGAATCAACCCTGCACTACAGATTGTTCAGTAATTGGACTAAAACCATGAAGCTTATAAATGATAAACTTGGAATCTGAAAAATAAGCCTAGATGTTATAGCTTAATGAACTAATATGATATAGTTGTTTACTGTAGAAATCAAGCAGCACTATTATAAGCTATGTGGCTTATAATAAATGCAAAAAAAAAAGTAGTTCAGTCACAGAAATTTTAAAAATTAAAAAAGTAATAGTATTACAGACCCAGGGGTGCCTGAGTGGCTCAGTCAGTTAAGTGTCCGACTTCAGCTCAGGTCATGATCTCATGGTTCGTGGGTTCAAGTCCCACACCAGGCTCTGTGCTGACAGGTCAAAGCCTGGAGTCTGCTTCAGATTCTGTGTCTCCCTCTCTCTCTCTGCCCCTCCCAGTTCACGCTCTGTCTCTGTCTCTGTCTCTGTCTCTCTCTCTCAGAGTTTCAATAAAACATTAAAAAAAATTAAATAATATTGCAGACCCAAATATCAGATTTACTACCTGAGAGCAGTGACTGGTATTGAAGCTTTTAAATGGGAAATTATTGGAAATTCAGTTTTGTTTTGTTTACTTTTCTAGTTAGTTTTAAATAAATCTTGGTATCAATCATGCAATAAACATTTATATAAAATAGTGTGTACATTGATCATTTCCAAATGAGTAGTATAGATTCTAAATTTCAAGCATAGGTAGTATAAAAATTAAATAATACATTTTGTTTTAGTTTTATTTAGAAAATCAACCTTTTGGGAATGTATCCTATATGTATCTGATGAAAGATATTTAAAAAAAAACTACAAATAATTTTAAAACTTTAAGATCAATTAACAGAAGTCTGAGAAGGGCCTTTAATATTCAAGGGGATTCACCAAACATTTTCCAAGATGTCAAACTCTTTAATGACTCTTGTATACTATAAGACATTTTTTTCACAACATTTTTTTGGAATAAAGGAATTGATTTATGTTGAATTATTAAGTCCAAGCTTGGTTTATTTCAATATTCACTAAGGTATTTTAAAAATATGATATTTGGTGCTCATACACTAGATGGTTGTGAACCTGCTGCGTTTTTATGGCATTAAGTTTTGACAGTATTTTAAAACTAAAAATGGTACCAAGAAAAATCTCCATGGTCATTTTTATATCTTTATCTAAGATCAGGATTAATGCAAATTTTAACAAATGCTTATTCTATAGATAGTCAGCAAAGTCTTATGGATATGGCAGAGACAATACGAACTGAATGTTACACAAGCTAAATGTTATAAGATTATATTTTATATTTATTTTTATACCAAGAATAAGCCATAAAATTTAGATGGTACTTTCACGAAGAAAAATTACCTAAATGTTTGTGCTATTGTCATTTGGCTCGTTTTATTTTATAGGAGAAATTTCCCATAACTATAAAGGCAGAGGCTTATACAGTTATCTAGCAATCTAATAAAAGAAATCTGCTTTGGCTTCAATTGTCCACACAATTGCTTTCTAGGGGCATATTATTACAGGGAAATTATATGGCTCTTGTCTTCGTTTTGGCACTGGTGAGAAGGATCACAATGATTGTGACTTGGTGAACCTTTGAGAAATGGAATCATGGCTAATTTTTTTTTAATGAGTAATTCATATTAAAATTCTTATTCTCTTTTTGACATAATAATACATATTCTTGCATTTTAAAGGTGTATTATAGGTTTATTTCATCTCTCAGATTTAAAAAGAAGAGTTCAGGTTTACTTGTGGTAGGGATAATCTCGTAAAAATATGCAGAACTGATGTTTTTTAGAAAGCAGACCTCCTCAATAAACTGGGGGATAAATGTGCCCCAGGGAATGACAAGTAGTTTGATTTTAGTGACTAAAACATATCTTTATTCTTTATCTGTTATTCTCCTCCTGGACAATATAAGTTGGAATTTTTAGATAGTTACATTTTTGTATTAGAATTCCCTAGTCTTTATACAGACTTCGTTATTTATCTATAAATGGAAAGGCAAAATATTTTGTTTACAGGATGCATATGGATATTAAAAGGACAAACATAAATCTCTAGTGGTAAAATTTTGAAATCTTGAATGCAATGGGATATTTCTATAAAAGGCATTGACAAATCTTAGTCCCCTGTAATAGTGACCATTCATTCTATTCTGTTGTTAGAAGCTATCTTTTATTACTGTTTTTGTTGATATGGCTTTTCCTTTCTCAATCCCTTAACAAAATAAGTAAGATTAATAGATTCCAAGATACGGTTTACATTAGGAATACAAATCTATAGGCCCACTTGCTTCCTAGCAAATAGAGAAAAATAATAACATTTGATATTATTTGTGTGCGTATACATGTGTGTGTGTGTGTGTGTGTGTATATATATATATATATATAAACATTAATTTTGTATTTTCCATCAAACATGTGATGTTTATGAATTCAACTATTGATTTAAGCAGAGGCGAAAGCCAGAGGTATCCAATTTTCTCAATAGTCAATAAAGTAAACACAAATTGCTCTGCCTTGACAAGACAGATGGATTACATTGTTTACATAATATATTCAATCTCATAGCAGGTATACTCAAATTCAAAAGAAGAGTACTGCAAATTAACTTACAAAATTACTGTTCTACTAATATACTTTCACTATATTGTTCAATTCATAATAGAGACATAAAATATGCACTTAATAAATCTTATTTTGTAGTTTCTGTATCAAATTCATCATAGCTTTTAAAAATTTCAGATGGTTTATGAATTTTGAAATATTTTTAATTTTATGCTTTAAAGAGTCACCAAAAGATAATGATCAATATTAAAATAAAAGGCATGGTAATTTACCATATTAAAATGAAATAAAAAGTGTATCAACTATATCTCAATAAAAATTTTAAAAAAGACATATTTTCAAATGAAGTCCAATATTAATATATAAAGAAATGATCTGTCCTTTGGTTGGTGGCTGCTACCAACTTTAAGATTTGATTAAAATCTGGAAAGCCTTGGTGGCTCAGGGGTAGTTCAGTCAGCTTAGTGTCTGACTTGATTTCATCTGTGGTCATGATCTCCTGGTTTGTGAGTTTGAGTCCCACATCAGGCTCTGCGCTGACAATGAGGAGCCTGCTTGGGATTCTCTCTCTGTCCCTCCCCAACTCGTGCTCTCTCTGTGTCTCTCTCAAAATAAATAAACTTAAAAAAAAAAAAAGATTTAGGGAGCCTGGGTGGCTCAGTCAGTTAAGCATCCGACTTCAGCTCAGGTCATGATCTCATGGTTCGTGAGTTCTAGCCCCACATTGGGCTCTGTGCTGACAGCTTGGAGCCTGGTGCCTACTTCAGATTTTGGGTCTCCCTTGCTCTCTGCTACTCCCCCACTCACACTCTGTCTCTCTGTCTCAAAAATAAATAAACATTAAAAAAAATTTTTTAAGTGATTTAATTAAAAACTATTTCCTTCTGACCGACCAAATAAGAAATATTGACAAAACTTATGAAATTAACAATATTCAAATTGGTAAATATATTGGATGAATGAGAACTATCATACATTGATGATAGCATTATAAATGGATATAAGGCCTTTGAAAAATGACTTACCACATTGCACATGAACATGACTTATTGTCCAGAAATTTCCCTTTGAGTATATACTCTACAGAAATCCCCATATATATGTTACTGGAAATAAATAGAGAAATATTCACAATACTATTATGTATAAAATAATATACCTTCAAACAGAACCATCCCAAATACCAATCACCTGAAAAAGGATAATTGTGGTTTCTTTAACCAATGAAAAATATGGCAATGAAAAGTAACTGTATTAATGAATCTCAGGAATATATTACTGAGTAAAATATAGAAGACCAGATAACACAATTTTTATGAATATAAAATTCAATCAAAAATAGACAATATACTACTCAGATGTTTATACATATCTGGTTAAATTTTATAAAGAAATAAAATAATTAATACAAAATTCAGAATAGTGGATAGAAGTTTCGTAATTTTTCTATTGGTATACAATTTACACATGCATATTTAGCAAATATTACATAATTGATAAAGAAAAGAAATATGAACAACTTCAACATTATTTCCTAATTTTCCACAAGTACGTTTTGAAAAGTATATCCAAAGTATTCTAATTATGAATAGGGGAAATTTAGAAGCATATCCTAAAGTATTAGCAGGGTACTAATTTAAAACTCTATATAATAGTAGAATTATATTATATTGCTATAATGCCAGTGTAAATTAAAACAATAATAGAAGTTTTAGACTACATCTTCAACATGGGCACATTAAAAGGTTTTTATGACAAAAAGCTTATTTAAAATGTAAAATTATATCATTTTGATACTATGCTATTTTTTCTCTTTTTTTAAATTGTAATACAGTGCTACTTTCCTAACTGATGGAACAATTATTTTGTCATGAAACTGTGGTCATTGCTATATCATAACACATAACCATCTAACTATGCATTTTCCGAAGAGATCAAATGTATAGAAAAACACTTTCTTATTCAGCCTTATATCAGTCCTTTTTAAGAATATACAGGAGATCTGGGCACCTGGGTGCCTCAGTCGGTTGAACATCAAACTCTTGATTTTGGCTCAGGTCATGATCTCATGGTTTGTGGGTTCTAGCCCTAGAATTTCTCTCCCTCTCCCTCTCTCCCTTCCCTGCTCAGGCACATGCTTTCTGTCTCTAAATAAATAAATGATATATAAGAGACCAAAATTTCTGTTCTCCGTATTCATATTAGCAACATTTTAATTAAAGCTGTGATGACACAGTTACAAAAGAAAAAGAAAATTGAGTTCAAGAATAAGAATTCCCAAAGAGACTATTTTCTTTTAATTGAGAAAGACAAGATTTTAAACAAAGGCAATGATGTAAATTAAATATTAAATACAGAAAAAAACAAGCTTCAATTAACTTAAATTGCCATTCTCTGTGTTCCCCTATCTCTTTTGATTGTTGTACTTAGGATGCTGTTCTAAGTGTGGTGGAGTTAAGTGTCTATCTCTCTCACTGAGCTGTGACTCTCTTGTGGGGTGGGGGGAGAGAAACAACAACAACAACAAAAAAGCTGGGTCATTATTTTTGTATCCTTTCGTCGTACTGGGTAGTAGATCCTCAAGAAAGCCTACTATAAATGAATGGATAAATGGACAGACACGGTAATTAATTAATGGATTTCTTCTGGGCCCACATTTTGAAAATTATATAAAGAGTAATCAGTTATATTGGTTTTATAATAATTTTATTTGGGGGATTTCTATTGCTGCAAACTAAATATTTCTAATAGATAACAATGCTTTATTCTTTACATTGATTTTCTTTGCCTTTTTTCAATGGCAAAAATCTTTTCTTTAAAGTAAAATCTATAAAATATACACTAAACTAATCAAAACAAGCAGATGTGTTAAGCTTTTTGGTGGCAACTGAAAGTAATGCAGTGAAATACACACACACACACACACACACACGTGTACAGAGGGAGAGGCATTCAAGGGGCGACATGCCTCTATTCTGATGAATATTGAATACTTTCCAACTTTAAAAAAGTCATCATACCATAAAATTGTCCTTATAAATTAAAAATTAGATAGTCCTGTCATGCTCATGGTTCTTAAATAACTATGTGCTACTATTAAAAATAATATTATGCCAGTTCCAGGATCTCTTAGTTTTCCTCACTTTTGACAGTTTCATTGATTCAGATGCTTTGATCTATTTTTCTGAAAATTGCATAAGAGGATTCTGAAGGTATCTAAAGAGCCAGACAACTGGGATTGGGGGGAGGGGGGGAGGAAGGAAGAAGGAGAAAGTCAATAACAGCAACACAAAAGCACCAAAAAGGTACTAAATTTCTTGTTTTAATTCAAATGACCAAATTTTATTTTATTTTATTTTAATTAATTAATTTATTTACTTTTTAATTCAAATTACCAATGATCTGTTATAGCAAGAGAAAGGAGTAACTCCTCAACTCAATCCAACTCTGTAACAGAAAATCATTTCTGTGTTTGGATGTTTTACCCCAAAATAATCCCTGAAGAGGTTTTCAACTTTCCTGATGCCTGATAATAATAAAATGAGCCATTGATCTCTTCTGACTAATTCCAAATATGGAATTAAATGTTAAAAAATCAGATACTAGAAATAGAAATTGCCTGGTGTCCACTGTTTGGAAAGGTCAAGTATTGATTTTCCTTTTAATGTATTTTTTTAGTGTTTGGGGGAGGGGTGTGTCTTTTGTGTGCAGGCCTGTGAGTATGCATGTCTGAATGTGTTTGTGTCTGTGTTTCTTGGGAGGGTGGGGGAGGTGGCACCAATTATTTGCAATGGAAGTATTCATGGCCTTTGAAAACAGCCATTGAGGACAAGAAGAATATAAAGAATGAGAGGGAGTCAGGCTGCGTTTCATAATGTTAATTTCCCTATTTGCTAGGAAGCTAGTGAGCCTATAGATCCTGCCTGTCTCTTACTCTTTTACTTGGTGCTGAATATAATGAAGAAGGAAGCTACAGAGAACATTTCAGAAAAATCCGGAAACTTAGATTTAATGCAGCAAAGCAGCTAAAAATAAAAATCTTTAAAGCCTGATCAAACCAACCAAATATCTGGGGTCAACTAGAAAACTAAAATGTCTTTCTCATGTTATTTCTAATGGAATCTGAGGTCAAAAAGCATAACAATGAGCTCCTTCTTCCATTCAGGATACTTCTCAGATTTTGTAGCTATTGTTTCAATTTTTCAGTATAGTCCTGAAACATAGCACTGCTTTGTAAACCTCTAAAAGAGAAAAGAAACTGTGCTCAAGTACTGAATACCATTCCACTCAAACCATGACACAAAAGATTTAAAGAAACCTAGCATTTTAAAAATAATGCATATACCAAACAACAGAGCATGTACATATATATATTCTTACACTTTTGCACATACACATAAGGTATCTCCTGAGAGTGCAGAGAGTCCTAATACCTGATCGAATTTATTCATTCAGTGTTTTCAGAGTAGTATCTATAATTTACAAAACATTGCTCTAGGCACTGGGTATGCAGCAGACATTGAAAAACATTCTGGGGTCCTTGGGTGACTCAGTTGGTTAAGCATCTGACTTTGACTTGGGTCAAGATCTCACAGTTTGTAAGCTGGAGTCTCCCATCGGGTTAGCTCAACCCCTGCATCTGGTGAGCTCAAGCCCTGCTTCAGGTGAGCCCCGCTTCTTCCCTTCCCTCTGCCCTTCCCTCATGTTGTGACCTTTGTCTCTCTCAAAAAAAAATCCTGATCTAAAACTTATATTCTTGAGGAGAGTCAGCTATAAAAACAAAAACAAGTAGGTAAAATATATGAAATACGTTGTATACTAAAAAGTGGAAAGTGCTAAGAAAAAATAAATTGTGGAAGGGAAAGAGAAAGTGTGTTGGGGGAGGGGAAATTTTAGATGAGGTGGCCCATGAAGATCTCACTGACACAGTGATATAAGTGAGAATGAGAGCATATATCAATAGGAGTTGAGGAAACAAACTTCTGTTAGTATGTCAAACAGAAAAACATAAATAATATAGAGAAAAATGTACTTAGAGAATTAGGGAAGTCTGCCATTGATTTAAGAAGTTAAAAGGATTCACCATCTTAGCTGTGATGGAAAGAACAGAAAAGAGTGGTTACTACCATCATCATGTCACCATAGTGTCTAGATATGCATGAAGGTGGGACAGTTTAAAGGATACTGAGGCCACCATTAATTACAACTCCCTCAAAGTATGCATACAGAGCAAAGATAGCCTGTGCCTTGCTTCTATGTTTTAAATTACTCACAAGTGCATTTAACAGATGGAAATTATTCACATCAGAACCATACTGATAAACTGAAACAATAGATACAAAATCTAGGAAATATCCTGAATTGGAAGGAGTTCATTGCTGTGCTTTGACCTCACCTTCCATTAGAAATAGCATGAGAAAAGCATTTTAGTTTTCTGGTTGACCCCAGATCTTTAGTTGGTTTGTTTAGGCTTTAAAGATTTTTATTTTTAGCTGCTTTGCTGCATTAAATCTAAATTTATCAAGATGTAACTCCATTATGAATCAAGGAAGATCTGTATATAGACTACAAAAGAGGATCAATACAGTCTAGGTCCTGACAGGGATAACATATTATTTCAGTAAGAACACTAGAAGGCATGAGCTAGAGGGAAAATCCTGAGAATGGGATCCTCAAAATGAAGATAATGGAGTGATTGCAGTTATTAATAATGACAATAGCTGTGACCATGAGACAGTGAGTTTATAAAGGAGAGTCATACAAAGACATGATTATTGTAAGGAAAAAAATAAAGAATTGGAAGGATGGAAATGTGTATGTTTCATGAAAGTGGATGAAGAAATCACCAGGGATTTGACAGGGGTAATATAGGAGACCTGACAGTGAGGCAAAAGCTGAACTCTTCTAAAAAAAATGAAAAGTGACCTGAGTTCAGTGGATGGCTACAACACACAGGAATATGTGGTAGTTTGGTCTGATCATGTGAAATTCAAAACAGGGGAACTTATAGGAAAGTAAATTGGCTTGGAAGTGCCTGAGTGGAACAGAAGATGATCTCTCACCTCCATTCCAAGTAAAATGACAAGCCTAGAAAGAGAAAACACCATCACTGAGGCGGGTGTAGGGAATTTTGGGTCTTCAGGGGACAGCCAGATTTCTGGCATAGCAACAAAGGGAAGGGCCCATTTCAAAGAAAGGCTGAAAGTATTGCTGAAGACTGATGGTGAATCTATTGAAGTTATGGAGAGGTGACTGATAGATGCAAAAAACTAAAAATAAAAAATAAACGATGCTACAGAGTTCTGTAAGGATTAGAGTCTGAGGAAAAGGAATTACTCGGTAGTCCTGGGCGTCATGGGGTTACTGATGAAAGCAAGAATAAAGAGATGATAAAGTTATTTATTCCCTAATGTAGCCTTGTTCTGGCTGTTGGGAGAAGGTAGGAATGTGAGTCTTTCTTGGAGTAGATACAGTTCTTGGGGTTATATCTTGACCCAACCAAAAGAGGTGTAATAGATTACAGGGAGGAGGTGATTTTGGTTTAAATCATTTTTATTTAGCTACAAAAATAAGGCAATATTTTCATTGTTTAAAGATTTATTCTTCTAAGTGAAAGTATCTTCAGCTTTATTTTTCACGTAGATTTACACAAGTATTGTGGGTGAAAAAAATTAGGAGCACAGTTGGTTACAATGTCAAAACCAAGTTAAAAACAACATTAATAATCCATAAAGAAATGGGACAATATGTCCTTGCAGAGAAGTTGATATCAAGAAAGATCTGTGCTGTGTATTCACCATGGGTTTGTGTGTTGGGTAAATTTAGCTAATTTGCTAAACTGGGACTACACTTTCCACAATTCTCTTTCTTAAAAAAAAAAAGTTTACTTATTTATTTTGAAAGAGAGGGAGTGCATGCAGGGAGAGGGGCAGAGAGAGAAGGAGAGAGAGAATCCCAATCCATGTTGTCAACGTAGAACCTGACATAGAGCTCAATCTCATGAGCCATGAGATTATGACCTGAGCTGAAACGAAGAATTGGACCCTTAACTGACTGAGCTATCCAGGCACCCCACCACAATTCTCTTTCTTTTTATTTTCAAATTAGCCTTGGTCACAGTAGCCATTTTGTGGATGCTTCAGGCAGTCATATTTTTTTTTGACTAAACATCAGTGCAAGAGTACCTGTGCTGTTGTACTTCATACACATCATTACTTATCTGCTGGCTCACTTTGTTGTGTGTGACAGTAGCCAGAACTGAGGTTCCTCCAGTTCCTGCCATAACTACCTTTTGCTTCCCCAACTCTGGACCAGATGGGTTTAGCTCCATGACAAAGCGCACTGGAATTACCTTCCATGTCACTCCCATCATCAAAACTGGAGGTGTGGAGAAGGTGAGAAGCTGACAGTTTCCTACAATGGGATCCAGTCTGTCCTTGTTCTTCTACTTCATATCCATCATCTCTTCCCAGCTATCTACCATGCTGACTTTGGTCTCCAGAAAAATCAACCTTACACAGATTATTGAACCAGCTGCCACTAATGTATAACATCAAGTCAGCATAATAAATTCTCACTATGCATCACTCCTAGTAGTTCTGATGCAACCTCTTACTTGCTATGTGATAATCTAATAGTTAAGTATCCTTGCTAAGTCCCAGTTTCTTTTACTGTAAAATCCCAATAGTATTTCTACTTCAAAAGATTCTTGTGGGGCACCTCGCTGGCTCAATTTCCTGAGCATCCGACTTTTGATTTCAGCTCAGGTTATAATCCCAGGGTCATGGGATAGAACCCTGCATCTCACTCTGCACTGAGCATGGAATCTGATTGGGATTCTCTCTCCCTCTCCCTCTGCCCCTCCCCTACTCACACATACTCTCTCTCTCTCTCTAAGATAAATAAAATGAAAACAAATTAAAAAAAAAAGATTCTTATGATAAAAATAAGAAGGTTATGTAAAGTACTTAACACAGTTGCTGGAACTTAATAGTTACTCAGTAAAGGGTGGCTGTGATTCTGTAGAGTAAATAAATTTACAACATGGCCTAGTTTATATAAATTCTATTTGTAATCAACACGATGGTCTCCTCCTTGAGATAAGGCAGCTTTTATATCTTTTTTTTAAGTTTATTTTTATTTATTTTGAGAGAGACAGAAAGAGTGAACAAGGAAGGAGCAGAGAGAGGGAGAGAGAAAGAGAATCCCAAGCAGGCTTTGCAGTGTCAGCACAGAGGCTGATGCAGGGCTCAAGCTCACGAACCGTGATATCATGACCTGAGCCGAAATCAACAGTCAGATGTTTAACTGACTGAGCCACTCAGGCGCCCCAGGCAGCTTTTGTATTCTTAATTCTTTTTACTTTCTTTAGTAACTCTGAGGAAAGTAATAAACACTATTTATGAAGTCTGCTCCTGAGAAGAATATATATCAGGATATATCATTTTCAGTCATCAGTTGCCTATGGAATAAGATATTATTATCTAGTAAAAACTATATCACAAAAATGTCAATGGCACATTTTTAGATAGAACAAAATAAGAATTATGCTTAATGGAGAGAAAAGTTCTGAGCTATCTGAAAAGATACAGGTATCCTATTTAGATGTTTGAGGGGTAAGAGAAAAAAATTAAAACCAGGGACAAGAACATCAATAAATCTCTGACCAATTCACCTTTATGAATGTCTTAAAATATGCTATTTTATGGGAATTTTTTTTTCAATTTAAGGGAATTTTGATTAAAGTAGTCCTTTAAAAATTCATCTAGTACAAAATTATTTTCACTATGATGTTTTTATTCCAGATATATATATTTTTTTATTTTTACTTTTAGGTGTTATTCTAAAGTGATCATATTTAAGGATAACATATTACTTTAACAAAATAATCCTGTGCTTACCTGCCAACCATGTTGAATATAGGAAAACTTATCCCTTATTATTAGTTTGTAGAGGACTTTCTCTTTCTTTCCTTTACATTAATTCATGTGCTTTACTGAAGTAAAAAAAAAATGATTTCTTTTAATCATATTTTCAGATGAATATGAAGTTGGTTGACCTCTTGTAACATTCATTCATGCCTGTTAAAAGTCTGATTAAAAGTTAATATGAAGATTAAGATTGTTGAGCACTGGGGAATCTCTAACTTTCAAGGAGCATCTTTAATAATTCTGAAAGCAGGATGCTTCAGCCATCCAGACGTGTAAATCCCTAATCTCTTCTGTTTCAAGAGATAACCATTTATTTCCATTTCCAAGAGAGTCCATCTGCTCATATGGCTTGAGTTCAGAAGAAGTGGAATCCAATAACTGAAAAAGAAGTGAACTTTCTTTTGTCCCTCAGCAAACTGAGTGTCCCTCCCAGGACAGCAGCAGCTTTAGTGGTCATGACACAATCACAGGGACTCAGAGAGATAAATGAAAAACTGACAAGAATATAAATGGGAGCCTTTAACTAAGCACTGCTCAGAAAGAAGAATAAAGGTACACGCTCACAAGCACTCACCACCGGCACATAGAGGAAAGAAAGATCTGAGTAAAACAGAGTCATATATTTCAGAAAACTACAAAGAGGAAGACGGTAACATTCTCTCAATATAAAATAATATTAAATTATTATCGCTCTACTTAATATCTAGGCAGTTCATTGGCTTGTTTTTAATTGTTCATAAAAATCTGTATTATTTTCTCGTTCCAAAATAGCAAATATTGCTGCTTGGCTTATGAGGTATGTGTAAAACACCAGCCTAAGAGTGGAGAAACAACTAGAGAGATGAAAAACGTACTAATATGGAAAGGGTAGGAGAAAGGAAGAAGCAAGAACAACTAGCATGATAAGCAAACCTAACAGCTAATTCTGGTCTCTGTTCTGAAAATGTAGCATTAGTAGGCTGGCAGCAGTTAACTAATTAAAGCAATAAAATCATCTTATATTTGAAGAACACTTCAAACTTTTTCTAAGTCCTCTTAAGTGATTATCTTAAACGAAGGAAATGAAAATTTAAATCACTTGTCCAAAGCCAAAAAATTAATGAATGAAAATCTGTCTTGGAAAACCATATTCCTAACTGCTATTCCACTGTTCTATCCAGTAACAGTGCTGTTTCCAGAAGAAAGACTTCAATCAGGAATCATACACCTCACCATCTGGATATCTAACTCATAAAATAATGGCATTCTGTAGTCTGAAAAGACTTCACATATCATTTACTAATGTGTCCTGAAGTTTTCCAAATGAAGACCTTTTTATAAAATATAAAAGTATTTTTCCAATTCCCACAAGGCTGCAATTGGACTTTTCGGCCCTAGTGATTGTGGAAGTATATGAAGCACATGCATTCAAGGTCTCCTTGCATTATTCCAAGCTTCATAATTTGGAAACTGGTGACTTAGTCCAATCCTCTCATTTTACAGAGAGGAATCCAAAACCCAGGCAAATTAAGTGAATCACCCAAGGACATAAAGCAAGTTATTCAAAGGACCAAGAGTGCAACTACTCTATGCTGCCTTCCTTCCTCTCTCATTTGGGAACAATTTCTTTTTTGTTTCCCTCTTGGCATATTGTGGCTGTAGTTATCATGAGATTTTAATTCTATTTTGAGTGGTTGGTTGACTTGGCAACACTATTTTCCATACAGCCTGTACTTAATTCCAGCAGAGAATCCAATGATTTCTCTGTTTTCTGCTACTGATTGATAGAGTGCCAACACACTGAGGAGATTCAAGGAAAAAGAAATTCATTAAAAACAAAGATGAATACATAAAATTACTAGGAAAAATAAATTTGGGGTGTTTATCTTTGCCATCAGCAGAATGATGAATTAAACTGAGTGTTTTAATTAATTCTATTATTTTCTTTGCATGTTGGGGAAACTTTTCTATGAGGCCTTTGCAAAAGTGTAAAAACATAGAACAAATACTACACATATCATATATCATTGAGGCTGTCTAGTATCCTAGGAGTTTTCTCAAAAGTTGCTTTGTGATGATCTCACTTTGAATGGAAAAAAAAAAAGATAAAGTAGCAGCTTATATTTTAGCATTTTCTTATGTAGTAGTCATTAACTTTTGCAAAAGAAAACGTAGTACTAAATATGTATTTCATTCAGGTAGTGATGTTGTTTTGGTTCAATATGATCAATTACTAAAAAGCAAATTTTTATTTGGTCAATGTGACTTGCCATGAAACATGTTTTGATTTTTATTATCTTTATTTGTAAACCTGCATAACTAAGTGTGACAAAATAAACGTGTCAAAAATGATGGACTCTCGCCTATCTTACTAGACCTTAGGAGAAATTAAGCCAATGAGAAGTAAGTTCTGGTGGAATTATTTCGGTCTTATGGAAACATACCAATCAGGAACCACCTCTGATAGAATAAGCTGGGGATGTTGGGAAACAGTCTGAGTGCAGGCTAAAGGAAGCATTTAAATGGTCAGATTCCCAGTGAAAATGTCACATTTCTGCTATATGTAACTTGCCTGTACACATAATTCTTTGGGCTTTAACTATACTCCAACATTTTTTTCCTGCAAGTAAAACTCAACAATAAAAAAAAAAAAAAGGAGGCGCCTGGGTGGCTCAGTCAGTTGAGTGTCCGACTTCAGCTCAGGTCATGATCTCACACTCCATGAGTTCAATCCCCGCATTGGCCTCTGCGCTGACAGCTCAGAGCCTGGAGCCTGCTTCAGATTCTGGGTCTCCCTCTCTCTCTGCCCCTCCCCTGCTCATGCTCTGTCTCTCTTGGTCTCAAAGACAAATAAAAACATTAAAAAAAATTTTTTTTAAATGAGCAGCCAAAACAGTAGTTAAAGTTCAAGGAGGTTATTAATTTCCCATTTTTCCCTGGCCACATTCCTTAGAGGTACACTGTGAAACTGTGAAATTCTCAATATAATAATAGCTTTAGATTGCTGGCCAGCGAGACAGGTAAAATAAATGCATGCAGGATTCAATCAGGCGGCAGAGTAATTAGATACAACCAATAGAGATTACAGTGTTTCATCAAATCAAATAATGTTGTATGAAGGTTATGATATTTTTAAATGAGTAAAGATATAATCACTCAGATTGCAAAAAGTGTAGTCTTGAAAATTCCCTTTGCTGTCAGTTGAACAAAGAATTAATCTACAGGTGCTCACAGACCCCTCCGAGATGCAGTGCCTGGATCCATTGTTCACTGCCCAATTTCATAACTTGCACTCAACGCTATAAATTCGTACATGCCACTTTTTTCTTAGTAAAGTTTCATTATCGTCAGGGGGCAAATCTTCTTGCCATATTCACAGCTCACAGAGGAACTCCTATCTGAGGCAGTGCTAACATCACGACAGAGGAAAAAGAGGCATACACTGCAATGGCTCTTAATGCTTCTGCTCAGAAGTATCACACACATTCTAAAAATATAATTCTTCTGCTCTCATTCCATTGACCAATACAAATCTCCTAGCAAGTTCAACAGTAGACATAGGTATATCATTTTCCTTTAAAAATAAACCCCTTGGGGCGCCTGGGTGGCGCAGTCGGTTAAGCGTCCGACTTCAGCCAGGTCACGATCTCGCGGTCTGTGAGTTCGAGCCCCGCATCAGGCTCTGGGCTGATGGCTCAGAGCCTGGAGCCTGTTTCCGATTCTGTGTCTCCCTCTCTCTCTGCCCCTCCCCCGTTCATGCTCTGTCTCTCTCTGTCCCAAAAATAAATAAACGTTGAAAAAAAAAAAATTTTTAAAATAAACCCCTTTTTGCTCTTGTGATGTGTTTCACCCTACATGGTGTGTAGTTTGATATCAAAATTCATGTTATGACTACTTTTTGAAAGATAGTTTTCTGCTATATTTTTTGCCTCCCTTTACTACTAGCCACTCTGACCTCTCCTATTTTCTAAGTATATCTCTTATGTAAATATATTTGACATATAGTTCTTGTTAAAAAATGTATTGCTGGATCTTGAATTTTAGCCAATATGGGTACAAAGTCTTTTTTTTTAATTGATATATTTAACAATGTACATTGTTGTAACCACTATTGGGCTTTTCTTTCATCTAACTTCTCTTTTTTTTAATGTGTTTTTTTTTTTTTTAAAGAAAGAAAGACAGAGTGTGAGCGGGGGAAGGGCAGAGACAGAAAAGGAGACACAGAATCCAAAGCAGGCTCCAGGCTCTGAACTGTCAGCACAGAGCCCAATGTGGGGCTTGAACTCACAAGCTGTGAGATCATAACCTGAGCCGAAGTCAGATGCTTAACTGACTGAGCCACCCAGGTGCCCCCAACTTCTCTTTTTATATTCATTGCATTATATTATGTTTATTTTGTTCACCTCTATGCCTCCATGAGTTCTAGGCCTTAGATAAATACATTTTCTTCTTTTTTGGTGGTTCCTATACATTTTTCTGATATGTATTTGTATTATAAGCAGTGTCTACTGCATATTGATCAATGTATCTATACCTGAAGCAAAACAAGTATTTTTTTCTGCTTTCACCACCTTTGGCCTTCCATCTCTCCAACACCACTCTCTCCTGTTCATGTCAGCCAGAGTTTCTTTATGGATTGTTATGGGCATCCATCTTTTAGACATTGTTTTCTTAAGCAACAATAAATTTTAGTAAGTTCTACACCTACCTTTATTTCTCATATCATAATGCATTTCTCCTAGTTTTACTTCTATTCTGGATATAATATATTCGTGGGGCGTCTGGGTGGCTCTGTGGGTTAAGCTGCCTACTCATAATTTTGGCTCAGGTGGTGATCTCACAGTCATGAGATCAAACCTCACATTGGACCCTGCATTTGACATGGAGACTGCTTGAAATCTCTCTCTTCCTCTCCCTCTGCTCCTCTCTTGCCTGTGAGAGTGCACTCCCTCTCTCCCTCTTTCTCTGTAAAAAATAAAAATAAAAAATAGGTGTGATATATTCTCTAATACTCTTTCAGAGAGGTCTTTTTGTAGTAAATATTCTAAGTCCATTTATACCTAAAAATATTCTTATTAGCTCATATTTAAATAATTTAAAAAGAAAATTCTAGGTTTACTTTCATTTTCCTTCAACAATTTGAAAACAATTTATTATATTTTTATATCTCATTTGCCTTGCGAAAATTGATATCACTCTTCTCATCCTTCAACCCTTGAAGTGACTTACTTTTCTTGCTAGAAGCATTTAAAATGTCATTTTCATCTTTGATGTTTTTATATTTCACTATTATGCACCTAAATGTACATTATTTTTCTTTTCAGCAGATCACATACATTTTCAAGCTAAGATCTTATGCCCTCTTTTTTTCAAGAGGGGCTGAATTCTCAATTATTATTTTTTAAGTTTATTCATTTATTTTGAGAGAGAGAGACAGAGACAAAGACAGAGAGAAAGTGCATATACGCATGAGGAGGAGAGGGGCAGAGAGAGAGAGAGGGTGAGAGAGAAAGAATACCAAGCAGGTTCCACACTATCAGCTCAGAGCCCCATGCAGGGGTCAAACCTACAAACCATGAGATCATGACCCCAGCCAAAGTCAAGTCAGATGCTTAAGTAACTGAGCCACCCAGGCGGCCATCAATTATTATGTTTTTTCATATTTTCTTCCCTCATGTACTATTTCTGCTTCTTAGCTCTCTTCATACCTGATGCTTAAATTTCTGCTTCTGTGCTCCATTATTATTTTATTATATTTTGTTTTTCTGTCTCTTCATTCTAGGAAACTTCATGGTTTTTTTAGCTCAGTGATTTATTCTTTTGTGAAATTCAATCTGCTATCAGGCCTATCCATTGAGTTTTTTATTTCAAAGTTAGTCTTTTTGTAACCATTATCTCCAATAGATCTTGGTTATAACCCAATTTCTGCTTCATGTTTCCAATATTTTTCCCATCTTGCATATTTACTAGGCCAATTTTAAATTTGTGTCTACTTCATTAGATTCACTTCCGCTGGCATGTGTTGTTTGCCTTCTTTGCTTTCTTTCATGGTTTTTTCCCTCAAACTTCACTATGAGCTAATCTTTTAAGTACTTGGTACTATCAGTTGTCTACTAATAATGATTGCTAGAGGAGAAGATAAAACCTTAAATATTAGCATATGCAACCCGGAGTAAATGTATGGAGCAGAATGGAGGACATATTTCAGGGGAGAGAGTTTCTTGATTGACATCTGAGATTGACCATCCACTCTGTTTCTTTTCCAGGAATCCTTTATCTGCAAAGAAATGTTTTAGACCCTGTGCTCTAGGCTCTGCTTTTTCTTTTTGAGGCCAACACTCATTGATACAATTGCCTTATCCAGAGGGAAAAGGGAAAAGCAAACATTCAGAGGATGGCTAGCTTCCCAGCACTTGTTGTAGCTCCCGTCCCAGCCAGGATCCAGATGACCTCGATGTCACACTGAAGCAGGAGTGTGGAGGGTAAAGAAAAGAGCATACCTGGAAGGTTCTTTCCCAGCATCTTCTGTCTGTGGTTCTTTTGGATTCCTGAAAACAATCTTGCTAGCTGCTGAAATGGCTAGTTGCTCTGTGGCCTCTCCATTGTTGTGTTTTGGTGAGGAAGGCAACAGCCTAAGTTAATTTGTCATTTTCCTGGAAGTTGTAAATACATGTGCATGTGCATTATTCTTCATCGGAAGATACATTTGACTCTCAGTGATATGCATGTGACTTACATGAGGCTAATCTCAGTTTCTACAATTTTCGTCACTTATTTTGTATCAACCTAAAGGGTAAATTTGATAAGTTTTGGATTTATTCATATCTATTTCTCTCTTTATCTATATGTCAACCTACCTACTTATCTATCTGGATAATTTAGGGTTCAGTTTAATATTTGTGCAGTATGATTGTTT